>NC_137111.1:16927762-18207762 GCF_949357685.1 Gobio gobio | reverse complement strand
AAAACACGTTTTAAAAGTAAAATACATTGTGTATGGTTTTAAAATGTGTGATTTATAAACTGCACACAGACTAGCACTAGAATTTACTCTTGCTTATTCAAATTATAAGCATGCCAATTTTAAACTTGGGGTTGACTTAAGAAACTATAACTTTTGGTTCTTTGCAAATCTGTAACCATGTAAGTTTGGGGAGCAAACGTTTTTGAATCGGCCATTTTACAGGCACAAATCGCACTTATGAAAGTTGGGCCTTCAATAGATTCTGAGTGATCAAGTGGCATTATCTGAGCACGCTCCATGATAAGCACATTCAAAGAATGTGTTCTGCCTCAAAATAACAACCAGCAAAGGTTATCCTGAAATAGCCCAGGCAGCATTCAAACCTCAACAAACTTTCTTTTCACTCATGTACAGTGTTGGGGTAACGCATTACAATGAACACGCGTAATCAGATTCCTCCTTTTCAAGTAATCAGTGAAGTAATGCATTACATTTCAATTTACAACACTAAAGTTACTTTGTCAAATAAGCAACGCGAGTTACTTTGTTTTCCCATATTGACTGACACCTCTTCTGTCCCCATGTTGAGAAAACTGGAGTAAGTGCAGAGGCGTTGTGTGCGCTGTGTAAACATTTACTCATCTCACTTGCACAAAAACAGATTCAGTATTCCTCAAAATGATTAAGAACAGTGAAATGCAAGCTATTACGCAAACCTGCAAATTGTTAAACAACACAAATATACTTTATGTATTTAATTTCACTTTATAAACCAATGTCTTTGCTGCTGACCTTCGATGATCCATTTCAACCAAACGAATAAGCAAAAATAACTTTTGTTAAAAATCACCTTTCATTAAAGGGTTCAGTGCCTAGAAAAGCGCTATATAAATGTAACAAATTATTATTACAAGAGAAGACTGGCTTTAGTTTGTTGCCCAGCCCTATCTGCGAGAGGTGTCAAAGCTTGCGATGCTCCTGTACATCGCGTCAGGGGTACGAATTTCGAATTGTCGAATTGTGGATACGGCTTTCTGTCGGAAGTTAATTATTTTAGTTTATAAAGTTTATAAAGTTTTAAATATGGATATTTTTCAATTCGCTTCAGAAGGCCTTTATTAACCCCCGGAGCCGTGTGGAGCAGTTATATGATGGATAGATGCACTTTTATGGACTTCATAAACAAAACAACAATTCACTGCCATTATAATGCTTGAATTAGCCAGGACAGAACATGTATTTTTGTCTCATGTGGATGAAAGACAACAACTCCCAGAATGCACTTGCTTCGCTGCCCAACGAAGCCACTCCCAAGCCACAGCTACTGGTTATCATTTGCCCACCATTACACCGCCCCCACGTCGTTTTGTTTTTCCTAGTAATACAATCATTTAATTTAGGTTAGAGAACAGACACTACAATTAAAAACTGAACGTGTCTTTTCAATAAAGTGTGAGTGAGCCGAACGAAATGAACGGCACAAACGCAGCAGGAGTCGGATTTCATTCATCACGAGAGCGAAGAGCTGAGGTAAGCGCGGCAGCCATTCTCGGCGCGTGTCCGGTCTGGCGCGTTTTCAGATCGCATATGGAAGCTTAACTTTCATAGGAATTCTTTGAAAAGTTGAAATACTCACTTCACTCCACAACGCTCCGTTATTAATGCCCGATCCGAGCAGCCGTGCGCATTTACATTCTGTGCGTGAGATCCCTCCCCTGTGGGCGGGTTGAAAACATGCAGAACTAGCATCCTCTACTGGCTGTAGTCTTTAGCCTCTTGCCAAAAATTCCTCAGATGACACAAAATGACGATATTTACGTAATCTGAGAATTTTTTTCCAGGAATATAATGCATAATTCTCTCGTCTCAGGGGGATATGAGGGAGGAAAGTATGATAAATCGAATATACTACCGGGTTTCTACTGATACAAAGCTTAATGCTAAATTGCTGAAGTAACCCTTTAAGGCCAGTGCACCGATGGTGCGAGGACCTTCTTGGAATTTATTTATTTTATTGCAGAAGTAATAGTGTTGAACTTTCTTCTCCTGCATCCTATTCTTCTGAAATCCAGAATGGCAGCACAGCTGAAAGGTTTGTTTGAGCTGCGCCCTCTACTGTACAGATGTTAACTTGCATTTCCTTCAATCTGAAGCTTATTTAATTTTTCTGTGTTAAAAGGCCTTTTTGACCAAAAAACTAACAAACAAGCAAGCCCAGCCCAGATGAGAAAAAGTAACACAAAAGTAATGTAACACATTACTTTCCATAAAAAGTAACTAGCACATTTAGTTACCTTTTTAGAGAATAACACAATATTGTAACGCATTACTTTTTTAAAGTAACTTTCCCCAACACTTTTCATGTAACCGAAGAGGAATTTGATGATTTTAATCTAAAACGTTCTCATGAATGAAAGCTCAGGAAAGCTTGGTTAAGTCAGCATGAAACAAAAGTTGCGATTGTCTTTCCCCCCCTATTGTAACGTATATCTGAGTGAAACTGCTTCTCGAACAAGAAAAAATTTATGGCGGGGCTTGATTTTGTCCATCAGTAATTGATTGTATGGTTGTGGTTGCTATTGGCCGATCTCATGTGAGTGACAGGTTGTCCCGCCCTCATGCCAGTAAACATCCTCAGAGATGTCACTGAGGGAAGGGAAGCTATTTTGATGAAAGATTCCGAGGCCATGTAAATTTAAACAAAATGATGTGCACAGAAAAATCATTTATAACAAATACTGCAATAAAAAAGTCAATTTTGATTTCATGATGACTTTAACAGAGTTCATTGTACTTCATTTGAACAAAAATGATGTTTTCCAAGACAAATTTGATTCAAATTGTAATTTATTAGGAGGCTAGTGGTACTTTCATACTTAAATACCACATCAAGACTTAATAGAACATTTGATATTCTCTTTATATATATATTATATTAGGGCTGTCAAAAGATTAATCGCGATTAATCGCATCCAAAATAAAAGTTTGTGTTTACATAATATATGTGTGTGTACTCTGTTAATTATTATTTATATATAAATACACACACATTCATGTATATATTTAATAAATATTTGCATGTATATACTATATACATTTATATAATCTATAATATATATAAATATAAATGTTTTATATATAAAAATAATATATTTTTCTTAAATATATACATGCTTGTGTGCGTATTTATATATAAATAATAATTAACAGAGTACACACACATATATTATGTAAACACAAACTTTTATTTTGGATGCGATTAATCGCGATTAATCTTTTGACAGCCATAATATATATATATGTGTCCTTTTTTTGGGAAATTCCTTCACAATTCATCAGGTGCTTTCAAATAGAACTTTGTAAACTCTGTAGAAACATATATCTATCCTTTGGCCAACCCAATGTACAGAGAGCGAGAGCTGGAGAGGATTTTCTCCACGTCTTTAGCAAAACCCCACCGTTTAAGGCTTAAATATACACGTCGTTTAATGTGTTGTATGAGTCATATCTTGTCTTGTCAATCAGTAGGTGTGTTTGTTTGGAGGGGTTGATTCAGACGTCGGTATGCGTCACTTAGTCCACCCTGCAATGCAGCACTGTGACGTAAAAAGGGCTGTTCCTCTATCTTTCTCTCTGTCAGCATGTGCTCTCCGTACAGTGGGTTCAGCTCACAGTATTGCACAACACAAAGTGTCCATGTGGCCTGAAAGCAAGCAGGCACATTCAGTTCACTCCAGATCAACAAGATGCAAAGCAACTTTATAAAATGAGCTAACCTGGTTATTGCTATTAAATGTTACTAGGAATAAATATCATGGGGAAAGAAACAGACATCCAGTTTTTTTTCCAGCCTGAGTCTTTGTGCTTTCTGTGGTCGACTCCCTGGTGGTGCCATATAGGTCACTGCTAGCAAAAAGGGAAAAAGAGTCTCGCTTGTCGCCCAACAGTCTATATCACCAGTGTCTGCTGCAGGCATGCTGGGGAAAAGGTATTAACTTGACATACTCTGTAAAAAACAGCCTTTCATGCAAAACACATCCAAGCCTATATAATCCTATGGCATAATGTAATCATGTGACCTGTTGTTGGCAGGGATGAGCTGATTGGTTATGATCATGGCATGCTGGGAAAGTCATGGCAGTGAACCAGTAATGGGTGCTAAGACATTCTTCTGATATTTAGGTGATTGTACACTACTGTTTGAGGTCAAGATTTGTGTGTTGTTTTTTATCTGTTATGCATCATTTATTACTGTTGTAAAAACAGTAAGATTGTGAAATATTTTTACAATTTTAAATAACAATTTTCTATGTTTATTTATATTAACATGTAATATGCTGATTTTGATGATTATCAATGTTGTAAACAGTTGTGCTGCTTAATAATTTTGCAGAAACCATGATTTTTTTCAAGATTCTTTGATGAATAGAACCTTTACTTGAACAGCATTTATTTGAAATAAAAATTTTGTTACATTATAAATGTCTTATCCAATTTATCCTTGTTGAATAAAAGTATTAATGCAAATGAAATTTCCTTCAAAACAAAATTGCACTGACCCCAAACTTTTGAACGGTAGTATAAATATGAATGCCACTTAAAAAGGCTCTTGAAATATGAAGTTTAGAGATTAAATTCACATAGCATGCTCATGAAATGAAACGTGGGTGAGTATTCTATCGTTTTCCGTTTTGAAAGGGCTCAAAAGCAAAATAATAGGCTTCTTGCATGTTTTGGATATTGCTTATGGTTTTATATATCTCTAAGGTGACATTTTAATATCAACGCTTCAAGTTTGTTCAAGTTATGGCTTGCGCATATTCTAACTATCTATATTTCATACAGTAAACACAATGCTGATCTAATAATAATACTGCTGTTTAAGAAAAGCATGCCAATATAATAAATGTTAATTTTAGATAAATAAATCTATTGTCAAACACATGTGCTTGGACCATTAGCACTGGCAAAACTATTCAAATATGGCCTAAAATAGTTTAAAAATAAAAATGAAAAAGCCATATTACTTTGTACCCTGTGCTCTCAGCCAAACAGAAGTGCAGCAATCAAAGCAAAATGATAAGAAATTAACATTAAATATTCCTTCTTTTTAAAATAGAAAATAGAAAAAAAAAAGAAATCTGACAGCACTTACCTAATATAGGTATTTTTTCCTCTTTCAACCATTTAGCTATTCAACAGAATATGGAATAAATGGGTCTGATCTGTCTCAAAGTGCTTTGATATTAATAAATTCATCTTAATTGATTTTCAGGCACAGCCTGACATATACTTCTGACTTAATATGATATAAAATCGCACAATAAACACTTTGTCTCAAGATAATTCTACCGACAGATGACCACGCTTTGTGACGTAGTAAAGGTTCTGCCGTCTCATTGGTAAGATGGTTGGCTTCAGGTCTCCAGGCTTGTGCTTGCTGGCTTTGCCTGGGTCAGAGGACCTGTCATTACCACAGTGACTGGAGATGACATCATCATACACCGCCATCAAAACTGTAGTATGTCACCGGTTAAGTAGCATCTTGTGTGTCTTGCTGCATGTTAGAAATTTCAGGTTTGTTGTAACAGGCATTGAGCGTCGTCCAGTTGCAATGCTGAAGGCAAGGTTTTATGATGCTACATCCTGTTGTGGTGGTCTGTGTACACCGGTTTGTGCTTTCTCTCTCTCTCTCAAGATCCAGAGGAAGGCTGGAGAAGATTTCACATTTGTCGGAGAAGCAGGAGAGCGCGAGAGAGAAGCAACCCCATAGAATGAATGCTAGGTCTTCACTTGTGAATGTTCAGGATTGTCTTCCAAAGGTTTATCTCCATCACGGGACTTCTTTCTTTTTCTGTTGCCTGGAGAGAAGAAAGTGAAATATAAAATGCCTAGTTTTGAACTGACATGAATATCTTAAATGAAAAGCTGTCAGTCGATGGATCCTTTTGTATACAACTGATTGATCGTGACCCTGGCATGGTTGTGTGCAATTCAAAACGAATTAAGACTGCCGTAAAATGTTCAATTAAATCCCTGAATTTTGATTCAATTTTAACTGTGGAAGCAAACATGTTGAATTAAAGGGGTCATTCAGCCTTTGATCAACTTTTCATTCAGCCTTTGATATATAAAAGTTCATCATGATATAAGAATATCCTGTAAGTTTTGGAGCTGAAAACTTCTTTTTTAGTAAAAGAAAAGCTTTTATTGACACCAGGCCCAGCAAACGCTCAATCTCAGAATATGCCAACCCTTGACAGAATAGTGGACCTTATAGTGAAAGACGTATCAAAACATCTCTCACCTTCAGTAAAAATATACAAACACTCTAGTGTAAAAGCATCCATGTTTCAGCATGGCAATAGTAAATCTGATGCTTTTTTACATCTGTCTGCTAATACACCAGATGTTATTGTGATTAATGAGGAGCTCAGTGAGGTTGCAGACACCTTTGACTCTAGCATGGAGGAAGCCTTTATGACCAAGGTCATTAAATACCAGCCGCTCTTAAACACCATCTTAGAGATCGGTTATCGGGGCAGACTACTCGTGTTCATATTTGGCAGCTTAGGACAAGGACACACACATAGGGTGGTGGTAAGAGGGCTTCAACAACTTGGGATGCCCAAAAAGAGGGCCAAATGGCTAGCGAAGTACTGTGCCCTGTCTGCTATCATAGGCAGCCGCCATATATGGCGGAGAGACTTTTAATTATACCAATAACACCTGAGAGATATGCTCTGTAAAGCTCTGCTTTATGCCACTGGGCCATGATTTTGTACATGTATTTAACTGCACCTATACTGTTTATGTCCCTGCAAATCATTTCTTTTAAGTGAACTTAAATAAATTGTTAAAATGTGTGTGTGTGTATGTGTGTGTGTGTGTATGTGTGTGTGTGTGTGTGTGTGTGTGTGCGTGGACTGGTAATCCCTACGTTATGGGGACAAAATGTGCAAGATGGCAATATCCAAAATCCTCATCCTTGTGGGGACATTTTTTGGTCCCCATGAGGAAAACATCTTATAAATCAGACTAAATGTAAACATGACAATGTAAAATTGCAGAATGTCTCCTGTGATGGGTAGGTTTAGGGGTAGGGGCAGTGTAGGGGGATAGAAAATACAGTTTGTACAGTATAAAAACCATTACGCCTATGGAAAGTCCCCATAAAACATGAAAACCCAACATGTGTGTGTGTGTGTGTGTGTGTGTGTGTGTGTGTGTGTGTGTGTGTGTGTGTGTGTGTGTGTGTGTGTGTGTGTGTGTGTGTGTGTGTGTGTGTGTGTGTGTGTGTGTGTGTGTGTGTGTGTGTGTGTGTGTGTGTGTGTAAGTGATGCGCAGTTTGCGGATATATCCTCCGATCGGGCGGGCCAAGTAATACAAAATAACATTGATATTAATTGCGGGTGGATGAGAGATAAATAATTGTGTTTGTTTGATAAAGACATTTTGCGAGCCCTGTGGGCGATTCCGGTTGCCGTTTCACCACATTGGAAGTTTTCAAAACAATGCCCCACATGTACTCACGGGGAGAGCCGAAACTCATTATTATGCAAAACTGTTATCCAATCATAGCAGTGGGCGTTAACTTCCAGGTCTTCAGTGCGACACGCACGTTAAAAACCAAACGTTCCAGGAGAGAGGCTCAAAACCAGGGTAGAAAATAGCCTATTACTTATTCATTATGATGTTTTTGAATGTAAAAACCATGCGAACGTCATACTTTGACCTCAGACAACAGTATAGGCTGTTCATGACCCCTTTAAAATTTGAATGTGAATATAATGAAGTAGAATTAAAATCAAGTGAAATTCAAGAATTTACTAACAGTACATTTACATGTCAACGATGTACTAAAAACTGAAAAGTTGTTCCTTTGTATTTTTCGCAATACACATACATGCACATGACATTAAGTTTTTTGTAGTTTACACAGAGATGATAAAACTTGTACTTTGAAACCCGTTATCAAAAGTTTGCATTTTCATTTCAGGTCCCCAAAACATGTTGTGGTGTAAATTAATGGCCAAAATGCATAAAAAGTTTTCAGTTTTTAGTTGAAAAAGGTGTCGTTAAAACGGAGTTTGATTTGTCAGTTTGAAAAATTCATGTTTGAAACAAAACATTTATTTATTAAATATTATATATATTATATATTTATGTAGTTTTTGACCTGAAGATTTTAAATGAAAAGTTGTCAGTAGTTAAATCATTTTGAAATATTGGTCGTATACGACTGATTGATCATGATCGTGATTTATCAAATAGGACATGATCCTGATAGGGATAGGCCTGCTTTATTCAAAATTGAATTAGGAATGCCTTTGATTTTTAAACTTGAACAGATGAAGCAAACAGAAAGCTTCCTTCGTAAATATGACCAAAAAAGGCTGTGAAAATAAATATGCATTGTTTATCCTTTTGACCTTCACTAGCTATGTTTCCATCCAAAGTTGCGAATATAATTTACGTGCAAAAATGCAATATCGCATAAAACATGTGCGAATAAAGCACCGTTTCCATCCAGTGAGCCGAAGAGAACATAATCGTCACTTCCTGATAAACTACCGATAAAAAATCCCTAAGAAACATGGGAGAAGCCACCATATATAATCATTTTCGTATATAATAAATTATTTGCGTCTCAGAGAAACTTGTGCATCTCAATAAACGTGTAGTCATGCTTTCAGAGGCAGATAAACCAAGAGCGAAATATACTGAGCATCTTTGACAACAGACTTCTGAAAGACCAAAACAGCATTTCAGATGCTGTGCAAACAAGATTTTTACGCTGGTTAATACAGTTATGCTGTTACATCGCGAAAGTCACATGATTTTTTTTAATGCGCATCAAGGAATTTATTCGGTAAATGCGTTTCCATCGTAGTTTATGCGCATGTTTTCGTATCGGATAGAAAATGTATCCGACTCAAACAAGCGCATATGTTTTCATGCGCATCTTGGCGTTTTCATTCAACATTTTTTGATGCGATATCCCAAAATGCGCATAAAAATAGGTGGATGGAAACATAGCTATTGAAGTAAAACAATAGACTGGGTAAACCCAGCCTGATCTGCCGGCAATTTGATTTCGCCCTGCAACTCAGTCTGGAAACCTGTACATTCATTTCTACTGCTTCTGTTACACTTTTGCGGGAACCAATCACAGACTGGCTTGTCCCCCTGGCGCGCTATTGGCGGGTTTAACACGATGACGGATTGAGAAGCGATGGGTCGTTGCCCGTTGATCACGCCTCTTGTGGTCTCATTGGTTGAAGGACTATCCAATTGCGTACAGAGTCGTTTATCAGGCCTCTTGTGCAGTAGAAAATACAGAGCAGACTCCCCAGACCAATGTTCAATCTTAAATTGAGCTTGGTCTGGTGATAGCCAGACAAGTAAAACAATTGAAAGTGGGGGGAAATCACATTTGGAAATAAATGTTTTTCTCCAACTTACGTTGCCACAATTATTGGCAGCACTATAAATTCTTATGAGTAAAATATCTCTGAAGTATTTTTCCATTCATATTTACAATTTCTAGCACACCAGGGTGACTAAGAGCATGAAATTGTCTAGCTATGACTATGCTAGGACTTCTTGTTTCACATGAGTATAAATATGAGGAAACAAAGGCCAAGGTCCCTTAAATCATCCATCACAACCAAAGTAAAACCAAAGAATACAGTTCTGATGTGCAGCAAAAAGTTTGTTGAGCTTCACAAAATAGAAAGTGGCTAAGAAAATAGCTAAAGCATTGAAAACATTTCGGTTACTTATGTAACCCTCGTTCCCTGAAGGAGGGAACCAATTGGTATTCCAATACGTCGGTAACGTCGACGTAACGTCGAACATGACCAACTGAAAGGGAATCCCCATTTACAATTAAGAAGTTCCAATCAACAGGAAATGTTACGAATCTGCCTGAACAAGGACGTGTGTCTATCATCCTAATGCACGGTGAGGAGGAGCGTTCGAGTGGTCAAAGACTCTCCAAGGATCACGGACAGAAACAAATAAGTAGAATAAGTTGAGTCTTGGGGTCAGAAAGCTGCAGAAAAAAATATCAAAAAGCACTTACATCACCACATGTTGTTTGGGAAGGTTTCAAGGAAAATCCAAAAAACTCTTCTGTTGTCAGACATGACTGGCACTTCAAAAGTGACTGGATTCTATGGTCAGATGAAACTTTAAAAAATAGAACTTTTTGGCAGCAAACCCACCAGGTGGCTTTGGTGCAAACAGGGATAAAAAGTACCCCATGCCCACAGTTAAATATACCGTTGGATCTATAATGCTGTGGACCTATTTTTTGGTTGGAGGTCCTGGACATCTTGTTCAGATACATGGCATCATGGATTCAAGCAAATACCAACAGATAAAAAATCAAAACCTGATGGCTTCTGATAGAAATCTTTCAATGGGCTGTGGGTGAATCTTCCATCAGGCCATTGATCCAAAACAAACATTAAAATCAACACAAAAATGTGTCACTGAGCACAACATGAAGCATCTGCCATGGCCGTCTCAGTCCCCTTACCTGAACCCTATCTGCCTGAACGAATCTGCCAAATATATAAATGTAAGTAGGAAACATCACTGAAATTGATGATGAAAGTTTTGCCGAAGCACCAGCCTCCCACACAATTTTTTTAACAGCAGGGATGATGATAAAAAGGATTTTCCAGGAGCAACAAAGGCTTCTGGCCCAGAAACATGTCCTACTTGCGTAAATCACATGGTTCTAAGTGACTTGTCTTTTTTATTAAGCAGATGTGTGGGCTGTAGTTTGCCTGGCTGGTTGCTAGGAAACAGATGGAGTTTGAAAAGGTGTTTGTGTGTGTGTAGCTGTAAACTCAGGTGTTGCGTCATTACGGGGCAGATTCCCAAATTTAGGACAAATTTTCAGCAGAATATAGGGATGGTTGTGTGTTTGATTCAGTTAGGTGCATTGCAGCTGATACACACTTAGTTTCCGGAGCAGTTTTTTCCCCAGGTTCTCATCCGAGCCGCCCAGAGAGTAAGAGCTGATGAGCTGGGATGTAGACAGGCCTGTCTCCATGGGTACGGCCGTAGCATCTGAAATAGATCGGACACACTGTGACAACAGGCCATGATTACATGACAAACTGAGCTGGCAAGCGATTGGTTAGTCTCTTCTCTTCTCTTCTGCATCCAAACTGATTCATTGATTCTCGATTGAGTAATTCCTGTTAACCTCCAGTCATAACAAGCAGAGCTGAAATGGACAGTCTAGCCTGATGTCAACATTCCTTTGCAGGTCATATAAACAGAAACTAAAGCTTATGCATTTCCTCTCCCTGCAGTCTGTCAAACATCCCTCTCGCTGTCAAACAGCTACACCAATGTTTGAAAGTTTGGGTGCATTTACTCAGAGAGAGGACCACCACCCTTCTTAAAAGGACAGTTCACCCAAAAATGAATATTCTGTCATTATTTACATACCCTGTCAAGTCATTTTCTAACCTGTATGCTGTTTCCCCCTTGTTAAACAAGCACAGAAGAAACGTCAATCTCTTACTGCATAAAAGTATTATAAAAGTAGTCCATACAACTGTACATTATTAAAAAAACTATAGTCTAAATGAATCTGAAATATTATGATAACATGAAAGAGTTGAAACCTGAATATTCTTCAAAGATTCCCATTTTGTGTCTATGGACAGCATACAGGTTTACAAAATAAAATAAAATAAATAAATAATTACTGATTAACTGATTTAGTATTTCAAAATTATTTATGAAATAATCACAAACATGTTCACCCAATGCTCATTTTGTTCCAAATACACATTTTTTAGCAGCTTTTATATTCATTTTTGGACTTAGTGAGGTAACCACTGTATAATGGTGCATAATATTGCTCATCCTTCATTTCACCCACCAGTTCCTTCTTTTCTCTCCACACGATTGTCTCTTATATATGGGATGTTATCCATACGGAGGAACACAGAGTCACTGGGGCTCTTCTGTCCATCTGACTTACTTCCTACAGGGGGAGACAGAGAGCCACAGTCAGCTGATCACACAGGAAATAGGAATTTGAAGTACTATGTAGGAGTGTAAAAAAGTTATAAACAATGAAAGCCATTTAAAAGCTTTGAAATCAATTCTAGGAACGAAATGTCTTTTGACAGGAAAATGAAAATGACACAATTTTCTGTCCTATGTTGACACTGGAACAGCATAGGTTCCTACTTTGACTATTTCTGCCATATAAAGCTAGTAAGCAATTCTGAGTACAGTCACATTTCCTATATTGAAACAGGAAGTTGGGGTGGGATGTGGGATGTATTGAAGGCCTTGACTCTTTTTTTCAAACAGCCATTAGACTTTATCCCAGCAAGCAATTTTGCGTTTAAAAGACGTCTAATAGCCGTCCAAACACAGCCTTGACGTCTAAAACAAGAAAACGTCTAAAACAAAATTTGGGCTGTCAAAATGTAATAGGCATCTAAGCATAGCCCAAGAATAGACTAGTCATCAACCGTAGCTACGCACAGGCTACGCATAGAACATGTCAAAGAAATGAAACCAAACTTCTTGTCACTGTTGACTTTGCTTCAGTGTTAATTTTGACAGCAAATTTTTATTTAGTTTTAGTCATAGTCTTTTGACTAAAATGTAGGGTTGCCACCTTTGGTGTGGCAAAATAAGGGACACCCATTCACAACCCCCCCCCCCCCCCAAAAAAAAAAAAAAACACGTCATGAAATGATTATTTCTACATTGACAACTTGACATCTCAATAATAAACTATAAGAAAACATGAGATCAAGTATGTGAACTTGCAACAGAACACATTTTATATTATTTTACATTTGATTATTTTATTTATTTCTAAAGAACTCTTTAGTAGTCTATTTGTTGCACTTTAAAGGGACAGTTCAGCCCAAAATGAAAATTCTGTCACAATTTACTCGCCCTCATGATGTTCCAAACCTGTAAGAGTTTCTTTGTTCTGCTGAACACAAAAGAAGATATTTTGAAGAATGTTTGTAACCAGGCTTCTTTGGGGGCACCATTGACTTCCATAGTAATCTTCCTGTGTGTTCAACATAACAAAGAAATGTATACATGTTTGGAACAACTTGAGGGTGAGAAAATGATGACAGAATTTTCATTTTTGGGTGAACTGTCCCTTTAAGCAGCCATTCTGAACCAGTAATCACTTTTTTGAATTTCAAAAATGTAATTTTTTAAAATTAATTTACTTAAATTATGACTATATTATCATGTAATTATTTGTCCCATTTTTATCTTAATTTTTTTTAAATGTCATAAACTTTATATGACAGGATTATTGGTTATGTATGATTAGCTAAATTATAAATTAATAATTACATATATTAGGCTATAATCTATTAATTAACCTGTCTAAAAATAATAATTCTGTCTGCCAAGCTCTGATAATGTTTGGAATATTATATGAATATATTATCCATAAAAAAAACTATAGGCTACCTTTAGAAGCACAGATGTGTCTGTCACCGCTGTTGCTTTAAGTCAGTCAGTCTGAGCAACTGAAATGCTTCTCACAAAGTGTGCAGCTGGCCTGAGGTTCATCATGAGTTACTGGACAGACCCATTGATACCTGTTTGGAGATCCTCTTGCGTTTAAACGGTGAACGCACGCGACGCGAGCTCGACATGTTTTTAAAAAACGCGCAAGTTTACAGGCACACGGCACAGGGCATGTTCTCGAGACTCCGCCGCTATGACAACAAAGCCGCTAAAACGCAATCACGCACAAATTAGCTCCTGTACTACTTATTGTGAAATTGATTTGTTTATATTTGCTATCAGTATTCTCCACACTGCAAAATCCTTGTGTGTTTATTGAACTATGTGTGTGGACCTATGTAAAATACGGAACAAATCGCGTCCCGTATTGGTTTGATACGGAACGCGTCATTTTGCTTGTAAATACGGGACGATTCCGTATTTTACGGGACGGGTGGCAACCCTACTAAAATGCCATTTAGTTTTAGACATATTTTAGTCACCTGAATTGTTTTTAGTTTTAGTCTAGTTTTAGTCGACTAAATATCATAAGATTTTAGTCTACTAAATCTACAGTAGATTTAGTCTCCTAAAATCTAATGAGTTTAGTTAAATTGTAATACATTAAGCATTTAAGCATTACATAACCGCTGTCACTTGAACTGACATTTTGACATAATTTTGTTTTTGACATTAAATATACACGAAAGAGAGCTCAATTCACTTTTTTGTCTGTTTTTTAAAAACAGCTATATAGTTTTTATAACTTTGTATTTCTGTTTTAGTCAGTAGGCCATGTCAGGTTAAGCTAAAACTTCAAATAAGTTTGTTTATTTTTTTTTATTTTTTATTTCAGTTAACATTTATTTAATTTCAAGTAATGAAGTTTTTTTAAATGGTTTTAGTTAACTTTTATAACCCTGATACTTTATAGAATATGTGTCAAATACTGGTCTTTTCTTCTGACTATAAATTAAATGGGAATGAAATTAAATACAGTTTATTGTGTAACCAAAAACGAATATATAATAAGTGACTTTTAATGATAAACAAGCTCGAAAAACACCGGGACTCTTATTTTGAAATGTCTGCGCCTCTATTGCAGTTGCAGGAGCACATTCAAGTTCAGATGAGATCAAATATGCTTTGTTACAACCGTCTAAAACATATTACTATATAAACATCGTAAAGTAAAAACTGTCATTATTCATCAACATTAGTTCATAAACAATTGCATGGCATAAATGTGCGCAAATGTTCATTGATTGTGAGCTGCTCTGGAGCACTGGTTAGATCAGCACGTTCAAATCAAATGTGCTCATCTGTTACACAGGATATCTACAGGATATCAGTTCTGACTGGATCTCTTCCCTAATCCTCCCTCCCTAACATTTTCGTCTCGTTTATTTGTTGACGAAAATGACAGTTGATTTTCGTTATAGTTTTTGTCATCCAACACTAGTTTTTATTTAGTTATCGTCTCGTTTTCGTCAGTGAAAAAAGGTTGTTGACGAAAATTAAGACAAAAATTAATTATTCGACAAAAATTACTCTCACCCCTCGCCAGGGGGCAGCAGATTGGGCACCGAGGACGCCCCCCGGGCCTTCTCACCCACTCTCTGCCCCACCTGGAGTATTCAGGCAACACTCCGGGCCGCCTCCGGGCCTCCCGAGTCGGGTCTGAATATTCCACCTCGCTGTACGTCTGTGGTGCCGTTGGTCCCGCTAGTTCGGTCTCTGGGGGCCTGGTTAGGTCTCCCCAGGCCGTCTCGCTGGCTCATCCGTACCATCAGACTCGGCTATGCGATTCAATCCGCACGCCGGCCTCCCAAGTACAGGGGCATCCTCTTCACCTCCGTGCGGAGCAGCGATGCCCATGTCTTGCGGTTCAAGATCGATGCCCTGCTGGCGAGGGCGCGATCGAGCCGGTTCCTCCTGCCGATATGAGGTCGGGGTTCTACAGCCCCTACTTCATTGTACCCAAGAAAGGGAGTGGGTTAAGGCCAGTCTTGGACCTGCACATTCTGAATCGGGCCCTGCACAAGCTCCCGTTCAAAATGTTAACGCAGACACGCATTTTCCAATGCATCCGTCCCCGAGATTGGTTTGCAGCGATCGACCTGAAGGACGCGTACTTTCATGTCTCTATCCTTCCTCGACACAGACCGTTCCTACGCTTTGCATTCGAGGGGAAGGCATATCAGTACAAAGTCTTGCCCTTCGGGCTGTCCCTGTCGCCTCGCGTCTTCACGAAGGTCGCCGAGGCAGCCATTGTTCCGCTCAGAGAACGCGCCGTTCGCTTACTCAACTATCGCGACGACTGGCTTATACTCGCCCAGTCTCGGGAGCAGTTGTGCGAACACAGGGACATGGTGCTCAGTCACCTCAGCCCGTTGAGACTTCAGTTCAACCGAGAGAAGAACAAACTCTGCCCCGCACAGAGGATCTCTTATCTCGGCATGGAGCTGGATTCGGTCAGCCGGACAGCGCACCTCACTCCAGAGCGCGTCCGGTCAGTGTTGAACTGCTTGAATACGTTCAAAGGCAGGACAGCGGTCCCACTGAAATTCTTTCAGAGGCTCCTGGGGCATATGGCATCTGCAGCCGCGGTAACGCAGCTCGGATTGCTTCATATTAGACCGCTTCAACGCTGGTTGCACGACCGAGTCCCGAGATGGGCGTGGCAGAGCGGTCAGTACCGGGTCTTAGTTACTCCTTACTGTCGCCAAACCTTCAGTCCGTGGTCAGACCCCTCGTTTCTCCGGGACGGAGTGTCCCTAGAACAGGTGTCGAGTCATGCTGTGGTCTTCACGGATGCCTCATCCACAGGCTGGGGGGCCACGTACAACGGGTACGCAGTTTTGGGTCTGTGGACGGGGCCCCAACTGCGTTGGCATATCAATTGCCTAGAGTTACTGGCGGTACGTCTTGCCCTGGCCCGGTTCAAGAAGTCGCTTCGGGGCAAGCACGTACTGGTCCATTCGGACAGCACTGCGGCCGCTGCGTACATCAACCGTCAGGGTGGTCTACGCTCCCGTTGCATGCTCCGGCTCGCCCGCCATCTCCTCCTGTGGAGTCAGAAGTTTGTGAGGTCACTTCGTTCCATTCACATCCCAGGTGCGCTGAACCAGACAGCCGACGAGCTCTCTCGCCAGTTGACACCTCCGGGCAAATGGCGACTCCACCCCCGGAGCGTCCAGCTGATATGGGACCACTTCGGAGTTGCACAGGTAGACCTGTTCGCTTCTCCGGACTCAACCCATTGCCAGTGGTACTACTCCCTGACCGGAGGTACCTTAGGCACAGATGCACTGGCGCACAGCTGGCCCCGGGACCTACGCAAATATGCGTTTGCCCCAGTGAGCCTTCTCGCACAGACACTGTGCAAGGTCAGGGAGGACGAGGAGCAGGTCTTGTTAGTTGCGCCCTACTGGCCCAACCGGACCTGGTTCCCAGAACTCACACTCCTTGCGACAGCCCCTCCCTGGCCGATCCCCCTGAGGAAGGACCTGCTTTCTCAGGGGCAGGGCACTCTATGGCACCCGCGTCCAGACCTCTGGAATCTCCATGTCTGGTCCCTGGACGGGACGCGGAGGTTCTAGGTGGCCTACCACAAGCAGTGGTAGACACCATCGCTTCAGCTAGAGCCCCCTCTATGAGGCGCCTCTACTCTCTGAAGTGGAACCTGTTCGTCGAGTGGTGCTCTTCCCACCGGGAAGACCCCCGAAGGTGTTCGATTAACGTTGTGCTTTCCTTCCTGCAGGATGTGCTGGAGCGAAGGCTGTCTCCCTCCACCCTCAAAGTATACGTCGCAGCAATAGCGGCGTATCACGATGCAGTAGACGGTAAATCCTTAGGTAAGCACGACTTAATCGTCAGGTTCCTCAGAGGTGCGAGGAGACTAAATCCTCCTCGTTCTACCTCGTTACCCTCTTGGGACTTAGCCCTGGTGCTCAGAGCACTTCAGGGTCCTCCATTTGAACTTTTGCAGTCTGTTGAGCTAAAAATCCTGTCCATGAAGACAGTTCTCCTGATTGCATTGGCTTCAATCAAGAGGGTAGGGGACCTGTATGCACTCTCGGTCGACGAATCGTGCCTAGAATTCGGGGCGGCCAACTCTCACGTTGTCCTGAGACCCCGGCCTGGATACGTGCCCAAGGTTCCTACCACTCCCTTACGGGACCAGGTGGTGAGCCTGCAAGCGCTGCCTTCGGAGGAGGCAGACCCAGCCCTAGCTTTTTGTCCCGTCCGCGCTCTTCGCGCTTACGTTGACCGGACTCAGAGCTTCAGATCCTCACAGCAGCTCTTCATCTGTTACAGAGGCCAGCAGAAGGGAAAGGCTGTCTCCAAGCTGAGGTTGGCCCACTGGATAGTGGATGCCATTGTCTTGGCTTACCAGTCCCAAGACGTACCTTGCCCGTTCGGGTTGCGAGCACACTCAACAAGGAGTGTTGCTTCTTCCTGGGCGTTGGCTCAAGGCGCCTCGCTGACAGATATATGTAGAGCTGCGGGCTGGGCGACACCTAACACGTTTGCTAGATTTTATAGCCTCCGTGTAGAGCCGGTATCTTCCCGCATTCTCGCCCCCAGTGGCCAGCAGCGCTAAGTGCCCGTTCTAGTGTCGGCTTGCATACGCCACTCCCGCCCTCTGGGCCGGATACGTGCGTCTATTCTGCTCCAGTTGCGTTCCCCGGAAACGGCTAACCCTGTGAGTTCCTCCGTCACCCCTTCGGTGTCAGACGTGGCGGCCGTCTGATGCCAGGCCTGCACCCGTATGCTTGTGGAACGTGTGTGTAGGCTGGGTTCCATATGTTGCGGTCCCCTCACGGCTACCCCATATGTGTATTCTCCACGGTACCAGCTACCCTACTCGGCTAGCCCCGTGTCTTTCCCTCGACAGAGCTTCCTCTGTCGTCTCTGGGTATGTTCTCCCCCCCCCTGGAACCAGGTTGGGTCCATTCCAGAGACTGCCATTTGTTGCACTACCCTGTTAGGTTAGTCCTTATGTGTATTCCACCTCTCCTTCCATTGAAGGACGTGGCTCCGCAGCGTACCATCTCCCGAGATGGGCACGCTTTCCCAGCGTTTTCCAATAGTCACACTGAGTGGGTCTTGCAGGAACAGCAGTGACTGTCCTTCCCTGCCTGGAGCCCTGACTCACACTCTAACATAGGAGTGGTCCAGCGAGCTCAGGCAGGATGCTGGAAGGGCCAGCCTCCTGGCGTGTTGGTAGGGATCCCAATTCGTCGGTCAGTTCCGACGTACGTCGAACGTGACCGACTGAAAGGGAACGTCTCGGTTAAGTATGTAACCCTCGTTCCCTGAAGGAGGGAACGGGGACGTACGTCCCGTCGCCAGGTGCTGTGCTTCAGCTGAAGGCCGAGTCACTTATCTCGGCTCCTCAGTTGAAAAGCAATGATGCGGTATTCCACTTCCGTATTTATACCCGCGCTGCGGGGCGGTGCGTGGAATGTGTGAACCGCATGCCAATGTCCATTGGCTCGTTTTAATCACTCGAAGTAGGTCGGTCTCTGGAAACAGATCCCAATTCGTCGGTCAGTTCCGACGTACGTCTCCGTTCCCTCCTTCAGGGAACGAGGGTTACATACGTAACCGAGACGTTCTGTTGACATTAGACAACTAACGTTATGCGTCGCTCCGTTGCTCTGATTGGTTGTAGGTCTATCCAATTGAGGTCTTTCCTGGTTCGATTGAAACACGCCCCATAATCACAGCCCAACGGAGCAGTATCAGACTCAAATTCTGACTAGAGTTGAGTATGACGACGTCAGGCTATGACTTTTGTCCACTGTAGTGGACATTACATTTTTGTGATTTCCTCTGACATCATTCATGTCACAGTTTTAAGTCTGGATGTCTTGTACAGAGCACATTTGGGGCTTTGCAGAAATATCAAATGTTTGGAGGTTTTACCAGGACAACAACTTATGGAAATATGATAATATTTTGTAATTATAATTCAAATTATTTGTTGTAAATCAACATCTCAGGAAAATGTTATGGGGTTTCTAATCAAAATATGACTTTCTGTTACAAAACAGGGCATTGATTTCATAAATGTCCACTGTAGTGGACGCCAGGATCACAGAGTCTTCATATTTATCAGGCATTTTGGAGACACAAGAAGTGAATAGGGAAATAAATTATATATCAATATTCCTATGAAATATTAGATATTATTATGAAAATGTTGCCAATTATTACTCCCATTTTTACACTTCTATTTTCATTACATGTTGCATCAAGAACACATGAATATGCAAATTAGATGCAGTGTATAGATACATTGTATTGAATGGGAAAATCCAAGTATTGCCATTTTAACCACATATTGCATAAAGTAAAATTGTAAATCAATGCATTTCGTTATATCGTTCATAACATAGTTTATAATCATATTTAAACAAAGTTTGGTTAAAAAAAATCCTGAAACTTAAAAATTGATTGAATTAAAAATAAATCCCACTGTTTTTGCCTATACATGCAATTTCATGTCATTTTATTTTTTAAATAACTGGTGTCAACTACAGAGGACATATCATAATATATGAATAAAATATAATTATTTTTCAAAAAAGTTTTTTTTCCCCATTTGTTTCTTATGCTCTAAACAATGTAAAAAAAATACTAAATTCAAAAATAAAAATATATATATATTTCTGGGTCTCAGGAGGTTTTAACAGGTCCACAGAGACGGTGAAATGTCATTTTTATCACAACCTGGGATTAACCACATTAACAGTTTGTACTGAGCGATGAAAGCAATGGAGACACTTTTTCTCACCACTTCCTGGGTGATGAAATACAAAATGATCCTGCATTTCTCTTTAGATGATATCCTTTTGGCTATATCAATTTGAGGCAAGATCTGAGGGAGATTATCAAATGATTTGCTGATTTTGTATGTGTGAATACAGTTGTATCATTCAACTGGTGGCATGTGGGATTTATAATTCTGACTGAGGAGATATTTTAAGCATTTATTGGATTAAAAAAATATATTCATCAATATTTATGGTCAATTTTTTGATGCAGAGCAATAGGCCTATATCTGTATATTTTGTCTATTTTGTTTCGACAGTTTTTATGAATACACAGCCTCGGACAACCTCAAGCCTTCAAACGTGGATGAAAAGCCAAACAATTTTGGATTTTATGTAAAACTGCAATGAATTTCAACTTTGATTGTGGAACTGCTATGTCGTGAAGTTTGCTATCAGTACTACATGCACAGTACATTAAATATTTACAGTAGCCTTTGATATAAAAGCAAACATTGATATGATTTTGTTAAACAGTGTAATCTGATTAACCTGCCTTTGATCCTGTGTACACTTTAAAACAGACTTAATTTATTAGTGGAAACTGAACTTTGTTGTGTCTCTGTTGGCATTATAAATGATTTCTATCTTAAGAATCGGAGTTAAACCTTATCACACATAGTCTGATTACTTTTACTGCTAAGAGGATTAGAGTTCGGCCTAAGCCATCTGTCTTGTTTTGCGCTTGGAAGCTGTAAGAAACCTCTTAATTCTATCACATGTTTCATCATTATCATGCATTATCTGCATCCTCAGTTTTCAAAAACATTATACAGGCCATATGTGCTTTTTTCGAACATTACCTCTCATGCACTGTGTAATATTGTCAGGGTTGAGGTAAGGGATGAGTGAGGACTCAGGCTTTTTATTAATAATAAAATAAAACAACAAAAACTATCTCAAGGGGGGAAAAAACAAGCCTTGACTTAACTCAAGGAGCAGGGAAACACAAAGCACGTTCAACAACGATCCAGCACAGGACTGCAAACACAAGGCCTCAAGAAAAACTGCACCGGCTGCATTAGCCGCTCTCGCGGCAATTTGATGTCATACGTCACGTGGCCTCGGCGCTGTCTCAAGTCAGATGAAATTTCGACCCGGCATGCACTGCTTCAAGTCAGCCGCAAGGGGGTAATCCAGCACGACAATGTATAAAAGGCTCCATTACCTTGTATCTTACACTATAATCCAGTAGAAGCCGTTTTTGTAAAAATAGGCTAACGATTGCGTCATAACCATGCTACTCTGTCGCGCAGTAGAGAAATTACCGTATAGACAGGAGTAGAAGCTCGCAGGCAATCTTTTACTCTCTATGAGGCAATCGGGGGGACGTGGAGGCATAAAGTCAGATAAAGTCAAGGGAGAAGCATGGGGAGAAGCCCATAGAAAGCCAAAAGCAACAGGACAAAATATTTCAACAACGTGATTCAGATTTCACTTTGCACAACTACTAGAAGACTTCCAACTGTCAGACTGGTTGCTCACGTCACATCTACGTCGTCAAGCTCAGTCTGAGGCTGCTCAGCCATCAGGAAGTGAGTGCTTCTAACTGACTTCACTTTTCCTCGTCGAAGCCTATGGGGTCGCTGTGTCCATTTCTTTTACTGTCTATGGTCAGCCGCCGATCGGTCTGCGCATCGCTGTATGAAGTCGAACAAGCCTATAAGCTGCATGTTCACACAAAACATGACAACATAAAAAAGCACGCAGCCAGTGAAAAAAAACAGCCGCGTGCTACACAACACAAAACATAACATGAACATAAGAGCTCACGACAGAAAACAAACAAACGGAGCATGAATGTCCGAATCCCAACACAAAACTGAAACCAAACTAGACCGAAGTGCCACGCCCCACACACAAAACTCACAAGGACAGAAGAGCACAAGACAAGACAAACAATACAGGAGTATCAGGGCTCTGTCACAAACCAAGAGTAAGCTAGACCGAAGTGACAGAACCCTGACAAATAGAGATGTTTGTGAATGTAAATGGTCTGCAAAGTTTTAAAGATCAAAGTGCATAAAACAAGTTCTTGTCTCCTAAAAGAAAGAATCGATTCTGAATTGCTGAAACGAGTCACCAGAAATTCCAGTCTCACTTCCTGTTGAATACCTACGTAACAAACATTTGCATAATGCCAGCCTATGGTTTTCATTGGCTTCCCGCAAACAAAGTCTACTTTAAAACAGCCCCAAACACTGTAGTTTGTAGCTGAGACAGGAAGAGTTTGCGCGTTGTCGACATATTGAGGAGTTTTCTGATCTGCTAAAGCAAATGTTGCACTTCTAAAGGATGAGGACTCGAATTGATACGGTAAAACAGACGCCATTGTTACTGTTCGTATCACTGTGTATCCTATCCAAGCGCTGAGGAAGATCTGGAGCCGAAATTCACATTTGGTTATATTTTGTTTCCCTCACGAGCTGTAAGCAGAAGAGCAATCACAACAGACTGGGCTAAACATCTGACCTATCAGAGCAGAGTAGGCTCTCAAAAAGGAGGGGTTTAAAGAGACTGAATCTTCATACAAACGGTTTTTTTAGACTCTTTGAGACATGTGTTGTTGTTGTTTTTTTACCTTGGATGCACATAAACCTATTGCAGGAGACTTCCAAAACAAAACTAGGAACCTTTAAAATAGCACAATAGGGGCACT
Organism: Gobio gobio; assembly: GCF_949357685.1. NCBI lineage: Eukaryota > Metazoa > Chordata > Actinopteri > Cypriniformes > Gobionidae > Gobio > Gobio gobio. The sequence goes on along the minus strand of NC_137111.1, from coordinate 18,184,731 downwards.
TTAAGACGGCTGACATTGATAGTTATGCTTAAATTAGGCTATATTCAAACTGTATAAAACAACTTTCTTACTGTTCCTCAAACAGTGGCTTGACACTGTGGTTATGCAATCATTGCCAGCCTTTAAAGATGAGCTCAAATGATCTGTCATATAAATCTTTTGCTGGCTGCTCATATAAATCTAGCTCAGGAGTAAAAATATATTTCAGTGTCAAATTGTTTTCATATTTATTTGCTGCCTGACAAACAGCCAAACGAACCTGAGAAAGTCAGACTCTATAAATGGAAGGCGAATGCACTCACGGACGATGCGGTTTCTCTCATTGAGGGTGGTGGTGCTGTCCGGCTGTCTGTAGAGGTGGCTGTGCTGGTGGAATCGGGTCAGACAGGGCCGCGGCTCAGTCAGCGGGAGAGCGATGCTGTTGGAACGAATCTCAGGGATTGTCATTCTCTCCCCAGGAGCTTGACTGTCGGCATCAGGTGTTTGGGGAGAGCTGTCCATGCGTGTAGCTGTCAGGGCGTTCTGATAATGGTTACGAGTGATCTGGAATGAATGACATAACATATTGACACAATTTTACAATACATATCTCATGATAATATGTTTCTAATATAGTATTGGAATATTTAAATACGCATTATTTATTATTATTATAAAAAATTATTTGCTTTTCTAATACACTACACTCTAAAAAATGCTGGGTTAAAAACAACCCAAGCTGGGTTGAAAATGGACTAAATTGGGTTGTTTTACAGCAATTGGGTTGTTTTAACCCAGTGAATGTGTTGTTTTAACCCGGCGGTTGGGTTAAATATTTGCTTAAAACAACCCAATTGAATTTTTTAGAGTGTACTGATCAATTGTTTTGATCAATCATTGTTTTGTTTTTGAAACAGCCCAAAGGCTGCATGCATTTATTTGATCGAAAATACAGTTAAAACAGACCTATTGTGAAATATTATTACAATTTAAAAGAACTTTTGGTTACACTTTAGTATGGGGAACACATATTCACTATTAACAACGACTTTTGCCTCAATAAACTCCTAATTTACTGCTTGTTAATAGTTAGTTGTCACAGTTATGTTCCGTCATGGACTATCAGTTGTTTTCATTGGTCACATGTCTTCCTTTGTTCTATTTTCCCGCCACAATCTGTCACCATGGACACTGATCACATTCATCACAGCTGTTCTTCATTTTAGTTAATCATCTGTGTATTTAAGTTCCTGCTTGTTTTCAGTTCATTGTCTGGTATTGTCTGTGCACAAGAACACTGTTTCGCATATTGGCTTGTTGGTATCTTATTATTAAAACCCTGAGTTATCTTCATCTTCTTTGTCTTCATCTTCCTAGAACCTGAGCTTTACATTCGTTTTTTGTAGTGTTTAAGTTTAGGGATGTAGAATAAGGTCACACAGAATAAGGCTTTACTATGTGCTTTATAAGTATTCATGAACAACCAATATCCTAGTAATATGCATGCTAATAAGCAACTAGTTAATAGCGAGAATTGAACCCTAAAGTTTTTTGGTAACACTTTACAATAAGGTTGTATTAGTTAACATTAATTAATGCATTAGTTAACATGAACTAACCATGAACAACACCTCTGTTTAGCATTAGTTAATCCAGCTGTTCATGGTTTGTTCATGTTAGTTCACAGTGCATTAACTAATGTCATCAAGATTTTAATAATGCATTAGTAAATGTTGAAATTAACATCAACAAAGATAAATAAATGGTTTATAAGTGCAGTTCATTATTAGTTTGTTAACTAATGTTAACTAATGAACCTTATTGTAAAGTGTTACCAGTTTTTCTATTTTAATATATTTAAAAATGTAATGTATTCCTGTGACGCAAAGCTGAATTTTCAGCATCATTACTCCCGTCTTCAGTGTCTCATGATCCTTCAGAAATCATTTTAAAATATTGATTTGATAATAAGAAGGAAATTGATGGGATTGGTTACATGATTGGGATGGTAGGAAATGGGAGACTGTCTTTGGTTCACTGCAGTTTTAAGGGGAAAATACTCAGCATTGCTGTTGACTGATGAATTTGTGCAAGCATATTAAAACACCACATAGACATATAAACAACATTAAAACCATGATTTTCTACCACAGGGTGTAATAGATAATATATTTTGACATTGGGTTATGTGAACCATAATATAACCTAGAATTTTCTTTGTGTATTTTCCCTCATCCAGCAGCCTGAAAAACTGAATTTCTCTCAGCATAGTCAAATTTACCTTAATGATCTGTAAGTCTGTGAGCTGGCGAACTGAATAGTCTGGTATATACGGTCCTCCACTGATGCTCAGTTGACCCAGGCTGCCTCCATGGATTGTAGTATCTGAATGATTGAGACCGCTGCTTCGTGATGGTGACCTGTGGACTGGATCAAAGTAATTCAGTTGATTATTGCTTAAATTATTGTCACAGATATTTAGATATTTAGTGTTGGTCTCCCGTTTGCTGCCAAAACAGCTCTGACCCGTCGAGGCATGGACTCTACTAGACCCCTGAAGGTTTGCTGTGGTATCTGGCACCAAGATGTTAGAAGCAGATCCTTTAAGTCCTGTAAGTTGCGAGGTGGGGCCTCCATGGATCGGACTTGTTTGTTCAGCACATCCCACGGAAGAATAGCGATTGGATTGAGTTCTGGGAAATTTGGACCCCAAGTCAACACCTCAAACCATTCCTAAACCATTTTTGCTTTGTGACAGGGCGCATTATATTATAATATCACATTATCACATCCATGTGATGTAAAAGGAAACGTGATCCACCTTCTTCCATTGCTCCGTGGTCCAGTTCTGATGCTCACAATTTTGCCGCTTTTGGCGGTGGACACGGGTCAGCAAGACTGGTTGGTCCCTGACTGGTCTGCGGCTATGCAGCCCCATACGCAACAAACTGCGATGCACTGTGTATTCTGACACCTTTCTATCAGAACCAGCATTAACTTCTTGAGCAATTTCAGCCACAGTATCTCATCTATTTGAAAGGACCACACAGGCCAGCCTTCGCTCCCCACGTGCATCAATAAACCTTGGCCGCCCATGACCTTGGCGCCGGTTCACCACTGTGCCTTCCTTGGACCACTTAGATAGATACTGACCACTGCAGACCGGGAACACCCCACAAGAGCTGCAGTTTTGGAGATGCTCTGACCCAGTCGTCTAGCCATCACAAATTGGCTATTTTCAAACTCGCTCAAAACCTTACGCTTTCCCATTTTTCCTGCTTATTACACATCAACTTTGAGGACAAAATGTTCACTTGCTGCCTAATGTATCCCACCCACTAACAGGTGCCGTGATGAAGAGATAATCAGTGTTATTCACTTCACCACATCATAATGTTATGCCTGATCGGTGTATAGGCATTGTATATTTTTTACACTTAGCTATGGCGGAATCATTCAAATGAATGAGAGCAAAAACCTTGTCCTGCACCACACGGGATCTCTGTGGTTTCATTTTAGATGCCCATGTGATGCCATATCTCATTAGCAAAGAATGAGGTCCTGCACGGAGTGTATTGAAAAGTGTGTTTGCATCTGCGGTGTGGCTTGAGAGAGATGAGAGAAATCTCTCGCTGAGAGAGATGCAGAGAAAAACCTCAGACTTTGACACAGACACTTTAACGCACATTTGTTCTAAATTAATCCCTTCAACAAGGGCTAAAGGCTCCATCCTTGTAGTTATTTTAACATTTTCCTGACGCTAAGCTTGTGCGATTTACATCCTTATATAATAACGTGCTAATTTTTGCCTGAGTGGGCAGACGAGAGTTCTCTCCCACTGTAATTACCCTCTACTCTGCTCTCCAAAGATTTACATAGCCGCTCTGTTTAGTTTTCCGCCTTAATTATCTCTCGATAACGTTGCTAGAGGGGTCACGTATGCTCCACGCTCTCAATGCCTCTCAGAGTTTTTAATTGCTCATTAATATTTTTACTGCAGGAATATCTTGTTCAAGATATTCTGGAAACTCTGTGGATCTGTTCAGCTCCAATGATGAATTCTGACAATAATAAAGTGCCTGCATTATGCTTTTTTAGATATTAGCTTTTTCATGTAGTGTGTAATATAGCTGTTTGTGAATGTAAAAGGTTGACATCCAGGCCCGTGGCAAGGGGTGTGCAAGGCCCTGTGCGAATTTGATGTGTGATGCCTAGATTGGGGGGGGGGGGGGGTTGCTATAGAAATGGCGGTCTACTGTTGCTATAGTGATGAACAATGCTTGTTTGTGTTGTGGATATGTAAGAATTTTGCTTCGCTTCGTATATATAGTTTAAAAGCTGTGTAACTGAACTGCGTACATATTTTTTACGCTTAAATTATGATTTGGTCAAACGTGTTTGCAAAACAGTCTGAATCCACTCGCATTCTTTTGGACTGCTCTCTCACTGAATCACCTGAAGTGATTTGCAATCAGTAATCAAGCAGACAGTTTGGAGAGAACAACCAGCGTTTTTCAGTTGTTTTCCTCTGTGAACATAAAGGATGTCTGACTATTTTGTTGGTTTCTGGAGTTTTCAGATTTAAAAATGTTTAAAATATCTAGAGATAGAATAGGCTACACTTGTTCTGCAGTACCATTGCTAAGAAATCGTCACCTCTCAAGTTCCCACATCCAGAGTCTGCTCTCAAGTCCATTCCAGTCTGGGAAATTCCTGAGTCCGTTCCAGTGAGAGTAATCACTGAATCTGTTCCAGTCTGAGAAATTCCAGAGTCCATTCCAGTGAGAGGAGTTCCCGAGTCCATTCCAGTCTGGGAAATTCCTGAGTCCGTTCCAGTGAGAGTAATCTCTGAATCTGTTCCAGTCTGAGAAATTCCCGAGTCCATTCCAGTGAGAGGAGTTCCAGAGTCAGTTCCAGTGAGAGAAATTCCAGAGTCTGTTCCAGTGAGTGGGATCGCCAAGTCCGTTCCAATGAGAAAAATTCCTGAGTCTGGTCTATTGAAACAAATTCCTGAGTCCCATCCAGTGAGAGAAATATCAGAGTCCCTTCCAGTGAGGGAAATTCCTGAGCTCAAGCCGGAGAGGGATGCACTCTAGCATTTGTGTGTGTCAAGGCCACACACACATTCACTCAAGCCCCTGACCAGAGTCCAGTGATGGTTCCAGCCCCTGACATTTCTAGTGTATTTACTTCTTAGGTAATATCTATGGTTTGACCCATTTCAAAAGCGGCCAGAATCATACAAAATCAATACACATAGTCTCACATTTAGATTAACTATTTAGACTTTTTAGATTGACATTTAGTCTTTTAACTATTAAAGTATTTCAAAAGGTATTTTGAAGTATTTTCAGTAAGGACAAAAACATGAACTTTGCCCTTGCAATGGCTCTGATGCCATCATTACTGTTTGTATCACTCCATTGTACAGAAGTGGAAAGCCTCCGGAGCTGAAATTCAGACATGGGTGTTTCGTTTCCGACACGTGCTGTAAGAGGTAGACCAATTACAACAGATTGGGCCATCTGACCAATCAGAGCAGAGTAGGCTTTTGGAAAGGAGGGGTTTATAGAGACCAATCCTTTATCAAACCGTTTCAGACACTGTGAGAAAAAAGTGGATGCTGCAATGTATATTAGGAGAAAATTTAAATGTTTTTTGACCTTGAATGCATGTAAGGCTCTTGCAAAAGACCTCTAAAGGAATCTTTAAAATAGCATAATAGGGGCACTTTGAATCAGTAAACAAACCTGTGGGTAGGATGGTCATGATAGCAGGTAAACTGTAGTATGTGAACGGGCCATTTTCAAACTTTAGTCCCTCTTTACCGATCTCTACCTCAACTCGACCCTGCAGCCAAAGACAGATGGATCACACATTTATACTGCATTGTTTGCATTAAGGAAAACTGAGCAAAGTAGCATTTTTACTCTACCTACAGTGGGGCCCAATAGTGAAAATGCTTTTATTTTTGCATAGACATTTTGAAATGTATTTCAAAGCTTGTAGTGCTGTACCTGCAATATTAGGATGAAATAATCCACAGGCTTGTTGCGCTGGAAGAGGTAGTGTTTTGGTGATCGCTTGTTTTTCTCATCAAACTTGAGTTCCTGCACAACGCTCGGGTGCTTGATCAGTCGCAGAAGGATCTTTTCTGAGAGATGCGTTGGCTTAAAAGGCTCTACTTCTACCGACAGGAAGGGAACAGAAAGAATCAATGACAGTGAAGCACAGTATTATGTTCCTTCACCATTTATGGATGAATTTTTGATGCTGCGCCAAATGAGTATAGATACACTATTGTCAAATGATTGTGGCCACATACTTTTGGCCCCGTATTGTATGTGCTTTAAACTTAAAACAACTTTCAAATTCTATTAAACTTAAATTGTTCATTAATAAAGTTGACAAAGATTACCTGTGGCTAGAAAGCGGTGTGTCGCGAGAAGAAGCTGTGGTGAAACTTTGACCTTCATTTCACTGTCTGACAGTTTGAATATGGAGAAATCTTGCTGTTTCCTCTCGTGGTGAGACACTCTCCTCTTTGTACGGTTATCAGCTGCCAAGACACAACAGCAATGTATTATGTAGGCATTACCTCAAACCAATATAAGCAGTGAAAGAGAGCATAGAGTTAAGATGTTTAGCCTTGATTTTTTTTGTGTGTAAAATAGGTCAACTTAAATAATTAGCCAGACGTTGTAAATCAATAAATAATAACAGTAAAAGTTGTGCCAAAAAAAGACTCAGACACTTGATTGGAATTAACGTGCAACTATTTTTTTTAGGGTTACGTTTTTTTATCTTTTTATCTTTTTATCTTCAAGAATAATATATCAACTCTCATATTTGGTATTTCAGTTTATTTTGTACTGAAGTTTTATTGCAAAATTGTATTGGAAAGTGTCCCCCTTTTATTGCCATTTCAAATGATCTTTTTTAAATGTTTATTGAATAAATTAAATACATATTTTTAAAACTCAAGCATAACAGAATTGTTTTAAGTAGTAATATGTAGCGTGTTAACTGTCATTGTCCCAGTAGCGGGACACTAGGCATGCTTTTTTATTGTCTTTTTGTATTGTATTGTATTGTATTGTATGTCCATCACATATTTTTGTCATCATGGAAACAGTAGTTTAAAACCTTTTAGTGGGCACAATTTGTGTGAAATCAGCTTCAAATTTGGACACAACTTGGTAAGATATATGGCTTTGATTTCTATCAGTTTTAGAATCCAAATTATTTTGTTAAATATATGTTATAGAAAATATAGACAGTTTGTATAAAAAATTTTTTTTTTTAGTTCAGTACATTTGCTTTACGGTAAACTTAAACTTCTATAAGTTTTCAAAAGTCTTGAAATGGACATATGTATATCAGATAATTTTTTATTTTCTTGGGGGAGCCCTGAACCCCCCTAAAGCTCAAATTTGGGACCTCTGTGATTATAAAACCCTGCTTATGGCCCTGGTCACAGAAGGTCAAAATGGTATTAATAACTATAACTTTGTTCCTGGGCTGTAACTGTGAAAATGTTCAATAGTCATAACTTTAAGTTAAATTAACTTTTCAAGCTAGATTAAGAAATATTCACAGAAAAACGTGTAATTAGGGGTAATGCACTAAGTAACGAGAGTCAGGGCCATAACCACCATAGACATTGAGGGTGACAAGTCCCACCCCAATAATTAGAAAATGGCGAAATGATATTACTGCCGCTGCTCTGCATTACACACCGCTCTGTTTGTTGCTAGCATGACAAAAGTAAAATGTTAAATTTCTAAGTTGGTCTGCCTCAGCGGTCTAACAACGCTCGTCACTGTCAGAATGAGTGAGGTGGCCAATCAAATCAAAGAAGGCGGGGCTTACTGTTCCTCCTAAACATTTAAAGCTGCAATCCGTAACTTTTTGTGCTCTAGCAGTTAATAAACAGAACTACATGCGTCTTGTGGAAGAACATTGCAGCCGGAGCTACTTCTCTCTGTTTATGTCTATGGCGAGTCGCAGGGACTGTGCTCCTCCGCAGCGGTTCCTACCAGACCGGTCTGAAATAGTCCCAATATAAACACTTATTATAAGTGTACCAAAATGATTCAGGGTAAGACAAAAACACGGGAAATGAATTCATGTTGTACATTCTCAACATATAATTTTTGTAAATCTTGAACACAAAAAAGTTACGGACAGCAGCTTTGATATTTGTAATAAACTGTTTTACGATAAAAACTTCGAGCGACCAAGAGTAATATCAAGTGATGCAAACTATTTGACATTTTTTTAATGAATCACCGTTTTAAATTGAAAAAATGACATAATTTATCTAAATCTGAATTTGACGTGACAAAAAACGTTTGGCATTTTTACATATTAGGCAGACAAAATAATACTAATAATTTGTTAAGTTTATATATAGCGCCTTTCTGGGTACTCAAAGCTCTTTACATATCGAAGGGGGAAACTCCTCAAACACCACCAATGTACAGCATCCACCTGGATGATTATGAAAGTGAATGTGTGCATATTTAAAATGTATATTATTTGCTAATAGTTTACTTCATAACTACAATGGAACTGGAACTTTTACCTTTCTTACTTCTTTTTCTTTATTTCCTTAAATCCTTTTTAATCCTTCAATCATTTAAATCCTTCAAGTAAACAAATAAAACTAATACCCCATTCCCAACACAGAAAACAACAACAAAACAAAAAAAAACATTGGTTCCCACGCATGTTTACAGCCTTGACGTGAGTTATGTAATCAGATTACTTTTTTCAAGTAACACATTACTTATTTACAACAAAATATTTCTGTCACTTTTTCCAAATAAGTAATACAATGTTTTCCCCTTTTTTGACCGACCGCTCTTCCGTCACTGTGTTGTGAGAAATCGGGAGAAAGTGTAGAGGCGTTGTGTGCGCTGGGTCAAGGATCATTTCACTTTTGGTGTAAAAGGGACTTTACATTCTCCAAAAATTTAATAAGAATAAGAATAATAATAATAAGAATAATAAGAATAATAAGAAAATAAGAATTTATTTATCTTTGTTATTAAAACTAAAAAGCTAGCTCATCCCAGGTGTGAAAAATCAAAAGTAGCGTAACGCATTACTTTCTATCAAAAGTAACTAACGCAATTAGTTACTTAGGGAGTAGCGCAATATTGTCCCCAACATGTCTCCCCCTATTTTTTAGCACTGTTAATATAATTAAAAGCAATTTGTTAATTGCAGAGAATAGGCTTTGCCAGAAGACAAATAACACAGAGTTATGGAATCCAATTAATGTGGTAATTATTTGCAACAGGGTCACAGAATTATTGACTATGCATGGGGAAGCAGCAGATATCGGCAGGGTTTCACTCAGCCAAATGCTCTGCGATGGCTGTTTAGAGGAAATATTCTTCTTATATTTCACTATTTTTGAAACTTTTAGCTGTTTGAATGTTCATCTGAAGATTTAATAATGATGGCAAGATGAGGCTAAGGATTTGCATGAGTGTGACAGAGAAAATTAAACAGAAATATTAAACACCTACTATAAAGGTCCGTTTCGTCCACAATCTCAGATTTGATGATTTCCTCGATGACGTCTTCCAGAGTGACGATGCCCATGACTTCGTAGAAAGGATCTCCTTCCCCTTCATTATTGACCCTCTGCACGATAGCCAAATGAGATTTCCCTTTACAGTGCCAGAGAAAGACATATAGGAGCATCATGGCAGGATATGCAATTGGCATTTAATTGTATGCTCATTATCCTCATTTAAAACATACTAAAGCTCATTTCACAAAATTGCAGTGCTATTAAATCAATCCATGAATCAATAAAGTTATTAGGCAAAGTGTGCAAAATCAATAGTCACATAGCTTTAGTAAATGAAGCCCTGTCTATTTGTTTTACCCTTTGGATGCTTGTACGTATGTGCGGTTTCAGGTGCAGAGAGTCTTTTTGCTTTGTCGCAGGAGTTTTTGCTTTGTCGCATGCAATAAAGAGTGCTTGAAATGAAGGCTCATGAAGAGATTAACTATGACAGCTCTGAAGATCCAGACCTGACCTTATGTAAACAGAGCTGGGGGATTATGCAATGGGGTTTGGGAATCCCTGAGGCACTGATGATAAAACTGACCAAGATAAAAACTTGGAATTTGCTGCTAAGGCATTATTGTCCTTTTCATTAGTTCATGTTCCCCCATTTCATTAAATTATTATGAATTAAAAATAATCACATTTCCTGTTTTTTATTACAATTTTGGGGTACAAGTTTGGGGTATGTAAATTTTTTTTATTCAGCAAGGATTAATTCAATTGATCCAAAGTCATAGTAAAGAGATGTATAATGTTACAAAAGATTTCGATTTTTAAATAAATGCTGTTGTTTTGAAGTCTCTATTCATCAAGGCATCCTGATAGTTGCAAGACAAAGTATGTGAACCGCTTGCATAATCTGTAAAAATGTGAATAATTTAAGAGAGATCATACAAAATGCAATTTTATTTTTTATTTAGTACTGTCCTGAATAAGATATTTAACATATTTTTTTTTTTACATATAGTGCACGAGACAAAAAAATTTATGAATTTATTAAAATGACCCCATTCAAAAGTTTATGAACCACTGATTCTCAATACTGTGTGTGTTTCCCTGGATGATTCACGGCTGTTTTTGTGTTTTGTGATGGTTGTTCATGAGTCTCTTGTTTGTCCTGAGCAGTTCAACTGTCCAACGTTCTTCAGATTTTTTAAATTCTTCAGTTTTCCAGCATCTTTTACATATTGTAACCCTATCCAACAGGGACTGTATGAATTTGAGATCCATCCTTTCACATTGAGGATAATTGAGGGACTCAAACACAACTATTAAAAAAGGTTGAAACATTCACTGATGCTCCAGAAGAAAACACGATGCATTAAGAGCCGCGGGGTGAAAACATATTGAATTTGAAGATCAAGGTAAATTGTACTTCATTTGTCTTCCGGGAAACATACAAGTATCTTCTGTTGCTTCTGAAGGACTAAATGATTTATATATATATATATATATATATATATATATATATATATATATTTAAACAAAATAAGAAAAATTTGGACCTCTTCACCCCCCCCCCCCCCCCACAGCTCTTAATGCGTTGTGTTTCCTTCTGGTGCATCAGTGAATGTTTCAACCTTTTTTAATAGTTGTGTTTGAGTCCCTCAATTGTACTCAGTGTGAAAAGATGGATCTCTAAATCATACAGTCCCTGCTGGAGAGGGTTCAAATATGCAAAAGACGAAGAATGTGCAGGACCTGGAGGATTTTTATGAAGAACATTGGGCAGTTTAACTGCTCAGGACAAACAAGAGACTCATGAACAACCCTTACAAAACAAAAAAACAACCGTGGATCATCCAGGGAACTTTTGAATGGGTAATTTTAATAAATTCAGCTATTTTTTTGTTCTGTGGAATATATGTAAAAAAAAATTATGTAAAATATCTTATTCAGGACAGCACTAAATAATAAAACAACGCATTTTGTATGATCGCTCTTATGTTGTTAAAATTATTCACATTTTCACAGATTCTGCCAGCGGTTCACATACTTTTTCTTGCAACTGTATAAAGTATCATGGTTTCCAAAATATTAAGTAGCACAACTGTTTTCAACATTGATAATAAGAAGAAAGCTTCTTGAGCACCAAATCAGCATATTAGAATGATTTCTGACTGCAGTAATGATCCTGAAAATTCGCAAGAATAAATTACATTTTAATATATATTTTCACAATATCAACTATTTTTACTGTATTTTTGGTCAAATAAATGCAGCCTTGGTGCACATAAGAGACTTTTTAAAAACATTTAACAATAATTTTAATTGATTTGTTCTGTACTTCCACAACATTTGTGACGTCCAATAAATGAATACATTTATCTACATGTTTATTTAGGATTAACCCCTTGAGATGTACCATCTCAATTTCAATGGATTTGAATGTAATATCATGTTAACAATGGCTATTCAATGTTTAGCAGATCCTTCTGAGTAGTCCCAGCATTAGAAACCACTAGTTTAAGTCTGGTCATTTCGGCAGATTGATTTATCATTCTCACGTAATGTAATGCAGTTTTGCAAATAGTCTGTTATTGAAATTGGGTACTGTTAAAAGCCCACTGAAGTGCCTTGAAACATTCAATGTGTTGATGTAATTTCCACTGAAACAGGAAGACAGGGCAGACATATCGAACAGCTCCTCCCCTTTTTTAAATAGCCGCAGTTTCCTCCTAATATTTAAACCATTTCTCCCACTAATCTCCTCCATATCAATTTAAAATAGCATTCTGTGCAGAATTAAAATGGGTCCGATGCGTTTTCTGGTCTGCACCGACACCGGCGCATATGGTCCACTCTGTGTTATCGTGTCTCTGGACCGGAGCAGACTGTGTGCATGCAGCAGCGGCTCGTGTAACTTGAAACCAGACTTAATTCGCCCCAATGGAAAGCATATTTACACTGTCTGAATCGTTCCCTATCCCCTATATAGTGCACTATGTGCCACTCACCATGTAGAAAATAGTAAATGTGTGAACAAGTACCCAATTTTAGCCTTCAGCGTCTATTTATAATGTAAGGGGCGAGACGCTTCAGATTCTAGAGAATTTGATTGGACAGGAAATCTAATGAGAAGCTGAAGTGCAGAGTGATATCATTGGTCCATATTGGAGGAAGTGTGAGACTAAAGCTGCGTCTCACTTCGAAGGCTGCGTCCTCCAGAGGTTGCATTTGAAGGCTGCATACGTCATTGAGGCAGTCTCATTTAAGAAAAGTAACCATTAGATTCTGAAGTAAGAAAGAAACTACAGCATTTCACACCTCAAAAGGAATAACAGTCAATTTTATCACGGTTACTTTTCTTAAATAAGACATCATTGATGACTTATGCAGCCCTCAAATGCGACCTCTGTAGGATGCAGCCTCCGAAATGAGACGCATCATAAGTTTTGAATGCTTATATCTTCTAAATGCAAATATCTTTGTCATTGTTTTGGAGCACAATAGCTTATAGATAACAGTAAGGCTAACATATTCATACTAAAAGCAAAAAAACTTTGATTCCATTTAATTAAATATATATTGGCACCATATATGACCCTGTTCAATAAACTGTTTATGAAAGTTCATAATCTGAAGCATAATCATACAATATTGCTCATACAATTTTGTTCACTGAATACCCAGACAGAAACAATGAAACAAACAAAACATCCCAGCTGGCATTTCTGTTTATCATTAGATTTGAAATATCATTTCAAGCGGAGAGGATTAAATGATATAATCCTCAACCTTTGATAGAGAGAACCTAAAGCCTTTCTCTCACTGTGGTCTCCATGGTAGCGGTGCACACTGAGGGAAAGGGAAGAATTCTGCAGGAGTCAGGTGGAGAGCAAGGGCAATGCAGCACTCGGCACGATACTCCTCAAAGCTGATGTGCAGGGAACTGCATTACATCACGACGCTATTATATAACACGCGCACACGCGGAGCCGTGGGGTCTGAGCCCTCACGGATGTCCCTGCGATTCCCTCGGCTGCTGTGCCAGCAAATGAACTCGTTAAAGCTGGCACTATACTCTACTCATGTGATGCATAGCAGAGCGGTATGGTGAGGAATGCTAAATAAAGCACAGCGTAGCTGAAAATGGAAAGAAAAACACAGGAGAACTGATGAAGGAAATGCCTGACTGTTTTCTACGTTTCTTCAAAAGAGCTTGTAAAATTGAATGCAAGTAAATACATGATTCATGTTAGGTGATATGGAGATAGATATGTGCATGTATGTACACTGACGAGCCAAAACATTATGACCACTCACAGGTGAGGCATGTCAAGGTCTGGGTAGATTAGATGGTGAGTGAACAATCATTTCTTGTAGAAAACATGTTGGACGCAGGAGTAAAGATCTGAGTGACTCTGACAAGGGCCAAATTGTTATGGCAAGAGTATCTCTGAAACGGCAAGGCTTGTGGGTTGCTCCTGGTCAGCTGTGGTGAGAATTTACCTACAGACGTCTGAGGAGGGACAAACCACAAACCGGCCCAAGGCTCATTGATGCAGAAGGGCAACAAAGGCTATCCCGGCAGGATAATGCACCATGCTACACATTGTTCAAGAATGGTTTGAGGAACATGATGAAGAGTTCAAGGTGTTGCCTTGGCTTCCAAATTCCTCAGATGATTGAATCTGTGGGATGCACTGGATGAATAAGTCTCATCCATTGGAAATGATTGGTGCCAGATACCACAGGACACTGAATTCAGGGGGGTCTTGAGTCCATTCCTTGGTGGGTCGGCACTGTTTGGCAGGGCGTGGAGGACCAACAACATATAAGACAGGTGGTCATAAGGTTGTGGATCATTGGGTTAGGTATGTACGGTATGTGTGTGTTCATGTTTTTCTATCCCGGTGGGGATTTGAATGCAAACTGACTCATCGTGTCATCGTGGAGACCTAAATTGAGGTCCCCATGAGGAAACAAGCTTATAAATCATACAGGATGAGTTTAAAAAAAAGAAAAAATGTATTAAAAAATGCAGATGGGGAGGTTTAGGCATAGGGTTAGTGTAAGGGGATAGAATATACAGTTTGTACAGTATAAAAAACATTATGACATGGAGAGTCCCCACAAAGATGTGAACCAGACATGTGTTTGTGTGTGTATTTGTCTTGTATGCATGATGCATTTGATCTTGAGATGAATTATTTACTTTGTTTTATGTTTTTAGTAATGTTTATGTGTTCAGTATGTGTAAAGTCAGATTATTCATTCAGAATACAGGTAGAAAAAAGAATTACATAGCTATCGATCCAGTAATTTCAATGATTTTTGGGGGCCAAGTACTAAAGATATGTAGGCACCTATTGTATTTGTTACTTTTCTTATTGTTTTATGTTTTGTGCATTGGTGTCTATGGCAACACCTATAATTCTCAAGCACCACCAATAGTTCAAAATTTCACATATTTTCTGAACTAGTGAATGCAATAGATACTAAATTCTTCCATTCATTCCTTGGAGTTGTTTCAGTTTCTACACAACTAGATTTTTTGCAACTTTTAATAAACTATTTTAAATAGTTCGATAGTCTTCCCAATTCTGAACAAACCAGATTATTTTCAGACAAAGCCTCAGCAACCTGAGCAGTAAGATTTTTGGGTTTCAGCACCATTCTCTGCATAAATTCCTATCGAATTGTTATCAAATGTCAAACAGAAGGGATGCTGTTGCTTAAAGTGCTTTTGCATACTGACACAAAACTTTGTACGAATGGTTGTCACAATGTCCTTACGGAAAACCACCTAAATTTGGTGTCAGCTACTGTTCAAACATTGTTATAATTATATTTTAGAAAATGTATATGTTGGTTTGTCCTAACATGACTCAACCTTACAATGGGCATGCCATTTATGTTCTTGGTCCTTTTAAAATATAAAGTTTTTTCATGAAACTCTAGATAGCGCATGCTGATGGGTACTTAACTTATTATAGAGCAATCACATCATTCTCTATATGGTGCAGCTGATTGGTTCCTGCTGTATTAGTAGCCAATGAGCTTGCTGTTCAAATACTTGGTCAACATTTGCTATAGCAGTTTGCAGCGCACTTTCAGAAACCCTCCACCTCCCCCAGCTCCACCTGTATAGATCTGCTGCGGGCATAGGCGTAATTTGTGGGTGGGGCGGGTGCGAAGAATTAGTACAAATTAGCCACCTCGTAAAATATGTACGAATTGCCGTGAGATTGGGTTGAACAAAATGCACACAAACATGTCCCTGCTCTTGATATGCAATCATTAATGAACATCTTTGATTTTAATGAGGAAAATAAATCAATAAAGTAAAATACATTGTACGAGGGCAGATTAGAACCCGGACACTCTTCTACCACCAGACCGGGAATGTGAATGGTGTATGCGGATTTATGTATTTATGTACTAACGTGAAGAATCTCGGGACTAACAATATACTGTATTATAGACGTAAGAATTAAACAAGTTCTATGTTGATACATTAAACTTAATGTGCTATTGTAATTGATTTCTGGACATCGTAATGTTATTTATTTCTCCAATTGTTATTGTACATATCTGATATAGCATTGTACTAGCTTAATATGCAGCAGAAGCATATTGTCATATCGATTACCATGCCAAAATCTTCTGTTGTCATGACAGAAATGTGTTTTATGGGCTTTTGTCTTTATAAAAAAGACCAGCAGAGTTAGAACAGGAAACGATAGTGGAGGCTGACATCCAAATGATGATCAAGATGATTTCTTGTTTCTAAATTAATCACGTTTTGATATGTTTTTTAGTCAAAAACTATTTAAAAATTGTCTTCTTTTTTTTTGTTCCAGAGAAGAAATAATGGTTTAGAATGACATGAAGGTGAGTAAATGATGACTGATTTTTCCTTTTTTAGGTGAACTGTTTCTTTAAGACGTTTCTTTTACATAGCAAATTACCAGTGTATGTTTTAAATTTAGCATTTTATATGTGTCATGTGCTGAAAGAAATCATGGCTTTACTGTTTTTAAATAACTGCTACATTTTGACAGTTTTACCACTCAGTAACAGTCTTCAGAAAAAGGTCATTTTATTCAACTTCACCTTTACCTGCTGTTCAGCATCTGCCTTATTTTACTGACTGGAGACGGAAAGGTTGAGCCTGCATATTTCATTATCCCTGCTGTAATATGTTCACTGGAGGCAGAGGCTTCAAAGAGTGATAGGCTGGGTTATCACAGTGTGAGGAAGCAGATCCTCTTCTCTCTCTTTTTGTCCATATGGTCCCAAGCTGAGACACTGATTGGACCAAAAGGTCACTGCTGCAGCTAATCTGCCCTGATGTTTCTGTACAGACAAGAACTCAGAGGGACTTTCATTTAAAGGGATAGTTCACCCAAAAAATGACACCACTTGATTTACACATCCTTCCATGTCTTTCCCAACCCAAGTCTTTACGCAGTAGGCAAAATGGTGTTGCACTAGCAAATTTATGGCCATTTTTGAAGCTCATTGCTCATTTGGTCATTTTTTTTTAACAACCACAGTGAACTATCATATGTTTTAAAAAAAAATATTTCCATGAAAAAAACAACATACGTACACTGTGTGTATTTGAAATTACATGAGGGTGAGTAAACAAGGTGCAAATAGCCGACCTTGTTGGCACAGGCTATTTACACTAACCGCCATTGTCTGATTGAAACAGGTAAAATTACAAGGATTTCAGGATCAGTTGGTGTGGAGAGTAATGCGGGTGGCTTTAGCTTTTGATCCGCCTTTTTCCGAACTCATTCATCTCCCTTTTCCCATCGCCTATCAGCTCTGAGGGGCATTTATTTAACATAACGTATTTGAAATAAAGTGCCTAACTAACTGGTATTTAAGAGTGGGAATAAAGTGTTTAGGGTTAGGAGTAGGTCGGGGAGGGCTTTAGGGATCCTTTAGGGAAGTAATGTCCCAATAAGGCAATATTCATTTATTATTTTAATAAATATACAATCATATACACTGAATTTAATATTATATTATATACCTCAATGCACTGCGGTGCAAAATAGTGTCTGCCACTATTTGCACTAAGTATAACTATTTACACTGAAAAACTGCTATTTTAAAGCCCCCCTCTGGTGAAAATCAAGCTTTTAATGTTGTTTATCTGTCTATGTGGTGTTTTAATATGCTTTAATAAAAAATAAAAAAACATGTGCAAATTCATAAGTCAGAACCATTGCTGAATGATTTCTCCTAAAAACTGCAGTGAACCAAAGACAGTCTCAAAAAGGCGCTTCGAAATCGCTGGTGTTTCTGACGTCACAAACTACCTTGTAACCAATCACATAAATGTGTGATCGTCAACTAGTGGATCTCTGAGCTGGTTTGAGTGAGTGGAGGCGGGGCTAGTTTGCATATTCAAAGAACCCCATAAACTAAATGAGACAAGGGTGTAGAGTTACAATCAAGCTAGTCTCAGCCTCAGACGTCACGCCCACGGACTGTTAGCTGAACGTCTGATGCATATGGCCCACTTTTCTGGAAACACTTCAGGAGTTTTGAAGTCGTCATCTGTGTTTGTTGAATTCTACAGGATGAGACGAGTGCTGCGTTCTTTAGCGGTCCGCCTGGAAACAAATGCCGTGACGCTCATAATATGTTAAATGATTCTCAAACGACTCGATAGATGAATCAGTCTCTCTAAATCCCTCCTTTCCACGAGCCTACCCTGCTCTGATTGGTCAGATTGCCCAGTCTGTTGTGATTGGTCTACTGCGTAAAGCGTGTATTTAGGAAGCTAAACGCCATTACCATAACTGAACTCCAGCTCCGTGCGGAGGCTTCTTAAAGCTCAGCGATTGTACACACTGTTAAGACAGTAACGATGATGACGTTTTTAGATCAATCCCAGTGCAAGTCTGAATCGATGATGAAACATTGAACAAACTATCAACCCGAACCTTGAGCAGGACATTTCTCAGTGATGCTACTCAGTTCGAGGTACATTATGAGATGTTTCAACTGTAATTCCTCACCATCAACATTAACAAGTGTGCGTCCATCAACAAACCCATGTGTGTGTTTGTCTGTGTTTCTAATTTATTGCAGTGCACATGAGGGAACTGTATCAATAACAGCACATACGTTAGCCAAGCACTAATGTGAATGACTGATGTGACATTAAAGTTTGCAAAACAAATCTTGCTTCATCCTTTATCTTTACTCAGTAAAGTAAAGTAGTAAGAACGACAGACAATCTGCATTAATAGACACAGTTTTAGGTAATAGTGGCCCACAGCTGATTTCAAGTAGTATTTCAGTAAGACAGTAATAACGTGAGTTAGCCGGTTAGCCAGATACCTACACAATATGAAACACAATGCGCGTGCAATAAGTGGACAGGCAATATGCTTATGTTTCGTCTTGACGTAACAACGAAACAGCTTGCGATTGACTCAAGAGTCGACTCTTACTTTTGAGAGACAATAACTTTATATTTATGGTGCACTTTCAGATTTAAAGCATTGCGGGATATTTTCATTCACTTAGAGCTATGTTACACACTACATGAAAGGTCATTTTCAAAAAATCCATAATAGGGGCACTTTAAATAAAATAAGTTGAAACAACACAATCTTTTTTTTTTTTTTTACTTAATTGTCATTTACACTCAATTGTATTACGTTAAATTAACTTACATTTGTAAAACGTCAACATAAACCATTTGTGTTGGGACTGCGTGATTCCTTGCTGTTGCCTTGACTGAAACTGGGAAGGGGATTTCTAGTTCCCAGCATGCTTTGCATAGTGATGGATCAGGAAAGTAAATGTTGAAATTTAGCGCTGTTTAATGTGTTTTGGTAAAGGGAAAGTTATATTTGACATTTAAAAGAGTTTATTTTATGTACATTTTTGATGTTACCATTATTGTGAAGTGAGGTTAGGCTGTGGGTGGCTACGAGACATAAATCTATACTGTTTTTTAATGAGCTGTTATTGTGCTAACGCCAGTGATGAGAAGTTTTTAACTTGATCATTGCATGTTACAAATGTTATACTTGGCATGTGAACAAGTGTTGTGTTGGCCATTAGTTTTTATAGAAAGTATAAATAAATTATACCTTATATTATTATATTATAGTTTGATGGCCAGCACATCATTAACATAGTCTACATATGTTCATCAGTTCTATACCCCTCGCAATCAATCATTCACTGGATATGTACTTGTGTGTACAACAGCTACTCACAACCTAACCACAAGCTCAACTCTTCACCACAATGGTAAGCAAAAAAAAAAAAAATTGTATATATATATATATATATATATATATATATATATATATATATATATATATATATATATATATATATATATATATATATATATATATATATATATATATATATGTTCTACAAACTCTTTTAAATGTTCAAATAACCTTAAACACTTAATCTCTAACAGGTCTTTCCATTTTCTTAAAATCACAGAAAACTCAAGCAATTCTGCACAAGGGCACTTTTCTTTTTTGGTACGTCAGCCGATGCTGTTCAAGTGAGCACCAAGACGCATGCGTGTGATGCTGATGCAGGAGCTGACCAACATAAACTGTGTAGCAGACTGACACAGGCTAGAACGAAATTGTTGAATAAAGTTATTTTTGATTGTTTTTGCTCACAAAAAGTATTCTTGTCGCTTCATTACATTATTGAACCACTGGAGTCACATGGACAATTTTAATGATGTTTTTACTGCCTTTCTGCGCCTTGAAAGTGTTCATTAAATAGCTGTCTATGGAGGGGCCTAAGAGCTCTCGGATTTCATCCAATATATATGAGTTCCGAAGATGAACGAAGGTCTTACTGGTTCGGAACGACATGAGGGTGAGAGATTAATGACAGCTTTCATTTTTGGGCGAACTATCCCTTTAACAGTTATAAAGTAAAATATCTAGCTTCCGACGGACCGCCTTCCGTATTCAACTTACGAAAAAAGCGTAACTGGTGCAACGATGACATCGGACGTAGTGTGAGCATTTTGAACAGCGAGAGGCGTTACACTTTCTTCCTAAATTGAATACGGAAGGCGGTCCGCCGGTAGCTAGATATTTTACACTCTAAAAAAAAAGGCTCGTAATCATAGGGGAACCTTTTTTAGTGCTATATAGCACCAATTTTGGTGCTTCAGTGGTTCTTCAGCGGTTCTTCAGAGGTGCTATATAGCACCTTAGTCAAAGAACCGGTGAAGAACCTCTGAAGAACCGCTGAAGAACCTCTGAAGAACCGCTGAAGAACCGCTGAAGAACCACTGAAGCACCAAAATTGGTGCTATATAGCACTAAAAAAGGTTCCCCTATGATTACGAGCCAAGAACCATTTTTGGTGCAATATAGAACCTTTTTTTTTTTAGAGTGTACTTATTGACTTTATAACGTGTTAAATACAGATATTTTTCTAAACACAAAGCCACTGATTCTCTTCAGAAGGCCTTTATTAACCCCCCGGAGCATGTGGATTACTTTTATAATGAATGGATGCACTTTTTTGGGCTTCAAATTTTGGGCTGCCATCATAAAGCTTGGAGGAGCCAAGACATTTTTTAATATAACTCCAATTGTATTCGTCTGAAAGAAGAATGTCATATACACCTAGGATGGCTTGAGGGTGAGTAAATGATGGGAAAGTGAAATATCCCTTTAAGGGCACTGCCCCAGTGACAAGCTCTTGTACCCATGTAGATACAATTTTTGCACATTTTGTTTTCTAACAGGGAACATCAACAACACTTATACTCCATATCCTTTACAGTTCCCAGGAATGTTTATTTGAATGGAGCGATTAATGAAAATGAGAGCAATCCTCTAGACGAACTTTGACCTCAGTGCTAAGTTTAATGAATTCTCTCAGACAGTTCTGCTGTGTGGGAGAAAATAAATTGAAGCCTTGCACAAAGATTAAACTCAATTCAGGGTTAAAGTGCAGAGCGATGTCAGTCTGTGTTAAAAAAAATCCTATTTTTAGTCTGGGACTTTGCTTAAACCGCCCTGGATTTCTACAGCGGTTATGGAACTGATACTGTTGATGATCCCTTTACCATTTTACTGCGTGTGAACATTTGTGCCCTGCGGGGATGGTAAATCTGGTGAATCTTGTGCCCATCGAGAGTGGTAAATCTGACAGGTTACTGCATTATGCTGAATTATGGCATTCTGCACCCTGCTGCTGCTCTGTGCCTTTAGAAAACGCTATCAATCTCAGTAAGACATCATTACGTAATTGCCACGGTGATGCAGCAAAGGCCAAAGTATGATTTCATACCAGGTGTCAGAACACATCACATCACTGTCTAGGATTTGTGCAAGGCAGCATCAAGAGAAAACTGTATTCATCCCTGCATTCAATGCTTGACATTAGTAATTTATGCAGCTTCAGGACCAAAAAAAGTGTGTCAAAGCATGTTTGTCTGCGTGCAAACAATCCCTGCTGTCGTGGCGAACTGTAAGTAATGATGACAGAATTAAGGTGGTTGCCATAGGAACGAATTCAAATTATTCAAGTCCAGCCTCTAGCCACTCTGCAGATGTCAACTGAGGTTGTAAAGATGAGGCTGATGCTAAATCCTTAATGTGCAATGCCTAATAAAACCTCAAAGAGTCCAAAGTATTTTAAAACTATAATGTCAAATATGAAATATATAGACCACATAGCCAGAGGGCAATGCATCACCAGCAGATTTTCATCTATAATTTCATGAAGTACAGTATGTTCTCCCATGCACAGCCACTGTAGTGTATTCTTAAAGGGACAGTTCATCATATAGGCTACTCCACTCGTGGTTTTGCAACCCTGTATGCATATATTTATTCTGTGTGAAAAAAAAAACAAAATAAGATATTTTGAAACATGTTTTTGTTCATACAATAAAAGTTAATGGGCTGCAATGTTGTTTAGACCTCAATGTTATTTCAAATATCTTTTTGAGAAGAGAGAATTTCATTTTTGTGTGAACTATACCTTTCCTTCTTCTCAGTCTGTATCACTTGTTAGAACGTCTAGAGTGCAACAGAATTCTTACCTTTCTTGAACTGCTCCAGCATTGCATCCAGTTTGGTGTCGTTAAAGACACAGTGAAGCGGGTGCTTGTAGAACTGAGTGATGGTTTTTAACGGGGTGCAGTCATCTGGATCAACAAAGGCCAGATCTTTGACAAACAGAATATCAATAATATTAGACCTTTCGTTCTCAAACACAGGAATGCGAGTGTATCCACTCTGCATGACGTCTGACATGGTGTAGAAGTCCAGGATGGCATCCGAGGCCAGCATGAAGCAGTCGTTGAGAGGGGTCAGCACATCTTCCACCGTTTTGCTCCTGAGTTCCAGAGCTCCCTGGATGATGTTCAGCTCCTCTTTCACCAGGTCATGATACGGGTCAGTAACTCTCAGCATAGCCAGTAACTTCTCACGGGTGTAGAAGTTGCTGATTTCCTGGTGCAGCATATTGTCTAGGAGTTTGCTGATGGGATATGTGATGGGGAAAGTCAGCAGCATCAGCATCTTGGTCAGCCATACGGTTTTAGACGCGATAGCCAGCCCGTGTCTGGACGCTACAGAGTGGGGAAAGATCTCTCCGATGAAGAAGATGAGAAAAGTGCACGCTGCAGTGGAGACGGGCGTCAATCCGAGGATCTGGCACATCCATACCACCAGGAAAGTGTTGGTGAGCACGTTGCACAGCACCAAGGTGCACAGGACGTAGTTGCCGTGTTTGCGCACCGACTCGATCTTGTGCGCGTACTTTTGCTCCTTGTCCGTGCCGCTGTTCTGCAGCACTCTGAGCTCCACCGGGTCCAGCGCGAGCATGCTGATCACCAGCCCGCTGAAGAGCGCGGACAGCGCCAGCAGCAGCACCGACAGACCCGCCTGCAGCCATCCGTCCGCTTGCGGCGGCCGCTCCACCACCGCAAGCCAGAAGTCGCGCGTCCGGTAGTGCTCCCACTTGATCCCGTCAAATGCGCACATGGAGTAATACTTGATTTTCTCTCCTCTCCGGAGGTCTTTGGCGAGCAACTCCACCAGGATGGAGTTTTGACTGGAGGCTGACTTGAAAGAGCCGAGGAGCTCTATGTCCGAGCTCCTAGCGCTTTCCTCCACGCACAAGTTGCGTTTGGGATGCACCTGCCCCTCTCTGCCCGGCTCCGGTTCCTCTATGAAGGCGATCCACGGCGCGGCTGTGCCGCCGAAGCTGCTGACAGTCCGGTTGAACCTCTGCGGGGATGCTGCATAGTACACGCGTAACATGAACCGCGTCCCTTCGGTGGCCTTCAGCAGCCCTTCCTGCACGAAAAGATCTCCTCCCGTGTCCTCCGGCCGGAAGCCCAGCAGCCCGTGGCTCAGTGTGGGGAGAGCGGAGGAGATCAGGAGGAGCAGGGGCAGGAGGCATGGTCCGGGGATGCGGTGCGGGAGGAGAGCATCCGCAGCATCCGCAGCCATGATGCTGAGTGGGTTGTAGAAGGACATTGGCGAGCTAGATCACGTGGCGACGATACACACCCACGGACACACATATCGACTCTGTTTGCCGAGTCAGTGTAACAGCTGGAGTCTCGTGTAAATAAAAATGACACCGCAGTGACGTCATGACGCGTTGCAGCAGGGCTGCAATACTAGGAGCAAACAGGAAATGTACAGTCCAGAAGAACTGCATTGACAAAAGGTAACCATTTAAATGAACTGGGGTGAAATCCGATAGACAATTGCAGGTTACTACTGTTTACAGTGTGGCCAGAGATGCGATATAGCTGCTGAACAGCTGTGAACCTAGAAGGTTGGTGGACAGATGTATAGAACTTTCTTAAAAATGCATTTGAACTATTTTGAATGAACATTAAACACTGTCTGTTAGGTATAATACAAAGTCATATTTTTTAATAATAAAAGTTATCAGAGAAAAGCTCGCTCTTTTTGTATTGGATGACTCTAGGGGGTTTATGGGCCTTAATATTGAAAAATGCTCATATTGTTTTATTAGTAAACCAGGAATACAAGGTCCAAGATATCTGCCTATTTTATTATATTGTGTAATTACAATACATTGCACTGTATTGCATGTCCTCTTTTGTACTGATTTGGACAGTGGCCTTATGAATGCATGAATTTCACTGCATCACAAGTATTGCATTTGCAAAAAAATAATAAAATAAATATTATTCTTATAGTGAATGTAATGCAGAATTCCTCCTGAGGATTTAACATAACGTTTGGTAGACATTGGGGTGAATACAAGTAGTAGGCCTATACTTAAGCTTAATTCACTTTCTGTATTAATAAGCATTATATTAATCCAGTTTGGAATTACATAGATGGATTATATTTTAAAATTACACATTTATAAGAGAGTGTCCCACCATACCTATTTTCACTCTATTTTTATGCCCAATAACATACATAAAATTATTGTCTTTGTTTCAATTTCAATGCAAAAATTGAAATTGAAAGTCTTCACCACACGGTGGCACTCTATCACTCGACTTCCATAACTGAATTCCACTGAATGATGGAAACTTCTAGACAAGTGATATTGTTCTATATGATTGATGGCATAAAATGTAAAATTTTATTTTCGCAAAACGACTTCACAAATATAACATGAGAATAACGTAGGCTATAGAAATGTTACTTTATCGTTTTATAAATGATAAAGTAAAAAAAAAAAAAAATTTCCTTCATAAAATGGCTCTAAATATATTAAAACATGCATACAAAACACATAGACCTCGGTGTGTGTGTGTGTGGGGGGGGGGCTATTAATCATGTTTGTAAATAAGATTGAACTAAGTTCTCAATCACATTTTATAACACACTCTTCATTAATTTGAATTCCGTTTTTCGTTCCCAAAAGCAAGGAATTCGTTCTGTGGGATGTTTGTTATATTACTTCAAAATGTCACAAAACTCTCTTCGCCAATAGCAGGGTGAAACAATAAGTTGTGGTCTCATAAACACTTATTTGTATTCCCTGAGTGTTTGGAGCCAGGCCTAAAGCAGACAGCCAGTGGAACGCCATTCTGAACAGTTTATGGGTAAGATAAAACTATAAGAAAAAGAAGAAATTGGAGATGTTTGGCTGTGTGTGCTAACCACTTTCGTCTGCTCAGCATCACTCGCTTCCACCTCGTAAATCAGAGACAAATATGTGGAGAGTTTTTTTTTTTCTTCATCTTTCTCTCTCTCATATTGCCCACGGCTCGTCAATATTCAGAGGGACCCGTATGTAAAACCTTGACCTTGACGGGGGTCTGCACGGAGGGCTCACGGGACAGTTAGCAGGCTCAGGAAACTTTTAACTAATAAAATATTGATGGTCCATTTAGTTGAAATGTTGCACGTCCTTCAGGAGCCTTTTTGGAAACAGTGGGAGTGCCGTGCTCGGATGGTTTCACTATATAAGACTATATTTTCTATTGTTATGTGAGAAGAAGGAAAATCACAGCACAAATAATATACAAAGAATATATATATATATATATATATATATATATATATATATATATATATATATATATATATATATATATATATATATATATATATATATATATATATATATATACACACACAATGCATTCTTTAGTGCATATTATTTAGTTGTTTAATCAAATGCATGCATTAGGAGATTACTAAAATGGTTGCTTTCATATAATTCTGTTTTATTTCTGCTGCAAATAAAATTTTTATTTTATATTTCGGCTGGACATTAATAGTCTTCCTGAACTTGGTGAGTGGACATTTACCTTTTATTATATTAATAGTACCTGAAAATGGCGACGTGTTGTTTTGTTTTATTTAGCCAATATTAACTTTTACAAATTGCACGACCAAATTAGCAAACATATTTGTAATAATATTGTATAGCTATAACGCAGCATCAGTCATTACCTTTTAAATATTTCTCGTCGCATCGTCAGCATAGGCCTATACTCTTGTCATTTTAATCATTAATAATGCGCGTAAATATGATCTATTTCATAAACAAACTTTTAAGCAGATTTTTTTTTCTTAAGGGCATTAAATAAATAATGAATGTAAATGTTACGTGTATTTTAGCAGGAATTCATTATTTAGGATATTCTAAAAATAGCTACGGAAGCATAGCCTACAGTTACAGTTAAAAAAAAAATAGGAAAGTTTTAAACTTGCACTGTTTTTTTTCCCTCTTAGAAGGGGAGTAACAGATGCACAGTTTCTTGACTACTGTTTTGTTTTACATAAAACTATAAAGAACACGGTACATTCCTGACTTTAAATTCCTGACTGTAAAACCTATTTGACATAGCCTACTTGCATGCACCCAATAGTCTCTAAAACGGTGAGTTCCAGTTTTAGAAAACTACAAATGCACTTCAAAAGATTTTCATATAAAACTTGATAAATCTTGTCATAAATCCGAGGTTAAAGAGAGGCGCCCTGTCTGGTTCACTGCCAAGAAATATACTGTAAAAACAGCTCAGAGCCTTGTTTTCTTTCTGTTTTGTTTTATTCTCTGCAGAACGCGGATGAGTTAGTGGACTGTCGCAAGACGCGCGGAATTTTAGGCCAAAGTCTCAGTCACAGAAGAAAAAAATCGCATGGTTCCCGTTATTAGACATCACGAGCCAGGTGACAGAGTTATTATTGTATATTGATCTGTGCACGTCTCAGATTTAGAATCACAATCACAAGTCAATCACAAGTAGAGATGATCGCATGCCGGATGGTTTGTCATGGCAAATTAAATGCAGTAAAATCGAAATTTTAAAGACTGAACCATATGTTAAGCATTTTAAATTCACATTTCATAAATGCAAAATGAAAAGAAAAAAAAGAACTGTCAGATCTGTGTTGCACCGGAATTAGGCTATATTTAAATGGTTCATATTTATAGTTTACTCTGTACAATTATCGAAAAGATGGAAAACTAATTCGAGCTGGTGTGTTTTTATAAACGAATATTTCAAAAAGATATAGTTTCAGACATAAAGACCCGCGAGGAATTCACGAGATGAATAATAGCTCAATGTATATTTCATGAAATTATTAGGCCTGAGTTTTTTTTTTCTTTTCTTTTTTTCGTGATTTTTTAATGCTACAGTTTGCCTGACACGAGTCCCGATGTGGATAATTACAAAAAACACATTATCATAAAATAAAGATGAACGGGTTATTAGCTAATATTTCATCGGGTGTTTTTTTTTCTTTTCTTTCGGAGACAATATATTTCCCCCCTATAAATGTGTAACGGTTATTATAATTATAGGTTTTGTATTTTATTCTTTAACGTATTTTATTATTTCCCTTCCAATAAGAATACAAAAAAAATATTGTTGACTGGATAGCCTACTTATCAATTAGCCCTTTTCCTTTGAGGAAAACCTCATATTTACACGTTGAATAACTGTATAGGCTACCAATAACTGTGCGCATCAACATATCAATATATCAAGTTGTAAATGGGTCAGCGAAGACGAAAAAACAAAACATTTATTTCATATCACTTGAAGAGTCTGTGCAATGTTCATCTGTCAAACCAGACATAGCTAATATACAATTTTTTATTATTTTTGAGTAAAAGTATTAAGGCAGTCATTAACTATTTGTCACAATCACTCACGCAAGAGGACTGAATCTTAAAATAAAGTGAACAGTTGCTACATGTGGTCATTTGGTCCGTCACACTTTTTTAGACGATTAAATGAAAGTTACATATTGTTTTAATGCTTGCAATTCATTTTTTTAGCAATTAAAAATAGCAGAAAACAAGTCTGAAGTGTTAAAAAAACAAATGGTCCAATTAGAGCCAGAAAGGGCTTTATAGCTTGATTCCATTGGAGAACCTTTTTACTTTTTAATAGTTCTTTAGAAAACAGCCATGGTGTTAAAACAAACAGCATGTGAAGAACCTATAAATGTAACATGAGTAATTTTTGAACTCCAAAGACAGACACAAATGGTTGTGGATACGAAAAGAAGATTCTTTGTTGAACCAAAGAACCCCCGAAGAACCATGTTTGCGTCTATTGATTTTTTCTTTCGTGCAGACAGAGAAATGATGCTTCAGACACCCCAATAAAAGACGCGTCTGTTAAATAAGAGTCATCTTACCTTTAAGAGCCGTTGCGTTACTACAGAGGGCGGTGCAGGGGCAGCAGTGTGATGGAGGCTGGCCCTCGGGCGTCAGTTTACTCCAGCTAACTCCAAAACAGCTGAAGACAGGGGGGCTGAAAGAGACACCAGCGATCCTCGCTCAAGGAGGGGCGTAAAAACACTTCAGGTGCTTTCTGGTCGGGTTTTATAAGGAGATCTCTGCTGGATCTCCCTCACTGCGCTCCGCCCGGTGCTTGAGGACAGAAGATGCCCAGGCAGTTCTTCTGCCCAGTGTTCGGCTCGTCACTGTGGTTGGCACTGATACTCCAGTCTCTCATTTCCTCCGCCGCTACCTACAGGAGACCAGTGTCCGGGGGGAAGAGACAGAGCTTTCTGGAGAGAACCTTGATTTTACTGGACGTGAATACTCGAAGCCCGGTGAAAGTTCTGAATGACAACTTCCTCTCGTTGCAGTTAGACCCATCTATCGTAAAGGATGGCTGGCTGGACTTCTTAAGGTATTGTTTTGCAATCGCATCTTGCGTTTGGTGATGCTGGTGGGTTTGTGTTGATGTAGGAGGCTTGGAATTACCTGCTGGGGAAGTCAGTCTGGTGGAGGTGTTTTGGAACAGGGTAACTGGTTTAAAGCTGGTAGACCATGTCGGACTAGCAACATACAATTTTGGGTTGACCAGATAATGACCAGCTAGAAACCATCTCCCATGTTCCACGCACAGCTACAAGGCTTAAACTAGATTTTCCAACAGGAACACAACTAGACATTATCAATAAATATTCAAATAACTGCCCAAACACCTAATAGGCTACTGATATCTAATAGCATAGGCTACTATTTTTTAATCTAGCCTATCAACCGCTCCATTGAGTATAGGCACAATCCAGTATTTCTTTCTTTTTTTCTTTCTTTTTTTGTAAGTAGGTTACCAACCTCTTTTGCTCTTATTAGATGTTTAAACTTACAGAAGATAAACTCAATATTTGGTTGAACTAGGTTTTCTGTGCAGCTTAAATCATGTAAAACACCACGCGTTTTCGCACTCATTTTACGCGTAAAGTAGAATTCAACATGTTTACTCGCAATGCTTAAAACAACATGTGTTTACTCCCAACAGTGTTGTTGTTGTGGGATGATGTTATTCCATGATATCTCTTAAGAGATCTACTCGACGAGCGAATATGAATTGTATAGCCTATATTAGAGCGTGAAGCCTGAAAATACGCGCAAATTTGAATGGTTGTGTTAATTTGCACACCAGGGCTTGACCTGGAAGTGAATATGAATGTCCCAGCCCCCAGAGGAGAAAAGACACAAAACCATACGGAGAACCGAAATGTAAGTGTCTTTTTTAGACTCTAACAGGTTTGAGTATCGATGTAGGCTAGTGTTTACTCTCGATATATTATCAAACAATTATTAGTAGCCTATAGGCAGAATGAGGTGTTGGAACAAACAAAATCAATAGAATTGAAGAAGTGGCCCACATAAATCTGAACCCCAATCTGCTGTCGTGGCATTATTGTTCGTTTTCTGTCGTGTACAGTGCAAGGTACAGCAGATTTACGTGGTAAAAGGGGGGTTTACATTGTGCATACTTCGTTTCATTCTATATAAAAACAAGGACCAAATAAAAGCGGAATTTGACTTTACTAGGACAGTTACCCACAATTTTAAGATTTATATTATTTTTGTTCCAACTTATTTGGTTTGAAAATAACCTCGCAACAGATTTGAAGTAACAGTGATATTTGTAGTTCTAATAAGGTTTTCAGGTAACACTTTATTTTACAGTGTCCTTGTTACATATGCTACATGTAGGCTACTTAGCATAGTAACAGTAAATCATGCATAATTACATGCAACTAATACTACCCAACCCCATAGTATATGTTGTTTATTAATATAACTCAGTAGTACTTAAATATATAATTACACTGTTACAATGACACCTCAAAATAAAGTGTAATCGGTTTTCATAATGGCTAATAATAATATCTTAATGCTATATATCTAAATATATTGCAGTTAGGCTATTATCACCGTTATTCTGATGTAAATTGCACTAATATTATTTTTCTTTTAAACTATGAAATTGTAGTTGCCATTTTCCTTACTTATGCTTCATGCTCGGTCTGATTAAGTGTATTAATTCACATTATTGGACGTGACAGCAGATGAGCGAAATGTGTGTATGCCGCTCCAGTTTTCTGTCTGTCTCCAAAATGTATTTTCGGCCCACCGACCACAACACCGGCTTCACCGATTATGGATAGGCTAGTTCGTGGCAATTTAGCTTGTTTTTCTGTTTCACCAAAGCAATTCACATAATAGGCTATATTTTATTTTATTTCACTACTATTTTAATTTATTTTATAATTCTTTTATTTTATTTGTTGTTGTTTTTTAATGTTCTGGACACCCATAGGCGGAATATTTGCGCAATTACAGGCCTTCTTTTATGGGCACCTTTTACAGCTTCTCTTTTTTACGACTGGTACCGTATTATGTCTCATTATTTGGGAAAGCACTAAAAAAGAAGCTGGCATTTATTTATTTAGAAAGAAACGAGCGTGTAGCACCACAGACTGCAGCTCTGTGAAATAATCTGCCGTTGTTTTCAGCACTGCGGCCTGAAACACAATCACATCTCATGGACTTCAGTCCTGCTGCGAGTTTCCGTATAAAAATGTTAAATCCAACGCGACAGCCAGGTCACTGCAGGCAAAAAGAAGTTTATAATTAATTAGGAGATTTGAGATAGCCTTTATTGCTAAGAAAATGATCCTTTTTCTCGTGCCGCATTACAAACTTCACATCGTCAGACGAAATAAAACACAGTAGCCTAGCTAGCACATAGCATGCAGTAGCCTATATGCGTGTTATAATAGCCTATGTAATGTTTTTGTGTCTTTATAGAATTTAAAGGGATAAAGGTCATATTTTAATTTCTTAAAAAGAAATGAGTGAATTCAGTTTATTTTCCATCTTCCCTCCGATGGTCTAAAATCATGAAGAAACCCTATCTTTGTGATTTTATGCATTCAATATGTTTAATCAGGCTACCGACATAACTTGCTTCCAATGGTAAAGACTTCAATACTTAATATGACTGAATCAGAACGACTTGCACACCTGAAAGTCATTTTTAAGGGTCCTGTCAGGCACAAACACCTCCTTAAAAGGGAGTGTTCACCTAAAAAAAAAATCTGTCATTAATTACTCACGCGCGCCTCATGTCGTTCCAACCCCGTGAAACTTTCGTTCATATTCGGAACACAAATGAAGATCTTTTTGATGAAATCTGAGAGCTTTCTGTCCCTCCAAGAGCAGCTCACAACTACATTGATGCTTCAAAAAGTTAATTAAAAGATTGTGAAACTAATCCATATTTTGAGTGGTTTAGTCCAAATTTTCTGAAGAGGCACGAACGCTTCAAATGATGAACATATTAAATTTAGGCTTTTAGTCAAATATAAACATTCATCAACTCACACATCAGTTGTGGTAAACGGAAGCTCAAGCATGTTCACTGGACGTGCGAGAACCAATGAGGTTCGTTCTGGTGTGTTGAGCTTCCACAAGAACCAATGAGGTTTGTTCTTGCATTCCAAGCAGGTTTGGTTGAGCTTCTGTTTATGTTTGCTGATCAACATTTATATGCGCATAAAAGCCTAAATTCAATCTGTTCATCATATAACGCGATTGTGTGTCTTTAGAAAATTTGGACTAAACCACTCAATTAATTTGTTTTACGATCTCTTTATGAACTTTTTGAAACGCCAAAGTGGTTGTTGCGTAGACTGTCAATGGTGGGACAGAAATTGCTCAGATTTCATCGAAAAGATCTTTATTTGTTTTCCGAAGATGAACGAAAGTCTTACAGGTTTGGAACGAGGGTTTAAAGTACAGGTTTAAAGTAATTAATGACAGAATTTTTATTTTTGGGTGACCTATCCCTTTAAGGTAAGCACTGCTCATTTTATCTACACAGCAATTTTGTAGTATGTATAGCCCTGCGGGTTTCTCTGAGAATAGTTGGATCTGTGATCTACATCTTTCTGTATCCACAGCTCCAAGCGGTTAGTCACTCTGGCACGGGGACTCTCTCCAGCTTATTTGAGGTTTGGGGGCAAACGGACTGACTTCCTCCAATTTCATAACCTGAAGAATCTTGCAAAGTTTAGAGGGCCTGGACCGGACTATTACCTGAAAAACTATGAAGACGGTGAGGTCTAATTTGGTCATTTTCAATTAGGCAGGTATTTTGTGTAAATTATTGAGATAAAAAATAGTAATAACTTGCACCTCAGAGAACTTGGAAAGTTTTCTGAAATATATTTCAGTATATTTATACTATATTCCAGAAATATTATGTTTGGAATCACGATATTAAAGCTGTGTTATTCCATATTATGTGGACAAATGTGCATGCACAAACCTAAAATATATTTGCATAAATATTGATGCATTTCATTTATTCAGTGCACGCCTGTTGAAAAGAAATGGCTTTTTAATTCTGAAGGCTTTTTATCAATAAACACAGAACAGAAAGAAATATATTTTGAGTATCTGGTAAACATGTCCACAATGCAAACCACATGAATACATTGTTCTTTTAGTGGTAAGTTGGCCTCTTGATGGCCAGATATATACAAAAAATAACTCCAAAAGCATTCTCGCGGTTTCCATGCAGACATAGTGCGCAGTGACTTCGCCCTGGACAAACAAAAGGGTTGCAAGCTGGCCAGCCACCCAGACATGATGCTGGAACTGCAGCGGGAAAAGGCGGCTCAGATGCAACAGGTCTTGTTGAAAGAACAGCTCTCCGACATCTACAGCGATGTTACATTAACAGGTAGGAGATTACAGCAACATGCAGATACTAAGCTAATTCGGCTTTGTTTTGTGCCTAACAAATGTATTGAATGGTGCATATTGCTATCTTTAGTCCTGTAGATGGTTTGATGTAATATCTCAGGTGCTTTCTGTGTTTATGTTGTTAGAGCTTTTCTGAACGATGTTGAGTTGTTCTGTCTCATTGACGTCCAGGACCATTGGCATAGTGATGTAATGGTTGCTGCTTGTTCCAGAAACGCATAGGTTTAAAACGATGAGACGGTCCAGCACACAATAAGCCAAGCATATGGTTTTATTGATCACTTTCAACAGCTGTGCTTTGCCTGTTTGTAAATCCAGTGTCCAATTTCAGATTTCATAGTCACACACACAGACATTGTCCCAAATGTTCAGATCATTTTAGGGCGAATAATTGTTTGAAAGGCAGAAATCTCAGAGGACCTGTCAGAGACCTTTGTAGTACCGAAAATGTCAGATCAAGGATAGAATGAAGCTGAATGATGACATATACAAAAGGCTAGTGGAAACAACAGCTGACAATGATTTCAGAAAATGACACTTTGCGAAAGCACCCGCTGTAGTTCTGACTTTTTTTGTAACGCTTTATTTTACAGTGTCCTTGTTACATGTACTTACCATAGTAATAACAGTACATTTTGCATAATTACATGCAACGAACCGTCAACCAAACCCTAATCCTATAGTAAGTACATGTAGTTAATTAATATTACTCAGTACTTAAATGCTTAGTTTTATGATCTAAGCTATTTTTATTGTGGGGTCAAAACATATAAGCCTGAAAAATTTGTTCATCTTAAAAAATAAAAGTTACTCTTACATTTACAAAGATTTCACAGACAAAAAAAGAAAGAAAGACAAGTGTGACAACTATCAAACTGATGACAAATATGATACATAGGCTTTACGGGGTCACTTTAGGAGACATTAGTTTCATTTTATTATTAATTTCTTTAGGGATATTTAAGTTCACTGAGTTCACCTTTAAAGGGATAGTTCACCCAAAAATGAAAATTAGCCCATCATTTACTCACCCTCAAGTCATCCTAGGTGTATATGACATTCTTCTTTCAGACAAGAACATTTTGTTATATTACAAAAGTCCAGGCTAATCCAAGCATTAGAATTGGATTCATAGTTGCTCTGTTTTTGAAGTCCATAAAAGTGCATCTGTCCGTCAAATAACCTGCTCCACGCGGCTCTGGTGTGTTAATAAAGGCCTTCAGAAGCGAATCAATGCGTTTGTGTAAGAAAAATATCCATATTTAAAACTTTATCAAGTAAACTTTTGGCCGACCGCCTTCCCTGTTCAATTTATGGAAAAATTGTTGAAAGTTCACTTTCAACATTCAACACTTTTCCACGGAAGGCGGTCGGCCGAAAGAGAGCAACTATGAATCCAATTCTAATGCTTGGATTAGCCTGGACTTTAGTAATATAACTCCGATTTTATTCGTCTGAAAGAAGAATGTCATATACACCTAGGATGACTTGAGGGTGAATAAATGATGGGCTTATATTCATTTTTGGGTGAACTATCCCTTTAACACTGTTCTTTCACAAGCATAAATATAGGAAATGCAAATAATGCTACATTCAATTGTAAGAAACTAGCAATGACTGAATGCGGAGAATGCAGTGGAAGAGGAGCTCAAACAACAGGCAGCATCGTGGAACTGTAGCAACTTGAGAGTTTCAAGCGCCCTGACCTCGACTTGTCTCAGATGGTTTGCTTTAACTAAACTGGACTAAACTGTAGCGAGTGTAGAGGTGAAAGCCAGAATGACCTTGGGCTTGTCTCACCACGGTTTGTTTTAACTGGCAGGGGGCTTTCGCGCCTATTACTGATAGCTCTAATGAGGGAGGGTCAGAAAAGCCGACCTGTGCAGAGTGGAAATGGATGGGGCAGGGCATCTCACTGCAATTCCCCTGCCACCTGCCAGTGACTGCGCATGGGGCGTCCAGATTGCTAACAGACCCGTCTGTGTCATGCACCCAGGTGTCTTCATTCTCACCAATCAGTCATGCACACGACTGCCTTTTTGCTACAGCACACATGCTGAGATCCATGGAGAGAGAGATTCCTTTGCTAAGTGTGTTTAGTCCTAATTCCTCTTACAGCCGCCCTGTCAAACGCAGATGTGCGTAAAAAGATGTTTGGAAAATACGGGTGAAAGTTAGAAGAGTGCTTTTTGCTGAATCTGGCATGAAAATGATAACCGTTTAGGTATGAATGAACAACATTCGGGTCTATTTGACGCCAAGAGCAGGTCAGAAATGTTCTTATGAGCTTGTATATCAATATTAATAAGAAAAAGTGCGGCGTGACCTGCTTTGGAACTCGCACAGTGCCTGACATAAAATTTAGTACAATCTTTCCACAGTAAATCTGCTTTAAACAAATAATCTCGCTCCGGTTGACTGTACCTGATAGTGATTTGAGTTTACATTGAGATTACTGCAACGATTATAATAATAAAACAACGGGGGGAAAAAGCACGTCTGTCAAGGAAAACCCCAAAAATGTCCAGTAATTCCGTTCATGGATCAGAATTCATTTATCAACAACAGTGTATGAAATTACCACACAGTTCTAATGCAGCCCTTTACTGTATGACCCAAACAAAATATCACACATGACCCAACCAAAACAGCTTTTTACAGCATATTCTTTTAGTGAACCACCCTCATAAATATGCACACAAGACACTACTGTCCAGATTCAAATTGCATGCACAAACTGGGTTACACTTTATTTTAAGGAGTCATTGTTACAGTGTAATTATATATTTAAATATCATCTTACGAAGACATATTATTGGGAGATATATACTGACATCTGTAAAAAGTGATCAGTCGACTTAACTTTAAAAAAGGTGATTATTATTAAGTAATTAACTTAATGTAATTGAAAAAAATAAGTTATGTGAAATTGACAATTACACATAACTTATTTTTTTCAATTACACATGGTTTATTTACTTAATAATTTTAAGGCACCTTTTTAAGTTAAGTCAACTGATCACTTTTTTACAATGTATAGTAGTCTGCTATACTATTATAAAGATCTCACTGATTTATATTGCAAACTTTCAGAATTTCATCTTATGGTTTGGCCATTTAAATATCAGAAACGGCACCGAATTGCATATTTTTGCTCAGTTTGGGCCTCTTAATGAAATTTAAGTGATTTTTCCTCTTGGAGAGCGAGTTCCATATTCCCATTAGATCATACTCTGAGTCATAAAAGCCTGATGTATCAAATATGTTACTCAACAAAAAACCCATATTCTGTTTTTTATTTTATTTGATCTACCAGTTCAATAAACTGTTCCATTTAAAAAAAAAAATTATTAATGATTAAAATGATTTTTTAAAATGATTTTATAGGGTTAATTGATGAGCCGCCACATTGAGATCATTTGAAATACTATTTGCTTTATTTGCAAATAACATTTTTTTCCCCATGCAATTGGTAACCATGTCTTTGAGGGTACCTTTTAAACTTTAAAGCTTTGGTTGTGGTTAAACAAAATGCTCCAACATAGGTGTTTCATTTTCTAAAGACTTTCCACGAGAATCCACACACAACACAATTAAACATGCAACATGGTTAAATTGATGCAGAAAAGCAAAGAGATTTAAAAGACGACCAATCAAAATATAGCATTCAAAATGTCATTATATTTATTTAAAAAAGAAATCTATACATGTATCCAATATCAACAGGCTTTAATTTAGAAAATATTAGGTCAATATCACTACTAGGTTGTCATTTTTGGTTGTTACATTTTGAATGGTGAACCTTATCCAGCCTTAGGTGTGCAATTCAATTGTGTTATTAACATTAAACAAATTAACATAATCTATATAATGAGAGGTTTTAATGTTAATAAAACATTTAGCAAACAACAAATATGAATTGCACACTCAAGGCTGAAATGACAGCACAATATAGACTGTGTGAAGGCTGAATTGTTTGCCGATATTGAATACTTAAGGTTAAGGAATTTAAAACAAACCCTCAATTTACAGAATTGACTAATGGCCAGTGTAACGTTCACCTTTAAAGACATGTTGGATTCGTTGGACATTGTAACCGTACAATGTTTGAAGTGCTGATAGAGTTGTGAATTCGTGAATATGCTTGCATTCATAACCCCACTACAGATGTATATATCACTCAGTACAAGCAGACATATTAAATATGATAAATATCCACAGTACACCTCTCTAAATGACTTATGCGTGCTTTGCTCGTCACCCGTTCCTGGAAACTTCTCTCTTCCAAACGCATTGAGTGACGTGTCAACTGATATGTAGCTAAATGTGGTGAAGGTAAATTCCATCATGTGCTCAGGGCTCGGCTGTAGAGGGCTCTATAGTTGTCATCGTGTGATTCTCAGCGTGTTTGAGGTCACGGTGCACTTTAGATCCATGTGCAGCACTACAGCCGGTTTCCCAGACTCTCAGGAGAGTGCCATTCATCATAAATAACTGTCTCTTTAAATCACATGAATTTGCCTGCTTTCGCTCTCTTGCGTTCTTCAGCTCGAAAGTGTTCTCCTACGTCCACTTAAAGACACGAGGGAGTCGCTCTGTGTGTTGCTAGCATGTTAAAATGCAGTATAGCTATATTCAAAGCTATTTCCTGCCTGTTTGCTCTGAGACAAATGACAGGAAGTTGTCCAGTGAGGGCAGTTTGGGTATTAGCAGCTATAGCTGACGGTTAGCCTTTAGCCTCTCATTTTCGTTGACGGCAGTAACCGCTTGAGTTTTTGGTCTTCAAATAGTCATTACAAAGCAAGGAAATGTTGTGAAAATGGGCTAGAGTTGAGGAAACCTCCTGTAATATTTCTGCATAAAATAAATGCTTAGATCTGAGAAAATGAGGAGTGGCTTTGACCAGATGCCGTCTGGAGTGAGATTGTGCCATTTCACAACACTGCGTCATTTGTTTTCCTTCTACAAGTGTGGGTAACATGCCCATGTTGATCAGAACTGTTTTTTGGCCTGTGGAGGCCACGTTTTTTTTGTCCGCTTGCTCCAGAGTCGGGCTGTTATTTCATTGAAATGATTACTGGAGTATTTTGATGAATACCGCATGGCAGAATTGGATTTGCCAGTCATCGAACAGTCTTCCTGTCGTCTTCTCTCTTCTTGTCTGACTGTGCTCAAAGTGACACAAAGATTTCGGAGACTTTTCCTCCTCCCCCAGCAGCAGTGAAAACACACATGTGTGCACTCAACACAAACACAGTGAGTGCACGTAGAATAGTGTGCTAATGATAGATCTGAGGCTCTGACAGATGTTTCTGCCTGTGAAAGAAAACATGATTTTTTTTTTCTATATCTGAGACATTAAGCAGATACTCACACACATGCATAATATTATCCAGAAGAGTTAAAGGGATAGTTCACCCAAAAATTTAAGAAAAATTTGTTCATCATTTACTCACTCTCATGTTGTTCCAAACCCATAAGACCTTTGTACATCTTTGAAAGAAAAATTAAGATGTTTTGTGAGAGATTTCTGTCCCTCCCAACCTATTCACCCAAAACTCTGATGCCTTAAAAATGTTCATGAAGAGATTTGTAAAAAAGTCCATATGACTCCAAGTCTACTGAAGAGAAATGATCACTTTACACTAGGCATGTGATGGTATCAAATTTTCATGTTGCGATAATTGCTGAAGCTTTTATCACGGTGTACGGTATTATCACGGTATAGCAATAAGTTGCAACAAAAATTAAACCTTTTTCTTATAATAAAAAGATCTGGACATTTAAATACAATAAAATTTCAAAACAGATTAAAGTGCAAAAGAACAGCTTGATGTAAGGGTGTTGAAATTAATAGTTTCTTCGATGCATCGCGATGCAGACGAGGACGATTCGGTATCGGTTCAGTAATAGACCATAACCGATTATAAAGTGATTCTTTTCTGACGTCATTTGTCGTGTATGTGCTTTGTCGCGGTAGCATACAATGGCAGAGGGAGGCGAGATGCGAGTGTGAGTAATTAAAATGTTAAAACTACTTTAAAAGCCGACATCTGGACACATTTCGACTTTTATGAACAACCTGGTAAGCATGACCTGGAGAACACATGCGCTGTGTGTAAATCAAAGCTATCTGATTTATCAAAACGATTTCATTTACACATAAATGTATCTCCGAAAAACGGAAATAAATCCGATCTTCAATTCCCGCACTATATGCAGATTTATTGGAGTTCACGTCACTGAAAACAACAGATATGAGCTGCATTTTATTGATCATCAGCTCATTTCAAAATCAAAGACCGCAATAGGAGAGCGCGTGGCAACAGCACTGGTAAGATCATTCAGTTTCTTTACTTTTAATGAATTTGATTGTATGTTGAGCACCTATGACTTTACTTTCAGTAGTTTGTGCGCTGGTTTGATGAAGAGATACGCAGCTGCTCGTTTTCGGCGATGTGTGCTTCAGTAGCGCTGTCATATTGGGCTATAACATGTCTTATAGCCCATAACATGGCTCACGCGTTAATGTTTTTTTTAGCATTGTTGCGAGTAGTAAAATTGACATATGTGGTTTCAACAACCAGATGCATTTAGACTTTAGTTTTGACTGTAATGCGGCCCAGACCACCTCCTGAAGTGGCTTTTAGTATTTTGTGTATTTGTTCTAAATGCTCCTGTTGTCTTCTGTGCCCAGACTTGAGTTTTGTTTGATACATTCAAGAAGCTTGTTTTTTTTGAGCAGGTAAAATTAAGGTTCAGTCCAAATAACTGACTGACAAAATATTAAGTTATACATGAGGATGCAGTGCATCGTCAATGCATTGTGATGCATCGTGATATCGAATTGAACCGAATCGAACCGTGAGACCAGTGTGGGTTCACACCCTTAGCTTG
Organism: Gobio gobio; assembly: GCF_949357685.1. NCBI lineage: Eukaryota > Metazoa > Chordata > Actinopteri > Cypriniformes > Gobionidae > Gobio > Gobio gobio. The sequence continues at coordinate 18,144,299 of NC_137111.1, read as the reverse complement.
ATGACGCCTTGATTTTGCGGAATCATGGGTGTCTTCACCTCTACAGCCGGTGGAATAGAATCCAACGGGACTCAGGCAAAAATCATAATCTTGGATGAGCTAATGTATTAAATATTTATTAACATTACTGTAGTATAAAGAAGGGTGGGGCTGAAAGCCGGTGGAGCAGAACGAGGCCGCTGGATCGATTGCTAATGGGAGACAAGCGTGGTGGTAACAGTGCTGTTTTATCATATTAGATACATTTGAGTGCTGAAAATTATGTTATAATGCTACTCTGTGCGTTCGCTCGGCGGCTACTTTGAGACACTTGTTGCACACTGCAGTGAGCTAGATCGATATTAGGCGCGGTAAATCAAGAAAACGAGATTGTGTTGAGCTTTACTGTATAACAATGATTCGTTTTCTGTTGATGAATGTATCCAAACAGTTGCTAACCTGGTAACAAAACACATAATATATTAAAGCGTCTTTGGTGTTTCCATGGTTTCTAAAAAATAAAACCGGAAATCTATGGTAACACGGGTATTACGTCATTGATAGGTGATGCACGAATACAGTCCGTGTCCTGGTTAAAATGGCTTATTTCTCTGGATGCATGAATTATGGAAAACATTATCTAGATTTTTTTAAGATTCTTTTTATTACTTTAATATGAAAGCTAAAATTGAAACCATTTACATTTTTACAAATTATTTAAAAATTATTTAACTGTCCACGTATGTGGACACCATGCAACAAAGGCGTAAAATGGGACAAAAAGCCACAGATGACAATATGGAATATTGTGCTTTTATTATGTCATTTTATGCTAGGCATAACAACTCAGATATTTAAAACATTAATATTTCAATATAACAACGATAAAACACATAGTGTAGGAACTATAATGCTAGTTACATATATGTGGAAACCTAATAGCAATATGGGCTGGGCTTTGCTGGCACACACTCCTCATCAGTGCGGTCACTGTCACACACACTGTCCTCTGGGATATTCTCTGTTATTCTGAACTGAGTGCTTGACCTGTGCTGTCCCTGTTTGGTAGGCAAAATGCAAATTTGTCTCGGCATGAATGTGTAAAGTTGCCATTTAATGCCATAATATGTCATTTTTAATGGTTATTTATGTTGATATATTTGTTAAATGTCTGTTTTATTACAATATAAGACAATTCAAAACATATTTGCAAAAACAGAACAGATATACTAGCAGGGTACAGAAATCAGACATACGTGGACAGTTAGTTTTTGGTGTATAAAAACGACATTTTACTCTAAATTTTAGTTTGTAAAATACTAACATATTCATCATACTTTACTGTACATACTAATGTTTTTTTTTTTTAAAGTTTTTCACAGATATGCCTGGGGCATTTGGCACATGGCCATCGCTGTCAGCCATCTTGGATTAATGATGCCATCAAGCAATTAATATTTGGGATACAAGACAGTAGCCACTGTTAAAATATTGCTGTCAATCTACTGACACTGCCCTCAAGTGGTTTGGAGAGAATTACCAAGATTAATGAACCCTAAATGGAGTTAAATTAACTGTGCCCAAATGTGGACACCATGCATGAAAGGGTTTTTTTGGAAATATTTGGGATAATGAAAGTACAAAATATAACATTGTTCTAGTGTTTTTTGGATATTTGAATGCGTTTAAAAGCAGAATATCTAAAGATCATAAAAAAGTAATGCTAATGAGCTTTTATTAACATAAAAATGCATAGCATACAGCATAATCTGTTTAATTGCTATAAACTAAAATGTTGTCACTATAATACAAATAAAACAAAATAAGGCAGCTTATTATTATGAAGCAGTTTTTTTTACCACCATAGAGAGAGAAAGAGAGACGTTGGCAAACGTGACGTGAACATTTACAATCTTAGTGTGTGGCATGAGTGAACAGAACTGTAAATAAATGAGACACTAATACGCATAACAGACTCTTCAGAATGTTTCCACGTTGCCCATTACTCAAGGCCTTGCTCTTCTAAACGACCATAAAACAACAACTGAACTGGAAAAATAAAATGTGCCACAACAGAAGGTTATGAAGACAGAGTGGACTCTAGATACATCTCGTAAATGTAACAAGGATCTGTCAGACTCAAGACGGCGCTATATATTGCTGTTCAACTTGCCAAATTAAGTGATAAACTAGCCTTCAAATGAATTTAATTTGCAAGTAGAAACAGATAATAGCAGAATATTTACAATTTTCAAAATGATGAAAATAAACTGTGACCAAATGTTAAGAGAAAGCAGATGTTTACAATGCTAGGAAGGGGCTGAAATTCCCTACTGGGTACACAAACGCAATCTAATAATGATGTTAGCGTCAAAAGTATCTGATGTGTTTAAAATGGAGTTTCAGATGAATGCCTAATGAATTACACTTTTTGAAAATATATGGTCCAGCGTGGATAATATATTTGCAAGCAAACAGTGTTATTGAAATGAATGAAGATGGTTTTTGTAGGTAGCTCGCAGAAGTGATGCTAATGGTTTTGTCAATCTGTTGATCTTTGTAATACAGTTGCCACGTTACTTTTGGAAGCATAAGGTGATCCCCAACATGGCTGGAGAATATAATTTTATTCAAAGTCTGTTTTCTGATATATGAGGTGGGCCAGGAGATTGTGTCGCATTTTTGTTTTGGAGATACTATTTGTACAAATTCTGAGCCAGGAGTTTGTGGGATTTGGAAGGGCCACGTTTTACACTTTTGCATCAGTTCCCTTTAGTATCAAAATCTAGGAAATGAAAGATGACATGATACATTCATCTACATCTCTTTAGTGGTTTTACCAAGTCACACATATTGGAGTTATTTGCCTGGCCTTACCATGCAACACAAAATACCAAATAATAATCCAAGATAATCCCAGCAAAGGAGTTCCCTTTCTTGCGATTGTCATAAAGCCATACGCTTTCAGTCTTTGAAGTTTCCTTTTCATTTGATTCATTCATTTGATAATGAGTCATTGTGCATGAGAACCGACTGCACTGCAGCAGCTGCAGGTAGTTTTATACCACCCCTTCATAAACAAATATTAAACAGCTACGATTCCCAAAGACATCTGTGTTCTTACCACATACGTTTCAAGTGCTGACATGACTAAAACCTTTATTAAGAATCAATAAAGAATGTAATTGCGTGAAATGCTTTAACGAAATCACCGTAGCAATCGCAAAATCTCAATGGGCTTCATTCGTGAAACGCGAGCAGAGCAAATATCTGTGCAAATCGTTTGCAAAACCATTGCAACGCAAATTACCACATTTAATTCAATTGGATTCGTGAATGTTTTACAAAGAGATTCGTTCTGCTTGTGTTTCATGGCCGAGGCCTAAAGGATTTCCTACCTCACACTAAAATGCAGAGATTTATACATTTTTTGATGTCAAGTTCCAAATTGCCATAACACATCTTGATTTCAACCTTGAAAATTATACACATCCGGAACTTATAACTTGAGCTAATATAATCAAACAATAAATAAATCTCTGTAAGCACAAAATAAGTGTGTTATAGTGTGCACTTATTGAAGTCTTGTGTTTGCCTTCGTTCGTCTTCAATTCCTTGTTCAAAACATACATCCTTCATTACTTACAGACTTGTAGCATTTGCCTAATTAAGCTGTCAGTCGATATTCACAGGCTCGCCCCAGAGCACGATTATATTCACTGTTTTTTAAGGAATTAGCACTGTTGGACATTTTGTTAATAGCCGACATCACAGAGACTGAAGGAAGTGATTGTTGTGGCAGCTTGGCGTTATGCGAGGTGAAGTCTGGTTATATATTGCCGTAGTGATTTCACCTGGCAGCTTCAGTACTCTCGGCCTGGTTGGACGTTGATTTAACTAGTTTTAATGGTCCAAGGACCATCTGGCTTCACCACAAGTTCACCCTGCATGTTGAAATTGGGTTGTGTGCCATTTAGAATTGAGACGTGCTACTTCAGTTCCTGAATTTGAATTGAGACAGAAAACAGGATGAAGAATTGTAATATGAATTTAAGAAAAATTACACTACACCATTTGACACTTTTTCGTCTGGTCAAACATCTGTAATATTACTAAATATTTAAAGGTGCACTATGTAACATTTTTTCAGTAAAATATCCAAAAACCACAAGGCCAGTGTTATATATTTTGTTCAGTTGAGTACTTGCAATATCCCAAATGTTCCCAACTATTTGTGAATCGTGAGAAATTGCTATTTTAACCAAGGAACTGGGACATGTGAGTCGCCTATCAATGGCGTCATATCTGCGTTACCCTCGGTTTCTGGTTTTATTTTGCAGAAACGCTTTACTCTCACTGCAGTGTGCTACAAGTGTCATAGCAGCCGCCGAGCGAAAGCACAGAGTAACGTCATAACATCATTAGCCACGTTTACATGCACTCTTTTTTGTCATTCCGATTAAAATACAACATTACTCTTGCTTGTACTGCTTAGTTATAAAGAAATCTGAAAGCAAATTGTGACACTGTTTCATTGAACAGTTTTGAACTTAATTAAAACACATATTTATAATCAAAGTCCATTCTATGTCAAATAATATAAGTAATTATTGACATTTATTGCATAAAGTCAAAATTAATTATATTTATTAAGTGTAATTGTTTTGAGTTGTTGTTTCAAAACACTATAAATGCATTAGAAAAACTGACTAATTAATATTTTGATTTTAATTTCTTTGAACCGCAATTAAAATTCTGGTTCAACATCCAGAGTGACATCAATTTCCAGAATAGAAAGAGAGACCATTTGTAAACTCTGTTCTTCCCAACCCTGATTGAAATGTAGAGGTTGTTTGGCTCATTAAAAGGCCTATTTCAATGAGAAAATATAATTGAAAATAATTAATTAAATTTTATCAAGTTGGTTATACTTTATTTTGATGGTCCACTTTAGACATTCTACTAACTGTAAATAACTTTGCAATTACATGCATCTCAGAGTATTAGTAGACAACTAATTACTAGTTAGGGTTAGGTGTTAGTGTTCAGGTTAGTAGAAGTTGACATGTACTTAGATTGTCAGTAGAATGATGGGGGAGCATTAAAATAGTGTGTTAGCAGATATTAAGCAGACAGTCTACTAATACTCTAATGAGAGTTAGTTGACATGTAGTTGCAAGGTTATTTATAGTTAGTGGAATGTCAGTTGGGGAGCATCACAATAAAGTGTTTGCAGATATTGAAGGGTTAATTCACCCAATCAGAGTTTATATCTAGAAAGATATCCTGGCTCTTCGAAGCCTTATAATGGGACCTTAGATTTTGAAGCCCAAAAAAGCGAATCCATCCTTCATAAAAGTAATCCATACGGCTCAAGGGTGTTAATATAGACCTTCGGAAGCAATGCGTTTTAAGAAAAATATCCATATTTATAACTTTATAAACGAATCATATCACTGGCATCCGGTAACAGCCATAAGAGAGTCTAGTTCCGGCGGAAGAGTGACCTTTGACCTGACGTATGATGTATTGACGATTTTTTTAAGAAAAATGCCCGATATAAGAGAAGAGGAGCTTGAGTTTTTTGCCGAGCCCTATTTGTTTGAAATGCGAGAGGCGTTTACTCTAACCTAAGCTTACGCTATTCCTACATCCTACGTTATGAGTCGGGTCAGAGGTCACTCTACTGCCGGAATTTAATTTGCGTATGGCCAATCAAGCCAGTGATTATAGATGATAAAGTTATAAATACAAAAACGCATTGCTTCGCTTCCGAAGACCTTTATTAACACCCTGGAGCCGTGTGGATTACTTTTATGATGGATAGATGCACTTTTTTGGGTTTCAAAATCTAAAGTACCATTCACTCTTATTATACTTCGAAGAGCCAGGATATTTTTTTTTTATATAACTCTGATTTTGTTTGGCTGAAAAAAGAAAGTCATATACAACTAGGATGGCTTGAGGGTAAGTAAATGATGGGATAATATTTGTATTTTTGGGTGAACTAACCCTTTAAGCAGACAGTCTACTACTATACAGTCAACTGGTTGCAATATTAATGCTGCATTCCGGGCAGGTTTTTGAGCCCGTAAATTATGACATCAAACAACGACTCACGACTTTGTAGCGTTCCAGGCAAAGTCACGCCAAACTGCCTGAGCGCAAGGAATTGTGGTAGCTAATGTTAGATGTAATTGTTTAGCATGGTGGACCGTACGGGGCTTATACTCATTTACACTCATTTCTATGGCCAAAGGTGCTTACTCCTTGCTTATTTGAGGGAAACAGAATCATGTGTGTATTATTTATCATTATTATATTATTATTCATTTGATTCCAACTTTATATTGTCCTAAAGTCTATTTCTCAACGTGCACGACTTTCATAAACACTGCATCCGTAGAGACTGCCATTGTTGTTTTGCGGGCTATGTGATGTCAGGCCGCGTAACGGAGTACATCGATCTAGTATGAGTTCACGGGTGGGAAGTCCCGGGTTTAACTGCCGTTCCAGTGCACTTTCACGGATAGAAGGTTGGAAAAATACGGGTTACGGGTTGCCTGGAATGCGGCATTAGTTCTAAAAAATGGACCATCGAAATAAACTGTTACCCACTAATTGTCAAATAATTTATTCATTTTGTTGCATTCCTTTAATTTTGATATTGCATTTCAGAACATGACGGTGTGTATTGTATTCTGCTTGGAGATCTGATCCAATACAGGTCATTGTGCAGGAAAGTAAGTGTATGTCAGTTTGCTATTTTCATATTCTGGCTGATCACAGGCTGCTGGCTCTGTCCTCCACGCCGTCATGCGCGGTTCTGTGATGTTTCAGACGCAGGAGAGATTTGTGGCTCATGAACGTCTCATCTGATTTGTGCTCTCACTCCAACGTGTATCAGGTTACTCTTTTCTTCTGGAGTATTTTTTTTAATAGCACAGCTGCTGAACTCTTCTCTGGACTGTTCAGACTGAACAGAGACCCCAAGCTCAGTGGGTCTGCTGCAGAAATTTATTAAAACTGCCCAAAGTTATGAGAATTATGTGAGGAGCTGGCTAGATCTAGATGTTACCACCTGTGAAGAGGGCTTTACTCATTTTTATTTTCTTTGTCAGTAGTTGTTCTGCTCCTGCAACACCTGTCAGGGATCATTAATCATTCAGATGCTTCCCACTGAGGTCATTTTTGATTATAATTCTCATGTGTGATCTTTTGTCCCAAGACCAACACTGAGGCCAGAAACACAACCATGATTTGGCAGCCGGGACATCACACATGAGCAAAATCATTACCTGGACGCAAGACCAAATACTTGTTAGTGTAATCTAGGGCTGCAACAACTAACCGATAAAATCGGTTATTATCGATAATAAAAATAATCAACAACAAAATTGATTATGGATTTGTCGCGTCTGCCAGTCACGTTGCTTTACAGTAGTAAACCCATTTCTATGGACAAAACGCATATGGAAATAGCGGAGGACACAGAATGAACTGCTCTGGGAAAGTTTCTTGGTCCAAACAAAAGCATAAGAGCATCTTGCCCTCTTGTGCTTTGACATGCATGCCTTTTTTAATGCCTTTGACACATCCTCAGCACATAACTTACATTTTATGGTTATATCCTTATAATGTTAGAAAGTCCCGCAAGTATTTCCATTTTGGATATTCTGACAACAAGCGTCTTACTAAACTTCACAGACATCAATGAATGTGCGCCAGTGGGCGCATGCGCATCAATCAGACGGAGCGCAGTAGAATAAGAGCGCAATAAAGCTGACTAAAATACACATTTGGCTATAAAACATGTGTAACACAACTTACAGTAGGAAAAGGAAAGGTACTATTGTTGGTATAGCCCAATAATGTAATATAATTAGCTACTATCAAAGTCCCTTTTGTATATTAATATATAAAGTCTTTGTTACTATGTGTGTGTTCACAACCCGTTCTCACTCCCAAGGAGTCAAAATCTGAAGCATGGTCAAGTGCCTTCCGCGTCACAATGAAGACGCTAAAGGTACCCCTAGGCGTCACTATATCGATGCGCTGGGTGCTCCATTGATTTCAATGAGAAACCTTTGGCAACATACACAGACGCGTTGGGCATGGGAACATTATCGTCATGATGAAATTATATATTGGGTTATGATTTTGCCATTTTGACATGTTGGAGTGTGATTCTCAATTTAATCAGCCAGCATAATTTCATTTACATTTATTTTATTTATGCTATTTAGACACGTTTGAACATGTAACCCAACCCCATCCCATCCCTAAACCTAGCTATTTGTGCATTATATGATACAAAACACAGGATATAACAGGCAGATACGACTACATGCACAATTTATTCAAAAAGAACAAATATTCCAAGTGTCCCGAGGCCAAACGAGTGATTTGTGTGAAGAAAATCCCCAAATTTCTAAAATTACCAGCCAAAGAAACGATACATCAAATTTCATAGTGAAATTGCATTGGCTCTCGTGTGTCTTGTGAGCGGCGGGATCATTTCAGCGATTAAAACATTAAGATCAACTCTGTTCTTTACATGAGGATATCGTATAACTTCAGAAGACTTGGAATGCAACATGAGTTAATACTTTTATACTTTTTTTGGTCAGTTTTTGCAATAAATACCTGTGACTGTTCTTTTATTTGCCTGTTACGTGTTTTATATTGTTTAAAAGTGGGTAGGTTTAGGGTAGGAGTTGGGTTAGTTGCTCCAAAATATAAAAGTAGCCTATAAATATTCATAAAATCATGTCTGCTTTTACAAATGCAAATAATTAAATGCATCTTGATCTGATGCATTGGGCAAACAACTGAAATCAATAGAGTACCCTGCGTCAATACAGCATCTTCATTGTGACGCGGAAGGCACTTGATCATGCTTCAGATTTTGACGCCTTGGGAGTGAGAACGGGTTGGTGTTCCTCATACCTTGTAGTTAATATTTTGTGCATTTGTTTTTGTTTATTATCATTTGGTAATTTTAATTTGAGCTTTAAAATAGTAAGCAATCAGTAGTTTTTTGGTTTAGAATAATAATGTTTGTATTTTAACCCTTTTTTTGATAATAATGTACAGCATAGCCTAGATGCATTCACTATATTTGTTTTCATAGGCTTTTTATTACACATTGTTTGGAGGACAGCATTGGGCAGGATGTGGACATTGACATTGTTTAAAAAATTTATTAAAATAAATGTTTAATATTTTTTCTAAATGCATGATAATTCTTAATTTGTCGTCCGATTAATCAAAAAAATATCAATAGATTATAGGTACTCTAACACAGTAATAGATTGGCATAAAAAAAAAAGCTAGAAATTACAATTGGTTGCTTGTTACAGAAATCACAGAATTGTGTAATGAGATTTTCTCTGTCCAAAAGTAGATCATCTCAAATACATAATAAAGGGAAATATGCAGTTCTGCTTGCAGATATAGTTTACTTGTCATTAATTGCCTTAGATCTGAGTTGTTTTTGTGTCTCCAACCTGGAAACTTTTGCAAAACCAGTGATTAATTCTGCCTCTAAGTAAAGCTTTATGTATGTAGTACCTTAGTAAAAGTAGTGTTTACAAAGTGTTTACAGGAAAAAAGTGCAAAATGATGCTGTGCAGCTTCCGAAAGTTGTGTAAAGTCAGCCAAGCTCTTGCAATATTTCTTGTTTGCAGTATGGATTATTGAGTGGACTGTGGGTGTGGCGTCTGAGATCATGCTTAAACACTCATGTGCTAAGGCCAAATGAGGTCATTGCACAATTCCTAGATATGACCATTGATAAGAACGACAGGAAGGTGTCCCTCCAAAAAACATTTCCAAAATGTTGCTCTTTGACACTGTTTTTAGTTTCTCAGAGAGTGTGATGCCAAGCGTATGTTTGGAAATCTAGGATCTACTGTGTGGAACAGCCAAAAATGCTTTCATTTCTATTGTTTTCCATGAAAAGTATCGTTTGTTAGATGACAAACAATCTTGTATACATTTTATGCAGCATTAGAAAAGTGGATTCTATTTTTAGTTGAAAGAACAAGAAATTAAATTAATTTGCTGTCTGTAATTTCTCCCATTCCTGCCCAGCTATTTGTTTATTTGTAAATCGAGAGAATTTGCCAGAAGCCTGAATATTGACATGTGGAATGCAGAACTATTGCTGCTCAGACTAACCATACAAACAGAACTGTGTGTGTTAAAGAGAGAGTGTTTGTTAGGGTAGAGGGTGTTCTCAAAATCTCAAAAGATTTGGAATAAAATTTGTTCCTGAACAGTACAATATTGTATGTCATATTATGATTAAAGCATAAATTAAAAACAAAGTGTGTTCTACAGGATAAAGAAAGTCATATAGGGTTGGAGCGACACAAAGGTGAATAAGTTACAAAACAGAATTTTCTAAGTTGACCAAATGTTCTGTTTTCCCAGGACATGTCCTGTTTTCAAGTCCTGTCCTGGCCCTAATATAACAATTTTCTATCCATTCAGAGGGGGCATACTTTAAAAGTATTGAAAATAATAAGGAATCTTTAAGTAAACTTCGAGTATCATTTGAGTATCTCATTGTCCTGGTTTTCGGTAATCAAAATATGGTCACCCTAGAATTTTCACTTTTGGGTGACCCATCACTTGGAGCACATGAAGCCCTTCCACCAAACTTTGGGTTGGCAGCCCAGATCTTTCACCGCATTTGTGATGATTGTTCAGTTATCGGTTTCCTCTCAGGGAGCACTATTAGAAAGCTGAAATCTATCAGGCCTTGAATTGAACTAAAACGAACTGGGTGAAACAAAAATATGTGGATAAATGTCAACACTGCAACAACGGTCCTTGCACCTCAGATTCAGTAAGTTTTGAAAACCGCATGTGAAGAAAGCTGTATTCTGCAAGGAATTTTATAAGTCCATAAACATGTAATGAAATTTGCTCTGGTCTAGGGAACATGGGCAGGAAAAGCAAAATTGAGTATTCTGTGGCAGACTGGAGTGCTTTAAAACAGCCCTGTTAGGAGGGGCTAACCAAAACCCCTCTGCTTTATTTTGTTCACTTTAAATTTGAGTGACAAGAAGTGACGGCTCTAAGCAAAGGCAGATGGAGACTGCCGTTGACTGGGCATGGCAAGGCCAACAGAGCACTGTGCTAGTGCCCCATTATGCTGATGTTATTAGCACAATTAGCAGCAGCTATAGTGCTAAACATTTTAATAATGGTAATATCAATGTCACCAATGTGATCTCATTGCTGTTTGGAGGTATTCGTACATAAAGTGTGATTCTAGCACTTGTGAAAAATGCTTGGATAGACACTTTAACATGCAATATTGGTCTATTCCTAAAATGGAAATGCTTTTGCATATGTTTAGAGATGTACATTTTTTTTATAAATCATTTCAGGTTTTAAGTTATTGAATGCACAGGAAGATTTTATTGTATTTATACAAAAATTTACAATCTTATTTATTCGGTGTATATTAAATCATAGCACAGTCTGAGTATTATACTTGGTCCAACACATTCTCATGGCAATTCGTAACTGTTTTACACTTTTGCCAATTGAATTCGTGCAATCTCATTTGTACGGTTTCATACAATCTGATTATGCCTTACTAATGGTCAGGTTTAGAGATGAGGTTGATCACACTTAATTGACACCTTGCAAAACAGTTCTGTTTTCTCATGAGATCTGGTTAGGGGTGAACCTTCATGCATTGTTTAGGTAAGAATCTCATATTGAGATTATTTACTTAAAAGGGTTTGTGTTTAAGATAGGCTACGCTCAAATGTAGATATTGTACATTTCAGTATCTGTCTAAATGTACAAAAATGTATGCGTACACTGTGAGTGTGTATACCTACAAATATGAATGAGATCACCTTTATATTGCATATTAGATAGATGTAGATAAATAGAGTTGTTGAGGTATGTGAGAACAAATTGCTGTGAAACTGCTTCTAGGTTGTTTTTGAAGCTTCAACAGGCTTTTTTAACAGACTCAGATGAGCTGATGTCTGTTTCAGGCAGCTGACATGTTTGACTAGGGTAAGCGTGATCTGTCTACTTGAGAATTTACAATGGGAACCCAAGACTAATGTTTTGATGGCTTGTATCTTTGAAAAGAACAGAGCATTTTTCCAAGCATTTTACCTCAATAAATACCTTCCAGAGATCATCTGGTGGAAACATGCAATGCAGTACTGAAGTCTATTCCAGCGCTGTCAGACACGGTTACTACAGGGACCTAACTGCTCTTTACGTCTGCACCTCTGATGTGGAGCGGAGGCCAGCGACTGAACTATATACTGAGGGGCCTTATCTCATGAGATGAGTCATTATGGTAACTCATCTTTTTAATGTGTCCCACGTACATGGAGGAATAATTCCGTAAAACAAGTTCCATTGATGGTGCAGGTGGTTTGTCTGTTTTGCTCAGTGGTGAATTTGGGGTTTTGACTCGTACACTGTGTAAACTTGTCACAGTCTTATTTAGTTATTGTCTCGTTTAGTTTTAGTCATAGTCTTATTGTCTGTTTTGTCTGAGTTCTAGTTCATTCATTAGCTGCCATAGTCCCTGGTTAGTGACACACCTGTTACCTGTTCTGTTGATTATCTTTCCTCTGTGTATTTAAGCCCTCAGTTCTCATCTGTTCATTGTCTTGTGATAAGGTTTCTAGATTGTGTTTGTAGATTTCTCGCCGTGTTTATTAAAGTCTTGTTTTATTGTTCATTCTGTGTCATGCATCACCTTTTGGATTACGCTACAGCCAACCCGCAAAAGAACACAAGACCACAGAAAGGATTATTTTTGGCGAACATTTTAAAAATGGATATATACCAGCAGTCTGAATGCTCTGTTTGGAGCAGCAGCATCGATCTCTCAAGGACCATACAGTTAACTTGTTGGATCTGACATGCCTAAAGCATTTTTCCAATGTAGTAAGCTGGGTTGCTGAGGATTTATTATATTATCAGCTGGGTGAGGAAGTTGGTCTTCAATCACTGCGTGTCTCATCCATTTCAAAGTGCTCAAAATCATCCCTGGATAAGCCTATTTCCAAGTTGGCCAGTCGTTGCTGGTTAAGCCCATCTCAAAGCTGTTGCTGGTTAAGCCCAGCGCAAGTCGTTGCTGGTTAAGCCCAGCGCAAGTCGTTGCTGGTTAAGCCCAACGCCAAGTTATTACTGGTTAAGCCCAGTGCCAAGTCGTTGCTGGTTAATCCCAGCACAAGTCGTTGCTGGTTAAGCCCAGTGGTAAGTAGTTGCTGGTTAAGCCCAGAGCAAGTCGTTGCTGGTTAAGCCAAGTGCCAAGTCGTTGCTGGTTAAGCCCAGAGCAAGTCGTTGCTGGTTAAGCCCAGAGCAAGTCGTTGCTGGTTAAGCCCAGCGCAAGTCGTTGCTGGTTAAGCCCAACGCCAAGTTATTACTGGTTAAGCCCAGTGCCAAGTCGTTGCTGGTTAAGCCCAGCACAAGTCGTTGCTGGTTAAGCCCAGTGGCAAGTAGTTGCTGGTTAAGCCCAGAGCAAGTCGTTGCTGGTTAAGCCCAGTGCCAAGTCGTTGCTGGTTAAGCCCAGAGCAAGTCGTTGCTGGTTAAGCCCAGAGCAAGTCGTTGCTGGTTAAGCCCAGCGCAAGTCGTTGCTGGTTAAGCCCAACGCCAAGTTATTACTGGTTAAGCCCATCTCCAAGTCGTTGCCGGTTAGACCCATCTCCAAGTCGTTGCTGGTTAAGCCCAGCGCCAAACCGTTGCTGGTTAAGCCCATCTCCAAGTCGTTGCTGGATAAGCCCATCTCCAAGTCGTTGCTGGATAAGCCCATCTCCAAGTCGTTGCTGGTTAAGCCCAGCGCCAAACCGTTGCTGGTTAAGCCCATCTCCAAGTCGTTGCTGGATAAGCCCATCTCCAAGTCGTTGCTGGATAAGCCCATCTCCAAGTCGTTGCTGGATAAGCCCATCTCCAAGTCGTTGCTGGATAAGCCCATCTCCAAGTCGTTGCTGGTTAAGCCCAGTGGCAAGTAGTTGCTGGTTAAGCCCAGAGCAAGTCGTTGCTGGCTAAGCCCAGTGCCAAGTCGTTGCTGGTTAAGCCCAGAGCAAGTCGTTGCTGGTTAAGCCCAGCGCAAGTCGTTGCTGGTTAAGCCCAGCGCAAGTCGTTGCTGGTTAAGCCCAACACCAAGTTATTACTGGTTAAGCCCAGTGCCAAGTCGTTGCTGGTTAAGCCCAGTGGCAAGTAGTTGCTGGATAAGCCCATCTCCAAGTTGTTGCTGGTTAAGCCCATCTCCAAGTCATTGCTGGATAAGCCCATCTCCAAGTTGTTGCTGGTTAAGCCCATCTCCAAGTCATTGCTGGATAAGCCCATCTCCAAGTTGTTGCTGGTTAAACCCAACGCCAAGTCGTTGCTGGTTTAGCCCTTTGTAGCTTCCGGTTATGCCGTCACATGTTACGTCATGATGCAACACCAATCAGGATTGGAATAGTTTAATTCATACTTCAGACGCGCTACGCTAAAGGAGCGTACCTAAAAAGCGTTCCAACGCACCCTTCTCAGTGAACAAGGGTTACATACGTAACCCGAGACGTTTTTGTTCTCATCCAATAGTGTCAGTGCAATCAAAGTAATAATGCAGTATTACTGAATATTAAGTATTTTAAAGCCCAACTAAGCAAGAAAAAGATGACAGTGGCAAGGAACCCAAACTCCATCAGGTGACAGAAATTGATAAATTAGAAATGGAGAAATTATAGCAAAGCTGATTTTTCAGCATCATTACCCCAGTCTTCAGTGTCACATGAACCTTCAGAATTCATTCTAATATGCTGATTTTCTGTTCAAGAAACATCTCTTTCATTATAAACACAGTTGATAATACTTGTGCTGCTTTAATATTTACACTATAGTTGTTGTGCATCTTAATACAAGTACAAAAAAAAAAAAAAAAATATTCGAAATGGATTTTTCTTTGTAATAAAATTATTTACTGTCAATTTTATCAATTCAATGCATCCTTGCTGAATGAAAGTTAATTTATTTAAACAAAAAAACATTTGAACTATAGTGCATAAATCAGTATTTATTTGCTCTGAAATGTCTTACCAAACAGCCCTTGTAACCAAGTAGATCCCAAATGATAAATGATAACAAAATAACATGTAGTCCCGGTTTCACAGATAGGTCTTAGACTAAGCCAGGATTAGGTCTTAGTTCAATTAGGGCATTTAAGTAGCTTTTATAAACGTACCCTGTTGTAAAAAACAAATACTGGTGTGCATATTGAGACAAAACAATGTCACTGACATATTTTAAGATATATCAGTGCAAGCTGCTTTCAGTTAAACTCTGGGACTAGCCTAAGCCTTGTCTGTGAAACCGGGGGGTAATTTACTAGAGGTTCTTTTCACCTTTTTTGGCACTGAAATTTTTATAAATATTTCTTGAACGGTGTCATATTATTCACAAAGAGCATTTATTCTGAGAACAGAGCGCTGTTTTGAATTATTTCTTGCCATCTAGAGAATGTTGCGTAGTACGTTGTATCCTTCACGCTTCATGTCTCGGTTCAGCTCCGTCTGCTCGTCTTCTTTCAGCATCAGATGGTTTTATTTGGAGAGGACCAGTCAGGCTAACTGGACAGATGTTGCCCCCCTCCCCCCTCAAATCTATACACTTCACATTATTACAAGCACTTACGTTCCCAGACGATGATTTACTGGCAAAAGACGATTCATGAAACATCCTGTCACTTAGAGCTGAAAAACACAAACAAACATGTCACCAGGGTTCCTTTTGTGTGAGAGTGGCTTGCGTGTAAATGAAACCGTTCCTGTAGTTCCGACAGAGCTGAAAGACGAAAGCTGGTGTGTATTTTGTGATCTGTACGTTTTCTGTGAAGGATGGGCCGCATTGATTCTGTTGTCTGAGGAAGGAAATCCTTTGAAGAGGTGCTGTAAAACCGCTCAAGGGCTTTTCAGTGCCTCACCCTTCTTATCTGTGCTGTCTCTTTAAAGAGATCATGGTGCAATTATGGCATTAGTAGGTAATTAGGATCATTTTGGCAGGTATGTGAAAGGAGCTGCTCAGTCCTCTAATGAAATGAGAGTGGCCAATGGAAATGTTTTAGCTCACGGTTGGCCAGATACATATATTGTGCCGCTCCTGTGAACTGGATTAAATAACACATTTTTCCTTTTGGTGTGATGGTATTAGAGTTGCTACTGTATTTGGTATAGATATATTTGGACTCCGATTGGATAAGCTGCATTTGAAGCTACACATTTAGAATTACGTTTATACATTTTGGCAGACATTTTTATCCAAAGGAAGTTAGTTCCCTGGGAATCAAACCCACGACTTTGGTGTTGTTTCTAGTGCCATTTCTGTTTTCATTTTAAAATGAAACACTATATTTATGCTTGCCAACCATAAACATTCTGCAGGTATAGGTTAATGAACTACATTACTTGGAGGAAGGATTGTTCATTATAATTATTACAATCATTTAAATTAATTGTGTATTGAACATTAAAGTGAACCGTATTGTTATTTCTATCATTACATAAAAGCAGTAAGACACTCAAAACCATGCATTAGTAATTCTACCATGGTTAAAAATGTGAGATATGGAAAAATGTACGAAGCAAAGGGTTAGGCTTAAAGGGTTAGTTCACCCAAAAATGAAAATTCTGTCATTAATTACTTACCCTCATGTCGTTCGACACCCGTAAGACCTCTGTTCATCTTCGGAACACAAATGAAGATATTTTAGTTGAAATCCGATCGCTCAGAAAGGCCTCCATTGGCACAATGCACGGTACACTCTCAAGACCCATAAAAGGTACTAAAGACGTCGTTACAAAGTCCATCTCACTACAGTGGTTCTACAAGAACTTTATAAAGCGACGAGAATAGTTTTTGTGCGCAAAAAAAAACAAAATAACGACTTATATAGTGATGACGATTTCAAAACAATGCATCATGAAGCTTCAAAGCGTTATGAATCAGCGAGTCGAATCATGATTCGGATCGCGTGTCAAACTGCTGAAATCAGTTGACTTTGTCGATTCAAACCGCTGAATCGACTCACTGATTCATAACGTTTCGAAGCTTCATGATGCCTTGTTTTGAAATCGGTCATCATGATATAAGTCGTTATTTAGGGTTTTTTTGCGCACAAAAACTATTCTCGTCACTTTATAAAGTTATTGTAGAACCACTGTAATGAGATGGACTTTGTAACAACGTCTTTAGTACCTTTTATGGGTCTTGAGAGTGTAAAGTGCATTGTGCCAATGGAGGCCTTTCTGAGCGATCGGATTTCAACTAAAATATCTTCATTTGTGTTCCGAAGATGAACGGAGGTCTTATGGGTGTCGAACGACATGAGGGTAAGTAATTAATGACATAATTTTCATTTTTGGGTGAACTAACCCTTTAACTGTTTCCTTTTAAGGGGTAATGACATGGATTTTTTGTATTATTTGAATATGCTCCTTGAGGTTCAATGTCAATAAAGCTTTTTTGCACACAGAAAAACAAATGTATATGTGAAAAAAAAAAAAGATTCTGATCCTCTGTCTGAAATGATCCGTTTAAAGGGATGGCTCCTTTAAGGCTTTTCAGTAAATGGCCACTGTTATCATTGGTTAAAGTCATTGCATAGAAAACAGTATCAACGCCCATTCACTATTGCACATGAGTAAGGGCCAGATTTACTAACAGCTTGCGCCAGCGCAAACCCTCTTTTGGCATTAAAAAATTACTGTCAGGATTTACTAAACACACGCAGTGAAAAATTCGTGCTGAAAAGGCGTGGACAGGGTTATTTTTGCGGCTGACCTTTTGCATTTGTAGGAGTTTCCCTTTCAGGCTCAAAATTCATGGGAGGAGAGTATTTAAATGAATCATGCAAGGTGATTTACAAAGGTTTGTGCTTGTCAGTTTACTGGTGTTTGCGCCATTATTTACCGCCCCAAAAAAACGCATCTTAAAACAGATGCTACCTGGTAGACAGCACTGGTCATTATGGAAATGATCTGGCTGCGTCTGTGTTCATTAATTTGCATATGGTCAGTAGATCACGCGCACTGCGCTTATATGGAATTGCGTTTTTCACTCTTATTTGCCCAGTTTAATAAATCTATCCCTAAGTGTTTTGAAAACATTATCCATAAAACCATCATTTACAGAAAAAGCATTATAAAATCATTTACTTACAGTTTTTGATGTAGCTGCTGTCAGATCCAATACAGCTGGCTGCTTCATTTGTCAACAAAAGTTTCTTTGTCAACTCTCCATCATACTGTTGATACAAAACAATCTTAAAGTCAAATTCTCTGAACAAACATATAGGGCCCTATCATATAGGGTGCAAACGCAACTGGCTTTTAAAGGGAATGGGAGATGAGACTCTGGCTGGTTCATTGCACGTAACGCCCAAAACACACCCATGACTCATTAAAGGCGGCATGAAATCAAATTTTACAATTCGTATTTTTATATTAATATTGTAGTGTTTACTATAACTGATTTATCTGTGTACTTCATTATTTTTTAAAAATTGATTTACCCTTATAATCTTTAATCAAATATGTTAACTTTCCCTCCCCCATCGAAATGACCTCTCTTCTCTCCCGGTCATGTGCTATGGCGCGAGGGCGGGGTTATCGCCCCGTCTCGTTTCGGCACCTCCTCTCAGAAACATGTCACTGATCGTGGTTAGGCGCATTTTTCTCGGTATACCCAATACCTTCTTCAAGAAGGACTTGAGGCAAAAAGAGAGAAATACATGAGAAATAAAAGCTTTTTTTTAATGTAAAAATTACTCAATATAGTCGGACGAACAGCTTATCGTGACGACTCGCACTGAGGAATGCAGCGTGTGAACGCGCTTACGGCGCGCCCCTTTATAAGGGAGAGCTGAGAAAAAAGCTTTACAGAAATAAAGCCATAAAAGGCTTAAAATAAGTCAAATCTGTAGCATAAACCAGCGAAAAGTGAGGAAATATGCTCAGTAACATTATGTAGAAAAGATTTAGAGAGAAAATACATTTATTTAAAAGATAGATCGATTTTTTTTCCCACAACTGCATGCAAACTTCAAATCTGCCTCCATTTTGTTAGCAACGCCCCACTTCCAACGATCCAATCAATTCCCGAAGGACGAAATCAAGCCTCGCCCTACATTTTTTCTAATTTCAGAAGCCGTTTCACTCGGATATACGTCACAATAAGGAGAAAAAGACGATCTCAACTTCCGTTTCATGCCGACTTTAAAGGAACTGCGTAATATTATTGCGCTGCTACACCCATGGTACATCAGCAAAGTTCCTTGATTATTACGCAGGAATGAGAGTATAGTTCCTAGCCATATCGTTCTAGAAAATCGCAACTTTTCCTTTTCCGTCGGTCTTAGTACACAATGTAACTACAGAAGACTTAAAAAGAAAAAATATCGAAAGTCTTCGGTCATTTTTGAGCGAGATGCTAACGGTCTAATTAGATTCAATGATCTATGCTAAGCTATTTTAAAAGTTCTACCGCCAGGTCCGGAGATCGACTGAATTGATTCGAAAACGGTAACACTCAACTGTTTAAAACCCTCTATGGTAAGCTATATGATTTCAATGAGGAAAAAATATGTGGTGTTTTTCCTGCTTAAAATAGGACACTATAACAATAGCAATACAAATTTTCATCAAGTTTGTTGCCTCAAGGCAACATTGTACCACAACAGACAAATTGAAACATTTGACATTTTCATGTAGAAAAAATAAATATATTTATTGAAAACATCAATTTCTTTAACCACACACCTGAACAAACACATTTATCCAGTTTATAATGTATTACAAATTTCATATTTAATAAAAAGTAACATTCAAATTCAGATGTTGCACTCAGGCAACATTGTACCATCGTGGAACACAAGTATTACCAAACTATCACATCAAGTTACCATATCCATCTTCATCCTCACCCTCAATCTCTCCCTGCCGGATTGTCTCTATGACCCTCATCTTCCTCATCACATGACACCTCATCCTCACCCTCATCAACTGGCAGTTGTGTTTTATGCCTTTTTTAAGTGCTATAGAAAATGTGCAGATCATAATTTGTGCAGTGAATTACTATTCTTATTTGTGCATTACAAAAGCATGCAAAACTGCAAATATATTTTGAGAATTCTAACTATTTTCCTTACAAATATACTATATTTGTATACAACCTAGTGTGTCTGGCATGGCCTTATGCGATTCCTTTATGGTACAATGTTGCCTTGAGGCAACACACAGTTTTTTTTTGTTATTTACTATAAAACATTTGATGATATATAATGTAAAGTTCTTGAAAATACTTCTTTACTTACCAGTGAAGGTGACTCATATTTTTGTGAGTGATTAACTTGACATAAATTAGTGAAAAATGTCCTTTTCATTGGAGAAAATATGGAGTCATGTGACCTGTGCACATGTGCTGAAACAGGACACAAAATGGACCCCTGTGGGTCATGTGACCAATTTTTTGCACTTGAATTGATTAGTATTTGAGTTGAATTGATTAGTATTTGAGTTCACTTTAATTGATTAGTATTTGAGTTCTTCTTCCCTGAGATAGGTTTGAACAATAAATTGGTGTTTCATTTTATTAAAAATAAACTAAAATAGACTATGTTGCCTGGAGGCAACACCGTACCATAGAGGGTTAACTCTAGGGAAGTTGGAAAATGAGCCTATTTTCAAAAAAAGTGGAGTGTTCATTTAAGAGACTAGTTACAACCCTTTTGGACCATGCGCCTGGCATGGCGACCGTTTTTTTCCGTTGTTAAACTAGCAAAAGTGTATTCGGACATGACCTTAGTGCATCTGCGCAATGCGCTTCAGACAATGCATTCAGATCGTTAAAATAGGGCCCATAATCCTCCAACGTGATCCATGACACCATTCAAAATATACCATCCACTTGTTCTTAAAGCATATCCTTCTGAAGTTTTTACAGAAATTAGCAAATGAGCTGTTGAAACATGATGTGTCAAAGCGAGCGTTCCTTTATGCTTCCATTTACTCTTCCATTTGTCCTGTTGTCTGCAGACTCAAGAGCATGGAGTTCTTCAGAAACTTAACGGGTCTGTATACTGTTATCCAGTGTAGACAGCGTCAGTGATTATAATAGATTCTATTTCCTTTTTCCTCACATCCAGTTTCAGCTGTTAAGCTACTGAACGCCAGTGGGCGGGGCCTGTGTTGAGACGATGTATAACTATCCATTGATGTCTTGCTCTGAAGGCAGTCATATGCAAATATATTTGCCTGTTTGATGTCACAAATCCCACAACATCCAAACGAGCCGTTTTTGGAGCTTGATTAAATAATGTGGAGGATGTTTTAAGCTATGAAACTTGCAGGACGTTTAAAGACCTCTGTCAAAAGCATCAGATATGTCATGATTTGATTCTGACGAAAGATTGCAGAAAACGTGATGCAGTTAGTTTATTAGTTTTTCAGCAAAAGCAGTTGTTGTAGTTGTTCCCAGTGGCTCCTCAATTCTCACCCCATCATTTCTATGCAGAGATTAAATGTCAGACAGATCTTCGCATCTCTGTACTTATCGTGTCTCCCTGACACCTCAAACAAATGCAAATCTCTTCAAACCTTTCAGCGGACGACATACTAGGTATGCTGGCAGATGATTGTTGAAGATCTGTTAATATGAATTATGCTGCCTATAAAACATGTCAGGAAGACACACAATACCAAAAGCTGTACTTATTAAACTTTTTTTCAGTAGGATGCATTAACTTGATCAAAAGCGATAATAAAGACATCAATTATAACGTTACAAAAGATTTCTATTTCAAATCTTTTGAACTTTCTATTAATCAAAAATCATGAAAAAAACTAGTTTTTACCAAAAATGACTTTTCAATATTGATAATAATAAGAAATGTTTCTTGAGCTCCAAATAAGCGTATTAGAAGGATTTCTGAAGGATCATGTGACACTGAAGACTGGAGTAATGATGCTGCCATCACAGGAATACATTGTGTTATTGAGCAAATAAATGCAGATTTGGCGAGCATAATATACCTCTTTGAATAATATTCTCATATCTCACAGACCCAACAAAGTATATATGACTTTCAAGTCCATAAGTACAAACTTCAGTTCCCAGGAGTACTTGAAGGCAGTAGAAGTATTTCACATCAGAGAAAAAAAGAAAAAAAAAACTCATTGTGAAAGATTCAAATTGGAAGACAAGATATTTACATTTTTTAGGTTTCAGCTTATGATTCTTATCGCAGGTCTGATGTCATGTCACAATAATGCATTTCAGCAGTAATACTTGAAGGACATGTTTAGAAACTCTTGGTTCAGTCTCTTGGTCAACTTTGCCCCCACAAGTGGTTTTGGTTTGAATTTGGATCTTATATAAGACATTTTAAAGCGGTTGATGTAATTTGGCACACACGCTCGTCTTTGAATTCATCAAATGCAGCTCCAATCAGTCCTGCGCCCAGGACTGTTGACACTAGCAGGAAATCAAAGTCCAGCGCGGCAGTCCTGCGCTGCCCGAACCATGTGCTTGTGCATGAGGCAGCCTCACGGGGAAGATTAATTAGTGTACACAAACGTGTGTGGATGTTTATACACCAGAGTGTGTTCTGAGATGTTAACATATCAGTCAGCTCTTGCTCTCCTTCACTGCCAACCACATGGCCAGACACATGTACACATACACGCACAGACATGTATATACTCACGCATGTATGTATGTGTATGCTCACAAACAGAGCCACGCAACTTAATGTGGCCTTCTGTGCGCATATTAACGCACAATAACAGCTAACCACCCGAAAACACAGACATAAAGCACATAGATGAATGCACACGCAGTCCAAGCTAGCCATACTGAATTATAAACAGGTGTCTTCATAGTTTGCATTCTTCCCAAACACAAAAGTGGTTTGACCTGAGCAGTTTTGAGTGTGCAGCGAGCCCTATCAAACCAGGGTCCCAGTGTAATTCTGTATTTATAAACACGAGTGCACTTGGGTTTGTGTGACACACACCGTGTGCTGCAGACTACCACAGGCATAGCCGAAATATTGAAACCATATTTTCACCCCTTTTCCTGGCACTTATTTTGAAGGGAAGCCTGTCGTACATCACGGGAACACTTTGATGGGGGTCTCTGAAATGCCTCAAACTGATCCCTCCTAAAACTGATGTGCGGTGGGATTGAGTTTTGCTCCTAAGTGCTGGAATAACAGCAAGCTTGCGTGGTTGAAAAATTGAATGGAAAGTGAGTTCAGAAGCCATTCATTACGATTTAACAGGATATTACTTGTTGTTTAACATTTTAGTTACTTAGGAGGTCGCTCTTGTAATGGTTTAAAACTACTCTTAACTATTGCACGTTGTGATGTGGTGTTTTCTTTTGCTAGAAATGAGTGTTGATGAAGGGTCAGGGATAGTATCCGTCCTCTTCAGAAACAGAGGATTTGTCCGGCATCCGTAGTCATTAGTCATAATTAGCCCTGGTTATTTTTCCACTGCAATTGAACGATTAAACTTGAAATTGCTTTAAAGAGAGCTGGGAATTAAAATAGGCTAAATAATAGCATTAACTTTCAATGAATGGAAAGCTTTCTCACACAGTCTGTGCACAGTTTAGCAACACATGCCACGTGAAACTAATTTACGTTTCTTCATACAAAACAACAACAACAACAACAACTAGTTGTTATAGATTTTTGTATACATTTTTTTGTATGAAGAAACGTGAATGCTGTTTGGCTGTTGCCATGATGCTAGCATATTGTGGGTGGTTGCCAGGCTGTTGCTATGCGGTTTCTAAGGTGTTCGTAGTGTTTTTGTAGCTTGTTACTACTTTTGAAGTCTGAATTCAAAACTCAAATGCTTCTTGTTCACTTCTATGATTCATATTTTGTTAACCGAAATCACTTTTTAAAGTGGATATCAGTGCCCTAAATGCATGACCATACTCAATTAACCCTTAAATGCATACCTCGGGTCTTTAGTGACCCGGGACGTCATTCACTAGCCTAATCCTCATAAAAAAAATTTAAGTTAGAGATCAACCTTCTTAATATTCCTTAATCAATTCATTAAAAACCATATAACAAGAAAAACATAATACAATTATAAATATTATATATATAATTATATATATTGTATAGGGTCGCTAAGGACCCAAGGTGTGTAACAGTGTAAGTATATTTTTTTCTGTACAAGTGCTGAATAAGTGCAATTCACTTGTATTCCTCAAGGTGGCAATGTCTGATACACAATGATGAAGTGACATTTCAGGCAGAAAACAAAAGAACAGGAATCATCAGCAAAACTTGAAATGGCTCAGCGATTTACAGCAGAGCAAGTAGCCTACTGACCGCAATCAAATATTAGTGTGTCTGTCACTTGATGGTGGATCTGGTGAAGAAGCTGTCAGCGATCAAAAAAAATTGATTTTGAAGATGAAAATGATAGTTTTGAGAATATGTTTGAGATTGCAAATAGGAGCCAGATGCTGAATGTACTGGGAAATGAGCTCTGATGAGGACCGTGATGATGGTATAAAACATATGCTCAAACTGAACCCTTCCAAGCTCCAAAAGGTAACAAAATATGCTTTATTTTATTCTTCTGTAATTGTTACTCTAATATCAGGGGAGTTTTAATTTAGCGCGACATGTATAGATCCATCCGTTAGATATACAGTAGCCTAGATCCGGCTTGCTAAAGACCCGAATATGTAATAATGATTGGCAAAACATTCATGCATTTTAGGGTTAAAATGCGGTACAGATTTTATTAAATTACTTAAAGTATTTAGGATATTTTTATTGTCTTGTTTCACAGATTACTTTGTTAGTTGTTTTGTTGTTGGAAAAAGGAGTCTCTAGATTTTGTAGATGCAAATTTTATTAATGATTAATACGAAGGACTTGCTGTTAAAGGTGCACTATGTAACATTTTTTTCAGTAAAATATCCCAAAACCACAAGGCCAGGTTTATATATTTTGTTAAGTTGAGTATGTACAATATCCCAAATGTTTCCAGCTATTTATAAATCGTGAGAAATTGCTATTTTAACCAAGGAACCGGGACGTGTGAGGGAGTCGCCTATCAATGGTGCCATATCTGCGTTACCCTCGGTTTCTGGTTTTATTTTGCAGAAACGCTTCACTCTCACTGCAGTGTGCAACAAGTGTCATAGCAGCCACAGAGCGAACGCACAGAGTAACGTCATAACATCATTTTCAACACACTCAGATGTATCTAATATGATAAACAGAGCAGCGTTACCTCAAACTCATGACCGGAAAGCGGAAATGGCGCCGGCGACTCTGTCATAATAACAGTCCCGCTGGCAGTCCCGAGGCATGTGTTGCGTTCATCTTATTAACAATCGCTCCAGTGGCCTTGCTCAGCACGACAACACTCAGTCCTGCTCTGCTTCATACTACAGTAACGTTAATAATCGCATCCATGAACATGATTTCTGCCCGAGTCATATCCCGATTCTTTTCCACCGGCTGTGAGGTGAAGACCACATGTTTCAGGATTCTGCGCTCAAACTCGCCGTCATCAAACTACGCCTTAGTTTTGAATAAGTGACCTCTAGCGGACGGAAAAGTTACATAGTGCACCTTTAAGAAGAATGTTTTTATAAGACAATAATACACACTTGTCGCCACCTACTGACGTAACAATGTAATGTATGAAGTATCACTGAACGAATCGGTGAACTAATCTCAAAAAAAATTTGGGGTGAATGGATTCAAAGATTTTGTTGGATGAATCCAAATCCCATTTGAAAGTCCAATTCATTAGTGAATTCAGACGTTTGTATGTAAAAGTTTTTCATTTTTTGTAAAGTAGGGAGCTTTGGTTGTAAACACTCCATAGTTTTTTTATGCCTGCAATGTATTACTTTCATTTAATTATAATTGTATAATTAGATAATATTCGTTTGTAATTATTTTCTTAAGTATTGCTGCTGTTAAAACTGTATATCTACATTGTCATTGTCAAGATTTTCGATAGATGTCACTAACTTTTATAGAAAATATACTCACTAAATTAATCTTTTCGTTAAGTTAAGCTGTCATATTATCGGTATAATCGAAATCTACATCGCTAAATTACTTTGCACCGCTCTTTTGGCACTAAAAAACAACTTAATCATTTGCTCTGAAGTGTTCAAGTGTATATTTCTTTTGTTTAGGTGTAACATGAGCCCACTTGACTTCTCCACTGTCCTTTTGATATGAACGCTGAAGAATGCATCCCATGTAATTAATGTAATTGCATCCCATGTAATGGGATTCTGTGAGGGGATTGCATGCAATTAGAATTGATTACATGGTGAGGAATGTGAACAGTATGTACATGTGGCGTATGATTATAAAAGCAATCTGGCCTTTTTTAAATTCATTTTAAGAAATACATTTCTTTAAATATTGGCCACATATGAGAGGGGTCCAAACGACTGATGCTACATTGCAAAATCAAAATATAATTTAAATTAGAAAAATCTAAATTGTTCAAAAGGGGTCTCAAACTTTTGTATGTATAAGAGCCCATAGACATGGATTTAGAGATATTTTCCTGGTATGGAAGTGCTTTGATCTTCTGTTTTCTTTTTTGGAATTTGCGTGTACATGTCCTGATAGTTGCTGTAGGTAATCACGTGTCATAAATGGAAATAAGCTGGCTCAGAAATGAGCCGTAGCGCTCTGGTGCAGTCCAGCTTGTTATGGGAGTCTTATGTCTGTGATCAGATAGCTACCCTGACAATATCCAGACCCCTTTCTGTTTCCATTACATTGGGAGAGGGGGGATCCGGCACTTTAGTTCTACTCATTGGGTTCAGCGTTTGCTGAACTGGCTACAAAAGTTCAGACAGTCGACTCCAAGAAAGTTCAAAGGCACCAATTTTTTAAATACATCTGTGCGTTCATACTCAGAGTTGTTGCACTACATTAGCTAAAGTTATTGAAGAGCTTCTTGGCGCCTGTTTCACATTGCACATGAAAGCAGTGTATGTGGGGCATATTTATTTTGGCACCCATATTAACAAACTACAGTATTCACACAGTGCTGTGTAGCAGAAGTGCACAGGGTAGGTGTGAGTAGCGAGTCACTAACTTTCATAAATATCTGGAAAAAATAACGTAAATAACACATCAAATGGACCTTCCTTAAAACTCTCCTTCGGATTCACAACTGATTCATAAACCTCAGATTTCATACTTAAATGATTGTATGTTAAAGTGCCCCATTATGTTTTTTTCGAATATTACCTTTCATGTAGTGTGTGATATAGCTGTTTGTGTGCATACGTTTTAAAGATCAAAGTGCATGATGAAGTGAATGGAGTTATTGTTTTCTAAAAGAAAGAATTGATTCTGAACTGTCGAAATGAGTCGTCAGCAATCCCAGTCTGACTTCCTGTTACATACCTATGTAACAAAACAATGTAACAAATTTGCATGATGCCAGCCTATGGTCTTCATTGGCTGCCTGTGAGCAATGTCTACTTTGATTCAAAGACTTTATGACCAGGCATAACATTATGACCACCTTCCTAATATTGTGTTGGTCCCCCTTTTGCTGCCAAAACAGCCCTGACCTGCCGAGGCATGGACTCCACTAGACCACTAAAAGGTGCGCTGTGGTATCTGGCACCAAGATGTTTGCACCAGTCCTGTAAGTTGCGAGGTGGGGACTCACATCCCACAGATGCTTGATCGGATTGAGATCTGGGGAATTTGGAGGCCAAGTCAACACCTCAAACTCATTGTTGTGCTCCTCAAACCATTCCTGAACCATTTCTGCTTTGTGGCAGAGCTCATTATCCTGCTGACAGAGGCCACAGCCATCAGGGAATACCGTTTCCATGAAAGGGTGTACATGGTCTGCAACAATGCTTAGGTAGGTTGTACTATCAAAGTAACATCCACATGAATGGCAGGACACAAGGTTTCCCAACAGAACATTGCCCAAAGCATCACACTGCCTCCGCCGGCTTGCCTTCTTCCCATAGTGCATCCTGGTGCCATGTGTTCACTTGCTGCCTAATATTTCCCACCCACTAACAGGTGCCGTGATGAAGAGATAATCAGTGTTATTCACTTCAACTGGTCATAATGTTATACCTAATCGGTGTATAGAGGAAGACAGTGCACTCAGATTACTTGTGAATGGGAGAAAGTGCAACGCCCAATATGGCGAATAAGCCCTGCCTTCTAACTGAAAGAGCCAATCGTTGATTAGTAAAGTAATCGCGTCACTGCAGCTGCCGTTACTGTGCGTTTACACCGCCGCCGGCGAGAGCATCAAACTTCACTCTGGCCGCCCTGCCTTCGACGCGGTAGAAAGATTCGTGGACGCCCTGACGTTGATCGAATGCTTAAACTTTATTTAAAGGGGCTGCAAAGCAAACAATAATGTTGTTCTGCATTTGTTCTGACTGACCATAGGTAGGGTATACCCGTATAAGTTAACCTCATGAAATCATTTAAATGTGAAAGTAAAAAAAAAAAAAAGTCTGATCGATGGAAAACGTAACAATTATAGTTGTATGTTTGCTAACAAAATAAACCATTTAAAAGCCATTTGTGTGGTGTGGCTTTTGTGTTCATGGTGCTAGTCTAATTTCAACATGCAGTTTATAGGAGATGTTTGCTAGCATTGATCTATAACATTAACATTCATTTGTGAGCAGCCTACATTACAATAACTGTCCTGGGTGAAGTGCAGCATTTAATGCAATTGGTTGAATCGGTGTTGTTTTGAGCAAATTAATTGCATTCCCGCTGAAAAACAAGCGTTCTATAGCGAAAATGTTGCCTGTGTCACGCGCCTTCTTATCAAACCCGCCACAGCAATGATCAACCTCTCTTCCATTTAGCTTGGGAACTAATGTGGTGGGAACCAAAGTTTACAGGACTTGTTCTCTGGGATCCTCTCAAGCGGAGCACTTCTACATTCCGATTGGTTGCCGCCCGTTGCCGCCGAACCACGTCATAGCTCATTACCATAAAGTTGAGCTGATTTCAACTCTCCTCAACGGCCAAATCGTCCAAGACGATCGCGCCACTCTTGCCGGAGCTCACCGCCGTCTCCCATTGAAAATGAATGACTTCCGGCCACTTTAACGCTCTTGCCGGCGGCGGTGTGAACGCACAGTTAGAAGGTCCGGTTGCTTTGTCCAGGCAGTTTTTTTGTCATGATTCGAGCATTTAGAAACAAAATTTATGAGACAGTTGTTGTCAGATTTCACTGGTGATTTCAAATATGAAATTTAATCGTAAGCTTGGCAAACAGTTTTGGAGAATTTGATGTTTCCCCATTCAAAGAGATAGGAGCTGCATTTGCATGCCCGAGAGGCGTTTCAAAGATGGCCACTGAGTGAAATGACTTGCCTTAAAGAGACTTTGCTTTGATCCACCCTCAAACACTGTAGTTTGTAGCTGAGACTGGAAGAGTTTGGTTCGTGTTGTCGACATGTTGTGAAGGCGCTGTTTTCTGCACTTCTAAATGGATGAGAACTGGGCTTGAATTGATACTATAAAACAGATGCCAATTTTACTGTTCGTAGCACTGAGGAAGCCTCCGGAGCTGAAATTCAGATATGGTAATAGGTGGTTTTTTTTTCGACTGTAAGAGGTAGACCAATCACAACATACTGGGCCGTCTGACCAATCAGAGCAGAGTAGGCTCTTGACTGAGACTTCAAACAAGCGGTTTCAGACGTGTTTAGCTGTATACGTAAAAATTGTGTATCGCATCTGCGTTTCGTCCAGACGGATCCGGTGTTTTGGGAGCCTGAAACCGCTATTTTTTGAAACTGGGTTCCTGAGTGGATAAATCTGAAAATGACATCCTTGTGTCTTCGTATATTTTGTGAAACGATGATGTCATCACCCCACATGTCGTGCATTCTCCAAGTCTTCTTCTCCGTTTTTAGTGCATCTCTGTGGCAGAATTGCAGGGCCACATACTGGTCTGGCATGTATACTACATAGTTTTGAGTCGGTTTCAGTGTTTTCGTTTGTACGCAGATATTTCTTGAGATTATGAAGAAGAAAGAAAAAAGATCGGATAGGGAAAGCTCTGGCTTCATGTGGATGTGGCCTCAGACTCTTTCAGAAATGTGGTGATGTATGTATATTATGAGAAAGGTGTATTTTGACCTTGGAGGCATGTAAACCTATTGCAGGAGACCAAAACAAAATTAAGCACCTTTAAAATAGCACAATAGGGACACTTTAATTCATCATATCCCAATCATTTGTAAATAGGTTGCACATCCATGCTCACTCACAATTAGCATTATTTCCATCCATTAATTACAACTGTGTGAATTACATGTACAAACTGCTTGAGTCAGGTTTTAGTTGAATAACATATTGAGCATTTAAGATTCAAAACACGTCTCTATCAGATGTTGTCTTGGGAGTTTGGCTATTTGTGTGAGTAATATCATTTAAAAAAAACATTTAAGCATGTTATTCTATATTACTGATGTATTCGTATTGTAATTTAGTGATAAAACAATATGAATGAATTACTGGTGGCAAGCTAACCTGTGAGAGAAACTTCACCATCGTCCAAAGTCAACAAACATTATTTTCCAGTCCTTCCAAGGAGGCTTTGGCCTTTGACATTTGTCATCATTTAATTTTATCACTGATAACTGAAAGGATGAGAGAGCCAGAGACAGTGAGGGATAAAGAAAGAGCAAAAGAGCTGTTCTCTCTGGAAATACTTGAGTTCTCTGTTGTTCTTCGTCCATCCAGAGCTCTAGGGAGTGTTTGGCTCAGGATGCTGCTCACACACTAATTACCTTATTACTGTAGCTCAACAATATGGAACTGATCAAACTAGCTGCTTTTAGGAAAACTAGCTGTTCTATCAATGAGATTTACTCTTTACAGAAAACTACTGCACAGTAGTAACTGTGAGAACTGTAAAATGATATGTCTGTCTGTCGTTCTCTCAATCGTTCCGTCGCTCTATGTCTGTCTACTATCATTCCTATATTCATTGTTCTATCTATCTTATTTACCTTATTTATTTCTTGTATACAGAACTGCATGACGGATTAATTGTTTTGTATTCGCTTTGGATTTTCAAGGAAGGTGTACATTTTCAAAACTTCAAAAACGGATCACACTTGTAACACAGCTAGTCATTCTTTTAAAACCCTGATCCCATGCTTTCATTACAGTTATACACTTTTTCAGTCCACATAATCAGTGTTTCAAACACAAGATTATTGTAATATGTAATGAGAACATTTGGTTCAATCACCGAAACGCACTAGTATGATCTTCTTTCAATTTAGTACTTTTAACAATCATTTCATTCAACAGCAAATAATACAAGATTCATGTTTCAAATCTCCCTCGTTGCTGAAATAATTACAGTAAAACAGGCTACAGATGCCACATTAGAAAATACACTTACATTACCTAACTTATAGAATTGAATCCATAATGTTTGTAATATTATCTATCTAGAGTGTTATCAAAAGTACTAGATCAGAGTTTGCTGACATTACAGTAAATGTTTTCACTGCAGGACCCTATTTTACCGATCTGAGGTCTGAAGCGCATGGCGCAGGTGCACTTAGGACTTGTCCGAATCCAATTTTGCTAGTTTAGCGACAGAAAAAACGGTCGGCACGCCAGGCGCATGGTCCAAAAGTGTTGTCTCTTCAGGAGTCATGCGTTTAGGGTGTAGCGTGCAATAAACCGATCAGAGTCTCATCTCCCATTCCCTTTAAAAGCCATTTGCACTTGCACCATGGCGGATTCACTATTTCCATGGCGGAATTTGCAAGCAGAAAGACTGAACACTTCTCCTTTTATTTTTAATATTTAAAAATGTTTGTGTGCTGCTTTGTGTCCCTGTGTAAAAAGCAGAGTGTACACGTGTTGTGCACCCGCCTATAGGCGCATGTTACTAATGCGCCCTTTAAATAACACAAAAAAATGCTACAATTGTTGGTCAATGGCACAGTCATTTTCATTTGCCTCAGAATAGCAACGTGCTAACAATCCGCCTGAACACACCTCATTTTCAGACCAGCACGCCCATGGGCGAACAGATGGGCGCGAGTGCATTTGCTGTTAAAACAACGTGGCGCTGAACGTGAAAATGATAACTGCGTCGGACTGAAACTATCAAAAAACACTTGCTTCACGCCTGGCATTGCATTGTGCCATGGTAATATGTTTATAGTATCACATGGTTTTCCCCCTGCCTTGTACTTTATCCTGCTTTGTGATCACAAATTGCTATTGTCTCTGTAAAAAGCTGCATTTAACTTATTTACCTTTTGTATACAGAACTGCACGAAGAACAACAAACTTCATGCTCATGTGATATTGCTTGATAATATTTCAAAAATTTCCAAACGCATGCGTTTACAAGTTATCAATGCACATTCAGCGTGGTTCATGCTGGTTCTCTACCTGAGTGTAGTGAGGAGGGAAATTGTGGGTTACCTGAGGAACAAAATCACATCTGGATCTGTTTGCTCCTCTGCCCTGACAGCACAGTCCTGCATGTTTTCCATCCACCTGTCTTTGATATACTGCACCGGTTTAATAACCTTGGTGGTGCTAAAGGCTGCACAACAAGCAGAACTCCCACAATACTCCATAGACATGGCAGGGTGGTTCAATGTATAGTTAATGTGTATGTGTATATGTATATGTATATCTATATATGACATTATGTCCACTGAGTGACAGGTTATCTCTTCATCACGGCATCTGTTATTATTATTAGGCAGCAAGTGAACATTTTGTCCTCAAAGTTGATGTGTTAGAAGAAGCAGGAAAAATGGGCAAGCGTAAGGATTTGAACGAGTTTGACAAGGGCCAAATTGTGATGGCTAGGCGACTGGGTCAGAGCATCTCCAAAACTATATCTCTTGTGGGGTGTCCCACAAGTCCGATCCAAGGAGGCCCCACCTCGCAACTTGCAGGTCTTAAAGGATATGCTGCTAACATCTTGGTGCCAGACACCACAGCACAGCTTCAGGGGTCTAGCATTTTTCAGCCTGGACAAAGCTAATGCGCATACACAGTCCTAAAAGCGCATCTCAGAACACTGACTGTTTCTATAGCAACCGGAACTTCTAACGGCAGCTGCAGTGACGCGATTACTATACTAATCAACGATTGGCTCTTTCATTTAGAAGGCAGGCCTTATTCGCCATATTGGGCTTTGCACTTTCTCCCATTCATAAGTAATCGGAGTGCACTGTCCTCCTATATACAATGATTAGGCATAACATTATGACCAGTTGAAGTGAATAACACTGATTATCTCTTCATCACGGCACCTGTTAGTGGGTGGGATATATTAGGTAGCAAGTGAACACATGGCCCCAGGATGCACTATGGGAAGAAGGCAAGCCAGTCGAGGCAGTGTGATGTTCTGTTGGAAAACCTTGGGTCCTGCCATCCATGTGGATGTTACTTTGACATGTACCACCTACCTAAGCATTGTTGCAGACCAAGTACAACCTTTCATGGAAACGGTATTCCCTGGTGGCTGTGGCCTCTGTCAGCAGGATAATGCGCCCTGCCACAAAGCAAAAATGCACAATAACGAGTTTGAGGTGTTGACTTGGCCTCCAAATTCCCCAGATCTCAATCCGATTGAGCATCTGTGGAATGTGCTGAACAAACAAGTCCGATCCATGGAGGCCCCACCTCGCGACTTAAATGATATGCTGCTAACATCTTGGTGCCAGATACCACAGCACACATGCAGGGGTCTAGTGGAGTCCATGCCTCGACAGGTCAGGGCTGTTTTGGCAGCCAAAGGGGGACCAACACAATATTTGGAAGGTGGTCATAACGTTAAGTCTATATATATGAATATGAAGTGCTGTATAAAGGCCTTTTAACTCTAGTAAATAAGTCCACATAACTGCATTTGTTTGATGTCTGAAAGCCTGCTAAGTAAGAGTGATAAAATGTCTGTCATTGGTGTTTCACTGCTTGTTTGAATTAAACATAATCTTGACCTCATTATGGTAATATTTTAACGAGTCTGTAATTGGAGCATTTCCCTGCTGCTTTAAAGTGCTGATTTAAAAGACCAGCTTTTATAGTTTTGTACCCAGGGAAGCTGTGTGTTGGATCTTTTTACGAGACTTTGTACGACCGATATGTGATTAGAATATTTACGTAGGGTATTTAGGAAACGACACTTTGCCATTAGTGGTGATGATTTAAATTGTGATGAAAGCTATAAAGATGACATTAAACTGAAGTTTAGCAGACACGCCAGTGTCCATTACCATTACCATGCTGACTGATTTTCTGCATGTTGTTTGCGTTCTTGTGATTTTGTTTTGCTTTTCTCTGAGGATTCACATCTACACAACAATTCTGATGAGAGGAACATAACTTCTGCCCATGTTGCAGTCAAAGAATATAATAAATGTAATCTCTGAACAGATTTAATAGCAACTGGGTGTTTTTAATGCCAAGACTACCTTATGATGTTAGCCGTTTGTACCTATGCCCAGAAAGAATCTGAAGACCTTCTTTACATTTTCTGTGCTGATGTTGGTGGGAAATCTGTGGAAAGGATTTAAACACAGTAAAATGTGTTCCTCGAAACTGCTCTAGTTGGTTATTGAATGCAATTAGCCAATATATTTAATAGACAGAAAGGATGTAGGAACTTTGTGAATGAAGGAACTTTGAAAATGCTTCTTAAAATGAAATAGTTGATTCAGCATTGAAATTGACCAAAGGCATGGGTACCAACATAAAATAATGGATTCGCTTTTCTTATAAATGACCCTTAGCACAAAATCTCTCATCACTGACATGATGGGGCTCCCAGTGTGCCTCTCTTGGTTTCATCTGCTTCTTTTTAAACACAGGAAATGAAGTCAAAGGTTACTGAAATGTTTGTGTTTATTTTTGCCGTACTTAACAGATAGAATTTCCAAACATAAGCCAACGGCTTTAAATAAGCATAAAAAAAAGAAGAAGAAATATCATGTCTATCTGGCAGATTTAAAATCTAAATATGATGCATTTGTTTTTTATTTCCTTTAATCTGCTCTGTTTGCACGTTATGTTTCGTTATGCCCTGCCCATCAAAAGAGCAAGTTTTCCCAAATACATCAAGTGTTCACACTTGGCATGTTTGGTTGGATTAAAAATGCGTTAAAATGCCAATCTGAGCGCTAAACGGACCAGGACTAAATGCACACCTGCAAACTTGTCGCTTTTCGGCGACAATCGCCGTTTTCTTGGTCAATTGGGTCATTTCAGGGTCATTTATGTGAATCGCGTAGAACCGGAAAGGGTTTTGTTTTTGGGGTGAGCGCAAAGGTGCGCGCGGCAAAAATGACGTCATTGCAACAGCGCGCGCGCCTCTGCATCTGAAGATGCACGACTTTGAGCCGAATCTGCCCGAGCAGAAGGATATTAGTACATCTCATCACACAAGCAACCAGTTTGCGCATCTAAATCAGTGGTATGATCTGGTTCTAAAACAGTAGCGTCAAGTAAATGCCTCGTTCGTTTGGGGAGAGGCGCACGCAGTCAGCGGAGGCTCGCACTGCGGTGCCAGGCGAAAGAATAAACAAGGCTTTATGCAGTCATTCATGGGGTCTGTTCCATTCGACCGTGAGTGGACTGCAAAGTGGACTTCAGAGGGTAACGTTATTCCGCCATCTCAAGTGTGATTCCAATCCAAAGGGAGCGAACATGTTCAGTTTGAAGGGTACTGCGAAACGGCGTAGGGAAGAAGGGAACATCGATACATCACTTCACAGGAAGTGGAGAGTGAAAAACACCCAACTGTCATTGCGCATCGGCATCGCATCACCTGTCTGTACGATGGAGCAGAGCCGTTGAAAGACTTTTTAAACAGCTGTGCAATGGAGGAGTTTATAGCATTTGAATAGTCATAGTTATTATACAAACTAGAGTATTTATGAATGGTTATGGCAATTCGCATATTATATTTTATGAATATGTAAACAAATTAAAAGTGTTGAGAAGCAGCTGAGGACTGTCTTTTTAATATATATATATATATATATATATATATATATATATATATATATATATATATATATTTACTTTATTTACCTCAGGAATGTTTACTACGTAGCTGGGCTTGGGAAAGAAAGTGCATGAGATGAGACCACAAAGATCATTGATTAAGAATAGCCTATTTATACATAGTTAACCGAATCAAAATGTATATTCATATTGAATGACAGGTGCAGCTTCAAATGTGTTCATAGTCAATACAACTTATATGTAAACTAATAAAACTAATGTTTTGATAATATTTTTTATATACATAGCCTACTGTCTGTTTTGTAAATGTGTATACTAATTATATGGTTTTAAATTTGAAAGTAAAATAAATTACAATATTAATTTGTTATATCATAATCTGCGCGACCCCGTCGTTGCCTTTCTTTGATGACGTTGCAGGGCTTTCCAAATGAGTGATTATTGTCAGCGAAGTCCACTTCAACTGATATACCGTGCTCAGGGAGTAGGGAGCAGTGAACAGTGCGTAGGGACCCTGTCGAATGGAACGCACCCATGATGTGGGTAAGAAGTTAGACAGAAGACCTTTTACAGTAACGTTACACAATAGCTGATGCGAGAGTATGCCGCGTTCCAGGCAACCCGTAACCCGTGTTTTTCCAACCTTCTACCCGTGAAAGTGCACTGGAACGGCAGTCAAACCCGTGACTTCCCACCCGTGAACTCGTACTAGATCGATGTACTCCCAGTTACGAGTTTTGACGTCTCATAGCCCGCGAAGCAACAATGGCAGCCCCGTA
Organism: Gobio gobio; assembly: GCF_949357685.1. NCBI lineage: Eukaryota > Metazoa > Chordata > Actinopteri > Cypriniformes > Gobionidae > Gobio > Gobio gobio. The sequence goes on along the minus strand of NC_137111.1, from coordinate 18,107,459 downwards.
CAGATGCGGTGTTAATGAAACAAATATACAAATAACGTAAAATAAAAGGTATAACAGCATTTCTTGCCGTCTGCGCTGTTTTTCTGCTCCGTTTCCCTCAAATAAGCAAGGAGTAAGCACCTTTGGCGATAGAAATGATTGTAAATGAGCCTACACCCCGTACGGTCCGCCACGCTTTGTTTACATCAAACTACCACACAATTCCTTGCGCTCAGGCAGTTTGGCGTGACTTTGCCTGGAACACTACAAAGTCGTGAGTCGTGGTTTGAAGTTGTAATTTACGGGCTCAAAAACCTGCCTGGAACGCAGCATAAGTGTAACAAAGCAATTTAGCGTCACAACACTTCCTTGAGTTCCAGGCGTTTCCGTGTCGGAATAAAATCATTTTTAAAATATTAAAAAGGTGTCATTCTCTTTAAGTCACGCTCAGAAATGTGTCATTTGCATTTTAAAATCACACAAAAAAAATCGAGCCGGGGGCACGCACACAGGAGAAGCAGCAACGACTAACGTTACAGCAGGATGTAACTAACTCATGGTATAACAGTTAACTTAACGTTACTTGCTTAGCGGCTTGTCATGCGCGAGTTTTACAACATTTGTGTGCGTTTACTCATGGTTTGAGGATATAATTTGGTTTATGGACTATTATATGTGATTTAATGTTAGCAGTAGCAAGCATAACGGTTTTGCACGTCAGACTAGTGCGTGTTTACATAGAAAAACAATGGAATAGTAGCGCATTTGAATGCACGAGGCGATAGGAACAACACAAAGACATTTGAAGCAGTTTTACTCACCGCCTGCTCCCAAAAAACGAGTCACGACCGTGAACTCACGCCGGGACTGCTCCATCTTTCAGCATTAGACCAGCTACAAATTCGGCGTCGAACTGGGCCTTGTTTATAAAACAATCGTCGCCGAAATGCAGGGAACAAACAAAACACTTGCACAACTCCGTTGCTGCTCCAGAAAAACAAACTCCATCCGCTGTCCCATTAACGCTGGGTTCTTTGGAAATAGGGTTGTCTTGCCTTGACAACCAAAAACACACCTCGACTCTTTGGTGACATTGTTGATGTCGTGAAGTCCTGTGACTGCAGCGCAGCCGAGCAAAGCGCTTTGATGGGCGTACAGACCCATACTCGAAATAACTTCCAACTTAATTTTTGAAACTTTGTCCATGTTTAGCATGGGAATCCAAGTCTTTAACAGTGTAAAAAAACTCAGCATGCATGAAACAGCAACACCCAACCCAATTTTGTTTTATTTTAAAGAATTTATATCTCAAATTTGGTTGACACACCCACAAGTAGCTAAACTAACACTGATGAATAAACAGTATAAGGTAAGGTGTCATAAATTCCCAGTGTGTTTGTGGACTATTTTGTTATTTCCTGTCTTGTGCCATGTGTTGTAGTCCTTTGTAGTTTTTACCATGATTAGTTTTCGCCAGGTGTTGCCTATTAGCCACTCCCCCTTGTAATCTTGTTATCCTTGTTTCCCTTTGTGTATATATACCTCTGTGCTTCTGTTTTTGTCGGTTGGTCGTTGTGCTCCTATATGTGTGTTCATGTTGTTGCGGTTCTGCCTGTTTTTGAATACCCTTGTTCTTGGATTTACTTTTGATGTTGTTTTGTTATTAAATCGTTCTTGCTGCACTTGGATTCTCACTCTGCTTCATCCCTGCTCACACATTTTAAATAACAGTTCCAAACTAGTTTTTGTTAATACAATGAAGTCATCAAAAATATAGAAAATAGCACAGTGAAAATGGTGATATTTTGGGTTAAGGTTATGGAAGCAACTGTTACCATGGTAAATACACAATACTAATATGAACCGTTAAACATATGGACACTGATCCTGATTAATTAATGCATCTTACCTGCATGCAAATCCTTCCCAGCAAACACAAAACATACCAGTTACTTAATTTATTGGTACTTTTTGGTACTTTCATGGCTTACTAATTGTCAATGTCTTGCGACCCACCGGCTGAGAAACACCACAATAGTCCAAGGGTATTTTTACATTTTAAAGAACAAATGTAAAATGGTTATTATGATTTAAAACAATGTGAGTATCAATGTTACAGCTTTGTCTGGCTTTTTCCCAGCCAGGTCTTTAGACAAACTCTACAACTTTGCCGACTGCGCGGGACTGCACCTAATCTTTGGGCTGAATGCCTTGCACAGAAACCCTGACAACTCATGGAACGCCTCCAGTGCTCTGAATCTGCTCAAATACAGCGCCGGCAAAAAATACAACATCTCCTGGGAGCTCGGAAATGGTGAGTCCTCTCTGCTGCAGATTCAAAAAGGATCTTTAGAGTTAACTTTAACATGCTGTCATTCTGTCACATGGAATGACATGCATCATTCATCTACAGAAGAAAAAAGAACGCATCCATCTAGCAGTGATTATTGTGAGAGTGTGTAACTAAAAGGTTGCAGGTTCGAACCTTGCAAGTTGGAATTCTTGAACAAGACACCTCAAAACACCCTGTGGTGAAAATCAAGTGTGTAATGTTGTTTAAATGTCTATGTGGTTATTTTTAATATGCTTTAGGGAAAACCATGTGCAAATTCAGTAAACTGCATTGCTGAGTATTTTCTCCTTATAGTGTACCAAAGATAGTCTCAAAAAAAAGTTTGTTTCCTACCGTCACAAACATGTAACCAATCCCGTCAACAGTGTTGGGGGTAACGAGTTACAAAATAACGGATTACAGTAACGATATTACTTTTTTGGGTAACGAAGAAAAGTAACGCATTACACTAAAAATATTGGTAACTACACTACTTTACTAGACTATAGGAACGCGCTTTCCTGCGTTACTCAAGCCGTGTTTGCCTGTGTGTAAAGATCTGATATGTTTAAGTGCTGCGTGCACCGTTGCCATAGAGCAGTGTTTCCCAATCGAGGTGCCGTCTGACAAGAGCAAGGGTGCCGTGTAAAACTCCTTCAAATTCTCTCTTTGTAAACTTTGTTCAATTCATGCGAGTGCTGCCGTATGTTTGAATAAGACCACTCATTTTCGCGTCATCACAAATGAGAAGTCACGCGCGCTGTGAGAAGATTTTGTGTCTGTGCACTCATCCGAAAGCGCGCACACGTCTCACAGTGCGCAAATATTGAGTTATCTTTCAAGTTTTGCTCTTGAACGGACAAACTCACACAAAAACTATGTCAACATGCCCATCTTGATGAGTATCCTAGCAGACATAGTCTGTATATGCCTTAAAACGACGCATATCCGAGCATTAGGTCCAGGATTAGGTCTTAAAGGGGCAGTAGGATTAGGTCTTAAAGGGGCAGTAGCCTTTACTGCTGTCTGTTTAATGTCAAACAACAAAAGACAAGGACATCACTCACTGCTCTTGATTGAATAGATTTTGTAAATTTAATAGGATTAATCTTTAATTTATACGGTCAAATATGCAATGTTATTTTACATTTGATCAATTTCTGTACCTGAAAACTAATGTTAGACGTACCTGAAAAACCTGAAAAGGATTGTTTATTTTATTAGTGTCTTTGCTCAATAGTATTTATTTGTGCTGCTGCTTGTATTTAAATCATTTGTTCTTATTATTTTCTTTATCTTTATTTGACAGTAGTCCTTTTTGTTTGTTTGGGGAAACACTGCATAGAGCCATATTTGTCCATATATCTACACGGTAAATTAAGAAATGGGAAAGTAAAGTAATAAGTAGTGAAGTTACTTTTCAAATACAGTAACTAGTAAAGTAATCTCATTACAATTTACAGATGTAAATAGTAACTAATTACTTTTTTTGAGTAACTACCCCAACACTGCCCGTCAACATGCGGGACAGGGCTTTCCTCCACTGGCTTTCTATGATGTTCAAATGATGCTGATTTTTAGAAGGCAGCTGTCTGACTCTGAGATGGAGAACGGGAACATTGTTTATGTAACATTAGCAACACATTATTAGCTGTTTGATTACATAGTCAAGCCAAAGGCTAGTCATATAAATTACTGTTAACCGACATTGTAGAGTGTGATACATAAAATGCATTACCATTCTGATACATCGACTTGTACGAGCCTGTATAATTCACTCTTCCGCTTCTTCTTCTGAATCAGTTTCTGCTTTAAACATATATGACTGAATTAAACCAGTATTTCCACTTGCCACTGTGTAGCAACACATATAGCCTACTAAATGAAGTTGTAGAGTTACTTTCAAACAATTTTAAGGCATGAACACATTTCCACTGGAAAAAATTTTTTTTTATGTAATTTTGATTATCAAAGATGAGTTTAAATGGATACATTTATGGAGTGCAGGAGGGACTTTTAACTCAAGTTAAAATTTGACTTAAAATTTTCTCTTCTGTAAGTCGCGTTGGGTAATGCATTTAGGTCAATTTTATTCTAAACGTAGTTTCTAAGACTGCAGCCCTATTTGAATGGGTGTATCTCTATTTATTTCTTAAAGTCTCCATGTAGTCAGTCATTTTAGCCCTGATGCTGAAAACTCATCTTTGATCACCAAAATTACAAATTTTAAAAGTTTTTCCTGTGGAAAATGTTTTATTAATGGATGCATTAAACCATGAATATGCAAATTAGCCCTGCCTCCACTCAAACAGCTAATAATGTGTTGCTAATGTTACACAAACCATGTTCCTGTTCTGCCTTTTATCCAAGCGCTTTGAACATCATACGTGAGTATGTAGGGTACGCTGTTTTATCATATTAGATACATTTGAGTGTGTTATAATTGGTTATAATGTGTTATGTTTTAATGAGTTATGTTATAATGCTACATTGTGCGTTCGCTCGGCGGCTACTATTAGACCTTTGTTGCACACTGCAGTAAGCTAGATCGATATTAGGCATGGTAAAACATGGTACTCGCGATAAATCACCAAAACGAGATTTAAACAATGTGTTGAGCTACAGTATATATCAATGATTAGTTTTCTGTCGATGAATGTATCCAAACAGTTGCTCACCTGCTAACAAAACACATAATATATTAAAGCGTCTTTGGTGTTTCCATGGTTTCTACAAAACAAAACGGGAAACGAGGGTAAAGGTCCTTTCACACTGGACGCAATTTTGACGTGCGAATAATTGCCGCAATGGTTTTATTTTTTGATCAGCTGTTTGTGTAATGAGTGCTTCCACACCGAACGCGAATGTGCTGCGGCGAAAAAACAATGTTTATTTTTTATGGAAAGTGAATGTGTTTCCATCTAGAACGACTGTGGCACTTAAATGTTTACATTCTTTGTGACTCAACTGGAAATGCCGATCGATTGGTTCCTGAAGTGTGTGTTTGTCTCATCAGATGATTGTCCCACAGACATTTGAAGTAATTGCGGAACAGGCCATGATAAAGTTTTAGCTCCTGTACAAGATTAGCATACTCCCCTTCAGACTCTCTGTTCTTTAAGACTGGGTGCACCCATAACCTTCTTCTCTGTCTTTTAAAGAAAATGAAAAGCTTGTCTCAGCTGTCGCCGCGAATGTTTTGGAATGTTGGAGCTCTGAAACGTCACAGACGTCGCAAACTCGCGTCGCGGCTGATGTGAATGGTTTTGACGCGAACTATTCGCACACAAAATATTAGTTTTTCCGCTTTGCTTTTTCGTTACACGTCCGGTGTGAAAGGGCCTTAACGTGGGTATGATGTCATGGATAGGTGACGCACGGACATGGTCCGTGTCCTGGTTAAAATTGCTTATTTATCTGTATTAAAACATTCTTGGAAACATTTGGGATAATATAAGTAGCCTACACAAGTCAACAAAATATATAACATTGTTCTAGTGGTTTTTGGATATTTTAATTCAAAAATCTTACATATTGCGCCTTTACCCATTTTGCTTAGATAATTATTTATGCTGTAAACATTAAACATGATTGCATTAAGAAGAGATATTAAATCTGAATTTAATTTGCTAATACAAGTCCATAAGGACCTTAGTCTGTCCTTATAGTCCTTACACTCTCGCGAAGTGATCGCACAAAAATGTTTGAGACAATTTTTAAAAAAAGGCCCATAAATCTATACTCCACAAGTATCTTCTCATTTTCTGCTGTCTTCTCATTGACCACCACCCACTTGAGACACTTGAAGTGCTTGATGTACAGCGCCATACAGGCTGGAACAGTGTCAGCTGGATAAACAGAGAATATTTTATAGAAGCAGTCTTTACCGGTACAATATTGTGCAGTCTGGAAAAATTACTGGCAAGGCCAATTCAAGAAGCTCTGGTCGTTATTACATTACCCCACCTCTTCATATGAAACTAATCCCATTCGAATAGGCTTATGTCAGGAGACAAATTCACCAAGCAGAATCCAAAAGGACACCTGGTGACTTTGTAATCTGCTCTAAGCACTCATTCATCCTTTGTCCTATGCCAGACATGCTGCAAATTGCCCCATTCATGATGCCTTTGTATCAAATGTCTCTCTATAAACATCAAAACAACACACTTTTGACTTGATAATGGGTTCCTATAATTTAAATTGTATTATATATATAATACAATTATATATAATTTATACACACACATATATATAAATGTATGTGTGTGTGTATATATATATTTATATATATATATAGACAGCATGTGCAGCTTGTAGTATTGCACACTTAGTGTTTTCCATACTAAACACTAAACCTATAAAAATGCCAGAGACCGATTTATGAATGCACAGAAACCATATATTGTTTGTTTATTGGCTACGATTTGCTTGTGTCAAAAACGTTACTAGCTGTTTGCATAGAAAAACTGCAGGCGTGCTGCTTTTGCTCTGAGCTTGTCATGAGACCAAAGGAAGCAGGACGCTCAAAGAGAGCAATCTGTCTGCTCATACTGAATGTAAAATTCATGCAAAAATTTATTAATTAATATTTGTCATGTAATACTGAATAAGAGTCTGGATTAGAGTTGAATCTTTCCATTTAACAAATTCTAATAAAAGCATGTTATTACTGGAACAGCCATTTGGATGTTTGTCTTTCTGTCTTCAACTGTAACAATAACCACGTCCGAAGAAAAGCTGTTAGCGATAACTTGCTAAATCAGATTTTGCAAAGCTGTTAATTCAAAAACAAACACTTTCAAGCGAACTAAGAGTCCAAATGAAACAATGGGAAATATTTTTCAGCTGTGGGTGGATGTTTATTGAGTGGGTCGTGCCAGGGTGACACAAAGTGATGCATGGGCACTGTGAGGATTTATTTCATGACTGTGTTATTTGTGCCTTTTCCAAATGATAGGATCTGGACAATATTTTAATGGATAATAATAATGTCTCATATTTTCCACTGGCCTCGGTCTGGCCCGGTACTGTATTGACACAACAGCTCAGCATTTCTGTGTTTCTCTCCCTACACAAACACACACTCACACAGGCTGTGATGTTTATAAAGTTCGCCACTTGACTTCTGTAAAGTCCTCGCTGTGATTTCAAGTGTGCGCCTCCCACAAGTGTTGCCTTGTTTAAATAGTTTACAAAGTGCTGACCGCAATATAGGTCGTAATTCAAAGGCAGTTTGCGATTGGGTGTCAGCTTGCATAAAAAGTCTTAAAGGGATAGTTCACCCGAAAATGCATTTTGTACTTGCCACAATTGTCAAGCTCCAAAGAAGAAACTCCAAATGCATACACTATCTTTCAAAGGTTTGGGGGTCAGTAAGATATTTTTTTTAACACTTTAGTTTAGTGTCCAGTTCTCACTATTAGCATCCATATAGTCTCAGACGTTACACCCACAGACCGCTGGCTGAACATCTGATGCATATGGCACACTTTTCTGGAAACACTTCAGGAGTTTCAATGTCGTCATCTGATTGATTGAATTCTACAGGATTTGCGCAAGACGTGTGTGTTGCGTTCTTTAACTGTCCGCCTGGAAACAAAAACCAAATGGCAAACTCCCGTGTGGAAGAAGAACACTGTCATGTTTACAACTGTGACAGTGATCGCTTACCATGATCAACTAAACGCTGGAAGTTTGCGGCTCTATTGTTGCAGTAAACTTGCACAATGGATAATAATTTTAATTAATCATTTGAAATAAAAATTGTTATAATTTATAGATGCATGCCGCTCTGTTATTGCAGGGACATCTACTTTACATTTTCACGCCCATCAACATGATGCGAAACAAAAGGAACTGGGATTGGTTGCGTTATTTGTCAGTCGAACGTCCTCTTGGGCAGTCCTTGGCCAGGGAAAGTTGCGATAGAGTCCAGACCTTCTGCCCTCAGTCTGAAGATCTGGCTACATGAGACAAGCATCCACATTACTAGGATATTAGTATTTATAACGCACATAATAATGCCTTATTCTGCATGAACATATTCTACATCCTTGATCCTACCCAATACCTAAACCTAACAACTGCCTTAATAACTATTAATAAGCAGTAATTTGGAGTTTATTGAGGCAAAAGCCATAGTTAATAGTGAGAATTGGACCATAATCTAAAGTGTGACCAAATATATATAGATTTCTATCAAGCAAGGATAAATTAAATTCATCAAAAGTGATGTTTCCACTAAAATATGTTTTCAACATTGATATTGTTAAATGTTTCTTGAGCAGCAAATCAGTATATTAGAATGATTTCTGAAGGATCATGTGACACTGAAGACTGGAGTAATGGCTGCTGAAAATTCAGCTTTACCAACAAAGGAATAAATTACATTTTAAAATATAGTAAAATAGAAAATGTATCAAGTAAAGGCAGTCTTGGTGAAAAGAGACGTTCAAAACCATTATTAAAAACCCCAAACCCCAAATTTTTGAACAAATTCCCTTTTGAATTCATCCTTGATTATGCTGTAAAAGCAGTAAAGCAGAGTCTCATCATGTATTTTCTTCTTTTATTTCCCCACACAGAGCCCAACAGTTACCGCACAATGGTTGCTCGTTCAGTCAACAGCTCTCGTCTGGCTCAGGATTACACTCTTCTGAGGACGTTACTGCAGTCTGTGCGTTTCTACAGCCGAGCTAACCTCTATGGGCCCAACATCGGCCGTCCTCGTAAAAACGCAATTCTATTACTAGATGGGTGAGTGTCTCTGTCATTTGTTCAGAAATAGTATAGCCTCCCTGCATGCACTTATTTGTATGTTTGACATATGTGAAGAGTGATAAGTTATAAACCAAATCTGGAGGAATCTGAAGGAAATTACACAGGTTGTGCGGATAGGATATTTTGGCTGTTTTTGTAATGTTTAACGCTTTTCAATTGACACTGAAAGCTTGAGTAATGGCTTCTGAACATTCAGTTTGCCATCACAGGAATAAATTACATTTTTTAATAGTAAACAGTTATTATAAAATGTGTTCAAATCTGTTCCGGCAGCAGAACTGTGCAGCTCCACAGGTTTTAGGGACATTATATTTTGGCTGTTTTGATGATGCTGTCAGATACCAATAATAGTATTGTACTAAACTTTGTTTAACACATTTGACAAAAAAAATAGCTGCCTTACATTTTTAAGTACAATCAACTTGGATGGAAAAGATTAGTTCACCCAAAAATGAAATTTCTGTCATTAATGACTCGCCCTCATTTTGTTCCAAACCCATCAGACTTTTGTTCATCTCCGGAACACAGATTAAGGTATTTTTGATGAAATCCGAGAGCTTTCTGACCCCACACAACGACCACTTTCAAGGCCCAGAAAGGTAGTAAAACATCATTAAAATAGTCCATGTGACTACAGGGGTTCAATCTTAATGTTATGAAGTGACGAGAATACGTTTTGTGCGCAAAAGAACAAAAATAACTACTTTATTCAACAATGTCTTCTCTTCCCTGTCACTCTCTTATGGTACAAGTTGTTGGGCTATTCACGGTGCAGCGCTTAAGTTCTACAGCAGAACGGCAGCTCAATATTGGCTGAGCACCACATGCATGCGTTGTGGTGCTTACGTGAATCACATAGGAGAGTGTCACAGAGAAGAAGAGATTGTTGAATAAAGTCGTTATTTTTGTTTGTTTTTTGCACACAAAAAGTATTCTTGTCACTTCATAACATCAAAGTTGTACCACTGCAATCACATGGACTATTTTAATGATGTTTTTTCTACCTTTCTGGGCCTTGAAAGTGGTCGTTGTGTGGGGTCAGAAAGCTCTCGGATTTCATCAAAAATATCTTAATCTGTGTTCCGAAGATGAACGAGTATCTACGGGTTTGGAACGACACGAGGGTGTGAAATTAATGACAGAATTTTCATTTTTGGGTGAACTAACCCTTTAAACTTGACTCAAAAAAAAATTTTGAATCTTGTATAACTTATAAAAAAAAGTTGACAATTGCTTAATTTATTTGGATGAGTTAAAGCAATGTAATAACATGTGTTGTCATAACTTACTGATCATATACATATTTTTTACAGTGCATATTTCTGAATATGAAATTTAGAGTATTGCTTTTAGTCATTTTCTAGCTTTGAAGCTTTTAGTAGATGTATGCATTTACACTCTCTCGTCAAAATCATTTTCATCAAGGATGCATTAAATTGATCAAAAGTGACAGTAAAAACATGTAACATAGATTTATATTTCTAATTACAGTTTTTTCCAACTGCTTACAAATGTTTTCAAAACCATGTCTCCTTTTTTCAAAACTCTACACACAATTCCCATGCAAAACTGCACAAACAAAATGCAAAATGCCTCACATCTCCTTCAAAATGTAATACTTTATTCAAAATGCCATAAATGCATGTCAGAATGAAGCATTTGTTGGTCACATGATCAACAAGTGTTACCCTAATCTCATCAGAGATGGCTCTCCTTCCTTCTCTTCTTTGCCCTCGCCCTCTTCTTCCTCTTCCTCCAACTCCTCCTCCTCTTCCAACTCTTCGTCTTTGAATGTGTCGTCGTTGTTGTCCCCTGCCTCTCCCTCCTACTCCTCTTGCTCTCTCTCTCTCCATTGTTAGCATTCCATTGTTCAAAACAGGTAATCTGACCTTTGACCTATTTATAGGCCTATTCTACAGTAAAGCAGTGATTGGTTAGTGATCAGTTAAGCAATAAGTGTTTGCACATGTGAGGAGTGTGCGTGTGATCTGGTAAATAAGTGTAGCATTTTGATTGGTTGTGTTTGGAAAAGGAAAGCAAGTCACTTCCTGTTAGATTTGGGTGTTTTAGGTAGAGAATTGTGTGTAGCGTTTTGAAAAAAAGTGTCAAAGGCTGAGAAATAGCTTATGGTTTTGGAGATTTGGTGTGTAGTTTTGCACTTTGAGTGAGGGGTTTCAAAAATCATGTGACATGAACAGATTTTGTGTGTTATTTTGTACTTTCTATTCATCAAAAAATCCTGAATTTTTTTTTTTATCACAAAATATTATAAAGATTTCTGCAGGATCATGTGACACTGAAGACTAGAGTAATGATGCTGAAAATTCGGATTAGCCATCACAGGAATAAATTACATTCTAAAATGTGATGTAACTAAAAGTTAGTGATTCTGTCAAGATATGCATTTTAACTGTAGATTAGCAGCAGTGTGAGAACTACTAATGGGAGTCTCTGTTTTGATTGGCTTTGATTGTCACATCATGTGGCGTTTTGCGCTTTCAGTGTAGAAAGGCGTTGTGATTGTTCACGCATGGTGTTGGCAGAAGGGCTTATCGGATGTGTGACTCGTTGTAATGGCTCGTATAAGAGATCTCCAAAGCACATTGTTTAAGAGAACGCGGTACTGTCCGCCTGCCTGGAGAAGCACATAGCTGAGTCGTGTTTACGTTGCTCCATGTGGATTGTTAGTCCAGGGGCCTGTAGCACCATTGAAACCCATCGTCAGATAAATAAAGTGTCACTCTATTAATGGCGTGACAGTGCAATGTTCCACCTGCATGTTACTCGTTCCTCCCACTCTCTCCTGCAAGAGCGCAGAGGCTTCAGTATTGCAGCTCTCAATTTTGAGTGCAACATAGTAACAGATTTGAACTCCAGTAAGACATTATAAAATAAATAACTTGCAGTCAGTAAATCAAGAATCATTCAGATTGATTCAGTGAGTCTTTCTGAATGATTCATCCGAGTCATTTGTGTGTGAATTACAGTGCTGAAGAATAAGGAAACTGCTGACAGAAATGAACATCATGAAAAGCATTAGGTCCCAGTGTTATTTTTTTCAATGCATTCTTTCTATAAAGGACAAATAATTAATGGAAAACCCACATGACTGAATTATGTCTCAATCATTCAGCGTGTGGTTTTAAAAGAGGATTTGAGCAACACTGCCAACCGTATACTTCTAAACACATATATTTTTATGACAGAGGCTTATTAAAGCAGTGCCAGTGTTGATGTGCTTAGTATTAAGACCACATTTTTCTAATTCTGTTCTTGTAATGACATCTGAGATAAATACCTCTGGGTTTCATTTGGGAGTATTCATTTAACATTGTTTGTGCTTTTGTGCCTTTCATCAAAAACTGGTTTCGTAGAATAATGGCTTTTGTGAGTGGATACTAATTGGTTATAATTCCTGTGTGACAGAGCCAGACATAAATCTATCAATGCCTGACCAGAGCTTCCTCGTTCTTTCAACCAGCGGACCCTGTCTACACACACACACACACACACACACACACACACACACACTGGTTTCTATGTTTTATGGGGACTTTCCATAGACATAATGATTTTTATACTGTACAAACTGTATTCTATCCTCGAACCCTAAACCTACCCATCATAGAAAACGTTCTGCATTTTGACTTTTAAAAAAAACATAATTTAGTTTGATTTATAATCCATTTTTTCTCATGGGGATCAAAAATGTCACCACAAGGACAAGGATTTCAGATATTGCCATCCTTGTGGGGACATTTTGTCCCCTTAAAGTAGGGTTTACCAGGAGCACACACACACACACACACACACACACACACACACACACACTCACACACACCTGTCTAAAAGTCTTTGAAACACAATAAGTAACTTGGAATGCAACATTTCAGAGAAGATTTACATTTTCTTACCACATTGGCAATCATCTTGGATAATAGTGTTGTTGTTGTTGTTGTTGTTTTTCCGCAGTAAGCAGCTGGTAGCAATAGTATTATAAGACTTTGTATATATTTAAATATATCATTTGAAGTAATATAATAATAGTAATAATATTTTATATTACATTTTATTATATATATATGTATATATATAATCAGATAGATTCAAAGAGAAGATTCTTATATATGCAATTTATATTTGAGATATACATATGTATCAAATGTACCATTTATTATTTTTATTACTTTTTTTAATAAGGAAAAATAATGACTGATTGCTATGGAAGCCCATTTCTTCACCAGTTAAAAAAAATAATAAGGTAATTGCAATTGCGTTTATTCTGCCTTTGCTTGCAATTCAAGTGTTTCATTAAGCGTACTTATCTTTAGTAAGCTTGAGCTGTTTTTACTTATATCTCCTTCTATATTGTGTAGAATGAATAATTGCAAAATTTCAATGTTAGCTAAAATTATGGCATTATAACAATCTAACAATGTATTGTGATATTAGATTTTGGTTATGTTGCCCTCCCCTAACTAAAAGTCTTGCTTCTCAACTAAATAATTTTTCAAGGAGGAAAACCTGGGCCCACGAGGAGGCCTGTAATTCTCAGCACTTGAGCAATCTGGCATCATTTTTGCATAAATTTCTCTGCTCTGTGTGATTTGTACTGTGCAGTGTAGGTGCGCCCCATTACTTTCTGCCACAAGCCGCCTTGTGTTTTCCTGCGGGGGCATTTGAGCAGTCATAACTTTGGCAGGCTGAAATGAAACTTGGTATTACAACCACAATTGCTTTGTCGAAGGTCTTCCTCAGAACGAGACGCCACCCCTTGCTGCTACCAGTCTCGTTCACATGGAAATGATAAATGCAGTTTAAACTCAGCAGACAGACAGAGGGAAAGAGAGGGAGACGAGAGGGGAATTATGGGACGGCATGGAGTTTTGGAAGGGTGGTCGCTATTTTTCTGTGCAGAACTTTGCTTTGTCGTCACACGAATAACTGTTTAGAAACTTCGCTCCTTATAAGGAGTTTTGCTCCCCCGTTTGATTAAGATTACTCAGCTCCCTGGTAAACTATCCTCTCTGCACAAATTTACTCACAGCGTGAGAGATCAGTGTCACCAGCGGAATAAACACACACCTTCTGTGTGTTTGGCCATCAGTTCTTTTTTGGGAGAGTCATTTTTCCAGTGCAATAATAACCTTCCCCATTGACTTGAACAATACTGAATTTTCCTCTCTTTTGCAGGTTTATGAAAAACGGTGGTTCTGTGGTTGACGCAGTAACGTGGCAACAGTAGGTATTTTACCTTTTTTAAATTATAACCTTTTATTATTCTCCATTGTTTATGGAAACATTGAGATCATCTCTCTAAAGATGTAATACAGCTTTGCAGTGGTATGAAAACAAAACAGAATGCTAATGCAAAAGTGTCAGTAGTTCTCAATTGGTGGGTCATGGCCCATAAATGAGTCGCAGGTCTGTTCTGATACTGCAGGGGAAAAACAATGAAAATATTGAAAAAAAAGCACATTAAGTTGTGTGTGTGTGTGTGTGCACCAGAAGCGTGAACATGAAGCATCCAGCATTCTAGCCTTTGATTTTTCGGTTAACTATTTGTATCTGGGCATTTAAGATGTACTTATTCTATATGGTATTTTAAGTGTGAACACACTCGCACTATTTAAACTACAAATCCTCATAGAAAAGTAGTATGCGAATCGCACCTATATGAGAAGAGGAAAGAAAAGTAAACCAACTTATAGACCATACCAACTTTAAAAAAAGAACATTTATACATTTACAAAACTATTTACAAATTGTTGGGCAGTATTCATACATTTTAAATGTTTTATTTTAAGGACATTGTTATTATTACTTTTTAACAATAAACAATTTTGGTACTGATTCTGGGTCCTGAAGCAACCAGTTTATAACCACTAGGCCCATCATCATTTTTGAAATTTAATTAAATTTAAATTTCAGAATAATAATTTGTTATGCACAATAGTTTTTAATAGTAGTAGGTCAGTATATCGGCCAAGGCATTTTTAACTAGCACCTCTCTTAATTGACCAGTGGGTAACATTAACCCTAACCCTTAAAGGGATAGTTCACCCAAAAAGGAAAATTCTGTTATTAATTACTCACCCTCATGACGTTCCAAACCCGTAAGACCTTCGTTCATCTTCGGAACACAAATAAAGATCTTTTTGAGGAAATCTGAGAGCTCTCAGGTCACTCCATAGACAGCTATTTAATGAACACTTTCAAGGTCCAGAAAGGCAGTAAAAACAGTTTGTGGTTCAACCTTAATTTTATGAAGCAACGAGAAAACTTTTTGTGTCCAAAAACAAACCAAAATGGCAACTTTATTCAACAATTTCTTCTCGTCTGTGTCAGTCTGCTATGCAGTTTAAGTTGGTCAGCTCCTGCGTCAGCATCACACGCATGCGCCGTGGTGCTCACGTGAACAGCATCAGCCAATGGTAAGCCGGCGTTCTAGCGTAGCGAAGACGTAACTCGGAAGCGCTGCACTGTATTTACTACGTCAACAGCGATGAGAAGAAATCATTGAATAAAGTCATTATTTTTGTTTGTTTTTTTGCTCAAAAAGTTTTCTTGTCGCTTCATAAAATTAAGGTTGAACCACTGGAGTCACATGGACTATTTTAACAATGTTTTTACTGCCTTTCTGGACCTGAAAGTGTTCATTAAATAGCTGTCTATGGAGGGGCCTGAGAGCTCTCGGATTTCATAAAAAATATCTTAATTTGTGTTCCGAAGAAGAGGAACGAAGGTCTTATGGGTTTGGAACTAGGATTAATGTTACCCACTGGTCAATTAAGAGAGAGGTGCTAGTTAAACCAGTGTCATTTTCAAAATCAACTGCCTTGTCAATGGATAATCTATTCGCAGATATTTCGTCATGAGCATTTTACACAATATTCACTAAAAACATTCAATATGAGTATGTAATTTGCTTTCATTGAAATTGTACTACATGTAATATATCTGTCATTGGCTACCTTGCTCTCTAGGCAATAGCAATACAAATAGTCTGTCCTGCTCTGTTGTTAATCAAGCTGTTCCCCACCTCCGCCTTAATTTCTAACACCTGTGAGGTGGGATAATGTGCTGGAAGGTAAATTTACACTCCCAGCAAACACATGCAGGCCTCTAATTGAGGCTTTTTTCCTAATCTGGTTAAGTACCATTACTAAGAAGCATCGTAAAAGACGTCAACAGTTGGTGTATGTAGTACTTCACACTTTGGGTAGAGCAATTAAAATTCTTTTCATATTTTCAACAACATCATTCTATTCTGTAACTATCCATACAGTGTTTCTGTTTCCCATAGCATCACATCAAAAGTTTGGAAACATTACGTTTTTTTGTTTGTTTTTGAAAGTAGTATCTTAATCTCACAAAGTTTGCATTAATTTGATCAAAATGAAATAAATGACAGTAAAGTACAGATTAAAATACAGTAATACTGTGAAATATTATTACAATGTAAATTAAGGTTTATGTTGTAATATATTTAAAAATGTAATTTATTCCTGTGATATAAAGCTTATTTTTCAGCATCATTACTCCAGTGTAATATGATCCTTCAGAAATCATTATAATATGCTGGTTTGTTGCTAAAGAAACATTTCATTTTATTATTAATGTTAAACAGTTGTGCTGCTTAATATTTTTGTGGAAACTGTGGGGTTTTTTTTGGATTCTTTGATGAGTAGAAAGTTCAAAAGAACAGCATTTATTATAAATAGAACTTTATTGTAATGTTTATTAATTTCATAAATTGCCGACTTTTTATCAATTCAATGTGCCTTTGCTAAATAAAAGTATTGATTTCTCTTATTTTTCTTTTTTCTTTTAAAAAAACAACAACCTTGATAATAAAAAGAAGGGATGTTAGAATGATTAGAAAACATAAAATAACAAATAAAAAATTAATGTTGCCAAACTTTTGACTGGTAGTGTCTACATACAGCTCTGGACTTAACTTAAACTTAAGAGACCACTTAACATTGATTTCTCAATTAAACAATGAACCATTTTTATTTAAACCAAGATACATTTTTTCAGGATTTTTTATTGAATAAAAAAAATCAAAGAATAACATTTTTTGGATATAGAAATATTTTGTAACATTATAAATGTCACTTTTTATCAGTTTAATGCATCCTTGCTGAATAAAAGTATGAATTATTTAGTACTATTTTGAACAGTAGTGTATATATGTATAAATATAACCACTTCACATTTGTACACAGTATATGAGTAATATGGTGGTTGTTAATAAGTGCGATCAGTTACGCTTCACCGGCGACAGAACAGTAAAGAGTCTTTTAGGGATTAGAGCAGCTGTGTTCCTGAGGCGAAAGGATAATCACCTGTAGTGTATTCATCTCTAAACAACTGCTCATTTCAAAACCCTTTATCCTCTTAACTTCTTATGGAGGTGAGGACTGTGTTTTCAACTTTGAGAGTGTATTTAGCTGTTGTGCCTGTCCATCAGACGGTGATGGAAGTTTTCTGATTGTGGAGTGTAACTGGGCAGCTTTTGTCTGACTTTTATTTTAAACCTCTTGTTTTATGTTGTTGTCATGTCTTTGTTCTTTAGCCCAATCCTGATTGAATCCAGGTGTGTCCTTATTAGTTCTAGAGTATTCATGCTGCCTTTAGTCAAATATGGGATTTTGCATGATGGCTGCGTCTGAAAGTTTAGGCTGCTGACTTGCTGACTCACTGTTCTATCAGGCAATGACTTTGCAGGCAGCTTTTGCGCACAAAACTGAATTCAGACATAGTTCTGAGGCAGTGTAACAGTTTAATTATCTACAGCAAAATAGAGAGAGCTTTGGTGATAACTAAGCAAATATTTGATTACTACAGCTAGGGATGGGTGATATGACCAAAATTTGATTTCACAATAGGAGTCATTTTATTTAACAATAACAATATATATATTTAAATATATATAATGATATATGTTTGCTTTAAAGAAGGTTTTTTTGATATCAAAACTTTTGAAATGTTATAATTATTGTCATCAATTTAATATCACACACACACAAAAAAAAACTAGCCTAAGCACAAAAAAAACCTCAAGTAAACAGTCAGCGACAAAATAATAACAAAATAAACTTGTTATAAGCAATAGGAAAACAAACTACAACAGAACAAAGACACAAATCAAATAGATTTGAGCACTTCAAATACTACATAAATTGTATTAAGTAATCAAAAGTATAAAAATAACACTGCATACACTCAAAAAGAAAAAAGGTTCTATATGGCACCAAAAATGGTTCTTGGCTCGTAATCATAGGGGAACCTTTTTTAGTGCTATATAGCACCAATTTTGGTGCTTCAGTGGTTCTTCAGAGGTGCTATATAGCACCTTAGTCAAAGAACCTCTGAAGAACCACTGAAGAACCACTGAAGCACCAAAATTGGTGCTATATAGCACTAAAAAAGGTTCCCCTATGATTACGAGCCAAGAACCATTTTTGGTGCCATATAGAACCTTTTTTTCTTCACTGTGTAAATTAAATATACATTTATTCTCATTAAAGTTACAAAAGGGTTTCAGTCAAGAACAGTCACTATATATATATATATATATATATATATATATATATATATATATATATATATATATATATATATATATATATATATATATATATATATAGTGAAAACAATTTCACTAGATGATTTGAATAGCTCTGTTTGTAAAGAATTAATCATTCTAGAATGATTGTGGTGATTTTGTAGGGTAGTGCATCTGCATAGGAAAAATAATAAACAAATAACTAGCATTGATAAATACAATAGAACAAAGATACAAGATAATTAATCAGTGCTTTATCATTTTCAGGTATATCTAACATTCAGGTAGAGACATAATCAAATGCAAAATAACACTGCATAGTCATCACTGTATAAATTAAATATAATTAATAAAATTAATTAATTGATACAATGTATCTTTATTAGTGCTTCAAAAGTGGTTATTATATTAGGCTGCTGTCACTTTAAGATGAATGCATGGAGCCAATATAATGATACACATCTGTTTTCTTTCTCAATTGTTTACAAAACAATAGCCCTATTCGGACGGTAATTGTTTCTTACGTAGAAGTCCGTAAAAATACATTTGCATGCCACCTCAGTGATAAAACTTGTGCATTCGGATCCTGCGCACCTGGGAACGCGCTGCTCACGTGGTCAATAACATAATTGTTTGCTGTAGATAAAATGTCATATGCTTGGTATGATAAGAATAAATGCATATTTAATTTAATAATAGGAAAATATCAATTATTATTTAATTATTTTAATCGGTTTTAAAATAGGAAGACATAGATGCACATTATATTTATAGTATGTCTTGTATTTTATCTAAATAAAGGATGTAATTTTATTCTACATGGAAATGAGCAAAAATAAGTTAATACAGCCTCTTATTTACATGAGGTACACATAATGCTGCTTGCTTATTTTAACATAATTGCTGCCGTAATAACGGCCCATTTCAAATGTTTACATGCTTTCCTTCTTTTTATTTTTTGAGCCGTGATGAAATATATTGCTCTTGTAAATACTTGCCAGCATTTCAATAATAAAAGTCTAGATCTTTAAAATGCATCCAAATTACAGCGAAGCGCAAACGTACGGTGCTCTGCAGTGGTCAAAAAGGATATAAACAGTGAATTTTGAAGTGATATATTCTTGAAAACTCAGATGTGGATTCGGACGGCAATAAAATCACAGACTAGCCCCTGTCAATGATGAAAATACCCTACGACCCCACGAAAAACAATTACCGTCTGAATAATGACTGCGTAAGGATATTCGCTGTTCTTTTGACTTAATTTTGCGTGCACGTGTCTGTTCAAGATAAAAAAAAAATAAGAAAGGGAACTGAATTCAGTTTTCAGTTGCCGGCTCAGTGCGTGAGTTCCAATCTTCTTGTGCTTGATGTTTAAACTGACAGGACTTATGCATATGCAAATGATAAACTTTCACACTATGATGGTTAAACTTTGCAATTAATCCACGAAGCATGCTTTTGTATGCAGTTGGCCCATACGGATAACAGATCAACTACTTGATCCTTATAGGCGACTTGACATCTATGTGACTGTGGCGGATGTGTACATTGCGATATCGATGCGAAAACGATATATATCGTGCAGCCCAAGCGCAAATATTGAGAAATATGCAAAATATGAGTGCTCTTTTGCTGCTTATTGGACTTCAAGTTTAAATCCACGTGTTTTTAAGCTGCAATGCTTAAAAACACTTTCAAATGATAAGCTTTTATGACGCCGCAGCACAGCAATGTCACATGAGCATAACTGAAAGAGAGGATAGTCCAAAATCTCTACCATTTGACAAATTTCTACTGGTTAATCGTGTCTACAGGTATATTCGTCACTCCTAAATACTAATTTCTTGCTAGAAATTACTTCAGAAGTAGAAAACGTAGATCAAAAACTTAATTTTACACACAAACTGACCACCAACGGCAACTTTCAGATCTTTTTTTGGGGGGCTCATATGTCACTGATATTCCACAATCCTGTGTGTTCTATTCTAAGGCGAAGGATACATCTATGCTGCCTTCACAAATCAACCATTAAGGTATTTCAGGAGACAGGAAGTGACTTGATGCCTTCCTACCTTGGAATGCATCTTCCGAAGGCAGCATTTTTAAGCTTGCAGACGCAGCCAATATTTATAAAATAAACTCTAAAACCGACCTAATGCTTGGAAGATGATGTGTATAGAAACAAAATGGCAATGCTACGGTTAGCTTGGCAGGTGTTCATTGACAACACAGCTGTTATCTGGCAACCAAACCGAGGACGATAAATGATGTGGTGATGCAATGCTGCCATTTGTTTCGTATGATTATCAGTCACCATGTGTGATGCACCTGTCAGGTTTTGCACCAAACAGGATTTTGAATCGTGTGATGTTAGAGCGTTAACTGATTTATGTGTTGTATTTGCGTAAAAACAAATGTTTATCATTAACTATATGCGCCGCTTCCTGGGTTCTGCCATGCTTGCATGATGTCATTCATCTGCATCTCGACAAAATCGGGACAAAAAATTATTTTGCTTGTAAAGTTAAAGTTGCAACAAATAACTAAAGTATTTTCTTAGGAAATATATGTGTAATTAATTGTAACATTTTCTTTACAAATGTAATGTGAACAGCTCTTGTAGTGATGGAATTATACATTTTTAATGGTTTGCTGTATATTTACACAATATACTCCAATGTGTTTTGCCCTGGTTATTTAAGAATAACTTCTGTAATTTTCTTTACAAAACTGCATACAATAGTAAATAAAATGTACTGTATTGTAATGAAAAAATATAGAATACAATTTTTAAGATGGCCATTGTTTATGGTCTTAATTAATTTTAATATATTGTGCTAGGACCTAAATCTGAACTGATCTTGCTTGTCTGGGTAGGAGTGCAGTGCGGAGCTCAAGTCTGACCCAAGCAGTCACTTCCGACTGCTGGAGACAGACAAGGCGAGTTCCAGGTCAGCAAGTTTTTTTTTTCTCTGTGATATCATGAGAAATCACAGATGCTGTGTCCAGAGAGCTTCTGCGAAATATGCAGGGCAAATCTCATTCTTGTTGAGTTTTACTTCAGATTGGCTGTCGCTTTATAACCTCTCATTCAGAAAGCGCTTGACTTGCTCAACACTGCATTGCAATATGGCAACCCTTTAATAATCAGAAACAAGCTCATTAGCGAATGGGCGCTGTCTTTTATCTCCCAGCACAATGACAGCTGGGTGTGCTTTCAATGACTTTAATTAGTTCCATGCTGAGTGGCTTTGAATTATTCAGTAATGAGAAACTCCAAGTGTTTTATCAAGTGCATGCAATAGCTGCGGTCATTAAAAGTTATAAGGGCATAAACAAGTTAGCATTTCTCCCTCAATTAGACAGCCCCCCTGCGTCTGTGGAGAGAGGGTGGGCTAAAGTTAAACAGACTCATTAATCTAGAGGTCAACCCTGATTAAAGGAAACGGAAGTAGGAAAGGGTGTCAGAGAGGAGAATTTTATTTATAAAAAAAACACCATCTACTTAGTCAAACTCAAGCCATATGCGCTCACATATTCTGATGTGCAATTATCATTTTACAGTAAAGAAGGATTCCAGGACAGGTAGGGGTGGGTGATATACCGGTAGACACGTTTAACCGGTTGAGATTTTGTCTCTATCGTGGTTACGCGCTCGTGATGTTGCTGTGCTGCATGGTCATGAAAGCTTATTGTTTACATGTGTTTTTAGCAACACGTTCTCACTCCCAACTTTTTACATACTGACCCTTCGGCGTCACTTTTTAACGCACAGAGTACCCCTTTAGCATCGTTTTACGACGTGCAGGGTACTCCATTGATGTCATTGAGAAATCTTTGGCGTCATACATATGGGAATTGGGAATGGGAATGTTATCGTCATGATGAAATTATATAATGGGTTATGATTTTGCCATTATGATTTGTTTTATTATATAATATAAAATACAGGATATTACGGGCAGATATGACTGCAGACACAAAATATTCAAAAGGTACACATATTCCAAGTGTTCTGAGGCCAAACGATTGATTTGTGTGAAGAAAAGACCCAAAGCGATCAGTTTTTGTGTGTGTGTGTGTGTGTGTGTGTGTGTCGTGAGGAAGAGTGACGCCCCAGTCAGACGAGTTGCTTCATTGCAGTTTGGTACGGCAGAAACATCACGTCCCGGTGTATACAGTGAACGCATGCTGAAATTATTGTTGCGTGGCTACATAAAAGTTTAAGCATATGTGATGCATTGCCGCGGTTGGTCTGACTGGTGTGTGAGACAGACGAGGGTGTGTGTGTGTGTGTGTGAGAAGGTGTTCTTTTTTTTAGGCTCTAAAAAAATGTATCTCTTGCAATTGAACGTGAATAACTACTTAAAAACATCAAAGCTAAACATCATATTTAGTCAAACCGCATCACGACATCGCTACAAATACAGTGTGGGATTAAAATCAGCGAACATCAATGTATAGGCTTAGGCTACGTTACCATTGAAGTCGTACTGCTGTGGAATGCCAGGTCTACTTTGCAGTAGACACATTGCACCTTGTTCTCTTCTTTTTGAGAGTAATGATCCCAAACTTTAGACATTCTCTGCCGTTTGTGGACATCTTTATTCTCCGCCATCACGCCAACTAAATTCAAAATGTATCACGCGCTATGGTGTGCTTCCTGAACATTGAACAGCGGTCCGTGTGAATCAGATCCCTGCGTGTATAGTGCGTGTCATAGGAATTTAAACGAGGCTTTGAGGCAGAATTTTTCCCTCTAGGAATTTTTGTAATCGAGTTAATCGAGTAACTCGATGAATCGTTTCAGCCCTAATGCACACATAAAAAAATTGCCCCCTTAAGAAACGTTACATCAGCTTTGATAGTAACATTGCATTGGTTCTCGTGTGTCTCGTGACCAATTGCGTCATGCTAAAGAATTGGGTGTATCTTTTGAATGAGATATGACTGCATGTGTTCACAGAGCGGCGGGATCATTTCAGCGATTACAACATTAAGATCAACTCTGTTCTTCACATAAAGATATCGTATGGCTTCAGAAGACTTGGAATGCAACATGAGTTAATACCTTTATACAGTTTTTGGTCAGTTTTTACAAAAAAAAATACCTGTCACTGTACTTTTATTTGCCTGTTACATGTTTTATATTGTTTAGAACTAGGTAGGTTTAGGGCAGGAGTGGGGTTACTTTCTCCAAAATATAAAAGTAGCCTATAAATATTCATGTATAAAATCATGTCTACTTTTACAAATGAAAAGAATTAAATGCGCTGATCTGACGCATTGGGCAAACAACTGAAATTAATGGAGTACCCTGCGCATTGACAAATTAAGGGATATAGCGATAATCTCTCACTGCTCTTGACTGAATCACTTTTGTAACACTGTGAATAATATGCAGTGTTTTTTATACATTTTGATTACTTAGATTTTCTTATTTCTAGTGCTTGAAGTTTTTCAGGTTGGTCTAGCCTAATGTATTTAATTTGTTCTGTTGTAGTTTGTTCCCTTTCAGTCTTTCACGTTCTATGTACGTCGAAACTGACCAACGAATTGGGGATTGCTTTGAGAGACCAATCTAATTTGAGTATAAACTAAACGAGCCAGTGGACATTGGCATGCGCTTCACACATCTCACACTCCGCCCCGCCGTGTGTGTATAAATAAGGAAGGAGTTCCCTTAGAACAAGTGTCCAGGCATGCTGTGTTTTTCACGGATGCCTCTGCCACCGGCTGGGGTGCCATGTACAACGGGCATGCAGTCTCAGGTCAGGTTGTGGACAGGACCTCAACTGCATTGGCATGTCAACTGCGTCCAGTTGCTAACAGTACGTCTTGCGCTGGGCCATTTCAAAATGCTGTTACATGGCAAGCACGTACTGATCCGTACGAACAACGCTGCGACTGTTGCGTACATCAACCAAAAAGGTGATCTACACTCCCGCCACATGATGTAATTCGCCCGCTATCTCCTCCTATGGAGTCAGAAGCATTTGAGGTTGCTTCGTGCCATTCACATCCCAGGCATGCTCAATCATGGCGACTCTATCCCCAGGGGGTCCAACTGATATGGAGACACTTCAGTGCCGCACAAGTCACATTGCCAGTTGTTTTACTCCCTGCCCTAGAGGACCCTCAGCATGGACGCACTGGCAAACAGCTGGCCCCAGGCTCCCAGTGAGACATCTTGCACAGACACTGTGCAAAGCCAGGGAGGATGAGGAGCAGGTCTTGCTAGTTGCTTAATGAACTGTGTTCGTTCATATGCCTCATGTTCGAGGAGAACTGGCCCACCAACTGAGCCTGGGTTCTCCCAAGCTTTTTTTCTCTAATGGAGTTTGTGTTCCTTGCCACTGTCGGCTTGCTTAGTGGGGACATTTAAATTTCAACTCATGCTCCTCACGACAGCCCCTCCCAGGCCCATTCCTCTGAGGAAGGACCTGCTTTCTCAGAGACGGGCACCCTATGGCACCTGTGTCCAGACCGCTGGAATATCCATGTCTGGTCCCTGGACAGGACACAGAGGTTCTAGGTAGTCTACCCCAAGCAGTGGTAGACATCATCACTTCCACTTGAGCTCCCTCTACGAGGCACCTCTATGTATTGAAGTGGAACCTGTTCATTGAGTGGTGGTCTTCCCATTGGGAAGACCCCCGAAGATGTCCGGTCGGAGTCCTGCTTTCTTTCCTGCAAAATGGGCTGTCTCCCTCCACCCTCAAAGTGTATGTTGCCGCAATCGCCGCACATCATGAAGCAGTCCAAGGTGAGTCCATAGGGAAGCACGACCTGATCATCAAGTTCCTTAGAGGTGTGAGAAGGTTGAACCCTCCTCCTCCTACCTCGATACCCTCTGCCCGGCACTGCAGAGACCTGCCTTTGAACCTTTGCAATCAGTCGGGTTACAAATTCTGAGACAGTACTCCTAGTTGCATTGGCTTCCATCAAGAGGATTGGGGACCTGCAAGCATTTTCAGTCGACTAATCATGCCTAGAATTTGGCCGGGCCAACTCTCACGTTGTCCTGAGACCCCGGCCTATATACGTGTCCAAGGTTCCTACCACTCCTTTCAGGGACCAGGTCATGAACCTGCAAGCGTTGCCATTGGAGGGGACAGACCCAGCCCTGGCTTTTCTCTGTCCCGTCTGGCATCATCCCGTGTACTCGCCCCGAGTGGCCAAAAGCACGAAGGACTCGCTCTAAGTGTCGGCTTGCAACGCCTACGTGTGTCTTATGCTCCAGTAGAGTTCCCCAGAAATACTAACCCTGTTGAGTTCCTCCGTCACCCCCGGCAGTCAGACGCGGTGGAGCGTTTTAATTAATTAAATTTGTAATTAAATTTCAATAGTATCAACAATTTTGATATCATAACCCATTCAAAGCAAAAATAACTATATCGTGAAAAATGAAATAAAATAATTGTGATCATTTATATTGTGAAATAAGATTTTGGTCATATAGCCCACCCCTAATCCCAGAAATAATTAGTTATGTGAACAGCTCTTTAGTGGTGGAATTATCCCTGTATAATAGTTTGCTGTATAATTACACAATACATTCCAATTTTTCCTGCCCGGATTGATTGGTTGATTGATTGATTAGTTGGTTGATAGATTTTTATTGCATTTTTTTTATTTTTTATTAGTTGTTGTGTAATTTATTTATTTATTGATATATTTCTACTAAGGAATTTTAGGAGGAACAAACGAAACAAAGTTGATATGAAAAAAAACCATACGAATTTAATTAAGTTTCCTGAGCTATGAAAGAAAATCCTCTGAGCAATAAAACCGTCCTCTAATGTATTCTTTATCTGTTACATTAGGAGTTCCTGTTTTCCTTGAAACAGATGCATTTTTCTTTCAACCATCTTCCAGACGTCTCATCTGCTTTGAATGCTAAATTCAGAAGTCTTTTTGTTGAGAAGCGGCTAATGTACCTTACAAGTGGAATTTAAAACACCACAACTGGAGACACATTAACTAAATATAATACTAGGGAGGTTGAGAGTTGCTCGTTGCTGTTTGAGATCCAAAGATAATGAAGATTTGTTGCCTCTAGAGTTGTGCAGCTTTAATCCCATAGAGACCATAAATTTTGAAGGTCAGTGTCCACAGAGAACCACTATTCCTTCAGATACGTCAAGTTCTTAGGACGTATTGCTTGACAATCGTGCAGTTCATTGAGGCCCTCTTTCCACACCCTCCTCCAGATGGCCGGCCCACAGCTACTTCATCCCGAACTCCTCTCTCACTTGCTCGCTCGCTCGCTCACTCATTCTCTCTCTCTCTCTCTCTCTCTCTCTCTCTCTCTCTCTCTCTCTCTCTCTCTCTCTCTCTCTCTCTCTCTCTCTCTCTCTCACACTCACTCGCTCGCTGCTGCGGCTCTTTGACCAGAAAGAGCTCTGTGTCTTGTCACCGCTGTCTTCTTTTACATCTTAATATAATTAATGGGATAAATCTGTTTGCTATTTTTTGTGTAAACTTGCAGACTGGCCTTTAATGCCTTTAATTCATATTTTGAACTTTGCTCACTGAAGTGGGAAAATGTGGATTGTGTTATTTCCTATTGTAATGATTTTTTTATGATTTTTTTATTTAAATATTTAGTTATTATGAAATTGAAATAATTGTTAGTTAGAAATGTAGTAGTTTTTGAATATATATATATATATTAGTGCTGGGCATCGATAAATTTTTTTACTAATTAATCGCAATTTTTCTGCAATTAATCACGATTAATTGCAAGTTTTTAATATTTTAAGTTTTTAATATTTTGATATTGTAATAATTTCAGTTACTCTCCAAATTAATGTATAAACAATTTAAAGACAGCATATTTTAAATATGTTATTATTTAAATATGTTATTATATATGTATTGTCATGTTTTTATTAATGAAGGCCTGTATCACATTAATGACGTTACATTACAGTATAACTAAAAGTTCCCAATTTCAACATTTATTAGGCTTTAAAAAAAACTACTTTTAATTTAAGTGAACTTAAAACAATCTTTACATAAACCCAAAATAATAAATGTTATATTTACCCATGGCCTTCCCTGTTAGACATATACAGAAATGTAATAGTTATCAAACACCTTTCTTAACTGCATAAATAATAAATGAAATATAGATTAATCATCATTAAAGCTACAATTTTCTCTGTTCCCGTTGTTCTTTGATGAACATTAATGACAGGCATCATCAGTGCCACTGTCACTTTAAGAACAGCCACTGCCGAGAATGACGCGGATCTAATGCGCTGTCCCGCGCATCTCATTTCCTCACAACTCTTTAAGTTCATTTAAGAAGTTATTTAACTAATTTAAGACTCCTAATATGAGAATACTCAAAATCCTCTGTGTTGTAGTTATTGTTTGTTCAAGAGCAAAAGAGAACTCGATGTGAGCAGGAGACTGACGCGAGTCTGTCTATGCGTCGAGTGTGTGTGTGTGTGTGTGTGTGTGTGTGTCAGAGTGTCCCTTGATTAGCTGACATGAAAAAAACACACACACACACACACACACACACAGAGAGAGACAGGACATTGGCATACAGCGCGTTCTCATGTGTCTTGACGCGCTTGGAAGCATTTACATGAAAAGGAGCGTGATCATGATGTAATGCCAAGCAAAAATGGATATAAAAACGGACGCTGCGTTATTTGCGTTAAATATTTTTAACGCGTTGATTTGCCCAGCCCTAATATATATACATACATATATATATATATATATATATGGGCCGGGACTTTAACGCGTTAATTAAGATTAATTAATTACGGGGCTTTAACGCGTTAATTAAGATTAATTACGCAAAAAATAAATAACATAATTTTAACCACACTTATTTTTGCATCGCGGAACGTTTTTCAATGAATGAGTTTCGACGGACCGATTATACTGGAGCACCAACTAGCGTTCTTGACTTCTGACAACAACAAACCACAGTGAACATGAACGAAGAAGCTGACGAGACTGCTTTGCTTGGCCCGTGGATGGGAAATTTAGTTTTAAAAAACGAAAGGATGGAAGCGTCGACAAGAGCATGGTTGTGTGCAAGCTATGCAACAAGGAATTTGCGTATCACCGCAGCACATCGAGCCTCAAATATCACCTCAACGCAAAACACAGGAGTTAGCGTGGACGTTAGCCCGACTCTGAGTAAAGTTACAAGGACCTAAATATGCTATTGCTACACTTAATGGCAAACATTGCACTGGTCTGCTGGACTGAAATAAATAAACAATATTTCGTTGATTAAGCTTATGTATTCAGTCATTATTCAATGGTATACTAAAAATCCATGTGAAAAAAATTACTTCTCACTGTTCTCAGGTCAAATATTTAAATGCAATTAAAATGCGATTAATTTCGATTAATTAATTACAAAGCCTCTAATTAATTAGATTATTTTTTTTAATCGAGTCCCGGCCCTAATATATATATATATATATATATATATATATATATATATATATATATATATATATATATATATATATATATATATATATATATATATATATATACACCCTTTTGAATTCTATGGTTTTATGTATCAGTATCAGTAATCATCTGGGGCCTCATTTATAAACGTTGCGTACGCACAAAAGAAGGTGTACGCCGCTCTCTACGCAATAATTGGTATTTATAAAAAGCAAACTTGACGGGAAAATGTGCGGTCCTTCACGCAAGCTCTGACCCAGGCGTACGCACAAAAACGGGTGAAATGAGAAAAGGCGACACCGTCGGCAGATGGAAGAAACACGTGAAAGTGTGTGAAACTGTAGACCGTTGTGTAAAAGAAATGGCTATGCCTCTCATAAATAACATTAAGACTTCACAAAGCAAGTCTTACAATGAACAGCCTACACGAACACCCGTTTGATCGATCTGCAGTGTAAAACAAACAAAATCAAACGAAAATTGCAACATAAATGCAAATTAACACATATTTGCAAAAAGAAAAGTGAAATATGTTCTGCAATAATATTGGCATGTTATGCATTGCAATTCATCCTCATAAATATGGTAAACAACGAAATAGCTAATGTACAAAACTGATATTCTCGTCAAGTGTCCGTCTGGCGGAGCAGATAGATGCAATTAGACAGATAGATAGATAATTAGGGAGATATATAGATAAATAGATAGATGTATTAATTGTCCACTGGGGAAAGTTGTTTTCATAGTAAAATTTCTTCATCAGCTACGTTCATGGTATTCATGCATATGCCTTTAGTTTTATTTTTGATAAAATGACGTATGTCTCAACCATTCAGAAAGCTGCAAGACATTACATTTGCACGGAACTATTTCCCATTTCCACGTAGATTATAACCGACATCTGTAGCTTGTCAGATTCAATTAAATGGATGGAAATAAAATGCCCATCTCAATGTGTAATGACGCACAATGGCTTGTGCTCTAGAAGATGTGGCGAATGGAAGGATTCGGAGTGAACGCATCTTCAGACAGCAAGAGGACACACTCTGGCGATGGAGCGCTAGACGCTTTTTTTGCCTCGACTTTGATGTCCGACCATTTCTTTTTTATTTCGGCGATAGTCCGAGGTTGTGAGGCTACAGCATTTACGGCGTCTGCAACCTTTTGCCACTCAAGTGTCTTTTTGGCATTAGTAATGCCCACACTGTGCCCTCCAAACAACACTTTTCTTCTCTTTTCAACCTCGCCAACGATAACTTCTACCTCACATTGAGTGAAGTTACTTTTTTTTTTATTTCCTCTCTGTGTTTGCCATGATTTCGCAACCTATGAATATTAACTTGTGGGCGTTTCACTATTTATGGGCAACTATGGGCGTGACATGAAGCCGCAAAAGCTGCGCTACATTTAGAATTGATTGTGATTTATTAAGGGAAAACTGCGTAGGATGTGCGTGCGCACGGTTTTATAAATCCGAATATTTCTGTGCGTACGCACGTCCTATGTTTCATCCGTACGCCAATTCTGACGCAAATCCTACGCAAAGTTTTATAAATGAGGCCCCTGGTCCTTAGCAGGTCATACAATTGGGTAAATACAACCTCAGATGAACAGCAACACATGACATATTACACAGTGTCATTATTTATTTAACAAAAATAAAGCCAAAATGGAGAAGCCATGTGTACTAAGAAAAAACTAAGTACACCCTTATTGCTTCCACAATTAAGAAGCAGCTAAGCTCTGCTAATCAAATGTCTTAATTGATCATCAGCAACTGTGGCCAACTCAATAAAAGCAGAATTTGTGTTGGTTTGGAGCGTTCAGGCTTGTGTTAAAACAATGCCAGGGAAGAAAGACATCAGCAATGATTTTAGAGAAGCAATTGTTGCTGCCCATCAATCTGAGAAAGGGTTACAATGCCATTTCCAAACAATTTGAAGTCAATCCTTCTAAAGTGAGGACGATTATTCACAAGTGGACGTCCCAGCAAATTCACCCAAGGGTCAGACCGTGCACCTGCAAAAAATCAATAACTACACCTCAGACTCTACAGGCCTCAGCTAACATGTTAAATCTTAAAGTTCACAATTAGAAAAAGATTGGACAAGTGTGGCTTGTTTGGAAGGATTGTCAGGAAAAAGCCTTTTCTCTCTAAAAAGAACATGGCAGCACGGCTTAGGTTTGCAAAATTGCATCTAAACAAAGCTCAAGACTTCTGGAACAATGTCCTCTGGACAGACGAGACCAAAGTGATGTTTGGCCACAATGCACAGTCCCACATTTGGTGAAAACCAAACACAGCAAATCAGCACAAACACCCCATACCAACTGCCAAACACTGTGGTGGTTTATTTTGCAGCCACAGGACCAGGGCACCTTGCAGTCATTGAGTCGACCATGAACTCCTCTGCGCACCAAAGTATTCTAGAATCAAATTTGAGGACGTCTGTGTGACAGCTAAAGCTTGGACAATATTGGGTTGTGAAACAGGACAATGATCCTAAGCACACCAGAAAATCTACAACAGAATGGCTGAAAAAGAGAAGAATCAAGGTGTTGCAGTGGCCCAGTCAAAGTCCAGACCTAAACCCGATAATAGTCATACAGAAAACGGTTAATTCAAGTTATTGCTGCTAAAGGTGGTTTAACAAGCTATTAAATCATAGGGTGTACTTAGTTTGTCACACATGGCTTCTCGATTTTGGCTTTATTTTTGGTAACTAAATAATGACAGTGAAATGTGTTGTTCATCTGAGGTTGTATTTACCTAATCTTAAAACCTGCCTAGGACCAGATGATTTTTAATTATGTCCTGATACGTAAAACCATAGAATGTAAAGGGTGTACTACTGTATATATTTATATATATTATAATTTATAAGTCATATTTCACAATATTATCAAATTAATGCAGCCTTGTTGAGCATATGAGACTTTCAAAAATACTAAAACATACTCTCCCAACCTTTTGAACAATTGATATTAATATATACATACATTTTTTTGCAGTTACTACATTGATAGGCGGGTGACCAAAGTGGAAGACTTTATGAAGACGAGACTTCTGGACACCCTGTCTGAGCAGATTACCAAGGTGTTAAAGGTAAGATTTACAGCCAGCCTAGATATCTTTTGTTTTTGAACGTGTAGGTCAGAGATGTACTAATATATGTGTTGAGGTTGTTGTTGTGAGAGTGTGTAAGTCCCTCCAGTGCTCATTAACTGTGTTTATCTCAAGGGCCCCGGGTTTATCCTCAGCTGCACCATCCAAACAAGCTGTCGTCGGTCTGATAGGTGGCCTAGTGTTAAGGGAGCGTGGGTCAGGGCACAGTAAGGAAGGAAAGCGTTTGATTGGGTTTACAATTTACAAGTTCCCCCTCAGCCCTCATGATGTCTCAGCTGCTCTGGGAACAGTCCCCTTTTGGTCTAATAAGCAGTACCAGGTTTCACAACATTTAAGACTTCCCTCAGGAGGCCCAATCTATAAATACATAGCTCTCCTGTTTTATGCATCTCAAACTCACACATCTGGTCCAGTGTTCGCCTGAAAGTGAAAGAGGGGGAAAACTGGCCTTCCTCACAAATATCAAACAAAAGACGCCAAAGTTTTGTTCACTCCCAAACCCAGTGGGACAGTGATTAGAGCCCATTACATGTGTGATGTCAGATGAACAAGTGCTTATTCCGCTTCTAAACTTCAGACCCAAAGGTCCGTTTATATAAAATAAGTAATAAAAGATGGAATTCACATCCCGTTTTTTTCTTGAGTAGATCTGCAGGTGTTTGGCGGCACATGTACCCTCCTGCTGTTCGTGACAGTTTATGGATTTATTTTGAAAGACGATTTATGCTTTAGTGTTGATTCTCTGGCTGTCACTCGCTACAGCAGGTCCTGAGGTTCACAGTGTGTCTGAATCACAAGTGGAGAGAACGAGGAGAGCTTTTCTTTGGCTTATTATGGAATATGCCTAATACCCAACATGTGTTATATTATAACCAGACTCTGACCCTGCAGCTGGACGGCAGTCGGTCTTGTGTATTATATTGCAGAGTTGGGATCCGATCTCAAATCATGCCCACAAACTGTTCATGGACAGACTGATTCATATTGAACACAAAAACTGGAGTCAAGATTCTGGTTTTTATCAGTCAGCTGCATGGAGGGAAAAAAAACGACTTTCATGACATTTCTTATTACATTGCAGTAGCATTGTTTGTATGTATTAGATACTACCATTCAAAACATTTGGGTACATAAGATTTTTTTTTATATATTTTTGGAAAGATGTCTTTTATGGTCGTCAAGGCTGCATTTATTTATTTAGTTTTGTATATTATGTTAATTAATATACAAAACATATATATATATATATATATATATATATATATATATATATATATATATATATATTAATTTATATAAGTTATATGAACTTATATATGAATATACTTAATTATATATACTTAATTCATTTAATAATATACTTGTATATAAGTATAGTACACGCTTTGACAATTTTTTTTTTAGTTTTACGGATCAGGACAATAAAAATAGAGTAAAACCAGTAATATTGTGAAATATTATTACAATTTAAAATAACTGTTTTCTATTTTAATATTGGCAGCCATTACTCTAGTCTTCAGAAATCATTCTAATATGCTGATTTGGTGTGCAATAAACATTTATTTTTAATGTTGTTATTTTTTTTTGTGGAAGCAGTGCTCTGAAAGTTTAAAATAATGCCAGTTAATCTGAAATGTAAATCTTTTGTAGCATTATACATATTTTTACTGTCATTTTTGATCCGTTTTTAATGGATCCTTACTGACTAAACGTATTATATATATATTTATTTATTTATTTTTATTTTTTATCTTACTGACCCTCAAAAATTCAAACAGTAATGCATTTTATATTTGGATATTTTCTATGTATTTTGATTTCACATTCCACATTTATGTTCTGTGGATATTTTAATATCTCAGAATACATGCATGACATTCAGAGATATTTATAAAACAAATCTGTTTGGTCATTGTAAATATTAGTCAGATGGTCTCATCTTGTTTAAGTGGACCAGACAGTTCAATATTTGACTATATGGAAGAATCAAACCTGAACAGCTGTCCATCGCTCAATGATTGATAGCTTGTCTCACCTGATAAAGATTTGTCGATGTCTGTCTTTCAGATTGTTCAGACTCATGCTCCTGAGAAGCGTGTGTGGCTGGGTGGAGTTGGTCCTGCTTGGGCGGGGGGCACCAATAATTTGTCAGACACATTTGCTGCTGGTTTTCTGTAAGTAAAGCATGTAGTCTGTAGGTGCTCTAACTAACAGTTACTTTTATGATAATTTAATTAAGTTATTTTTTTTCTCTGATTAATCATTGTGATTTACTTTTTCAATTCATGTTTTTTTTATTATTATTTGTTAGTAATTTGCCATAATATCTCCATATAAAAATATAATTATTGGCATTACATATAGAATTTAAATTCATTAGGATAGAGTTAGACTAAATTTATAAGTCCAGAAACAAAGATGCATGATCTGTATCTGTCTGTAAAGTATTAATCGCTTAATTGCTGTTAAAGGCACAGTATGTAAGTTTTGCCACTAGAGGTTGCTTATTCAAAAAAAGGGGTAGAATCACAGGAGTTCTATCATACACCCAGCACAATGCGGCGCCAGGCGCGACACAAGTGTTTTATGCTTTAGTGTCTGTCTGACGCAGTTATAATTTTCACGCCCAGCACCACGTTGTTTAAATAGCAAAAGCATTTGCACCCATTTGTGCACCCATGGGTGTGCTGGTCTGAAAACGAGGTGTGTTCAGGCACATTGTTGGCGCATTGCTATTTTGAGGCAACTGACTGCGCAATTGACCAACAAAAACCTGGTCTAAAGGCAATTAAAGAGTGCGTTAGTAATATGCACCTATAGGCGTGGGCACAACAGGTGTACACTGCTTATTACACACACACAGAGACGCACAGCAGCACACAAACATTTTTAAATATGAAAATTAAAAAAATTTAAATTAAAATTAAAGAATTAAAATGTTAAAGATTATTATTGTGTACATAAAATGCCTACATGTCATAGTGGACAGTCATTGCATGTATCAGAATTAGCCTACCTATTTGCAGTAATGACGAGCAGATACATTTCCTTGCTAGAGAAGCGTTTTTCCGCTTGCAAATTCCGTCATGTAAATAGCAAATCCACCATGGCGCAAGCGCAACTGGCTTTAAAATGGAATGGGAGATGAGACTCTGATTGGTTTATTGCACGTTACTCCCAAAATGCACCCATTACTCGTTTAGACAACCCTTTTAGACCATGTGCCAGGCACGCTGACCATTTTTCCCGTCGTTAAACTAGCAAAGGTGGATTCGGACACGCCCACGCCAAGTGCACTTGAGCCGTGCGCTTTAGACCATACGCTTACATCGTTAAAATAGGGCCCGTAGTCTTGACTCTTCAACTCCACAGCTGATGGAAAGGAATCCGATGGAAAATAGAGTGTAAATTATTTTATTTATTAAAATTATTAAATGGATGCTGCCTTAATGGATAATACACCCTCCCTACACCTACCCCTAACCCTACCCAATAAATGCTATTATTAAACATTTCTTTTATTTCCACTTTTAGAACATTTGCTTAATTTTTACTGAAAGTAAATGCCTTTCCAATGTGATGTGTGACGGGAAAAGGGAGAAGAGCGAGCTCGGCAAAAGGCAAATTTGAACCTGGGTCGATTGCGTCAACCTAGATTATTGGGCCCTACGCTCTACTGACTACACCACTGAAGATGTTGAAAAATCTGTGTTTTTTTTATTTGTTTGGCCCAACCAGGCATTGTTAGGCGCAGCTAATGCCAAAAGCACTTGCCAACAAGGCACACTATTTGCACTTGGTGTAAATAGACACTCCGTTTATTTTTTTGCTGTTAGAGGTCGCCTATTCAAAACAAAGGTGTAGCTTGATGTGAAGGATTTTTGCTTGATGCGCAAGATTGATCGCTGATTCATGGGAGATGTCCGGTGCGTCCCCATTCGAATACTATCCGTCCTAAATAGTATTCGAAAATAGAATTAGTACGTCCCAAATCATACTATGTTGAAATGGAGTATTCCAAAGAGGGTCTACTATTTCCGTTCAGAATTCGAATTGCAGAGAGACACTCTAACGGCTAATACTTCAGGATGGACGAGGATTCGCTTAGAACTACAAACGTGGATAAATGTGTTAAAAAACTACAAACATGACGGATGTGCGATTCCAACGGTTAAGTAGAGAGGTTTAGATAAAGAGGGTTAAGTGATTAATAATCAGAATCTAACTTGACGAAAATAAATGTATTCAATGTTATCGACATTATATTTCACCTGCAGCAGCATTGTGAACTTTTGTAATGATACGTGTGGCCAATAACTTTTAAATGCATCCTTATATTTAAATTGCAAACGCATGAGGAGAGTCTCTGCATGAAAGACCCACGACGAGCAGATCAACGTGCTACTACATTTTTGTCCAATACGGTAGAGTTAAATTAAATTGAATGTGGAGGATTTGAACTGTGAGGTGCAAGATGATTGACAGGGCAGTTTAAACGGTGACAGGATGCGCGTAACTAAGCAACAGAGCTGTCCATTAAAATGACGAAGTAGTATGTCTCAAATCTTACATACTCTTCTGCTATACACTCAAAATTACATACTTTTTCTTCACAAAAAGAGTACATACTTTAGGTCGTAGCATAAGTAGACGAATTGGGACGCAGCAGTCATCTTCACCTCATAGCCGGTGGAAAAGAATCGGGACGGGACTCAGTTGAGTGTTGTGGGAGCTGAATGAGGCCGCTGGAGCGATTGCTAATAAGAGACGAGCGCGACACATGGCTCGACAGAAGCGGAAATTGTATTGTCTCATCCGTCGCTTCCGCTTCTTCCGGTCAAGCGTATGTGGGGTAACAGCACTGTTTTATCATATTAGATACATTTGAGTGTTTTGAAAATTATGTTATAACATTACTCTGTGCGTTCGCTCTGCGGCTGCATTGAGACACTTGTTGCACTTGTTGCAGTGAGCTTGATCGATATTAGAATATCATATTAATAAATGCTGGATGGCTTGTGTTGCTGAATGGCATGCAATTCATTTTAAAACATATTGTATGACGGAGAAAATGTTGTATTACTGTAAAATAATCAGTTGTCTAATAAAACATATAATTTATTAAAGCATCTTTGGTGTTTCCATGGTTTCTACAAAATAAACCGGAAATCGAGGGTAATGTGGGTATGATGTCACTGATAGGTCAGTGTCCTGCTTAAAATAGCTTATTTCTCTGGATGTAAACATTCTGGAAACATTTGGGATAATTTAAGTACACAAGTCAACAAGATATATAACACTGTTCTGTTTTTTTTTAATATATTTTAGAATTAGGTGTTTGGCGCCATAAAATAAATATTATATTTAATTTAAAGTGTTTTTTATCACTGTTTGTAAACTACATTGGCACAATAATAAGAGAGGAACCAGACAAAAGTTCTTTGAGAGCAAATGCAAAGTTTCTCATGCGAACGCTACGCAAAACTTTTCTGAAAGAACGCAAAAGCATTTCATTTTTTTTCCCCCATTTACTTTTTCCATCACCATGTAGGGGCTCCAAGCTTTAGTAATCTAGATTTGGTCATCTGAAATGTGTATCTGGATCAGGGTGATCCAATTTTGCTTTGAAAAACGGGCACAAAAGTATGATGGATTACCTGATCCTGGTTAGCGTAACATGGAATTTCCAAATCCAGATCATTCAGATCTAGATTAAACTTTGTGAACAACTGAGCCCTGGTGTCTCCAGTGCATTGAAATGTATAAATGCCATTGACTAATATTGACTAGTGTCAGTAATATACTTCTTTTCAATGGACCTTGACTCCGTGCCAATTCCTCCTTTTGTTTTTCATGTTTTGTAAACAGAATCTACGCACCCAGAAAATAACTTTCATGTATAAAATGTCACAGAACTTTTTCATATCTTTTATCAGTTGCATTCCTAAAGTTCTGATATTTAAACTGCATTTTTGCTTGAACTCTGTTTTTGCTTTAGGTGGCTCAACACTCTTGGTATCGCTGCAGCTCATGGAATCGACGTTGTACTCCGACATTCTTTTTTTGATTATGGATACAATCACCTGGTCGACCAGAACTTCAACCCTTTACCTGTAAGTTTTAACACATAAACAGAAACCAAATCAAAAGCAGTCCAAGTTGTTTAACACATAACTTGCAGACGGATCTGAGTCATATACCACACGCACTAAAGGTTACTCAAATTAACACCATACGCAGTGATCTGTGTGGTATGCTCGTTACGGTATTGTAAAACCACCTAAAACGCTTTCGTAAAAATGACCTGGGCGTCGTTTTTTTCCACATGAAGTGTTTTGAAAATAGTCTTAGACAGAGTCCGTCTTTAGCATGTGGCTCAAGCACCTTATGGCTTTTCCCGTGGGACCTATTAGCCAAGATGAAAGGTGTTTAGTGGTGTTGAATACTAGGCAGCTGAGGCGAACTGCACTGAAATTCAAGCCCGAGACAGTGTCACCTGTCTCCCACCCCCTCTACATGTGTGCCCCACTGTGTGGAACAGCCAGATGCTGACAGCCCTGCAACCTGAGACAAGGGCACTCCACAGGTAGCCACACCCTCCAGACCGCTGCCAACTTCATCCTGAATTATGTAGACCTCACTCTTTCACAGTGTCCGCAGGTCAGACCCCTGGAGCCGGGACAAACAGATGAGTTCAGTTAAATTTCAGTTTGATTTGAGAACCTGTAGGAAAGGCCAAGACTGTAGACTGAGACTGTATAGAAGACATGTTTAAAACTTTTCAGCTTTTGTTACGACCAATGCTGGGTGTAATGCATTATTATTAATTACTGTAATTTAATTACTAATTCCTTGGACACTAGTTAGTTTTGATGTAATTGCTTTAAATACTTTATACTACAATTCTATACAATAGTGGGTTTAACATTAAAATGTAACGTCTAATGTTAAAATTTATGTTTTTAGCCAGTTCAAGAATAATCTATGCATTTTTATTATATTTATTTGAATGAATTAAAAGAGCAGTTTCATGTCTATCCTAGTATTGTTCAACTGGTTGAGGTTAATATGGGATTTAGAAAGTAATTAGTAATAAGCAGTGCAATATTTTTTAGAGATAATAATTAGTAAAGTAATCTAATTACACTATTAAAGATGTAGTTACTAGCTAGTAATTATTTAAATTATTTACTTTTTTAGAGTAACTTACCCAACACTGGGTACGACTTATATTATGAGATCTGATTCTAAACTAAATTTCCATTTTTATATTTAATTTCATATCTGATCATTTATTTTATTTTAAATTGACAAAATAATTGTAACAGTATTTTACTATAACAGATCATGTATTATTCAAGGATATTATTGCTAACTAAAAGTTAAACCCTAAAAATCTTTTTCATTAATGGAAATAAAATAAATATTAAATGAAATAAAATATTTTATTTCATCTAGTTGCCAAGGCAACATTTCCCATTTTTGTTTAAAGTTGAAGTACTAAATTAACAAAACTACAAACCAAATCTAAAACTTAATAAATAAATAAAAACTATGTACACACATAAAAAAAACTAAAATAATAAAAATGACAAAAAACAACTAAATTACTAAAACTTTAACTGAAATGAAAAACGAAAATATAAAAATAAAATCTAATTCAAAATAGTAACAAAAACAATAATAGTATATCAATCATACTAAATAAATAATTAATGAATAAATAAATTATGAAAGTATGCATTTTTGTTTTATTTGGAAAGGCAACCGACATTAAACCAATTAATAGTTTTTTTTATGTTACAATGTTACATTAAGTTTAAAAAAAACTAAATTTAATCAAATAATAAATATATAAGAATAAATATATAAATATATTAAACAAAACCTGAGAGATTTATTATACTGATTATATATATATATATATATATATATATATATATATATATATATATATATATATATATATATATATATATATATATATATATATATATATATATATATATATATATATATATATATATATATATATATATATATAAAATAAATCTCTCAGGTTTTGTTTGTCATATGAATATATTACATTATATTAAATTATATTAATATTAAATATCTACTTCTCTGGGACACCAACACAAAAAAATGTATAGTCAATCTCAACACAACATCAAATGGAAATTCAACACTATGTGACTAGTAATTAAATATAAGTAATGAACCTTTTTGACAGGATCCTCCTTTTACAATGGTTTCATAGATACAAATAAACAGCTTTAATCTGCTTCCACCCTTAACATTGAAACAGTTCCACTGTATTAATAATGATTATTATTATAATGTTATTAAAACAGTCCCACTGTGTTAATAATGATTTTAGCTTAACATGCAGCTTACCTTCAGGTTCCTGCTGTTCATGCAATCCTCACTGACTCCAGATGCTGATATAGACACATTATCTGCTCGTGGCCCTCAGTTCTTTTACAGCCCACCAGCAGTGGAAAGTCAGACCTGTCGACCTGCTCAGGATAACATGTGTTTCCGTGCAAGTAATAAAACCAAAGGAAGACATAATGAGGACATTTTTTGAAAAATACAGCGAGGGTAGAAATTCTTGATTTTACAACGCTTCACTGAAGGGCCTGTGAGACTGAATTTCTCGGTGCCAGAATCTCACCAGGAGTATGTTCTTCCAGGACGAGCCAGGATGAGCATCTTTCCATAAAATGCACTTTGAGCTGCGCTTTCGTCAAGCACTCCTCACAACTTTCGAAACGGTCATCTTTTTTTCCCCCTGCTTCTCGTTCAATATCTCTAGTTATTCCAAGGACCAATCGCCCCCTGCTGGGATCGCAATGCTTTAAACATAGCTGGATGTCTGTGGGAACTGCCAGAAGCCCCACAGCGAGAATTCGCAACAGCCGTAACCTGTCGAGCCTGCGTGGAAAATTTACGGTCCAACCTTTTCTCTTTAATCCCTTACTGAGTCATGTCTCCGTTTCTTTCCCTTCACACCTCAACAGAAGATCTCATCCCCTCTTCTTGCTTTGCTGCTTTAGAAAAATAGATGTCGAATAATAATGTCTTCTGTTATTAATTCCCATTCAACCATTTAATCCTTTAGAATATTAAAGGGTTAGCGCACCCTAAAATTAAAATTAGTTGACTAATTGCTCACTATGGTGTTGTACTAATGCAGTATGCTTTTCTTTCTTTTTTGGAGCACAAAAGGAGAAATTTTGAAAAATGTCACGCTCGCGCTCGTCCATATAATGGAAGTGAATAGCGACCAGCATTATGCTTTATAAAAAGACGCAAAAGTATCACTGGATGATCCCATGATACATGTGTCGTATATATCCCACGAGTTCTGGGAGTATATGTTAGGGTTCGGTAAAAAAAAATAAACCACAATTTTATGTATTATTTAATAGAAATCCTGACCAATAATCTGTACAATAATGTTTGTTTGTTTATTTATGTATTTGTTTATTTATTTATTGTTGTTTTAATTATTTATTTATTTTAGTTGTTTTATTATGTAGTTATTTGTTTATTTATTTTAGTCGTTTTAGTTATGTAGTTATTTGTTTAATTATTTTAGTTGTTTTAGTTATGTGGTTATTTGTTTATTTACATATTTTAGTTGTTTTAGTTATGTGGTTATTTGTTCAATTATTTTAGTTGTTTTAGTTATGTGGTTATTTATTTATTTACATATTTTAGTTGTTTTAGTTATGTGGTTATTTGTTTATTTACATATTTTAGTTGTTTTAGTTATGTGGTTATTTGTTCAATTATTTTAGTTGTTTTAGTTATGTGGTTATTTATTTATTTACATATTTTAGTTGTTTTAGTTATGTGGTTATTTGTTTAATTATTTTAGTTGTTTTGGTTATGTGGTTATTTACATATTTTAGTTGTTTTAGTTATGTGGTTATTTATTTATTTAAATATTTTAGTTGTTTTAGTTATGTGGTTATTTGTTTATTTACATATTTTTGTTGTTTTAGTTATGTAGTTATTTGTTTGTTTATTTTAGTTGTTTTAATTATGTGGTTATTTATTTATTTATTTATTTACATATTTTAGTTGTTTTAGTTATGTGGTTATTTATTTATTTACATATTTTAGTTGTTTTAGTTATGTGGTTATTTATTTATTTACATATTTTAGTTGTTTTAGTTATTTAGTTATTTGTTTATTTATTTTAGTTGTTTTAGTTGTGTGGTTATTTATTTATTTACATATTTTAGTTGTTTTAGTTATGTAGTTAGTTAGTTATTGCTATTATTAGTTTTTTCATCTGCTGGGTAAAACCAATAGTACACCTCTCTTCAATACTCTGCACAATAATATTATTATTAATATTCATATCAATATTGCAAATATTGCTTTCATTCTATTATTTATATTTTTTATTTTGTTTCTATTTTTTTTATCTGCCAGGTGGAAGCAGTAGCACACCTATTATTTTCATATTATTAATTATTGAAGCGAGATGTACTATTTCTTTCATTCAACACTGAAAAGCTTCCCCAGACATATCTCAGATCAGAATAACAGAGAAACTTGGAAGTGGGCTGTTTTGACTCTGGTTAATAGGCAATCACCTAGCCAACCACCCAAACCCCCCTAGCAACCACTCAGAACACCCACTGCGCCCAATAGCAACATGCCCAGTAATATTCCAACATCAGAATATCACATTGGGGTGGGCTTGACTTGGGGCCATGGCAAACTCAAGTATCCTGGCAAACTCAAGTTTTGCACTGGCAAGCACCACTCACATTTCCTCCATAAAAATGTACCCTTATAGTTA
Source organism: Gobio gobio (assembly GCF_949357685.1). NCBI lineage: Eukaryota > Metazoa > Chordata > Actinopteri > Cypriniformes > Gobionidae > Gobio > Gobio gobio. The sequence continues at coordinate 18,064,387 of NC_137111.1, read as the reverse complement.
TTTTTGCAATTCCGTTTAGTGTCTGTGGTTAGCGGTGCAAAAATTGCATACTTCACCTTTAAGTATTATTGAAATTTTAGGTTCGTATTGCTCCCAGTTGTTTATTATGTGGTTAAAATTGCTTCGTTTTTGTTGCACACTCTCATGTTAAATTAATATGTGTCAGTCTGGCATTACAGAACATGGCATTTGCTTATATCCTGTTGGTTTTACAGACAAGTAGTTGGTCGTATCCTTTAATCTTTCAGGTCTTTAGTGGTTTGACTTTAATGTATTTATTATTAAAGTGGTTTTTATGTTATTTAGTCATTATAGCAGCTGCACTTTCTCAGTTTTACTGGTTGGGCTGAGAAATGCTGGTAATATCCGCCAACACACAGTAAGTGAACTGAAAGTTGGTGAGGTAGGCATTCTTGAGGTTTGTCATCATTAAGGCCCCGATTTACTCACGGCAAAGTTCTTCATTCTTTCGTTCTTCGCTTAGGGCTAAAACAAAGTTTCGAAATATGTCAGCTTCGATATACTGTTATCGAACATCCTGACACCCCCCACTCTGCTGAGAGTGACGTTTAGATGCTTACAGTATGTAAATATGTGCTGCGCTCTTTCCTCTCAATAAAAAAAACACAACAAAATTGAGAAAACTGCAAGCATTTTTTTATTTAAAGGTCCCATGGCATGGCATTTTTCTATTATTTTATAATGTTTCCTGAGGTGTACTTATATTGTTAGTATGATTTTTACATCAGAAAATGTCATAATTTAGAAATAAAAGGCATTTTTTCAATACTGATGTTTGCCCTGTGGCTGAATGCCCTGTTTCAAGAGGCATGTCTGCTGTGAGACTTCAGTAAAAACGCCCACTGTTGTGATTGGCTGACATCTTTGCATTTGAAATGAGCGGAGGGGGCGTGGTTTAACGAGGTCTACGAGGCACGAGCTGCTGCCAGAGAGACAGATGGACCGGAGTTCACTTCTTATCAGTTCTGTCAGTCTCAGTTCAGTGAACTGTCGTAGTTACAGCATATACTTCAGGTTATTAGTCTATTTCTAGTCGGAGGGACTGTCACTCATGTCAGAAAGTTAGTAACTTTAGTAAATTATGGATCAGCGCTGACTGGAGACGCCAACCGTTTAGAACGATTCAGTCCGATTTGGTGAACTGATTCGGTTCACTAAAAAGAACCGGTTCAAAAGAAAGATAGTTCGCGAACCGGACATCACTAATGTACCAGAGATGGAGCTCAGCGATTGCAAACAAAGTTATTTATAGTAACTACTGAGTTATGAGAGCGCTGTCAGTCAGCGCGAGTTTATTGTGTTTGTATCTGAGAGTTCTGAATAAACACGAGTCCCAGTCACACCGAGTCCGTCTTCATCATTATTACCAACTTTGTAACACATGCAAAGTAGCATTACAGCTGTCGAGATGAACGAGTTACGAGTAAGTGTTGATTATAGCATTATTTTTAGATATGTTCCTATCATATGAAAAGCGTCAGTGACGCGCATTGAGTACACAGCGCAAACAAAGACACAACAGCAGTAATCGAATGTAATCCAGTTTATTGTGGGGCTAGGCTGCCTAGCCCGGATGCGCTCACGCTTACCCCCCTTCTGCTTAATCTCGCGCCGCGTAAGGTGCCTCCGCTGTGGGCCAGATGCAGTACTGGGGTCCAGGATGTTTAAGGCCGACCGGTCAGTGCAGCCCGAGCTTCGGCGTGTGTGAGGTTTATCTCTAAAGATGTTACTCTGCTGATGTTGAGCAGAAACTCATGACTGTATGCACATTTTAGAACAGATAGACGCGACGAGGACGTACAAAAACACTGACTCACAAGATAGAAAACACGAAAACACCGTTCTGTCTGGAGAGAGAGAAGCCGCAGTGTGTGCACGAATAATAAATAATTAGCTACACATCAGAAATCACTGATCACAGATCAGAAGGAACTTAAAAAAGACTTCTGTTTTTATTTGTACATCCAAACACTGAGAAACTGCCAGCATTCACTCGTTCACAACCCATGATCTCTCGAGCGCTTGCATGGGCGTGCCAGATTCTCTGGGCGGAGGAAAGGGAGGTAACCGTTCCTGCTTGGACGTCAAACCAGGAGACTTCAGGATTGGCTCGTCTGGCCTGTCATTTTCTCAAAGGCAGAGAAAGACAGCCAGAACTCGGTTTTACACCGATCAACATTTCTATCCACTTGGGGACAATATTCAGGCTAGGGGAACTCATATTAATGTTGAAAAACCTCATAAAATGAAAATTTCATGCCGTGGGACCTTTAATAAAAGCATAAGAAAAACATCTGATTATAGCAGCGTGGATATAATTGCACGAGCTCTGCAATTTGGCACTCTTGTAAAGTCATGTCACGTTTATTTATGTAGCACTTCATACAATAGATAGCTTAAAATTAAGCAGTTTGACCGTATTAAACATGAAAAACAGTGTCTGTGTCTCGTTTAATCAGAAGTACAACTTCATTTTCTACTATATAGCAGCTCTCCAGTGTGTTCATGTTTTCACTCGCGGACATCTGACCTCAACGGACTGAACCAGAAAAGATGTCCATGTGAAAGAAGGTAGAGCCTCCGCGCACGCCTACCTATTACATAATCGACACAGACCAATGGTAGTACAAAGGTGTTTACTGCACGGAGCAAACTTTTCCGGAAAGTTTGAAGTTCGTTTTGGCTTGATTTAGTTCGAAATGGTTTTGACTGTTTGGCTAGTGCTCCTGCGTAACCTTTTGATAGCCTAAAAATACACATAAAATTTTTCATGGACCTTTCCATGGTGCCATGATAGTCTATGAGGACATTTGCGTATCTCAAAGAACATGGCCGCCATCGCCCATTGAAATTTGAGCTGCTAAATTTGAGCCTGAGAAGTTTCGAGCCAGCACTTTTCATGAGAGTCACCTCCTTAGACTCCTAAATCCTTGCAGAGGATATCAAACATGTCATGTTTCGCCTTATGGTTTGTGTAACGGTATGAGTCCAATCAAGGCGAAACCACCGCAGGAAATTCGAAATCATAGGTCGATAGCTAAACAATATAATGCCCAAATGTCAAAATTTTGATAGGAAATTGCAAAGAATTCCAATCAATGTTGCCCATTGGTCATTTTTATGGTCTCATAAATATAAGTGTCTATAACTTCAAAACGAAATTAGATATTTACACCAAATTTGACACATATGTATGGGTACACTTTGAGGACACCTAAAAAAAAAAAGAGGTGGTGCCATAACTGTCAAAAACCTTAAAAAACATAGTTTTCCTTGTATTGGCTGCAAATGGTCTTTTCCATCTATGATCTTGCTTGCTAAATAAAACATAATATCTTTTTATGCATGTCCTTAAAGGCTTTGAACCCTTATAATTTCTGCTCGCAGCTATGTTCATTTATTTATTTTTTCTTGTTATATTGTTTATAATGAATTCATTGAGGAATACTAAGAAGGTTGATGTCTAACTTTAAAAAATGAACGAAGAGGAGTGTAGTGAATGACGTCCCAGGTCCCTAAAGACACAAGGTATGCGTGTAAGGGCTAAGCAAGCAAAAAGGCAACAGTGGCAAGGAACCCAAACTCCATCGTTGACAGAAAGGGTGAAAAAATGTTGGGAGAAACCAGACTCAGTGGAGGGGCCAATGTGGTTTAATTTCAGGCTGCATCACAAGTCAGATTGTGGATTGACATCATTCATTTCAAATACATTTTTGAAACGGAAATGCATTTAAATTCGACTCTTATAGAAGTTTCACTCCATCTCATCACAATGCAATCATCCTTCTTTAACTACTTGAGATTTATGTTTTTAAGTCTCTAAAACAGGTTTTTTTGTTTGTGTGTGTAAAATTGCAGAGGAAAGAGACCCACCCATCCCTGAGTCTCTTTTTCCCACTGCCTATAGCAGATGCTGCACAATGTACACTGCCGGAGCAAATTAAGTTAAAGTTTCCCTGGAAAAGAAGCCTTTAAATGCTGCCATATGCAGGATTGCATGGGAACTTCCTGATGCACACATGCTGCTTTGAACCAGCTCAATTAGGTGTTGAATTTAGGAACTGATGAGAGGTATTAGGAGAGACCTATTGTAGTCATGCATGTGAAATTCAGGTAGCCCGTGCAATAAGGTATGTTATCACATAGGAAACAGTTCTCTGGTTACACTTGCCCAGTTATTGTACTTTGTACAATATATGCTCTTCTGTGTGCATTAAATGTGAGGTGATTATAGTTTTACTGGATCACAGAAGGATAAATGTGCTGATATTGTGCAAAATACTGACTTTTAGAACAGCATGATAACATTGTGCATGAACTGATTTGCCGTTGTGAGCCCAATCCATGAATATAGACACATTCATTTACACATTTAGTTATTTTAATAATGTCAATAGTTGACAAGCATGATATAAAGCAGGTGTTCTTTTTCAGTTTTGGTTGTTTTGTAAATGTCTGTAAGAGCATGACCTGAAAATTTGCTGTGTTCCCCCAGTTGGCGAAAAGCAAAAACTATAGTGTGTATCACTCAATTCTACACGGCATTTCATTCTTTATGGTCAAGAGAAGACTTTTTTGCTTTGTTTTTTCTCAGTTTTAACAGGAAAGGCTTCCAAAGAAAGACTATGCTTATATTTCTCCATTCAAGCATCCAAGAAAACGTCTCTCTCAATAAAAGACTGAAGCACATGTGCATTTTTTTCTATCTCTGAAAAAAAATGAAGAGTCGTTCTTACTAAAGTGAAGGCAGATATGAGAAACTTGCGTTACGCCTATACAAATCCCTCTTTTTTTCACTTTTCAAATTCAGTTTACTAGAGAGCTTTCTCTTTAAAAGTTCTAAAATTAAAACTCCTTTGAAAGATGGAAGGATGCTGGAGTTCATTGGAGTTCTGCTGGCGAAGAAATGCCACATCTGTCTAGTGTATTTAACCAGAATCATCTTTCATGAATCATGTTTCTTGGGCAGAGGTGCACCACGCTAACATGACTCCGTGGCAGGACGGCTTGACCTAACATGCATGTTGACATGGCCAAGTTCCAGTAAAAATGCCTCAGTGATGCTTTTGTAACATGTGTTTTGTGTGTTGGTATTGTAGGATTACTGGTTATCTCTGCTCTTTAAACGTCTGGTGGGCCCCAGGGTGCTTGCGGTGCACGTCGCAGGGCTCCAGAGAAAACCACGACCTGGACGGGTGATCCGAGACAAACTCCGCATCTATGCGCACTGCACCAGCTTTCACAAGTAGGTTCATTCAAATCCAAATGTATAAATTCTGTAAAAAAAAAAAAAACTAATAAGCTGCCTTGATATCTTGAAAAACAAAATATTGCACAAAATTTTAGGGTTGTCAAATGTCTTATATATAAAATGAATTGCAATTGTTGCAATTAAAATGTGTATTTATGCACTGCCATTCAAAAGTTTACATTTGTAAAGACTTTTTAAAGTTTTTGAAAGAAGTCTCTTATGCTCACCAAAGGCTGCATTTATTTAATCAACAATACAAAAAATACAGTAAAATATTGTGAAATTATTGCAAATAATAAATAGAATTGCAAATAAGAAATAACTGTTTTCCATTGTAATATAAATTAGAATGTAATTTATTCCTATCCCAAAAAATGTATTAACTACTTTAGTTAACATGAACTAACTAAGAATGAACAATACTTATACAGCATTTATTAATCTAGGTTTCAACATTTACTAATACATTATTCAAATCAAAAGTTGTATTTGTTAACATTAGTTGATGCATTGTGAACTTACATGAACAAACAATGAACAGCTGGACATTAACAAATATTAATAAATCATGTAACAAATGTACTGCTTATTGTTATTTAATACATTGACTAATGTTAACAAATGAGACCTTATTGTAAGTGTTACCAAGAAACATGTATCGATTGTGCTGCTTATAATTTTTGTGGAAACCATGATCTTACTTTTAAACGGAATGTGCACGTCCTTGAGAACCATAAAAAAAATATATCCCAGACTTCATTTAATATGGATTCTATTCAATTAGAGATAAACATGGTTTGTGCCAACCGCTGCGTTTTATGTGGTGTAATAATGGATGCAGTGAGCATGAAACCACTGTAATTCAATTTTGTACAATCAACAGTTTTGGCACTGTGGTGGGATGCCACTTGATTTCCCATTGTAAAATTTGGCTCCAGAACCAATGTTTTATAAGTCAGCATAATGGTGATGTTGGGAATGCGCTTATGTATTTTGGAGCATTACTGTATATACAACGAATACAACATTAACAAGAGTGTATGTGCGTAAATTGTCATATTTGACCTGTAGCATTATCCCCACACAGACTCCCGTCATCTGAGTACATAGCCAATGTGAGGATTTTAGGGCTTACCTGCTCATTCTCAAACACATAAATTACTGAGTCCAGACAGCCACTCTTTCAGAGTGAGAGCCCATAAAATTTAACAAGTATCAATTGTCAAGTGTGCGGAGTCTCTTTCTACAGCGCGAGAGGCGCTGAAAGACACCAGAGGCTCAGGCAGGTGAGGGGAGGAGAGGTGCGGGACAATAGGAAGGTCTGTACCCGGGCCAGATAAAAAGTGCCATCGTTCCCTTTGATGATTATCTATTACGCCCAGAATGATGTGAGCAGGACCTGCCAGCTTTTCACCAGCAGTGTAGGTTTACGGTCTACAGATCACCGTGTCTCAGCTCAGTTACAGCTCTGTGTCAGTGCTAGTACAGGCCCCTGGCTTCAGGATTCCTCCAGGACAGACGCTTTTGCTGAAACCGTGTAAGGAAAACAGTGTTGGGGAAGCTACTTTGAAATATGCTACTCATAATTTGAAGTACAGTCAACAAAAACATGGGAGCTTTTTAATGGCAGTGTATGTTTTTAAAATAAACTTCTTTTAGAATGTTTGGGGTAAGTGAGATGTTTTTAAAGAAGTCTCTTACACGCTAAAAAAAATGGTGCTATATGGCACTAAATGTGATTCTTTGGCTCGTAATCATAGGGGAACCACTTTAAGTGCTGTATAACACCAAATCTTGGTGCTTCAGTGGTTCTTCAGCGGTTCTTTGGGATGACTGAGGTGCTATATAGCACAGCTACCATATACAGAACCTGTTAAGATATGGTGATATATTCCACCAAAAGTGGTTCCCTAATGATTACGAGCCAAGAAACACTTTTAGTGCCATATAGCAGCCATATAACAAAACACAGAACAATGTCTAAAAGCTGATGTGTGACAGGGTGTACAGCAAACAAGCTAAAAAACACAGAACCAAAAACACAGAAGGTTTTATAAGCTGTCAACCCAAAAAAACGAGCATTTAAGGACACAAAAGTGGAAACAGGCAATCGAGACAGAGCACGACATGTTATATTACACTGAGAACTACTCCCACTAGAGGGGAACATAATCAGCGACAGGAAATATAATATATAAAACTGACATTTTGATATTTGACTTAACAGTGACAAAATGTTTACTGCACACATAGGCATACTGAGACATACTGAGTGTCAGGATCCCAAAATGTACCCATTCTTCTTGTTGAAGCTTCACGTCTTATTGCCTGTATCCACTTTTGTCTCCTTAAATGCTCGTTTTTGGGGGTTGACAGCTTATAATAACTTAGTTCTGTTTTTTTTTAGCTTGTTTGCTGTACACCTTGTCACACAGCAGAACCTGTTTCTGTTTTTTGTTACAAATCAGAAATGACCAGGAGGAAGCCTCACGCAATGCAAAGTCAATGGAGAGCGTTGGATTTTTGGTGTGGGCGTGGCCTAAATGTGCTCTGTCTCTGTGACCCTGTCGCCGGTTCACCACTGTTCCTTTCTTGGACCACTTTTGATAGATACTGACCACTGCAGACCGGGAACACCCCACAAGAGCTGCAGTTTTGGAGATGCTCTGACCCAGTCGTCTAGCCATCACAATTTGGCCCTGGTCAAATTCGCTCACATCCTTACGCTTGCCCATTTTTCCTGCTTCTAACACATCAACTTTGAAGACAAAATGTTCACTTGATGCCTGAAATATCCCACTCACTAACAGGTGCAGTGAAGAAGAGATAATCTGTGTTATTCACTTCACCTGTCATAATGTTATGCCTGATCTGTGTATATAGATAGATATAGGCTATGTCCGAAACCTGGAAAATGCTGCCTTCAGAGGACACATTTGAAGGCAGGAAGGCACCAAGGCACGTCTGCATCTAATGTTAGCTTCACTTCTTTTCTCCTGAGCGACCTTCATCTGATCGATTTTTGAAGGCAGCATATTTGTATCCTTTGCTGCCTTTGATATCCCACAATCATGTTCGTTCCATTCTGTGACAGTTGAGCTGGAAAAGTTGCGTTTGCTGGTCAGTTTGTGTGTAAATTTAAGTTTTTTACCAACATTTTCTACTTCTGATGTCATTTCTAGCGAGAAATTACTAATGTAGTAATTCAATATTTGTTTAGTTCTCACCAAAGCTCTCTCTATTTTGCTGTAGATCATTAAACGGTTACACTGGCTAAGAAGTCTGTCCGAAATTAGCTTTGTGAGGTGCCTTCATGCACAAACGCTACCTTACAAGCCATTGTCTGATAAGGCAGTGGGGCCTAGGTTTTCGGACGCAGCCATAGAATCAGAGCAGTATTTATCTGGCACAATAACAGAGGATCTCAATTTATATCACAACATTAAACTCAACAGATTCATTTGAACTAAAAACCCAACTAATAAAAACTCATTCAGCTAAATATTTTTGCTGCATAAAAGACCACATTAGAAGCTTGAATACATTTTTGAATCACTAAAATGATTCATTGAATCACTAAAATGATTCATTGAATCACTAAAAGGAGTTGACTCACTAAAGTGAGAGAGATTTTACAATCATTGTTTCTTTTTGCTTGGCAGTAAGTTAGTTGGCGGTATAGCAACTCCCCAACTCTGCAGTTTAGGAATTGATTTGTAATTGCATAATTAGATTAAAGCTCTGACATCAAATATGTATTTATAGCATGTCTGATCTTCTTAATGTCCTTAATTTTTAGTTTCAGGTTTTAGGCTCTACGTCTGAAACTTGGAGATATTTGAAAGTAGACTGACATAATCTGGTTACAAAACTCAGCCAATTTCTGACCCTCGTTGGCGTGGAGATGACAGAGTTTTGGGCTGCATTCAAAATCTCATCACAGTGTGTTTTATCCATCAAACCGAAACCACCACAAACCGAACAAGTAATCTCTATAAATGCCATGAAATCCAAAGCAGCTGGTCAACAGCTAAAACCTATTCACTAAATGCATTGCTTTTGTTTTGCCTGTCCAGTGGCACAGTGATGTCCTTTGACTTCTTATCACTGACAGACAGGTGATTTCATGAAATGAAAATGTTTTTGTTAAAATGACACTATTAAATGTCAACAACGTTATTATCGAAGTGGAAGCAAAACCGAACGACATTCCGAAGTCAGACATTCGGGTCTCATTCCTCCAGCCTCTTTCAAGTTTTTTATTCTATTAGTGGTTAAAATGTCCGGTCAGACAAGTCATGGATATGCTTTCAGTATCTTCACTAATCCATCACAACACCCTTATACAAAACAGGCCTGCTTTTCTGTGCTTTGAGTGGTTTCTCCGGTCCACATTTCCCCAGGACCAGTCGCTAACATCAAACAAAGGATTCCATGTTTACGTTCCCCATGCGAATGCTGGAGAGGCACATTGTTTCAACGTCTTGGACAATGTTTATCATTTTTCGATCTGTTCGTCTGATCTAATGCGCCCTTCTGGAAAATATCTACCCAAGTTACCAAAGTCTATTAAAACTGAGACACCACACATGTATCACATGACATGAGAGATGTTTTCATTACACAGTCTCGGGTTTGTCTCTTTCCTGAATTTTTCCCCTTGAACTCTATTCACTGTGCGCCAAGGTGTAAAGATGCACATGGCCCGGGTTGCTCGTGATTGGTGAGATTACTAACAGGCTTGTCTGACAAAAGCCAAGCTGTGACCGGTGCAGTCGGCCCTTTACAACATGTGGTATTCATGCACTACAGCTATGTTTTCCTTGCCTTTACGTTAGAATCCTTATTGAGTTTTATCATGTTTGCCTAATCATGTTGCCAGATACTTATCTTCGGTTAATATTCCCTAAAGCCTGCTCTTCAGCGGTATTACCCTGAAAACAAGGACCAGAATGCTGGAGTCTCTGAAACATAAGCACGGTCGTCCAACACATATAAAGCTTTTGTTACCCCTGTGAATTTGGGAGGGGAGCTAATGCTTTTACAGTTGTTATATGAAAACAATCAGCTCTTTTACATGACGTAGTCCTGGGGCCTCCCTTGCTTATATACAGTACTTTATAAATTGGTTATTGTGTACTGAAATTAAATCACAGATGGTTTTGGATTCTTATAAAAAATAACACATTGTCTCTTGTAAATGGAATTCTGGGAACAAACTCAATGTTTCTGTCAGTATCACAGATTATCATGAGCAATGTATGTTGAATTTCAGATGATAAATTAGGAGAGTTAGATACATTTTTGTTACAATATCTGTCCATGTTTTTTCAGATGTGTTGTTTTTTCCCAAAAAGATGGCAATATTTGAAATCCTTGTCCTTATGGGGACATTTTTGGGGTTTAAAATGTCAAAATGCAGAAAGTTTTCTGTGATGGCTAAGAGGATAGAATATACAGTTTGTACCTTATAAAAATCATTAAGCCTATGGAGAGTCCCCACCCATAAAACATGAAAACTGGTAAACTCTACATTATGTCCCCACATAGATGGCAATATCGGAAATCCTTGTCCTTGCGGGGACATTTTTTGGTCTAGTTTATAAATCATACTAAATGTATGTAAAAAATTATGCTTTTTGAAAATGTAAAATGCAGAAAGTTTTCTGTGATGGCTAGGTTTAGGTGGAGGGTTAGTGTAGTAAGGGGATAGAATATACAGTACAGGATAAAAACCATTATGCCTATAGAAAGTCGTCTTAAACATGAAAACACAACGTGTGTGCGTGTGCGTGTGTGTGTTTCTAGGGTACTCCATTATCAGTATTGAAGTTTTGTGGCTTTTAGTCTTTGTTGTTCTGTAAAGCCAGCTACACTATACTATAAAAGTTTTAAAATGATTATTTGATAAGTTTAATTGAATTTAATTGCAAAAGAAATCTTATTTAACATTGTAAATGCCCTATACTGTCACTTTTTAATCAATTTAATGTGTCCTTGCTAAATAAAAGTATTAATTTCTTTTAAATAAATAACTTCTCCTACCTTTTGAACGGTAGTGTATATGCTAGTGTACATCAGAGCAAAGTCAAATGTAAGCATAGCTTAAAGTGTTTATCTGATCAATATTGACTTTTTAAAATGTATTTGATGAAATGCTATTAGTTAATTGATCTAAGTTGAGTTGCTGTATCATACTTTTTTAATGGAATCTTCTCTTTCCTGCAGTCATGATTATGTCAGAGGGTCCATAACCATCTACATCATCAACCTGCATCGATCACGGAAGAAAATCAAGCTGGCCGGGACTTTACGAAATAAAACTGTTCACCAGTACCTGTTACAGCCCTTTGGCACAGATGGACTTCACTCCACGTAAGTCAGTTATCATCTGTGACAGCAATCCCCCGACAGAAAGGAATGTTGTATATAATATGTGTGTGAATGAAAAAAAATAAAATATATGTATATATACCATATATTGCCAAACATTTTGGGACGCCTGTCTTTACATGCATACATGCACATTAACTTTCATGACATCCCATTCTTAATCCGTAGGGTTTAATATGGAGTTGGCCCACCCTTTGCAGCCATAACAGCTTTAACTCTTCTGGGAAGGCTTTCCACAAGGTTTAGGAGTGTGTTTATGGGAATTTTTGACCATTCTTCTAGAAGCGCATTTGTGAGCATGCTCTTGAGTCCAGTGGCGGTGTGCTTTACACCACTGCATCCGACGCTTTGCATTGCACTTGGTGATGTAAGGCTTGGATGCAGCTGCTCGGCCATGGAAACCCATTCTATGAAGCTCTCAATGCACTGTTCTTGAGCTAATCTGAAGCCCACATGAAGTTTGTAGGTCTGTAGCTATTGACTCTGCAGAAAGTTGGCGACTTCTGCGCACTGTGCGCCTAAGCATGCGCTGACCCCGCTCTGTGATTTTACATGGCCTACCACTTCGTGGCTGAAATGCTGTTGTCCCCAATTACTTCCACTTTGTTATAATACCACTAACAGTTGACCGTAGAGTATTTAGTAGTGAGGAATTTTCACGAATTTCACTTGTGGCAACCTATCACGGTACCACGCTTGAATTCACTGAGCTCCTGAGAGCGACCCGTTCTTTCACAAATGTTTGTAGAGGCGCCTGCATGCCTGGTGCGTGATTTTATACACCTGTGGCCATGGAAATGATTGGAACACCTGAATTCAATCATTTGGAGGGGGTGTCACAATACTTTTGGCAATATAGGGGGTGTGTCACCTAAAGGATTTTTAGGAACACCTGTTCAATTTCTCATTAATGCAATCATCTAATCAACCAATCACATTGCAGTTGCTTCAATGTATTTAGGGTTGTGGTACTGGTCTAGATAATCTCCTGAACTCCAAACTGAATGTCAGAATGGGAAAGAAGGGTGATTTAAGCAATTTTGAGCGTGGCATGGTTGTTGGTGCCAGACGGGCCGGTCTAAGTATTGCACAATCTGCTCAGTTACTGGGATTTTCACACACAGCCATTTCTAGGGTTTACAAAGAATGGTGTGAAAAGGGAAAAACATCAAGTATGCGGCAGTCCTGTGGGCGAAAATGCCTTGTTGATGCTAGAGGTCAGAGGAGAATGGGCCGACTGATTCAAGCTGATAGAAGAGCAACTTTGAAATAACCCTTCGTTACAACCGAGGTATGCAGCAAAGCATTTGTGAAGCCACAACACGCACAACCTTGAGGCGGATGGGCTACAACAGCAGAAGACCCCACCGGGTACCACTCATCTCCACTACAAATAGGAAAAAGAGGCTACAATTTGCACAAGCTCACCAAAATTGGACAGTTGATGACTGGAAAAATGTTGCCTGGTCTGATGAGTCAAGATTCAGATGGTAGAGTCAGAATTTGGCGTAAACAGAATGAGAACATGGATCCATCATGCCTTGTTACCACTGTGCAGGCTGGTGGTGGTGGTGTAATGGTGTGGGGGATGTTTTCTTGGCACACTTTAGGCCCCTTAGTGCCAATTGGGCATCGTTTAAATGCCACGGCCTACCTGAGCATTGTTTCTGACCATGTCCATCCCTTTATGACCACCATGTACCCATCCTCTGATGGCTACTTCCAGCAGGATAATGCACTATGTCACAAAGCTCGAATCATTTCAAATTGGTTTCTTGAACATGACAATGAGTTCACTGTACTAAAATGGCCCCCACAGTCACCAGATCTCAACCCAATAGAGCATCTTTGGGATGTGGTGGAACGGGAGCTTCGTGCCCTGGATGTGCATCCCACAAATCTCCATCAACTGCAAGATGCTATCCTATCAATATGGGCCAACATTTCTAAAGAATGCTTTCAGCACCTTGTTGAATCAATGCCACGTAGAATTAAGGCAGCTCTGAAGGCGAAAGGGGGTCAAACACAGTATTAGTATGGTGTTCCTTATAATCCTTTAGGTGAGTGTATACATTTGGATTCTAAATTATTTTGCCTTTCTGACAGGTTGTAGGTTCTATGTTGTTATATTTTAAATTAAGTTTAATAATATAATAAAATATTATAAATACAATTGAGTTCTATTTTATATTATATGTTTATACTATGGTTAGGTTAGTACCAGTGAAATGAGATTTCCTATTGGTCTTAATGTTATATTATTACTATTTATTGCAGATCTCTGACGTCCGTTTATTTAATATAATATAATATAATATATAGTTGTATTAAATTATTTTATATTTTATTAATTTGTATTACCTTGTGTTATAGCCTATTATATATACTTAGATACTAGTTATTGCAGACGCAGCTCTCTGACCTCAGCTTATTTAAGAATGTTGTTTATGCTTCTGTTCTCGGTTTACTATAATAATCAATGAGTGTTGTTACTTTACTAAACATTAGCTCAGACGGAACAGAGATAAATCTGGTGCTCTATAACTGTCTACACACGCAGCTGAGCTAACTGTTTTCTGACTAAATATTCAACTCTTCCACAAATGGAGATCCCGTTTCGCAGACACTAACCTAATCATGGAAAGGGCAAAAGAGAGACCTGGGTCATAAAAACACGGTCTGTTCATCCCCTCAAACTCTTAAATGGGATATGAGGATTATCTTGTTGGCGAAGCCAAAGCACAGCTGAAACAAACGGGACTACATCCTATCCTGACCCGTTTTCTTTTGAATTCATCTGGTTGAAGCTCGTCTGAATGTGTTTTCAGTTAATGTGTCCCTGTTCAATGTTTTCTATCACATAAATGCTTCTTATGCAGTGGCAAGTAGATTAGCTCAGCAAATGAATTCGAAATATGAATTTATTTTGGTCTTGACAATGTCTTTTTCAACCAACAAGACATTAGTCATGAATGAGAAACTTCACAAATGTCCTCACTGGTCACAAACACTCCATTTCACTCTGATATTCACAGATTTTTGGTATTTTTACTGCTTCGGCTGTTAAGAAACACATCATATTTTTCACTCAAGCTGACAAAAACACCATAGAGTATTCTGTTTTGAGTTTTCTGCTAGAAATAATTTTGAAGCCAAGAACAAAACATCAAAACGTCCATTAAACATAGACAATCCAATTGAATTAGCGTAATAACATTGTCTTGGTTTATTGAAGCTCAATTCGAACTGAGTGTAGTGAAATGCAACTTCCTTCGGGGCAGATGTTGGCAATAGTTTTGTCAGCAGCTTTCAGCTTGAATTTCAACCAGTTTTTCCTCTCCTGTCGTTTTTTTTTTTTTCTTCTTGTTTTCTTTTGAGGAATTGTGGGATCCAGAAGGCCACCTCTGTCTGAGCTAAACGTCTATTATTGGGAGTTAAGCATGATACTTTGAAAACATGATCATGGTGTTGATCAGTGAAACACAACCTCGGTGAATAAGTCTACACTTAAATCCCTTCATCCCACAACAGGAGGAAAAGTTTAAATGAAGGATAGAAAGGAATATTCGGAAGAGGCAGAGAGTAATTACCAGTTATATCACACTGAGCAATATATCATTGATCAGTATAAAAACAAACCTATAACCACGTGTGTTTTGATAGACCCATTCCCACGGTTAATAATCAAACCATCCACTTGCCATGCTTGATAATATTTTTCACAGCGAAATGTTTCTTTCTGATTCCTATGAAACTTAAATTTAAAGCATTTTTCCATCTGCTCTCTACATACTGTACTTAATATGCATTTTACTAATTTCAGCTGTTGTTGGATGGCATTAGGTTAATTAGTCTAGTACATTGTGTCTGGGTAGTGAGAAGTAGTAAAACATGCACAGCATTTGAAATGGCCTCAGCTCCATATGGGCTGAATCAGTGTGTTCCAGAGCAAATATAGTGAGTATACAGGCAGACTATAAAGTTACTCATGACACATTCCAATGCTTTAATCCTCTGTAACGCATATGCAGGGAAATTAACTGCTCATTTTGTGGGGTCACACTTAAACACTCTCAGACAGAGTTTCGCTTTTCAAGGATAAAATTTTCCCCACAGTGTTTGGTGGATCTGTCATTGTCTGTTTTGCATCATATTCTGTAATTCAAAATGAAAATAAAGAGAGAAAGGGGTATTCAAAGAGCTATGTAAATAAGAGACTGCAGCTCTCATTTGAAATATAAATGAAATATTCCACTAATAACAATTTCTGCTATTATAATTTCTGTGTAAATGCATTATATATATGGGGGAGGGGGAGGGGGTCTCTACACCTACATTTTTACACATTTCAATTAATAGTAAAATTCCATCAAATTTAATTTAATAATCAAAAATCAACAACAAAAAAAAAAACATTGTGTTAAGCTTAATAGAACAAGGGAATGGACTATTTCGTTTATGTGATTCATATTCATAAATTAAAAAATGTGTTTATGTTTTGTATAAGATTTATACAAAATGTTTTATTGAGCTCTATAGTTTTTTTTATTCTTAATTCATAATATGTAAGGATTATTCAGTTTAATTTGATGGAATTTTACTATTAATTTACATGCATAAATCTTGGGAAAAGGCTTCATTTTTTTGAGTGTGGCACCTCACGATTCGATGTGATGATAAAACAAATTAATCTGAATCAACTTTATTGGCCAGGTATGCAAAACATACAAGGAATTTGTCACTGGTATAACACATCTGTATACACTCACCTAAAGGATTATTAGGAACACCTGTTCAATTTCTCATTAATGCAATTATCTAATCAACCAATCACATGGCAGTTGCTTCAATGCATTTAGGGGTGTGGTCCTTGTCAAGACAATCTCCTGAACTCCAAACTGAATGTCAGAATGGGAAAGAAAGGTGATTTAAGCAATTTTGAGCGTGGCATGGTTGTTGGTGCCAGACGGGCCCGTCTGAGTATTGCACAATCTGCTCAGTTAAGGCTTGTACACACCGGGACGAATATCGCACACGCTTTTCGCCAGCGTTTTTCGTGATGTTTTTCGGTGCGTCTTGAGTGTTCACACCCAAGCGATTTTCACTGGCGATGCGCCGAGTGAACGTGCACATTCAGTAGATGCGCTCCCGGTACACAAGGTGGTGCTGCGGCACTTTACGCTTCTGACACTCGCTTGTCACACAGAAGAAGAAGAGAGACAGTATTTACGTGTTTGCCAAAACCACAGATATATTATGTCTATGGCCAAAACCATTCACACACTTTTTGCTAACTGGCAAGCAGCATTAGCAGCTAATCTTCTTCTTTGTCTACTTACTACTTCTTTGTCGCATCAATGTGTGCTCGGCAAGACCGATTTTGTGCTTGAGCGCCACCAAGTCATGTTTTACTGTCACTTCAGCAGCTCCAGGCACGTGAACAAAAGCGCTGATCTCATTGGTCGGACAGTTTTTAACGCGCCGCGTCAAAATAAAAAAACAAACCCGAGGCGGTTTTTTTTTAATGACACTTTTACGCCTGCCGTTTTGCGCGTCGGTGTGCACACTCACATTGGCGCCCATTGTTTAGTCACGAGGCGTTAAACGTCGGCGATAAACGCGCGCGAAAATCGTCCCGGTGTGAACAGGCCTTTACTGGGATTTTCACGCACAACCATTTCTAGGGGATTTCTGTGGTATCTGGCACCAAGATGTTAGCAGCAAATCCTTTAAGTCCTGTAAGTTGCGAGGAGGGGCCTCCATGGATTGGACTTGTTTTTTCAGCACATCCCACAGATGCTTGATTGGATTGAGATCTGGGGAATTTGGAGGCCTTGTCAACACCTCAAACTCGTTGTTGTGCTCCTCAAAACCATTCTTGAACCATTTCTGCTTTGTGGCAGGGCGCATTATCCTGCTAAACGAGGCCACAGCCACCAGGAAATTCCGTTTCCATGAAAGGGTGTACATGGTCTGCAGCAGTGCTTAGGTAGGTGGTACGTTTCAAAGTAACATCCACATGGATGGCAGGACCCAAGGTTTCCCAGCAGAACATTGCCCAAAGCATCACACTGCCTCCGCCGGCTTGCCACTATCTTCCCATAGTGCGTCCTGGTGCCATGTGTTCCCCAAGTAAGCGACACACACGCACCCAGCCAAAACATGATTCATCAGATCAGGCCACCTTCTTCCATCGCCCCGTGGTCCAGTTCTGATGCTCACATGCCCACTGTTGGCGCTCTCGGCGGTGGACAGGGGTCAGCATGGGCACCCTGACTGGTCCGCGGCTATGCAGCCCCATACGCAATAAACTGCTATGCACGGTGTATTCGGACACCTTTCTATCAGAACCAGCATGAACTTCTTGAGCAATTTGAGCTACAGTAGCTCGTCTGTTTGATCGGACCACACGGGCAAGCCTTCGCTCTCGCCCATGACCCTGTTACCGGTTCTCCACTGTTCCTTCCTTGGAGCACTTTTGATAGATACTGACCACTGCAGACCGGGAACACCCCACAAGAGCTGCAGTTTTGGAGATGCTCTGACCCAGTCGTCTAGCCATCACAATTTGGCCCTTGTCAAACTCACTCAAATCCTTACACTTGCCTATTTTTCCTGCTTCTAACACATCAACTTTGAGGACAAAATATTCACTTGCTAATATATCCCACCCATTAACTGGTGCCGTGATGGAGAGATAATCAGTGTTATTCACTTCACCTGTCGTAATGTTATGCCTGATCAGTGTTTAGCTTTAAAACATAGGCCTACAACCAGTTCTGGGTGTAATGCATTACTAAGTAATCAATTACTGTAATTTAATTACTTTTCCCTTGAAAAGAGTAAGGGATTTTATTTTATTATACAGTTACAGTTACCTCTTATGTAATTGCATTAAAACTGTAGACTGTAGAGCAAGTCTACATAAAACAATAGTGCGTTTAACATCAAAATGTAACATCTAGGGCGTGATCTACTGACAACAAGAACACAGACGTAACCGGATCATTTCCATAATGACCATCACAATCTACCAGTTAGCGCCTGGTTTAAGACATGCTTTTTTGGGTCGGTAAATAATGGCGCAAACACCAGTAAATTGACGAGCACAAACCTTAGTAAATCACCTTGCATGATTCATTTAAATACTCTCCTCCTATACATTTTGCGTCTGAAAGGGAAACTCCTACAAATGCATATGCAATAAGGTCAGCCGCAAAAATAACCCTGTCCATGCCTTTTCAGAGTTAATTTGACATAATCCTGACAGTAGTTTTTTAATGCCAAAGAGGGTTTGTGCTGGTTCAAGCTGTTAGTAAATCTGTCCCTTAATGTTAAAATGTAACCTTCTCTCTTTGGTGAGTTCAAGAAAAATGTATGCAATTTTATATTGTTTATTGGAAAGAATTAAAAGAGCAGTTTCATGTCTTTCCTTGTATTGTTCAATGGTTGAGGTTGATAAGTATATCAGTAATTAGTAATAAGTAGTGCAATACGTTTTAGACAGGGTAATTATTACAATAATCTATTTACACGGTTTTAGAGTAATTTACCCACACTGCCTACAAGCAAAGAGTAAAGAGGAACAAATGAACATACTATTACAAGCAATAAACAAAGAGTGCTTTCAGTATCTGAATATTTTGCAGTAATGGGCAGTGAACAATTTTTGTCCTTCTCAGCTTTGCTGTTGTTTGATTGTTAGGCCTACTGATGACATCATAGGCAACTGGATATTTAATAGGCCACATTCACACTAATCATGTACAGCTCTATTTTCACAAATCAGATGTTTTTCCTGTCTGTCTAATCCAGGGGTGGCCAACGTCGGCCCTGGAGGGCCACAGTCCTGCTGAGATTTGCTCCAACCCTAATCAAACACGCCTGAACAAGCCAATCAAGGTCTGGAGGATTACTAGAAAGCTACAGGCAGGCGAGTTTTAATCAGTGTTGGAGCAAAACTGTGGCTCTCCAGGACTGACGTTGCCTATCCCTGGTCTAATCCATTAAGCATTTTGAGATGCAAGAGAATTGAACTGCTTACACAGGGTCACACACAGCCGCTTTCCGTCAGCGCTCTTCACAAAGCGCACATGAGCATTTGAAAGCAGCCGTCTGTCAGTAAGTGATTTTCGTGTATTGAATAGTAGGTCTAGACCTACTGGATCCAAAAGGCATAAGCGCATTCATAGCATTTTGAGGGGGAAACGCTGAAATACTTTCTGGCGAGACCGCACGTTGTAAGCGCAACGTGAAGGAAAGAGTGTTTCTCAAGCCCACAACTGCCCTTGTAATTCTCTTTTCAAACTTTTTAAAAGATTATGGAAAATTTGAGGGGGTTTTGTGTGTGTTTGTGTTCTTCAACCTGAATGCACACAGACTCATGGGGACCTGTGTCACCGTGGGGACCTAAACTGAGGTCCCCATGAGTACACGTAAGGGATAATCCACGGCTAGCCATACATTAAAGGATTTTAATGCACAACGTAGAGGCCCGAAGCGGAGACGCGAAGCGGAGCCGTTGCCTCTAGGTTGTGCATTAAAATCCTTTAATGCATGGCTAGCCGTGGATTATCCAGCTTATACCTTGGTTATTTGCCAAGTTAAAAACAAGTAAAAGCTGTAACTGATGTTTACAGTGTAATTTTTTAACAGACGGGTTAAAATGACGGTTATTTAAGTTATGGCTCGTTAGTTCTAGCACTCCATCAGCCATCAGATTGTTTTTATTTGAACGAATTATCACATTTATTTAAATTCATTATTAAAAGAGAGAGACAGAGAACTGAAAGAAAAAGATCAGAGAGAGAGAGAGAGAGAGAGATGCGTGTGCGAGTTACCTGACCGAACCGAGCGTTTGCTTAAGCATATAGCTATATGCTAACTTAATGATTCTTTAATGGATTTATTAAAATTATTTATGAATGACAGGCAACACTGACAGTGACAAGGCAATCTTTATTTATTTAAATTAATTATGTAAAGTGTGAAATAAAACCAGCGTCTCTAACCACAGTTTAGGCTACTATAAATATAAAGACACAATACATTTATTGAAATGCATTCAATAAAATATAAAAAATCAAACAGTTGGAAATTTTGTTTGGGGATTATATTGCGGGGATGTTATTTTTTCTAATGTGAAGGTTAATACCTGCTCTGAGACACATCAAACTTGCAAAACTGCACTCAAAAAAATTATTTATGATGCTGTTCACTTTATTTAAGCAATTCATCTTGATTTAACATCATTATATTAGGTTTCTGGTTCAAATGTAATTGATTCATGTTAAACTGACTTAAAACCGTTACTCTTTGACATAACTTGATGTTTTCATTTTGAAATAACATGTTTCAATCAAGTAACCCAAAGAAATAAGACTTTCACTTCCCATCATGCTTTGCAAAGGGGCTGAATTTGGAGAGTAATATAGTAAATAAAGTGCAATTTGATGCATTTTTAACAAGATGAGAAAATTGTGAGACTTTTTAATACTGAATGTTTTATGTTGTTATTTAAAAGTTTGTGTTATGTTAGTGTTTTTGGAGGTTACCATTGTGGTGAAGTGTAGAGCATGTGCTTGCATGGGGTGAGGACCTACTGATAACTATTAAAATTTATCTAATAATACAAATCTACTCTGGGCATGCCATGGATGTAACAAACCCGTCTGCTGGCAAGCCAATAAAATCTTGTAAAAGGTTTTGTAAATACACTCAAAAGCTATTCTTTTTAATTCATGTAATTAAATCATGGAAAGGATTTCCATGTGATTAAATGGCTTTCTTTCAGCATTAAGCACTTTTGTTAGGCTAACTTAAATAAATTAGTTGATACAAAACATTGCAAATTAGTTGGGCTGACACTATTAAATTAAGCTGTGCCTAACCATAGTAAATAAGTTGAATCAACCTTAATAAATTAAGTTGACCCAACGTAAGTACATTATATTGGAATAACAGAATTGCATAATGCTGAAATAAAGCAAGTTAATCATGTGGAAATACTTTCCATGATTTTTTATGTTATTTTTTTGAGTGTGTATTCGCGTCCAGCGGTAGACTGAACAGAGGCATGAAACTCCCGCAATGTCTCGTTTAAAAGAGATGCAGAGTAGGTCTTGACATTACAATTGTTTTGTCTTTGACGCAAAAAGTCACTGCCCATTTGTCTTTTTCGCATTGACCTCATCTTTGTCGTCTTCTATCTTATCTAGCTCTGTCGGTGTTAATTCTTTGTGCCGCTTTTTGTCATTCAACGTCTTCTCCAAGTCTTCTATTTCATCTTGTGCCTGGGCCCATTTCTCCTTGTGCCTGGGCCGTATTCACCATACAAATTAAACGATATGCAAAAATCATCTATTTAGCCTACTTGTATAAACGTTTTAATATATGTCTCTCACTCTGTTTGCAAGCGTAACTGTTTTACTACCAATGTTTATAGTGGCGGATTAATTTTGAACTCTAATCAAACTGACTGGAACTACCTGAGCATTAAACGGTTCTACTGCACACCTTCCAGCCAATCAGAATCGAGTATTTAAACAGACCACGGTATAAAAGCTTATAAATCATACAGGATGAGTTTTTTGAAAATATAAAAATGCAGAAAGTTTTGTGTGATGGGTAGGGTTAGTGTAAGGGGATCGAATATACAATTTGTGCAGTATAAAGATCATTACGTCTATGGAGAGTCCCCACAAAGATAGCGAACCAGACGCGTGTGTGGAATTGGAAGCAAGCAGAATATGGCTGTTCTAGAGTGCACACAGTGCCATCGCGCATGCGGGTAAAAACTGTTGCAGAGAGAATTCGCCTTTTTCACATTTCCGGGTTTTGTGTAAATTTACTTCCAGTGACGTCTAAGCGCAAGTGTTGTTGTAAGAGAATACATTAAATACATTTTCCGTGTTCCCATTTGCTCAAATAGCAAAAGAAAAACTCCACAATAGTGTTTTCACAACTTTTAAAAGAGGAAAAACGGCAGTCGGAAGAGAGAAAGATGTCAATTTGACCGTCACTCCCACAGCCACTATATTAAAAACACCCTCATGGCAGCGTTAACTAGTTTTTTGTAATTTGATGCAAAGGTAATATAATACAAAGTGTAGTGTAATACAATTTTTTAAAAATTTAAATATAAAAAAACTTTTGTACATAGAGACAATTCTGTAGGTAACCTAGTTAGCTGCCTTTTTAAAAGCCTTAAATGCTGTTTAATGTACAAGTTTATCTGAACGTTTGTCTTTTGAGTCTGAGATTCAACAGTGTTGAGAACTTAGACCTGAAACTTCTCAAACCAGAGCTACTGTGCAATCATGGCAGATGTGTGTGATCTCTCAATGCCTTGAAGGGTTTGTCTTTGCAGTTCTTTTCATTTCTCAAACACATACCTACATCTGTAGCCAGAGGCCGTTAGAGCTCCAGAACTATCTGGAGACGTTAATATAATTTGCTTTCTCTCCATGGAAATGCGGACCTTCTTCTGCAGAAGCCCTGAGCAAAAACACCGCTCACTGTGTTCTAACATACTTCTGTCTGCTTTGAACTCCTGAGCATACATTCTTCCCGGGGGAAAGTTGATTGTGAAGATCAACAATCCCTCCTCACCGTCGCGTCTGATGCTTGCCGTCACACTGCTGTGCTTCAGAAGGGTTTCAAGCCCAAAGCAAACTCAGTGATCAGTTCAGTGTGTGGCATTGTAAGATGAGGTGATAGAATGGATCATCCAGATGTCTGCTGAACTGGTCAGGAAGGCTCTTTTCTTGGCAAATATGTGAAGGGTCTTCCGGGTGTTTCTCCAAACCATCAACAAATTTTGAAAAATGCTTCAAAGGGATTTGCGTCATTTCCAGTTTTTCATAAGAGCATTTAAACATTTACGCTTTAAACTTCCATCTATTAGGAAACGATATTAATGTTATTATACTCAGTGTAATACTGATTATATTGAACATCTTTCATGTGAGATGTGTTTTTGTGGACCGATGACAATGGAATATTTTTTTTTCTTAGTTGTTGTAGTTAATGTTAAGAAATATGAATGAATCACTAATAATAGTAGGCCTACACTTACTATTTTGTAGTATACTGTGCACATTATCCAAATACCCACCTACTACATTGCATGTTGCACAGAATATGATATGCCACAATGCAATGCAGCCTTCCATTTCCCATAATATAGACACTGGAGTTGATGAATGATATAATAGTTACAGTTATTTTGCATTAATTGTGTAAAAGGTCTTAACTTTTGACTGTTGGGTTTCAGAAGCTAATATGTTCATTTTATTCAGCACACATTAAATTGATCAAAAGTGACTGTACAGACATTTATAATGTTACAAAAACACTCATTTAAATAAATGCTTTTCTTTTAAACTTTCTATTAATCAAAGAATCTTGAAAAGTAATGGTTTCCACTAAAATATTAAATGTGCACTATATGTAACTTGTAGCCCTCTAGCGGTTAAAGAACAAAACTCCATTCATTTTGCGGAAGGACATTGTTTTGATTGTGCATCGGCTCTGCATGCTGTGCGGATGAATATGACCCTTCACAATAGATAATGCTTTACAACGAACTCTATAGAGACCTATGGCGATTTATCTGTTCATCAAAATACCTTACTCACCTGTTGAGTAATAAAAACGTTGCTTACAACATTTCAAATCCCTCTGTTCTCTCCATCTCGATAAGCCAAGCCAATGTTGATTATCATTTTATTACAAACTCTGTCACGTTCACTTTTTGCTAGCAGACCCTCCTCTGTTCAAGTGATTCCCCGGATGTTTGAGATTTATAGCGGCTCCATGTCATCCTTTCTCGCTTGTTGTAACCAAGAGGGTAATCCAGCCCCCGGAAAGCGTACCTTCCATAGGGGCAGCCATTGCTAACCAAGCCATCACCTGCTGTTAGCATTCCATTGACTCCCATTCATTTTGGCCTCACTTTGACAGTGAATATCTTTACATCTGAGGCGTTTAAAGACTCCATTCGTCCATTGTTTATTTCTAAACAAACACGACAATGTATAAAAGGCTCCATTACCTTGTATCTTACACTATCGCCCCGTTGAAGCTGTTTTTGTAAAATATAGGCTAACGATTGCGTTATAACCATGCGACTGTGTCGCGTTGTCGAGCAAATTAGAGATGTTGCAGATCCTGCTTCATTCATCAAAAGTTGCTACTGCTCACCCTCTCTGTCTCTGCAAGATTCGGTGATTCAGATTTCACTTTGCACAACTACTAGAAGACTTAGAACTGTCAGACAGGCTGATCACGTCACATCTACGTCGTCAAGCTCAGTCTGAGGCTGCGCAGAACACTCAGCCATCAGGAAGTGAGTGCTTCTATCTGACTTCAGTTTTCTCTGTTGAAGTCTATGGGGTCGCTCTGTCCATTTCTTTTACTGTCTATGGTTGTAACATTTCCATACATGCATCAAAGTAGCCGAAGCAACTTTTCCTTTTTACGGATATGACTTAACACGCATGGGTGAGTGACATAGGCTATGTACGCAATGTCCCGCGAAAACCATCCCGACAGTTCTTAAATATAAACACTTATAATAGGCTTACCATAGTGAATCAGAGTAAGACGAAAACACACTTTGGAAGAAGGATTGATTGTGTTTTGATATACTTGAGCACAACGGTTTTCAGCAATAATAACAATAAGAAATGTTAGAATGATTTCTGAAGGATCATATGACACTGAAGACTGGAGTAATGGCTGCTGAAAATTCAGCTTTATATCACAGGGATAAATTTCATTTAAAAAAAATTAGATAGAAAACAGTTATTTTAAAAATGTAATAGTATTTCACAATATTAAAGGATTAGCTCACTTTTAAATAAACTTTTGCTGATAATTTACTCACCCCCATGTCATCCAAGATGTCCATGTCTTTCTTTCTTCAGTCGAAAAGAAATTAAGGTTTTTGATGAAAACATTCCAGGATTTTTCTCCATATAATGGACTTCAATGGGCACCAAACGGTTCAAGGTCCAAATGACAGTTTCAGTGCAGCTTCAAAGGGCTTTAAACGATACCAGACGATGAATAAGGGTCTTATCTAGCGAAACAATCGGTCATTTAAAAAAAAAAAAAAAACAGTTTACGTTTTATAAGCACAAATGCTCGCCTTGCTCTGTTCTGTGATGCGCGTTTGTGACGTCACGTAATACAAAATTAGGTTAAAAAGGTCGTAGGCGGAAATACAGAGTCAGTGTTTACAAATGTGTGGAAGGAAGACCATATACACATTCAAATGTCTTTGTGTCAGTTTATCGTTTAAAATGCCCATTTCAGCTGCACTGAAACTGTCATTTGGAACTTGAACCGTTTGATGCCCATTGAAGTTCATTATATGGTGAAAAATCCTGGAATGTTTTCATCAAAAACCATAATTTATTTTCGACTGAAGAAAGAAAGACATTGACATCTTGGATGACATGGGGGTGAGTAAATTATCAGCAAAGGTTTATTTAAAAGTGAACTAATCCTTTAATGTTTGTACTGTATTTTTGTTTAAATAAATGCAGATTTGGTGAGCAAAAGAGGCTTTCATAAACTTTTTGAACGGTAGTTAATAGCATCCGGCAGTTTGAAGTGCACTCATACTGGGGATTTGTGTTTTCTACAAGGTTGATAATGCAGCTGTAGCGCCCTCTAGTGCACCATCAGCGATATTACCATTTTTGGAGACACCCTTTACTCTTGATATAACTGGGTCCTAAAACAAGCTGTTTTTGTCTAAAGTTAAACTTAGACTGATGTTTGATTTAAAGCCTTTTTTATATAACCTCTCAGGATTAAGGCTTCTTATTGAGTGTCTGCAGCTCTCACATTGATATATTGATATAAAACAGGTGGCAATCCTCCCATCTGCAGCATCCTAACACACTTCCCTTTGCTCTGCAGGTCTGTGCAGCTGAACGGAGAGCACTTGCGTATGGTGGACAATGAGACGTTCCCTGAGCTGAAGCCACGGACGCTCAGGGCAGGAAGAACGATAGCCATGCCTCCTGTTTCCATCGGCTTCTATGTCATCAAGAATATTAACGCTTACGCCTGCCGCAGATAACACACACTGACCGACCTCAGACGATCTTCTGCTCAATGCACCAGCCCCTCGTGGCTGTCTTCTCCGTTTATAAGCCCACGGAGAAGTGGGAAAGACCCCTTCGTTCAAGCAAGGGTTGCACTGAATGCGTCCAAAAACATTTCTCCTCTCTTTTTTTCCCCACAAGAGCAGCTTGACTTGTGGAAAGTGAATGTATTTTGGTTCCCCTTTTGTGTTTTTCTTGCTTTTGGTTGCAGGAGCCTATAATGAAGCCTCTGTCTCACAGTTCTTCTCACTGTAGCAGTGCCACTGAGAGCTTTGTGATCTGATGTTGAAGACCATCGTAACCTACAAACCCAGTGCTATGCAGTAGGCCCAGGCTGAATCACACTTTTGTTCACATTTTCTGCTGTAATTTTGGGGGGGAAATCTGCACTCTTAAAAATAAAGGTTCCATGATGTGCTCCGATTATGCTATTTTAAAGATTCCTACAATAGGATATGCATCCAAGGTCAAAAAAACACTTGAATTTTCTCATAATATACACTGCAGCATCACCTACTATCTCACAGTGTCTAAAACAGTTCGACCAAGGATTCAGTCTCTCTAAACTGAGAGCCTACTCTGCTCTGATTGGTCAGATGTTGAGCCCAATCTGTTTGGTCTACCACTTATAGGTGATACGAATCATCATCGTATCATCACGGTGATACGAACAGAAACAATGGCGTCTGTTTTGCCGTATCAATTCGAACCTGAGTTCTCATCCTTTAGAAGTGCAAAATTTGCTTTAGCAGCGCAGAAAACAGCGCCTTCACAACATGTCGAAAACACGGGCGAATAAAAGTAGACATTGAAGAACATTGGCTGGCAGTTTACACACAGCTGTATTAAACACTACATGAAAGATAATATCCGGAAAAGCATAGTAGGGGCACTTTAACATCCATGGAATCTTTCCGTTCCTCAAAAGGTTCTTTTTAAAATGTAAGAAAAGTGTTCACTGAAAGTTTCTTTGAGAATGGATCTTTTATGGCATCGCTGCAAACCCCCCTTTGGAACCTTGATTTTTAAGAGTGTGTGGAATGGATTTAAACATGGTGAAATGTGTTTAACAGAACCGACAATACTACACTCTTATTGGTCGCTGGAAACATTATCAGATTAGCCCAAATATTTGAATGATGAAAATGCACAGGGCGAAAGATGTATATGACAGCCGTTCCGATTCCCCAGAGTTCTGTGGGTGCAGATTCTGTGTGGGCCTGTCTGTCATCTTAATGTGATTTAGCCGAGTAGGACGTGTTCCTGGATCAACATCCTTGTTGGTTGTTAAACAACATTCCAGTCTGTCAACCAATCAGATTTTAGGGATAGATTTAAGCGGCCTGAACAAATGTCGTTTTCTAACAATTATTTCACTTGGATATTAGGAGGGGATTATGCTTAGGGTTGCAAGTAGGACTGCAGTTGCTCGCAGGAAAGGTTGTTCCAGGACCAACAAAGGAGGTTAATCCTGCTAAATCACATTCTACAAATAACAGTCTGATCTGAATTACATCTATCTTGTGTACTTTTTGATTCTGGGGTCTAAAGCCAAAAGGGCAAATCTCGATTTGTAATCTTTGTTCTTCATCACAGGACAGTAACTTTTCTATAAAACATTGACCCATGCCCTGACTAATATCTTGCAGTCTTGTTTTGTTTCGTTTTTAAGTTGCTGCTTTATAAATTCAAACTGTATGACGATTAAGGTACTATGGGAAGATACAGATATTTACTAAAACATCGCTAAATTTGAAGGGAATCACATACACAAAATCAATAACCCATCTTTATGCATTTCAGTTCTCTGAGAAATACTGCTCTATATTTATAATGTTTACAAGTTTACAAGACTTCCCATTGTAGCTCAGACTCTTTTGAAGCCTGAAAGGAAAGAGTAGGTACCAGTTTGCTTTATTAATAACTGTGTATTATACAGTTTGTTGAGGAGCTCAGGAAATTAGCTCAATTCTTGTCCATTAGTGTCATGTATACTATAACATTGTGAACCTGAGCTTACAGATTTGGTTTGCTATATTAAACACTACCTTATTCCGTGTTGATACAGGGGCCCTAAAAAGTGTTGGACAGTTAAATCAAACTTAAAAATGTAATAACATTTAAAAAATGCCACTTGGCTTGATATTTTGTAATTTAAGTGTTGCATACTCGTCCAAATACTTTTAGGGGCTCTAAAAATCCCATGTACAGCGATTCCTTTGTGCTGCTAGCTGACTAAATAATAATAATAAGCATGATGAGTGACAAAAGTTTTTTGTACAGGTTCAAACCTTTTATTATATTAGTAAATGTACATACAATTGGTATTTGATTTAAACAGTGTGCTTCCTCACTCTATAAATATTATTTATATAAATGTATATGTGTGTTTATGAGTGTGTGTGTGTGTGTGTGTGTGTATGTGTATGTACATAGTCACTACATATTGTCAGATAATTAATATTGTACAATAATAACATGCTTTTTGTAAAACTTACAACACAGACTGGTGTTACCGTTTGGCAATAAAAATGGCCTTTTATTTTCAAATGTATTGAGTTGCTCACAGTATGCACGCTTGTGTATCATTGCATTGTCTGTTTTTTGGCCACTCAATCACAAAGCAAAAATGGCAATTCAGCTTTCAAACTGATTATATGAGTTCTGTTTTTGGAAAATTTTGGCTCTTTATATGGTTATGACAGAGTGTATAGTCAGAAGTTTTTCACGGTCAATAATTCACACCATATTTTATTCGATTCAGAAGATTCTTTTGTGATTTAG
This sequence comes from Gobio gobio, assembly GCF_949357685.1. NCBI lineage: Eukaryota > Metazoa > Chordata > Actinopteri > Cypriniformes > Gobionidae > Gobio > Gobio gobio. Next base: position 18,034,819 of record NC_137111.1, on the reverse strand, counting down.
ATATTTGTATGGTCTTTGATTTGTAAAATACACTTTTACAAGAAATTTGTCTTCCTTGAATGTGTTTATTGCTAATTTAGAGTTGTTAATATTTTTTCTGTTAAAGAGCATTATTTTATTATGGAAATGTTTGTGTCTGAATATTATTTTTGTCAAAATATATAAATAAAATAATAGTAAAAATGTTTATTGAAGATCTTGGTGTGACCTCTCATTTAAAATATTAAATTTGTGTGTGTGTGTGTATATATATATATAAATGTTTATATATATATATATATATATATATATATATATATATATATATATATATATATATATATATATATATATATATATATATATATATATATATATATATATATATGCATTTATTTTGTAAAAAATACAGCAAAAACAGTATTATTGTGAAATATTTTTACGATTTAAAACAACTTTTTTCTATTTTAATAAATTTTAAAATGCAATTTATTTATGTGATTCAAAGCTGAATTTTCAGCAGTCTTCAGTGTCACTTGATCCTTCAGAAATCATTCTAATATGCCGATTTGCTGCTCAAGAAACATTTATGATTATTATTAATGTTAGTGATTAGTATTAACAGTTGTGAAAAAAAAATTCAGGATTATTTAATGAATAGAACGTTTAAAAGAACAGCATTTATCTGAAATATAATTTAAGCTTTTGCAACATTATACATGTCTATCACTTGATCAATGTAATGCATTGCTGAACAAATTATTAATTCTGAATAAAGTATTAATTTTTTTTCAGTTCTTTCCCAAAAAGAAAAAAAATTCTTATCGACCCAAAACTTTTGAACGGTAGTACAATGTTATAAACGCTTTCTATTTCAGACAAATACTGTTCTTTTCTATTCATCAAAGAATCCTAAAAAAAGGATTTCTGAAGGATCATGTGACACTGAAGACTGGAGTAGTGATGCTCAAAATTCAGCTTTGCATCACAGGAATAAATTATGTCTCTTAAAGGGTCATCCATTGTACAGTTTATATATAAACTGTACAATGGATGACCCTTTAAGAGACATAGAGTCTGAATTGCAGAATTCCAGCACATGTTCACATGAGTGCAAGATAGGAGGATAAAAGCAAGCTAAGAGCTTAGTGATTTATACATGGGCCTGAACACAAAGAAGTACAGAAATAAATTGTGACAGTACGCTGCAACGGGTAACCCAAGACCGAGAGCTTTATGTCCCATCAGGTCAGGGGGAGAAGATCAACTCACTAGTCTTCAAAGGCCCGGCAGGGTCCTCAGCCCAGCGCTGGAGGGTTCACAAAGGGATGGAGCCAGTTTGCAGCTCGCTCACCAGCAGATGTTCCCTTTCCAAGCAGCTGGGACAAGACTTTGTAGAGGAATGAGAGCTAACTGTTGTGTCAGAGCAATCGTGTGAAGTACTAAGTGATGAGAACCATTTGCACCTGAATGAGACTCAGATTTAGATAGGGGATTTTGATCTTTTCTCATCTGAACTGCTTCAAGATATGTTTTGAATTTTAAAATGCATTATGTATTTGGAGCAAACCAAAAAATGTTGCATTGATGTGGTCATTAAATTAGTATACTGGCTTTATTAACTGCGCTTAAGTGCATACATGTACATCATGTTCTAAAATGTCTGCAGTTCACATATGGTTCATCTTAAAAGACTTAACGTGGTTCACTCATAAACATATTCCAGGCTCGTTCACACTTGGTCAGGACTCACAAAGTCTGACATGACACAGCAGGCCTTTATGAGCAGTGTTGGGGGTAACACATTACAAGTAACTCGAATTATGTAATCAGATTACTTTTTTTCAAGTAACTAGTAACGATTACTTTTAAATTTACAACAAAATATTGTACTTTTTCAAATAAGTAACGCAAGTTAGTGCAGAGGTGTTGTGTGCGCTGTGTAAACATGATGGATATTACAGTTAGACTAAATGTGAGCAGGCATTTACTCATCTAACTTGCACAAAAACAGATTCAGTATTCCTAAAAAGGAATAAAAACAGTGAAATGCAAACTCTGAGGACCTGCAATAATATGTTAAATAACACAAATATACGTCATGTATTTAATCTCACTTGTATTAACCTTCGATGATCCAATTCAGCCACACGAATAAACAAAAATGACGTTAGAATCCTCTTCTTAAATCCTACTCTTTTATGGCCTTGTCCCAAATGGCACACTTCATGTGCACTTTCGGTCTTGTGGACTTACAATGGCCGCTGCGTGCGCGTGTCCGTTAAGTCCACAAGACCGTAGGGTGTCCCATTCGTCATTTAAGCATAAAGAAGGTAGCTCGTGAGCGTCCCCTTTGTGGCTGCTATGCGCCCTTGATGCGCACTTCAGCTGAGCCCCCAAGTTCGCGAGCTACGCAGAGGACTTCTACCCGGCAGTCAAAGCGCCATTACGTTGTGAAAGTGCGGACTCAGAGGAAGACCATGAGGGTTTAGGGTGCCATTTGGGACAGGGCCTATGTCGTGAAAGTGCGGATTCAGAGGAAGACCGTGAGGGTTTAGGGTGCCATTTGATACAGGGCCTATGAGTAGCCTACTGTGAATTTGGGCATACTTCTTTTGTCACATACTGTTTTTCGCCTTCTATATAGTAGGGAAGTATGTGACTTCAGATGCAGCCTTGAACTTTCTTCTCCTGCGTTCTATTCTTCTGCAGTTCAGAATGGCAGCACAGCTGGAACGTTTGTTTGAGCTGCGCCCTCAAATAAAGGTGTGAATTTGCATTTCCTTCAACCCGAAGCTTATTCATTTCACTTTTGGTGTGAATATGGCCTTTACATTGCCAAAAATATATATTTTTTTAGATTACAAAACAAACAAGCAAGCAATCCCAGCTGAGAAAGAGTAACACAAAATTAACATTACACATTACTTTCCATAAAAAGTAACTAACACAATTAGTTACAGTGGCAAGAAAAAGTATGTGAACTGCTTGCAGAATCTGTGAAAATGGGAATCCTAAAAATAAAAGAGATCATACAAGACGCCTGTTATTTTTTATTTAGTACTGTCCTGAATAAGATATTTTACATAAAAATGTTTTACATATAGTCCACAAGACAAAAAAATTGGTGAATTTATTAAAACAACCCCGATCAAAAGTTTATGAACCATTGATTCTCAATACTGTGTCGTTCCCTGGATGATCAACAGCTGTTTTTGTGTTTCGTGATGGTTGTTCTTGAGTCCCTTGTTTGTCCTGAGCAGTTAAACTGCCCAATGTGAAAACTTTTGGACAGGATGAAGATGTCCAAATTTTTCTTATTTTGTTAAAAAATCTATTTAGTACTGTCCTTCAGAAGCAATGGAAGATACATGTTTCCCAGAAGACAAATTAAATTTACCTTGATCTTCAAATTCAATACGTTTTCACCCCCCGGTTCTTAATACATTGTGTTTCCTTCTGGAGCATCAGTGAATGTTTCAACCTTTTTTAATCTTTTTAATCCCTCAATTATCCTCAGTGTGAAAAGATGGCTCTTAAAATCGTACAGTCACTGCTGGAGAGGGTTCAAATATGAAAAAGATGCTGGAAAACTGAAGAATGTGTAGGACCTGGAGGATTTTTCTGAAAAACGTTGGGCAGTTGAACTGCTCAGGACAAACAAGAGACTCATGAACAACCATCACAAAACACAAAAACAGCCGTGGATCATCCAGGCAACGACACACAGTTTTAAGAATCAATGGTTCATAAACTTTTGATCGGGGTCATTTTAATAAATTCAGCTATTTTTTTGTCTTGTGGACTATATGTAAACATTTTTTATGTAAATATCTAGTTAAAATTATTCCCATTTTCACAGATTCTGCAAGCGGTTCACATACCTTTTCTTGCAACTGTACTTAGGGAGTAACAAAATATTGTAACACAATACTTTTAAAAGTAACTCTCCCAAACAAAGTAAAAATAGTAAAATAAAATAAAATGTTCTTAACATTTTTGTCTTACTTTAGTTAAATATCAAACCAAACAAAATATAAATTTATTTGAGATTCAAAATTGCATAAGATAGTAAGAATTATTTTTAAAAAATACATCAGGGTCATGAAAAGGAGAGTTTTGCATTAAAAAAATGTAATTCCTATATGTACTTCAAAAATAAAAATAAAAACTGCTGGTGTAGTTTGACTGGAGTTTTCTTGTTTTCCAATGCAAAATGTCCTGACTGAACCGCAACCTTGGTTTAATTATAAATATGCATGATCGTTGTGAAACAAGCAGGTAGGTCTTTGTCATTTGATCAAAGCTGACAATCAACAGCATGGATTCATATACAGACATAATGAAGTGTGACGTTTCTCTCTCTGTATATGCTGTGGACTGGAGTTCTGTGAAGAGTCAAACTACCTTTGCGTGACTCCCCTGGCTTTGCCATGCACACTGTAACCAAACCCAGCGTGAAAATGTTTATATTTTTGACCCTATTTGGAAGAACCAGAACCCATCCCCCTTGAGCCAAGATGGTGGATTTCATGATGTTTACACTACATATAAGCCAGTTGCATAGAGGGTTAAAATTGGTACAATGTTAAATTCTTACATGTGTGTGTCATAGACTGAACAAAGGCAAAGTCAAAGCCCCAAATATTTATTTAGAATTCCATGCCGAAAGAAAGAAAGAAAGAACGAAAGAAAGAAAGTAATTTAACAATATAGGAAAACATTTGACATCTTTCCTGTGCATGTAGCACTATATTGGAGTTGTTAAAACGAAAGAGGAAGACAAATGCATTATTTTACAATAGTTAAATGAGAAAGACAAAGAGAGAGTGTGTAAAAAAGGTGGTTTTCCATTTTATTGACTGCAGCGTCATTCAGTCATTGTCAAACTTAATCCATTGTTCAACGTTTTTAACCACTTTAATTAATTAAAATTATTTTGTTTTAACTTAGTAATATTGTAAAGTCCGAAAGAAGACAGACAGAATGAAAGAAAGAAAGGAGAGAAAGGGGGTGATTTTGAATGGGTTTATTTGTTTATTATATGAATGAATGAGCAATAAAGGAATCACGCGCTGTAGATCCGCCGCACATGATCTGAATTCCAGACGTGACGCGCGCGCTCGCTAGTGATAATCAAATCACGTGACAGGCGCGCGCACACAAACACACTCACGGAAGCGCTGCTGCAGTACAGCTGATGTCAAACTGTTTGTTGTTCTGTGATATTCAACTGCCTCATGATTTCGGGGGCAATGGTACTCTTCTGTTCTAGAAGCGAACAACTAAAATAGTAAGTTTACTTTGTTGAAACGTAAACTGGTTAGACGTTTTAGTGCAAAAAGTTTCCACTTGAACTTTTGTTTTCTGCGAATTAAGCATCAAATGGGGCGTGAGCTATAGTTTCATCCTGGAGGAACCGAGAGGTTTGGGCTTCTGCTGCAGTTGGGATGGAACAAGAGTATTGTGTACTATTGTGTGTTGTGTAGTCGTTGTTTGCATTCTAATATGTTTTATTGTATTGCATTTGAATACCAAGGAAGCTGCATTGAGCAATATGAGTTTTTAATTTCTGAAATATTGTCTTTGAGTTCTTTTTGGTGTCTTACAGAATTATTTATCCCATTAGAAGTCATACTGGCCCTAAAGGAACTGTTTTATAAAATATATTTTGGTAACACTTTATTTGACAGTGACCTTGTTACATAACAAGGACACTGTCAAATAAAGTAATAACATGCACCATAGTAATAACAGTAAATTATGCATAATTACGTGCAACTAACCCTCAACCTAACCCTATAGTAAGTACATGTTGTTTATTATTATTACTCAGTACTTAATATAATTACACTGTACCAATGACACCTTAAAATAAAGTGTATATATTTGTTGTGTTATGTTGGAATTCATTACAGATTATTAGGACTGGTGAAGTATGATTTTTATTTTGATTAGTTGCATGGAGAGGTTTTTGAAAGATGAATGTTTAAACAAAGCCATGTTAGAGTGAAACCGTGAGAATAATAATAAATATTGTCCTAATAACTGCATTTGTGTTCAGGTAAAATGAAGTGTCTACTGGTGGCCAACGATAACGCAGAGGTTTTGTTCTACTGGAGTGACAACGAGTTCGAGCAGCGGATCCAGGATCAGTATGTTGTTTCCCAGGAGGAAGGAGAACGAGTGAGAATTAATGCTGTTTGACATATCAGTTAAATTAGTGCTGTCAAATGATTAATTGTATCCAAAATAAAAGTTTGTGTTGCATAATAGATGTGTGTTTACTGTGTATGATTATTATGTATATAAATACACACACATGTATATATTTAGGAAAATAAATATATATTTACATATAAAATATGTATATTTATATATAATATAAATAATATATATATATATATATATATATATATATATATATATATATATATATATATATATATATATATATATATATATATATATATATATATATATGCAAATATTTATTTGTGTGGGTATTTAAATATACATAATAAGTATACACAGTAGACACACATATTAGGGCTCTATCATACGCCCAGTGCAATGCGGCAGCAGGTGAGACGCAAGTGTTTTTTTGCTAGTTTCAGCCCAACGCAGTTATCATTTTCACGTCCTGCATCATGTTGTTTAAATCGCAAATGCACTTGCGCCCATCTGTTCAGCCATGGGCATGTTCAGGCACATTGTTGGCGCGTTGCTATTTTGAGGCAACTGAAATAGACTGCGCCATTGACCAACTGAAACCTGCTCTAAAGTCAATTGCGCTGTATTTTTTGTATTATTTAAAGGGCATGTTAGTAAATATGCGCCTATAGGCGAATGCACAACGCGCGTACACTCTGCTTATTACGCACACAGGGACGCGCAGCAGCACACAAACATTTTTAAATATTAAAAATAAAAGGATTCCTCTCTGAAGAAGTGTTCAGTCTTTCCGCATGCAAATTCTGCCATGGTGCAAGCACAACTGGCTTTTAAAGGGAATGGGAGATGAGACTCTGATTGGTTTATTGGTTAATGCCCAAAGCACGATTACTTTATGATGCCCGCGGTGGCGGCGGTCGCGAATTTGTATTTGGAGGTTGTTGAGAGAGCATTTTCTTGTGGTGCCCCCCTGAGCACTTGGTGCCCTACGCACAGCGTGTGATGCGCGTCGTGGGAGTGGCGGCACTGGCTTTAAACCATGCGCTCAGATCGTTAAAACAGGGTCCATATTATGCAAACACAGACTTTTATTTTTGATGCGATTAAACACAATTAAATGTTTCACAGCCCTAATTTAAATTTAAGACAATTTTTAAAATATTAAGCTACATTTTATTTTTAAATAAAACAAAAACATTTTTAAATAAAATTTAAAATACATGCATTCATATTATTGTGGAAAGTTGAATGATTATTGATAATATTTTTATGTGTTCTTAGCTGCCCGCTTTTGAAGACAGCATTAACACTGTCTTCGCACCCATCATCATCTCCTGTAGCACCATGGTGGACCGACTCGAGGACAATTACACCTCCTTCAGCACAGAAAACAATCATATCTATGTTCTGCATCAGGTAATCCACAGCAGAATGAAAGCGTCATCTGATCTAACACTAATAAATATGTTTTATATTATATTGTTAAATATCAATATTTTTTCATTTAGATGTTCTGAGTGGTGTTTAATTAATTAATTTTCAATTAATGAATTGAGTAAATACTCTAAATTCTGTTGAAAATACTTTATAACTTCATTACACATAAGATAAAATCTATAAATTGTCTTATATTATATAAAATTAATAAAATGTTTTTACATTTGCTTCACATGGAGATCTGATCTCATCATCATCAAGTTTGTCTGTGATTACATGAAGAAACTGAAAAAACTGAGACAGACTAAATCCAGAAGAACTAAGGATCCAAGACACTTGAATAAACCAACCTCCAAAGCTACCTGGAAAAACTATGTGCAAGTGCCCCAGGACAAAATTTGTTTTAAATGCAAAGGGTGGTCACACCAAATATTGATTTGATTTAGTTAATTGATAAATAAATCTATCTGTGACATTATTTTTGAAATCATCCTCACTTTACAGCACTTTTACACAAGTGCCTAAAACTTTTCACAGTACTGTGGCTTTGCAGGTTTGGTTTCTTCAAGTGTCTTGGAGACGTTGCCGCAGTTCTTCTGTCTCAGTTTTTTCTGTTTCTTCATGTAATCACAGAAAGACTCCATGATGGTGAGATCAGAGCTCTGTGTGTGGAGCATACCAGCTGTTGTCAGACTCCTTGTGCATACAAAAGTCTCATTGGATTATTCAAATTAATGGCAAAAGGAATATTTGGAAATGTACATTTATATTTCTTACTGACACACAACAGCAAAAGATATAAATAACTGGCGTAAAACCATTTTTTGGGGGGTGAAAATATTAATGCAATACAACAACAACCATGCCAGATTCAAAGTCACTAAAATCACATTTCTTCCGTAACACTCTTTCAAGAAATGATATGTATTTTTCCAGTACTAATGCTATATCTGTCAACAACACTTGTGCTTTCTGTCATGCAGTTTGAGGAATGTCTGTACATCGCTGTGAATGGAGACGGAGATGAGACCGAGGAGGATTTGAAGAGAAAGATCTATGTGATGAAGAAACTCACAGAAATCATGTTTGGGATGGTGACGCTCAGCGGGCCCCTCTTGAGGAAAGAGTGAGAACTGCACTTTGTTCAACATCACCAGATTTCATACCATACTGTAGACTGAAGGGATAGTTCACCCAAAAATGAAAATTCTGTCATCATTTACTCACCCTCAAGTTGTTCCAAACCTGTATAAGTTTCTTTGTTCTGCTGAACACAAAAGAAGATATTTAGAAGAATGTTTGTAACCAAGCCGATAGAGCAACCATTGACATAGTAGGGGAAAAAATACGATGGTAGTCAATGGTTGCGTAATATAAGTTTGATTATTCTATTGGTTCCTGATTTTTTCATTTCAGATCCATTAAATTCAAGCAATATATATATATATATATCAGGCAGGGCTCTACATAGCGACCATTTTGGGCGCATTTGCACCTGAAAATGACTGCGTGCGACTGTGAAAAAACAATTAGGCGCACCGGTGCGAGTGACCCGATCGATTCTCATGAATAAATGTAATACAATCGGAATAAAAACTACAACTGCCAAAGTGCATCAACACTGACTGAGCAACAGTTGCGTTTCGTTCTGCGATCGACTGCTTGTCATGCCTTCTGTCAGCAGAGCATGTGCAAAAAACGTGTGTAACGGACTAAACTTCATAGATAGTTTACCAGGTGAGACGGATGTGACGCAGCCATGCGCACTTACCAGACGCCTCGCGCTGATGTTTATTTGCAGCCAAATCCAAATTAACTAGAAATACCACATTTGGATTATCATAAACAAGGTCGGAAATTAACGGGGGCTTGGGGCAAAAAATGCCACCCGAAAATTACTAAATAATAATTTAAAAAAGCCCCTGTATGAGTACTTGATTTAATCTTTAGGCTATCAGCTTCAGTCCACAACTTTTCTCGTGTTTAAAAATTACTAGATGTATATATGAGAGTACATCATGAATCCATTTTCCAAACCGTGTTTTTATCTTACCCTGAATCACTACGGTACACATATAATAAGTGTTTATATTCTGACTATTTTATTCCAGTTTGGTTCGCAGCGCTGCGGAGGAGCACAGTCCCTGCGTGACTCGCCATAGACATAAACAGAGAGAAGTAGATCCGGCTGCAGTGTTCTTCCGCGAGACGCATGCAGTTCTGTTTATTAGCGCCAGAGCGCCAAAACAGTTACTGACTGCTATTGCTCCGAGTTGGCAATGATTGCAAATGTTATACTGACCTTGTACAAAAGTCCAATATACAAGCTGATGTTAAGTAACAACGTTTTAGCCACAATACTGTTTATTTCGTGAAAATCAAAACTACACCAGAACTGTTGCGCATCTCCAAGCGGTTCGATTCGAATGAATCTGCGTTTGAACGATTGAATCAATGACTCGCAAATAGACTTGACGCGCCACCTACTGGCGGTTTTATTTTCATATTTATACTTTGCATGAACTTTTTATTTAAAATATCATACTTTTAAAGTTTCACTTGTACATAACCCATTTCTAAATTCAAAAACTTATATTTAAAACATTCATACAACATTATTTACCCATGAGCTGCATTAAACAGTCTAATCACCACTTCAGATAGAGCTGCTGTGCCACTTCTACACTGCAAAGATTGATCTTTTGATGCTGATTTAATTAGATTGGTAACAGTCTGATTGTGTCGTATTGCTGTAACTGAATTTATTGTTTAAATTAACATTTTAAAAACAACTTTTCTATTTTAATTGAAGAAATTGATAAGATGATCCATATATTTAATAAGATTAGAAAACATTGCTCTTATAATGGTAAAAATGCCCCTGGACATTAATTTAAAGGGACAAAGATAGTCCTGTAATGGGGAAGTTATAATTGGAATGCGTGTTATTGATCAGAAAGTGCTCCTAAATTTTTTAAATTAGGAGCACAAGTGCTCCTCAAGAAAAATGTTAGCGTAGAGCCCTGTATATATATATATATATATACATATATTAGTATACGTTTTTAAAAGAAGCCATTTTCGGCTTCAGTTTCGGTGTTCGGCCAAGTGCATCCTAAATTTTCGGTTTCGGCCAGTTTCGGTGCATCACTACAAATAAATATGTTTTATATTATATTGTTAAATATCAATTTTTTTTTATTTAGATGTTCTGAGTGGTGTTTAGATTTTCAATTAATGAATTGTGTAAATACTCTAAATTCTGTAACTTTATTACACATAAGATAAAATCTATAAATTGTCTTATATTATATAAAATTAACACAAAAGAAGATATTGAGAAGAATGTTTGTAACCAAGCAGATAGAGCAACCATTGACTACCATAGTAGGGAAAAAAATACTATGGTAGTCAATGGTTGCTCTATCTGCTTTGTTACAATCATTCTTCAAAATATCTTCTTTTGTGTTCAGCAGAACAAAGAAACAAATACAGGTTTGGGACAACTTGAGGGTGAGTAAATGATGACAGAATTTTCATTTTTGGGTGAACTATCCCTTTAATAGAACTAGTCTCATTGCATTTCACTTCATTTTATTTTTGGTTATTACACCAAAGGACTTTGGTCTTAAACCTGAACAGACAAAAGCATTTTTAACAGACACTTTCATATATTTGAATTTATTTGTCAGATTGCGCCCTCAAGATACAGAGCAAAGGAACCGGTTATGGAAGAAGCTACGAAGCCTCCTGGAAACGTACAGCCACTTGCGAGAGCATGACCAAAGCTTTTTAGTGGAGGTGTGTGCAAGCGCTATTTTTATCAGTTGTATGCTGGGTTTAGTTTTAGATCACACATGAAGAGTTCTCTGCCTTTGTTCAGGCGGTGGAAAGGTTGATCCACCCGACCCTTTGTGAGCAGTGCATCGAGTTTCTGGAGCGTCGGCTGGTGCAGCAGATCAACAGCAACATGGACAGAGCGGGCGAGGAGGTGCTGCATGCTTTCATACTGGTGCACACCAAACTGCTGGCCTTCTACTCCAGGTACAGCAAACGCTTATGGAGAACATGATGTTTTGACCACAAAATAAATCAGAAGGAAGCAACAAATATTTTGCTACAGAGAACTTTGAAAATAATCTCAGATTTCTAACTTTTTGTGCAGTCGAAATGCCAGCAACCTAAACCCCTCTGATCTCCTGGCTCTGATCATCCTTGTGCAGGATCTCTATCCCAGCAAAATCGACCTAGATGACACTCCTGAGGTTTGATGTGTCTTGTTTTTGATATCACTTGTTGATATCTCACAGTGTTTTATTTTTCATTGTGCCCTGACAGTATTTTCTGTATATTTAGGAGTTAGAGAACAGTTCAGTTCCTGATGTATTCTACACACCAGAGCCCTCTCCTCCTGAACGGGAATCAGGTGATTAAAACGAATAGACTTACATAGACTTTGGGCCTCATTAATGAAACACGAGCAGAACGAATTTGTGTGTAAATCGTTCGTAAAGCCGCTCTGACGTACATTTTCGGATTCACGGAAATTTTTGTATTTTCAAAATGTTAGTTGGTACAAAAGAAATTTGCACCTGCTCCCTACCACATGTAAATGGTGCGTTGCATTTTGATGGACTATGTACCATAATAATATTTCAAGAGTTGATTTGCCCCGTCATTCTTGGGTAATAGGCAGCGCTCGTCACTGTCACTTTTTACCCGGCCGTCCAATCACAGTGGAGGAGGGGCGGGAAAAAAACTACATCGACCAATCATCCCACTTGTACACCGACTAAACAACAATACTGGAGAAGTTAATACTGCTTTTTACTGCTTTTTTTATATTCAGTTTATTCCTCAAAATGAGATACTAGTAACACAGTACTACCATGGATATTCTGTATCATATTCATAGCAATCAAAGTATCTCAGAAGGAAAAACTCTGCCCTGGCAAAGCGCTTTCAGCGCCACCAGCTGGCCATTTTCAGAAGAGCACCAGGTGTTTTTTAGCTGGTTAAAATGCTTTGATGGACACACAATAATTTAATATTTATTGCTAGGCATATGACCAATTAGTCTCTTTAGCATTTATACAAAATACTGGAGCCAAACCTGAGAAAGAATTCCAGAAGATTCCACAGCGTTCCTGCACACGTCATTTGCAGTTGTAACTCATGGGCAGGGATTATGCAAATGATGAATGACCCTATTTACGAATGTTTGGAATTCTTTATATACACACGTTTTACTACCGAATCCGTGGTATACGAAGCGTTTGTGAATCTGGAGGAGAGTTTTCGTAAATGTCAATTTTACGCGCAAATTACTCAGAATTTGCTCATATATTTACGAAAGTTTCATGAATGAAGCCCATTGTGTGTAATGCAATGATTTCTAGACATGTTTGCTAAAATTTTGAAATTTAACAAAAGTGATAAGTATACAAGCTGCATATTTGTGTTTTGAATGCACAGTCCGACCAAGAGGTTTCAGTCCGCCTGTCTTCCAGTTTGTAGATCCTGATGTTCAGGTGAGCTATCTGTTCCTGTCCATCTCTGCTGGCCTAAAAGTAATATGATTATGTACACTACCGTTCAAAAGTCTGGAGTCAGTAAGATTTCTTTAAAATAATTTGTTGTCAAAAAGATGAGAATAGAAATAGAAATAATAGAAATAAATTGTAAAAGAAATAAAATAATAATTGTGTGTGTGTGTGTGTGTGTGTGTGTATATATATATATATATATATATATATATATATATATATATATATATATATATATATATATATATATATATATATATATATATATATATATATATATATATATATATATATATATATATATATATATATATATATATTCTTCATCACAGCACCTGTTAGAGGGTGAGATATATTAGGCAGCAAGTGAATTTTGTCCTCGAAGTTGATGTGTTAGAAGCAGGAAAAATGGGCAAGCATAAGGATTTGAGCGAGCTTGACAAGGGCCAAATTGTGATGGCTAGATGACTGGGTAAGAGCATCTCCAAAACTGCAGCTCTTGTGGGGTGTTCCATGCAGTGGTCAGTATCTATCAAAAGTGCTCCAAGGAAGGAACAGTGGTGAACCGGCAACAGGGTCATGGGCGGCCAAGGCTCAGTGATGCATGTGGGGAGTTTGGAGGCCTCAAACTCGTTGTTGTGCTCCTCAAACCATTCCCTTTTTGCTTTGTGGCAGGGCGCATTATCCTGCTGAAAGAGGCCACAGCCACCAGGGAATACCGTTTCCATGAAAGGGTGTACATGGTCTGCAACACTGCTTAGGTAGGGGTACCTACCTAAGGGGGTGTTACATGTCAAAGTAACATCCACATGGATGGCAGGACCCAAGGTTTACCAGAAGAACATTGCCCAAAGCATCACACTGCCTCCGCCAGCTTGCCTTCTTCCCATAGTGCATCCTGGTACCATGTGTTCCCCAGGTAAGCGACACACACGCACCTGGCCATCCACGTGATGTAAAAGAAAACATCATACCAGGCCACCTTCTTCCATTACTCCGTGGTCCAGTTCTGATGCTCACGTACCCACTGTTAGCGCTTTCGGCAGTCGACAGGGGTCAGCATGGGCACCCTGACTGGTCTGCGGCTATGCAGCCCCATACGCAACAAACTGTGATGCCCTGTGTATTGACACCTTTCTATCAGAAACAGCATTAACTTCTTGAGCAATTTGAGCTACAGTAGCTCATCTGTTTGATCGGAGCACACGGGCCAGTCTTCGCTCCCCACGTGCATCAATGAGCCTTGGCTGTTCATGACCCAGTTTTTTGTTCACCACTGTTCCTTCCTTGGAACACTTTTGATTGATACTTACCACTGGAGACCGGAACGCTCTGCTCTGACCCAGTCGTCTAGCCATCACAATTTGGCCCTTGTCAAACTCGCACAAATCCATCTACGCGTGCATATTTTTTCTGCTTCTTACACATCAATTTGAGGACAAAATGTTCACTTGATATATCCCACCCACTAACAGGTGCCGTGATGAAGGGATTATCAGTGTTATTTACTTCACCTATATATATATATACAGTGAGGAAAATAAGTATTTGAACTCCCTGCTATTTTGCAAGTTCTCCCACTTAGAAATCATGGAGGGGTCTGAAATTGTCATCGTAGGTGCATGTCCACTGTGAGAGATATAATCTAAAAATAATTTATGATTTTTTTAACCAATTATTTGTATGATACAGCTGCAAATAAGTATTTGAACACCTGAGAAAATCAATGTTAATATTTGGTACAGTAGCCTTTGTTTGCTAGCCTAGAAATCTAGACGCACCCTAGCGGCAGAAAATTAATTTTGCCTCGAGTGTAGTCTAGCAACTCTCGGTAGACCTCAGAGCTGGAAAAACCAAACTCTGATCAGGCCAATCACAGCGTGTGCAGAGTCGGTGGGCGGGCTTAACATAATGACGGAGCGGAGTTGCGGAGATTCTGCGTGCTACAAGTAAACAAAGAAGCTGACGACCAGCGTCTTTCAAATCGGTTTTGGCCGCTACTCTGGAAGACTTGGAGTTAAGCTTTCCTTTGAGGAAAGAACAAAGAACGGCACTTAAGTCATTCGTAAGAAAGGAAGATGTATTCGGAGTTTAATCTGTCAACTAACGTTAGCTCCGCCTCGGTTGGTTGTGGCGCTATCCAATTGCGTGCAGAGGGAATTTGACAGACAACCGTTTATCCCGCCCCTCGGATTGAGCCCTGTCAATGGTGAGTTTCCAGACCAAACATCTTGATGTGGGTCTGGCTTGTCAGACTATTTGTTTGCAATTACAGAGGTCAAACGTTTCCTGTAGTTTTTCACCAGGTTTGCACACACTGCAGGAGGGATTTTGGCCCACTCCTCCACACAGATCTTCTCTAGATCAGTCAGGTTTCTGGCCTGTCGCTGAGAAACACGGAGTTTGAGCTCCCTCCAAAGATTCTCTATTGGGTTTAGGTCTGGAGACCTTGATATGCTTCTTACAGAGCCACTCCTTGGTTATCCTGGCTGTGTGCTTCGGGTCATTGTCATGTTGGAAGACCCAGCCTCGACCCATCTTCAATGCTCTAACTGAGGGAAGGAGGTTGTTCCCCAAAATCTTACAATACATGGCCCCGGTCATCCTCTCCTTAATACAGTGCAGTCGCCCTGTCCCATGTGCAGAAAAATACCCCCAAAGCATGATGCTACCACCCCCATGCTTCACAGTAGGGATGGTGTTCTTGGGATGGTACTCATCATTCTTCTTCCTCCAAACACGTTTAGTGGAATTATGACCAAAAAGTTCTATTTTGGTCTCATCTGACCAGATGACTTTCTCCCATGACTCCTCTGGATTATCCAAATGGTCATTGGCAAACTTAAGACGGGCCTGGACATGTGCTGGTTTAAGCAGGGAACCTTCCGTGCCATGCATGATTTCAAACCATGACGTCTTAGTGTATTACCAACAGTAACCTTGGAAACGGTGGTCCCAGCTCTTTTCAGGTCATTGACCAGCTCCTCCCGTTCTAGCTGATAGACAGGTGTTCAAATACTTATTTGCAGCTGTATCATACAAATAAATAGTTAAAAAAATCATACATTGTGATTTCTGGATTTTTTTTTTTTTAGATTATGTCTCTCACAGCGGACATGCACCTACGATGACAATTTCAGACCCCTCCATGATTTCTAAGTGGGAGAACTTGCAAAATAGCAGGGTGTTCAAATACTTATTTTCCTCACTGTATATATATACAGCTCTGGAAAAAATTAAGAGACCACTGCAATTTTTTCTTAAATCAGCATCTCTACATGTATGGCAGCCATTCCATTCCAGTGTCTGTTGAATTCCATCCCAGGCACACCTCATTCTACTGAATGAGGTGCTGATTAGGTGATCACCTGAACCAAATCTTTTTTACTACACTGCTGTGGTCATCACTATCCTCTTGCAATAGAACCAGCTGGATGGCAAAGAACAGTGCTAATAGTAACTCAAAAGTAATTAGAATCGAAAAATAACTATTGACCATGCCAAAAGAGTTGAAAAGGAAAGCTTTGAGTGAGGAAAAGAAGGGTTCAGTTCTAGCTTTACTGGCAGAGGGATACAGTGAGCGTCAAGTTGCTTCCATCCTTAAAATTTCAAAGACGGCGGTTCATAAGAACAAGGTCAAGCAGCAGACATTGGGGACAACAAAGCTACAGACCGGCAGAGGGTCGAAAACGACTCTCCACTGACCGGAATGACCGCCAACTCATTCGAATGGCACTCAACAACCGTAGGATGACATCAAGTGACCTACAAAAAGAATGGCAAATGGCAGCTGAGGTGAAGTGCACAGCGAGGACTGTTCGAAACCGGCTCCTAGGGGCAGGGCTGAAGTCGTGCAAAGCTAGAAAAAAGCCCTTCATAAATGAGAAGCAAAGAAGAGCCAGGCTGAGGTTTGCAAAAGACCACAAGGATAGGACTGTAGAGGACTGGAGTAAGGTCATCTTCTCTGATGAGTCCAATTTTCAGCTTTGTCCAACACCTGGTCGTCTAATGGTTAGATGGAGACCTGGGGCCTCATTTATAAAACTTTGCGTAGGATTTGCGTCAGAAGTGGCGTACGGATGAAACATAGGACGTGCATACGCACAGAAATATTCGGATTTATAAAACCGTGCGCACGCACATCCTACGCAGTTTTCCCTTAATAAATCACAATCAATTCTAAATGTAGCGCAGCTTTTGCGGCTTCATGTCACGCCCATAGTTGCCCATAAATAGTCCATGAAACACCCACAAGTTAATATTCATAATTTGTGAAATCATGGCAAACACAGAGAGGAAATTAAAAAAACTTAACTTCACTCAATGCGAAGTAGAAGTTATCGTTGGCGAGGTTGAAAAGAGGAGAAACATTTTGTTTTGGAGGACACAGTGTGGGCATTACTAATGCCAAAAAGGCACTTGAGTGGCAAAAGGTTGCAGACGCCGTAAATGCTGTAGCCTCACAACCTCGGACCGTGGCCGAAATAAAAAAAGAAATGGTCGGACATCAAAGTCGAGGCAAAAAAGCGTCTAGCGCTCCATCGCCAGAGTGCCACGGGTGGGGGAAAGGGGACACCGGAGCAGACCCCTCTTGACGAGAGACTGGCGGCAATTATTGGGGAATCCCTATTAATCCCTATCCCTATTATCAACGTGGAAATGGGAAATAGTTCAGTGCAAATGTAATTTCTTGCAGTTTTCTGAATGGTTGAGACACGTCATACGTTATTTTATCAAAAATAAAACAAACTAAAGGCATATGCATATGATTCCGTAGCTGATGAATACATTTTTACTATGAAAACAACTTTCCCCAGCGGACAATTAATAAATCCATCCATCCATCCATCCATCCATCCATCCATCCATCCATCCATCCATCCATCCATCCATCCATCCATCCATCCATCCATCCATCCATCCATCCATCCATCCATCCATCCATCCATCCATCCATCCATCCATCCATCCATCCATCCATCCATCCATCCATCCATCCATCCATCCATCCATCCATCCATCCATCCATCCATCCATCCATCCATCCATCCATCCATCCATCCATCCATCCATCCACCCACCCACCAGACGGACACATTGACGAGAATATCAGTTTTGTAGGCTACATTATTTCGTTCTGTTTACCATATTATTTATGAGGATGAATTGCATAACATGGCAATATTATTGCAGAACATATTTCACTTTTCTTTTTGCAAATATGTGTTAAATTGCATTTCTGTTGTAATTTTCGTTTGTTTTACACTGCAGATCGATCAAACGGGTGTTCGTGTAGGCTGTTAATTGTAAGACTTGCTTTGTGAAGTCTTCATGTTATTTATGAGAGGCAGTATAGCCATTTCTTTTACACAACGTTCTACAGTTTCACATGTTTATTCCATCTGCCGACGGTGTCGCCATTTCTCATTTCACCCGTTTTTGTGCGTACGCCTGGGTCAGAGCTTGCGTGAAGGACCGCACATTTTCCCGTCAAGTTTGCTTTTTATAAATACCAATTATTGCGTAGAGAGCGGTGTACGCCTTCTTTTGTGCGTACGCAACGTTTATAAATGAGGCCCCTGGAGAGGCCTACAAGCCACAGTGTCTCGCATCTACTGTGAAATTTGGTGGAGGATCGGTGATGATCTGGGGGTGCTTCAGCAAGGCTGGAATCGGGCAAATTTGTCTTTGTGAAGGATGCATGAATCAAGCCACGGACAAGGTTGTCCTGGACGAAAACTTGCTTCCTTCTGCTCTGACAATGTTCCCCAACTCTGAGGATTGTTTTTTCCAGCAGGACAATGCTCCATGCCACACAGCCAGGTCAATCAAGGTGTGGATGGAGGACCACCAGATCAAGACCCTGTCATGGCCAGTCCAATCTCCAGACCTGAACCCCATTGAAAACCTCTGGAATGTGATCAAGAGGAAGATGGATGGTCACAAGCCATCAAAAAAAAGCTGAGCTGCATTAATTTTTGCACCAGGGGTGGCATAAAGTCACCCAACATCAATGTGAAAGACTGGTGGAGAGCATGCCAAGACGCATGAAAGCTGTGATTCAAAATCAGGGTTATTCCACCAAATATTGATTTCTGAACTAGAAATCAAAACATTAGTATTGTGTTGTTTAAAAATGAATATGAATTCATTTTTCCAGGTCTGACAACACTGGATCTTTTTTGTTATTTTGACCAGTTGTCGTTTTCTGCAAATAAATGCTCTAAATGACAATATTTTTACTTGGAATTTGGGAAAAATGTTGTCAGTAGTTTATAGAATAAAACAAAAATGTTAATTTTACTCAAACACATACCTATAAATGGTAAAACCAGAGAAACTGATAAATTTGCAGTGGTCTCTTAATCTTTTTTACAGAGCTATATATATATATATATATATATATATATATATATATATATATATATATATATATATATATATATGTTGCCCAGCCCTATACAATATTATATAATATGTTTTACCCCCTAAAACTTTCTTTTAAACTTTCTATTTATCAAAGAATCCTGAAAAGACATATACAAGTTTCCACATAAATATCAACATTGATAATTAGTAAGACATGTTTCTTGAGCAGCAAATTACTATATTAGAAGGATTTCTGAAAGATCATGTGACACTGATGACTGGAGTAATGATGCTGACAATTCAACTTTACCAACACAGAAATAAATTACATTTTAAAATATATTCAAATATTTTTTTTTCTATTTTTCATTTGTTATAATATTTCACAATATTACAGTTTTTACTGTATTTTTTGGTGAACATGCTCTTCTTTCAAAAACATAAATCTTACTAACTCCAAACGTTTTGTATCATATAACATTTGTATTTATAGTGAAGTTTCTCGTATATCTTATGATTTTTAGATGGCTGAAGACAGTCTGCAAACTCTTGAAGTTCCAACCCCTGACCCCTCAGCCCCAACCAGAGTGTTCCTGGAAGCTAAAGATTGTCCCATGATGCCTCACTCCATGTATTGCCTGTCTCTCTGGCCTGGAATCACACTAGTGTTGCTCACCAAGGTCTTTCTTAATATCATGCATTCTGTATATTACCACTATTAGACCTCCTAAAGCAAAGAAAAGTTACATTGCATCTCCTTCAATAGAGATCATGTTGGTGTTAAACAAACATGTAGAGTTCCCACCTAATTTTTCTATTTTATTTATACATGCATCTCAATAGATCCCCAACAGTCAAATGGCAGTGTCTGTTTACAACTATCTGGACGCCTTTGTGAAGCTGGAGAAGAGGTTGTGTGAGGGGCATGAAGGGGCTGCGGCCACACGGAGTCCGTCCTCTGTCCAGGAGCAGCGGGGCAGACTGGAGAAGTTCATCAAAGCCTTGGCCAGCATGGACATTCAGGTCAGTGTGGACAACCGAACCGAACACACACCCTTAATCCATTGCACATTGTCAGATCCACAACACAATGTTCTATCATTAGGACTCATGAGGAATTTAATGATTCTGCATTCATTTCAATTCTGAATAATACAATTTAAAAAAATTAAAACAACATTAATTCAAATGAAAACATATTCTTTAACTATACTTTAAATAGTTTTTCCCATCAATATAAAAAAATAAATAAAGGTGAATTTTTTTTGTTGTTTTTTTTAGTTACACTATCATTCAAAATGTTGGGATTTATATTTCTATGATGTTTTTGAAAGAATTCTCTTACACTTACCAAGGCTATATTTATTTTATCAAAAATACTGTGAAAACAGTAATTTTTTGAAAAATTATTACAATTTAAAAGAATTTCGGTCCGCTTAATACATAGACAGTTTGACAGATGCCAGATCTTCTAATCGTGATAACTGATCTCTGGCTGATTTGGTTCTTCAAACAAATTTGCGGATTTTATTAAAATATTTGGATTAAAATCTGAGATTCTGAGAGTCTGAGATTGCTGCACATTGTTGTCTTTATTGGAAAGGGCAGATGTATTGATACTCAAAACCATGATCAGCAATGCAGCAATTGGCTGGTGGCAAGACAGTAACGTAATGACATCATATTAAAAAAGAACATCACACACCTGATGAAAAACTCAAATTTCTGGACCTTTATAAGGAAACAGCCAAGCGACCAAAACGACTTAAAAGTTAGAATAGATAAATTAAATGTGTACTGTTTGTTACATGATTCCCAATTATTTCATTTAATATTTTTTACGATTTAATTGTAAGCTTTAAATTTTTATTTCAATGTTGTAATTAGCAATTCATTTAATTTAACCCGTGATGCAGATTTGTTATGTGACAGCATTAATTAGTTTTTTAAAGGGTCAAGAACATTTTTCTAATGACACAGCATTAGCAATAAAAGTTTTTATTAAGTTATCTGCATCTCCTGCTCTGCATCAAGCCAATCACATTCTAGCTGTTCATACTAATGTACGGTTTAGACTAGCTAACTAAATGTGTGTGAGACTCCGACTCCGAAAAAATATATTATGATAGATTACACAACATTATAATATTATTTGCAAATGTATTTTTAAATCATTATTATTATTTTAAATTATTATTGTCCCTGGTTCATTGGGGGGTACTCTTGTAAAAAAGTGTTAAGTATCACCTCCACTTAAAAAGTTGCAATCTAATCCTGTTTACATGAAATAAGACTGAAATAATCCTGCTTTTTTTCAGGATTCTATGATGAATAGAAAGTTCAGAAGCGCAGAATTTCTTTGAAATTGAATTTTGATTTGTTACAAAGTAAAAGTATTTGTTGTCACTTTGATCAATTTAATGCATTCTTCTTAAAATAACTTTTGAACAGTAATGTACAGTATGCTTAGCACTAAAATACAGCATTGATTAGAATATTGTTCTTTGTTTTGCAATTTATTCATTGTTGTGTCATATTCAAATCTAACGATTTTTTTGTTCTGCTTTAGACATTTGCACACTAAAATTTATATTTCAATTCATTTAAATCTATTAATTCCAAGAATTGCCACCTTACAAATAAAAAAATAAAATAAAAAATCTTCCGCAGCAATTACCATAAAATTACTTTTGAAGATTTTCATCCAGTAATTAAAGGTGCACTATGTAAAAAAATGTCAGTAAAATATTCAAAAACCACAAGGCCAGTGTTATATATTTTGTTCAGTTGAGTATTCAAGATTCAAGATTCAAGATTCAAGATTCAAGAGTTTTATTTGTCACATACACAGTTATATACACAATATACAACTGGCAGTGAAATGTAAACAGGTCCGCTCCATGGACAGTGCAAATAACAGTTACAAGAAATTAAAATAGAAATAGAATAAAATTAGAATAAAAAGTATTAACATAAGTAGAATTATAAATAAATCAAGTAAAAGATAAAAATAGGAAATAAGATAAATAAAAATATAAAAAATATGTGGATATGATAAGTGAGATAAACTGTAGACTTAAAAAAAGTGGTTAACATAAAATATATATATATGTATATATAAAGAAGTATAATGTGCAAGGTTTATTACAGGTTGTTACGCAGTAACAATAGGAAAGTAAAGTGCAGTGCAATTGCAGTATGTGGATGTTAATGTTAAAAAACCGTATGTTTATGCGTGTGCGGGGTGAAGTGAAGTCACGTGACTGAGTTCAGGAGTCTGATGGCCTGGGGGAAGAAACTCCTCCTGAGTCTTTCAGTTTTTGCCCTCAGGCTACGGAAGCGCTTACCAGATGGCAGCAGGGTGAAGTGAGAGTTTGCAGGGTGATTAATGTCTCTGATGATTTTGGTAGCTCTACCTCTGCAGCGTTTGGTGTAGATGTCCTGCAGAGACAGGAGAGCTGAGCCTGAGATGCGCTCGGATAAGCGCACCACTCTTTGCAGGGCTTTGCCATCATGACTGGTGCTGTTCCCGTACCACGCTGTGATGCACTGAGTCAGGACACTTTCTATCGCCCCTCGATAGAAAGTTTTCAGGATGGCTGGTGAAACCCTGAATTTCCTCAGCTGGCGCAGGTGGTACAGTCTTTGCCTGGCTTTTTTCACCTGTGTCTGGATGTGTGTAGTCCAGGTCAGAGTATTTACAATATCCCAAATGTTTCCAACTATTTGTAAATCGTGAGAATTTGCTATTTTACCCAAGGAACCGGGACGTGTGAGGGAGTCGCCTGTCAGTGGCGTCATATCTGCGTTACCCTCGGTTTCCGGTTTTATTCTGCAGAAACGCTTTACTCTCACTGCAGTGTGCAACAAGTGTCATAGCAGCCGCCGAGCGAACGCACAGAGTAACGTCATAAAATTATTTTCAACATGCTCAGATGTATCCAATATGATAAAAAGAGCTGCGTTACCTCATACTCATGACCGGAAAAGCGGAAGTGGCGCCGGCGACCGTGCCATAATGAAAGTCCCGCTGCGGCGTGTTGTGTTCTTCTTATTATCAATCGCTCCAGAGGCCTTTCTCAGCTCCACAACACTCGGTCCTGCTCTGCTTCATACTACAGTAATGTTAATAATCGCATCCATGAACATGATTTCTGCCCGAGTCCTATCCAGATTCTTTTCAACCGGCTGTGAGGTGAAGACCACATGTCCCAGGATTCTGCGCTCAAACGTGGCATCATTAAACTACCCCTTGTTTTTTAATAGGCGACCTCTAGCAGATGGAAAAGTTACATAGTGCACATTTAAACAACCAGAAAGGTCTTGGAAATTAATTGACCAGAAATGGTGGAATGCTGTCTCTATAATAGCACGTTTTTTGAAAACTCAACTCTTTATTTCCTGATTTTAGAAAATCAGGTCGGCTGAATCAGTGAACTTTTTAAATCCCTTCTTAAAACATACTTCTATCGGAGAGCCTTCCCTGATTTTATTATGTACAATTTTGGAAATAACTTTTATTTCTCAAATGTGTGTTGTTTCACCTGCCTGGTTGAAATTGTTTTAAATCAAGTATTTTATAACTTGTATTTGATTCTTGTAAAGGACTTTGTACTGTTGGTTTTAAAAGTGCTTTATAAATAAAGGTTTTTATTATTATTATATTATTATTTATGTGTTCAGCCTTCTCAGCTTCAAAATGTGTGGACAGACTTCAAGAACAAGGCCTTCACCAGATCTGGATCTGGATTCACAAGGGAGTGAGTAATGTTCTTGTTATTAACAAACTGAAAAAAGAGGATGTGGCTAAATTCACTCATTTGGCGTTGTATGTGTTGTTGCAGTTTGCTGCCCTCTTGTCGAAACATGAAGACTCAGTTGTGTGGTGTGTACAGGCGTTTTTTTGCAGCTGAGTGCATGGGCAGAAGTCAGCGACTGGCTCCTCATTTGCAAGAACGAGCTCTGAACATGGTCCAGTATGTATGAACCGATACTTCTACAGGATTCATTTTGATAAATCACCTTTGACTGTCTTTCACATCTGTTGCAGAGAGAAGTTGATGAACTGGAAGGATTTTCTGCTAGTGAAAAGCAAAAGAAATATCACAATGGTGTCATATCCTTTTCTTCTACATTGAGTATTTTGGTTTTGGCGTGATCAGTAGTAGCCAGGGAGGCATTTTTCTATTTACATGTGTTGCATTCACACTTCAATCTTCTTCTGTTGTCATGTCACATTGTGATAAACTTTAACCATGCCATCTCACATACCTGGAAGAGTTTCCTGGTCTCATCCACTTTATCTATGTGGATCGTTCAAGTGGTCAAATGATAGCGCCCTCCCTAAATGTGACTGATGGCACTATCTCTGAGCTCGGAAAGGGACCTGTAGCTGACTTCATAAAGAGAAAGGTGTTTTTGTGTTTTGCTGTTTGTTACTATGTATTGTTATATCTGTGGATATAAGTGAAAATGATTCAGTATTCTTCAGTAGAGACAGAATGTTGTCAGAAAGCTGACAAATAATTCATAAAATCTAAATTAAATAATATAAATAAATATAATCAACATATTAGAATGATTTCTGAAGGATCATGTGACACTGCAGACTGGAATAATGATGCTGAAAATTCAGCTTTGCCATCACAGAATGAAATTATATTTTAAAGTGTATTCAAATAGAAAAGTGATTTATAATAATATTTCATTTCTGTTTTTACTGTATTTTTAATTAAATGTTACCAATCCCAAACTTTTCTATAATACTGTATATTTTTCATTAGTTACTGATGATATACTAATCTCCTCATGAATCTGTGCAGGTTTGGAGTCTTGTGGCAACAACACGGCGATACCTACACAAGGGTTACCCCACCGTCACACTTCGAGATGGAGATTATTTCTACTGTTACTTTTTGTGGTTTGAAAATGAAACGGTAAATGGCAGCTTGCATCTTCTTTACAATTACTATAATACATTTAATGAAAGTTACATTGTCGGTGGTTCAATTTTGTTTTGACAGGGTTACAAACTGGAAGTGATAGACCTACCCACTCACCCAGATGACACCGCTCCAATAGGAATGCTCACCTGCGATTATTATAGGTAAGACACAGAAACAAGGACTTCACTTGCAGTTTGAAGCATATTTATCATTCAGAATGATTTGACAACACCTTGTCTAGGAGTTTAAAGTGCCCCTATTATGCTCTTTCGGATATTACCTTTCATGTAGTGTGTACTATAGCTGTTTGTGAATACAAAAGGTCTGCAAAGTTTCAAAGATAAAAGTGCACAACAAAGTTATTAGCCCCTTTCACACATACAGTCTTCACTGATAAATTACTGGTAAGAGATCATGTGTGAACAGGGCCTTTTCAAAAATACTGGTAAATCAGTTCCGGCAATTTACCACTAAGGGAAGTTATAACACAACCAGTAAATTACCTGTAATGTGCGCTTTGTGAATGCAGAATGATTACTGGTGTATTCGCGTATGAAGTCAGAACGCGCTGACGTAAGAAGTCTGCTTTGGGCTAATCGAGTTTTTATGGAGATGATGTGATTACTGTCTACAGAAAGCTTTTTTTAATAGTTTTTCTATTTAAATATGCGCTAAATGATGATCTTTGACCTTTGCGCCACATCTCACAGCTTTTTCAATGTGTCACGCTCGACACGCTCACTCATATCTTTGTATTTAACGGTAAAGTCATTCTTTTAATTTTCCGTCAATTTACTGGGATTACTGTGAGAAAGGGGCTATTGTCTCCTAAAAGAAAGAACAATTCTGAACTGCCTGAAACGAGTCATCAGTAATTCCAGTTTTACTTACATGCATGAACCTATGTATGTTTGTAACAGATTTGCATAATGCCAGGTTTTTATTTAGTCTTCATTCGCTGCCCACTTGTTAGTGTAGCCCAGTAAGAGCTTTGCATGTAAACATCACTCCACTGGCCTCAAGAGGCACGCTAGCAACTGCCGCTAGAGGCTGCGGTCTTTAGAGTCCTTGTTGTCGCCCACCTCCCACACTTGAGACCAAGTGTGCCGCAGATAGGGATGCACCAAATCCAGATTTTTGGGGTTCGGCTGAATACCGAATCCACTGGTTAAGATTCTGCCGAAACCGAAAACCGAATCCTACTCCCATTCTCAGTCCATTATCACAGTAAACACATTAATGAAGTAAACAACGTCCACAGCAGTTTTAATTTAATTTAATTTTAATTAAGAATAGGCAACATTATGCCAGGATGACTGTCCTTCCTTTGCCATACCTGAAGTTGCTGCATTTTGGCTGCTGTCTGTCAAAAAGCCCAATATTCGGCCGAATCCGAACCCGAATCCTGGATTCGGTGCATCCCTAGCCGCACAAGTTCTGAAAGCGTCTCGATCGGCCCCAAGTGGCTGGAGGCAGTATAGGTCATAAACTCCGCCCTCTCCATGAAATGTAATGGGACATAGACAAACTAAACAATCAAATTACACTTCAAATACATTTATTCCAAAGATAGTTTCTGTAATTGTAGGCAGTTTTTATTACGCAAATGTTAGTTCAAGTGTTTATTCTTTAAATAAGTTTGGTTTTAGTTAGTTATTTGATGCTATAAAAACGGGGGTGTGGCGTTATGATTGACAGCTGAGACTGACAGTTTCTCTGAGCGAAGTAGTCACTGAGGCACCAATGGATATTTTCAGGGAACTTCGGGAGGAGATTGGAGCTTTAACTTGAATTTCTACATTCCCATAACTGTTTATTTCACAAAAGTGTGATTGATTAGGCGTGAGTGTAGGCGGGACCTTGATATCGCAGCTCCACTTCACTCACATCACTCTGGCTCCAAGATGTCAGTGCCATATTTGGACACTGGCAACTTCACTTCTGTCAGTGGAAGATAGTGAAGGCGCATCGTCCATCGAGTAGGACCGCTTACTTTGACTCCTCAAACACTGTAATTTGTGACTGAGGCTTAGAAGAGTTTCATTTTGTCAACATGTTGAGAAGACGTGCTGCAAAAGCAATCACTTTGTGAAGAAATCACTTTGCATGCACTTCCAAAGGATGAGGGCTCAGGTTTTGTTACTATGTGTACAAGTGCTGAGGAAGATCCGGAGCTGAAATCCAGAAATGACATTGGGCGTTCCGTTTCCGATACGCACTGAAAGCTGTTGACCAATCAAAACAGACTGGGCTGTCTGACCAATCAGAGCACATTAGGCTCTCAGAAAAGGGGGGTTTAGAGAGACTTATTTTGAGCATATTTTGACCTTGGATGCATGTAAACCTATTGTAAAAGACCTCCAAACTAAATTAGGAGCATTTAAAATTGCATAATATGGGCACTTTAAAAGTTTTAAGGTTATTGTACATAAATCTTACATGGCTACTTTTGAATAGAATATTTAAGTTTGAATGGAAATGGACTTTGCTACAGGTTGCTGTTGTGTTCTTAGTGGTTGGGAGGCACTACTGCGTTTTGGATGGTTTCTAGGTTATTGCCAGGTGATAGGAAGCTGAACTTTCTTTAACACATGTCTATTCTGTTCTGACGGTGTCATAGGAAACTGCTGCGGTACTACAGCAAAAAACATCAGAACGAAGTGGTGAAGTGTTATGAACTGCTGACTGTGCATCTGGGTGTAATCCCCAATGAATACATTCTTCAGCACTGCAGTCAGCTGGCCCGTAAGCTGTGGGAGCCCTCCCGTATCCCGCTCCTGTGACCAACACGGTCCTCAGGGTCGGAGGAATATGCTCCATGCAGCTGTGTTCACTTTATTATCTTGCTGCGTGATTTATAATCTATATGGAGAGTTCTCTGCACTTTCTGCACAAGCACTTCTTATTTCAGTTCAGGTAATTGCAGAAAATACTGTGCCAGGAAACTAAACATTGCATTTCTTGTGCTTCTAATGAACTGAATGTAATGTGCAAGTTAACGGTTATAAACAGCCATTCTTAAAGGGATAGTTCACCCAAAAATTTAAATTCTGTCATCATTTACTCACCCTCAAGGTTTTCCAAACCTGTATGAGTTTCTTTGTTCTGCTGAACACAAAAGAAGATATTTTGAAGAATGTTTGTAACAAAGCAGAGAGAGCAACTATTGACTACCATAGTATTTTTTTTCTCTACTATGGTAGTCAATAGTTGCTCTATCTGCTTGGTTACAAACATTCATCCGAATATCTTCTTTTGTGTTCAGCAGAACAAAGAAACTCATACAGGTTTGGAACAACTTGAGGGTGAGTAAATGATGACAGTATTTTCATTTTTGGGTGAACTATCCCTTTAAGGGTCTCGTTATGCAAAAATGTGTCTGATTATTTTTGTGAAACCAGGACCAAATATTATAGGAAACACTCTTTAAAAAAAAAAAAAGTCAAGTCACCTTTATTTATATAGTGTTTTATACAATACAGATTGTTTCAAAGCAGCTTTACAGTGATAACAGGAAAATAATGATTCAATGATGAAAACGGAGTTCATTCCGGCTGTACAGAAGCGATTTCAAAGCTAGCTTGCTATTGCTAACCTCCGAAACTGCCTACCCTACCTCAGTTCTTAGCGTGCCAACAAATTTAGAAAATTACCCACAAAATAAGGTTGTAAAGTTAAAGCTGAAATACCCAAATCTAATTCTTAAAGAAGACAATTACAATTGAATTATCCTGCCGTCAAAAATATCCATTGTATTACAAAAGCAGATGACTTCTCTCCTTCCATTACATCAGCACTTTTTGTATCTAAAATGAATGATCATGAATGTGTTACAAAAATGCAACAAAATATTCCCTATTTAAATTTTAGTTCAGAGATCAAGTTAAAGACAAAGTACATTGATAATGAAAATATGTTTGTTTTTAACCCACTGTTTTGTGCTTTAAAAATACAAAGTGATATTTTACAGGACCGATTATAACACTCAAACATAAATCTGTCATTTATATTTTGATACAATATTGTTTGGATATATATGTAATGTTCTGTTAAAAAATGTTTTACACTGTAATCAGTTTTCCAAGATAAATAAATATTAAATAATTTATCTGAATACATCTTTTGTCATCTTTTATAAAGCTATATTTAAATGTGTATTATAGTAGCCTTGGTTTTAATTTTAGTAGTCATTTTCACTTGTTTTGAATGCCTTTCTTTGTATATTATGTTATTGTGTAATGTCTGTTGTATTTTACAGATGGATCCTATTGTCTTCCATCAGGTCTGTTTCTGTGGTTTGTCATCTCTTTTAACTTCTTTGTGTAGCTGTTTCAGAGTCTCTGTAGTCATTACAGTGCACCCGTGAGGTCTTGCACCCCTCCAGCTTTCACCAGCTCCCGCAGTAAGATGGTCTCAGCGCTGACATCGTGAACCACCTGGGCCTTCATGGCGTCCATGCGGAGAGACCCATAGTAATGCAGCAGAGCTCCAGGGTGCTGCAGATCATATCCAAATCCAGCTAAACTCACCTCATCACACACCTGCAGGGCCAGAACTGCTGCAGTTATACCCAAGGTCGGCACCATCTAACGAACAAGATATAAAACTGAATTCAGTTAACAATGCTAGCAGCAGAAGATTTAGTAGGAGTCTCATTCCTCAAGGACAAGGATTTATATTTCAAATAATGTTCTTTTGAACATTCTGTTCAACAAGAATCCTGAAAAAACAAAATCCACAAAAATATTAAGCAGCACTACTATTACAACATTGATAATAAAATGACATTTGTCCTCAGGACCAAATCAGCATAAATTAAGTACATTAATTAATAATAATAATACCTTACATTTTAAAATGTATTAAAATAGAAAGCTGTTATTTTGAATTGAAATAATAATTTTTCACAATATTACTGTTTTTAATGTATTTTTGATCAAATAAATGGAGGTGAGCATAATTTCTTTAAGAAGATTATAAAAATCTTATCGTCTCCAAACTTTTGAACTGTACTGTGTATATATATTTATGTGTGTGTGGTCCTGGTAAACCCTACATTATGAGGACCCACAAAGATGGCAATATCCAAAATACTTTTTGGTCCTCATGAGGAACACCGCTTATAAATCAGACTAAATGATGTTCTCTTTCATATAGGTTAGGCATATAATAGGTTCACTCGACGCTGCGTCACTTTATGACGTAATGGGAACGCCCTCTGGGTGTGCCGATTGTCTGAAGCCCTTATAGAATCACTCCAATTCATTGGCTGATGGTGCGGGCACCGCCCCGACGCTCTGACGTCGCTACATCATACTGGCGCGTGCGCCATCTGCTCCTCAGATTTCTCTGCCTTCATGAAGTGGCCATTTCATGCCCTTCGGTTTCGTTTTTTCTGGCCCAAATATCTTGGATTTCATTCAACTTTTATCACCAGCACTTCAGCCACTGCGGATAGTGGAACATTGTTCTCCTTGCGGTGAAGTGCCATGGATTTTCGTTGTTGCCCGCCGCGCACTCGCTTCATCGCGAATGACGACCCCCACAGTAAGTGCGTTAAATGTTTGGGGTTTTCACACGCGCGCGAGGCAGTTCAGAGGTTTTCAAAGTGTACATTTTGTGATAATCTCCTTCTCAAAACCCTCCGCTCGAGGCTCGCGGTTTTTGAGAGGGAGTCATCCGTTTTTCCCCGTCGCGCTCCCGAGGCTGCGCAGGCCTCTCTTGGATCCGCGACCTGGGGTTCGGATGTAGAGCTCGAGGATGTGTAGTGTGAGCAGACGGGCCTCGCCCTTTCTCTCCCTCTCTCCCCCCAACACGTGCGCAGGACTCCGCCCGTCGAATTTTCGCACGACTACCTGTGTCCCAGCCCGGAGGCACACGACGCGGTTTCCTTCGGACTGGATGATGATGTGTTTACCGCAGCGTCCGACTCTGAGGATGAACGCACCACTCCCTCTGTCACATTTCTCCCACGAGTGGAAGCTTCTGCCAGGGGTATCATCCTGGGTCCTCTGCACAATTCAGTCAGTTACACACTCCAGTTCTGTCGCAACCCCCCTCGCTTCGACGGGGTCATTCAAACTGTAGTAAACAGCGCCTCAGAGGCTTCTGTTCTACAATAGGAACTTACTTCTCAACTCCTCAAGGGTGCAATAGAGGAGGGTCCGTTAGCAGAAGAGAAATGTGGCTTCTTCAGCCGTTATTTTCTGGTTCCAAAGAAGGACGGCAGATTGCGTCCCATTTTGGACCTTCGCCATCTGAACTTCGCCCTCTACAGAGGGTAGTTCAAGATGCTAACACTCAAGGCTATTCTGTCACAGATACGTGTGGAGGACTGGTTCGTTACGATAGACCTGAAAGATGCATACTTCCATATTCAGGTCGTCCGACGACACAGGAAGTTCCTCAGAATTCGCCTTCAAGGGGAGGGCTTATCAATACAAAGTCCTTCCCTTCGGCCTCGCCCTGGCACGAGGACGTTCACAAAGTGTATGGATAATGCTCTGGCCCCGCTGAGGCTCCAGGGCATCCGTATTCTCAATTACCTGGACGATTGGCTCATTCTGGCCCACTCCAGGGAGTTGGTGACTCACCACAGAGATGTCGTTCTTCGGCACATTCAGTCTCTTGGTTTGAGAGTGAACACCGACAAGGGTGTTCTCACCCCAGCTCAGCAGACCACCTTCTTTGGAGTTCATCTGGATTCTGTTCCGATGCAGGCCCGCTTGGCCCCTGCTCGGATTTCCAGTATTGTAACATGCTTGGCCCGCTTCAGGCTCGGCCATCATGTTTCTGTGGGTACGTGTCACAGGCTCCTGGGTCTCATGGCCGCAGCTTCCCCGGTGCTTCCCCTGGGACTGCTCCACATGAGTCCCTTCCTTTGGTGGATGAAACGCTCAGGTGCTCGGTCAACAGGATCGGCCCTTCACCTATTGAAGGTGTCGCACGGCTGCTTCCGCGCCCTATCAGTATGGCGGGACCCTCTCTTTCTTCGGAAGGGGGTCAATATGGGGGCTGTTTTCCGTCACCAAATGGTCACGACGGACGCCTCTAACCGGTATTCGAGGGCAGACCGGCATGCGGGGTCTGGGAAGTGGAAGTTCTCTCTTGGCACATAAACTGCCTAGAGCTGAGAGCTGTGTCCCTGGCCCTTCAGCACTTCCCTCCCTCATGGGACATCATGTCATTGTCAGGACGGACAACATGGCGGTGGTGTCTCGTGTGAATCGCCAAGGGGGATCACGGTCACACACCCTGGACAGGCATGCACGCCGTCTCCTCCTGTGGGCTCAGGACAAACTTCTGTCCCTGAGAGCAGTCCATGTACCCGGAGTCTTGAACCTCGCAGCGGATTACCTGTCGAGGCAGAAGCTCAGGTCGGGAGAATGGATGCTGAACCCTCAAACTGTATCTCAGATTTGGGAAGTGTTCGGCAAAGCGGAGGTGGACCTCTTTGCCTCGAAGGAGTCGTCCCAGTGCCGACTCTGGTTTTCTCTAAGCTCCCCAGCCCCATTGGGGATAGATGTGTCCGTGCATCCATGGCCCAATCTGAAACTCTATGCGTTCCCGCCCATCAAACTGATTCCGGCGGGTCTGTGCAGGGTGAGAGAGAGTGGAGTCAGCCTCCTGCTTGTGGCTCCACTCTGGCCGTCCCAGGCTTGGTTCTCGGAGATGGTTCTCCTTCTGGATTATCCCCCCTGGGAGATCCCGATCAGAGAGGACCTATTGTCCCAGCTTCAGGGCAGGATTTGGCATCCTCACCCGGAAATTTGGAAGTTGTGGGTATGGCCCATCCATGGCCAGTAATGCTGGATACTGGTCTTCCTGCCGATGTTCAGGAGACCATTGCGAGTGCGAGAGCTCCCTCCACTATGAGGCCCTACTCCTCCAAGTGGAGGGTCTTTGAGTCATGGTGCTCGTCCCATGCGGTGGATCCAGTTAACTGCCTGGTGGGTCCAGTTCTGGAGTTCCTGCAAGAAAAGTTTGCTGCTGGAGCAGCGGCTACCACCCTTAGGGTTTATGTTGCCGCTATCGCTGTTTATAGGGAGTTGGACACAGTTCCTCTTGCATAGATTGGTTTAGTCTTTTATGCGAGGGGTTAGGCACCTGAGGCCAGCACGCTCCCCTGGTATTCCCTCTTGGGACCTCTCAGTTGTCCTTGAGGGGCTAATAAAGGCTCCCTTTGAGCCCTTGGAGTCAGCTCCAGAGCGGATTCTGACTCTCAAGGTTGCTCTTTTGCTAGCATTATCCTCCCTGAAGCGAGTGGGCGACCTACAGGCTCTCTCTGTTAATGGGACCTGTATGGATTTTGCTCCTGGCCTAGTCAAGGTTACCTTAAGACCTAGACCAGGTTTTGTGCCCAAGGTTTCGTGGTCCACTTCGTTCCGTTCTCAGGTTATCACCCTTCACTCTTTTCACCCCCCTCCTTTCGAGAAGCTTCATTTGCTCTGCCCTGTTCGAGCATTGAAGTGCTATGTAGACCGGTCTGACGGTTGGAGGAAATCTAACCAGCTCTTGGTGTGCTTCGGTGCTGGCCGCCGCGGGCTTGCCGCGTCGAAGCAAAGGATTTCCCATTGGGTGACGGAGGCTATTTCGCTGGCTTATGAGGTGCGTGGTATACCTTCACCTCTTAGCATTAGGGCGCTTTCTACCAGAAGTGTGGCTTCCTCTTAAGCTTTTTTTAGAGGGGCTCTTCTGGAGGATATTTGTGTAGCTGCAGGTTGGTCCTCCCCACACACTTTTGTGAGGTTCTATAGCTTGGATCTCGACATGGCTCCGGGTTTTCATGTTCTATCTGCTTAATCTGGCCATGCAGATTATCTGGTACTCTTTGAGACAGATATGGCAGCGCTTTAGCTTGGCGTGTGTGGTATATCGTTCCCATTACGTCATAAAGTGACGCAGCTTCGAGTGAACCTATGAAAGAGAACGTCTCAGGTTACTTGTGTAACCTATGTTCTCTGAGTAGGGAACGAGACGCTGCGTCCGCTGCCAAGCTCCTCGCGCTGCAGGTTGTTCAGTATAGAAATAATTATGTCTGTGAAAAATCCCCATAAAACATTGAAAAAGTATCTCTGTTCTGACCTTTTTCTGTTTCTCTGCATAGGTTTGCAGCACCTGTCCAGTCCTGTACATGATTTCAGGATTCAGGATGCGAACATTTTCTGGTTGAAGAGGTATCGTGTCTATTACATCCTTCCAGAACCACAATTTAGACCACCAACTCTTCAAAAAGACAGGGACAGACAATGACTTCTTTAGTGATATCTGGACCACACTGTTCATGTAAACAATTAGGCCTATTCCTATTGTAGGTGCCCTGTTTTTATTTTGTTTTTTTTTTAATGTTTGGCCATTTCTATTATCTTTAAGGCTAGAGCAACCCTAAAAGATTACAAAAACATTTCATATTTTAACATTTTTGTCCAGCAAAATGCTCTCTAGAATGAGAATGTCCCTCCTGAAAACCTTCTGCCATTACTCACCAAAGGTTCTTTGGTTACTACAGAGGTGAGCCATGCTATATCTAAGCTCTTGAATACGACCAAAGCCACCACTTCAGTATTCTCATATTCTTGTGAAAGGGAAGGAGCTCCTTCTGGATAAATGAGCCGAATGGTCGTTCTAGAGCCAACGTCTTTCTCAAATCCAAATACTGGAGCATTGTTCACTCTGTAGGTATGAAGATGAAAATATTAATATCAATAGAATTAGTTCAGGCAACTTAAAATGCCTCGTTGACACTGTTGCACCACACCCATGTGTTTGTTAATGAACTAACCTGATGATAATGTTGTACTGGTCTATATGAGGTCCAAGATTTCTGCCGCGTAAAATGCCACCGCTTCCGACCACCACACATCTCCTGCAGGTCTCTGGGCCAGTAGGTACACCAGTATAAGGCAAAGCTTTCAGGGCCTGAGCCACCATCTCCTCACTACCTTGTAGACCCAGAGGAGGAGGCAGTGCCCAGTCCTGTGTGCCGTTCTCCAGGAACACAGGGATCTTCAGCAGCCCAGCAGGCGTAGGCAGCGTCATCACCCTCTCCACACTCCAGCCAATGCGGCATGACTGAGACAGCAGAGCCGCTGACTGATTCAGCAGAGCCTGAGGTGTGTACAAATGAATGATTAGACACCTGGCAACAACATGTCTTTTATAAGAGAGTATCTCATAATACGTATTGCAGTAGCAAAGATGCATATCAGATTTGTACTTGTTGTACCTTCTACCTTATACATAATTAATATAAATGATTTTTTATTTACATGTACACTACTATTTATATGTTTATATGAAATACTTTTATTTATTGAGAATAAGAAATATTAAGCAGCACAACTGTTTTCAACATTGATAATAATAAGAAATGTTTTTCAAGCACCAAATCAGAATATTACAATGAAGGATCTGATGATTCTGAAGGACACAGGATTCTATGTGACACACACATACTGTACACTTAGTTTGGGTTTAGTAAGATTTTTTAAATGTTTTAGAAGTCTCATTTGATTTAAAAAAAATATAGTATAAACAGTACTATTTTGAATATTATCACAATTTAAAATAACAGTTTTATATGTGAATATGTTTCATAATGTGTGGACATTAAACATAACTGACTTTTTTATGTTAGAAAAATCTATTTCAAATAAATGCTGTTCTTTTGAACTTTCTATTCATCAAATAATACAAATATCATGGTTTCCACAAAAATATTAAGCAGCACAACTGTTTTCAACACTGATCATCAGAGCCGGCTCTCCCTATAAGCGAACTAAGCGGCTGCTTAGGGCCCCGCCGCCACTAGGGGGCCCCCTAACTACAGATTGCACTCGCCAGCGTCGCCGCAGTTTATCACGCAAGACGCTCAATTCGCGTCATTCGCACCGCGCGAAAAGCGCCTTCCGCGCCGCTGGATCTCCAGACGCGCGTCAACGCGCCTTTCCATTGACTTAACATTGAAATCAAATCACTCGCGCCAGACACTCTATTTGCGTTTGGTGTGAACGCAGCATAACGTTAGCTGTCCGTCGATTATGCTGAATCAACATTGCTTGCGCTATGGTCCAGCCGTCGGCCCCAGCTCTGGGCTACAGACCGCTTAGAGACAGACCCACCTCCTATGAATGTATTTTCTTTTTAACAGTTAACGTTACATGACCTACACTAGTTCTGGGAAAGAAAAAAACGAAAAATCTTTGTCTCAATAGACGCTTATTACAATAAAAAAACCGATAATATAATTTAACATTGGATTTCTTTTAATTTACCCTTAACATAATTGTAAAAAACAAAATGTCACTTTCTCAGGAGGAGCCATTCTTAAATATTTTAGTGGTCGTGGAGAAACATTTCAGGAGGCTGACACAAGTAAATATTTCCCACTGCCTTTCTTTTGAATAGTTTTGTGCGCAACTTCAACATAGCTAATTTTCCTCTTGCCAATAAAAAATTTAGTTTTATAATCATAATTCACTATGTTGTCTAATCGTACTTTAATATTAATTTAAAATGAATGTGTTTTATCTACTCTGCATACTGTATTTATTATTAATTATATTGTAATCTCAACAGCTGGAGGAGGTGACTCTACTGCTGCTTCAGTAGAGCATAGCGAGCCGCATACCACTATGGCTAATGTTGTAAGTTAGCTATATATTGTTAATGCTAAATTATTAATATTTATTTGTTTACAACAAATTGACCTTAAATTTGCAAATCTATAATCTTTACTTTTACTGTTTCAGTGAGTGTACTTTAATAAGCAGTAAAATAATTGTAGGCAATCATGTTAAAAGATATACAGATGAAATATGTAAGTGTTAGATTGTATACAGTTGCTTGTTTGCAGTGCAATACTCCATTATTCACTGCAAGGCAGGGCCCCAAAATTATCCTGCTTAGGGCCCCCAGATTTACAGAGCCGGCCCTGCTGATCATAATAAGAAATGTTTTTTGAGCACCAAATCAGAATATTAGACTGAAGGGTCTGATGGATCATGTGACACTGAAGACTGAATAATCAGCATGCCATCAATATAATGAATTAGTACATTATAAAATGTAATAAAATAGAAATGTTATTTTTGATCAAATAAATGCTTTTGAGCATAAGAGACTTCTTTCAAAAACTCTTACAGACCCTAAAATTTTGAACTTTTAGTGTACTCTATATTAATTAATATGACAAAAGTTGTGACGTATATATTTATTTATTGATGTATAATTTAATTAAATATTATTACAGCACTATAGTCCTCTATAACCCTAAAATAAACATTTTAATATACATTTTATTTTAATTATTTAAAATAAGTATGCTTGCATGTTTGCAATATGAAGTTTATTTATTTATTAATTTTGTATTATTTATTTATTTTTAATTGTAGAAAATAAATTTGAGGTTTGAATAATTATATGTAAACTCCACATGGATTATTTGAATCATCTTAAATCTGTAGTAAAGTCACAGTTGAATATCAAGTCTCTTATAAGTCACAGATCCTACAAATTGGTGCTCAACTTTTTAGCTTCATGTGGTGAAACGGTAAATTACAGTACCAGAGTTTCAGCAGAACTGTCATTAGTCCAGGTGGGCTCTGGTGTTGGCAGATACGCAGGAACCAGAAGTGCAGAGTAACAGCTCAACAACAGAACAATGCTAAAAATGAAGTTGTTCCTCCTGAAATCATAAAGCAGTAGTCTTATGAAGAGTACAGTCTTATGGTGTTTTAAAAGCTCGTGCTAAGTGTGCTTCATTGGTTTTAATGGCATGCGACTAAATCTCCAGTGAAGCATGTGAATGGCAAGCATGTTTCCGTCGTGTCACAGTACTTATCTCGGGCAAACTCACCGGCTAAGGAAGAATTCCCTGGACTCTGCCCTTTGGTCTTGGGTGGTTGGGCTCTCCGAGCTGCTGGCTTCCGGTAACAGGGGAACGCTGTCTTCATCATTATCCTTAACACTCAAGTGTTTCAGTGTCACCATTTTTCCATTCAGTTCAGTTCCCAACTACGCCTGTTAGTTATGAAATAAACAGGAGTCATACTTTGCTTGCTTGTTCTTTAGAGCCAATGTGATACAGCCTTCATTCACAGCACATTTTAATACTTTATGCCTTTATAAATGTTGTTTCTTACCTCTTATTTCAGGTGCTGTCTTCTTCTTATAGGTGTAGAGATAGAAACATGTCTGTGTTGTACTGAATTTGAGCTGCGCTTTTGTCCCTTTCATCTACTGCCGTGTTGTGAGTGTTTTGTCTCGCTCTGATCCCTCCTCACAGTTAATCATTCATCTGTCTGAGAGGCTTCACATTGTAGCCTACACCACAGTTCATTATCTAGTCTACTGTTTAAACAACCACACACTGCCATTTTGAATATGTTTGATACCATACTTATCATCAGAACTTTAAGTCCTTTAGACAGCATGTACAGCTGTTGCTCAAAGCAACAAAACAAAAGTTAAAGCATGACTTTTCTGCTGAATCTTAGCTTTAAGATGTTTGTTACATGTCAAAGAAATCTGATTGAACTTGAGGATGTGAAAAAACAAGTTTTGAAGCCTAAAAAGTTTGAGAGAGTTAACTGAGGCACAGGGTTGGAATCAGTGTTGGTGAAGCCTGTATGTTTTTTTTTTTTTTTGTATAATTAATCTCTCTAAATTAACAAATTATGTTAATTAAATGAGACACACACACACAATACAGTACACCAAGTTTGGGATAAGAAAGATTTTTTTAATGTTTTTGAAGTCTCTTATGTTCTATCATTTGATCAAAAATACAGTAACATTGTGAATATTATTACAATTTAAAATAACTGTTTTCGGCCCACTTTATATTAGGTGTCTGTAACTATTATGTACCTATAGCAAAAAATAAGTACAATGTACTTATTGACTCCAAATGTACAACTGACTCCAAAGAAGACAAGACAAGAAGCCTTTTTACTCGAATCAAGCCCCAGCATCGGATTAATGCTGACAGCACTGCAGCTGAGAACAGCACTGACAACTCTGCAGCTGAGAATGTTGCTTCTCCCCTGTGGCTATCCGGTGATAATAGAGCCATATCCCACGTGCCTTACTCTCCCTGCAGCTAGTGGATTCCCCGGTGCTCTTCTCCTGTGAAGACCAGCGCCCTCATCTGGTACAAGCGTTTTGGTCTCTTTTAAGAGTTCCAAGGAGGAAAAGCTGGATCCGCTCTCATATGATGGGGGTCCTTCAAGTGTTTCAAACCCCAGACCCTGCTGCTTTCAAGGAGCTGCGCAGCACAACTGACCTCGCTCTGTGATCTACTTAGACAACGGCCCAGGAGATCAGCCGTATGATGGTTAGTGGTGCTCAAAGCACCACCTATGGTTAAACTTGGAGATTAAGGACACCGACGACACAGCCCTCCTTGACTCCCCTGTCTCTCCCTCGGGCCTATTCGGTTCTGCAAGACTTGTTATGCGCCACTTCCTAACGAAGCAGGCAAGTTCTTCTGCTCCTTCTATAGTCGCCCTAAGTCGTCATCCACTCAGCAGCACAACAAGCCAGCTCCCGCACCGACTCAGCCCAAGGCAGAACCTTAGGTGAAGCAGCGCTTCTGCCCAGCTAAGCTCTACCCAGTTCTAACAGCCCAACCTGTTCAGTTCCAGGCATTGAAGGTGCTGTGCTTGTTGTTGGTACTGGGTCTGCCCCACCAGTGGTATGCGTCCCCAGACCTCCTTCCGCTGTTAAAACGAGTAAAAAAAATGCCACATATGACTTTTCAACCCCTTGCCGCCCGGACCCAGGCTTGGGAAGCCATTCCTGGCATGTTAAATTGGGTTTTAGAAATAAGAAAATGGGGTTACTCGATCCAGTTCGCTCGCAGGCCCCCTGCTTCTGGGGTGTGATTCACTCTTCAGTCTCAGTTGTCAAGGCTCACGCCCCCTGACCTGAAGTACAAGCTCTGCTTGCGAAGGGCACTGTGGAGAAAGTTCCCATGACCCGCAGCGAGTTAGGCTTTTGCAGACACTACTTCCTCGTTCCAAAAGCCCATCATCGATTTGAGATGTCTGAACCGCGCTCTGATAAGACATCCATTCAAAATGCTAACTTTGAAACAAATCCTCTCGTAGATTTGCACTGGGGATTGGTTTTTATCAGTGGATCTGAAAGACGCATACTTTCATATCCAGATAGCCCCTCATCATAGACCGTTCTTGAGATTCACGTTCGAAAGGGTGGCTTACCTATATATAAACAGTATATATATTGCATTATATATATTTTAACATGTTATATATACATTCCTACATTCAGAGGGCCCCTTGCTCCATGCACCTTCACAAAACGCGTGGAAGCGGCCCTCTCCCCCTGAGACGGATGGGAGTATGCATCCTGAACTACCTCGATAGTTGGTTGCTTTCAGCCCAACTATTTTTAGGAACTATGTGCACACAGATCTGGGGTTCAGGGTCAACCTAAGCAAATGGTTGCTGTCCCCCATCCAACGCATCTCGTTCCTGGGGGCAGTATTTGATTTGTCCCAAATGCGGGCTTGTATTTTGCCAGAACGGTCCCTGAAATTTCAGAGACTAGTGGCGACTCAATGTTGGGAACAACCCCCCTAAAAAATGTTTCAGAAGCTACTGGACCTCATGGTGGCAGCCTCCTCAGTAGTTCCCTTGGGCCTGTTACATATGCGACCACTACAACACTGGTTGAAGGCCTGCGTCCCACCTCGACCATGGTGCAAGAGCCGCCTCATTCTCAGGGTGACCCAAAAAAGTAGGAAAGTAATCATGACAGACATAAAGGTGGACCTTTTTGCGTCAAAAGAGAATGCCCACTGCCCAACATTCTTCTTGAAGGAAAATAACACTCGCAGGCGGCCCTCTCGCCGATAGCTCCGCTCCCTCAGGTCATCAATGTATCTGGGAGGACAGATGCTCGATTTTACTCGTGGCACCAATCTTGCAGAACCTTGGTTCCAGGATTAGTTCAGCTGCTAACAGCAGCCCCATAGCCAATCCCACTGGAGAGACCTCCTTTCCCAGATGGAGGGGTCAATTTGGCATTCTCAACCCGAGTTGTGGAGCCACCATCTGTGGCCTCTCAACGGGAGCCTTCATGTCTTTCCTGGGAGGTCATGGCGCCTTCTACC
Organism: Gobio gobio; assembly: GCF_949357685.1. Lineage (NCBI taxonomy): Eukaryota > Metazoa > Chordata > Actinopteri > Cypriniformes > Gobionidae > Gobio > Gobio gobio. Next base: position 17,993,231 of record NC_137111.1, on the reverse strand, counting down.
AGGCACCTTTAAAAAAATATATATTACTTTTTGGCTGGTGCTCAGTTCGGAGTATAGACCCTCTGTCTTGGGAGATCGCTTCTATTCTCTCATTCCTACAGGTACTGTTGGACGGCGGATGCACCTTATAGACGCTCACGGTATGCACGGCAGCTAACACGCCAGACCATGCTCCTATAGCTGGCCAGTTGGTTGGGAAACACGACCTGGTGGTCAGATTTCTCAGCTGGGCCAGGAGGCTAAACCTGCCTAGCCCCAACATGGTTCCTTCCTGGGACCGGTCTATGACCTGTCTATTTTCCTGCTCATGACTGCCAACCTTCAGCCTCTCTCTCTAACAACCGCCCTTCTGCTAACTCTGGCATCGGTCAAGCGAATTGGTGGTCTGCAGGCTCTTTCAGTGGACACTTTCTGCCTCAAGTTTGGCCCAACGACAGTAAAGTTGTTCCTAGGCCAAGGCGAGGCTATGTGCCTAAGATGCTTTCCACACCCTTTAGAGCACAAGTCATTTCACTCTCTGCTCTCCCCTCTACTGAGGGAGACGAGACGCCACACCGACTTTGCCCAGTCTGGGCCCTTAGGGTGTACATTGAGCGCTCTACCCAGTTCAGGCAATCAGAGCAACTGTTTGTGTGCCTCGGAGGCTGCTCAAAGGGGCTGCCAGTTACGAAGCAGAGACTGGATAGTGGACACAATAACATTAGATTCCTTTAGTCTTTGGACTTGCCTGTGCCCTATTGGGGTGAGGGCTCACTCCACAAGGGGAATACCTCCTTTTGGGCTTGATCTAGCGGGTGTCCCTTGCTGTGTCGTCTTATTGAACATATTTTAGGTCACTATCTCTGGTAAGCTGCCTTGGGGTCCTTGTCATCAAGCGTCCCCAGGCTACAGCCTCGCAGGACGGCTTCTGTTCTGCACTAGCAGCACACCGCTATTGAATTGCATTCTGCATAAGCATCAGAAACTAATGTAATGCAAGTTAACCGTATCGAAAGAGAACGTTCCAGTTACTAACATAACCTCGGTTCCCTGAGATAACGGAAATGAGCTACTGCTGCTCCCGAGTCGAAAATTTCTGGCGAAAATGGCTTTCAGCACGACATAAATAGGAAGTTGGCCCTGCCTGTTTCAGCGGGCTGAAAAGCCCTTTTCTATGTGCAAGTGCACAGATGTAAACCAATCAGGCTTCAGTATTCTAAGAAAAATGCAGTTGTCCGCATAATCGTCAAAAACTGATGCAATGCTCATACCAGTTATCTCAGGGACGTTATTTACGTTAGTAACCGGAATGTTATCTGGCAAAAAAATAAACAATTAGGAATCTCTGTTAAGCTGACAGCATCAAACAGCATTTAAACATGAGTAAAGAAAACATAATAAATAGCAGTATTTCTTAAAATTATTGTGCCATTGCTTTATAATATAATACAAAAAATAATAATAATAATAATAATAAACACTGCTAGTGCTTAAAATATAAAAAAGTCTGGATAAAGTACTTTGTTTTTAACAGTTGAACTACTAAATTCAACATTACTAAATTCAGTAAACTTGGCTCATTTTAAACAGATATTGGAACAGTTATTGTCAACTTTTAGTTCTTTTCTTATACATATTTAAATAAAAAATAGTTAGGGGTGACTCCAAACATTTAACGACTGGTCAGTTGAAGGACTTGAACAGCATGACTGCACTGTTATGAAATCAAACAAACCATTAGGAGTATTTACACATGATTATTTGCTGTTGCTCAATGCTTGGTTCAGTTTGTTTTATTGGTCAAATGATGATGGTTTTATTGAACATTTCAACTTGATCTCACCTTCACAACCATTTGCTTCTGTTCTTCCTTCAAACACAAACTGCATATCTCAAACACTTAATCATAATAAGACATTTGTGTGCATTCGTGCGAATGTACAACTAACAGGATGTTCCTGAATGCCGTTCCGTGATTGGACATTGTGTGTTAACAGGCGTTCTTTGAAACTAGAAGGTATTTATGAGGTATCACTTGACACTAATGAAACACTTATAAATAACATAATCTCCAAAACAGGGTGTTTATTGGGTCGTGATTCTTGTAAAACTGGGCTCCCAGAGTGTGGCAGAGGGCAGGCCTCGCGAGGTGGATGGCACCGAACAAACGGTGAGCTCATGGGCAGCAGCATGTTGCGTGTTTGTGTGTGATCCAGCTCCTGTCCACAGCTGTCACACAGGGCCTGACGTGGCTTTACATTCCTGCTGTGAGCTATAAGACCAGGTCAGATCTCATAGAGTCTGCTATTACCGGCGGGATTTGTACACTATTATTTGTCAAAGTGTGCGACTTGAAAATACTCTGGGTTAAGTTCTTTTTAGCTATTTTTTTTTTTCCACAATGGACGAGAACATCCTATGGGCTACGGCTGTGGTTGATAGAAGAGCTGCCCTTGATAAACGGGAGGAGGTACAGGATTTTGAACAGTCTTTAGCTCTTTTACATCATCTCATTCTGATCATTTTCTATGTATTTTATTTGTATTAAGTCTGGGAAGTACCTGTCTGAGAAAGTTTGTTTGTCCTTTATTGAAATTGTTTAGAAGCGTCGAGCTAGGGCACGAAAGTTGGGGATTTTGGTCGTGGATGCATCTTCTGTGGGTGCAGAACAGGGAAAAGAATCTATCAATCAAAGTGTTGCAAACATTCAGGTGAGTGAAAAAAAATCACAGCAGAGATCAAAATATGGACTGTTAATGAAACTATAAAAATTTAGATAAACTTGATATTTGAAGCATAACAGATATCTCCATTAAAGTCTTTATTAATAGTCTCCATTAAAGCAACCTCGAGAGATAACATTTTCCTAAGGGGTCTTGAACCAAATAAAGTTAAGGAAGATCAGAAAAAATGACCTTAGGGCATTAAAATATGCCAAAAATTAAGAAAAAAAAAAAAAACAGCTATTTAGCTGTTCAAAATCTATATGAGGTGTAGATGCTTGTTTTTTGAGTGTCACTCCAGAATAAAGGCCAGTTTACACCGAGAATGATAACTATAATAAAGCGTCCACACCAGCAGATTATATTCTGTTTATTCAAGCGCTGCATTTTGCCTTCTGCCGCTTTAAATGCTCAAGCTTTTTAAAGTCTGGTAGATTCTGATTGCCTGTCATTATTTTTATTGTTCATCTCCTGAAAAAAAAATAGTTGTGACTGCAACGATATTGTTTAACTGTGTTATTATGTGCGGACTCTGCTATTCTTTTATATTTAAAACGATTTTTAGAACTATATCCTTAATGTTATAATTATAGTTATCGTCCTTGGTGTGAACAGGCCTTAGCGGGCAGTTTCTAAACTCAACAGGCAGGCTTTGCATGTTCACAAGCCCAGAGCTTCTGCCAACAGTGACGTCTTCCATTAGTGAGCGCTGTATGAAATGACATGCAATGTGATCTTGATGCTATAGAGTTATGATGTATCTGTTGTGGAATGGCTGATGAATTTTGCTACCTAAACCTTTAACATGAAACCAAGCTTTTAAAACATTGGGCTGAACCAGTTTATACCAATTAATTGTAATTATCCTTCCTATAGTCTTGATGTGAAGCTCAAACAGGCACTAACAATGAAAAGGTCATAGGATCAATTCTCAGGGAATGCATGATTTTAACCAAATGTATAGCTTGAATGCAGGGTAAGTCGCTTTGGATAAAAGCATCTGCCAAATGAGTAAATGTGACGTTACGTTGATTGTAGGAAATTATTTAGACCAGGGGTTCTCAGCTCTGGCCCTTGAGGTCCACTTTCCTGCAGAGTTTCTCTCCAACCTTGATCAAACTCACCTGCCTATAGCTGTGTCCCAATTCAGAGGCTGCGTCCTTCGAAGGCCACATTTGAAGGCAGATTGTGTCACTGCCGTGCAACGGAGGCTGTATAATTCCAAATGCGTCCTTCGTTTACCATGAAATGAAGGATACAACAGATAGATCCCTCACCGCCTTGCTTACCCTCAGAATTAATTTTGAGAGAAATGGCCGAATTACACTTTTAAACGCAAGTATCGGGTTTCAGCTTGCTCAAATGTCTAATGATACAAATGTAAAAATAAAAAAACCTTTAAAAAGATTTGAGCGATGACTTTTATCTTACTAAGATGTGATTTATATATAGTTTATATACAGAAATGAACCATGGTGAACATAATTAGACAGTTTGTGAACCATGTTTTGTTTTCAGACAGTTTGTGAACCATGTTTTGTTTTCAGACAGTTTAATATAACTTTCAAAGATTTCCTGTGCAAACGTTACTGACACTCATCAATGGCAGCTGTCACAGTTGCCAGGCAACAAGAACAGTCTTTTGTAGGCTAGACCATTCCATTTAACAACGCTCAGTCCGACCTTCGCTTCAGTCTGAATCCTTCGAAGGATGCAGCCTTTGAATTGGGACACAGCCTATAACTGGAAATCCTTAAAGGAACACTCCACTTTTTTTTGAAAATAGGCTCATATTCCAACTTCCCTATTAAACAGTTGAGTTTTATCATTTTCGAATCCATTCAGCAGATCTCCGGACCTGGCGGTAGCACTTTTAGCATAGCTTAGCATAGATCATTGAATCTGATTAGACCGTTAGCATCTCGCTCAAAAAATGACCAAAGAGTTTAGATATTTTTCCTATTTAAAACTTGACTCTTCTAGTTACATTGTGTACGAAGACAGACGGAAAATGAAAAGTTGCGAATTTATAGGTCGATTTGGCTAGGAACTATACTATCATTCCTGCGTAATAATCATGGAACTTGGGTGCAGCGGTGCAATGTTATTACGCAGCACCGTGACAACCTCATTGCAAAGGGAGTTAGTTTGGAAAATAACCAATCTAACTCTTTGGTTATTTTTTGAGCGAGATGCTAACGGTCTAATCAGATTCAATGCTAAGCTATGCTAAAAGTGCGACCGCCAGCACCGGAGAACTGCTGAATGGATTCGAAAATGGTAAAACTCAACTTTTGAACTCTAGGGGAGTTGGAAAATGAGCCTATTTTCAAAAAAGGGGAGTGTTCCTTTAAAAACTTGATTAGTTTATTCAGGTGTGTTTGATTAGGGTTGGAGAAAAAATCTGCAGGAAAGTAGACCTCGGGACCAGAGTTGAGAACCCTTGATCTAGACCAAAATAAATAAATAAATAAAATAGAAAATAATGTATGTGATTTCAACTAAGAAGCAAAGTTTATTAGTATTTTTGAGATTTGATATTTTCCAGGAACCAGCGGGACAGGGTTTTGGCTGGTTGGCTTTAGCAGCCCCTGGTGGTAGATGCCATAACTACACCATTATTTTATTTATTTTGAATGAGTAAAACCTATGTATAACTTCTTTTTGTATTACTTGCTTTAAAAAAGAGAAATAGGCTGTATATGCTGTAAAAAATAAAGTGTATAAGCATGTTAATCCCCCAACAACGCATGCAGAATGCTGTGCTGGTCATATCAAAATTGGGCATCTCATATCACAGTTTGACAAGATTTTCACAATCCTGTCAATTAAAAAACATAAGAGCCAATTTTATTGTAAGAATACTCCACGTGCTGTAAAGTCCAGGATCAGTCAGTGATGAAGAGAAGTGAATTCTTCATGCAGGCAGAGGAACGAGTGAGGCGTGAGATCGTTGATCTGGGGGGTGCAGAGAATATTACTGAGCTGCGTATGAAGAATAAGAAAATCAAGAACAAGTCCACAGCTTCCAAAGGCCTAATGGATGTTCCTGTGGTGAGGGGAACCCCATCTGTCTTTCTTGTCTTTATTATTGTTGTTTGAATTGGAGTATTTCATTAGAAGTCTTTTTGCTGTTTTTGAGTGTTTAACCAACGAAATTTGTCTCTGGTGTTTGTCAGGGTCTTGTTGAACCAGAGGAGTTTTTAAAAGCAACAGCTCAGGGAAAGATGGGAGTAGTTGAGAAGTTTCTGGAAGATGGAGGAGATCCAAACACCTGTGATGAGGTGCTGCATGTCTGAAATGACGTTCTCTCCGGTGTTATTTTAGTATCAGTGACATAATATTATAGTTTTGTTCTAGCTTTCATTTTAATTTTAGTTAAAGCTTCAGTAATTTTGTTGTTTTTAGGGGCCAAACACTGAAGGTGCGTTGGCACCTATTGAAATCGTTGGCGTTCCTATTATAGACCCTTTTCACAGACTGTGATGACACATTTTAACAGTCATCAATATCGTAAATCCTGCAGCGTTTTTTGTATTTTAATTTTTTTTTTTATATATATGTACATTTATAACACTAATACTTTGTATTTTATTACTTTTGCATCAATTTACAATAAAAAAGTTACCGCTGCTGTGAGGGTAGTAATAGCGTCTATGGGAGTGATGGTAAAAATGAACATATTTCTCTCTTTTCACTGCCGTTATCAATCTCACTCTATTTTTTCCCTCTTTTTGAAAGTTGTGAAATCACAACTGCGCCGTTTTTCTTTTGCTATGTGAGCAAATGGGCACACAAAAAAATATTTAATGTATTCTCTCATTCACAGCTATAATATTTAACCCAACTATGTCGACTTCCGCTCTGAGAAACCGGAAATGTGAAAAGGGTTTAGTATTATTAGGGGCCAAGCACAGAAGGTGCGAAGGCACCTATTGAAATCATTGGCGTTCTTCTTATTATCATTATTCCGTTTCTTCTTCCGCTCTTGAGTCTATGGCAGCCCATAGAACCGTATGGTAAAAAGTTGTGAAATTTGGCACACTGATAGAGGACTGGCCCAACATTAACCACACCTATTTTGGAGTCTCTAAAACAATCCATCTAGCGTTGACTTATTGGTTGACTTATTTTCACGAGAGTCATCTCCTTAGACTCCTGAATCATTGCTGAATCCAAAGATACAAGACTTGCCAGGTTTTGCTGTATGGTTTGTGCAGCGTTGTAATTTAGCGCTTAAAAAAGGTAGCTGATATCTTCGAAACCGCTACTCTGAGCGAGACGAAACCAGCGTCAGAAGTTCGGAAACATAGGTTGATTGATAAAAGTCAATGCCCAAATGTCAAAATATTGATAGTAAAGGGGTGTAAAATCCAATCAAGTCAGGTGTCAGTAATTTTTTACGTGTTTTTTCACATAAATGTCTATAACTCCAAAAAGAAATAAGATATTTTCACCAAAATTGACACACACATGTATGGGCACACTCCGACGACACACCAAAAAATGGTGGGATTGTGCCTCTTGGTGGCGCTATAATAGAACAAAACATGAAATTCCCATTGACTACAATGCAGTATTATGATATAAAATGCTTATGCCTTTAAGGTACATAAAAGGTTTTGAGACAGCGCCACCATGTGGTCCATACTTATAATGATAAGGCTTCTTGAGGCTATATCTCTGCAATGAGATATTGACACCATATTGACACCCTGCTTTGACATTATTGACACCAAACTGTGAGGAAATTAAAAAAATAGTCCTGCACGCGCTCCTCCATATAATGGCAGTGAATAGCAACCAAGCTAAAACATTACAAAAATTATACAAAAGTATCCCGCAATGATACAGTGAGACTCGCGCTATATATGGAAAGTGTTCAGGATGCATACAATAAGGTTTTGTGAGAAAGAAACCATATTATTAAGTCAAAATACTGAGCTTGGCCTTTACTCTGTGCACATTCCTGTGAGTGCGTGCGAGCCATCGGCAGCCCCACACGCAATGTTGTCATGTTAACCGGTACACAACATTCAGTTCAGGAGGTTTACCTTATTATTAGTATAATTGTATTATTTCTTATCATATACTTTATAGAAAAGACGAGAGTCGCGTTTTTTTCTAGTGAGCCTGACTTCTCAAAATGGTGCATGTGTGTGCTTATCCTGGGTACCGTCCTGGTCCTAACAGTGTGGCTGCTGACGGCTCGCACGCACTCACAGGAACCAGGGGCGTCGCACCCGTGGGGGATGTGGGTGTTTTAACACCCACACTTTTCCCGGTGAGAGGGTTCAACACCCACACTTTTTCTGCAGTTTTCCCGCAGTTTTGCACAAACGCTTTAGGGATGCCACAATTATCATTATAATATTAAACCGTTCGGTACGGCAATCACGGTTCAATAAGCGCTTGTGAATTGCGTGGTTTTCTTTTCTTTTTTTTGCAGTGTGCCTGTGAGTCTACGCGCTGATATGAGCAAATATCCAATCACTAATACTATACACAGTGCTAGACACGCTTGCAGTGCTGAAGTCAGAGAGTTATACTCACGGAACACTAGAGTTATTCACAATCACGAAAGTTAATTATTTGCATGCGTTTTAAAGCCTTGCCGGTTATTCGCGTGCTATGCACCGTTTTAACACGCAGAGCGCGCGCAGACTAAAAGCCTGTCAAACACTTGATTACTGGACTAAGTAGTCTTACTGTGCTATGTGTCATACTGTCAAATACACACAAGGTTAACATAAACACAGTCGGTTATGTGTAAAGTGAAAGTACATTTGCGTGTGTCTGTATATTAGATGCACGTCTTAAATTGACAGGAGCACAGCCTATAGTGAACACGCTGTCCTTAAAGGGGCAGTTCACCTCTAAAATTCTGTCATTATTTACTCACTCTAATATTGTTCCAAACCTGTATTAATTTCTTCTGTTGAACACCGACAGCTGATGGTAGCCATTGACTTAAATGTTAATAAAACTACAAAAGACATAGAAAAGCACTCTCTGCTCTTGACTGAAAACATTAATACAGTAGCTTTAATAAGAATCAATTTATTTTATATTGAAGTCTATGTAGTGTTTAATTTTTACATTTATTCATTAAATTTCATACTTAAATGCTGCTGTACAGCTTTGAGCTGCCAGTGTAAATCTTTATATATATTTATTTTATATTATACTATACACTAGGAATGTGTACAAGGTTTTTTTTAAGTAAAGTTTTAAGTTTAAGTAAGGTTTTTCAAGTCTTTTAAGTAAAATAAAAAAATTGCATTTTATTTTTCTCAAAATCTTTCTGTCCCCGTCGCCTAAGAATAGAATAGCAAAAAACTGATGTGACTAGCCATCAGAACCCAATCGAACACCGTGGTTAAAAAAAACCGAGGTATGCAGAATATATATATTATATATCTTGTATGTTATACCTTTTGTACCCTTCTGTCATTGTATTCATCGTTTTTATTGTTAACAAACAAACCACATCCATCCCCCACACTTTTGAAAAGCTTGCTACGCCTCTGACAGGAACGCGCACAGAGTAAGATCATGTGTCCACCAAAGCGTTTTTTCATGAGGCTGGCTGGCGTATTCTATTGTTTTCAATGGGAGCGCTGCGTTTTTAGAACCCCATGAGCGAAACGAGGTGCTGAGCACTCATCACTGTCACTTTTCAGGGGCGGGACAAATACAACACCGACCAACCACCACATTCTGCTTGTACAACGTCAACAGATGAAAACAAGCAGCATAATAACATAACAAAATAATTTAAAACAGGAGCAAGAGGAAATACTCTCAAACGCCCACAGCGAGGCGTTTTCAGCAGAGCGCCTAGCGTTTTCAGCTGGATAAAAACGCTTTGGTGGACACGCAGCCTAACGACCGAGCTCAGTATTTTAACTCAATAATACGTTTTCTTTCTCGCAAAACCTTATAGTATGCCTCCTGAACACTTTCCATATATGGCGAGCGTCTCACTGTATCATTGCGTGATACTTTTGTATAATTTTTGTAATATTTTAGCCTGGTCGCTATTCACTACCATTATATGGAGGACTGCATGACTATTTTTTAAATTTCTGCTTTTGAGGTCCGAAAAAGATAGAATGACATAGGGCATTGGAACAACAGCAGGCTGAGTAAAAGATGGCCTTATTTTCATTTCAGGGGGATTTATCCCTTTAAGAGATATAACCCGTTTAGATCTCAAGCTGATTATCTGAAGACTTTACTGTAGCTATACATTAATAGACACGGTAATTCCTTCGAAAATAAATTCCAGCACATCTTTACAACAACCATAATGAAATTACCCTTCACAGATAATGTTTTACAATGAACTCTGTTAGAGAGCTACATATGGCAATGTATCTGTTCAATAAAATACCTTATTCACCTGTTGAGTAATAAAAACACCATCTGAGCGTCGCTTTTAAAGGATGAGTTCACTTCAAAATTAAAATTCCCTGATATTTTACTCACCCCCATCTCATCCAAGATGTTCATGTCCTTCTTTCTTCAATCAAAAAGAAATTAAGCTTTTTTGAGGAAAACATTCCAGGATTTTTCTTCACATAATGATTTTCATTTGTTCAAGGTCCAAATCAATGCAGTTTCAAAGTGCTTCGAATGGCTTCAGATGCTCTGCGCGATCCCAGACGAGGAATAGGGTCTTATCTAGCAAAACGATCGGTCCTTTAAAAAAAAAAAAAAAATATATATATATATATATATATATATATATATATATATATATATATATATATATATATATATATATATATATATATATATATATATATATATATATATATATATATATATATATATATATATATATATATATTTTTTTTTTTTTTTAAAGGACCGATCGTCCTTTAAAAAAAAGGTACAACAACGATGTCAGATGATTTTGAAGTTGAAGATGAAGTGTTTTTTGGTAAAGGGAGTTTGTATTAGTCCTCGCATGGTCGCTTGGGACGGTACTTCTGTCTACGTCTAGTGTGACGTTTTCAGCTTGATTGCGCAATCACTGGCGGTCGCAGAGCAGCACAAGATGAGTAATTTAGGTTAAAAAGTATATGTATTTAAAAAAAAAATATATATTTAAATTACAGACCGTTTGGCTAGATAAGACTCTTTTCCTGGTCTGGGATTGCGCAGAGCGTCTGAAGCCCTTCGAAGCCCTTTGAAACTGCATTTATTTGGAGCTTGAACATTTTGCTTGCAATTGAAAACCCTTATGTGAAGAAAAATCCTAGAAAGTTTTCCTCAAAATTTTTTTATTTTCAACTGAAGAAAGAAAGACATGAACATCTTGGGTGAGTAAAATATCAGGAAATTTTCATTTTGAAGTGAACTAATCCTTTAACATTTTAAATGCCTCAGTTCTCGCCATCTGTTGATTCTTGTTTTATTACAAGCTCTGTTGCGTCCTCTTTTCGTCAGCAGACTCTCCTCTGTTTGGCATTTGTTTAAAGCGGGTGATTCCCCAGAGGTTGGAGATTTAGCTTTATCCATTGCTCACACAACTGTTTGTCTTAGTTCAGAAAAACAGCACTCCATCGGGCTGCTCTGGAAAATCATGCTAAAATACTGGAAAAATTGCTGGACAAAGGAGCTGATATCAACTTTAAAGACAGGGTGAGATCATTATAAATGTTTATGGTTACACTTTATTTTACAGTACGTGCACTTACAGTGTACTTACCCAAGAAAGTATTGGTAATATAAGGTAACTACATGGGTTTAGGTTTAGGGGTAGGTTCAGGGTTAGTACCTAGTTATAACCCAGTTGTAATTGCTATAATAGAACAGGACTGTAAAATAAAGTGCTACCATGTTTATTAAGTCATTGTTATAATGGTGTTGTGATTGTGTTGGTTTGATTTTGTCATCTGTGGTTTAGCTGGATTGCAGGGCTGTACATTGGGCTTGCAGAGGTGGAAGTCTCTCAGCACTGAAAGTTCTTCAGGACAGGGGAGCTGATATCAACGTCAGAGACAAAGTAAATATGTTTTTACTGGAAGACGAAAATACTGTACAGTAAATATAAAAATAAGCTGCCGTATGCATGACATGGTGAAATCTTATTACTCCCTACATACAGCTGCTTAGCTCACCTTTACATGTGGCCACACGGACAGGTCACAGCGACGTGGTCCAACATCTTCTAGCCAGTGGAATCAATATTAATGCCAAAGATTGGGTAACAGATGAATAATTCATGAGGAAAACACAAAATATACAGATCGTGCAAATTATAAGTCAGTTTAAACATGTCCTTTCTCTTTTAAAGGAAGGAGACACAGCTCTACATGATGCTGTCAGATTAAACCGATATAAAATTGTAAAACTCCTCATACTGGCAGGAGCCGATATGCAGATCAAGAATGCTGTAAGATCATGCTGGAAGAGAAAACAAATATGATCAAATATAATGCAATTTATCATCTAAACAGCTGGATATAAACACTTAATTTGTGTGTTTCAGGAGGGCATTACAGCCACTGAGCAGGTGAAGCAATGGCAGTTTGACACTAAGGAGACACTGGAGAAACTGGAATAGATGAGGGAGGTTGCTCTGGCCTGACAGACACATGGAGATGCATTGTGAACAGGTGCATGGCTGAGAACAGCCCACCTCTGCCTGAGTAACTATTTGCTTTCTGTGTTAAATAATGGTGAAACGTACCTGTCCTCACTCAGTATACTGCATGAATGAGGAAAGAGTTGTATTCAATTATATAAAGAAAAAGGGCTTATATTTTTATAAAACACAATTTTTATTTTTATTTTAAGTCATTGCGTTACCTTGATTAGAACATATACAGTATCAAAAACGAAACTGTCAAATTGATGAATTGCTAATTTGCAAATTAATCACATCTAACATAAGTTAAAAATTGTATATATATATAATTAAGTATGTACGTGTGTGTGTGTGTGTGTGTGTGTGTGTGTGTGTGTGTGTGTCTATAGATGCGATTAATCGATTTGACAGCACTATATATATATACACTGATCAGGCATAACATTATGACCACCTTACTAATATTTAGTTTGTCTCCCTTTTGCTGCCAAAACAGCCCTGACCCATTAGACCCCTGAAGGTGTGCTGTGGTATCTGGCACCAAGATGTTAGCAGCAGATCCTTTAGTCCTGTGACTTGTTTGTTCAGCACATCCCACAGAGGCTCGATTGGATTGAGATCTGGAGAATTTGGAGGCCTAGTCAACACCTCAAACTCATTGTTGTGCTCCTCAAACCATTCCTGAACCATTTTTGCTTTGTGGCAGAGCTCATTATCCTGCTGAAAGAGGCCACAGCCATCAGGGAATACCATTTCCTTGAAAGGGTGTACATGGTCTGCAACAATGTGTCAAAGTAACATCCACATGGATGGCAGGACCCAAGGTTTCCCAGCAGAACATTGCCTATAGCATCACACTACCTCCGCCGGCTTGCCTTCTTCCCATAGTGCATCCTGGGGTCATGTGTTCCCCAGGTAAACGTTGCACACGCACCTGGCCATCCACGTGATGTAAAAGAAAACGTGATTCATCAGACCAGGCCACCTTCTTCCATTGCTCCGTAGAGCAGTTCTGATGTTCACATGCCCACTGTTGCCGCTTTTGGCGGTGGACAGGGGTCAGCATGGGCACCCTGACTGGTCTGCGGCTATGCAGGCCCATACGCAACAAACTGCGATGCACTGTGTATTCTGACAACTTTCTATTAGAACCAGCATTAACTTGAGCAATTTGAGATACAGTAGCTTGTCGGACCACACAGGCCAGCCTTCCCTCCCCATGTGCATCAATGAGTCTTGGTCCATGACCCTGTGGCCGGTTCACCACTTCCTTCCTTGGACCACTTTTGATATATACTGACCACAGCAGTTTTGGAGATGCTCTAACCCAGTCGTCTAGCCATCACAATTTGGCCCTTGTCAAACTCGCTCAAATCCTTACGCTTGCCCATTTTTCCTGCTTCTAACACATCAACTTTGAGGACAAAATGTTCACTTGCTGCCTGATATATCCCACCCACTAACAGGTGCCGTGATGAAGAGATAATCAGTGTTATTCATAATGTTATGCCTGATCGGTGTATACATATATATACATTTTACTTGATATAAAAATTTTGAATAGGTTATTATTTTAATGTATTTTAATTCTTATTATAAATATTTAATATTGTTTATTATATTTATGCATTACTCAGGTGAACATGTAACTTAATTGTGTGGTTAAGAAATGGTTGATGTATTGTAAATGTCAGGATGGTTGGCAGTGGCACTATAGATCTTTTTTGGATGGCATTTTAAATAGTCATTTCTGAAACGAGAAATGCATGCACAACATTTTATTTGACTTTTTCATAACATAACTTTCATATGAAACATTTTTAACGTGTTATAGTTTTGTCAATGGCTTATTGTGCCAGTACAGGTTCATTGCTGTGCACTTTCCTGATGCATCAGATGACACGGAGGAAACTGATATGGCACAGATGTCATCTGAGCTTTATTAAATAATGACAATTCGACAGAGCCTAAAAGCAAACATTTAATATAGTATGATTAACATATGATTGTTTATAAATCAACAGTCCAGCTCTTTTCACTTTGTGGTTAGTTACTCAGTGTGTGTTTTGCTGCTGTATTAGAGATGTAATCCATGGCCTGGCTCATCCAGTTCCCAAACTGATCTCTTGGCCTGGTGTCATGAAGGGTTTCCCCTGTGTGTCACTGGCAGCCTCGCTGATAGAAACATCACAGTGTGCCTGTGAATCATTTGTTTAAAACGCCCAGTTGTTCTATGATTAGAAAGCTTGCAGAGATCTCATTTAATGGTTGAAGCTCTGGATAAGTGCTCTGTGCCTTTCTGTGTACTGTAAATACTGTTAACTTAATCTTGAGACATGGGATAATAGGCTACCAGGGTTTCTGCAGGTTTCACCAAGTCAAATTTAAGACTTTTTGAGACCATTATGAATTAAATGTAAGATCTATAAAAGGAAATGCAGTCACACAATTACTTGCAAAGTAAATTAATGTATTCAAATTGAACAAATCGATTAACTTGTATTGATAAACTTGCACTTCCTCATAACTCAATCCCACCAGGATTTCGCAACATTTTTTGGGGGTGATTTTTTAGAGTGTGGAGGTAATTTCCAGAAATTTGAATTTTTTTCATAATTAGGATACCACATTTACCATATTATGTTGGATGCACAATAGTCACACATGACAATAGAACAAACAAAATACATAAATCTTGTTTATTTTGGTTTAGGAATAATGCAGGATCTCCAAAAAATGCATGTTGATTTTTCGTCGTATTTAGTAATCGCAGAAACACGAAAAACTGGAGGACTATTAGCTGAAGAATAAAATCCGTTTTATGTGTCTGTGGTACAATCTGAAAGAGACTCCAATAACACGAAAGCTGATTGGTTGCAATATGAGCTGCATGTTGGTCTCATTTGTAGTCGTAATACAGCGAATTATATTTGGACTAGCGAAAGTAAGCACGGAATAAAATTCAAAAAACATTCTAAAGTGCTGCAGGATTTCAATGAGCCTTAGAAGTAGCGGTACATGGACGTAGGAAAATTAAGACCTGTTTAAAATTATTAAAGACCTAAAACAGAATACTTCAGCGAATTTAAGACTTGTTAAGGCCAAAAATTTTGATTTTGAAATTCAAGACTTTTTGGTAACACTTTAGAATAATGGTCATTAGTTATTGTATTAACTAACATGAACTAACCATGAGCAGTACATTAGTTACTGTATGTGTTCATCTTTGTTAACGTTAGTCAATATAAATACAGCTGTTCATGGTTTGTTCATGTTAGTGCATAGTGCATTAACTAATGTTAACACGATTTTAATAATGTATTAGTAAATGTTGAAATTAACAAAGATTAATAAATGCTTTATAAGTGCAGTTCATTATTAGTTCATGTTAACCAATGTTAACTAATGACCATTATTAGGGGTTCAAGCACGAAGTGCTGAAACCCTATTGTAATTGTACTTTTTTCCATGATGCATCATTCTCCATCTAAAACTGATCGGGCAGACCAAACCGTAAGTCGTAGAGACATGAAACTTTCAGGACTGGTAGTACTCACTACGACTACCAGCGTCACCGAGGCACGCCCCGACCGGCCTGACGGGGGCGCTACAGCGACCAAAAGTACGAAATGGCTCATAACTCCTAAACCGTTAGGCGTGGGCTCAAGTGTCTTATATCCTTGGAATCCTTGGCTCAAGGCGGACAACATGCACGCCTCGGATTGGCTCGCCCTTCAGGCGCCAATTTCGAGAAATTTTGGGTTTTTTGAAAAACATACTTTTGTGAACTACTCCCACAATTTTCCCCTGATTGGAACCAAACCACTGTAGAAATGTTTTTTGGGGAGAGACTATTAATAATTATGAAAAAAATTCAATTTTTCGATTCATGGTCGCTAAGGGGAATGAAAAAGTTCAATGTGTCGGGGGCCACTTTTACTAAAATGACTATAACTTGTGAACGGAACAAGATATTTTCACAAAATTTGGGTCACATGTCTATGACCTCAAAGTTCGGTCACTTGAAAAATATTTTGATAATTGGCCCCTTGGTGGCGCTGTAAGAGGAAAAAATGTTATGAAAATGGCTATAACCTCACCCAATCATTAATCAGATAATAATTGGCATGCAGTGTCTTTGTCCAGGGTGCCATGATAGTCTATGAGAACATTGGCATATCTCAAAAAACACAGTTTGCATATCGGCACAATGCCTTGAAGGAGTCTAAGAAGTTTCAAGCCAGTGTTTTTCACGGGAGTCATCTCCTTTGACTCCTGAATCCTTGCCGAGTCCAACGATACCAAACATGGAAGGTTTTGCCTTATGGTTTTTGTAACAGTGTAATTTAGCACTTACAAAACTTTTGCGATTATCCTCGAAACTGCTAGTCCAATTGAAACAAAACCACCACAGGAAATATGATAACATCGGTCAATAGCTAAACAATAACATCCAAATGCCAAAACTATGATAGGAAGTGAAATCTAATCAATGTTGCCCATTAGTCATTTTTATACGCTCATAAATATACTGTAAGTGTGTATAACAGGGTGTCCAATCCTGCTCCTGGAGGGCCACTGTCCTGCAGAGTTTAGCTCCAACCCCACTTCAACACACCTGTACCAGCTGATCAAGGTCTTATTAGGCATGCTAGAAACTTTCAGACAATAAAAAAAAATAAAAAATTCCTTAGTAAATTGGTTCTAAATGGTCTTTTTTCATCCATGATCTTAGTTTATTTATTTATTCATTTGGATCCCCATTAGCCAATACCTAGGCAGTGGCTACTCTTCCTGAGGTCCCAACAATAAAAAATACATCCACAACAATAAAGTCAATGAAACATACAAACCCAAAATATTAACAATTTACTATTGTGCCATTAAATGTTCCTTAAAAGATTTTGTACAACTTATTTTATTTTTATGACTGGTGTTGAAATTATGACTTGTACTACTATATAAAAGTTGACATTACAGGACATTAGGAACTCTCTACAAATTATTTCTTATAAAACAGCAGAGAGACAATCTGAAATTATCTTTAATAATCTGAAGTAGTTATTCTAATCTGGTTTTGGTGAGTGACATTTCAGATATTACTCTGATTTATGGATCACCAAAATGCTTTTAGTTTTTGTCAAGTTTACAACCAACTTATTATTCTGTACCTACTTTGATCAATTGTAATTCCTCATCCAAAGCAGTAGACAACTGCTTAATTGATGTTGCAGTTTAATATAATGTTGTTTCGTCTGCATACATGACTGTCCGTGCGCACTTTAAAACAAGAGGAAGTTTATTGGTAAAATAGAAAATAGTAATGGTCCTAAACAACTTCCTTGAGGAACACCACATTCAACTCTTTCACATCTGAAAAACGTCCAATATAAAATACACAATGTCCCCTATTAAACAGATAACTTTTAAACCAATGTACAGTATGAAAAGTAATTTAAAATAAAATCTAACAATACTGTACCTAATTTATTTTCATCAATCGTCTGTCATCTGTGTTAATGCTGTTCCTGTTGAGTTTCCTTCTCAATGTGCATGCTGAAAATTATTAAACACTTACATTTGCTCACAAACTATTGTTTCCAATACTTTGCTAAGAACCATTAGCAAACTTATTGATCATATTTACGTTCACTTATTTTAATGTAACATAAAACATTATTTTCTTTTTCCTATTAATTTTCCTTACTTAAATTCTTAATTTGCAATTGACCTCCCAATCCTCCTTGCTCCCAGTTCTGATCGGAGATCGGAGAAATGGCTGCTGAAAATTAAGCTTTGCCATCATAGGAATATAAATTGCCCTTCATAAGATTTGAATATACAAATAAAATGTTATCATGGCACAAGAAGCATGACAAAAAAATGTAGATCATGTGAATTTTTTTCTGACTTTTATTTCACTTTATTTTTTATGTCAGTCTTTTAATTCTCTGCTCAAATAAATAACAGTGCAAAATTCTTTTTGGTGTCAGTATATTTTATATGATAGTGACTAAGGCTTCTGTCTGACACTGCGGATGATGGGAACCGAGAACCATTAGCGGTCAGTTCGGAAAATAATTAAAACACACACATAAATCAGTCATCAAACATTTGAAGTGAATGCATCACTTTCTGTAATGTACATGAGCAGTAAAACCATTATTTCACAATATCCTAAAGTGTTAGTAAATATGTACTCATTTTAAATGAATTAAATTAACAAATAAATAAACAATTAAGACAAGTTGCTGAAAATTTTCCCTCGCCGCTGTTGTACATTGGTAACAAGAAAGATTTGAATCCAGCAATACTGACATTTAATGTGATAACTAAGGCAAATGTGCAAAAAAAAGTTATTTTGTAACAAACGGCTAGAATAGTAAAGATAAAGTCAAACATACTGTAAGTGATACAATCGCAGACGCAGACTCACAAAGGCAAATCGAGTTCATTTACCAAAAAAACATCATCTGACCACACTTCGGCACCTGCAGTGCCTCCGATGCTGACTTGAGTTTATCCTTTAGCCTCCATAACAAACGTCCATAATTTTGCGATGTTTTAAGCCACAGAGGAAACCAAGGCAGAGCAACAATGTGAGCGAAATAGAGACGCGAGGAATGGAAACACTTTCATCCGTCCCTGAGGGTTTGATGGGTCTCGCATATTTTTGAGCTCTGTTGTGTGGTGAAGGCAGAGATCACCCCTGAACACAGATCCACAATCGCTTTACTTGTGACTCAGGGGGGGGCCTGAGTAAGGGGTGCTCTCACTGAGGTCAGTTTGTCATACAGCGAGGCCGCGGGCGGTGGATGCCGAGTTCTTGGCTCTCTGCACCACAGCCTGACACTTTTCACGTTTCAGAAGCTTGTTGTTCTCAAACATTCCCTCATTCCGTGGAGCACCATGGGAACCATCTGGGAAAGTCAGCAGCCCTATAAGAAAATACGACCACATTTATCCATGCTGTAAATCTAAACAAACACAGGCACGTTCCAAAGATGTCAAAAGAATGTAAACCGATTAGGGATGTAACGATATATTGTATATCGAGATATCGCAATATAAAAATGGGAAGATATGTATCGTTGATGTAAGAGATGTGATTCGCTATATAGAGTTAGCTTTATCCAAGGCTCAGCTTACTGTATTTATAAGGTATAATTCACTCAAAAATGTAAATTCTGTCATGTACTACTACTCACCCTCACGTTGTTTCAAACCTATAAGATTTTCATTTAACTTCAAAACACAAATGAAGATATTTTACAAGAAACCAGAGAAAGATTTCTGTACCTCCATTTGAAGGTCCCATGGCATTACATTTTAATTTCATGAGTTTTTTTTTTAATTAATTTGAGTTCCCCTAGCCTGTATATGGTCCCCAAGTGGCTAGAAATTTCGATAGGTGTAAACCGAGTTCTGGGTGTCCTGCTCTGCCTTTGAGAAATTGAAAGCTCAGACGAGCCGATCTGGAATCTTCCCTATATGTTGTCATACGGGGAACGGTTACCTCCCCTTCCTCTGCTTTGCCCGCCCAGAGAATTTGGAGAAAATGGATTCAGTTTATCAGTCGTAATGTCAGCACAGGCTTAGACTCAGGGTTCCCACTCTTTCATGAACACCAGATTCAAGGACTTTCAAGGACTTTTTCAAGCACCATTCATTTTATTTCAAGCACCTATCAGATTCATAACCCAGCATATGTAGCATCACGAAAGACCTCTTAAAGTAGGTTACTTAAAGGAACACGTCGACTTTTTGGGACTTAAAGGGGGGTGAAACACTCATTTTCAGTCAATGTGTGTGTGTGTGTGTGTGTGTGTGTGTGTGTGTGTGTGTGTGTGTGTGTGTGTGTGTGTGTGTGTGTGTGTGTGTGTGTGTGTGTGTGTGTGTGTGTGTGTGTGTGTGTGTGTGTGTGTGTGTGTGTGTAAATCCAACCACCCCTGTGACAGATTTTAAGTTTCACTTTCCCTGATCCGTTACAGAAGAGGCGCATCTTGGCGGCAGGGAATACTTAACAATGCCTGGAATAAGAAACTCTAAAGTGTGGATGCACTTTTGAAATGGCAAAAGATGATCCAAAAAAAGTTAAATGCAGTTGTGCCAACAGCTCATGTCCTAGCACTCATCAACAACAAACATGGCTTTCCACTTAAAACGGGCAAGTTTAAGAGCGCACTACAGCCGGCCAATGTTAACAAGTTGGTTTTCCCCGCACACAATTCGAAAAGACTCAAACGCACACAAGCAGAGTGAAAGAATGGATTTTTTTCGATCGGGTACAAGTGTTTTAAAACATTTAAGCCGTTTCTAATTTTAATTTGCTGTGAACATGTTTAGCTAAAAAAAAAAAGCCAGTTTAGCGTTTATTGTTGTTTCGGCAGTTAAAAAGAGAAAAGTTAAAAAGAGAAATTTCACAATTCTGGCAAAACTTTAGTTGTTTTAATAATTTATTTATTTTTATTTTATTTATTGATCACTCAGGGTTACTTAATTTAACTGTGGCTTGTGTTTTTTTATATTATGTTCCCCTGCACTTTGGCATTTTGCACACATGTATTATGCTCCCTGTGACTTGATTCTGACTAGTTTTTATTTATTTTTTATTATTAGAAATGTATATTCTGTTCTAATTTAATTCTGTAAATTAATGATATTGTTTTTCGTTGTCTCGATGTTCCGCTGCACTGAAAGCATGCTGGCACAGCAATTTTGCCGATTTAATTTAATTTAGCAAAATGTGAAATGCAAATCCTGTCTGCAGTCGGTGTGTTCTTTTCCTCTATAGGCAGGTTGTTTTTTTTTTGGTTTATTTATCAAAATGTGCTTTTATATATTTGTGCGATGTTTTGTATTTCGATCGCGGCTTTAAAATATTATGAGAAAACATTTTACAAATGTTTATCCACCACATTACCTTTTATTTAAACCTAAATAAGAAAGCCATTGTCAGTTCGTCTGTCAGTTGGCAGGCAGTTTTGTTCACTTTATTAAAAGGTGTTGCTGTGTGGAGTGTGTAAAATAAAATAAAAATAGTTTTACCCGCCTGCTGACTGTCGTGCCCCTCCCAACCCATTCACACACACATAGATGATCCAACACGATCTCATGACAATGCGTATCAATAGTACAAGTGTGCAATCTCGTGGAATATACGCCTGAATGAGTTTTGGCGTGCATATGCTACGCAGTTTTTCGCGTGCATATGATACGCATTTTATGGCTTGTATATGACACGCTTTTGGGTAGGGTGAGGGTAGGGGGTGGGGGGTTCGCACTTATAATATGCCATAAAGTGCGTATCATATGAACGCGGAAAACGCCGTACCATGCACGCCAAAACTCATTTTGCCGTATACATTCCACGAGATTGCACACTCTTATTATTTATACGCATTTTCGTGAGATCGGGCTCGATGATTCGACTATCGGTCGACTATAGAAAGATTCGACAATTCTGATTCGAATATGTAAATCATTAGTCGGGGACACCCCTAGAACAAACAAACACTTGCACAACTCCGTTGCTGCTCCGGAAAAACATGATTGTCTTGCCATGACAACCAAAAACACACATCTTTTGGAGACGTTGATTTCGTGAAGTCCTGTGACTGCAGCGCAGCCGGCTTCCCTAAAGCGTTTGCTCTCTCGCTCTAGACGCGCGCCCGTACGGCCCGTACAAGGACATTCCGCCCCATATACCCATACTCAAAAAAATTTCCGAAACTTATGAGAAACCGGAAGGAGTATTTTTGGCACAGAGATACTCCACCAAATGTCCAACTTTTTTTTTGTGAAACTTTGTCCATGTTTAGGATGGGAATCCAAGTCTTTAACAGTGTAAAAAGCTGAGTATGCATGAAACAGCATACCCCCCCCCCCCTCAAGCTTATTCACCGTATCCCCCTGAGTTAGATAAGTCCAAACATACCATTCTCATCTCCGTGTCTGGTTGTGTTTCAACTCTGTCTGACGCACCCACCGCTAGCCTAGCTTAGCACAAAGACTGGCGGTAAACGGCTCCAGCTAGCCTGAAGCTCAATAAGCAACATTTTCCTCCATGTTGTGATGTGTATAGTTACATCGTGTACTAAGGCCGACGGAAAATTAAAAGTTGTGATTTTCTAGGCCGATATGGCAAGGAACTATACTCTC
Source organism: Gobio gobio (assembly GCF_949357685.1). NCBI lineage: Eukaryota > Metazoa > Chordata > Actinopteri > Cypriniformes > Gobionidae > Gobio > Gobio gobio. The sequence goes on along the minus strand of NC_137111.1, from coordinate 17,970,767 downwards.
ATTCCTGTGTAATGATCAAGGAACTTTGAGCCGTACCATGGGTGCAGCGGCGCAATGATATCACAGCGCATGAAAATTGTCCCAAGCGCTCTCTCTGTGCAAGCAGGTTGTCACGTTGGTTATGTTGACAGAAGTTAGCCGATTGTCAGGCGCTGTGTAATATCACTGCTCCGCTGCACTCATGGTATGGCAGCAAAGTTCCTTGATTATTATGTAGGAATGAGAGAATAGTTCCTACTTCGTAGGCTAGCCATATCGGCCTAGAAAATCACAACTTTTCATTTTCAGCAAGTGTATACTGCTCTACATCGGTTCAAGTTTTTTTTCCCCTGCTACCCCTCCACCCCCCGAACATAAGCAACGTTTTGTTCTGTCTTTGATAGCACATATATTGTAGGACATTTTTTTTAAATAACATCATTCTAAACAAAATTTATTTCAAATTTAATTCAAGCACTTTCAAGGACCTATATTTGTTTTCAAGTACTTCCCAGGCCTTGAATCCATGTGTCTGAAATTCAAGTACTTTCAAGTACTTTCAAGAAGCGTGGGAACCCTGTAGACTTTTACGATATGGATTCGACAGCACCGCCACAAACGGTGAGTAAAAGTGTTCATTAATGCCTAAACCACACAATCTAATACTCATTTCAAATGCAAAGATGTCAGCCAATCAAAACAGGGGCGTTTTCACTGTAGTCTCACAGCAGACACGCCCCTTCAAACAGAGCATTCAAGCCAGAGGGCTAACATCAGGATAGAAAAAATGCCTTTTATTTCAAATTATGACATTTTGTGATGTAAAAATCATACTAACAATATATGTACACCTCAGGAAACATTATAAAATAATTGTAAAAAATCCACGCCATGGGACCTTTAAAGTTCCTCTCAAACTTAAAAAGATCCCAAAAAATATCTGTAATGGCAAAAATTAATTCGTCGACATCACTAATAAGAGACAAACCAAGATCCAATTGTCTTTATAAAGATTTATTTTCCTTGCAAGGAAGAGCCACGGTCAAACGCAGCCGCTCGAGGCTACCTTGAGTGTGAACTGGAGACACAAAGAAGCCACAAGCTTCTTATACCCCCAATGTCTAAATAACCCCCGCAGTAATTTCCCATACATCTGGCGAAACCCACTGAAGGTTTCGCCTTGAGCAATTAAAAGCAAGAAACACAATGGTCCTTCATCTGTAACAACAGACATAGTATCACCTACTCCTAATCAGCATAGCTATTCAAACGCATAGATGCTAGTCAGGAATTCCTCTTTGATCTGACTCATTTAAAACACAATAGAGAAAACAGGTCTGGAAGATTAAATCTTCTGTGATTAAATTTTTCCCCAACATATCATAAAGGCATCGTAAAAATAATCAATTTGATCAATCAGGTCTAATCCAAATCCAAGTCTTCTGAAGAGAGACAGTGGCTTTATATGATGAACAGATTTAAAACGACACGCGTGGCTACTGTAGTAAAATCGGACGTTCAAATGCTTGTGTGACGCGCGAAAACAACATGAGAGTGAGTAAATGCAGAACTAACCATTTACGGTTTGGGAATAGTGATTTTGACTCGCTTTTCTTGCGATTAGAACTGTGATTGATTGCTTTGATCATCTGAAATGCACAAGCTGCCGGAATGACACTCCTCAACGTGAAAGTGCAAACATCTTTTAATCATCTTTCTCCTTAACTCTGGGACCATTTTTGGAGATTTCTGCCTGGATTTGGCCTAACCAAATTGAAAAGCTTCCCATACCCACCTACAGTGGTCTAAGTACAGATTTTGATGTCATTTTACAGGAAACCGGCAGACTGCCATCACTTCCAGTGTGTGAGGTCAAAATTCTGTCCGGGTCATAGATATATACATAGATACCTCATTCGAGCGATCCACGCCATGATCCACGCAGGCACTAATGAGGTATCTATGTACATATCTATGACGAGCCAGAATTTTGACCTCACACACGGGAAGTGATGGCAGTCTGCAAAGCTGAAGCGTTCGTCTGATATGAGGTGATATATTTGCATAAATACCGCTCGGTTTTCTCTCAGAAACCGATCGTTTCGTGTCTTAAGACATCAATGTGTCGTCACGAGCCGCGGGGTTTAATTTGAAGTTGTCTGTCCATGTTTTTTTTACTCTAATAGAATTAGACCCCATTGACAAGCATTATATGAGTGACACACAGCAACGGTTGGAGTTAAAAATCTTCATTTGTGTTCTACTGAAGAAACGAAGACACCTACATCTTGGATGCCTTAGGGGTAAGCAGAAAAACATCAAATTTTCGTTTTTCGGTGAACTATCCCTTTAAGTATATGTTGTCTGAGCTTTTTTTAGGTATCACCCTGCAGACAGTTTAGGCTGTTTCCACTAGATGGCAGCAAATACTGGAAAAAAAATATTTTGTCTGTATCATGCAAAATTTATTCAAATGGATAAACCTTTTTTTAATGTAATTTCCTCCTACCCCAATCTCTCTACTTACAAGTCTCCCCATATACAGTGGTATAAGTGGTACAAAACTGTCTGCAGGGTGCTAGAGCACACAGGGCCTGAGATATACACATTCAAAAATGAATTTATAACCAAAAAAAAATGTAAACAATCTAAAAGTGCCTCTTTTTTGGGGTTTACTACAGATCAGAAAACATATACTTAAATGTGTATCACTTTTAGCAGTGTTTAATGTAACTTTAAAGGGTTTCCAGTAAAATGACACCAAAATTGTGTATTTAGACCACTGTATGTGGGTATGGGAAGCTTTCCGTTGGCCAAATCCAGGCAGAAATGATCCCAGAGTAATTTAGTGTAAACAAGTTACTTTGTGCAAAACAAATGCCAAAGTAATGCATATCTCCAGAAAGTAGACATTCTAAGTTTTCAAATGGTACCACATATGGTCCTCTCCACAGACTTTTAACATTTATTTATTTACTTTTTACTCCTACTTTGAGTAGTATTTAGGACAAGTACTTTTACTTGAGTATGTTTTTTCAGTACTCTTTCCACCACTGGTTACAGGTGCTATAGATGCTCAGTGTGATTGTGATAAACTCACGACTTCTAAAGCCCCGTTTCCACCGAAATTACACGGAACAATTTGTACCAGGAACTTTTTTTACAGGAACTTTTTTCCCCCCAGACCTGCTACTGTCTGCGTTTCCACTGCGGTCTAAAGTACTGTGAAGATTAGGCAAATTAGTCCAGAGACGTGGGACTGCGCGCGACTGTCAGCGAAGGACAGTAATCATTTTTGAGCGACACTGTCTGCAAGAATAAATATGGAGTAGATGCAAGCAGCGCTGGTTATATTGGTTTACTAAAAATGTAATTAGCAAAACGGTGGAAAAGAGACGAACACTGATACTAAAGCGTATTCTGAAAGCTCGTTAAGCTAGATTTAAAATAAGACAACGTATGTTATAATCAGCTATTACGGACATTGACCGTGCGATTGCTGAGACGATAGCGTGCCATCGGACAGAAAGAGCAAGACGGCAAGATGGCGGTTGAAATAAAACGCTGCGTGAGCTCAACCAATCAACATGTTCAGCACCCAAGTTCCAACCCTATAAAGTTCCTGAACTTTGAAAAAGTACCACCTCGGGAGCAGGGCCGTTTAGAGGGGGAAATATTTACCCGGAACTTCATTTAGACCCCGGTTCCTGCGTTCGAAACACACCGAGTACCACCCCAAAGTAAAATTACTTCAATGAAGCAGCTTCACGTACTTCTGTAATTCATTATATATATATATATATATATATATATATATATATATATATATATATATATATATCTCACAATTAGTTTTATTAGTATGATTATTCAAAGCATTTTAGATGGTTTATTCTTATATGTATAATGCATTAATAGCTGGAGAGGTGGAACATAGCGAGCACCAGGAGAGTCTGTGTACATGTGGCACGAGTACTGCATGATAAATAAAATTAAAGTTTACAGAGTTTCAGTGACATTACTACATTAAACTACTATATATAATGTTGAATATAATGTATAGTAATGCAATGGGGGAATATTTGTATGTCCTGATAATAATGTAATAACAACAATATTTAAATAATAATAAAAAAAGTAATAATAAAAAAACATCTCTTCTTTATTTTGGCTTAAAATATTGCGATAAATATTGCATCGTGAGTTTAGTATCGCGATAATCATGACACGAGTGTATCTTTAAACCCCTAAAACCGATTGAGAAAATAGTCTGATTCTAGCGTTTACACGCTTCATTTTTTCCCCTGTTGACTAGATTATTTCAGGCCTGTACCACCATCAATCCGATCGGAATTTCATTCGTATCAAGCTCAGTCTCGCTATTGTAAATGTAGCTATTGTAAAATGAAGGTGGAATATTTACCATATCCTTCTACACGGCCACTTTTGAATTCTCCTTCAAATTTCATCCCGTCAAACCTGCTGAAGATTCCGACGCCTTGGAATTTTCCCTGGGCAAATTCACCCTCGTACCTGTTGTTAAGAAATGGTTTTGTTTTCCATGTAGTCTTACAGTCTCGCTGCAAACGTGTTCATCTCAGTTTAAGTAGGTACACTTTTTAATCTGATCACACGGTCACTCACCTGGATCCATCGGGAAAGACTAACACCCCTGATCCGTGGAACAGGCCATTCTCAAAGTGACCTTTATAACAGGTGCCATCAGCAAACTTCAGCTCGCCCTTACCGTGTCTCCGACCTGCACAGCAGACACATTGCTTCATAACTTAACACAGGAGTTTTCATCCAATATACTAAATCTATTCTTTCTACCCCCAACCATTTCTACATGTTATGTCAGAAATATTTTTTTTTTTTTAAAGGTTTCATGTCTGTGTCCCTTGTCAGCACTGTCAGATATACAGTACAACTGAAATCAATCATGCTTACATTTTCCGTAGCATCATCCAACACCCAAATTATATATATATATATATAAAGACAATTTCCATAATTTTAAGTCAATTGGTAGCTGGCAAAAGAATAATGTAAGAGTTGCCAATATTGTTATAGAATAGAATATTTAGATATAGATATATAGAGTTGTTTTGATACCTCTCAGAGATGACCCATATAAGAGTAATCTAAAACAAGTCCATAATACATAACCTTTTCATTCATTTTGAATGTAGCCTGTATTATTACGTAATTATGAATAAATTATGAAAGCAAAAATGGAAAATGCAACATACTGAGCAAAACATTTAATTGTTTTGGCAAATATAAATAAATATAAGGCCATTTAAACACATGTGACGACCTGCCCCATTTATGAAAAATGCAGTGAGAATTCAAAAGTAATGCAAAGTGTGCAATAAATATCTTGCCTTCCTTCCATTCTCCGGTATATTCTTCTCCACTGGAATAGGTGAAGGAGCCCCTGGTTAATGTCATACCTCCACCAAGCTGCAGACAAAACAAATGAATATTAAAGAGGCAGAATTAACATAATAGAATCAACTGATGATAAACAGAGGAAGACCAAACCATTTATTGAATATATGTATGTGCAATACAAGTAATGAATGTACATCACCATTGCCCACACACAAACCTAGCTATTGTGTGCTGTATAATAATGAAGTAGAACTCATGGTAAATCACTTTCAGCCAGCACTGTATCATTAATAGTGTAACGCGTCATTTACACTGAACACGTTAAAACATTTACGGACTGAAATAAAGCAGCGGCAGCGATGACGTCACCCCGCCTCTTATTCGCAGCCCGTGTAACCCGCGCGCTGTGTTTTGACGCAATTTCATTAGAGGGAGATTTCATTTACCTGTGATGTTTCTGTGCAGTCTCAAGAGCATGAAAACCCGTCGCTTTGTTCAGCGGATTCGCAGAGAGAGAAAATCGGGTTCTGGTTCGCAGTCGCCGGTCTTACGGTTCCTCTCCCCTTGAAGATCTCGCGTTGCTTCTCTCAGCGGTGGATGTGGACTGATCGCTGATTGGCTGATCAATGCCTGGGAACGTGATCTGAGAAATGTGATATGGACGCCCCTTCTCACTTGGTAAACTACCCATTAAATTAGCAATTCCACCAACAGGTTTTATTATCGTGGATACTGGTTTACAAACATAATTTTTCACCTCACCGTTGTTTTATTCGGGACAATCAGAATATTATTTACAGAAATAAATAATTGTTTTAGAGATGGTATTTAAATAACATATATATTGTTAATCAGCTGATGGATGACAACGGTCAGTTTTATTCCTTTCCAGCATTCTCCAGAAAATTTGATTTTGGGGCTTTGTTAAATTCATATTGTATTCAACACCATTCCTAGTGGTATACAAACTCTCTTGAAAGGAGAGCAAACCTTCTTTGTATAACACTTCTATTTCAATTCAAATTCAATAACCATTTTATTCGTAATCTTATGAACAGAAAATCTATTCCAGCATCATCTTTCAAGTGGATGGCATTATACAATATTAATTGGAGAGTGGTCTGGTCTCTTCCACACAAATATTTGTTAACAAACAAGAGAAAAGAAGTTACATTTCAAATAGGCCTATTACATGTTACCCCTGCAATAGTGTACTCAATAAGTATATCCAAAACATAGAAGATAAATGCACTTTTTTTTCTGTGATGTAGAAGAGACAATTGTACATTGTTTTTGTGAATGTGTTTTTGTTAAAGCTTTTTGGAACGAGTTATGTAGGCCCACCTATCTCTGAGGGAAAACAATGCCAAAATATGTACCTTCATCATTATCCAAATTCTCATATTCAGTACATTGTTACATCTGTTCATGATTCTGTGTAAATTTTTTATTCACAAATGCAAATTTTTGGGTAAGATCCCGCTACTGTCTATTTAGAATAATTCCTATTGTTTGTCTTTGATGGGCATAAAAAAAACTTAAAATCTTTGAAAAGTCAAAGATTGCTTTCAATGTTTAACCTTGTATAACTATATATTTTTTCTTATTTCCTCTGGTGCTCTATTTTGTTTGTATATTATTCGTGATCTATGTCTTGTTTTTTTTTTTTATTGGTCCTGTTGTTATGTACTTGTTAAAAAATTTGGCATAAAAAAAAGTGAAATGGACTCCTCAGTGTTGTTCACTAAGGCATGTATCACTGTTACTACTTCTCACATTAGAGTTAGGTATATGAATAAATAATTTTTTTGTACTCGACACAGTAAATAGCCGTCCAGAACACCCTGGCAACCGCTTAGAAACAGCCTGTCAACCACCCACAACGGTGAGACGGTGACAGCCAGGACCTGTAAGAATGTAGTTTACATTTTGATAGAAGTAGCAGTGTCTTATACATTTGTAACAGGGTCATTCCTGTTATCCAGTAACATTTTTGCTTCATAATTTTTTTGGGGAAAAAGGCATTCTGTTTTTAGCATTCTACCAAAATAGGGACAGGCTTAACTATTAGGAATACATATTAGTCAAGCTCAGGGATAATAATTATGAGTAGATTGTTCAGACCAGGCACTGGCCGGGAAGGTATTCCACCCAGTTAGGAACATAGTTATCACAAAATGTTATTGATCCATGCCCTCCAGTCCGACCAGGAGGAGATAGACAGCCGGGTTGTGCTCGATCTACCTGCATCATACCGTCAAGCTGGGATTCAAGTCGGCAGTGGTGAGCAGTGTTGGGGGTAACGCATTACAAGTAACATGAGTTACGTAATAATGTTACTTTTTCCAAGTAACTAGTAGAATAACGCATTACTTTTCAAATTTACAACAAAATATCTGAGTTACTTTTTCACATTAATTTGACTGACAGCTCTCCTGCCCCCATGTTGAGAAAAATAAGTGCAGAGGCGTTGTGTGTAAACATGAGGGTTATTGTAGTTTATTATTCATGCGTGAATTTGCATTTTTACCTCAGCCTGGGGCTTATTATTTCAATTTTGGTATGAAGAGGTCTTTACCGTTGCAAATATAACTTTTTTGTTATAAACAAAAACAAGCCCAGCCCAGGTGAGAAAAAGTAACACAAAAGTAACGTAACGCATTACTTTTCTTAAAAAGTAACTAAGTAACTCAATAAGGGAGTCAATATTGTAATGCATTACTTTTCAAAGTAACTTTCCCCAACACTGGTGGTGAGGACCCTGGACACCAACATCTTCTTCATCCTCCTGCATCATGCTGACACCATCAACCTCGTCATCTGCCATGACACTGGCATGGGCCGGCACCGTCAGGTGGTCAATGTCACAGAGCTGGTCGGCTACTATGTGTTTAGTGGTGCACCACTACCAGCACCTTCAAAGGCTAGGGCAAGGGGACACCGCTCAAAAATCTCCAGAAGAACCCCGAATTTCAAAAGGCTTTCAGGTTGGTGGATACATTTTAGACAATTGAATTTGAATGTATTGAAAAGAATATTTGGAGAGAGCAAACTTAGCAATTATCCCAACAATCTTTTTCCAGTCAGCTGGGCGATGAGTGGAAGGTGAAGTTGGAGGTGCAGGAGCAGCTGGAGGTCTTCACGTGTGTGATGTACAGTCAAGCATGTGAGGAATCAGTCAAGCAGGTCAGGAGCAAGATGCTCTAGAAGATTGTGGGAGAAGACAAGACCATCAGCATTAAGTCGAGAGTCGATTTTGCTTGTCTGCCCCACTGCCAAGACTCACATCCAGCGGGCAAGCGGGCAGCTGAGCCAATCTTCCGGAGGCCTAAACCCTATGACGAGGGTCAGGGGTGGGATAAGACGGACGGAGGGATTTTGCAGCCTGTCTGGTCTTGTGGACCAATTCTGGTCCCATCTCTCCTCGACCTGTTTTCTGCTGGTGTTCCCAGTGATGATGGTGAGGGGGAAGAGGATGAGGTGGAGATTGATGATAAACAACGATGATGATCATTGATCCATTTAATAGTGATCAATTTAATAACCTTGCAATTGACCTATCGGTAAGCCCCGCCCCCCTTAGTTACTGTTGCTAACTCGGACAAACAAACGGAGTTGCTATATCTTACAATGTACAGCTGTCGATGTTTTTGGACACAGAATGTAGCGTATATCCCGTCCGAATGATGGCCAAACTTAACTGATGGTTTATCAAGTTTATTGCATCGTAATTCACTCCAAAAAATCATCATAAGAGCTGAACAAACAAAGCATAAGAAGTGCGCATTAACTCTCATTCACAAACTATCTCTCTCCGTTGCATTATCATTAACATACACAGCAAATTACACAAAAACACTCAAACAACTAACAGTAAACAAACATATACAGACCGCATACCTTTTCGGGGGTGCAGTTAATAACTGGTAAACTTTGTATCTGCAAAACAACTCCGATAAACTGCGTGCAAGCTCTTCCTTTCGTTACCCGGAGACTATAATACCCATCAAAATAGGAGTCCTCCTTAGTAGGACAGATAATGTAGACCTTAAACATATCTAAAATGAAATTAATTTACATATAACCAGTTTAATATGGAGAGGCACTGAAATGTAGACCTTCGTGTTTTTGACCTTAAAGGGTTAGTTCACCTAAAATGACAATTCTGTCATTAATTACTTACCCTCATGTCGTTCGACACCCGTCAGACCTCCGTTCATCTTCGGAACACAAATGAAGATATTTTAGTTGAAATCTGATGGCTCTGAAGCGTTATGAATCAGTGAGTCGAATCATGATTCGGATCGCGTGTCAAACCGCCAAACTGCTGAAATTTGGCGATCCAAACTGCTGAATCGACTCACTGATTCATAACGCTTCGAAGCTTCATGATGCCGTGTTTTGAAATCGTCATCACTATATAAGTCGTTATTTAGGGTTTTTTTGCACACAAAAACTATTCTCGTCACTCCATAAAGTTATTGTAGAACCACTGTAGTGAGATGGACTTTGTAACGTCGTCTTTTGTACCTTTTAAGGGTCTTGAGAGTGTACCGTGCATTGTGCCAATGGAGGCCTTTCAGAGCCATCAGATTTCAACTAAAATATCTTCATTTGTGTTCTGAAGATGAACGGAGGTCTTACGGGTGTCGAACGACATGAGTGTAAGTAATTAATGACAGAATTTTCATTTTTGGGTGAACTTACCCTGTAAGTTACAGTGTTACATGACATGAGAACAGTTAGTTAGTAGGTTTGTATGTTAGCAGGGACTTTAATCGTAACTTAACGAGAGTATGACAAACACAAAATCCTCTCAGGATCTCTGGAATCAGTGCTACAGTACCTCAGGCACAACGTTTTAGCATTTTTGTAGCATAAACACCATCAAACCGATGAGAGCTTCGGATTTTCCAATGTTTCTCTATGGCGCTGACACCTAAAGATGTCCGAGTTCCGGTCCCAGCGCAACTGATACTCAACTGCTATTGGCTCATCTGCATGTGAGGGGAGGGGCTTACTGATAGGTCAATTGTTATAACAGAACAAATTAGATTTATATGGCTAAATTTGCAAAACAAAATAGCAAAGGTTACATCATTATGAGCCTAAAATGTGTTATTTGCCAGTTTTTCACCAATAGAGTGGTTGTACCATGTCAGTGACATTTCCATTTGATTCCTGGTGTCAGAATTATATTAACAAGTGGGTTCATTTGTCTTTGTATGGTGTGTGGTTTAGGAGTTATGAAAATCTGTGTTTTTCGCCACTCGCATTGACATCAATTCAAGATGGCCGCCAAACGAACCCCATGGGACATTAGTTGACCTCGGCAACGTCAAAAATTCTTAAAAAGAAACCATTAGGGTCCCAAAAAAACAGGTTACAAAAAACTGCCAGGCGGATACATGGGAACCTATTTCTCCTGCTAGACTACTTGATTAATCAAAGTTTAACAAAGTTAAACATGGGTTGCAACTAGGGCTGTAACGATTTGACCAAAAATAAAAACCTCGATTAATTGAACATTTTACCTCGATTACGATTAATGAATGATTATTTTGCTTTTTTTTTCTTCATTTTTTGCCCTCATAAGGTTTTTGAGTAAGTTCACTGATAAGGTTTGTACTGTAAATATTTTCTACTATTAAATGGTGGATTTTTTTTTCTAATGAAAAAGTTTATTTCTTTGTGATTTTAAAATACTTGAAGGAAACGGTTCAATTTCAGCAGTTATTGTCTATGGGGCAGATTTCTGTTTGTTGTACATCAGATAGGCTACAGATAAATTAACACAGTAGGCCTACATTACATTTATTTGAATGCATTAATGAGAGTGATTGTGTGTGTGAATTACTCATACCGTCTCTATTCATTATGAAGCTGTGGTTTGTACTTACTTCAAAAGGTATTAAAATATGTGCTATAACGGTTGAGTTTCTAAGCTACTTAGTGACTTAGTCTGAAGCCCCGTTCACACCGCCAGCGATGATGTCGCTGCATGTCGTCCGCGCCAGAGATTCATGTCGCTAGTAGGCGTTCCCACAACGAGTTGCCTATAAACGTCATTAGCAGATCACCCTCCTCCTTCCATGCATCTTTTTTTTTTATGTGTCTCTGTATGTACCATAGACAGGTATGTACACAGAGACATATCGTAAAGAACAGGGAAATTGCTAACAGCTAAAATCAACATCTCCTCCATCTTAACACGATACCGCAGTAGCATTACAGCAGACGGATCACGTGCACTGACTTCACTCCTATTGGTTGTCGCTCGCGAAAATCGCTGCTCATTTGCATGAAGTTGAAATTTCTGAACTTTTGTCGCTTGTCTCGTGTCGCTTGACACGCCCACATTCTGTCGCCAACGGTCACTGTCGCTCATGTCGCCGGAAGTCGCCAGCGCTCCATTGAAATGAATGGGATCGTGTCGCTTTGTCGCTGCGTATCGCTGGCGGTGTGAACGGGGCTTGAGTGCTCGTTTGTCGCAATATATCAGGCATTAGTTCAACATAATACACATCTGATGGTCGAAAACTGGCAGGGCTTAAACCACATACAAATGAAAAAACCTTGTGAAGACGCAGGTGAAAGAGGTCTGCCTTCAGGGCGCGCGCGTTGTCAGAGACGCGACACGGCTCGGCTCTCTGTGTCACAGAACAAAGCTGAGCACTGAACGGATACATTGTCCGTATTGTTGTTTTTGAATAGTGCACAATCGCTTTAAATGTTGAAACTGGCAAGCCTTTAAACGCATTTACTTGACAAACTTTATGAGCATGAAAGTGAAAGCGATCTGGCTTCGGGGCTTGCGCGCGCCGTCTGTGTGTGTGTGTCGCAGCGCGTAGGCTATAAGAACAGCAATTAACTGACCTGTATATAAACTGTGTTAAACGTGCAGTTGCTATAGTGATTCTGAGCATCTATAAACACAGATAACTGCTCCTGCATCTCTCTGTGTGCCTGCAAACTGCACTTGATGTGACTGACGGGGCGGAGTCACGTGAAAACCGAAATAACCGACATGGGAAAAATATGTCGGTTAGAGATTCTGAATGTTGGTTTCGGTTATTTTTCGATTAATCGTACAGCCCTAGTTGCAACTCGTGGCGAGAGATTGCTCAAAACTGCGCATGTGTCAAACGCCTGTGTAAGTGTACTAGTCAAAAGAAGTATAGCCTACTTTGCAAGGCTGTGTATTCAACAAACAAATTATACTTTTGTTTAGGGGTCATATAAACAGATCATATACACTCACCTAAAGGATTATTAGGAACACCTGTTCAATTTCTCATTAATGCAATTATCTAATCAATCTAATGCTTCAATGTATTTAGGGGTGTGGTCCTGGTCAAGACAATCTCCTGAACTCCAAACTGAATGTCAGAATGGGAAAGAAAGGTGATTTAAGCAATTTTGAGCGTGGCATGGTTGTTGGTGCCAGACGGGCCGGTCTGAGTATTTCACAATCTGCTCAGTTTTCACGCACAACCATTTCTAGGGTTTACAAAGAATGGTGTGAAAAGGGAAAAACATCCAGTATGCGGCAGTCCTATGGGCGAAAATGCCTTGTTGATGCTAGAGGTCAGAGGAGAATGGGCCGACTGATTCAAGCTGATAGAAGAGCAACTTTGACTGAAATAACCACTCGTTACAACCGAGGTATGCAGCAAAGCATTTGTGAAGCCACAACACGCACAACCTTGAGGCGGATGGGCTACAACAGCAGAAGACCCCACCGGGTACCACTCATCTCCACTACAAATAGGAAAAAGAGGCAACAATTTGCACAAGCTCACCAAAATTGGACAGTTGAAGACTCGAAAAATGTTGCCTGGTCTGATGAGTCTCGATTTCTGTTGAGACATTCAGATAGTAGAGTCAGAATTTGGCGTAAACAGAATGAGAACATGGATCAATCATGCCTTGTTACCACTGTGCAGGCTGGTGGTGGTGGTGTAATGGTGTGGGGGATGTTTTCTTGGCACCCTTTAGGCCCCTTAGTGCCAATTGGGCATCGTTTAAATGCCACGGCCTACCTGAGCATTGTTTCTGATCATGTCCATCCCTTTATGACCACCATGTACCCATCCTCTGATGGCTACTTCCAGCAGGATAATGCACCATGTCACAAAGCTTGAATCATTTCAAATTGGTTTCTTGAATATGACAATGAGTTCACTGTACTAAAATGGCCCCCACAGTCACCAGATCTCAAACCAATAGAGCATCTTTGGGATGTGGTGGAACAGGAGCTTCGTGCCCTGGATGTGCATCCTACAAATCAACTGCAAGATGCTATCCTATCAATATGGGCCAACATTTCTAAAGAATGCTTTCAGCACCTTGTTGAATCAATGCCACGTAGAATTAAGGCACTTCTGAAGGCGAAAGGGGGTCAAACACAGTATTAGTATGGTGTTCCTAATAATCATTTAGGTGAGTGTATACAGGTCACATATAAAACACTATATAAATAAAGATGAATTGTCTTGACATTTAAAAACAAATAAAAAATTATTTTAAAAGAAAGCAAATGTGGCTGTGATGACTCGATGACTTCTTTCCAGTCTTCGTTCTCTCATGTTCTTTCTCAGAGGTGGGCCGGCTCTGATCTCTGGTGCGGTAGCTTGGTTTCTGTCAGGTTGGGGTTGGACTTCTGGCTTCAGGTTAAAGGGTTAGTTCACCCAAAAATGAAAATTCTGTCATTAATTACTCACCCTCATGTCGTTCGACACCCGTAAGACACCCGTAAGAAAGGCTTCAGATAGGCATCCATTGGCATTCAGTACATTCACACTTCCAAGATCCATGAAAGGCACTTAAAACGTCGTTACAAAGTCCATCTCACCACAGTGACTCTACAATAATTTTACGATGCGACGACAATAGTTTTTTATGCGCAAAAAAAATCAAAATAACACCTTTATCCAACTTGTTCTTGTCTTCCGTGTGTGCCTCCACGACGCATGCGCGAGAATATGACGCAGATCCGGCGTTCGGACACATGACCCAGAAGCGATTTGTTTACAAGCAGAGGAAGACGTGCATATCTAAGCTGTTGAATTCTACATTGATCGTGCTTTAGGTCTCGGCATAGTTCTCAAAATGGGGTTAGAGTGTGCATTTCATGGATTCCCGAACCCCGGCGCTACGTCATATTCTCGCGCATGCGTCGTGGAGGCACACACGGAAGACAAGAACAAGTTGGATAAAGGTGTTATTTTGATTTTTTTTGCGCATAAAAAACTATTGTCGTCGCATCGTAAAATTATTGTAGAGCCACTGTGGTGAGATGGACTTTGTAATGACGTTTTAAGTGCCTTTTATGGATCTTGGAAGTGTGAATGTACTGAATGCCAATGGAGGCCTATCTGAAGCCTTTCTCAGCCATCAGCTTTCAACAAAAATATCTTCATTTGTGTTCCGAATATGAACGGAGGTCTTACGGGTGTCGAACGACATGAGGGTGAGTAATTAATGACAGAATTTTCATTTTTGGGTGAACTAACCCTTTAAGTCTCGAGCTCAAGCTCTCCACCAAGGACAGCAATGTTATCTCCTATCCAATATATTGTTGCCCTTGACTGTCCTAGTTGCTTCTATTGCACTCATTTGTAAGTCGCTTTGGATAAAAGCATCTGCTAAATGACTAAATGTAAATGTAAATATAAAGATTATATGAACATGTGAACTCATGAATGTTTTTTTAAAAGCTGATTTACAACAGAACGGAATTCTTGCAATTGCATCACTAATTGTGTTATTTTCCTGTTTATTACTGTGAAGCTGCTCTGAAACAATCTGTATAAAGCGCTGTTTAAATGAAACTGACTTGACTTAACATGAACACAAATTTGAAAACCTCACTACAAATAATCCCGAATTGAAGAAACATGATAATAACCCTACTCTGTCTGTTACACACCTGAAATCACTGATCGAGTGAATCTCCTGAACTTAAATTTCTTATAAATATGTGACTAATTTTAGAGAAAATATAAGTAAATCATAGAGACTTTGAAAGTCTTATTTGTTTGTCATTGAGTGGAATATTTTGAGGTACATGCTGTATTGGCAGGTATTTCATGTTATTAACCTGTGTTTAATTTAGCACTCTGACCTGTGTTTGCTACAGAGGTGGCTAAGACATTCATTTATTAGTAAGCAATTTGAGCAAGAAATTGCCCTGCCATTTGTTAACAAGTGACACGACAGATTAATTACAGTTACAGCAGCTTCCCCATGCCTTTTGGCATTTTAATTGAGACATTATTTGGTGCTTAATGAACCTCTTTTTATTAGTGGACTAGCACATATGTTTTATTATTTGTCTGAGGAACTAGGTCCTCACAGTTAACACAGTTTTACTCCATATTTCTCAGACTGGATTCAATTTTTGCACTGTGTAGGTTTAATTATGAATTATACAATTCATTTAGTGCACTACTGTACTTTATAGAGCATCATGTTGGGTAAGTTGTCACAGTTTGAACCTCTGCTGTTTATTGACACTGATTCAAGACTGATGCCTTTGTTCTTTTTCCGCCATTTCTGTGTTTCCATGGTTACCCTCATTAGTTCATTTGTCCCAGCTGTGTCTTGTTAATAATTTCTGTTCACTTAAGTTACTCTCACCTTCAGTCTTTGTCTAGTCACTGTTATGTTATGTTGGAGTATTTCCCTGCATTGCCTGTTTTGTGTTCTAAGAAGCATTATTAAAGTTTAAATTCTGAGTTTTTGAGTCTTCAGCCTGTTCCTGTGTACACCAACAGAATCATGTTTTTTCAGCTATTTTCAAATTGTGAACAATTATGAAATAAAGAAATTCATGAAAAAATAAATGTAATATGAAATTATTTGGCCAACAGATGTTGTATATAAACCCTCTGATATTGTTCGTTTGGAAGTCACACTTGAGTATTTCGCAGTCAAAAGTGACCGAACACCTGAAATCTAATTATTATTATTTATTTTTTTCAGTCAAATGTAATTTTTGTTCAATATTATGTTTTCGGTCCCACTTTATATTAAGTGTCATTAACTATGTACTTACATCAAAAAATAAGTTGGCCTACAATGTACTTATTGTGTTCAAATTGTATTGCAAAATGTTGTTATGCTATTGAGGTGGGATACTGGTAAAGTTAGGGACAGGTTTGGTGGTATATGGCTATAGGTTTACGAGTAGGTTGAGGTGTAATGGAAGTGTCAATAGTGTAATTATATATGTAATTACATGCATGTATTTTTAAAATATAAGTACAATATAAAAACATGTATGTAGATAATAAGTACATTGTATCAAATTATTAATTTCAATATTAATAAGGCCACCTAATATAGGACAATTTTTTCTTTTGTATTTTGTATATGTTACTAATTAATTATTGTTACTAATTAATATGTATGCAATAATTATGATAATTTTCAATTAAAGCTGTATTTCATGTTAAAATAGAGACAAAGCCTTAAAAATCAAAATTTTGAAGGTAAATTATTGTCGTCTGGAGGGAGTAAAAAAAGAAAAACATATGTAATGCCATAGTGTAACCATTAGATTCCATCCATCATCTTCCGCTTATCCGGGGCCGGGTCGCGGGGGCAACAGTCTAAGCAGAGACGCCCAGACTTCCCTCTCCCTAGCCACTTCCTCCAGCTCTTCCGGGGGAACCCCGAGGCGTTCCCAGGCCAGCCGGGAGACATAGTCCCTCCAGAGTGTCCTAGGTCTTCCCCGGGGCCTCCTCCCGGTGGGACGTGCCTGGAACACCTCCCTGGTAAGGCGTCCAGGAGGCATCCGAAATAGATGCCTGAGCCACCTCAGCTGGCTCCTCTCGATGTGGAGGAGCAACGGCTCTACTCTGAGGTCCTCCCGAGTGACCGAGCTTCTCACCCTATCTCTAAGGGAGCGCCCAGCCACCCTATGGAGAAAGCTCATTTCGGCTGCCTGTATCCGGGATCTTGTCCTTTCGGTCATGACCCACAGCTCATGACCATAGGTGAGAGTAGGAACGTAGATCGACCGGTAAATCGAGAGCTTTGCCTTACAGCTCAGCTCCTTCTTTACCACGACAGACCGGTACATCAACTGCATTACTGCAGAAGCTGCACCGATCCGTCTGTCAATCTCCCGTTCCATCCTTCCCTCACTCGTGAACAAGACCCCAAGATACCTGAACTCCTCCACTTGAGGCAGGAACTCTCCACCAACCTGAAGTGGGCAATCCACCCTTTTCCGACTGAGAACCATGGCCTCGGACTTGGAGGTGCTGATTCTCATCCCAGCCGCTTCACACTCGGCTGCAAACCGTCCCAATGCACGCTGAAGGTCCTGGTCTGAGGAGGCCAACATGACAACATCTTCTGCAAAAAGCAGCGACGAAATCGTATGGTCCCCAAACCGGACACTCTCCGGCCCTTGCCTGCGCCTAGAAATTCTGTCCATAAAAATACGGCCGATAGTGGAACCTCAGATTCAGGGGGAACAGTGTGGTTTTCGTCCTGGTCGTGGAACACTGGACTAGCTCTATACCCTTTCCAGGGTGCTGGGGGGTTCATGGGAGTTTACCCAACCAGTCAACCAGTGTTTTGTGGATTTGGAGAAGGCATTCGACTGTGTTCCTCGTGGCTTCCTGTGGAGGGTGCTCTGGGAGTATGGGGTCGGCGGCCCCATGCTTAGAGCTGTTCGGTCCCTGTACGACCGGAGCAAGAGCTTGGTTCGTATTGCCGGCAGTAAGTCAGACCTGTTCCCGGTGCATGTTGGACTCCGGCAGGCCTGCCCTTTGTCACCATTACATTCCTATATATCAATATAAAGAGGCTTGTAAGTTCTATAGTTGTTTTTAGACATAAAAACTTAATTTTATTAGGTTGGGGATTTGGATATTTATTTAGACATTCGCAAAGACTACTTTTTGTCAAGGTTTAGATATTGTTTTTTTTTTAAATGTTGATTTGGAGTGTCAGATTTTCCATTAATTTTACTACAGTCAAACCTGAACCAAGAGAAAGACATTTTGTTATAGACATATATCTTAAAGTATGTCAGTGCCATTGTGTTTTTTTTTTAATCTAAGGCACGCTATAAAAGCTACTTAAATGTCATAATTGAACTAGGACTAATCCTGGCTTAATCTAAGCCTATAATGTTTTAGAGTTTAACCTCTTCCTTGCGGTACGTTTTTTTACTGCATTGTGGCTGAATTGTTGATTTTATTTCACGTATTTGCAAAAGCTTGCTTTGTGTTACTGTCACACCAGTTCATATATGTTTGGGGGTGGGGTGTTTCTATTTTGCATTCTTGATATTTTAGAGTGTCACACCCCTTCTTCACTGCTGTGTTCTTTTTTTCCCGCATTGTGGCTGATTTGTAGATTGTACCCCCCAAAAATTGCTCTTTTTTTCAAGTTTCATATTTCCCATTTATTTCCTATGGCGTCATTTCTGATCACGAACAACACAAGTGTGACAATTTTTTTTACGACCATTTAGCTAGTCCACGTTTGTTTGTTTGTTTGGTCACATAGCAACAAAAGTCACAGAGTTTCATACCATTTTGATGAAGTAGCGATTTTTAAAAATTCTAAATATATATAGTTATCTAAACTGACCGAACAAGACTGTAGGGTTAATACAGTTACAACACATTAAACACTTGCCCAACCTGATATTTTTGGAAAATTTGAAATAAGTATTCTGAGAATACAACCTCTTTTCATTTAAATGCATATTGCCTGTTTTTGTACGGTTTTATTATCTTAACTTTATTTTTACCTCTTACAGTTACTGAGATATAATAATTGTGACAACTAGCCCCAGTTTCCCCCTAATAGTGAAGTACTCTCTCTCTCTTTTTCCTCTCTCAAGTCATTAAATCTTGACCTGCGTCATTGCATCCTGCAGAGATTTGAACGCATATGCCCTGACAGCTGATCTCTTCATAAAACACAGCACCACAGGGAGACGTTTATGACCGTCGCTATAAACACCAATAGGTTGGTAATGAGAAATGTCGATAAAAATCTCACCCAGGAGATCTATTACCTTTAATGTTAAAGATGAGTGGTTCTCGCTTCCAAACAACGAGAATCCCATTTCTTAAATATGGTGCGATATATCATACGCTGTCAGCGCAACATGGACAATTATGACCACGCATTTGTGTTTGCATGTAACACAATGTGTATATTTTAAAGCAAGATAAACAAATATGGAATGGTAGCTAAAACTGCACTAATTGTAAGGTAATTGATTGCCTATAGAAGTTTTCAAACTTCATTGCTTTAACCTAAAGACCATGAACAAACACTCACACACCGTATAATGGGGTATAATTTGGTCTCTGATGATTGTCCTTCACTGGTAGTAAATCAGCATGGCAATAATGCCCCAGGGAAATGGGCAGTAGAGTCCATATGCCCCAGAGTCACAGGATGGGCCCTGCAAGCATCACTACACATGAGTGCCCATCCAGCACAACATGAGGACTGACCACACTACGAGCACACATCATTGCGATATAGAGTCTGCTCTCCTTGCAAGAAAAATTGCAAAGGTCAACTTCTAAAGAAGGAAGGATGGTGGAACAGAGGTTGTTGACGAGGGTCGTCTCATTGACCGAGCCTAAATTGACCTATAATTCTCTGCAAGCCATAACATATGAGGAAAGTTTGTCGGACGTGATCAGTGCATCCAACATCAAGGTTAGAGAAGTCACGCTATTACACTCCAGTTCTAAATCTCCAGTCCCCAAGTGGAGAGAGGCTTTTATTTCATAAGCAATTGCGTTATCCATTAATCTTCCCTTTTTGTGATAAAAAAAGATAGGATTATTAAAGGACGTATTTTTTTCTGCAAATCAAAATTTACTTTCATCTGTCAAGGCCAGAGCCAATTATATGCATTATTTTTTACTTGGGTGTCGGTCATTATTTATAGCTTTATTTCTCAACAATTAGGCAGTCTAGAAAATAGGAAATGTTGTTGTCATAAATGGGTTTAAGTGATATTTTACCTCAATGGATGTTTGGTTTTACATATAACTATATTCACTATATTGCCAAAAGTTTTGGGACGCCTGCCTTTACACGCACATGAACTTTAATGACATCCCATTCTTAATCCGTAGGGTTTAATATGGAGTTGTCCCACCCTTTGCAGCCATAACAGCTTCAACTCTTCTGGGAAGGCTTTCCACAAGGCTGGCTCAAAGTCTTAACACTAATTCATCCCAAAGGTGTTCTATCGGGTTGAGATCAGGTTGAGGCCAGTCAAGTTCCTCCACACCAAACTCGCTCATCCATGTCTTTATGGTCCTTGCTTTGTGCACTGGTGCGCAGTCATGTTGGAACAGGAAAAGGGCCATCTCCAAACTGTTCCCACAAAGTTGGGAGCATGAAATTGTCCACAATGTCTTGGTACGCTGATGCATTAACAGTTCCTTTCACTGGAACTAAGGGGTCAAGCCCAACCCCTGAAAAACAACCCCCACACCATAATCCCCCCTCCACCAAACTTTACACATGGCACAATGCAGTCAGGCAAGTACCGTTCTCCTGGCAACCGTCAAACCCAGACTCGTCCATCTTTGCCAGTTTGAGTGACAGAAAAGTATGATTCGCCACTCCAGAGAACACATCTCCACTGCTCTAGAGTCCAGTGGCGGTGTGTTTTACACCACTACATCCAATGCTTTATATTGCACTTGGTGGTGTAAGGCTTGGATGCAGCTGCTCGGCCATGAAACCCATTCCATGAAGCTCTCTATGCACTGTTCTTGAGCTAATCTGAAGGCCACACAGAGTTTGGAGGTCTGTAGCTACTGACTCTGCAGAAAGTTGGCGACTTCTGTGCACTGTGCGCCTCAGCATGCGCTGACCCTGCTCTGTGATTTTATGTGGCCTACCACTTTGTGGCTTAGTTGCTATTGTTCCCAATTGCTTCCAATTTGTTATAATACCACTAACAGTTGACCGTAGAATATTTAATACTGAGGAAATTTCACGAATGGACTCACGGTATCACGCTTGAATTCACTGAGCTCCTGAGAGCGACCCATTCTTTCACAAATGTTTATAGAAGCAGTCTGCACGCCTAGGGGCTTGATTTTATATACCTTTAGTCATGGAAGTGATAGGAACACCTGAATTCAACACCTGAACACCTGAATTCAGGGGTGTCCCAATACTTTTGGCAATAGTTTATACTCTTTTTTTTACACATAAATGTATACTGTTGTGTGTAAATAAAGGAGGTGTTAGTGCTATAAAGGATTAAATTGATTATTTGTATTATTTTATTAATATTTATTTTATTATATCCAGATGCACTCTCAGTCAAAAAAAAAGGTACAGCGCTGTCACCGGGGCAGTACCCTACCCTAAGGTACAAAAGTGAAAAGGTACATTTTTGTACCTTACTTACCCCTAAATGGTACACATTACATATTAGTACCTTTTTGTCTTTACCTTTTTTTGGCAGTCTTGTATCTTAGTGTAATTAAAAGAGTCATATTTGGGACATTTTATCAGAGTGATATATCATCATGATTAGATATTCCTTTTAATACTATTTATGCAAGGAATTTGTATTTAAAATGCTTACTAAAATTTAGAAAAGGGATTAGCATACCCTGCTACATTACTTTGATTCTGCCTTGTAGACGCGCACAGACCACAAATATAATTGTTTGAAACATATGAGCACAAGGTCAAGAGAAGAAAAAATAATGTGTGTAATGCTAAGTTCTCATCTGCAGTGTTGTTTTAAGGTTACATTCTACAGTACAGGAAACATGCACACGTTCGCACACCTTTTGCTTGTGGCATAGCCGTAGACCTTCCTGGGTGAAAAAGAACAATTAGAGGAGAAATGAGGGCAGAATCACTGGGGGAAATGGCTGGTGAAGACTATTGATTAGCAAGGACTGCCTGATCTAGCGCTCAGTATAGCAATTATGCTGGTGTCAACAGAGAGCAAAGCTATGAAAGACCTTCACCTCAGCCGTTTAGTGTCTAAACACAGCATATGATCATACATGTAGAATGATTCGATTCTCCATGATGGTATTTAACGACAATTGAAATTAAATGATTCTTGAGTACTGGGACAAAACATATTAAAGTGGGGACGGGGTTGGGAATAGAAGTTTATGAATTAGGAAATTATTTTGGATTAAAACTAGTACTGTCAACCGATTAATTGCGATTAATCGCACCCAAAATAAAAGTTTGTGTTTGCCTAATAAATGTGTGTATACTGTGTATAATTATTATGTATATATAAATACACTCACATGCATGTAAATATTTAATATTTTTTTTATATTTATATATAAAATATATTTATATAATTTAATTTATATATATATATATATATATATATATATATATATATATATATATATATATATATATATATATATATATATATATATATATATATATATATATATATATAGTACAGTATATACATGCAAATATTTCTTAAATATAGACATGTATGTGTGTGTATTCAAATATACAGTACATAATTATACACAGTACACACACATATTATGTAAACAAACTTTTATTTTGGATGCGATTAATCGCGATTAATTGTTTGACAGCACTAATTTAAACATATTAATTTACGTTTTGATGCAACCTTCTTATAAGTTAATTCATATTGCCCTTTTGGCTGAAAACAGAATTTGAAACAGATTTTATTACTATTTTCACAAATATTGGAAAGTCTTGGAAAAAAGGCAGCTGTGAAATATTATAAACATATAGGACTCGGGACATAATTAGTTGGTAATATTTATTTAAACTCAGTGAAATAAAATCTCATTTACAAGTGTGATGTTCAAGAATGCAGCAAAATACATTAAGGCTAACATAATAGGACAAGTCAAAATAAATAAAGGTAGAACGGAATGCATAATAACATAAAGTCAAGTAGGCTATCACAGAAGAAGAAATGTAGAAATGTTTTATTTAAAGATGCAGATGTTTTGTTCATTTTTAATATATTTTATTCTATATGAAGTAGTATTGAGTTAAGTTTGAGGGCAGCTGGTTTTATGGACAGTGAGTAGGCTAATGACAATGAGTGATAAAAAAAATGGTTATTTTACAAAATGCTAGTTATCATTTCTGATTCAATTCAAAATGAAAATGTTCGCAGATAAAAAACTGCAGATAAGATTGTGGGGACACATTTTGTCCCATGTCTCGAGAAACAGTTCTTGCCCATTTTTAGCATCACCAACAAATCAGTCTGAAGGTGAGGGAACCGTTGGATGATTCGGGTGTGTGTTGAAGGGACAAACACAATCTGTTTCCTCCACAAATAGAGATGAATTCAGTTCTGCCTCCTTCCACTCCATCAGCCATGCCTGACCAGGTCTGCCCAGTGTCTCTCTCTCTCTCTCTCTCTCTCTCTCTCTCTCTCTCTCTCTCTCTCTCTCTCTCTCTCTCTCTCTCTCTCTCTCTCTCTCTCTCTCTCTCTCTCTCTCTCTCTCTCTCTCTCTCTCTCTCTCTGTAACCATAACCCATAACCATTAATCCCAGACACCCTATTTATACTGCCTAATTGTGATGAGTATGAATTATCAATTATTGTGAGTACCTAATTGCCCTTCATAAAGTCAGCCTCCTCTGGCTTTAAAGAGGGCTGTTTAAATGTTAATAATAGCTCCCTTCTTTACATGGAGAATATATCTTCATTTTTGAGCTCGCTGAGCGTGAGAGTCGCTCGTAATTTAAAGGGGCAATTGAGGAAAGGCGTGCAGGTGGTTCCAGGGGGACTCGTTAAGATTTAATGAATTATGATGCGACCTTCTGCGAACAATGAGCAATCAATGCAAGCGCTGAGTGACAGAACATCACATCGACTGCGGCCCATAACCTCACATCGTGTGTAATTCTTTCTTTTACGCTCTACATTAGCAGTGCACTAACCCAAGTGTCCATTCACAGAAGACTCTGCGATTATGCTGCAGTCCTAAAGGCATCCTGTCTCTCTGTATACCATCTGGGGTTATGCTTGATCTCAGCTGATGAAGTCTGGCACCTCTGCGTACATTTAGTATGTGCATCTCTAAACACCTGACACAAAACATAGATAGTGTGTGCATTTTCGGTGTGACAGACGTCGATAGAAATATACACTGCTCACAGAGTCCTGTCATTTCTACTGACATCGAAAGACCATGGAAGAGATGGTGGAAGGCAGGGGTAAATTCAGGTTTCGTTCACCCACCATCGCATAATTAAGGAATTACGTTTTAAGGAAGATAATTTTATTTGATGGCCATTTTTTAAATAGTATTTCATTTTTCAATTCAATTGTTTGGCATTCTATTCTATTCTATTCATTCACCATACACCAAACACCACTTGTGTTTTTATTGACAATTTTAAGAATTTTCTTTCTCAGTTTGTTTCTTTCACAAACAGAGGAATTTAAGGAATTTAATATTATGCCCTTTGGTTTGGAAACCAAACTCTATTCTATTCTATTCTATTCTATTCTATTCTATTCTATTCTATTCTATTCTATTCTATTCTATTCTATTCTATTCTATTCTATTCTATTCTATTCAGAACCGGTGTCAAACTTTTACAGTCACCACTTTTTCCAAACACAATTTGTGTTTTTATTGACATTTTTAAGAAAATTATTTTCTCCATTTGTTTCTTTGACAAACAGAGACCAATTCAATCCAATTTAGGTTAAGATTCAAGGTATTTTATTTGTTTCGTTTATTTAAGGAATTTTATTTTTAACCATAATTCAATTTTATGTCCTTTTCTGCCAGCCCCAGTTTGGAAATCAAATCTCTATTCTATTCTATTCTATTCTATTCTATTCTATTCTATTCTATTCTATTCTATTCTATTCAGAACCGGTGTCAAACTTTTACAGTCACCACTTTTTCCAAACACAATTTGTGTTTTTATTGACATTTTTAAGAAAATTATTTTCTCCATTTGTTTCTTTGACAAACAGAGACCAATTCAATCCAATTTAGGTTAAGATTCAAGGTATTTTATTTGTTTCGTTTATTTAAGGAATTTTATTTTTAACCATAATTCAATTTTATGTCCTTTTCTGCCAGCCCCAGTTTGGAAATCAAATCTCTATTCTATTCTATTCTATTCTATTCTATTCTATTCTATTCTATTCTATTCTATTCTATTCTATTCTATTCTATTCTATTCTATTCTATTCTATTCTATTCTATTCTATTCTATTCTATTCTATCAGAACCAGTGTCAACCCTTTTTTCATTTACTGTTTCCAAACACCACTTGTTTTTATTGACAATTTTAAGAAAATTATTTTTTGCCATGTTTCTTTCACAAACAGAGACCAATTTAATTCAGATTGGGTTAAGATTTGATGTATTTTATTTGTTATATTTATTCAAGGAATACAATTTTTAACCATAATGTCATTTTATGTCCTTTTCCACCAGCTCCAGTTTGGAAATCAAATCACTATTCTATTCTAAACCGGTGTCAAACTTTTCCATTCACCACTTTTTCCAAACACTACTTGTGTTTTTATTGACAATTTGTTTCTTTCACAAACAGAGACCAATTTATTTCAGATTGGGTTAAGATTTGATGTATTTTATTTGTTTTATTTATTCAAGGATTTTCATTTTTAACCATAATGTAATTTTCTATTTGTTTCTTTCACAAACAGAGACCAATTCAATTCAGCTTAGGTTATGATTCAAGTTATTTTATTTGTTTTATTTATTTAAGGAATTTTATTTTTAACCATAATGTAATTTTATGTCATTTTCCACCAGCCCCATTTTAGATTCTATTCTATTCTATTCTATTCTATTCTATTCTATTCTATTCTATTCTATTCTATTCTATTCTATTCTATTCTATTCTATTCTATTCTATTCTATTCTACTCAGAAACAATGTTGGACTTTGTTTCAGCAATATATTATGGCTGATTATATGTAGTTGTCACTTCTGTCTTTTTGCCTGTAGTGTGATGATAGCTGCAGTGTAAACATATAACGTATAACGTATAAAGTCTAGAGTGAACTGACCTTTACCTCAGGGAAAGAGTGTGTGTTTTTAAAAAGGGGGCCAATGGCCATGAATGTGTGACAGTGTCCCCTGGTGTAATTGCCCTCTTTCGCTATGATCCAGGCAAATCAACAAATCACCCAGCCACTTTCCACATCTGCTGCATGTCAGCATCTGCCAGACGCGCTCACCCGTCCCGGACGCTGCCAGCAAGCCTTCATTACGCCTGCTGCTGAACAGGTAGAACCGTTTGTGCAATTACCAAACAATGCTACCGACCTTGTGTTCGCCTAGACGTCCTAAAACATCACTCTCATTTAATGTCCAAAAGTTTTAGTGTGATGATTTCTGTCCATTGTGTTTTTGACACATATGTGCACCGTAATCGGTTTCCAGTTCCTTTGTGTTCATGCGTTTTATAGGACTTTCTTAAAGATAATTGTGAGCAGTATTTAACTATTGTGCAATTTATTTTTAGATACATTTGAACAATTCTGCAAATTGGATGCATTTAAATGACATGCAGTTAGTGCACTTTTACTGTAGATTTGTAAGGAAATAGGCAGCAGCATGAGGCAGCAAAAGGATTTATAAAGTTTTAGATAAGATCAAGTTTTAGGCTTTGGTTCTGTATGAATGAAGGGACTACACAAGAATCAATTGACTAGTCACAATATATGCAACGATGATAAGACTAATAACAAACCTGTATGCAAATATTAGGATGATTTTTAACGCTGAACAACATTAATTTCAGATTTACTAAAAAAAAATCATTATTTTACAAAACCCAAAAAGCACATTTAAGGCTGAAATTATCTACAGAGCAATTTTTTATGGAAAATCTGTAATTGGTTCGGGATAAATTAACTGTAGAAATGTACCTGGACAGAAGGCTCAAGAAATATCAAAGCAATGCTGCTTTAAAGCACTATAATGTGCATCACTTTCCAGAGACAGATAAGTTAAACTCTTTACACCCCTCATAAGATTTTTAAAGTCTCTTTTCCCCATTTAAATAGTGGAATCCACAGGCTTTTAGTGCTCTGAAGTTGTAATCTTCAAAAGAGTGACATTTCAGCAGTTTCCCATTCCATTGTCCGTCTGCACTCTGGATAGGATAAAGGGACAAAGTCGAAACAAAGAGCACATGCCCATCCGTAAACAGAGCTCCACCTCAAGACGCGACTACATGAATGAATCGGCATTTAGCAGACCTTCGTGGTGCTCTGATGAGTTTATTGGCCAGGAGGCGGGGACGTTGGAACAGTGGGGAGGTTTGTCCGGAAGTGTGCCCCTCTCCCCAAGCAGTGCACCCAAAGTTTTCCTCTCAGCCCCAGCAGCTGCTGTCCTCAATTTCGGAGAATGTTGTCTATGTTGTGCCCCCTGGGCCACACTTTTGTGCTTCGGCCCTGTGTAAACAGATGTGATGTGCATAGTGTCAGGCCTGCAGAGAGGAAGTTGTAAACTTGCAGGAAAGACTTCAGCCTCCATTCTCATGGAGCTCACTGAGTGCAAGCCACTGGCCTTAGACATGCTAATAAAAGCAAACAGTCCCTGTTCGGACAGTGATCGTCTGAAGTTTGACCAGCCGCAAAACATACACTGCAGGCTGCCAGCAAACAAGCAGAAATGCAACTCAATGGCAGCACAGGGGAGGTGGAGTCACTCTGTTTCATAAAGGAGAGGAATAAACATCTGTGATCTGAGGTGTGGACAAGGTTTGGATATGGTGTGTGTGCATTTGTATGTGGTATTCTGCTCTTTGTCTTTTGTGAGTATTTGCACTTAAAGGGTTAGTTCACCCAAAAATGAAAATTCTGTCATTAATTACTTACCCTCAGGTCGTTCGACACCCGTAAGACCTCCGTTGATCTTCGAAACACAAATGAAGATATTTTAGTTGAAATCTGATGGCTCTGAAAGGCCTCCATTGGCACAATGCACGGTTCACTCTCAAGACCCTTAAAAGGTACTAAAGACGTCGTTACAAAGTCCATCTCACTACAGTGGTTCTACAATAACTTTATGAATCGGCGAGAATAGTTTTTGTGCACAAAAAAACCCCTAAATAACGACTTATATAGTGATGACGATTTCAAAACACAGCGTCATGAAGCTTCGAGGCGTTATGAATCATTGAGTCGAATCAGCAGTTTGGATCGCCAAATTTCCGCAGTTTGGTGGTTTGACACGCGATCCGAATCATGATTCGACTCACTGATTCATAACGCTTCGAAGCTTCATGACGCTTCATGAGGCTTCATGACGCCGTGTTTTGAAATCGCCATCACTATATAAGTCGTTAGGGGTTTTTTGCGCACAAAAACTATTCTCGCCGATTCATAAAGTTATTGTAGAACCACTGTAGTGAGATGGACTTCGTAACAACGTCTTTAGTACCTTTTAAGGGTCTTGAGAGTGAACCGTGCATTGTGCCAATGGAGGCCTTTCAGAGCCATCAGATTTCAACTAAAATATCTTCATTTGTGTTCCGAAGATCAACGGAGGTCTTACGGGTGTCGAACGACATGAGGGTAAGTAATTAATGACAGAATTTTCATTTTTGGGTGAACTAACCCTTTAAAGCCACGTGAAAATGTTGTGTGGAGATGGGCATTTTTGTAATTCCCTTTGTTTTTTGGACGTTTGAAGTTAGTTCACCCAAGGTTTACACAGTGCAGTTAATCTTCATATTGTACTTTACAATAAATGAAATTTGGGTTGATATTTTGCTATCTATTGCAATGACATTCATACATTTTTAAGGGTTGAAAATTCTGTCATTCACTCACCATATCACACGTTATGGTTTTCTTTCTGCTGTGGAAAACAAAAGGAGATGTTTTGAAAAATGCTGTGGTCCAAACAGGATTGAACTCCATTGACTTTCCTTGTTTGAACAAGAAAAATGTTCAATTGATGGCAGAACTGTCATTTTTATGTTAATGATCCCTTTAAGTGTGGCCAGCGTAAACATCTCAGGCTTTTATATATGCTGTTCTGTCTTGGGAAATGAATCGGTAGCTTTATTTTTATGCATGTATTTTGGGGAACAGAATAAGAGAAGTAAATCACTAGCAGTAACAGTAGCGCCTCATTTATCAGTGCCGGACACACGTTTATTGATCTATCCCAGCTTTGGCAGATTGATGCCACGTAGTGAATGTGAAGATACTGCATGGCTTAAGCTATTGACTCCATAAGCCAACACACTGTACTGACCGCATAATACATAATCATTTATTTGCCAGAAAAAGACTTTATATTGGCAGTTTTATTGAGGGGTGCAATGATAATATTTCTCATTTGTTACTGAAACTGTTACTTTTTAAATAATTTGTGACAGAAATCACAATACGAATCTCTAATAAGGGTGAATTCAGGGGGATTGGGACACTTTTTCCAAGTCATCTCAATGGCAAAAAGTGTCCCAATCACCCTGAATTCACCCAGATCACTCAAGAATACTGTATAAAAATCTTATTGTAAGGGTTCTTTGCTAAACATGCAGTGCAAAGTGTAGGCTATAAGGTTTAGATGCAACAGTTTCTTGAGTTATGCTACTTGTCAGCTTGGGAACTTGTCCATGTTGATTGAAATGAGCGCAGGTTTAAGTACCGAATGCTCTCAGCCAATCGAAAGGGATCCCGTTAAACGCTCGTGTTCACGCGTCTCCTCTAATGGACCTGTTAAAGAGCTCAGGCACACCTTCATCCGCTGACATCTGACCGAAGAGAAGCTGCATCCACTTTGTGTGCCTGCTATACTGAAATAAGACATCAGAAACACTACTGGAATTTGCAAAATGCTTGAATATCAGGAGTCCGCGATGAAAACAACACCAGGTCATCGGATTCCCTTTTCCATTATTGACATATTGGATCCCAAAAAGTTTACAAGTAAAAGGACAGCAGCAGTGGCAGAGAAAGAACGGACATCATCCTTAGAAAACACCGAATTTGGAAGTTTGGAGGACCAGCGCAACGTGGAAGTCAGTCCTGTGTACGGAGAACCGCTTTCCATCTGCAATAATATAGGTGAGGAAATACGATTCATAACAAAACCAGAGGGAGAATTATTCGGTTATTTTCAAACGGGTTAACTTTTGAAATTTCTGTGTGTAGCTTTTTTTTTGTTGGCCGCAAACGATTGAGCTTCATCTTGCGTTTTAAACAAAACAGTAGCCTATCTCTGATGTCTAACTAAATTATATTACAATTCTTTCGTGATACAAGCAGAGCTTGAGCTGCTGTTACTATGGTTACCTTCAGACAATAGCGACTTGTATTCGCGCACTCTGGCTAACTTGAATCCAACTTTTGTAGTTACCGAAACATTGTTCTGAAAGCTTTTGAAACGTAGCTTATCTATATCCTATACAATAGGCTACATATTTTTTAGACATACATAACCTTGTCTTTTGGGGTTACACCTGAGGTGCCATATCCTCTATAATTATGGGGAAAACACTAAATTCGTATTATTTTGTAAGATTTGTATGATTATTTTCCCATAGACTAGCCTATATATTCACTGATCTCCTCCAAACACATCTTTTGTGTATTGTATCATTATGGTAGAATTTGACCTTCCCCTCATTTCCAAGACCGCGTTTTCTTTAAGCAGCCGCAGCTGAGTAAGTGATTGCCATTGGGACAGTCAGGGCAGATAATTGTTTAAATCGTCCCATTGAGGCGCTCACTTTGATCGATATCCCATTACTGGATGCTGCATATCTCCCTCCAGCAGCTTGCGGCTCCAAACTTCAAACCCCTGCCATGTCTGATCCCAAATATCGTTCGATTAAAACTTCCCTTTAAATAGATGACATTTATTGATCTGCCGACAAATATGAAACTCCATTAGCGCGTCATGGCATGGATTGCAGAGCTGGATTTAACTAGGGTTTCTTTCCGCAACATGACATTTGAGGCGATTTGTGATTTAGAAATTGTTGAGGGATTATGGCCCATTCCACGCCAGTCTTTCCTTGAAATCCACACGGTTACAGCCTCCCCTTATTCCCGTACAGTATTTTTAGTAGCTTGTAGGCTACAGCGCTCCTCACATAGCTTTCGTTGACTTTCTTCAGCTCATCACTGCATACGATTTCATTTGAATTTCTTATTTATAGCAAATTTCGTACCTTTATTTATTTTGAGCAATTGTTTTATATTTATTTATTATTGTTATCATTATAAATTATTACTGTAGTTTTCGATACGCCTAATCAGTTGAATTCTATATGAATTGTATAGGCTATTGTAGCTAAAAGGCCCTGGGTTAATGAACTAGGCTACATTAGGCCTATACTTGAATAATTGGGAATTCTGATGAATTCAAAACAATTCATAATAGGCCTACAGAAAAAAGCTTTCAATTATTATCCATGTTGGGCTATTTTCTGTATCACCTTTTTATTTTTTTAGGCCTACTAAATAATATCTACCCAGATAGCAAACTGACTCTATGTTGATTCAATGTCAGTTTGCTATCTGGGTAATTAATGCTAGCCAAAACACCATAGCAACACCTAGCAACCAGTCAGAACACCCTAGCAACATCCTGTCTATCTGTAATCAATTTCAAGCTTTTAAAACGGATTTAAACTTTTAGATAAGGCAAGGTCAAATGTGTTAGTTTTGTTTATTGAGAATAAGCTACTAAAAATAGGTCTAATATTCCCACTCTTATCTGGGGTTCTTCGGATTTACTAAAATGTCTACAATTACTAAAAACATAAGCTACCAGAAAGACTCTTGACATATTGATTTTTTACTGACAGGAGATCAATCAGCTGATGGCCTTCAAGGTTGCGTCAGACTGCATCCTCCTGATCCTGATGTTGACTTGGACTCATCAACCTCTCTCAGAAGCTTAAGATCGGGCTTTTCTCCTTGTGAAGATCCGGATGAAGCAGGTGAAGAGAGAACCACTCCAGTGCCGGATGATGTGTCGCGTCAGCGGCGGCGCCGGTCAGATCACAGCTGCGCAAAGCCACGGCGCGCCAGAACCGCCTTCACTTATGAACAGCTGGTGGCTTTGGAGAACAAATTCCGCACCACACGTTATTTATCAGTATGCGAGCGACTAAATCTTGCGCTGTCCCTGAGCCTGACTGAAACCCAAGTCAAGATTTGGTTCCAGAACCGAAGAACCAAGTGGAAAAAGCAGAACCCTGGTGCCGAAAGTTCTCTACAACCCTGCACAAACTCTCTGCCCAACATCAGCTCGACCTGTGGGTCCACATCTGCACTCCACCCTACATTTAGCACCGGGAACATGATCTTTCATTCTGGACCGGTGCACCTGGCATCTTCCGGCGGGCTCTTGCATCCGTTTTTGCCTGATGGCTTTCTCCAGCCAGCATTCTTCCCCCCACACTTATGAAGTGTTTCGCAAAAAGACTATGTGTAAATGTGAATTTATAAAGTGGATTACTTGTTCAATGATCCTCAGAAGGATGGGTTTGTTCTTGGCTTCATGTAGCCTAATAATTAATTAGGCCTAAAATCACTTTTTTCACTGACTTCTGTGAACAGAAATATAGATAAGAGGGACCGAACCCTGGGCCTCAAGAATGATAAATCTGAAAGATATGCTCTCATAAATGCAATTAATAGATGATCTGAGAATCTAATCATGGCCCACCCTGGCAACCACCCACTTTAAATCTTAGAGCTGGATTGTATCATATGTGTATCTTTCTTTTGTATATATTGTTTGTGTTAGCAGTTTGATACGTTACTGTAGATTATAGCATAAAATTCTTTAAAGAACTTGAAATTAAAGACAATGATGTTCATCAATGTAAAAACATGTTAATGAGGTCATCAGTAACAATAAAATATGAAGGTAATTTGCTTTTTTTGTATCATTCAGATATAAACAAAGAGCAAGAGTGTATTGATCACTCTGAATATCTGTACTAGATTATTTGGTTCCACTTTATTTTACAATAGTCAACGTGTACTTACAGTACTTACCTAAGAAAGTACTGGTTAATAGCCTAAGGTAACTACTTGGGTTAAGGTTAGGTTTAGGGGTATGTTCCGGGTTAGTACCTAGTTATTACCCAGTTTTTGCTCTGTAAACCCGAATAAGTTGGGCTAACTCAAAATAAAATGAGTTAATCAGTTACAAAATTATTATTATTTTTAGTTATGATGTTCCCAATTTTAAGTAAGCAGAACTATCACGTTTTTGAGTTTGTAGTACTCATGCATGTTAAATTGCTCCTAACTTGAAGTACTGAGTTAGATAAAAATATATATTTAATTAATTGACTTTTTTTTTTTTTGCAAATCAAATGAGTTATTTACTTCACTGTAAACCCTAATAAGATGTCAGCACTCAAAAAAGGTGAATGAGATATTTTTTAAGTTAAGAAATATTTTGCTAGCTATAACTAACTAATTCAGAAAATGCCAAAATGCCAAAAACCCACATTAACAGAAACTCTTCTAAATTAGCATAACAAAACATGAATCACTAAATCTCCCTTAACATTAATCTTGCACAAAAAACATTGTATACCACTTAATTTTACCTTTCGAGTACTACGGGCAAAACATCCCATGCAGCCCAGTTTCGGTTAAACTTAAATTAGTCTAAATTAAAGGAAATTAGTTAATACAAATCAATGAAACTGTTCAGTTTACTTGATGTCAGTGCTGTGGACTCAAAAGAAAGAGAAAGTTCGGTCCCACTTTATATCAGGTGGCCTTAACTACTATGTACTAACATCAAAAAATAATTATGTACGTATTGTGTTCATATTGTATTGCAAAACACTTTTAATGATATTGAGGGGGGATACGGGTAAAGGGAAAGTTAGGGACAAGTATGGGTAAGTTAGGGTTGTGTAAGGGAAGTGTGAAGTGTAATTAAATGTAACTACAGAATTGTAGTACTACATGCATGCATTTTTAAAAATGTAAGTACAATGTAAAGGCATGTATGTACACAATAAGTACATTGTATCAAATTATTAATTTAAATGTTAGTACATAGTTAAGGCCACCTGATATAAAGTGGGTCCGAAAGTTCTAAATACTCATAACAGTTCATTTAACTGAACTAATTTAAGTTTGTTCTTCTCAAACCAATTAACTATTTTGAGCATTAGGGTTTACAGTGTGTAATTACCCCACATATATATGTACATGCATGGGGAACGGGCCGTATTCACAAAACATCTTAAAGCTAAAAGTAACTCCTGACTTGCCGATTCAGGAGAAACTCTTAAAAATAATGGGCGGGCGTGTCAGTCCTAATTTTATGACTCCTAAATTTTTGCTCTAGTATTTCACAAAGCATTTTAGCGTTAAAACTAGCTCCTAAATCTGTGAAACGTTAGGAGTAGTCAAGAGGACTCCTCCTAAGTCACCAAATCACAAACAATCCTGATGACTGTTGTGGACCATTTCGCTTCCTGTCTACTCACTGTCCTATCATAATAAAAAGGCAAAAATGCCAAAAATAATAAATATTATTTATTTAATAAAAAATAAAAATAAAATAATGTCTGATTACCTGTGGCAGTTGTTTCATGAGTTCACTTACAAATGATCGGATTGAGTAAAAGAGTAAAATAAGCCTATTTGCCCGAGGTCTCCGAGCCCAAACCAGAGTAGGCCTACAATCCTGCAGAAAACTGTCGAGGTAACTAGGTAATTCGGTTGTGTATACTGTATCCTCTCAAGCTGATTAACTTATTTAGCGCTACTCCTGAACTTTGTTTATAAAACATTTGTTGCTTGAAAGGCTGATTATTTTAGTGACACTTAGCCTACTTTTTAAAATCTTTATTTGAATATGGCACCATTTTTTAAAATCTTTATTTGAAAATGGCAACATTCTTTTTTTTAAATCTCTATTTGAATATGGCAACATTTTCATTTTAAAATCTTTATTCGAATATGGCAACATGATACGTCACTGACTCAGAGCCGCTGAAAAACAGTTACGACATTCCATAGACTTGCATTGGAACTGAGGAATGCGGAAGTAAAGCGTGTCATAGAGCGACCAATAGTTCCAAACAACCATTAGTTCCAGCATTGAAACCCATTCATTTCAGTGTATCTCAAGCACACTCGCTAGCAAATTGACGAAATTACTGCATATTTTGTGATTTTATAGCATTAGTTGACCTCTCAGGAAAATAAATAGAAGTGGTATTTTATGAAGAGCGTTACAGTTAATGTTTATTGTTGTAGGCTATAATAGATTGTTAGACTCTAACTGCAGTTAGATAACGTGAGCAACACTGCAAAAGCTATATCCAGATGCTATCTGTCATATTTCAACCGTTTTTAGTCTCTAAAAAAGAGGCTATTCAAGGAATAACGTATAACGCCTATGAATAATGAATATGAATAACGCCTGGATAAAAAGAGTTGAATTAAATTGGTTGCCCTGTTTTTTTTAAACACTATTAAAACTTATTTATTGGGTTAAATTCTGTATATGCTAGAATCATTCATTTATATTAACCTGTTGTGTATCGAGTATCATAAAATAACATTCGGACGTTAACAACATTTAAATTATAAAAGAAATTACCACTAACCAGTAGATGGCGGAAGAGGAACACTTATTGGCTCATTAGCCATTTTTTCCTAATCTTTTTTTTAAATTAATTTGTATAGATCATCAAATCACCATTATAACATTCAAATGTCCAGTTTTGTTATTTGTACTGTGTTGAATATTTAGGCTAATTGTAGGGAAAAATCACAAAGTCTCATTAAAAACAAAAACTTCTGAATAAACTTCACAATAAATCTTTATTTCAATCACCTCTGTGCTTTGTTTGTTATGATAAGAGGGGATAATGGGAAGATTCGTGTAAAACGTAAACTTGCACTAAAATTCATTCACCGTTTTGAAACTATATAAAACTTGTTTTAATCGATATGGATTCTCATTCCTGGTAAATTAAACTATGACTGGTCATTATTTTCAACAGAAATGCCCATGATAGGCTCACATGACCCAAATAAAATAACCAGATCACTCAAATAAAACATTAACGTTATCTATTCTTTTTCTCTCCCCAGAATAAAATGCTACAGTAAAGTCTAGTCGAAGTCGATGCACATATTGTGTTAATATTTACCAGAAATTGCAGCAAATATAGTGAAACTGCTATCTATCTTGCTTAATCCTATTCAAACAGTTTGACAGCGCGGAGTTGTTTGGAACTATTAAGAGCTCCATGAACCACGTGACCACGTGGCGGCGAGATCAAAGGGTGCGTCTCAATAAGCTCCCTAGTTCAGTAGTCAGGGCACTGATCAGGGAGTCAGCCCATTGACTTATGTCCTGATCAGTGCCCTGACTACTGAACTAGGGAGCTGATTGAGACGCACCCAAAGAGTGTCGCAACTCTCTTTTTCTATGGCTCTGCACTGACTGAGACTCATCCCCCATCAGCCAATCACTATGGCCATAGTTAGTAAGCATGATGACATCATCCATAGCAACAAGGTCAACCCCGCCCTTACTCTTAGCTTAAAGGGTTAGTTCACCCAAAAATGAAAATAATGTAATTTATTACTCACCCTCATTCCGTTCATCTTCGGAACACACATTAATATATTTTTGTTGAAATCCGATGGCTCAGTGAGGCCTGCATAGGCAGCAATGACATTTCCTCTCTCAAGACCCATTAATGTACTACAAAACATATTTAAATCAGTTCATGTGAGTACAGTGGTTCAATGTTAATATTATAAAGCGACGAGAATATTTTTCATGTGCCAAAAAAAAACTAAATAACGACTTATATAGTGATAACCGATTTCAAAACACTGCTTCATGAAGCTTTGGAGCGGAAACGAATCAGCGAGTCATTTCAGCGGTTCGGAGCGCCAAAGTCACATGATTTCAGCAGTTTGGCGGTTTGACACGCGATCCAAATCAGGATTCGACTCGCTGATTCGTTTCCACTCCGAAGCTTCATGAAGCAGTGTTTTGAAATCGGTTATCACTATATAAGTTGTAATTTAGTTTTTTTTGGCGCACAAAAAATATTCTCGTCGCTTAATAATATTAACATTGAACCACTGTACTCACATGGACTGATTTGAATATGTGTTTAGTAACTTACATTAATGGATCTTGAGAGCGTAAATTACATTGATGCCTGCAGGCCTCACTGAGCCTTCAGATTTCAACAAAAATATCTTCATATGTGTTCCGAAGATGAACGAAGGTCTCACGGGTGTGGAACGGCATGAGGGTGAGTAATAAATGACATTATTTTCATTTTTGGGTGAACTTACCCTTTAAAACTTCTTCCTGTTCCTTAGTAAAAGTTGCTCTCAGCAGCTTTGTGAATAGGTTTTAAAAGAAAATTCTTAGCTAAGAACTTTTACTTCTATTTAGGAGAGCTATTCGTGCTAAGATAAAATGTTTTGGGAATACGGCCCCTGGACTTTAAAATAAAGTGCTACCGATTATTTATTTTGTCTACACCACGGCTACCAAATACCCAGACAGGTTACACTGTCTATTCTCTTCATAAACACTAGATGGCGTCACCTGAAAACTTATAGAAGAGATTGAGTCATTATTTTAGACATTTATGAAATTGTTTGCATAAATGATGGTGCATAAAACAAAAAGTAAACAGCTCTGTGAACTAAATAAAAAAGTAAAATATATAAAATATCCCCCGGAAATCTACATTTGATAAGTATGTATTTTGAAGACAAAGCACACTATTCAGAATAGCTTATAGGTTATTATTCATACTTGCTGCAGTATTTAGTTTGTATTTGTGTTGCAATTGAATAGCGTGTTGTGCA
Organism: Gobio gobio; assembly: GCF_949357685.1. Lineage (NCBI taxonomy): Eukaryota > Metazoa > Chordata > Actinopteri > Cypriniformes > Gobionidae > Gobio > Gobio gobio. The sequence goes on along the minus strand of NC_137111.1, from coordinate 17,932,525 downwards.
CGGTTTGCAGATTTTCTGTCTAGATCAATGGAACAGCATGAATAACAGCTTTAAAGTGCATGAGATCAAGAGGGCCTGGGAAATATTGATCTGAGGTGCACTGCAGGCAACTAGTACATTATACAATACCATAACACAATAAGACCACTAGAGGCCAGTGCTGAACCAGATGTCATTAGGCTGACGTGACAGTTGATTTGAATGAATTTCATTTAGGACTTTGCTGAATGTTCTCAGAATTAAACACAATCACAGTTTTCTCAGTCACTTACATTCTTAACATTCTCTGAACTGTAATGCAACTGTCAAAACTGTTTGTTGAAAAATCAGAACTCTATATGTCTACAGAACATAGTAACTCACCCAAAACATTTAATTCATGCTTCAAAATCTAGTTGTGTCCGTCATCGTGTGAGCCACACTGGTCAAAATGTTTAGATGTTTTTCAACATAGAAATGTTAGTTATATAATTTTTGTAGCTGCCATTGCTTTGTCTGTGTATCACACTGAGGTTTTTAGATATATAGATTTCAACAGTATACAATTTTACTGAAGTCTATAGTACACAAAAAGAATTTAAGAAAACATTTATTTTTGTAAAAATCTGATAAAATTCACAGTTGTTTGTTAATTTTGACATTAAGAATTAAGAAAAAGTGTCCCATTCAACCTGAATTCACCCCTATGTCTTCCCCTAACACCACATTTCTACATTTCTTCATATTGCTCTTCCACGACAAGCAACTTTGAACTTTCACTTTAGATGTAACTCATTTCTACAAAATAAATGTAGCTTCTGCTGTTTAGGGTTGTGAAGTTCCTTCATGTTCAAAAATGGTAGTGATCGTGCAGTGAAATCTCCATATGCTTCCAAACGTGAGATTGTGATTCCTATATTTCATTAGAATGGCAGGCCATTTGCCAACTCCTGTCAGATATTTATGGAATATACATGCATGTCTGATAGATTTTGATAACTGAATAGATACTTTTTTCACATGATGAAAGAATGTCCAGAGGTTGTGAAGAGTTTGACAATTTCACTGAGAATCAAAACTCACCGGTTGTGATCAACAAGCCATGGTGCATTTAGTTATTGTGAAAATTGTTGACAATTGTACTTTTGCACACATGCAATTTGCTTAAAGGGTTTGTTCGCCCAAAAATGAAAATTCTGTCATTAATTACTCACCCTCATGTCATTCCAAACCCATAAGACCTTCATTCATCTTCGGAACACAAATTAAGATTTTTTTGATGAAATCTGAGAGCTCTCAGGCCCCTCCTTACTGTTTTGAGAGAGAGAAAAAAACAGAGAATTGAGCCAAAGCTTTTGAGAAAAACTGTAAAGTAAAATTATTGGATGGTTAGTAATGTAAGTCTGCATCAAACTAATGCTGCCTTCACGTGCTATTGGAATTATCGTAAATACGAGTTTCCTAGGTAAAAATTGCACATGAACGCCCTCTGATGTCGTGTTTACCACTGGGAAGTTCGGAAATAATTTTGATACCCCAATTCCCGAGATGGGCGTGTCATAAGCTTTAAACATGGTGGCGGGGAGAACTACTGCTGTGGCAGGTGTGGTTTTATTGCCCCCCCCCCCCCCCCAAAACAGCTAGGTCGTCTTGTCTTGACATTAATGTAGTTCATATTTACATGTAAGAGTAATCATATGAAGCGTATTGTATGTTTGGTACACAGCGAAAATAGCCTGCATTTGACTGAAATTACAGAATCAGCAGAAAGCGGACTATCTGGAATGTTTATAAGGTTGTCGGTGCATGGGAGACTATGATGTTGGTTTTAATAAGATTTTCCCAATAAATAGGCAAGAATAACCAGGGGCCTGTACCATGATGATAGTTTAACAAACTCAGGGTTACAGGATTAGTTTCGAGTTGACAAAACCTAACCAATCTATTCAGGCTTTGTTGGTCCCATGATGCTGATCATCAGCTTTCTCTGTCAACTCAGGCTTTGATCCCGAGTTTAGGATTTTAGCTGTGACATCAGTAGTGAACAGCCAATCACACGATGTGGATCAATGAAACTGACATCTACTTCTCGTGAGAGAAGCAGCGAAATTGCTTTCTCTCTTCTGCAGAATATTACATGATTGAAAATAATAAAAATTTAAACAAATTTACTCAGGAAGAAGAAAAGAGCAGTCTATGAAAGTGGACAACTTTAAGAAAAATCTTATTTAGTCAGTGCAAGTAAAAGTTGTGAAGTTAGTTTAGTTGATATATAGAAAGAATTGAACATTTAAACTCACATGTAGTCATTTGTGTAGCTTTATTTATTGATTTTAAAGCTTATTTGTATGACCTTTATATCGGCTATTTATATTAATTTTAACTATGTGCCTATTAATGATTGATTAACAAAAATTATACATGTGCAATTGATTAAGGGTATAATAATTACTTAAATGATATCTAAGTCATTCAAAATTATTATTATAATAAATAAGCATTGTTAAAAGCCAGACACTTTAGTCTTTAAAAACCATTTGCTAGTGACCTTTAATTTGGAGTAGAAACAGGGGGAGTGACTTCATTGCATCAGAGGCGTGTCACTTTGCTCACAGCTGATTGGTCTAATTTAAATTTGAGATCTCTTATCCAGAACATAACCTGCCCTGGAGCAGGTTAGCTGTGGAGCGTAAGTTACTATGGAGATGAACACTGCTAAAAGCCAAACCACTTTAATGGTACCTAAAACCCAGGATTGGCACAAACTAAGCTTAAACATATCTGGCTAGCCAGCTAAACCAGCTTCATGGTATAGGCCCCTGGTGTCCACCATGATTCCTGTTCACTCCGACAACAAAGCACTTGAATGCAACAAGCTCGTAATCACGACTTCTAAAGTGGGAATTAGGAAATTTCCGATCGCATGTGAAGGCAGCATTAGTCGACGAAAGTTCCTTCAGTTCTCCCTTCAAATCATGTGTTTTCTCAGCAGAGATGCATACAAGTGTGATCAGACATTGGAAGTGATTGTTGCACACACTACAACTTGTTTTCCAAGTTTATGTTTTGATATTCTGAGTGCGAAATCACGTGGGTTGTGTGTGTGTGTGTAGGAGTGAAGTAGGAGCTGAATCCAGCCCTTATGGCCTGTGTGTTTCTCTGGCTGAGTGTCATTCTGTATTGTCCTGGCCCTTGTTTCATCAGCCTGTTCTCCAATCTGGAGAGATTTCATGAGATAGTCCATCATTTTTACATTCTTTTACAATTACGTGGTACATGGCTTACAAATTATTAAACTATTTCAACAATGAACCATGAACAAAGTTTGTGGACACATCGTGGATAGTGTTTGGTTGATGTGTTGGTATTGTTTTACATACAGTGGTCTAAATACACAATTTTGGTGTCATTTTAAAGGAAATCCTTTCTAAAATCTAAAATCACTGCTAAAAGTGATAAACATGTTAGTATATGTTGTCTGAGCTACAATAACCGCTTTTTGATTTTTTTTTGGTTATAAATTCAGTTTTGAAAGTGTCTAACTCAGGCCCTGTGTGCTCTAGCACCCTGCAGACCGTTTTGGCTGTTTCCACTAGATGGCAGCAAATACTGGAAAAAAAATATTTTGGTCGTATCAGGTTGTGTGCAAGATTTATTCAAATGGATCTGAAGGGAGGAATATTGCATTTTTATGTCCTTGTAACACACACACACATACAGTGGTATAAATGCAATATCCCAATGTCACATGACGTCAGAGTTCCTCCTCAGACATTTAAAATTTAAAGTATATACTTGATGATGTCATTCCGGACCCTGTACAGGGCCTGCAGAGTTTAAGAGGTTAAGACAATATTGTCAAGTAAAGTCACCTTTATTTTTATAGTGCGTTACACTCTAAAAAAAAAAAGGTTCTATGGCACCAAAAATGGTTCTTCGTCGTAATCATAAAGGAACCACTTTGGTGCTATAAAACCCGCCCAATTGCTAACGTTCCTCAAAACTAAGGGGGGGGGGGGGGGGGGGGTTCCTTAGCTGGCAGCTAAAAATCGCATTCCTGGGTCTGTATATCACATAATTGGGGTCGCTTCAACCCGTGGACTTGGCAACACAGTGCCTTGAGTTCTGTTGACATTTGATAACTAACGTTATGCGTCGCTCCGTTGCTCTGATTGGTTGCAGGTCTATCCAATTGAGGTCTTTCCTGGTTCGGTTGAAACACGCCCCATAATCAGAGCCCAACGGAGCAGTATCAGACTCATATTCTGACTAGAATTGAGTATGACGACGTCAGGCTAACACAATACAGATTCAAAGTAGCTTTGCCGTGATCAACAGGAAAATAATGATGCCAACAGAGCTTTAAAAAGAAAAAAAAGTGTCATAGTTCAGCTGAAGTCAGTTCAGTGTTGATTCAGTTCCGTTATAAAGCTCATCAATTATTAATTTGTTCAATGTCATCGTCCAGCTCAGGTAAATTCTCATCAATATCGTTGAATATTAAGTGTCCCCAACTAAGCAATCCAGAGGTGACACTGGCAAGGAACCCAAACTCCATCAGGTGACGACACAGGAAAAAAATGTTGCAGAAACCAGGCTCAGTCGAACGAACGAACATGGTGTGGTTTAATTCCAGGCTGCATCACAAGTCAGAAAACAGATTGTGGATTGCTATCATATTTCATCCAGTTTCTTCTGCTTGAAGATCGGATTCGTCACGCCGGTATATGGAGCCGAAGCTGGTCATAGGTCTGTGTAGTTCTCATGGTCTTTGCTGAAGATCTGTGCTGATGGATTACATGTCAACAAGGTCTTCACAAGGGATTGGCTAGTTGACATGGTCCCATCCGGGACTGCGGTTTGGTCATGTCTAAGTGTAGGTCCACCAGTTGATCTGGATACGGACCGGATCTGGCTGACTACGGTAACCTCGGGATAAGGATGAGTCAGACAGACTAATATTAGCGTACTGTAGATGGCATTCTTTTTACAATGTAACAAGTACTTCAGTGGTGTTATGGGAAGTTTTCCTGATTCTGGTTGACCTACTTTATGCAGCCTAACAATCCTTTAACTTTAGAAATGAGATAGTGTGTTATGTGTTTGCTAGGTTAAAGAGATCACTTTTTAATCTGGATTTAAACTTGGATCTACCGCCTGCAGTCAAATTTGATTGTAATACTGAAGTTTCTTATAAAAAAGTGGTGAGATGCTCAACTAAACCTTCTAATGCAAATTTGAATATTTCTATTTTAATAATAACTACTTCTGGTCCTGAATGTTGATTAGTCAATTGGTGCTGTGTTCTATCAGAAGGTTAAGGTTTGGTTGGTTTGCTGGTAGAGGCTATATGTTTTTGAAAGTCTCTGATGCTCAAAAATACAGCAAAAACAGTAATATTTTGAATTTTTACAACAATTTAAAATAGCTGTTTTCAATTTTCAGCAGTTACCATAAGTAAAAAGCTAAAGGTAAGCTATAAACGGACAACACCGCAGTCGCTCAACTTCAACGTCACCATCAGTAAAGCTTCCGACAACTCTTTCAGTTTTTATCTCAAAACATTTTCCCACAACGTTTGAGTTAGGCTAGTTTAGAAGAGCAGAATAATAAACATAATGGATGTAAATACGGACTGAGCTTACCTGTTCGGCGTGATGGCATTTAATCTCACAACAGCCTCTGTAGTCCCATTTAACCACTTGTTAGCAACAGCCTTTTTCAAGACACGTAACAGCTTAAAAAAAATCACAAGTGGGGTAATACTGATGTATTTTAAGTCGTAGAATAAAACGTTAAAGTGTCTTGAGCTTGTGTTCACCACAAACCTTATTTCAGCCATTTAACCAAAACCCCATTAAAAAAAAAACATTGACTTCGGGACGAGGGAACCGGAAGAGCTAAAATGCTAACTCGCTTCCACGCTTTGGCCTACAAAGTGATGTCATACCTGCACCACTCTAAAACTCCAGTCTTCAGTGTCACATGATCTTTCAGAAATCATTCAAATAGAAAAGTTTTTTCATGAAAATATTTCACAAATTTGCTGATTTTACTGTATTTTTGATCAAATAAATGAAGCTTTTTTTAAAGTTTTATCATTTTAAATAATCCAAACTGTTGAGAAGTCGATCAAATATAGATTGATCAGTCACATGACTGGCAGCGGAACTCCACTGAGATGAATGAGGATGCTAAAGGATATCTTTCTCTTTGGGTATATTAATTGCATGCTAAAATGAATGGGGAAAGTGTTGGAAAGTGTTAGATAACAGTCATTATTTATGCCTTTCTGTTTAGTTAGGATACCGGTACCAAATTATACACTTTAAGAACTAGTATATTCTCTTGAGAGTGTGTGAGTATATAGTGAATACTGTGAGCAGTGTGTGAGAGAGATGGTGCGGTGGGAGATTTACTGTGTGCTCTATTTTGGGGCAGCTGGGAAAACAGTAAAGTGTTTTGGTCAAGGAATAGCTTGTGAGTGTATGCCAAGGCCTTCTCTAGTCACCCTGTTCCTCTCCCATTGTTTCATGGAATGCTGGGATATGTGTGGCCTAATGTGGGGCAGTTCAGTCATGCACAAAAATCTGAAGCAACGCCTTCCAATAGCCATTTCCCTAAAATGTGAGTTCTGAGAGTGCAGTACATTCCATTTGTGGCCATCTTTAAACACAAGGAGGACTACTTTATGTGGAGGCTCTTACACAAACATGTGCAGACTGCGATGAGACCCAGACTCTCAGGAGGAGTTTGGCATTTTTTGTTTTGTCTGAAGAGATCTTCATACATTAAATCACCCTTTTATTTTGGTCTTCTGCCCTAGGGCAATGTTTACTCTCATGTCTAACTTGCACATCTAGTGTTCTTGTTTCTCATTGTGAACGACTACACAGTCTGCCACAGCAGGGAACAGTAAAAAGACCATTAAACAAAATATGAAAGTCTCCCTCTCTCTACGTGTGTGTTTCTCTTCTGATGTTAGCTTCGGTCTTCCTTTTCATTCTGTTTTTACTCACCTCAATAATAACTCAAGCTGGGTGTTTTTATGAGCTTTCCTATTGTAGCTTTTTATGATGTGACCACAGTGGCATCTTGGGTAAAAGCCAAGGCAGACTTGGCTTTTGTCAGAATTTGCGATTATTCATCTTAGTTATTTACAGTTCTGACATCCTAAAATTCATGCAAAATTGAAATGATTCTGACAAATGCACACTGTAAACCCGCATAAGTTGGCAAAACTAAAAAAAATTACATCACATTTTTTAAAGGCCTGTACACACCGGGGCGAATATCGCACGCGCTTATCGCCAGCGTTTTTCGTGACGTTTTTCGGCGCGTCTTGAGTGTTCACACCCAAGCGATTTCCACTGGCGTTGCGCAGAGTGAACGTGCACATTCAGTAGATGCGCTCCCGGTACACAAGGTGGTGCTGCGGCACTTTACGCTTCTGACACTCGCTTGTCACACAGAAGAAGAGGAGAGACAGTATTTACGTGCTTGCCAAAACCATAGATATATTATGTCTATGGCAAAACCATTCACACACTTTTTGCTAACTGGCAAGCAGCATTAGCAGCTAATCTTCTTCTTTGTTTACTTACTACTTCTTCGTCGTATGTGTGCTCGGCAAGACCGATTTTGTGCTTGAGCGCCACCAAGTCGTGTTTTACTGTCACTTCAGCAGCTCCAGGCACGTGAACAAAAGCGCGGATCTCATTGGTCGGCCAGTTTTTTACGCGCCGCGTCAAAATAAAAAAACAAACCCGAGGCGTTTTTTTTTAAATGACGCTTTTACGCCTGGCGTTTTACGCGTCGGTGTGCTCACTCACATTGGCGCCCATTGTTTAGTCACGAGGCGTTAAACGTCGGCGATAAACGCGCGCGAAAATCGTCCCGGTGTGAACAGGCCTTAAGTTAAGAAATTTTAAGTTTAAGTAAGCAGAGCTAGCAGATTTTCATTTGAATTGTTCTTAACTTCAAATATTTGCGTAAGCTAATTCATATAATTAATATATTTAACTTAAAATTAGAAACTTAAATATTTGTAGCAGTGGAAACTTGGCTAACCATAACTAGCTAATTCAATAAATGCTACCTTGCTAATTGGTAAATTTTAAAATACTGTATATCTGTTCTCAAACTAAGTCATGCTTCACCCGACACAAGATGGAAACCCCCCCAAAAACCCAACATAACAGAAACTCTTCTGAACTAGCAAAGCAAAGCATTAAACACTATAAATCTGCCACTTAAAGGTCCCATGGCATGGATTGTTTTTATTATTTTATAATGTTTCCTGAGGTGTACTTATATTGTTAGTACGATTTTTACATCCAAAAATGTCTTCATTTAGAAATAAAAAGCATTTTTTCTATACTGATATTAGCCCTCTGGCTTGAATGCTCGGTTTCATTGTCTGATGTGAGTCTTCAGTGAAAACGCCCACTGTTGTGATTGGCTGACATCTTTGCATTTGAAATGAGTATTAGATTATGTGGTGGAGGGGGGCGTGGTTTAGCGAGGTCTGCAAGCGCTGCCAGAGAGAGAGACGGACTGCTTGTGGACCAGAGAGACCTGGAGCAAGATAGCTGAGAAAGTTTTATTGTACCGAGTTGTTGTGACCGCAAGTTTATTTTGTTTGTATCTGAGAGTTCTGAAAAAACACGAGTCCCAGTCACGTCGACCCTGTCGTCTTCCTCCTTATTCTACGAACTTTGTACACAGAGTACACAGGCAGTCTGTTGATCACGTGAAAGCATTGATCTCGTCATTGCGGTGCGTTTTCTCTCACAAACTGCTTTCACCACAAACAAAGCAGTTTGAGCAAATGTGCAGATACACTCTGTAGTATTCTTACGTTTTGCCATGAACCAATCACATGCCAGAGGCAACGTATGATGTGTTCTTATTGGCTATAGCACTTGTCAGTACAGTCTATGCAAAATAGCCAGGAAAAGTTCAGTTGTGTACTTGCTGCCAGAGAGTTAACACTGTCAAGAGCTTAATAAATCTTTATGTTAAAGGACATCCTGCGTGCACCCAGAGCCTCCTTGTACACTTCATCAATCGCAACATAAGCATAACACACTCATGATGTGTGATTGACAGATCCGAACATTATAAAGAGAGTGTTCTTTGATCGCTAATCTAGCGTCTAATCAAAATTGAAATAACAGATTTGTTTCATGCTACAAACAGAAACGATGTGAAGTTGATCGTTGTAGTCACTGGCTTGATTCACTGAAGCATTACGCTTAGGGCATCAAGACACCCAGCGGCGGGACTGACAGTATTAAACAATTTAGAAAGAAAGTCTGCGTGAACTTGAATGATTAGCTACACATCAGAAATCACTGATCACAGATCAGGCATTAATGAACACTGTTTGTGGCGGTGCTGTCGAATCCATATGGTAAAAGTCTGTTTGTAAAGCCTGTGCCTGACATCGCGACTGATAAACGGAATCCATTTTCTCAAAATTCTCTTGCCGGGCAAAGCAGAGGAAGGGGAGGTAACCGTTCCCCGTATGATGGCATAACAGGGAAGATTCCAGATCGGCTCGTCTGAGCTCTCATTTTCTCAAAGGCAGAGCAGGACACCCAGAACTCGGTTTACACCAATCAAAATTTCTAGCCACTTGGGGACCACATACAGGCTATAGGGGAACTCATATTAATGTTAAAAAAACTCATAAAATGAAAATGTCATGCCATGGGACTTAAACATTAATCTTGCACAAAAAAACATTATATAACACTTACATTTTTAATTAACTTTTAATTTTTAAGTGTCTTGGCAAAGCATGCTGAGAAATAGAAATCCCATCCCAGTTTCCCAGTTAAATGTAAATTTGATTAAATTAAAAGAAACAAGTTCATAAAACTCAAAACAATGAAACAATTTAGATAACTTAAAATGTGTCAGTTTTGTGAACTCAAAAGAAAAAGAATGTTCTAAATACTCATAAAGTTAATTTGATTGAACTAATTGGTTTAATTTGAGTAGAGACTCATTAGACTCATTCTTTATTTTTCAGAGTCATTCTTCAGAGTAGGGATGCTCATTTCGGATAATTTTCCCGACCGACAACCGACGCTCATTATCCGAATATAATCGTTTACTGATAAGATTATAATATTGAATTGGCATTAAATAAAAATACATTTGACGAGTGTGTGACCCGTTAAAAAGACACCTTTTAAACAGGTTTATTTTACCGTGCAAACAGCAGCAGAACAGATCAACACCCTCTCAAGCCTTGTTTATACTTTTGTCTGGCTCCGCACGCAGTGCGAGCCTTCGCTGACTGCGCACTGCGCGCGCGCCTTGTCCGTCTGGGGAGGTTTTTAATACTCTAGTACGCGCTCGCCGTTGTGCTATTATTTGAGACAAAAGAGGGCGACTCGTGACAATGTTTAATTTAGTAATCTTTACCAAAACATACTATGAAAAGTCTAAAACAAGGCTTCAGATGGCACTGATGCCCCGGGAATACAGAGATAATGCCTCGCTAGAGTGGCCAGCTTTAGGAAGCACCTTTCATTTGCTTTCCACCAGTCAGGAGCTTGTACTACAGCTGTATTTTAATACCGCGTAGCATATTTTGCAAGTAACTTTGTCGCCCTTTCTGTCGAAATGGTCCCACACAGTAGGCCTACTTCTTTTCCATTGCTTCATTTTGCGAAATATGTCTGTGGTTGCACGTGTCGACGTGCCCCGTGAGTTAACAAATACAGCATTTTCTTTATTAACCATGCAGCAAACAAACAAAAAATACCTTAAAAATGAATTAATACCTTTTAAACCGTTTAACTGCTAATCAGTCAAAATTCTTACTTTAGGTTAATGGTTTAACGGTCAATATGAGCATCCCTACTTCAGAGCGAACTTGAGGTCATTTTGATTTGCTCGATAATAATGTTAAAGGAATGCTAAATAACAAGATATCTATACCAACAAGTTTTTTGTTATTGGCTTAAAAAATTAGCAAATATGGTATATTATTAGATGTCTGCAGGAGCAGCCCGTGACCCAAAATCTCTGACACTATCAGACATTGTAGCAGGCTAAGATTCATCAAATAAATGCAATTATTCGCCGTTGGTGAGCATGTCACACTAAAGAGTGCTGATTCTGCCCCACCGATGAAAGAAACTCTCTAGGATCCTTCACATTGATGAGGCCTCTTTTCTTGATATCTCATGAATTGCCTTCCGTAAATTAACTTTGTATGAGATTAACTGATCCTGCACAAGATATCTTTGTAGTAAATTATTCTTCCTCATGTGCCCCGATGCAGCTCTTGCTGCTGTGTGCTGATGCTTCTCTGAACGAACCCTGATTGAAAATCTCTTACTGTTGGGAATCACACTGAGAGTCAGATCGCTTGATTTTGCCCGTGTCTTGTTACGCAACATGACACTGCATGATGTGGCAGCTGAGAGAGGATGGAATGCAAAAGAACTGCACATGTTTGTTTGAATACAGGTACGTATAATGTACAGGTACTCTAGAAATTAATATTCAATTCAATCTTTCATTTATAATTACTAGGAATAAGGCAAATGTATTACATTTTTGCAAAATATCAACGGTGTTCTTTTGGGTGGTTGCTTAGTCAAAAGAGTTCATCCACAAATCTATGATATTCCAATCTCTGGGATATTAAGTCCCTTCTTCAGTGCAAGTCAGAGAGATTTTAACACTCATTTGAATTGGTTAGTTCACTCAAAAATTCTGTCATCATTTACTCACCCTCAAGTTGTTCCAACCCAGTATGAATTTCTTTCTTCTGCTGAACACAAAATAAGATATTTTGAAGAATATGGGTAACCAAACAGTTGTTGGGCCCCATTGACTTCTATAGTACGGGGAAAAAAATGGTAAAACTTTACAATACGGGTGCACTAATATGCATTATTTCATGCTTAACTAATGCACAGACAATGTATTAGTTAATGTATGACTCATGAAGAACTAACCCATTTATTAATGATTACTGCATCAGCAACTAATGAAGATTCTATATGATTAATAGATTAAGTAAAGTAAAATGTAATTATTATCAGTTAAATGTGTCATATTGTATTAATTCCCTAATAACATATTATATTAACTAATAGTGTAAATTCATATGTTAATTACCACAATGGTTGAAGCCATGTATTTCAACTTCTCCTTTATTTAATCATTAGCTAACGATTTGCAAATGTATCATGCTATGATTTTACTTGTTGAGGCTCTTGACCATTAACTAATTCAAAATTAATTCAAAAGCCATATCCACAATGCCATATTACTTAACAACTAGTTAATAGTCCTGTGCCTCAACAAGTAAAGTCATAACATATTGATACCTTTGCAAATCGTTAGCTAATGATTAATTAAAGCAGACAAATGAAAGTTGAAATGAGGGTTTCACAGTGTTCCCAAGAAAGGCATAATGTGGGAAGGAAATATTTATGGAAATGTTTGGGAATGGTTTTATCTGTGTTTATTTGATTGATATTGCAATCTCTTTGCTGCATTATCTACATGATTAAACTGAGATCGACATGTTTTCATGGACCTCATTGTATTACACTCCAGAGGACCCTCAAAATGAACTATTCCTGTGAAAGGTATTTTGCAGCACATTTGGTCCTTTTCTTGTTTTTTTATTTATATTGGGCATAGTCCTTCTGCCTTGCAAGCATTGGATGTTATTGCAAAGTTCTGCCAGCAGGGTCTCCACTGAGTGTTTGTTCCATTTAATACATTGTATGGATTTTGTTATTCTAGTGTCCTGTAGTGGGTCATGCTATACATGTCACTCAGACCTTTTTGCATGCAGTTTAGAGCCTCATATTAATTTAGAGGTCATTTAAATAGGCCATTGAAATTAACTGCAAAACAGTTAAAAGGACATTCAAAATGGTGTAAACATACAATTAACTGGTTCATGTGATTCTACAGAAAATAATTTTTGTTTTCTTCATTTCATCAATATATAACTTGCTTTGCTCTGAATCACCAAGCCCTCAGGATAAAATCAAGTCCCGATTACAACTAAATACGCTTTCTTATTTACGCACAAATTATTTTTTGATGAATGAGGAATAAATCAACAAACTGGTCAGATGAATTCACTAATTTCAGTACTTCAACTTTTTGTCCTTCTTTCATGGTTTTCTTTTCTCCATCATTTCTTTAATCTCTCCCTAGTCATCTGTGTTTTTCCCTCTCTATTTCTCTCAGCATGTTCAACAGGTGTTGACCGTCTGGAATGTATTACCGGAAGCGGCAGTAGATCTTGAGGCTGTAGTGGATCAAACTCTGCAGTGGTCAGAGGTCAGAAGGCCCTCCTGAGCACTAAAACACCTGAGGCACAGCTCTTCTGCCAGAGCACGTTTACTCAGGGTCAGCATTGCCGTGAACAGCAGAACAGTAGGACTCAATTCCATTAGAAATCCACCATACCATTTCCTTCACATGACATAACAGAGCTATACTGGGCATGATGGAACTGTTTTGAAATAGGTTTGTTGTCTTGTGTCTAGGGCATGTGGGCTTGATATTCAGAGGTGATGTTGTTTTTGAGTCAAAGTTTAAGCCTAGTTTTAACAGGGCAGTGATTTATGGAAGCCCCTATAGCAGTCTACATCTATCTTTAGGAAGCTGGGCATTTATGAGGACAATTTTGTTTGAGGGAATCAGTATTTTTGTGGGACAGCTGACCGTTAATGGCCTACTGCTCACACACTTGCTCTCCATAACACCACAGTGTCATGCCTGACATACCTGCCTGAGGTCTGCACACACACGTTTACTTAGCTATTTAAATGAATAGGCCTACATACCATTTCACCATACACTATATTGCAAAAAGGTTTTGGGACACCCCTCCTAATAATTGAATTCAGGTGTTCCAATCACTTCCATGGCCAAAGGTGTATAAAATCAAGCACATAGGCATGCAGACTGCTTCTAAAAACATTTGTGAAAGAATGGGTCGCTCTCAGGAGCTCAGTGAATTAAATTTGTGAAATGTCCTCACTACTAAATAATATATGGTAAACTCTTAGCGGTATTATAACAAAGTGGAAGCAATTGCGAACAACAGAAATCAACACAAATCGAAGTGGTAGGCCACGTAAAATCCCAGAACAGGGTCAGCGCATACTGAGGCGCACAGTGCGCAGAAATCGCCAACTTTCTGCAAAGTCAATAGCTACAGACCTCCAAACTTCATGTGGCCTTCAGATTAGCTCAAGAACAGTGCATAGAGAGCTTCATGGAATGGGTTTCCATGGCCGAGCAGCTGCATCCAAGCCTTACAATCACCAAGTACAATGCAAAGTGTCAGATGCAGTGGTGTAAAGCACACCGCCACTGGAGCAGTGGAGACGTGTTCTCTGGAGTGACGAATCACGCTTCTCTGTCTGGCAATCCGATGGAGGAGTCTGGGTTTGGCAGTTGCCAGGAGAACGGTACTTGCATGACTGCATTGTGCCAAGTGTAAAGTTTGGTGGAAGGGGGATTATGGTGTGGGGGGTTGTTTTTCAGGGGTTGGGCTTGTCCAAAATGTCTTTGTATGCTGAAGCATTAATAGTTCCTTTCACTGGAACCAAGGGGCCAATTTCATGCTCCCAACTTTGTGCAAACATTTTGGGGGTGGCCCATTCCTGTTCCAACATGATTGTGCACCAGTGCACAGAGCAAGGTCCATAAAAGACATGGATGAGCGAGTTTGGTGTGGAGGAACTTGACTGGCCTGCATAAAGTCCTGACCTCAACCTGATAGAACACCTTTGGGATGAATTAGAGTGGAGACTGTGAGCCAGGCCTTCTTGTCCAACATCAGTGCCTGACCTCACAAATGAGCTCCAAGAGGAATAGCCAAAAATTCCTATAAACGCACTCCTAAACCTTGTGGAAAGCCTTCCCAGAAGAGTTGAAGCTGTTATAGCTGCAAAGGGTGGGCCAACTCCGTATTTAACCCTACGGATTAAGATTGGGAAGTCATTAAAGTTAATGTGCATGTAAAGGCAGTTGTCGCATAACTTTTGGCAATATAGTGTATGTGGTGAATTTCGGGTTGATAGGGACACTTTTTCAAGTCATTTCAATGGGACAAAAAATGCCCCAATCATCACCTATATAAACAAAAACAGAATAAATACTGATGCAAGCATTTCCAGAAAAGCTTGCTGGTACAAGTCAAGTCCAGCTGAAATATACCCAAGAGCCCAATCAGTCTAAGAACCCACACTGTGGAGGGACACTGTTCAGAACATAAACGCTTAAGAAAATAACATCTGATTCCTAAACTTGAACTTGCCTCCTCTAGGAATAGGCCTATATGATAAAAAAAACTGCTTTGGACAAGTTTGCCCAGATCCCATCTGAATTAAACAATGTTTCGACATTCTGCTAACCTCAGGCTTTACATTGATGTACTGCAGATGATAATACCACAAAAAAAAGAATGGAGAATCAGCAAAGATTATGCTCCCTCACAAAACAAAAATGTTCTAGTTCTTTCTCAGTTTTTGTTCAGTGACTTGAATGAAATGTACAGCATCTTAGTTATACAAGATAAACTTAAAACAAATTCTTGAAAATCCACTCAATTATTGTTTGATGATGTTTAGACACTTCCCACCGTTTGCAAAAACAACCAAAAGTCTATGGCGCAACTGCCCTGAAATAAGTGTTGAATGCTAGAAAGGGACATGATGTAACTATCCTTAACTGTTTACATGAACCAAAATCCCCTTACATGGCTTATGCTGGTAATTCATAACCATATGTACAAACAGTAATAGCTTTACAGTTCAAATAACACATTTTACATTGAATTAATATAGCACTTTAACAAAAATACAAGCTACACAGTTTTGCTTTGTTGCGACTTCCGTTGCAAGTGCATTAATGTAAAAACAATTTTTAATTTTTAACATACTGGGATACTTCACAAGTTCACACTTATAATCAGATATTGTTACGAACCGCTCCGAGGCTCAAAAGGTTAGAGATTCAAATGCAGCTCTTATTAGAGGGACAATCCAAACACGTAATCCAAAATACAGGCAATAGGTCAATATCCAGGCAGGCAACCCAAACAAGGCAGGGGACAAAGGCAAAAGGGTAATCCAAGAACAGGCAAGAAATCCGAAAAACCAAGAGACACGAACCACGGAAACACTCACAGATGCAGTGTAAGAACATACAAAACCTCACAGTGAATGACAGGGTGAACAGGTTGGATATAGGCAGAGGTAATGAGGTAAATGAGACACAGGTGTAAACAATGAGTGCTTATGAGTCCGGGCAAAGGATTATGGGTAATGTAGTCCTTGATGACAGTGAGGACCTGTCCCAAATGGCACCCTAAACCCTCACGGTCTTCCTCTGAGTCCGCACTTTCAGGACGTAAACGCCGCTTTGACTGCCGGGAAGAAGTCTGCTGCGTAGCTCGCACCAGTGCGGGCTCGGCAGAAGTGCGCATCAAGGGCGCATATCGACCTCAAAGGGGGCGCTCACAAGCACCCTTCTGAGCCCTAAAATTACAAATGGGACACCCGGTCTCTTGGACTTAACGGACACGCAGCTGCCATTGTAAGTCCACAAGACCAAAAGTGCACATGAAGTGTGCCATTTGGGACAGGGCCTTACAGTCCGAGGTGGAGTTCCCTCTGGTGGTAATGACAGGCACTCTCACTGGTTAATCGTGACAGATATAGTATGTGTATTTGGCATGCTGTCCGAGGGGAGGGCTCCAAGCTCGGAATTTGGCCCAAACCTAGAGTACTCCCCCCTATCCCTGCCTGGGATAGGAATAATTGAGAGTGAGGAATTGGGGTGGTAGGGTAAGTCTGCTATATAGACTATATAAAGCCTCCTCTCGTACTGATTGGGTAGATCATCTGAACGTGCTCCTCCCAAGGTTTGTAAATAAAACATCATGAGTTCAAATGATTTTCTGTGTTAATCATTTGTTTAATTGTATACTAAAGTGTGTCATGCACATGTATCTCTCATTGCAGCACAACAGACAATTTAACAACTGATACCTGCAACATCTACACCTTGTGAGAAAGTGAGAAGTGAGAAAGAAACATACAAAGAATAAATCATATTATTAGGATTTTAGCCTATTAGCATATTATCTCAAACAATTGAGTTAGCAAGTCAAATGCCAAATGAGAGTCTTGAGCCCGAGAGCCAAAGCAGTGATGTCTAAGAATTTTTACCAATATTTACCAAAAAAAGTAAATATTTCTCCCAACTGGAGAGAAATCAGATTTTTTTAAAATCAGAAAACATACTGGTTTTCTGGCACAGGGTTTACCTCTTTAAAAAAAGTATGGACCATTTTTATATTTTGCTCAAATAATAAACTACTAAAATATACAGCGTACATAATAATCAGTACGCTCACCATGAGCACAAAACCACGTTAACTTGTAACTTCAGACATTGTTTATTATGAAATGCTCTTAATATGATGATTATTAATGCTGTATGGAAAAAAAACAAAACATCTAAAGGCGCCATGCGTTTACTTGTCACAAAGCTGGTTTAGTTTAACGGCCAGAGTCATCTCTATGACAGATACAAATAATGGTATTTGCTGCATTCCTTTTTTTTCTGCAGCGTTTTAGCAAATGTATCTATTTTACTGTTCACCATGTTTCTGCTACTGTTGTTAAAATATCCGTGTCATCTTAATGTGGCGCTTTACGTCTTTAGCTCTAGATGAAAATATTAGAGGATGCAACAACGAAAGAGCATTACCGTAAACAACCTTGAGTGCTTGTGGTGTGAACCGCTCCTTTGTTTTCACACGCTGCTCACTTTAAACTGTAGAAACTGTAAAATGGCGCAATTATTTCCTGCGGTCCGGATGGAACCAAGCCGGGATCCGGACCACCATTTGAATACCACTAATCTAGAGAGTGCTTCCTTTAATACAAAAAGGAGTAGTTTGTGATAAAACAAGCCTTATCAATTTCAGTGCCTGTGCAGGATGTCCTTAGTAAGTATTGAGTCTTTCTTAACTTCCACATGTTTTTCCACCTCTGAAAAAAACACAGCAGCTTATGTTCTCTGACAGCTTCCCTGTCTCTGTCTGCTGAGACATCTGCCTGCTGACCTTTCTACAACGATTCCTTTCTCACTTGAGTAATAGACACACACACACACACACACACATTCACCCTAAACACCGGAGCACCCACACACAGGAAGGGGCAGCGATGTAGACAGATATTCTGTTTTTCCACTGCAGCTACAATTAGATCAGGTTATCTGAGGAAGGGTTGTGACTGTGGTCTTGCTATGCTGTTCTGCCGCTGAGGTAGGGGGATCTGTTTGCTGTCTTTAGGTTCCTGCCAGGAAGAGGGTCCCGCCGCAACGACGTTATAGTACACAGCCGCACCATTTAAGGTCTGTTACGCTCCACTCACACACGTGTGTACACACACACACACACACACACCATCACTCTGCACCACATACTTCATATACTGGCCTTTAGAGCACACAACATGGCAATATTAACACAGCCACATGGTACATCTGTCTATCTATCTATTGTTTCATCTGTCTGTTTGTCTGTCTAAATCTATCTATCTATCTAGTCTTCATTCTCACTGGAGTTTTGAAGGATCCGATAAAGAGACCCAGTCTAGTGAGAAGACATTGGGATTCAACCAGGCCTGACCTGGGATGAACACCAGCTGTCTGACTACCATCAGAGGAGCTTTTTGCTGAACTCTTGAGGAACAGCTTAAGAATGAAAGGCCATGTTTGACACAGCGAAATAACTCCAAAGCTGAGACCCATAAATTCCACCAGATGTGGGCAGTCTGGAAGAGGGAAGCTGATGGTCCAACACAGCAGAAGATCTTGAATGTCCTTGCATGCTGATGGCCACGACAGCACTGAGAGTAAATCAATGAGTCAAATATAGTGAGTGAGTCAAAGATCTGGTTGTTCACTAAATACAGTGTACAAACTGTTCCCCTAAAAGACCAAACATAATTGCTTGACACTAAAAGTTATCTAAACAGCCCTTTGAAATGAAAGTCATTACTGAGTTCTCAGAGAGGGAAGAGATAACCAGCCATTTGAATAGTGATAGTCCGTTGGATTTGGATAGCTATTTTCCTTAGAAGAATAAGGTCTAATAAGATGTATTTACAAGACACCTGAGTAAGTGAAAATACCACCCCCCCACCATCCCCCTTTGAGAACGGTGTGTTAAAACACTCCTCTAAAAATATAACATGCCTAACCCGAGGGGAGACAACAGCGTGAGAAATAGAGAGAATAAGCCGACACAGAGAGAGAGATGAAAACAGGAGTCAGTTCAGTTTATATCAACCTGAATCTCCTCATTTAGAAAATGTGAGCACAGGCCGTGTGAAATGACAGTCGATAGAATATAAGCAGACAGAGAGACAGTAATTAGCATGAGCTCGAGTCTCTCTCGTGGGCTCTGAGCCGACTGCTATGTTGTGACATTTCTCAAGCCTTGTTTTGTAATGATGCATCTGGAAACTGCTGAGAAGGGCATCCCCACCTCTAATCTCAGAAAATTGACTCCTCGGTTTAGAAAAAGAAATGTTTACATATTTAAATCAGCACAGGGAACTTATGATGACATAATCACAAACTATTTTTACATTATCTGAAGAAACTGTGAGTATTGCTTTTTTTGCCGCCTTGATGCCGTGGAGTGTTTGCTAATCCATTGCCATGATGTTCTTGAATGGTTGGCTTTCTAGGGTAGTTGCTAGGCTTTTGGCCAAGGTCTCATAGCTACATACACACAGTTAGTGTCAGGGAGTGACAACTTTACTAACAGCTGTGACTCACAAATTGCCCTGTACATACTAGAGCAGACAGGAATACATTGGTCTGAATGGAATGTTAACTGAAGTCAATATGGTTTTTTAGCCTTGAGTCCATCTCTATCTATCTATCTATTGGTCAGTCTGCCTGTCTTAATCTGTCCATTCATCCATCCATCCACCCACCCATCCATCCACCCATCTGGCCGCCCGTCCATCCATCCATCCATCCATCCATCCATCCATCCATCCATCCATCCATCCAGTCACTTTGATTTTGCCAAGTAAGACAAGCTCCTGGATCAACATATTTTCACCTAAACTCACTTGTTCAGACTTACACACCCTCCAGGAGCTTACGTTCTGTAAATGAACGACGCCATGTGGTGCCATCCCAAAGAGACATGAAATCACTCTCACAGACCTTTTTCTGGACCGTTCCCACCTGGTGGAATGACATGCTTATCTCAATTCGAGCAGCCGAGTCTGTAGCCATTTTCAAGAAACATCTAAAGACACATCTTTACCAGCAGCACCTGACCAATCAAGAATAGCACTTATCACTCTATTCATTTTCTGTTTGTCTATTTAAAGCTACACTGTGTGATATTTTCCCCCATCTAGCGGTGAACTTGTATATGACCATCCAGGGAATATTAGTTTCTCGTCCTCTCAATTCCGATTTCGTTTTAACTCCTACGGTGGCCGATTTAGTCCAAGATTAACATGGCTTCCAGTTCGACCTCGTCCACATTCGACACGGTGCCATTGAGTGTTAAAATGCGAAAGGCGAAGCTTGAATTTATGGGTATGTCCCTCTTTGGCTAATGTACTTTCAAGATGGAGGGGCAACATGGCGACCCGCATTCGAACCCCTCACCCGTATATATTTTCAATGGCATATTATAAACCTACGAGAATACTTTATTACTTGAAAGAAGTAAATATACATTAATGAGCACATTCAATTTTGAAAGAACTAAGTGTTTTTAGCTAAGAATAAACTAAAAAAGTTACACAGTGTATCTTTAATGATAAAAAATAAATAAAAAACTGTCCTATGTGTTCTGAACTGAGACTTGTTACAGCACTTGCATATTGTTGCCCTTGACTGTTCTAGTTGCTTCTATTGCACTCATTTGTAAGTTGCTTTGGATAAAAGTGTCTGTTAAATGACTAAATGTAAATGTTCACAGATTCACATATTTTGTTGATCCTGGAACAACATTCCTGTCCGAAAATATTGTCCTAACTCTATCTCTATACCCCTAAACCTAACCCTACCAATAACATGTGCCTAAAAACACGGGAAATGATTGGTGAATAACCCTGATGTAGAAGCACCTAACCCCGATTGTAAGTATAAACTTGACATAAACTGTAAAATCAAAGATTTTGATCCAGGATCTTGTACTTGGTGAAATAATGTTCACCCCATCCATCCATCCATCCATCCATCCAGACTTGACTAAGCTGCATGAATCTATAGGTATCATTTGTGTCTGTAGCATATATGTACAGTATGAACAATAATAATAGTGTTGCATGACTTAGAAAGCACCACCAATAATAAGATCACTGAACCCTTGATCAAGTCTGCCATATTGACCATATCTCCTTACTGACTTCCTGTAGATATCCCAGATTTCAGAGCATAGCGCCAGAACTGATCAATGACTGACAGAACGTCCTCTGGTCCTGGAGCTCAGAGACATCCGATTGGGTTTCACTGAGAGTAGGAGAGAGAGACTGTATAACAGGAATGGGATGAGTAATGTCTGCGCCAGCACCACCCACCAGCCCCACCCCACCCCAGCCTGTAATCCAATCAGTCCCTCAGGTGCACAGCAGTCCTGTGCTAATCACTGTGTCATCGTTCGCACAGCAGGACAGCCAGAGAATTAGCTCTCATCACATCTCTGTTATAACACCAAAGACAACTTTTGAATCCTGCTCACTTGATAATGATAAACTAACATAAACAATAAGAATTAATAAATAATGTGATAGATTTTTAGTCTCTCTTTTCTCTTGTTCTCTCTCTATCCCCTCTGAATTACAGCCCCTCTCTCATGAATGTGAAGAGAGATGATGCTTTCATATCAAGGTTGGGTGATCATGAATGCACAATAGTCTACTGTACTATGTCCCTCAGAGTGGTCATAGAAAGAAATAATGCTGCCATTGCCATTATACACTGTAAAATCCAATAAGTAAACCTTACTTAAAAAAAGCATGCAAACCGATTGCCTTGAAAAAACCAAGTAAAGTGAAATAGGCACTTGTTAGTTCTACATACTATTCCTGTCTAGTTTTGTACACTCACAAGAGAGTTCCAGTAACTTAATAATTTACTTTAGATGTACTTGTCTTAGCATAGACTACTCAGAATTACTATTTTTAACAACTAAAAAATTTCAAGTAAAATACACTTTGTGAGTATTCCTAACTCATTAATGCAAGTTGTGCTAAGGTGATGTTTTCTGCATACAACTTGGAATTACCTAGTTTACTTTACTTTAAAGACAATCCAGTTTACTTGTTAAAACCATGCAAACCGATTGCCTTGAAAAAAACAAGTAAGCTTTACTCAAGTAACTTAAGTGCTAACAATCATCTATTCTAAATCATTGAGAATAGGTACACAATTTTTCAAAGATAACATTTACATATGGACAAATACATTTAAGGCAATGATACAGTTCAAAGGTAAATTTATTGTTTTTGTTTTCTTAACAACTGACACAAGGATGGTATACACACAAGTTTGCACTGGGGTAAAACATTTTTAAAACAAAAACCTTTTACAGCACAATTTGATTACATCCTAACTCAACAGGAGATTTGTAGTTTCAGAAATTTTTGGTGGCAGTTTGTTCTGTCCCAAACCAAGAATCACTTTCTGAATGAAGTTAAAAGTGTTAATCATGCCTTTTGGGTATTTCAAATTTAAAGCATAAGACAGACCAAACAAGGCGCAAATTGCCTGAGGCAGATTCTGCATATTATCCAGTACTATACCTCCCTCCACAATGATTGGGTCAAGGTACAGTTTATTTGGCATGAGAGGTTTTTCTTCATCAATAACAGTCATCACCCCAACGGACACTTGTGGCCAGCCATCAACATCACATGCCTGAATAAAACCAAACAATACAAATATTACAACAGGGGAATGTGAAAATCCAGTTGTACCTCACATATTTTAGTGTGGTATTAAAAAGCAACTATTATGAAGCACATGTCCATTTATAGTGCAAATTTAAGATGTCTACATGAGTTCTGGGTAGGTCTACCATTATTGGGTAGTTTGGTCATGTGACCACATACATTTATTTCATTGTACTGCCATCTTAAAAGAACTTTGACGTCATTGTGTTAAGTTAATTTGTAAAAATCTATCTATCTATCTATCTATCTATCTATCTATCTATCTATCTATCTATCTATCTATCTATCTATCTATCTATCTATCTATCTATCTATCTATCTATCTATCTATCTATCTATCTATCTATCTATCTATCTATCTATCTGTCTGTCTGTCTGTCTGTCTGTCTGTCTGTCTGTCTGTCTGTCTGTCTGTCTGTCTGTCTATCTGTCAGTCCATCTATCCATGTGTCTGTCTATCATATATCTATCTGTCTGTTTATCTCTCTGTCTGTCTGTCTCTCTCTCTCTCTCTCTCTCTCTCTCTCTCTCTCTCTCTCTCTCTCTGTCTGTCTGTCTGTCTGTCTGTCTGTCTGTCTGTCCTTATTTACGTTTATTATGAAATTTATAATAATTACCTTCCATTTTCTTATAATTTGTCATTTTGTTATAATTTTATTTAATTATTTGTGCTGTACTGCTGCATATAAATGCTATTTTGTCCTTTTTGAAACTGAGCCAGACAATGTTTACTTAATGAAATAAAACATTAACAACGCATTTTCGGCATTTAACACAAGCTGCGTCCCAATTCGTATTCTATCCGTACTAAATAGTATTTGAAAATAGAATTAGTATGGCCCAAATAGTAGTATTTTGAAAAGAGTAATCCAAAGATACCCGGATGGTCTACTATTTCTGCACACTCTAAAGGCTGATATTGCCCACAACCCATTGCAAGTTGGACGAGGTTTCGATTAGAACTACAAACGAGGATAAAAAGTGTTAAAAAACTACAAACATGACAGATGTGCGAGTCCAACGGTTAAGTAGAGAGGTTTAGATAAAGGGGTTTGAGTGATCAATTATCAGTATTTAACCTGACAAAGATATTTAATCAATGTTATCCACATTATATTTCACTTGCAGCAGCATTTAGAACTTCTGTACTGATATGTTTGGCCATTAACTCTTAAATGCATCATTATATTTAAACTGCAAACACAACTGGCAGATCAACGTGCAACTACATTTATCTCCGATACGGTAGGAAATTAAACTGAGTGTGGAGGATTTGAACTGTGACGATGATTGACAGGGCAGTTTAAACGGTGATGGGATGCACGTTACCAAGCGACAGAGTCCGTTAAAGATGATGAAGTAGTATGTCCCAAAACTGGCATACTCATTTTCTAAACACTAAAAAAAAGTACGGTATGTACTTTTTCCACACAAAAAGAGTACACACTTTTAGGTCGTAGTATAGTAGGTGAATTGGGACGCAGCAACAGTCTTTAAACTAATTGCTGGAGGTTTGTAATTTTGTAAATGCATTAACACCATAGACCTAGACTCCCTGTGTTCTACTACTGACCAGACATAAGACCCATTTTTTCATGGATTTTTCAATATTTTTCTTACTTAATTGACGTTGATTGTTTAATATCTTTACAAATACAATTCAAATTCATACATGTCATCTCTGGAATGAAATCGGTTAATTGTCAGTTCTCTTACGAGAGGTTCTCTCGTATTGCGTAAGTTCCTTACGCTACGGGAAAGTATTCTTTCTTCGAGATTTCTGAAAAACCCAAAATTATCCTTAATTTTGTAACATTGTCAACGCAGTGCGGCAGCCTGGCAGACCATAGCAGGCTATTCCAGCGTGCTATTGGCTGCTCTGCTGGCAACTGCAGCAGCCTATCGGTGAGCCCGCGTGACGTGGCGACCAATGAGGGCGCTTCGCGCCCACCTGGCTTCATTTGCCTACAGGTGGGGCGTGGCCACGTGTATATAAGCAGGGCTCACGGGCTGCATATTCGATTTTCTTTTCTTCAGCGAAGCCCTTCGCATCGCTGGATCTGGAACCCGCCGCCGTGACCGCGCAGACAAGCAAGCAGAGGACAGCGCCTGAGGAAGCCGGCAGCATCGCGCCACCTTCAGCCTTCCGTGCCTGCTCTGCTATCCGGCAGCCCCATATCCTTTTACGCTCAAAGTGTTGTCGCCGCTGCGTCACACTTTTCACAAAAAGAGCCGAGCGTTGATACAAATGTCTCGTTCCACCTGCGGCTCGTGTCACGCGCAGCTCAGCTCCGGGGACCGCCATGTGATCTGCGCTCTCTGCCTGGGCCGTGATCACGCCGCCGCCGCACTCCACGCTGGCGGATGCCAAGAGTGCGAAGAACTGACGATGTCGACCCTGCGGGCTCGACTCGTCCTGTTCGAAGATGATATCCCTCCAGTCCCTGCCACGCCGCGCAAGAAGAAGCGCCGCTCGCAGCGGACTCCGGAGCTCGCAGAGAGAAGCTCGCCGGAACCTTTCCCGCCCGCTTCACTCTCGCCTTCCCCGCCCCCACCCCAGGCCGCCATTTCTGTTGCCGCCTCCGGGGATGAGGCGGATGCGGCCGCGGAACGCGCCGACAGCTGCTCCATCATGGCTTCCGACAGCGAGGACTGGTCTTCCGCGTCCTCTTCAGTCCGGGGCTCCGGACGCTCTCGAGCGGGTGAGGACGCCGAACTCTTGCGCCTTCTCACCCGGGCTGTCGAGCAGCTAGGCCTCGAATGGGCCCCGCCCAAGGTGGCAGCGCCGAACCGACTTGACGGATGCTTCCTAAACAGTCGCCGCCGTGCGCCCACCTCCAGGACTGCACCCTTTTTGCCGGAGCTTCACGAGGAGCTCGCAAAGTCCTGGAACGCGCCATTCTCCGCGAGGGTCTCGTCTCAGGCTTCTTCAACGCTCTCACAAGTTGACGGCGCGGCCGAGAAAGGCTACAACGCTATCCCTCCGGTGGAAGAGGCGGTTGCAGCGCACCTTTGCCCGCCTTCTGGTTGGCGCTCAAAGGCTGCCCTCCCGTCTAAGGCCTGCAGAGTGACGTCATCGCTGATCGGCCGCGCTTTCGCTGCCTCCGGTCAAGCTGCGTCCGCTCTGCACTCTATGGCCGTGCTGCAAATCCTCCAAGCTAATCTCCTCCGCGACAGGGACGAGAAATGCTGTGACGCTGAGTTAATCACGGATTTGCGAAGCGCGACGGATCTCTCCCTTCGCGCCACCAAGACCGCAGCACAGGCCCTCGGACGCTCTATGGCCTCCCTCACGGTAGCTGAGCGCCACCTCTGGCTCACGCTCGCGGACATGCGAGAAACAGAGCGCGCGGCCTTCCTAAACGCCCCGCTCTCTCCGTCTGGGCTTTTCGGACCAGCGGTCAAGGGGATCGTCGACCGTTTCTCCGAAGTGCAGAAAACGACGCAGGCCATGAACCTTTTCCTGCCTCGACGCCCCGGCGCTAGCAATAGCTCCGCTGCTCGCCGTCCTCGTGACCAGCCAGCAACGAGCTCCGCGCAGCGCCCAGCGCGGCCCCCTTCGTCTCAGAGAAGACCGAGCGGCCGCCCCAGATCGCGCTCTTCCAGCCGTGGTAAGCCGCCTCCACCTCGGGGCCCCCGGCCTAGGATCACGCTGAAGCCCGAGCCTCCAAAGTCCTCCTAGCAAGAGGCGAGAAACGACGGTTAAGTCCCGCCGCGGCCGGACCACCGTCAAAACTCTTTTTCCTGTCAGCCCCCACCACTGTGGCTGCTGCAGATGGATTTCACGCAGCCAACGAGCCGGCAAAAATGCCTTCTCGCCTGTCAATAACCGCCGTTTTTACGGCGAACCAGAGAAATCACAAAAGTTGCATTATTTCTGGTCGCACGGCTCGCGCCGTATGTGTTTCAAATGCAGTAAATGTGCCCACTTTTCTGTGTTCACCCCTGCACACAAGCACTATAAACCCTGTGTCCCCCACTCACATAAAGCGGCCACCGGCCGCTCGAGTGCTAGAGTTAGGTCACGTGTCCGCTTGTTTGCGTCCACGACTAACCACCACACGCGCTGTCACACAGCCACTCTTAACCGGTCATGTTCCACGCGTAAGAGTTTTGCCCGCTCAAACGCGCTCACACATTTTCGCGAACATTATGCCTCAGGCGCCACGCGCCGCGCCACACACCATTTATTTTCCGCCCAGGGTGGCCGGAGCGATGAGTGTAGGGCCGCACACAAGCCACTCCCCGCTCGAAGCGGCAGAGATGCAGTGTGTAGGGCGGCCAGCCATCGCGAGCGATCGGCTGGCCCACAGCACAGAGAGCGCGCACACTGCGCCCTCCCCTCCTATACGGGCTGTCAAACCCGCGAAGCGCGGCGTTTCGAGCCCGGAGGCCGTTCTATCCCGTGTGGCGCACGCGAGAGCGTGGGAAGCCATTCCAGGTGTATCAGAATGGGTGCTGAAAACAGTGAAGCATGGCTACACTCTGCAGTTCGCTCGCCGCCCTCCGCGCTTCTGTGCGCGTACAGAGACGAGAGTGAGCGAGGAAGTAGCACATCTACTTCGAGCAGAAATAGCCACGCTGCTGTGCAAAGGGGCTATAGAACCGGTTCCCCACTCTATGAGCGAGTCAGGCTTTTACAGCCGGTATTTTCTTGTGCCAAAAAGGGATGGGTCGCTCAGACCGATTCTGGATCTGAGGCGTCTGAACAAAGCTCTTATGAAAAGATCGTTCAAGATGCTCACGACCAAGCAGATCCTCGCGCATATTCGCCCGAGAGACTGGCTAATCTCCCTAGATTTGAAAGATGCATATTTTCAAATCAAGATAACGCCGCGTCACAGGCCATTCTTACGATTCGCCTTCGACGGCCAGGCTTATCAATACACCGTCCTTCCGTTCGGCCTGTCACTAGCACCCCGTACATTTACGAAGTGCATGGACGCGGCCCTCGCTCCTCTGAGAAATCGAGGGATGCGAGTATTGAACTATCTGGAAACTATCTTTCCAAGGGATTGGACCCACAGCAATGTGGGGTCCAGCGGGTGCTCTCCTTCCTCCAAGAGCTTTTGGAATTGGGCAGGTCCCCTTCCACGCTCAAAGTGTATTTGGCGGCTATAGCAGCGTTCGCTCAGACGACGCTAGGTAGCACGCTAGGAAGGAACGAGCTCATCGTCCGTTTCCTCAGAGGAGCCAGACGGATGAATCCCCCGCGGCCCCCGTCGGTTCCTATATGGGATCTGGCCTTGGTCCTAGAGGCCCTGAAGGCTCATCCCTTTGAACCGCTCGAGACTGTGGAACCAAGGTTCCTTTCGCTGAAAACCACGTTTCTGATAGCTCTGGCTTCAGTGAAACGCGTGGGGGATCTACACGCGCTCTCAGTGAGCCCGACATGTATGGAGTTCGGTCCTAATGACTCTAAGGTCATTCTCAGACCGAGGCATGGTTATGTCCCCAAAGCGATTGGCACTCCCTTCAGGGCGCAGATTATCTCCCTCTCGGCTCTGCCAGCATCCGATGAGGGGGACGGTGGCAATTTCCTCTGCCCTGTCAGGGCATTGAGGGTTTATGTCACACGCTCCGCCGCCTTCAGGCGTTCTGAGCAGCTATTTGTTTCGTTTGGTGGGCGCACTAAAGGTCTCGCCTCCTCGAAACAGACCCTGTCCAGGTGGATAGTGGACGTGATTGCAGTAGCTTAGGCTTCCAAACACCTGCAGTGCCCGCTAGGTGTCAGAGCACACTCCACCAGAGGCATGGCCTCTTCGTGGGCTTGGGCCAGAGGGATTTCCATCCACGATATCTGTATGGCGGCAGGCTGGGCCTCCCCGTCTACGTTCGTGAGATTTTACAATCTGGAAGTTCCTGCCTTACAGGCGAAAGTGTTATCAGTTCAATAGGGCCGTTGGTTCTGCCCAGTGATTCTGCGCAGACATAGCTCACATACTGGTAGTAAGTTCGGTACTAGGCTCATGTGAATTTGAAGGAGACCGGCGGTGCCGTTCCCTCATTTACGAGACGAGCTGTTGTGAGTTTGAAGGTGACCGGCGGTGCCGTTACCTCACTCATATAACAAGATATTGTGAATTTGAAGGCGACCGGCGTTGCCGCTCCCTCATTCATGAGACAAGGTGTGGTGAATTTGAAGGAGACCGGCAGGTGCCGTTCCCTCATTCATGGGACAGGGTGTTGTAACCACCCGTCGTAAACCACCCGTCAGTTCGAATGAAGTGTCTGTATATGTGGTGGCCCGTTTTTCTTTACCGGCCACCCTGCCCGAGCAGTGTTATGGTCCCCGGTTCCCTGGGATACATATGCTGTATGCGAGGCGCGCACGGCGTTGACAATATGTTCCCGTAGCGTAAGGAACTTACGCAATACGAGAGAACCTCTCGTAAGAGAACGATACTCGGTTACTTAGCGTAACCTCGGTTCTCTCTAGAAGAGGGAACGAGTATTGCGTTCCTTGCCGTGCGCCCCGCGGGCTTTTACGCTTCAGAACTAAGAAAACCGAATATGCAGCCCGTGAGCCCTGCTTATATACACGTGGCCACGCCCCACCTGTAGGCAAATGAAGCCAGGTGGGCGCGAAGCGCCCTCATTGGTTGCCACGTCACGCGGGCTCACCGATAGGCTGCTGCAGTTGCCAGCAGAGCAGCCAATAGCACGCTGGAATAGCCTGCTATGGTCTGCCAGGCTGCCGCACTGCGTTGACAATGTTACAAAATTAAGGATAATTTTGGGTTTTTCAGAAATCTCGAAGAAAGAATACTTTCCCGTAGCGTAAGGAACTTACGCAATACTCGTTCCCTCTTCTAGAGAGAACCGAGGTTACGTTAAGTAACCGAGTATCGTTATCTGTCCTGCATACACTGCCTTTTATCCATGTCCCATTAAGTATTTATCTTTTTTTATTTTTTTATCCCGACTCGTATACAAGGTATATTCATTAAATAGTATAATATCTGAACGGAACATCACAGTTTTCTCCAGAGCTGCTTTATAGCCAAATAAACCGTTTTCACAATTGATGATCTTTACGATTAAGTAATGAAGTCAACACTGAACAGATGAGTTGTAAAATTACACTATTTTCTTTGGAGAAAAGTTTACATCACTGAATAACTTTCAGTGGAGCACAGAAATGCAATTGATGACAATTTACATTTTTTGGGAGACGTAACCCTTATATATTTTTTTTTACAATGAGAACTTACGTTGCAGGTGTTGTATACGTTACTGGCGTCATCACTAAGCAGGATAGGTAAGCCCCGGAGCACAAGAGTGTGCATTGCGGTCACATCTGCTTGTTTCTGGAAGTAGATGGGGAAAAAAAAGAGATCAAGTTCAAGATCATGAAACATTTAAGCTACAGTAAAAATAAGTTTGGTTATTTCAATTCTGTCACTAATTATATTAATTCTGTCACAGAATAATAAACAAAATTAAGGCTGCAGTAAACTCACCCCTGCTGCATAAGCGCATCCAATTTCTCTCCAACTCTTCCTTTCTTGGACTTGAACATTGTGACAAAGCGTGGTGTGTAGCGATCCACAGCACCACAAAACTTACTCTGCAGACCTGTTAAACCCCGCAAACACCTACAACACATGCAAAAAAAACAAAAACAACTTGGGACAGTGTGGACATTTGTTAATGCATGGAAAAGCTTACAGGCCAATTCTAAAGCCAAACCTAAACAGAATGCGGTTTCTCGTGGTGGAAAAAGGAATAAGTACTTACTTGTCTCTGTAAAAGTCCATCAATGTTTTCACTGGAGTCTTCACATTGAAAAGGTCTGGTCCATCTTTAATGCAATGAGTGCTCCACTAGGGTTCACTTTCCTCATTTCTTCAACCAGAAGCTGTCTCACAAAAATAATAGTATAATGCTACAGTGAAATCACAAATATTTTCAAAAATAATCACAAACTTAATCTCTATAAGCTGCAGGTTACATATAACTTTAAATGTGCGCCATTTCAACAGATGTGTAATGTTAATAATTTATAAACCAATGCCAACAGAGGAGAATGCATCAGGGAAAAAGGGTCAAATAGAAAACCATAATTCATATTATATTTGGGATAGTTAAAATAAGTTTTAAGACAATACAGGAACCGTTGTGACACCTGATAGTTTTATGTGCAAAAAATAGGTCAAACCATTTATGAATAATATCAAAATTATTTGGTACACATTAAGAATATCAGCAAAAATTAGCGACAGACCGTAAAAAAAACATTCACACAAAAGTTGCACGCTTGATTACTTACCTTATTGTTAATCTTCTTCCAAAAACGCAACAAAGCTCTGGATAAAAACGTAGGCAGCCTGTCAACGTCTTTCCACATCTGCAAAATTCAAATTGGCGCAGAGATGGCCGAGATACGTACAGATTCTATTGCGTACAGATTCTATTGCGCATGCTCTTACAAGTGCCACTTCTTCTTCTTCGTTTTTTCTGCACATTAGACACGCTTTAATGCACTGCTGCCCCTCACTGGTATAGTAACGTCATTGCATCCTTTGTTGGTACTTGCTTGTTTCAAGTAAGCGTCACTCAAACAATTGAGTAAACTGTTATTTTCACCCTGCAATTGACTGTAACTCAACAAAACCTAGTAAGAAGTATGTATTCTATATTACTGAGTAAAGTTTACTAAGTATATGTGAGTCAGGAAAGCTATTAGATTTTACAGTGTACCAAATAGCTTAATGTGAAACAGAGAGTTTTTCTTTTTAGATGTAATAACTGATCTAAGATACCTAAATATTACAGCATGTAATTCAAGTGTCAGGTTTCACCAAATTACGTCACCCATTCATCACATGACGGGGATGAAGAGCCGCATTGATTTTGGGAGCTGGCAGAGCCAAACTTGTTTTATCACAAAATACATTTCATTCATTTTTGTTGTTATTTTGAATAATATATATATGTATGATTATGTAGTTTATCTCAAGTAATATGTGATATCAGTCTTAAAAAACAGCGGATACTTGCATTACATTATCTTAGCATTAAATGGATAGTTCCCCCAAAAATGAAAATTCTGTCATCATTTACTCACCCTCAATTTAAATGCCGGGAGTTTGATTTAAAAAATAAAATATTTTTGTAGTTTTAAAATATTAATAATATGCCACGCAGGAATGTCACAGGATGACGTAAAGAACTGCTGAATCATCTAAACGAACCGATTCCCTGAAATAAATCGGACTTCCCATCGTTAAAGGGATAGTTCACCCAAAAATAAAAATTCTGTCATAATTTACTCACCCTCAATTTATTTCAAACCTGTGTGAGTTTCTTTGTTCTGTTGAACACAAAATAAGATATTTTGAAGAATGTTTGCAACAAAGCAGATAGAGCAACCATTTACTACCATATTATTTTTTCCCCTACTATGGTAGTCAATGGTTGCTCTATCTGCTTGGTTACAAACATTCTTCAAAATATCTTATTTTGTGTTCAGCAGAACAAAGAAACTCACACAGGTTTGGAACAACTTGAGGGTGAGTAAATGATGACAGAATTTTCATTTTTGGGTGAACTATCCCTTTAACGATGGGAAGTCCGATTTATTTCAGGGAATCGGTTCGTTTAGATGATTCAGCAGTTCTTTACGTCATCCTGTGACATTCCTGCGTGGCATATTATTAATATTTTAAAACTACAAAAATATTTTATTTTTTAAATCAAACTCCCGGCAAGCATATTTTGCATTTAAAAGACGCCTAGTCGTCCAACAGCCCTGACGTCTAGGCTAAAACAAGGCCAAATTTGGGCTGTCACTGGAAATTTAATAGAATTCTAACCATAATTTAAAACAAGAACATGTCAAAGAAATGAAACCAAACACCTTGTTATGACTGTTGACTTTACTTATACTGTACATGATGGAATATCATACATCTCATATAAGTTATTTTGGTAAAAACGACATGTTGCCTAATTCAAGGTTATTTTGGCTAGAAGTGGGATAGCCTACTCGATAGCCACTGGGTCTATAGTTAACCTAGACAGTGAAATGGTGGCTATTGCTGGGATGTATTTTGTCGGAGTTAAGTTTATTGATGCCACGATTCACTTCATAAAATACAGTCTATAAAACAGTGAGGGGTTTATTGGCTATAGGCTTATGATTTGCATATTTTAACAATATAATTCATCACCTGGCTGAAAAGGCTTTGCTGCTAAAAAACAAGTCTTTGAATGTGTGTTGATTTTTCTTCAACATTCTGTTATTTGGCTGTTAAAGTAGGCGTAACTAACTTTTTGCCCCGCCCTGAGTCAATCCTTTGCACAATCCAAAATCAGCACGAATCGGGGCTGATTTTCGTTTCTCGGTTCAGTGAG
Organism: Gobio gobio; assembly: GCF_949357685.1. Lineage (NCBI taxonomy): Eukaryota > Metazoa > Chordata > Actinopteri > Cypriniformes > Gobionidae > Gobio > Gobio gobio. Next base: position 17,899,175 of record NC_137111.1, on the reverse strand, counting down.
TACACTCGGACCGATTCAACTCTAATGAAAGAGATTGTTCACCCGATTCATTCAAGAGATCCAAATCATGTTTGGCAGATTGATAAGATCCGACTCTTCCGAAGAATGATTCATTCACAAATCGGACACGGTTGTTAGGTCAGTGCGCTTCTAGGTTCTGACGGTATAGTCACACATTGTTTCCCACGATTGGGACTTCAGTGTGAGTGCTTTTATGCCGCATCTGTGCTTTAAAATGTCCATGTAATAGCACTTTATCGTGGTTTATGTAGAGAATACAGTTTCCGAAGAGGCTTCTCATCCCCCCACTTTATCCCCCCAAGCGCAAAAGTGAAACTCCGCCTATGCCTATGAAGACCCCGTGGATGAGGAGACAGTCTGTACCCGGTATGGTGTGTGTTTTTGGACGGGGATGTTTGGGACACAAGTAACTGTCATCGGGTCCGACGCCGACTCCCGTTTCCAACTGTAAACACGTGGATAGATCAGCTGTTTTACACTGGAGCTTCACAGCCGGAGCTTGTCTGGGCGCGTGATACAGTTTGAGAGCGCGCCTGGTTGATTTCAAGGGGATTAAAGTTTTTTTACTACCTCAGAATGAGTGACCTAGAGGAAGACTTTGCCAAGATTTTAATGCTGAAGGAAGAGAGGATACGAGATCTGGAAAGGCGCTTGGTGGAGCGAGAAGACGAAATCAACGAGCTGAAGAGAAAGCTGCACAAATGTCAGTCCGTGTTACCGAGCGCGAAGATCGGACTGCCGCGGACGCACCGCGCGCAGGGAATATCAGCCGAACCGCAAACGCACCAGGATTTATCAAACCAAAGCTTTAGGAGAGTTGCCAAATCTGACAGGTGAGATGATTTCACACATATGCAACTAATGTTTGGTGGTTTTGAACGTCTTGGGTCATGACTTGTAATAGTTAATAGGCTACTTTGTTGGCATTATTTGATTTTATTCCATCAGTGCATCATTAAGAGTAGGCTATTTGAGGTTGAGGATTCAGGACATGAATGAAGAAACTCATGATGACAGAGCATCTTTGTGAAGCTTCAGAGAGAGGGTGAGGTGGGGGAGATAGAGTGTATCATTGATCTAAACCATCATCATCATCATCATCAGCTCCCAGAGGGCTGTGAGCACAGGAAGCTTCGTGCATTATCGGCTTTTAGGGTTTGAACGTGTAGCGCCCAAGAGCCTGTCTGAGGATATTTAATACGCCATTAGAAAGTGCTTTGTTTGACCATATGCTTCCCCTCCCATCAGTCCTATCCATCTGATTCTGTGAGCATCTTTGTATAAAATGTGGCTGAACTTTCTAAGGATGGATATTATTCAGAAGTTTAGGACTTTTCTTAGTGCTTTTGGCTTTTCATCATTTTATTATAAATTAAAATGAGAATATTTTAAATAATAAAAATGCTTAAAACTAATTTTGAGTTGGCTATACTTTTATTTGTGCTTAATCTTGAATGCACCTGTATTTGCATATAATTATGCAGAGAATGTGCATGAGTGAAATCCCAGATTTGGAAATCATTATGCTTTCCAAGTTACAAATTGAGTTTGGGCTGAAGCTCAAAAGACACTTTGGGAAGCGTATCAGCATCACCTCGCATCTGATTTGAATGCAGCGATGCCCACAAGAGGGCATAAGCTCTTCTGTTGTTGTTTCCCCCCTTTACACATCACATCACTAAAAATAACCAAACAACACTAATAGTTTTATAATTGCATTTTTGGGATGCTCACCCTTAGAGCACAGTATGTGCATTTATGTGTTTGTGACCGTGTGAAGTTACTATGAAGACAGATGTGCTGGCCTAATCACTCCTACCTTAATGATTTCATTATGGAAGAAGCAGAGGGATAAAAACTGTTTGTAGCTTAATGAGCACTGAGACCATATGCTGATAAACAAACTTTGCCTTATGATGCATCATCTGACCCTCAGATTTTTCATTAATGACAAAAATTACAATACTTTTAGCACCTTGTTAGTGATGGAGAAGTGCTTTATTCCTTATCACAATCCACAATACTGTATGTTATCACTATAAGAAAAACAGCGTAGCAATGTATAGTTAACAGAGACACTTAACAGTTAGTAAATGTCACTTCTCTGAATTTAAAATATGCTTAACATGTATTTTCAGAGCAGAATTCGGTGTTATTTAGACTGTTAAAGTGCCCCTGTGCTATTTTAAAGGTAGGGTAGGCATTTTATTTTATAAACACTTGTTTGAAACTCTCTTCACATCCTAGCAATCAATAATAGAAGTGGTCTAAATATTAAAACATGTAGGGCCATTGATTTTGCCATTGAGTTGACTTTGAAAAAGTGTCCCGATCACCCTGAATTCATCCTACATATATATTCTGTGGAAGTCTCAGGACCAAAAATGTTTGTCCAATCATTTGTCCTACCTGCCTGTCAACATATGCATTTCCATATCTCCGTGCACCTTGCTCGTGCAAACAGTAACATAAGGCAATACAAAGTTGTAGACAGACAGTCCTTTTACAGTTCCTCCTGAACCAAAACAATGAGCTTATGCTGCGTTCACACCATGTCATAACCGTAATTATGAGATGGCAACCCGTGACATTCTATGTGGAGCTGAATTTATGCTTTTCTATTTCATCAATGCCGAAATGAACCTGCTGCAGTCAGGTGGTACAAGAAAGAGCTCTGCAAGATATTTACGTTCATTATTATTGTAATGTTGTGTGCTTTGAGGCATGAGGTAATTTAACGCCGTCTCTCATCATCTCGCGACGCTGTGCAGAGTCTAATGTGGGTTCATGTGTTTTGAAGGAGGCGTGGCTTTGGAGACGCTCTGAAAGGAGGGTGGGATCTCATGCTTTCAAACCTAGCTTGCTGTTGCTAGCCTTTCCGAAATTGCTTATAAAAGGTTCCTAATTTTGTTTTAGAGGTCTCCACAATAGGTTAAGCATCCAAGGTCAAAAAACACATTATTTTTCTCAAAATATACACATCACCTCATTTCCGAGTCTGAAAATGGTTTGTTCGAAGATAAACAGTTTGTTCGATCGTGTCTCTAAACCCCTTTTTTCCCACAAGCCTGCTCTGATTGGTCAGACGGCCTAGTCTGTTGTGATTGGTCTACCGCTTAAGGTGATGATACATGGGGCAACTTTTTTGAGCAACGTTGCTGGGCAATGTTACAAAGCAATATTGCTTGGCCACTTTCCCATTGGGAATGGGCAACAAATTTCTATCTGTATACTTTAGATCGGTCATGGGCCCTGTGTCTTACCTAGTTGGCCGATGATGGCAACATTGCCTAGTAACATTGCTCAAAAAGTTGCCCTGTGTATCACCATGACAGATGGTGTCAGAAGTGAAACGCCTCCGTAGTACGGTGTTCATTTTAGGACATCTTCAGACCTCAGTCATATGATGAAAAGGTGTCATGCCTCAGACTAAAAGGCTTCAGTCATTAGACAAAACGGCATCGCGCCTCAGACTGAAAGGCTTCAGGTCTCAGGAAAAACATCCTCAGGTGTCAGGTCTCGTACAATTAGACATCGGACGAAAAAGTCTCAGATTAAAATGCATCAGAAATAAAGGCAACGGACGAAAAAGCCTCAAACTAAAAGGCATCAGACATAAAGGCATCGGACGAAAAGGAGTCAGACATAAAAGGCATCAATCGGACGAAACGCAGTCATAACGAATGTTTCGAATTGCATCGCCTCAATATGATGTCACATACACGCGGTTTTATACTGCTGAATAATAGCTAAATAATAACACATTGCAACAAGCTAACTTATTGGCAAACTATGGTGAAGGGAAAGAAACCTTTCGAGACTGTGTTGTTATAAGCACAGCGCTGATTTGTCTACAGAGGTTACCAGGGAAACTCCTTTATTTCTGCTGAACAGTGTAGGCCTTAGGGATGGGCGATATCTTATCGTTTGCGATATACCGGTAAAAATTCTCCCCACGATAAGAATTTGCCTTCCCGCGATAATAACGATAAAGCCTAGTTGATGGCGCGACCCATCCGCACCGTGCCACCGCTGGCCGTCTCTTGATGCCCTAAACGTTATTACTTTATGATGGCCGCGGTGGCTGCGTTCGTCACTCTGTATAGCTGAACGGGGGTTGGAGAGAGAATTTCTTGTGGTGCCCCCCGCAGCACTTGGTGCTCTACGCGCAGTGCTTGATAGGAGCTGCGGCACTGAATCCGCATCTCACGTGCAGAACGAAAACAACTATGGTGGAAGCTGCGGAAGAGTTCATAGCTAAACAAGGGGCTGCCTGAGGGCAATCTGAACCATACAGATGTATTTTCACTCGCTGAGCACTTGGACTGAGCGCTTAAGAGATTAGCTCTTTCTCAATCGATCGGTAAAGCACACTATTTCAGTTCATCTCAATGAATGCGAAGTGTATATGACGCACATTAAACACTAGTGTGAGGCGCGCGACTGAGAGCGCTCAGTGTTTCACAAACACTCAAAGAGAGAGCGAGAGGGTCTTATACCAAACAGAATTGACGTGCTACATGTAAACAATATCCTTTGTTGCATTTTCCTGTAAAGTAATGGCGTTTATTTGGAATTATTCAGCCTTTCGTGAACAGGAAGAAAGGAATGCACAAACGGGAATCTCATTGGCTGGCGCGCACCTATAACTGTGCCTGTTTTGATTTCAGCCAATCAGTTAGAATGAGCGCTGACAACGTGATTAATATTCATGAACCCAGAAGCTCATTATTCCTTAGTGCAGTTTATTTTTATTAGTAGAATAATTCGTGGTATTATTATATTATCAACTCAAATTACTGAAGTTCTATCATTAAATCATTATTTTCAACTTTTTTGTAATCTGAAGACATTTTTGGGATAATTACTTTTGCTGTTTCTGCTATTTTTACCACTGTTTGCACCATGTATGAATAAATACAGAATCGGTTTACATGTAAAACTTTTCATTGATTTAAAAATGATTTTTGTTTGTATTGTGTGACGTTTTTTAGCACAGTTGCACTATTTAAACATTTCCTGCACTTTTACAGAAGACAATTATATCTGCAACTTTTCCATTTCTGAAAAGGCTGGTGTGGAATTTTACACCAAAAAAATTATTAATTATATATATATATATATATATATATATATATATATATATATATATATATATATATATATATATATATATATATATATATATAAAACATGGGGAACGATACTACATTTATCGTCATTGATATCGTTATCGCAATAAATACTAGAAAATATCGGGATAAATTTTTAAGTCCATATCGCCCATCCCTAGTAGGCCTAACATTAAAACTAAGAATAAAATATCAAGTACAGCTTACTTTAGGTCTCTCCCGGTCTCTCTCTCTCTCTATATATATATATGCTTTTTATTTTTATTTTGTTATGCTTGAATAACAATTAGCACACATAAAGAGCATTGCCAAGGGATTATTATTTAGCTAATGTTTTAAATGTGAAAATAAAATTAGCGAATAATACAAATGTCCAAAATAATGTCAGCAGTATAAAACCGCGTGTATGTGACATCATATTGAGGCGGTGCAATTCGAAACATTCGTTCTGAGTCCGTTTTGTCCGATGCCTTTTAGTCTGACTCCTTTTCGTCCGATGCCTTTATGTCTGATGCCTTTTATTCTGAGGCTTTTTCGTCCGATGCCTTTATTTCTGATGCCTTTTAATCTGAGACTTTTTCGTCCGATGCCTTTATTTCTGATGCCTTTTATTCTGAGGCTTTTTCGTCCGATGCCTTTATTTCTGATGCCTTTTAATCTGAGACTTTTTCGTCCGATGCCTTTATTTCTGATGCCTTTTAATCTGAGACTTTTTCGTCCGATGCCTAATTGTACGAGACCTGACACCTGAGGACGTTTTTGCTGAGACCCGAAGCCTTTCAGTCTGAGGCGCGATGCCGTTTTGTCTAATGACTGAAGCCTTTTAGTCTGAGGCATGACACCTTTTCATCATATGACTGAGGTCTGAAGATGTCCTAAAATGAACACCGTATTACGGGCTTCCTCATACACCGTGATGCAAACAGTTGGTTTTTCTGTATCAATTCCAGTGCGAATCCTCATCCTTTTGAAGTGCATGCAAAGTGGATTTAGCAAATAAAAATAGCATCTTCTCAACATATCAACAGCACGAACCTTCCAGTCTCAGCTACAACTAGTGTTTTTAGGGCGGGTCAGATGTTGTTCACAGACAGCCAATGAAGACCTTAAGCTCGTGTCATGCAAATTTGTTACATTGTTACATAGTTATGTAACGGAAAGTCAGACTGGAATTGCTGACGATTCTTTTCGGCAGTTCAGAATCTACTTTCTTTTAGGAGTTGATAACTTAAGGCTATTTGTTGTGCACTTTTATCTTTAAAACTTTGCAGACCTTTTTCATTCACAAACAGCTATATTACACACTGCATGACTAATATTTTAGTCTGTAATATTTTAACGTAATATGTTCTGAAACTGGACATTTGTTTTATTTTGATATCTATTTAAAATTTGGAACAAAACTTGGTTAGACCTATTTTGCTAGTTTTAGAGTCATTTTTTTTGTATATATGTATATATGACCCTGGAACACAAAACCAGTCATAAGAGATTTATATATCATATGAAAGCTGAATAAATACGTTTTCCATTGAGTATGGTTTGTTAGGATAGGAGATACAGCTATTTGAAAATCTGGAATCTGAGAGTGCAAAATCGCCTTTAAAGTTGACCAACTGAAATCCTCAGCAATGCATATTACTAATAATTCTACATTTTTGATATATTTACGGTTGGACATTTGCAAAATATCTTCAGGGAATATGATCTTTACTTAATATCCTAATTATTTTTGGCATAAAAGAAAAATAGATAATTTTGACCCATACAATGTTGACTCATGTTGATATTGACTCAATGTTGATATTGACTCATATATTGCCACAAATATACCTGTGTGACTTAAGACTGGTTTTGTGGTCCAGCGTCACATATATATAAAATATATATAATAAAAAAATTAATAATAAAAAAAAAAAAAAAAAAAAATATATATATATATATATATATATATATATACACTCACCTAAAGGATTATTAGGAACACCTGTTCAATTTCTCATTAATGCAATTATCTAATCAACCAATCACATGGCAGTTGCTTCAATGCATTTAGGGGTGTGGTCCTGGTCAAGACAATCTCCTGAACTCCAAACTGAATGTCAGAATGGGAAAGAAAGGTGATTTAAGCAATTTTGAGCGTGGCATGGTTGTTGGTGCCAGACGGGCCGGTCTGAGTATTTCACAATCTGCTCAGTTACTGGGATTTTCACGCACAACCATTTCTAGGGTTTACAAAGAATGGTGTGAAAAGGGAAAAACATCCAGTATGCAGCAGTCCTATGGGCGAAAATGCCTTGTTGATGCTAGAGGTCAGAGGAGAATGGGCAGACTGATTCAAGCTGATAGAAGAGCAACTTTGACTGAAATAACCACTCGTTACAACCGCGGTATGCAGCAAAGCATTTGTGAAGCCACAACACGCACAACCTTGAGGCGGATGGGCTACAACAGCAGAAGACCCCACCGGGTACCACTCATCTCCACTACAAATAAGAAAAAGAGGCAACAATTTGCACAAGCTCACCAAAACTGGACAGTTGAAGACTGAAAAAATGTTGCCTGGTCTGATGAGTCTCGATTTCTGTTGAGACATTCAGATGGTAGAGTCAGAATTTGGCGTAAACAGAATGAGAACATGGATCCATCATGCCTTGTTACCACTGTGCAGGCTGGTGGTGGTGGTGTAATGGTGTGGGGGATGTTTTCTTGGCACACTTTAGGCCCCTTAGTGCCAATTGGGCATCGTTTGAATGCCACGGCCTACCTGAGCATTGTTTCTGACCATGTCCATCCCTTTATGATCACCATGTACCCATCCTCTGATGGCTACTTCCAGCAGGATAATGCACCATGTCACAAAGCTTGAATAATTTCAAATTGGTTTCTTGAACATGTCAATGAGTTCACTGTACTAAAATGGCCCCCACAGTCACCAGATCTCAACCCAATAGAGCATCTTTGGGATGTGGTGGAACGGGAGCTTCGTGCCCTGGATGTGCATCCCACAAATCTCCATCAACTTCAAGATGCTATCCTATCAATATGGGCCAACATTTCTAAAGAATGCTTTCAGCACCTTGTTGAATCAATGCCACGTAGAGTTAAGGCAGTTCTGAAGGCGAAAGGGGGTCAAACACAGTATTAGTATGGTGTTCCTAATAATCCTTTAGGTGAGTGTATATATATAACAACGTTTAGTTCAGTATATTTGCTTTACAGTAAACTTAGGAGTAGTCAAGACTGGAATTATCGTTAAAAGTGAGATTTTGGTGACATCTAAAAAAAGAGCTGGTGCACTTGTAAGGGTCCCAAAGAGACAAAATGGCGGCAGATGTGAGTCTGTGGCAGAAAAGAGCAGCCACACTAGTCATGTTACAACAGATCCTCTTTCCATCGATCCACAAAGGAAGAACCCTGCAGGAAGAGTTTATTAAGGTGAAATTTAAAGCCTGTTTTTCTGGGAGAGGTCCTTTCAAGGGCATTGGCAGTGAGAAAGAGATCGAGGGACAAAAACCAGCAGCAGAAAGAATAAATAATCTTGTATTCCTCATTTGTTATTTTCAGATATTGTTTAGATGAGTTGTTCTTTCTGTGTTATTTTTGACTACAATAACTATCCAAAGAATGAACATCTGGGTGCTGTTGTGGGCCTTTGGGATCTTTTGACAAGTGGATTGAGTTTCAGAGATGAGGGTTTGTTTCACTCATATTCGCCTGCTCATACTGCCTTTGTGTCTCTTTAAAGGGATAGTTCACCCAAAAATGAAAATCTGTCATCATTTACTCACCATCAACCTTTATTAATTTCTTTCTTCTGCTGAACACAAAAGAAGATATTTTGAAGAATGTTGATAACCAAATGGTTCATGGACCACATTGTCTTCCATAGTATTTTTTTTCCCATAAAAAAAAAACTGTTTGGACCCTGTTTGGTTACCCATATTTTTCAAAATCTTCTTTTGTGTTCAGCAGAAGAAATAAATTCATACAGGTTTGGAAGTTGGAACAACTTGAGGGTGAGTAAATGATAGAATATTCTATCCCTTTAAGTTCTATCATCAATAGTCTACAGGGTCAGGAAATGCATCCAGACCAGAAAAAAAGGGTCATGGGGAGCGCGGGGCACAACCTAACGCGGGGTTAGTTGTAACATGCATGCTTTAACAATTTCCACACAGGCCAGGATGACGAAACTTAGTGTATTTACTAGTTGCCATATCAACATTATTTAGAGAAAAAAATGTGCCAAAATTAAAAAATCTCTGTAAGATATTACTGAACATTTCTGTAACCTGGCAAAAGTACACTTCTTACTTAAGTTTATTTTTCATCTCTGTTTTTTGCGTTCATTTAAAATAAGACAAATCTGATATTATATTAATCTTATATCTGTTATTTAACAGTTGAGATCGTTCTTTAATGTTGATCTATCCAGCAGAAAACACTGGGTTTAAATCCAGTGTTGCGTTGTAACACTGCGTTACAATGAGCCCCTATTAGAACTATGCCATTATATTCTATACTTTTATGAATTCTTTTGAGAAACCATGAGAAAAGGGTGAATAATGACTGAGAGTCAATGTTCAGAAATGATTCATTATTGTTATGTTTTGAACTATGCTGTATAACTGTATTTAGCGATGTGTTTGTTGTCAAACTCAAAAATTACTTTTTTTTTAATATTTAAAAAATGCTACTATTTTATTTTAAAAAGTTAATAATTGTATTTTATTGACAAAATATTTGAGTTTGTTTTGGACATTTTTTGATTATATCAGGTAACATTTTAAGCTGTCATTTGGTCATGTTACAATGTGCCCCTCACATGTTACAATGTACCACACCTATGGGGCATGTTGTCACGTTTCACTTCCATTCTTTCGGGGTAAATCAAGAAAAAAAGCATACACTGTATTAATGAAACAAAACCACATAATTGTACTAGACATGTGGGAAATTATTGAGGGAAAAAATAAATACTCTGAACCCAAGTGGATTTACACAAACTGAAACAGTCAAAAAGCATTAGGTTGTGTCCCGCTTTACCCTACTTGTAACTTAGGCTACTTATAATATATTTGGTTCATATACAGATATAATTTCTCTTAGACTGGGCTGTAAAGTGTAACACCTCTGTTTTGTCTTACTTGCCACTATAAGCATCATTTTCCATCACAATCACTTCATTGTTCCGGTGTGTCTTTCATAGTCTGACACCAGAGGGCGCCTTATGTCCTTTTATAAACTCAATCAAACATTATGCATCTCTACTACCTCTCCAAAGTTGAGATCAAGCCTATGAATGCAGGTGACTAGGGATAGTTGTCCCACATTTTATTCCAGTGAATATTTCGCAGGTTAGGTTTAATTTTTAAGGCACTAACCCACAAATGGATAATTTTCAGTAAATATTTCCCAAGAATAAGACACAGTCATTTAACATGTAAATGTCCAAATAGCAGAGAATGTAATCACATTATTTGGTGTATGCTGTCACAATAGAAACCTGCTATTAAACAGCCTATGTGGTGCAAAACTCCCGGAGGGCCACAGCAGTTTAGCTTCAACCCTAATTAAACACACCTGATCCAGCTAATCAAGTCATACAAACTTATTTGCAAACTACAGGTAGGCCTATGTGTTGGAGCAGGGCTGTGGAACCCCTGAGAAAAATGACCCACCTTATATTTCAGGTAAGAGCGGGCGCGGCCATTTGTAATTTTGATGAATCTGCCTTCTGGTTAATTTGCTTCCAGTTATTTTTAGCTGTAACTTTAGATATAACAGCTCGTTATACTGTCTGTGTTACTTTCCATATTATTTTATTGTTTTAATTATAAGTAGGCTACCCTGGTTTGTAGCACATACAGTTTTACAGTTACTGCACTTTGATATATTCCCTATTTCCCGATAGCAAGCCTATACCGGAAGGTTCGCACATTCACAGAATATAACAGTTTAGCCTACTTCCGTGTTGAAAAATAAGGCGGATAAGCTTTTTGTAAATAACTAGTTCTCTCCAACAAGGTGTCTCGGGTGGTAACCATTATTTGGCCAAAATAAATTGGTATAAATTTTGTTAAATAAAATAATAAAACACGTGGCAACTTCCCCGATCTCGTCCTGACAGTCAGATTAAGCCTTTCTTTCTATGTGTTGACTTTTGCATTAATGTTTACGTGTTTAACCAACAGCTATAGTAAATAGGCCTATCATAAAATAATATAAAATATTATAATTTGGAATTTCTATGACAGGTTTTCCAAGAGCATGGGATCCCTGGTTCTATTTTTTATTTATTTTTTGCAAAGAAAAAAAAAACATGTATCTACAACTTAGCTAGCCCTGGTGTTCTCTATGTTTGGTTCTTAATCATATTTAAACTTATTTTTATATACTTCTGCATTACATTTGCGTATACTATTTATGCAGTAGGCTACTGTAAAGTTTTGTTTTGTATTCGCACGAGCTGAATATCATCAATACTGACTGTCCAGGAATGCCGCGCTCTTCTGTGACGCGCACGAGCGTTCTGTGCACTCTCGAGCTCAACTCATTCATCACGTCACTGCCCACGAGAGACGCGCGCTCACACGGATCCGCTTCTGTCGGCGCTGAGGATTTGTGCGGCTCTGTGGGATTGAGGGCTGATTGTTTTCTTTTTCTTTCTTTTTTTCTACAAGGAAACCCTGAGATACTTTTTTCCCCACAGGTTGTTCTCGTTTTGAAGTTGTAGTTCATTTCAGAGCAGAACAGGAGCTGGTTTAGTGCACAGTGTCTCTTTCCTCTCAGTGAAGTTACTAAAAGTGCAGTTCTGGGAGGTTATATTCGCTTCTGGGAGGTTGTATTTGATTCAGAAGAGATGATGATGGGGACTTTACGCGACCTCCAATACGCGCTTCAGGAGAAAATTGAAGAACTGAGACAGAGAGACGCTCTCATTGACGAGCTGGAGCTCGAACTGGACCAGAAAGACGAACTGATTCAGAAACTGCAGAACGAACTGGATAAGTACCGCTCCGTAATTCGCCCGGCGACACAACAGGTCCAGAACCGCTCGGAGCTGCAGGAGCATCAGCGCACCAAACGACAGGCGATCAGCGCCGAGCCAGCCAACGTCCAGCAGCTGAGTCACGTGACTCTGCCCAACGTCCCCAAGAGTGCCAAGTAGGTTAATAACTAGATATAGCAGCAGCAACAACAAAACAAATCATTTAATACGATATAAAAGTAATCAAATACATTTACCATTGAACGTCAGTAGGATAACGGCATCAAATACCTAACTTTAAACTGTAACATAACGCTAGACTCATCACATAACACTTTGCTAGGTTTAGTTTAATACGCCATTTGATGGCTTTAATGTTGAATTTAGAGTTTAAATCATCAAACACCACATAAAGCTCTACAAATACAACATTAATCTATATGACATATGAGAACAACCACAAAGAAAAGAAGGGAACGTTCTCATGCAACTTTTTGGTTTCAATATTTACACTTTAATAAAAGCTGCCCAGCTCAAGGTTATCTGTGTTTATATACAGTATCTAAATCTGATCAGATATAGGCTATAGCTTAGGATATATATAGCTCAAACCCTGTAACATGACTAGATCCCTACAAGGAAACAAGAAGCTTCAGATTCCTTACACACCAAAATTTGTATATTCGGACACCCTCCTACTGATTTGACTTGCTGCCTTTTGCATATCTACCATACTAGGGAAGCATTTCAGATGCTTAACTGAACTCACCTGTTGTTCTTCAGTACATTACCAAAATATTATCGTAGTCATTGTTAAAATACCTTAATTACTACAGTTATTTTTACACAATCCTTCTTTTTTTTTATCACAGTGGTGGTACCTAATACCTACATTTTTACTGAAGCAACAATAACTGGTATAGATGGTATTTTGGCTATAGTTACCATGGTAACTTGTTAACAGGGAGGACAATATCATGGGTTTTACAGGTTGCACAATTGAAATCCTTCTGCTGTCTGGGGTAAATCCGAAACAAACTCATTATGTTCTGTTCAAAATGCCATTCATTGACATTTGCAGAAGCATCTTAATGATGATGCTCCAAGAAAGTTTAATTTTCCACAAGGACACATCTGAACCAGGAATATTGTGTCAGCATTAAGCAGTTATAAGAGCATTGACGTGGGAAATGCATAAAGTCTTGCCTATAATAACCGCTTTGTTTAACGGACTGATAATTTGCTTATCAAAGCAGCATGATATCGTGCAGCAGGTGGATCACGAACATTATTTACATGATCATCTGTTATTATGCACAGTAGCGTGTCATGTTTTAATTGAAAGTAGACACTGCCACTACCCGAGAACCTAACCAGACTAAACAGTTCCCCGGAACGTGAAGGATCTTTGTGTTTTTGCTGTCATGAACACACATACCCTTAATTAATTTGCATCTAGTGGTTTGGCAGAAGAGGAACATCATTCTTCTGTTTCTGACCAGCATGGCCTCCCCCATCTGCTCTGCAACTGACATTTGACAGCTTAACACTGCTAATTTACAACTTAACCTTGTTTTGTACAGAAAAGCCATTTGAACCCCACCACAGCGGAGCTTGTTCTGCCTTTTGTTCTATTCTGCTTATATCTTGAGCTTAAGAGCACCTCAAGGAATTATTATTATGAAGATGTAAAAGAAAACTCTTCCATTTCAGCTTGTGTTGGGCTGCCTGATGGGAACGAACTGGCATCAATATTGATTTAGTCTTCAAATGCTCATATAGGGTTTTGAAAGTGGATCTATGTGTGGTCAGAGAGAAGTTATGGAAGCTTGTTTCTGCCACAGAATAAAACATTTAAAAAAATAATTGCAACCTTTTTATCTTACAGTGAGTTTACATCTTGCAAATCTGTTTTTTTTTTCTTCTTGCAATTGAATGACTGTTCTCAGTCAAATAAAGTCAAATTCTGAGGGGAACAAAGTTTAAATCACGTAATTCTGACTTTATATCTTGCAATTCGGACATATTTGGCAATTGCTACATTATATCTCGCAATTCTGACTATAACTCGCTATTGTGACTTAATATCACGCAAATTTGACTTTATTATGCAATTCTGAATTTATAACTCATAATTTCGATTTTTGGCTATATCATGCGATTCTGACTTTATCATGCAATTCTGACATTGTATTGAGCAATTCTGACTTTATCATGCAATTCTGACATTGTATTGAGCAATTCTGACTTTATAACTCACTATTGCGACTTTATATCACACAATTCTGACTTTATCATGCAATTCTGACTTTATATCTTGCAAATCGGTTTTTTTCTTCTTCTTGCAATTGAATGACTGTTCTCAGTCAAATAAAGTCCAATTCTGAGGGGAACAAAGTTTAAATCACGTAATTCTGACTTTATATCTTGCAATTGACATATTTGGCAGTTGCTACATTTATATCTCACAATTCTGATTATAACTCGCTATTGTGACATAATATCACGCAAATTTGACTTTATTATGCAATTCTGAATTTATTACTCATAATTTTGATTTTTGGCTACATCATGCAATTCTGACATTGTATTGATCAATTCTGACTTTATAACTCACTATTGCGACCTTAATATCATGCACATCGGAATTTATAACTCACAATTCTGACTTTAGGCTATATAACGCAATTCTGACTTTATATTGAGCAATTCTGACATTGTATTGAGCAATTCTGACATTGTATTGAGCAATTCTGACTTTAACTCACTATTGCGACTTTATATCACACAATTCTGACTTTATCATGCAATTCTGACTTTATATCTTGCAATTCTGACATTATATCTTGCAATTCTGACTTTATAACTCACTATTGTGACTTTAAAACTCACTATTGCAACTTTATATCACACAATTCTGACTTTATGCAATTCTGACTTTATCGTGCAAAAAGTATTTTTCCGCAATTACCTTTTTAATTTTTTTTATTCTGTGGTGGAAACAAGGTTCCATAGAAGTTATATTTGAATGAAAAATACATTTATCTTTATTTTGCTTGTCTTTGTTTGCTGATGCATTGCTGATGCATGCATTAATTTAACAACTAGTAAAGGCAAATGCTTTCATAAAATATAAGGGCTGTGTATTGCCAAGAATCTGGCGATATGATGCGTATCACGATACAGGGGTTACGATACGATATATTGCGATATTATTTCTTTTTTTTTTAATAAAAAAAAAGATCTAATTTAAAAGAATAAAGAACACAACCATATGCATAACTTGACAAGTAACTATTTTATTTAATTAATACAGTCTCATTTATATCACTAATCACTATTTTGTGCAATCTAAGTAAAGGGAAATAGTAAAGTGACTGCAGGATTCTTTATGTGTATAATGTTTTAAAGGTTCACAGTACAGCGATTTTTTTAATTTCTAAACTATTTATCAACAGAAAACGCATAGTCCATTTCATGACTGAATGACTGTTTGTGTTATATTTAATACTGTAAAGCTGTTTGCTTTAAAGCAGTCTATCCAACGCTCTCCATTGACTTTGCATTGTGTGAAGCGGCCTCCATGTCATCTCGGACTTATAACAAAAAACAGAACAACTAAAAGCTGATATGTGACAAGGTGTACGGCAAACAAGCTAAAAAACACAGAACTAAGTTTTTATAAGCTGTCGACCCAAAAAAACGAGCGTTTAAGGAGACAAAAGTGGTGACAGGCAATAAGACATGAAGCTTCAACAGGAAGAATGGGTCAATTTTGGGATCCTGACACTCAGTATGTCTCAGTATGCCTACGTGTGCCGTAAACATTTTGTCACTGTTAAGTCAAATATCCAAATGTCAGTTTTATATATTATATTTCCTGTCGCTGATTACGTTCCCCTCTAGTGGGAGTAGTTCTCAGTGTAATATAACATGTCGCGCTCTGTCTCAATTGCCTGTATCCACTTTTTTGTCCTTAAATGCTTGTTTTTTGGGTCAACAGCTTATAAAACCTTCTGGGTTTTTCGTTCTGGGCTGTTTAGCTTGTTTGCTGTACACCTTGTCACACATCAGCTTTTATACATTGTTCTGTTTTTGTTATAAGTCAAAAATGATAAGGAGGCCGCTTCACACAATACAAAGTCAATGGAGACGGTTTGATTGTTTTCCCCCCGGTGGGCGTGGTTTTCAGATTATGACGCGCGTCGCTATGTCTCTATCAAGCGGCAACCTCCAGCAATTTCTCTTGAAGCCAATGCGGAAGTGACATAAATTGCAATTCATCGACGGGCCACTAGGGACAGGCTCCAGAAGGGAGCAGAATCTCATTGAGCCCCATGTTAAAATGCCCAACTTTACAGCAGATTAAAACATGTTTACAGTCTGGTACAAATTGTGGTTT
This sequence comes from Gobio gobio, assembly GCF_949357685.1. Taxonomy (NCBI): domain Eukaryota; kingdom Metazoa; phylum Chordata; class Actinopteri; order Cypriniformes; family Gobionidae; genus Gobio; species Gobio gobio. Next base: position 17,882,626 of record NC_137111.1, on the reverse strand, counting down.
TGGTCTATATGGCTTATTTTGCCCTTCATGACAACTGTGAGGGGGGTGATTTATTTTTATTTTTTATAACTCATTCGTTTACATTATTTAAAGCATTAAAGTTCTGCATAATTAAGGGCGTGGCCACTTCAAGTGACAGGTGGATAGCCATTTATCTGCTGTGTGTTAGTCATCGCGTCACTTCAGCGCCGCCCACGTCCCGCCTCTTTGCCCATTTTCTGTTATCTGGGAGTGACGCGCTGCCAAGATGGCAACGGCCATCTTGTCCCTACTTTACACTTCAAAACTGCTCATCAGAATCCTATGGGTGACGTCACAGACACTACGTCCATATTTTTTTACAGTCTATGGTCTCTAGGGAGAAGATCCAGCACCTGGCCACATGGTGCACTGAAAATAACCTGCTCCTCAACACCACCAAAACGAAGGAGCTCATCGTGGACTTCAGGAAGGAGTCAAGAGGCACACACGACACCATCCACATCAATGGAATGGCTGTTGAACGTGTCTCCAGTTTCAAGTTCCTGGGGATCCACAACTCGGCGGACATGTCGTGGACAACCAACACCTCCAGCCTGGTCAAGAAGGCTCACCAGCGCCTCTTCTTCCTGAGGACACTGAGGAAGAATCAGCTCTCCTCGGCTATCCTGGTGAACTTCTATCGCTGCGCAATAGAAAGCATCCTGACCAACTGTGTCGCAGTGTGGCATGGGAGCTGCTCTGTTGCGGAGCGCAAGGCACTGCAGCGGGTGGTGAAAACTGCCCAGCGCATCACAGGGACTCCACTACCTGCCATCGAGCACATCCAGAGGAAACGCTGCCTGCATCGAGCTCGCAGCATCCTCAAGGACTTCTCTCACCCAGCCCACAGACTGTTTTCTCTCCTGCCCTCCGGCAGGCGTTTCAGGATCCACCGGACCAGGACCACCAGACTAAAGAACAGTTTTTTTCCCCTGAGCTGTCTCTTTACTGAACTCAAACCCCCGTTGATCCACTTCCCTCATAAACTGATAACTCTTCTACCTCACATCCGCCTTCACTTTATTTGCACTACCGACTGTTTATTACAGTAACAACTGTTTACTTATGCATTTTGCACTACCATACCGTAACTGGATTATGCTCATTTGCATTGCCGACTGTTATTTACAGTACCAACTGTTTACATTTGCATTTTGCACCGTACTTCTAACTGTAATATGCAATCACTTTCCACTGCACTTTTACACTTTTTTCGGATAGCTTCTGTCCATAATTTATTGCACTACCTTAATCCACTGCCATATTCCTCATTTTTGCCTAACATATCTTTGTATACCTCTATCTGTAAAATTCTGTTTATAGTAATAGCCATCTGTATATTATATTATATTCATAGTACATATCCACCTGTAAATTCTGTTTATAGTAATAGCCATCTATATATTTATTCACTGTACATATTCACCTGTAAATTCTGTTTATAGTAATAACCATCTCTCTATTTATAGATATATTTATATATACTCAGTACATATCCATGTCCTGCACTTATGCAAACGTTGTATATCCTGCACTTGCTGCTATTGCACTTCTGGTTAGACCTAAACTGCATTTCGTTGCCTTGTACTTGTACTTGTGTAATGACAATAAAGTTGAATCTAATCTAATCTATGTAAACACTAGCGATGCACACACCTTCACCATTAGCTTCTTCACCTCCGGCTCCACGTCAGTTTACGTTCTGAGATAACACTGATCTAGCGGTTGGGTTTTATACAGTCTGTGGTTTAAACCGAACACAAAGCCACGAATCTTAGATGTAAATAAATAAATAAATAAATATCGATACAGTGTTTTTGAGAATCGATACAGTATCGCCAAACATAATATCGCGATATTCACGTGTATCAATATTTTCTTACACCCCTACTAAATATCATGATACTGAGTGATGTACCACTTTTTTCCTTCAGTATAGTGTTTTTGGCATTTGAATGTCATTCACAGCATCTTTGTTTCATAATTGCATCTGGTTTCTTCCTGTTTCTGTGTCATTCTTTTTTTTGCATTTTCCTTTGCAGTGGCTTAAAATGATGAAAGACCAGAAGTGTTTTTTTGAAGTCTTGATTGAAATGTCTCTTCTGAACTGTTCTCTGACATCTGGACTGTCTGAGGTCTTTTGAAATATCAAAGATCTGAAGTTCTTTACCGATATAGGAATGTCTGCATTGGACTCTTTGACCTCTATCCACCTTTTTCCTAGCCTACTGTTTTAGATTATGGGGGGCACTTCCGAATTGTGGAAGTTCCTCTCAAAAAGACTGAAACAAAATAAATAATTTCAAATCATAAGATTGTGCTACAAATAATACTTATCATTTTGACTGAATGAGCTGTAAAATGTCCTTCATGTTTTATTTTCAAACGTCAGGGTAATAACATAACGCTTGGTATTTTAATGTGACATGGTATAGCAATAATATCTACAAGAGCTCCTTTCAGTCGCTGCATTCTTTTCCTCTGGATTATTTCCTTTTGTATTCTGTTGTAACAGAATGGGGAAAAAGACAACATATACTGCACATTTGGTGCCTGTTCTCCCGATTTAATTTACAATATGTCCCATTAATTATTTACTGAATGCACTAAGAATATCTTGTTTTTCTCCCCAAATCCTCACATCTCTTTCAGGTTTGTTTTTCACACGGATCCTTTAAAATGTAACTGTCTCCCCTTTTCACTTATAATCCCTATTAGCAGTGTTTATTGGACTGTTTCTAAAGCAGGTAAATACAATATTTTCTGTCAAAATGACAGAAATCACTTTGAAATATCACTCAATGTTCCACTTAACGCGACAATAACGCATTAACAGTTAGAAAATAGTGACTTTTAAGCATGCTCTTATTAGACCCTATTAGTCACCCATATAGTTCAAGCCAGGATTGCAGTTTTTCCTTACACCAAACATTAGCGCGTCCCCTGCCCAATAATCACAAAGAGCTTTGTGTTTGATCAGACCACACGGGCCAGCCTTCGCTCCCCACGTGCATCAATGAGACTTGGTCGCCAATGAGCCTGTCACCGGTTCACCACTGTTCCTTCCTTGGAGCACTTTTGATAGATACTGACCACTGCAGACCGGGAACACCCCACAAGAGCTGCAGTTTTGGAGATGCTCTGACCCAGTCGTCTAGCCATCCTATTTTGGCCCTTGTCAAACTCTCTCAAATCCTTACGCTTGCCCATTTTTCCTGCTTCTAACACATCAACTTTGAGGACAAAATGTTCACTTGCTGCCTAATATATATGTAATGTTATGCCTGATCGGTGTGTGTGTGTGTATATATTACACACACTTATTTTTAACTTTTAATACTTAAGTACATTTAAAAATCAAGTATTTTTGTACATTTTACTCAAGTAAAATTGAAAGAAGTACTTAACACTTTTACTGGAGTAATGTATTAGCGTATCTGTACTTTTACTCCAGTACTTCGTCTACCAATGGCTGTCGGTTAAAATATTAGAGCTAAAACATCGACATAACATCATCATGGGCATCAATCACTCTTGAGAAGAGGGAGAAAATGTCAGCCTGAGGGGCTTCAACATGCTATCTGTCAGAGACAATAATGTGCATTATAGTTAATGCATGCAAGTATAAATTTGTTCTTCACTCGCTGAAACTAAATCAGAATGATCAGGGAACTGAGTGAAATACTTCACACTGCATGCTAAAGAGAATAAAAGGCAATCCAATTGAAAAACTTTGCCCGGGGTAGTGTACATCATTCAACATGTGTTGGTTGTTGGTGGAAATTTTTTTTATGCGCAAACTACGCATTCTGATTCTGACATTATTGATTTGAATTTTTTCAATCATTTTCTATTTTCTCCATTTATAGTAATAAGCATCAACAGTGCAGTTTTCATACAGGAGTAAGCTTAAATCTAGAAATGAATCAACATTCATTTGTCTCAGGTTATTATGCACTGTCATGTGCAGTATGATCTGTTATCTGCCATAAGACTTTGTTTCCTGTTTTAGCATTCTGTCTAGAAAATGGACATAATAAACAGAGGAAGATATGGCCATTAACTCATTAGCACACACATCTGATGACCACAGAACTACAGATGGCTTTCCAATGAGGCCACAGCAGTCATGCAGTGAGGGCAGAATATGTGAATCAGTACAGGTCCTTGGGACCATCCTTCGCACTGGGAATAGAGAATTAATTCTCCAGTTCCAAGTATTAAAGTAATAGTTTCAAGAAATAATATTCCCTCAATGAAAAAATGTTGCAAGACAAACAAAAAGCCTACTAATGAGCAACTTTCTTGTAGGAATTTTTATGTGCAAGATCTATTTAGTGTATTTGTACAAGACGTCCATGGCTTTCTACACATTTTCTTTGCTTGGCATACTTTGTCCTTTTAAGGGAGACAGTCTGTCAACCTGTGATGTGAGTATCCTTCTGAAAAAGGCAGCAGGTTCAAGTCAAACAGGGACTAGTTACAGGATGATGCAGAGGTTGTCTGCTGTAAATGAGGCCAGTGAACTCTGTGCTTTTACTGGATGTAAAACATCTCCTCTGACTGTTCCTCCAGAGAGCCAATGTCATCTAGAATACAGACTGAGTCTGGCATACAAAAATACCACACACACGTTTTTGCTAAACTTTGAAGCAGAGAGATGAGTGCATTTTATGGTTAAATGGTTAATATTTTTTTTTATGCATCAAATTAAACAAGTTATGTCTGTAACTGTAAGACTTTTGCTCTAATGTCCTGCTTCTCATATATTTCTCCTAAAGACCCTACTAATCTCAAAATAATCTTGCATATTTCTCATCAAATTCCTCCAACAACAAATGAACCGAGCAATGCCGACCGATCACATTCATTTTATAGCTCTTTAATTTTATTGCATGTCAACAGTTGTCTCATTTGTTTCTATTTTTATATTTTCCAAGTTAAAGTCAATGCAATTTTCCTCCGGGTGAGACTGTCCATGTGTGTAAGTGAAATACGCTGTATGTAAACTACTGCAGAGATCTTAAAAAGGCCTATTTATGCTCACAGCGGAGCATGTTTGTGGAATGTAAACACAGTGTGGTTCATAGGTGAGCGTTTGTGGGTTTTAGTAACTAAATCAGATGTGTGGCGTATGTCCAGGTCTACAAAAACAGACCAAGTGCTGTAACAATTATAGGCTTTTTGTTGCGGAGTGCTTGGAAGTGTCATATAAACAGCGATAATGAGATTTGAAGAACACACTCCATCTTTATCAAACAAGGTTTTTTCCAGTCACCATCACTTGAGCAATTAAATGTCATTTTGCAGAACTAAATGGATTTGCATAAATAATGACTTGAGTTGCATTTCCAAACAGGTTTCCGGAACACTCTGCCCCGTCTGACATTTTTCAGTCAAACAGATCCCACTTCAAAATGGCAGTGCAAGAAGTTCTGTCTGACTGCTCAAAATAACAACAAAAAAGCAACGTTTTTATAGGAAAAGAGAGTTACCATGTTTTCACTTTTCATTAGTCAGTCTCTTCACATTAGTGAAGTATTTTATCATGGGAAAAAATAGCTTTACTGAGGGACATCTGATATTTCATATCGTTAGAAATATTTTTGTGTTCACCTTGTGTGGGAGGTTACATTGACTTTTAGTTTAGGTGTGTGTGTGTGTGTGTGTGTGTGTGTGTGTGTGTGTGTGTGATGCAAACCTTTTGAAATCCAAATTTTCTGATTGTCTACTGATTTTTGTTTGTGATGACGTCCAGCACTGACTAAGAGACTTTGTCTGTTTACTTTTATCTCCTGAAATATCCTCTTCATTTCATATTTTTTTTTAAATCCACATTCCCTGTGGATTCATTCCTGGAGCATCTCATTGGCAATGTTCAGATTACTATCATGCAGCTCTTACTATTTCTACAGTGTGTGTGTGTGTGTTTGTGTGTCTATAGTTTGCACTACATTTGCCAAAATCTATGCAACATGGCACATTGCATTGGATGCTATATTCAACAATACAAAGTGTTCTGCATTGCCTTGCAGTTTCATGTGATTAATGAAACTGTCACCCATGTTAAGTAATATCGATAGTGTCAGCTATTATTTTTTTTACATCTTTTTATTTACTCATAGTTTGATTGAATTGCCAAAAGTTAAGATGAAAAGTAAGTAGACACCACAAATTAAATTTGCACATAATCATAATGAGGGCATATGACAATTTAGCATGGTACTGTTTGAAATGTATATTTTTGCATAATGCATTTTGCTTCACAAATGATTAAATAGTAGTAGAATACTATCTTAAATAATAGGCAGCATTAGCAGTAAGTTTTCTATTTCAGGTAGACATTACTATGTTAAAGTGTTGTCACAGCCCTATCTAACACCGTTTTTCTGCACTTTACAGGTCAAAGGAACTGATCAAGTCAGCTATCTTGGACAATGACTTCATGAAGAATCTGGAGATGTCTCAGATCCAGGAGATAGTGGACTGTATGTATCCAGTGGACTATGACAAAAACAGCTGTATTATTAAAGAAGGGGACGTGGGCTCCCTCGTCTACGTCATGGAAGGTGAGACACGGGAATGGAACACATCCTTTTGAGAGAGGGAGAGTGAGAAAAAAGAGAGAGAATGTTAGTCCTTTAAATATGTTCAACAAAGTATATTTCACCCAAAATTAAAATTTTGTCGTCCTTTTCTCACTGTCATGTCTTTGAACCCTTAGTATTTATGAATATGCATAACAAAAGGAGAAATTTTGCACAATGTCTGAGCTGCTCTGTTTAATTCAATGAACCTTCATTGTGAGTAACTGCCAAAAAAAGCTCCATAAACTATCAAACAGTTTTCTTTACCACTTATGTTCTGTCTTCCAAAGCATCTAAATAGGGGTGTGACAATAACCGCATCACCGCAATATCGCGGTAATGAGATGCCTACCGCGATGTGAGGTCATCACTGTACTTTAAAAAATTTTTTTTTGCTGCAGTGAAAGTTACAGGAGTGCATATAAAAAATAACAAAGTTATATAAATACATTTTATTTCATATTATTGTTGTTAATATGTTTATTATGTTAATAATTAGAATTTTTTGAAAAGCAAATACGAAATAGAAAATCCTGTGAATAACTGGGCAAAACTTATGGAAACGCCAATCAATGCTCTGAATTGCTGCCCATTTACATGATCAAGATAAGAAAAGACTTTATTGATCCCGAGCTGGAGAAATTCGTTTGTTAAAGCAGCTCCAGATACAACACAACAGTTGGCAAAAATACACATTAAATAAAAAAATAAAGAAATGGAGAATAAGAGCATAATATAGGCTACAAAATAGACTGCTATAGACACAGCCACTTGATTGGATGGATTGATGTGAACATTGCACTGGCCGCGAAAAGGAGGTAGTGGCACGGTGTAGAAATAAATACATTTTATTGCATAGGATGAAAGTTGCCAGAACATATGACCTTAATGTGCTACGAGCACTCCCTCGGAGCATGTATTCAGTGCTGCAAGCAACATTGTCACTCAGTTAAGATCCTCTCTGAAACCAGACAAAGTGAACATGTTGGTTTTCCTGTCATGAAACATGAAGACCAAAAAATGGGGGTCGGGAAAGTGAGGTTAACTCCCAAACCGTGAGATTAGTTGCTTCTTTACCACGGTAAGAAAAAATCTCATACCGTCACAGCTCACATCTAAAGCCGTATGATGTTTTTGTGTAAGGAACAGCCCAAAATTGAATCAAAATGTCAATTTTCTGGGTGAAAAAAAAAAACCTGTCCAAAAAGTGTCTATAGTGCCAGATGTCAAACTCCGTCACATTTGGGTTTCTGCTGTAGATCCACTGAGTGGATCACGAATATTGAACCTATGATTAGATATGTATTGATTGGGTGCCTGTTAAATTGATCCAGTCAGAGCAACCAAATCCTCTGAGACCTGTTAGCTTTTGACCTCTCCAATATTAAAACTTCTACTGATATGTAGAGTAGATTGGCCTGACTTTTATTTTTATTTTTTAGTGTCTCTTTTTTAGTTGTTTTTAAATTAGGAATCTGGGGAACTAGAACTACATTAATGATTTACTAAATATTTTACAATAAAATACACAAATGGTCTTCTAACATACATAAATACATAAATGCAGGTTCAGTAATGATTCATTTTTGTTTACACAACAATGATTAGTTAGTGCTTGTAGGCAGTGCAGTGAAGGAGAGACGTATACTCACACTAGGGCCCTATTTACACTTGGTATTAAGATGCGTTTTGGTCAATCAGATCACAAGTAGACAAAGGATTCACATTTACACCTGATGTTTTAATCCGTCTCTTTTGTCCACTTTCAACCACTGCTGTCCTGATTTCTTTGAGGGGAGGGTCTATGGGTGGGTAAATGTATGGACATTTTCAGCTCTTTCGATCTAATGGACGAAATAAGCTCACACAATTTACATATTAACACGACCGGAGAAAACAGAAATATTTACAGAGAGCAGTAGCTTTCTGCTGTGACAACTGCAAGACAACACCGAACATGGTGAGTACGTGTTAGAAATCAGGAATGGTGAGAGAAAATAGTTTGGTATGTTTTTCGTATTCAAACCATCCTTGGGTCTCCAGCTAAAGTTTAAATCCTCTCTGGCTAGTGCGATTCCGATAATGTTTCTGCATTAGGTCAGGAGTTGGAGAAACACATTGACCACATGAGTATTTACACTATGAAAGCAATCCGGTAAAATGCGTTGTCGACTGCCTCTGGAAGTTGACGATAGTGGACAATAGGGGTGGGAATCGCCAGAGGCCCCATGGTACCATATTGCGATTTGTAAAAAAAATTGATTTATGCTGAGTATTGCTATAACATATTAATACTGCATTATGAATAATTTTAATATTCATAATGAAAAACACAAAAACAAAACAAAGTACAATGACAGTCTTGTCATTCAGCTCCTCACCTTTGTGATGAATGAAATCTGATTCCTGCTGCTGGTCTGTGCTGTGACTCTCGTTCGGCTTACGCTGCACGTACATTTTTTTTTTATTGTAGTGTCTTTTCTCTAACTGAACTACTATAAAAAATCAAAACTATGGTGGTGGCTGTGCCGCAGTAGGCAAGTGATGTTACCAGTGTTGAACACCGGCAGCACTGACTATAGCAGCAAGCCTATTGTGTTGACGAGTGCGCTGACAGTGTAGATATGGCATAATATCTTGGTTTGAATTGAAGCAAAGCTTCTTTGATTGTAATTGCAAGCGAAAGTTCTGTTGCAGTGCACAGCTGGCTTAGCCTGGTCCTACCAGACTCTCGGACATTTCATTTGTACAGAGAGTTTGGCCACTCTCCATTGACAAGCGTTAACTTCCTTAAAGGCGGGTACTCTGTTGAAGTTTAAAACTATTGGATCTGCCCAGAGCCACTCTGGATCTGCCATAACCAATTGCTAACGTTTGGTCATGACATATGTCATCTCAAACTAACTAACATCAACGTCATCGTTCTCAGCCACTCCCTCTGTTCGCTGATTGGACCAGTTAAAATTTGACCGGAGAAAACCAGAGAATATACCGCAATCCCAGACGGAGTACTAAAGGAAAATTGAGCGGAAGTATGTAGGAGGGTGGAGCCAGGCTACAGCTGGCTTGCACTTGCGTGTCAAATCAACATGTGTAACTAACGTATAAACATGGACAGAGCAGTCTACGGTCATAAATATGTGAGAAAACACTTCCTGCACACACAGCTCACTGTTCACATTTGTGTGAGCGAGTCATGTGATGTTTTTGATTTACAGTCTGAAAGAAATATTTAAAATTAGTATTATTATTATTTCCTGCGTTATAAGCGCAGAGCTTGTGGTAAAAAAAATTGGCACAATACGAGCTGAAATTCAGTTCCTGAAAATATTGATACTTGCTGTCCTTGTATCGATACAATATCCCCACACAAAATATTGTGATACTATGATGTATCTCCCCCCCCATAATAATATTATAATGCTGTGTATAATACTATAGACACAGCCACTTGATTAAGAGATTTATTTTTGATAGAATAATTACTTTATAATTTTATTGGAGTCTTACACACATGCTGTACAGTTACTCTGAGCCGTGCATTCATTTTAGTAATGATGGATATTATGGGAGTGGATTGCTTCAAATTGAATTAAAATAAAATGAATTGCTAATTAGAACACAGAAATAAAAATGTAAAGGGTGTACAAATACTATAAAATCATGAATATAAATAATAGGGGATCATGTTTTTAAAAAAAACACACATTTCATTTATCTATTATAACTTTTATGTTGGTTTGGTCGTTTGGCTGTTGGCTGGTCTTCTTATGAAGGTCCAGAAACTAATTTTTTTTTATTATTATTTCTTTTTTTTATTACGTTGCTGTCTTGCCGCCAGCCAGTCGCTGCATTACTGCTCGTGGTTGAGTATCGATGCATCTGCCCTCTTCAGGGAACACAGGAACGCACAGTAATGTTAGACCACTTAATCCAGATATTTTAATCCAATCCGCAAATTCGTTTGAAGAACCAAATTAGCCATAGATCAGTTATCACGATTAGAAGATCTGGGATCTGTCAAATCATCTCAGATGTATTAAGCAAGGTACGAAGAACGGACCCCAGTCGTGATCCAATCGACCAAAGTGTATCTTACTACAAGGTATAAACAGGGCCTAGGTGACCTGAAGCACGCTGGAGGATGTTTGAACCCCGAAGTCTGGTTTGTTTGCCTAGTGTGATCGCTTCTTATGGTGCCCCGTGCCCTGGCCCTCTTGAAGAGGTGGGGTCGAGGTCCTGATCGATTGGGCTTCGGCGCAGTACGCATGTAATCTGATCGCTAACCATGCCATAAACAGCTTTTACTCTAGTGTGCGCTACTGTCATCATTACGACAACAAACATCTATTACTACTTGGATAGTACACTTTTCTAATAATTCTAGTATATTTAGGTTCATAACGGACATGAATGATGAACATGATTTGTAGTTTGCAAGTAAGCTGCATATTCCTCCATCAAAGTCAGCTAGTCTAGATACGTACAGTGCAATTAAAGTGAAAATTGTTGCGCTGCATAAGTCATAAATCTATTATAGAGTTTATTAACTAAAAGCTCTTTTCTTCAAAACAAAGTTAATCGTATGGAACAGTAAGTGCAGGCCAGCGGGGGAGTGAGGAGGGGGTACAATTGCGCTCAGGCTCGGTACAAGGCAACCGTGTGAGTAGTACGCCCTTAGTTAGAATGCAATCCTCATCATTTAAGCAATGTTTAAAGTGAGAGTATGTCCATAGCAGGGATGGAAATTAACTTTTTTGTCCACCGGCCACTGTGGCTGGTGGATTTCAAAATCTACCAGCCACTCAATGTTTTTACCAGCCACTTTCTTGTTTTTAACCGGTTAGTAATTAATACTACAAGCTCTACAATACTTAAGCAGTTTATTTAATCTCAAGTCTCAATTAAATACTGACATTTTCTCTTCCTCTCTTATACACACACAAACCATGAACTGATATACATTTCATTAAATGAGTAGGGCAGATTAATGGATGTGGCATTTGGATGATTCGTGGTCTTTTATGGCTTCCAGTTTTAGGTTTTTAGTCCCAACAATGAAACTATTAGTTTTGGCATCTTCTGAAGCGTGTTGACGACACACTAGGGTTGCCACCTTCAGTGTGGCAAAATAAGGGACACCCATTCACGACAATATAAAATGTTATATTATTTTACATTTGATAATTTAATTTATTCAAAAAGAACTCTTTAGTGGCCTATTTGGTGCACTTTAAAGGGATAGTTCACCCAAAACTAAAACATTCTGTCATAATTTACTCTCCCTCATGAGAAACCTGTATAATTTTCTATGTTCTGCTGAACACAAAAGAAGATATTTTGCAGAAAGTTTGTACCCAGGCTGCTTTGGGGGCACCATTGACTTCCATAGTAATCTTCCTGTGTGTTCAACATAACAACGAAATGTATACATGTTTGGAACAACTTGAGGGTGAGTAAAATAATGACATAATTTTCATTTTTGAGTGAACTGTCCCTTTAAGCAGTCATTCTGAACCACTAATCACTTTTTTGACAATTCTGACAATTCTATTTTTTTATTAATTTACTTAAATTATGACTATATTATTATGCAATTATTTGTCCCACTTTTATCTAAATATTATTTTAATAAATGTCAAACTTTATATGGCAGGATTATTTATTATGTATGATTAAAATTATACATTAATAATAACATTAATTAGGCTATAATCTATTAATTTTAACAAGTCTAAAATATATATAATAATTCTGTCTGCCAAGCTCTGATAATGTATGGAATTAATATTATATAAATATATTATCCATTTAAAAAAACATTAGGCCTATACCTTTAGAAGCACGGATGTGTCTTTCACATAGACCGGTCTGTCAGCGCTGCTGCTTTAAGTCAGACAGTCTGAGCTACTGAAATGCTTCACTGCAAAGTGTGCAGTTCGCCTGAGGTTCATCACGAGTTACTGGACAGACCCATTGATACCTTTTTTCTATTCAGGATGCGACGCGAGCTCGATATGTTTTTAAAAAAACGCGTAAGTTTACAGCTCATGTTCTCGAGACTCCGCCGCTATGGCAACAAAGCCGCTAAAACGCAACCACGCGCAAATTAACTTCTCTACTACTTATTGGGAATTTGATTTGTAACGCCACATTTTTTTTGAAGGTGTGCCTCCTCTAACAGTAGGCTATGCTATTTTTATTTACCCGCCACGGTGGCCGGTAGGTGAAGCGAGTTTACCCGCAACAACACAAAATCACCCGCATTTGGCTGGTGGCGGGTGCTAATTTCCATCCCTGGTCCATAGTCAAAATACTGTATGTAAACACTTATTGCAAGTACAACAGACCCTGACTGGGATCTGACTGAGAATATAAGCCTACTTTTCTGTCCATGTGATTTTCTTCTATTTTTGTCATCGCGAACATGGTCTCACTAATTAATTTTTGTGCACTTTTTTTGAAGCATCAGTGTTATTTGATCTGCAAAGGCAGGTTAGGATTGTGTCAGCCACCTGTCTCTGATGTCATTACATCTCTCAATACATCTTTCAATTTCTGTGGTTTAATGAGACCGAAAAGCTTTTGTGTTTTCTTAGGATCACTGGATTTTCTCAGTCTTTCCTCTTTGCGTTCTGTAGGGAAAGGAAGAACACTTGGTTTGAATTAAAGGATTTCGTTAGTCATGCTCCAGAGATTCGATGCTTTTGTGGTACAAATTGGGCACTTGCCCAACACACCATATTCTGGCACAAGCCAATTAGAAAGAGTGTCAGAGTGGATATCGTCTGCATGTACTCCCAGAACACATTACAATATGTTTTTCTCTGTAATACAACAAATTAGGGCTGTACGACTAATCGAAAAATAACCGAAACCGACATTCAGAACCTCTAACCGAAGTATTTTTCCCATGTCGGTTATTTCGGTTAACGGATGTCCCGTCAGTCACATCAAGTGCAGTTTGCAGGCACACAGAGAGATGCAGGAGCAGTTATCTTTGTTTATAGATGCCCAGAATCACTATAGTAACTGCATGTTTTACACAGTTTATAGTATACAGGTCAGTTAATCGCCGTTCTTATAGCCTATACGCGCTGCCACCGACACACACACACACACACAGACGCCGCGCACAAGCCGCGAAGCCAGATCGCTTTCACTTTTGTGCTCCTAAAGTCTGTCAAGTAAATGCATTTAAAGGCTTGCCAGTTTCAACATTTAAAGCGATTGTGCACTATTCAAAAACAACAATACATATCCGTTCAGTGCTCAGCTTCTTTCTGTGACACAGAGAGCCGAGCCGTGTCGCGTCTCTGACAACGCGCGCGCGCCCTGAAGGCAGACCTCTTTCACCTGCGTCCTCACAAAGCTTTGTCATTTGTATGTGTTTTAAGCCCTGCCAGTTTGAACATTAAAGTGAGTTTAGACCATCAGATGTGTATAATGTTGAACTAATGCCTGATATATTGTGACAAACGAACACTCAGACAGAAGCTCGCACATCACGTGAAGATCGCGCGCAGAAACGCAGTGTCAACGCTGTCCTGTGACTAAAGTAAAGTCACTAAAGTAGCTTAGAAACTCAACCGTTATAGCATATATTTTAATACCTTTTTGAAGTAAGTACAAACCACAGCTTCATAATGAATAGAGACGGTATGAGTAATTCACACACACCATCACTCTCATTAATGCATTCAAATAAATGTAATGTAGGCCTACTGTGTCAATTTATCTGTATTTGATGTACAACAAACAGAAATCAGCCCCATAGACAATAACTGCTGAAAGTGAACCGTTTCCTTCAAGTGTTTTAAAATCACAAAGAAATGCACCTTTTTAATAGAAAATATTTACAGTACAAACCTTATCAGGAACTTACTCAAAAACCTTACGAGGGCAAAAAATGAAGGAAAAAAAAAAGCAAAATAATCGTTCATTAATCGTAATCGAGGTCAAATGTTTAATTAATCAAGGTTTTTATTTTTGGTCAAATCGTTACAGCCCTACAACAAATAGTATAAAACGTAGACAAAACCTATTTGAATCCATTTAATCTATTATCTCAGCATTAGCTCTCCCACATTAAGTTACTGCCATAGAAAACAGCAGCTGATCAGGAATAGCAAAAGGTTTTGAGAGAATGGAGATGGGGGAGAGAGGGAGAATGGGGGATATTCCTTTGAGATTTTCTATTAGAAAGAGAAACCAAATTTTCATAGCAGGGGTTCTGTCATTCAGATTGAATTATTTACATGTGAGACAGGCTAAAATGGACAATTCAGACAGGAAAGTGAAGCAGTAAAGTGCTTGAGATGCCAAATGACTCCTATTCAATGATCCTCCATTCAGATCATCATCAAAACCAAGGTCTTCATTCTAGAGTAAAAGGTCAGTGATGGAGGTTAGAGGATCAATAATAGTAATCTGAGTTAAACTGACCAGCATTTCCATTTGAAGCCCAAAATCACATTAAGCGAGTCCTGTATTTTTGGTTCAAATTAAGCTTTTGTTGATGAGATATATCAGGGGGTGGATAGAGTATTTAAGTTCTCAGTCACACAAGAGGGACGTTTCAGCTGTGATAATTAGTTCGGCCTTGCGATAGTAGGGCCTAGACAGGAAATGATGCCCTGCATGCTATTATTGTGCCTTGAATGTCATATTAGCCTGTGTGCTGAAGTTGCCATGCTAATTAGCCCCAATCTGAATTAATAAAGACATGCTTAAAGGACTGTAGATAATGTCAGCTTTAATATTGCAGCTTGTGTATCTGATGCATGATTTCATACTACCCAAAAGTAATTTACCAGCATCCATGAGGAGAAGCCGACCACAGAAACCCTCCATATGGAAAGAGAATAAGTGTTACTATTTAAAGACATGAAATCAAAATTGACCCCATGCATGACTAATCAGGGCACATTATCTTCTATAAAAAATGTTTTGATCAAAATGTCATTCGTTTTCCAATCTCTGAAATAGTGGTTGACTCATATGTTTCAGCACCAGTTAGTTTTCACCACAGTTTTGAAAAATGCTACAAAAGTGGCCGGCCAATTTTGTAGCATTTTCAAGAGAGGGAAGAGGGGAGATCGACGACAACACCGCAATGGCTTTTGATTTCAGATTTTGCTCTCATTGAATGATCGTAAAGCCGCTCTGACGTAAGTTTTCGGAGACACGAAAATGTTCGTATTTTCAAAATGTTAGTTGGTACGAAAGAAATTTGCACCTGCTCCCTACCACGTGTAAATGGTGCGTAAAACATTTGAACGTTCTATGTTCTAATTTAGGCAAACTGATGACATTGCATTTTGATGCACTATGTATCATACTAATATTTCAAGAGTTGATTTGCCCAGTCTTTTTTAAAACATTTTTTACACTGTTAATGTTGGGTAATAGGCAGCGCTCGTCACTTTCACTTTTTACCAGGCCGTCCAATCACAGCGGAGGAGGGGCGGGACAAAAACTATACCGACAAATCATCCCACTTGTACACCGACTGAACAACAATAATGAAGTTAAAACGGTTTTTTACTGCATATTCTGTAATATTCTTCAAAATGAGATCCTATTAACACATTACCGCCATGGATATTCTGTATCATAGCAACCAAAGTATCTCAAAGCGCCCTTGCAAAGCGCTTTCAAGCGACAACAGCTGGCCATTTTCAGAAGAGCACCAGGTGTTTTTTAGCTGGCTAAAAATGCTTTGGTGGACACACGATAATTTAATATTTATTGCTAGGCATATGGCCAATTAGTCTCTTTAGCTTTTATGCAAAATACTGGAGCCAAACCTGAGAAAGAATTCCAGAAGATTCCACAGCGTTCCTGGCCACGTCATTTGCAGTTGTAACTCATGGGCGGGGATTATGCTAATTATGAATGAGGGTGTACGCGCACCCTATTTACGAATGTTTGGAATTCATTAAAGGGGCTATATGCAACATTTTCCCCAAAATCAGCGTAACAATAGCCTTTTTATTTGACCATTTATGACTCAAACATCTCCTGATGAGCATACTGACAGCTTGTCCGCTCACAGTGGGTGCACCTATAAGCCTGTATCCTATTTTTCCTATTTTCTGTCGGGTCGGATTTTTCCCGCGCTGTCTGCGGATGTGACGTCACCACCGCTGCGAGAGCGAGCAGAAAATAAGAGCAGTTCTGTTTTTTGGCCACAGGTGTCAGTCGCAAGTTTAAATTTCAGAAAAACGCATATAGCCCCTTTAATATACACACATTTTACTACTGAATCTGTGGTGTACGAAGCGTTTGTGAATCTTTTGAGAGTTTTCGTAAAAGGTCCATTTTGCGCGCAAATTACTCAGAATTTGCTTGTATATTTGCGAGTTTCATGAATGAGGCCTATTGAAAAATATTTTTAAAAAAGTCTTGCAATACACCATTTACACGCAACAAAATGAACATGTATTACACATGGTTTTGTAAGCACAAATCCATATATCCTGTGGGTCACCTGTTTTGCCAAGTCAGACATGTCCCTGGATCAACATATTTTGATAATTTTGGACAGGGATGTTCTGGGATCTACACTGTCAGAAGAAAAGGTACAGTGCTGTCACTGGGGCGGTACCCTAAGGTACAAAACCAAAAAGGTACTAATATGTACCTTTAAGGTACTAATATGCACTCTTAAAGTACTGATATGTACCTTTTAAGGTACTAATATGTACCATTTAGGGGTGAGTAAGGTACAAAGATGTACCTTTTCACTTTTGTACCTTAGGGTACCACCCCAGTGACAGCACTGTACCTTTTTTTCTGAGAGTGTAGTCCTAACCCTAACCCTATCCCTATACCCCTAAACCTAATCTTACTCATAACTTATCCCTAAAATCAGTGGGAAATAACAGGTGAACAACCCTGGTTGTAAGCCTAAACTTGACATAAACTGTAAACTCGTCCCTCAAATCTGATTGGTTGACTAGAATGTTGTTCCAGGATCAACAACAATGGTGTAATCACATTCACCATATCCTGAGGCAGCTATTATTTAATGAACAAATAATTGCACAGCCGTTCGCACTTGCACTCTGCATCGGAAATGTATATGAACATGCTTTTGCATCTTCAATAACTTTTGAGGCCTAATTTGCATACTTTTTCATAAGCCGTTTGATCTGTAATTGGACTGTAAAGACCGGTAACTCACAGTGTGGATGACTCGTGTTTGTGTCTAAGACTCAGTATCTAAATTTAAACTTGGAATATGGAAAGGGCTTACAATTCACTAGTTTTCTCCTACGATTAAAACTATCCGATAGTAACATTGTCTTTTATTACAGGGGTCTTCAACAGTTTTCAGGGCAAGAACCCCTTAAGTGATATAGACATGGAGCAGGGACCCCCAATACAAAATGTGTCAAATAGAGCTACATATTAAATGTAAATGCTTCGATATCACCATATTTTATATTAAGAGAGTAGATCAGAACTATGAACATTATTGTTGCTACAAATGCATCACTCTCTGTATATTACTTGTCATTGTTAAAATTGACATTTATGCATCATAACAAACATCACAATTTATTAGTTGTTTTAATTTATTAGTTGTGTACAGTTGTTGTAAATTAAATTTTACTGATCAGATGGATAATTAAACATTTACCTGAACTTTAGCTTCAAATTTACTAAAACTTTAGATTTTAATTGTACGGTGAGATGGACATCTGGAATTAGTGAGGGTTCTTCAGTAAAGTGCAGATGTAATGTGTAAGCAACAGCTCCACCATAACAACAATAGCGATGTACAGTGAGACATTACTTTTACAATTAATTTGCATGGAATTTAAAAAATATATTGATACAAATCACTTTTTCTAGTAATCTATGATTCTGCATTTACATTACACTTATCTTTTTTGACATGCCATATTTTTGTTCCGGGCTAGTTATCACTGTGTCAAATGCAATTTCGAGAGTGAAACACAAATGAGATGTCACTTCCAAAACTTTGCAGCGTGGCCGTTGTTCCTCTTAGCAGCATGAAAAACAATACTTTTATGCAATGGATTATAGCTATATAGCCTCAAAAGCATGAGAGAGTGCTCACTTTACAATCACAATTAAGCTGTCACTCATCTCAGTTCGTGATCTCACAGCGTTCCATTAAAATCAGTAAAGTTGTCTACATTGCATAATTAATCTCTTACTTGCATTGTGTCTTTGTTTATTAATTTGAGGTTACGCGAATGCGAGCAGAACTCCGCACTCAAAAACTCTGGCATTTTGAGTGGTGACTGGATTTTAACTTAAACACCTGTTTGGCCATTGCATTCAAGAGATCAACAAACATGTGTGATTGGCCACATTGTTCACCGCTGTAAAATGTAACCCATTATTTGTGATCAAACAATAATTTGGGGACCCCCGGTTGAAAACCCTTGTTCTGTGATGCTAAAATTTCTGACAATTTAGTTTAGGGTTTAATATCCAGTGTGATTTTAAAATGGCTGTTGTATCCTATATATTTTACTTTCTGTAGTCTGACTTGTGAAACGGGATATTTATTGAGGAAAAAATTGTAGGGTGGGATTTTGGAGTTGGAAATAAAGTAGGCGTTACACAGCTGGTTGGCTATAGGGGCTAGGTAAGAGGTACCTAGCTAGGTAATGTTACATCAGAAAATAAAACCCTTTTTAGAGACTGAGCAAGGTATATACAAATAGAATAACATGCACTGATGAATTGAGCACAATATGACCATTTTGATTTCAGACTGACATTAATGATGACAAATGTGCAGGCAGAGATTGACCATAGGGCCCATAGTCCTCTAAATCCAAGGGGGCCTCAATCTGTAACCAGTTTTTCCAACAATGACTCATTCCAAACCTCCAAATCACTTCATGCTGAATGGATTTATTCAGGTAAAAAAAGAAAACTTGAATAGAATCAACTGATGGATAAATGTTCTGTTCTCACAGTGTTGTTAGTTTTCATTCACTTTATAACCATCAGAACCATGGTTAACCAGCATGAAAGGTTGCGGGGAGAGAGTGAGTGAGTGCAGAGGTGGTGCTACAAATAATCATTATCTGTCACTGACAGACTGGGTTGTAAATTAACCATCACTTCCTTTTTTATTCTATATCTATCAGTAAATATTGTGACACTTGGTATTTTTTATGAGACATTGTAATCACAAGAACTTCTGTTGCATTTAGTCTTATCAGGTGCTATGCTGCCTGTTCTTGGCTTCTTTTTATTCTGCTCACTCAATATGACAGATGCCGTCTTGTGATTTGGTCACCCAATTTAATGAACAGTCTACAGGTGTGCACTTGTTTCTTGTCCATATCTCTCTCTCTCTCTCTCTCTCTCTCTCTCTCTCTCTCTCTCTCTCTCTCTCTCTCTCTCTCTCTCTCTCTCTCTCTCTCTCTCTCTCTCCTCTCTCTCTCTCTCTCTCTCTCTCTCTCTCTCTCTCTCTCTCTCTCTCTCTCTCTCTCTCTCTCTCTCTCTCTCTCTCTCTCTCTCTCTCTCTCTCTCTCTCTCTCTCTCTCTCTCTCTCTCTCTCTCTCTCTCTCTCTCTCTCTCTCTCTCTTCATTTGCTTATTTTTCTTTACAACTTTTTTTCCTTAACTTTTAATCCATTTTGCATCCATCTAAAGAACAGACAGTCATCAGACCTTATTTTTTTAATTCTACTGTATTAAAAAAAAATTAAAAGTATTAAATGAATATAAATGAACAAATAAATATCAAATATTTTCGATGTTTTAAATACATTTTTCAGTAAATTAGTGTTTCTAATTTACGCACATTACGCACATTTTCAGCATCCATTTACTGTCACGTTTGGAAAAAAAAAAGAAAAGAAAAAAAACGTACCCCAAAGGAACTGAAACGTTAGTGTTTATAGGGCCTAAAATGAACACTCGCCAAGCACCAAATGCAAGTAAAAATCTGTGTTGGCGAGTATATGAAACCGTGTCAATCGCCAGTTGCCCAGTAATATTTTAATGAATTCAAAGTTGTGAGAACATGAAAGTGAGCAAATGTGAACAACGTTTGGAACAGTTGACGGGCCAGTGCTGCATCGTCACAAACGTTTAAGCTTTGCCAATTGAAATACTCAAGCGCAAGAAGATGCGAAAGGGAACTTCGTTACTCGCATGCTGTTTGAGAAGATTAGCCAGTGTTATTTTACGTTTTAATTATTTAATTTAATATCTGTACCTGAAAACGACTGTTACTTGTCTTTTAATAATGTTTTAAATGTATATTAGTTAGGCTAGTAGTTTTAGCTGTGGTATTCGAAATTGGAATAGAGGATTGTGAATTTTTACTGCTGTCTAAAATGTTGGTGTCATAAGCTGCCTGTTTTTGCAAAACGAGTTTCATGGCCAATAAAAAAAATATATTGAGCAGTGAAACGCAATATAAACAAACCAATAATATCATAGGCCGACATGTTTCACTTTGCACAGTCCAATCAAATCCCGATGGACAAAATGAAGTCCCGCTCTGCATTTCCTGTTCAATGTTTTTGTTTTGCTCAGATGTACAGCATGCAGAGTCCATTTCAGCCTGCAGTGTAAACATAAGACAATCTCCCATCATTTAATATCTGTCTTCAGCGGCCTTATCTGCAGTCCGCTCTCTTTATTTCATTTCATGCATTATTTCATTCCTGTCTGTTTGATCACTTAGCATCTGTCTCTGAGTTATTAATGTTTGTTTAGTAGAGCCCATGTCAGGGGAACATCTCTGTCTCTCTCTTCTCTCTCTCTCTTCCTCCTCTTCTTATCTCTGTGAATCATAGGTAATAGATGTTTGGCTGTAGGGCATTAATAGTAGTTGAGCTGCTCTGAACAATAGTGCTTAATAACCATGACAGAGCAAACATTATGAGCCAGCCAGAAGGAGGGTTACCTGTCATCTTACAGTGCCAGGCATTAACATGTCGCTGTGTGGCATCACAAGAGATTTTCCATTCTTTGCCAAAGAATCATATTAGAGTGTGTTGGGACATGTCATCCGTTGTTCACAACAATGTCCTTGACCCTGAGGGTCATAGCTTCCTGTGTCTGTCAGAGGAGGAACTGGAGGTCACACTATTGGACATTATTACTTCCTGTTGTGGTGGTGTGTGTGTATAAGCTTTGGGATAAACATTTGAGACACTTAAAATGACTACAACTCTTCAGTGTGATCAAACCCTGGGCTAAACTTTACAACTTCATCCCTTTTCATGCTCAGTCTTCTCTATCCTTTTGTTTATATTTCATTAATGTCTGTATTTGCACTACATTGATGTAATTGAATTAATGTTCTATTTAATGAATGCACATGCTGTAGATATTTAAGCTTAAAAACTTTGACTTTATGAATGTCCTATTTGACTATGTCGTGCGATCTTGATAAACTGTTCATATTTAATTTCTTAATCACCCAGATAGTCACAGTATAATTTAATGTTGGCTTGTTGTGGGTCACTTTTTAATCAATTCTTAGCCTGTTTTGAATCTTATCTCACACTCTGACAGAAGTTATTTGCATGTTCTAACCTCTCATTTTAATGTGATCTTAAAGCATTTGATTTAATGATTAATTTGCTTCCCTTGTGTATATATGCTTACACTATTTGATCAAAAATACAGACATTTTATTTTAGGCATTCTAGTCTTGTCCTTTTACACCCACTGTCTTTTCGTTCTAAAACCTTGATATGACCTTCACGCCTTTTCCATCTTTCCCTGCATCAGTCGGTCTCATCTCTCATGGTCTTCTTTAACCCGTTTCATCAACTTTCTGTGTGAAAAGTGAAACTCAGCTGTTGAAAAGTGAGAAAAGGTGCTCGACTTCCTGTTATTCTGCTCGTAATGTATCCTATCAGCCCATCTACAGTTCACACCTCTGAGAGAAAGAGAGAGAGCAATAGGTGTATTTTAATGTGCAGTCTCACTAAAGGTGTGTTGAAGGCTGTGATGTGTGCTCTTTCATGAATCTTAAAACATCACCAGTCGGCACAGCATATCTCATATCTAGCCAATCATTTCTGTCTGTTCTCTCTCTTGTGTGTGTGTGTGTGCGTGTGTGTGTGTGTGTGTGTGCGTGTGTGTGTGTGTGTGTGTGTGTGTGTTCTGGTTTTAAGACTTAACTCACAATTAAATGTGCATCTAAATAATTTCAGTATGTACAAATGTTGTTTTGAAGTGTCTCGTGTTGTTTATAGTTGTGGTGTGTTTTTTTATTTTTATTTCAGAGGGAAAGGTTGAAGTGACTAAAGAAGGATTGAAGCTGTGCACTATGGGACCAGGAAAGGTGTTTGGAGAGCTCGCCATCCTTTATAACTGCACCAGGACAGCCACTGTGAAAAGTGAGTTCACACAGACCACAGTAATAAATAAAATCATCCTGATTTTTGATTCTGAGTACACAAGCAAGGGACATTTTGGAATATTTTTTTCCCACTACATACATGGATTAACACAATATGAGTTTATTCTAGGCCACATTTCCCAGTCTGTCAGCATGGGATTATTAATTCTCAGTATGACTGAAGACAACCAATCACTCCATTTGTGATGATGATAAAGACAGGAGGCCAGATTGAGAGAGATGTGAGGAATGAATTAATATTAGGGTACAACAAATTAATTGTGTTCAGATATTCTAGGCTGTTATTGGTTATTTTATACTTCATTAAAAGGGCTTAATGTAGAATTCAGAAACCCTTGTTATTAGCGACACCATGCAGTTGCTGTGTTGTGAATTTCAGCCAGCAACTTATTGCTTTTGCTCGCACATATGCACACGTAACAGGGACTAAATGTGATTCAATGCCCGAAATACTAATGGCAAAGTTATTTTCCGTTCCTTGCTTGGAAGTAAAAAGAAGTTGGAAATACCCTTGCAACAATTTACTCTTAATGAACATCCAGACGCCATCCATGTGTGCTTAGGCCTGTCGCAATAATCAATATATCGATATATCGCACAATATATGTACATGACCTCAATTATTTTTTGTGACGCAATATATCGCCAATTATATTTACATGATAATGAATGTCACCAACATTTTACTCGATTGTGCTGTCATCTTGTATGTTTTCTGTGACGGAGGCAGAGCGGTTATCGACAGGTGAATCGAGTCGTTATAGTGTTTTCCTGACAACTACTGACAGTTTGGAAGAATAAGCCCAAATGGACTCGATTTCAAAGCCGCAATCCCCTGTTCCGGTGCACATATAAATGTCAACGCAGAATGACGAGTGTTAAAGCCGTTTCACAAGGGAAAATGTTTATTTACTATTTATTAAATTTTTTATTTTGGATAATATATTTTTTACCCTTAATTTCCATGATCTAAAGAATTAAAAGGTTGCATTTGAAAGTGTGTAGGTCTACTTGCATTATTATGCTGTTATATTAGGATTATATATTCAGTGGCATAAAATAGTCTTAAAATGACAATAATATCGTTTATCGCAATTATTTCTGGGACGATGTATCGCGAAACAAAAAGTAGTTATCGTGACAGGCCTATGTGTGCTTTGTGCTTTCCTCTCAATAACAAAATAAACACACAACAAAAATGACTGAGAAAACAGAAGTTAAGAAAGTATTTGATGTGGATATGTTTGCACAAGCTCTGCAATTAACCGGCATCATGACAACAAATTACATTGTTATGACATATAGATCTGGCTATGTGAGACTATAGTTTGAATGAATCTCTTTTCTTTGCATGACACATTCTTCACACACAAATCAACAGGCTTTCATATCCAACCTAGGATGTCGAGGGAAGGTCTTTTTTAAGTTTAAGTTACAAGCTTTTCACACACTGGCAATGAAAATGCGATTTTATACATGATAATTCTTACATATAGCCCCTTTAAACTTTGGCACACAACTTGTCTCACTTCAACTCACCACTTACATTTTCATTAGGCTTTTCCATATTTATAAAAAAGCCCCAAGTTGCTTTAAAAGCTAGATGTAATTCTGTAATTAGCAGCCAGTTTACATAGCCATAATTAATGTCCACTGTTGTCCTATAATTCTAGTTCTTTCCCCTTTTAACAAGATCATCTCATATGCACAGGCTTGTGTGCTGTGAATTATTTGCAAGCCTTTCTTTCTCATTTATTATTCCATTCTTCTCTTCGTTTTATTTTTCCTCTGAACTATTGTTCTCCTTCATGCATATTCTCTTCTTGCCTTTGCTTCTCCATCCTCTTTCCCTCCACTTTCTCCTCCCCCGGCTGTGTTTATGGTGTCCCTGCGCTCTTCTGCTCTGTCTCTGGTTCTCTGGATAGCGTCTGGGACAGGAAGTGGGCTGGACTCTGATTAAGGGACGTGCATGTGTGTGATCTCTCCATGCGTGTCCAAATGCAATGTTATTTCCACTTCAGTTCATGTAAATTGAAAAATTTCCACTATTTTAAGCATCTGTTGCATGTTGTTGATTTACCTAATTGTACAGGCTTTCATAAAATTGCATTACAGAAATTGAGGGAAAAGTTGGAATTATGTTTTGAAATGATTATTTGTGCATCTTTTAATTCATGTAATGAACATTAAACCAGGTCATTTTCACACAATGCGCACAAGCATACCAGAAAGAAAAAGCATACCAGAAATGTTAATGCTCTATTTTACATGGAATTGTAGCCATAACCAAAAGGTTATTCGTCTAGCTAGTTTTTCCACCTCAAAATTATAATTTATACAACTTTTGCATCTCAATTATAAGCACTTCCACAAAAATACAAGCTTTTTATTACTGTTTTTAAACTCTAAAACTGTACACAAATCTGATGGACAAGCCGGCATTATTTTCTGTGATAACATCATTGCATGATAGAGCTTAAATTTTATTTAAGCTTTAACAAAAACAGGCTTTTCTTTTCTGTTTTTAAACCCTCATACTGTACACGTATACAATTGCATACTTAGAGTTCCATTAAATGTCAGAATGTAACTTGCCCCGCAGTGTTTGTGCTAGACATGAATGATACCTCAAATTGTGTGGCCTTTGAGGAGAGCAGCACTATTTGTTTTCTAAGTGATCTGACAGTTTTCAAACCTTTTGCAACTGCACATTTTATACTGGCAGGCACCACTTTTCCTCAGAAGAAGTTTGCATCTGACAGTTTTCAAACCTTTTGCAACTATACATTTTATGCTGGCAGACACCCCTTTTGCTCTGAAGAAAATGCCATCCGAGTGTTTGCATAGCTGTGTGTATGGTTATTCATCTCTCTTTCCCTGTCTCTTTCTTTCAAACACACACCTTTTTGTTGTGTCTGGTTTCCAGTGGTGTCTGCATGTAAATGAGTCCTCAGGAGAAGTCGTGGCTTAGAGCATTAGAATGCACAGGGGAAACAGCACAGATATGTCAGCTCTTAAAGTGGTTTTGACCTGTTGTGATCTTACCCACCCTACAGCTGCCCTGTCCTTTCACAGCTATAAACAACAGAGCAAAGCAAGAGAGAGCAGGCCAAGTGCTTCACAGGACACACAAGATAGAGGCTCTTTATCACAATACTCTGATGTAATTATTGAACTCTAGTTGATGCTCTACAGATTTTATGTGAGAAGCACTGTGTAACGGGCACCTATATAGTTACCTTTTAAGACGCCTCCTTTGATGTCATGCGTTGTCTAGTAGGGTGTGTCTGTGTAGCGTTTGCGCTGGTGAGCGTTTGCGCTAGAGGACTGCTCTAGACGTAAAGACATATGGGATTACCAACTCTATCATCTGAGTATTCTTTGTCTCTTTTTTTATTCTTGTCATCTGGGCACTCCTAAAACACTGACATACACTAGTAAGCACTTTTTAAACCTTAGTTTCTGTAAAGTTTGCTGCTTTACAGAATGTGAGATTAAAGGGGCTATATTGAAGAATTTTCTTATTATTCACATTTTATTGCCAGTGTGTGAACAGCTTGTAACAAAGCTTAAAAAGAAGACCTCCCCCGACTTCTTATGTTGTCTATAAAAAGCCTGTATACTGATACAAATTAAATTTTATATAACAAATATTTAATCAAATAATTCACAACTAATTACAGTATTTTCTGAGGACGGGACATAGCGACACAAAGGCTGGGTCTGCCTCGACCAGGGGCAGCGCTTGCACGTTCACCACCTGGACCCGAAAGGGAGTGGTAGGAATTTTGGGCATATATCCGGGCCAGGGTCTCAGGATCACGTAAGAAAAGGCTGGCCCAAACTCAAGGCATGATTTTTCTGCCTGCAGGTCCCCCACCCTCTTGATGGAAGTGAGCGCAGTCAGGACAGGAGCACTGTCTTTAGAGACAGGATCTTAATCCTGACTCCAGCGGCTTAAGATGAGCCCTCTACAGACCCAAAAGGACTACAGAGAGATCCCCGGAGGGGATGAGGCACGGCCTGGGAGGATCAGGAACCTGATGATCAGGTTGTGCTTTCTCAGTGACCTACCATACACTGTAACGTGATGTGCCGCGATGGTGGCAACATACACTTTCAAGGTGGAGGAGGACAGCCTCCGCTCCAACCTCTCTCTTGCAGAAAGGAATGCACAGAGCTGATCAGGCATTTTCGGGAGCTCTGGCTTGAGTGGTCGTGTCTACCACCGCTGGTGGTAGGACACTTAAGTCCCCCACGTCCTGTCCAGATGCCATGCGTGGAGGTTCCAGAGATCCGGATGTGGGTGCCAAATGGTCCCCTGTTCCTGTGAAATAAGGTCCTTCCGCAGAGGAATCCGCCAGGAAGGGGCTGTTGTGAGGAGCATCAGGTCCGAGAACCAGGTTCGGGTGGGCCAGTAAGGCATAACCATCAAGATCTGCTTATCGTCCTCCATGACATTGCACAGTGTCTGTACAAGCAGGCTCACTGGGGGAAATGCATATTTGCGTAGGCCCTGGGGCCATATGTGTGCCAGCGTGTCCATGCCGAGGGGTGCCTCGGTCAGGGATTCCTGGGAGGCATACAGGACTCTCAGGGTGAGTGACTACCCCAGAGGGGGGAAGCTCAGTTTCATCTACAGAGGACAATAGCCCACTCTCCGATACAGCTATCGACATTTTATCCTTGCTCGGAGCCCCGAATGACACACTGGGTCCCCCCTGAGAGGGACCCGCTTCATCATCCAGAAGCTCGATGACACACAACATGCTGGAGGAGTGGGAGGTCCGTGGGGAATGGCCCGGCGGAAGGGCTCCCACTAAAACCCTCAGATCTCCCTGAGACGAGGCCAGGAAAAGACGGCATCCAGGAACACACGGACAGAAATGCATCTTTAATGCTCGCTGCCTGTGCTTACTCTTTTAGGGAAATCTACTCTTTTATGCTGAAGCACCCATGGTGGAATCACTCACCAATTCCAGTTTCCGTTTTACTAAAACTCAGAGTTGATTGGGGCTCCCAAGTTGAGACCTCAAATCAGTGTAGATGCTGATGGACTCCAGCTGAAAAGCGGTCTATTTATTTCGATAAGTAAGGACTGTAAGAATCTTTAGCTTTTTCCCCAGAACGTTTTTTTTAAACCGTCTTGGACGCAAAATAAAAAGTGCGTCTTACAGGGAAGAGGGTGGCACCTGTCTGTGTGTGTGTGTTTGATCTGAGATTTTTGATGATCAGAGGCCCGTTGCACAAAAGTAGAATTAAGACATCCAGGATAAATGACTGAGCTGAGCTCAATGAAGCCAAAACAAGTGCATACAGGCTTAATTGGTTGCACAAAGACCAAGCCAGGATGAGCAGACACGGATTCATCAAGCCAGGTTAAACCAATCTTGGATAGGTGCGCGCTCACGGCTCACTCAAATAGACCCGCCACCGATCACAGATTCACTGATTCACCATGGCAACTAGAGCGGCGTACTTTTCCCCGTTGGAGGCATAAATCCTCATGGAGGCATACGAGGAGGTAAAAGACATAATTAAGAAGAAAGGCAACACCGCCACAGTGATAAAGCAAAGAGAAAAAGTATTGCAGACCTCCTGAATGCGTAAGTTGTGCACAATTACACACTCACCGCTCTGCTGAAACATCACAATTACAATCCAAATAGTTAATTCACATCTCCAAAAATGCAGTTGTACACTGATTATGAAACAGTTTAACTTTTAATTGAAATGGACAACAGATATGAGTGAAATTGTGTAAAGTAACCCCATCACACTGTATAAGGCTTTGATAAATTATTATCAAAGGCTTACATAATTACTACGCTCAGTAGTACAGTTTAATCTTAGCCGTTGTACTCTGCTTCTTATGCTGTCCACCGATTTTTTTTTTTTTTTTTGGCCTCTTATGATGTTTGTGCTGTATACTGTGTGTAATACAAGCTTGCAGGGAGGCTACTGCTTCCATTCATTTGTCTGTTCAGTTGATGTGTATGGATTTGTCCTGCATTTACCGCAGTGTGCAGACAAGCGGGGTGTGTTTTATATATTTATATATATATATATATATATATATATATATATATATATATATATATATATATATATATATATTTATTTATTTATTTATTTATTTATTTATTTATTTATTTATTTATTTATTTATTTATTTATTTATTTATTTATTTATTTATTTATTTATTTATTTATTTATTTATTTATTTATTTATTTATTTATTTATTTATTTATTTATTTATTTATTTATTTATTTATTTATTTATTTATTTATTTATTTATTTATTTATTTATATATATATATATATATATATATATATATATATATATATATATATATATATATATATATATATATATATATATATATATATATATATATATATATATATATATATATATATATATATATATATATATATATATATATATATATATATATATATATATATATATATATATATATATATATATATATATATATATATATATATATATATATATATATATATATATATATATATATATACTGTATATATAATCTCTATCTTTGAATGTGTATTTATCCTTTTGTTGTATTGTTGAGTCACTGTGTGACTTCAGTTTCGAAAGGAGCTGATGGTTTACCTGCTTTGTTTTATCCTTATTCAATAAAGGAACCTAATGTTACACTTTGTGTTTTTATATTTATATGGAATGTGTATTTTATACGACCGAGTATTAGGGCCACACTGAGGAAGAAGGAAAAAGTCATACATTTATGAGGCTGGTTCTTTCTGCGGAAAAGATGCATATTCTTTTTACAGTCCTGATACTTATGACAATGTGACGCTGATGGGCCAAAAGATTAAGTATGTCCTTGTTTGTGAAACCATACTGAAGAACAATTCCACGAAATGCCCCACAGCTGTCATTTTAACAACCGTCTTCCTCTAAAACAACGGGTTACAATATTATGACTTAATTTTTCGAAGTCTGTGACTTTTCTTTTTTTTCCTCTGTGGCCCTAATATTCTATCATTTTTATATATAGCCTTATAGTCTATGGGAAACAGTAAATTATCTAATGATAGCAACATCATCTAAAAATCATAATTTATCCAAAATTATTGAAATTATGATCACAAACGTTTAAATAATGACAGTGGGTCTAGTTATATGTGATAATGTGTAGTGGGCAGTGGAATAACTATTGGTTTCCGTTTGTGGTGACTGCTGACTGACATAAGGGATGAGATTAAATAGATCCTGGAATTTAGCCTGGTCTGGAGCAGGCTAGCTCCACAGAATAAATCTCCATGGTAATTTATACCATAACTTCCAACTGCCACCCTATCCAGCTTTAGTGCAACCGGATCACGGATAAATTGAGCCAGGATCACCAAGATATCCCGGCTTAATCCCTTATCCTAGTTTTGTGCAATAGGCCTCAGGCTGCTTATCATAACTTAGATTTTTTTCAGTGGCTACAAGAGAGCAAGAGGATGGAGAATATGGGCAAAAATTGCCCATTTAAAAGTATGCAACAAAAGCTGCTATAATTTTCTAGTCTTTCTGGATGGTAAGATGGTAGTTAGGGATGGGACGTTTACCGGTTTCACGATAAACCACGATAAAATGAACTGGCGGTTAATATTATCGTTTAAAATTTAATTATAATTAAAACTGTTTAATTGTCGTGATTTTGAAAATCCTGTCCAGTCACCATCAGTCTGGCGCAGCGCGCAACGTTGTTTTTTGAACGAGAAGAAATGCCTTCTAAAAGGACCAAATCTGAGGTGTGGTCATATTTTGGCTTTTACAAAAGTCCTGAGGGAAACTTAATCGAGGATGGTCACCCTGTCAGCAGAACATGCAAAAACAAAGTTGCGGCAATAGGGGGATACACTTCAAATCTGCAGAGTCGTCTTCGTGACCATCACCCACTGATGTATAGCGAAAGCAAGGCAAGTTAACTTTGACTTCAATAACAACTACGTCTGGGAAATAATTGGAAACAAAATATTTCAAAAATCAAAACAACATCTCACTCACTTGAAATGAACGTGAAGCTTCCGCAAAGAAAAGTTTGCAGCAAGTGGCTTTGAGCCAAAGACCAATGTTCAAACAAGACCATTAAGGGTGACATGTAAGGGATAATTATGTATATTTATTTTACACTTATTACACAGATCTTTTTTTTTTTTTTACCACATTAATAATTACAGGGACATTGTTTTAAATCTTACCTGTTTATAAATCCATTTTGTACAGCGTACAAAACAATCGTTCAGACAAGATGATCACAAAAATATTAGTAGTATTAATAGTAAAGCCCTCTGTTTTTGATTGTTTTGAAAATTAAATCAGAGAGGCAAGACGGCAAGTTGCATTTGAATGAAACGAAAGCGCGCATCCGTTGTGATCCATGGATGTGCACTGTGTTAAAATGCGTTGCTATTCACGACGGTCATTATAAGGAAGGAAATACCACAGAGTAGAATCGTGCTTAAAAAATGTGCATAGAGCTGCTTTTGTTTGTTGATTTTCAAATATAAAACTTGTTCAACTTGAACACTCATTTTAACAAAACTGTGATAATATTGATAATCGTGATATGAAATTTTCATACCGTCCCATCCCTAATGGTAGTGTTTATGTTTGTGTATGTAGCTAAATCATCTCTGTTGTCAGGAGGTAGTCAGAAAGGCAGTTGAGAATCCCACTTGCTGCTTTGCTAGAATTAAGTCTATTTACTTCCATATAAGAAGCTTGAAAACCATGATGCAAATTTGCGCTATGAGCTCCTGGACAAAACATTGATGTGTGTATATATATTAGATATTCAAACTGTGGCCCTCCAGCAATCTGATGAAAACTCAATGAAACAGCAGGAATGTTAGCTCTGATAAGTGTTTTTATGTTCTCTGATTGTGGAAAACATACCCAGTAGTGATCAGTTTGCATTTCAGACACAACTTGCTTTGGCCCACACAAATTTAGCAGTGAGGAACAAAAATGAGATTTACTTTGAGACATTTTCAGTGCAGCCATCCAACTGAGATAAAAACACTCTTTTGTTCGCACTCATAAACCTTTTACCTAATAAGCCAGCAGCCCTGTAGTGCCATCTCAATTCACCAGTTAATAAATACTGCACACAAAAGTCACCAGTTCTATATGTGGGGTGTGTTGCCTGTACAACAACGTAACTTGCTGCTTAACTACCATTGTATAATGCATCATTGAAGAAATCTGGGTGTCGTGAATGGGTGTCCCTTATTTTTCCACACTGAAGGTGGCAACCCTATTAGGTCCACTTCATGCAAACATGAAACTGTGCTTCTAACCACAGGCCGAGAGCTGTCGTTCCAACCACACAACTTTGCGATGCTGTTTGCGAATGTTCGTTGGAACCTTGGTTTCGGGAAACACTGACTCGTTGAACTATGCTGAGAACTGGAACTTGCAACCATAGTTGGGTAACAATGCTTTTGGGAAACACACCTCTGACTGGCTGGCTGGCTTCTAGCAACTTCCTGGAGTCAGGTTTTTATCAGGTTGCTATATGAGGTCTGCTAAAGAATAGCCAATTGGTGGATGTGCCAAAATTTGCACTATTTATTGAGTAAAAAACAGTTTTGTTTGAGTCATGCATCAAGTAAATAATGTTTTTGCATCTTCAAAACTACTAAAGATAATGTAAAAAATATGTCCTGTCTAAATGAGGACCAATTTCTAGTTGACTGCATTTACTTTTTCAAACTTTCCCCATAGCTTTTGAGTTTTCCTCTAAACTTGGGACCAAATGGGTCATAATATCTTGTGTAATGCATCATTAAGGGCATCATGCTGGAGGTTAGACCCTATTTTTGCAATACTTTGATGTCTTGACATGAATTCTACAATGTGTCAGTGTAACAATGTACTGGCTGTACAAAAGCAGTTTGGTGATAGCACCACCTATTGGCTAAAGTGCTCAAAACAAATCAGGAATTGACCCCCAATGTAATTTAATAATAATTATGAACCTTTTTGTGAACTTTTTCTTTTCTTCCTACAATGCTTGTGGATTCTTCAAAATTTATTAAAATCAAAATTAACACAAGATATGATTTAAAATATTGGACATTTGATGTTCAACATAGTTTGGGGAAAGAAACCTTTTATAGGTTTTGCTGGTAAAAACACAAACTAAGAACAAGGATTCAAAATATGGAATCTTTTCATATAGACATAATTGCATAATTGCCTCATTGCCCTGAAAATACCAACTACATTTGCTTGCAGTGCTAACTGCTACTGGTTATGGAGTTGTAAAAAAGTTTTAGAGGTAGGGTAGACAGTTTCGGAGAGGCTAGCTTTGAAAGCATAAGATCCCGCCCTCCCTTCAGAGCCAAAACACATGAAAGAGTCTGCAAAGCATCATGTGTTAAATTACCTCATTTCTTAAAGTACATAAAATTACAATAATAATGAACATAAAAACTTACAGAACTCTTACCACCTGACTGCTGCAGATTAATTTAGTGTTGACACAGAAACGCATAAATCTCAGGCACTGAATGACTGGATTGCTCATGACGTCATAAAAAGTGAAGCCACCGCACCACCATAATGGTATTCCACAATATTCGTTCACATTCTATTAAATTAATAGGACATCATCTGATTTTGAGAAAACATTACCTTATAGGTCAATGTTTTTTATATCTGAATTCTCCCTGCATATTCTTACAATGCAAATGTCCTAAACGTTAAAATTTTTTGAAATTTCCCCTGTTTATTAAAAGTTATGTTATAAAAGTAGACACCTCAGCATTTATATTACAAAATTCACAACTATTCTTATAAAATCTTAAATACAGATTTATACTTTGTAAAGCATGCGCGCACAATTTAATTCATCATATACAGTCACTGTGGTTATGTAATTATGTAAACCGTAGAATAGGCTACTGTTTTTATTTTAACAGTAACCAATTCAACAGTGTTTTCGCTAACAGCTTGTATTTTGCAGTAAAGATAATGACTTAAATGTTGGTTAAATTAAGAATTAACTCAATATATACAAATAACGCTTAGGCCTAATTGCAAAGTTTCATTCTAGTAAAAAGCCATAGAATTTGAGCTGACCTGTGGCTTCTTAACAATCTCCAAGAGTCTGAAGTGGATGTTGGAAAAAAGACATCAGGAAATATGCATGCTTCACAACTTATTCAGAGAAATTATGCTGACTGCGTATAGATTTAAGGACCGGAAGCTTTATTTCCAAGCATTTATACTGTCACTCCGAGCATGATGAATCGTAACCTTTTTAATATAATACAGTGCAATTTAGTAATCCGCGTTTGTATGTATTGTAATATTTACAATAATCCCAGCTAATAATCCCAAATATGTTAATGCTTGATATTAACCTGCATAATTACGTACCTGTGTCGGCAGTGTGTAGTAGACATACCCATCTTAATTATTTCTATATACCGCTTTTCCTGCCCGAAAAGACCATAAACATTAAAAATAACATTCAAAGTATCAATTAATGTGCATGCATATATCTTTTCATGTGTAACTATTCATGTGCAACTGATACGCTGCAAATCTGGGTGATATTAGTGCAATGTTTTGGCTGTAAGTCTATGCTGCCCTCTTTCGTATAGGGAATCGTTAGATGGCCGCTTGAACACTTCCGGTGGCTTCACCAACTGCATGCAGTTTAGAATGGAATGTTTAATCCAGTCACTTGTGTATAAGTGGTCTCTCAGGACATGCACAGCTCCGGGTAGAATGCCACGGGTTGCTATCTTTTAATTACGGTTAATGCAGCATAAGCTTGTTGTTTTGGTTCAGGAGGAACTGTAAAAGAGGCTGCCGCTTGTTTGCGGTGCTGTGTTTACAACTCTGCATAGCCTTATGGAACGCACTGATGACGAGTGATGTCTCGGAGGAATGGAAATGTATATGTTGACAGGCAGGTATTACATTGTCCAATTCGTTCTGAATGCAATGATACAAAGTTTTTGGTCCTGAGACTTCCACAAAAAATATATGTTCATAAATTTAGACCACTTGATTGATACCAGGTTGTGAAGAGAGTTTCAAGTATAACAACGTTTTTATATAAAAAAAACCTACCCTACCTTTTAAATAATAATAAATGCACTAATTTCTTTTCATAAATTTGCCACAGGTGGCATATAACAAATCTAATGAAACTGCTCAGTCTTACATTTGTCATTGGGTTGACTGGCCCATAATTGCTGCTTGCAGCTATATTTGATCCTTTTTGTTTTTGAAAATAACATGTTTGAGATATTGTTATTTGCTAGAAGTCTGAAAACTTTGGAGGCCACAACATAACAACAGCCTTTAGTTCACTTGCCCCCTGCCTCTCCGTCTTTCTGAAGTTACTGTTTTTTTTTTTTGCGATAGTTTTTTTTAATTCACATTGACCCCCACCCCCCCCCCCCCTTCATTTTCAGACTCAGGCTGCAAATATTTGTTTTTCTTCTTATCGTTGAAATCAATAGGAATTGTCGCTGAGAAAATGAAAAATTTGAAATGATGGCACCATTTCTCTGGAGAAAGAGCAGAAATGGAAATCTCTGCTCTGTTTCCTGGATTCTGCTGTTTATATTAGTTGCAGTGCATCCGTGTTTTGAGAATACCTTGCAGTTGTATTCGTCCCTCTCCCTTAGGTTTCTGTTGTCTGTCATCTCTCTGGAATGATTCACTGAGGCAGACAGCACTTGAAGAAGGCATTCTGCTAAAAGCATGAAATCTATGTGGCTCCTTCATGCAGCCCTGAATGAACAATGGTCTGTTCTGGACCAGATGACAAAGTGTTCTGAAAATTCGGTTTTTGTCTTTTTCTTCTTCATTTTCTCAAATGAATTAATCTCACAAAGTGTCAGTGTCACAAATAAATAAATAAATAAATATTAATATATTATGTGACAGTAGCCGCGTTTCCATTACCCTTCAAATTGCGCAAATAGAAATTGCGAATTGAAAATACACCCAATGGAAACGCGTCAATTTCGCAAAAACTCCCATATATCGCGAAAACAATTATATATGGGAGATTTTGCGAAATTGATATATGGGCGATATTTTTTGCGATATTGAGAAATCAATGTTAAGTGGTCTCTTAATTTTTTCTAGAGCTGTATTTTCTCCTAATAAGGAAAGTGGCGTAACTTTATAATGACGGACCCCGGTGCAACCACAAATATCATAACTATCTATAGGCCTACTGTAATTAATACATATATTCAAGAAATGTATTAACAGAAAGGCGCTATAGTTTCAGCCTTGTTCAAAGACTGAGGAAACAGGCCAGTTACGCACGTCAATCCATTCCCAACAATCTTGGTTTGCTTCTTTTTTATTAAATATACAGCCAAATAGTTGATTAAACATTGATCAAAATTAAAATACAATTTATACAAAACTAAATTAATTTTAAAGAAAGACTTTCTAGAAAACACAATTCAATGAAGTGCTCAAAATCCATGTCCCCAGACATATGCGCATCTGATTATGTGCCTTACTCATGCTGTTCACTTTTCATAATCAACATATGAAATTAAAAGATTATAATATTTAGACATAGCCTAACTATATGAAACTAAATAGGCTACGTTTTCTTTAACCTTCTGTCTAACAAAGTCGTTGGCGCCTTTTGATGGATTTTTTTCCTTATTCCAGCGGAAACAACTCCCAATACTCCATCCTTTTTAGCCATACAGATAAGTGCAATACATAATTATAAATAGTAAACTGTCTACTTTTATTTGTGTACACTCACGATAACAGCAAAGGCCGTGGACTCAGGGAAGAGATCATTTTGCACTCCACTCCAAACGCTGTCTTCATTTAAAAAATATATTTTGTTTATTAAACGCAAAGTTTTTCATTTCAAAAGCATTTCTAAATTCAGTTTATATTTACAACAAACGAAATTCCAAGCCAAAATAACGAAGTGGTAAAAAAAACCCTTTGAGTTACCACCATGCAAATTCAAACTTTTCGCTCGTCTCTGTATGTGGCAATGCGTCACAAAACCTGGCGTATGTAAAAGTCGATCATTCTTTACAGATGATGGTATGTTTGGACAGAAGACGAGTTCTTTATTAAATTCATAAAAAACAATAGAATATAAAATACCACAATTTATCATAACACGTCATATGTGCCGCTCAAGTATAAGGTGCTTTCCTTGCCATCAGTGCTTGGATAACACGCACGTCTCTTTCCATTAAAAATAATGGCGTGCGGTGGCTGGGATATACATAAACCTAACAACATGCGTAGCATGATTTTTGGAATTAATCACGAGAGGAAATTGTTTTAGTCGCATAACATCAGTTAATGGAAACGTTGTCATTTTGCAATATTTTTTTATCGACTTTTAGAAAATATCGCAAAAGTTTTGCGCAAATCTGTAATGGAAATGCAGCTACTGACACTTTGTGAGATTAATTCATATACAGTATATATGGCCATCCCCAAACTGTTCCCACAAAGTTGGGAGCATGAAATTGTCCAGAATGACTTGGCATGCTGAGGCATTAAGAGTTCATTTCACATTGGAACTGGACCATGAAACCGTGAAAGAAGGTCACCTACTTTTACATTATGTTGACGGCTTTGTACATGTGTGCCGTTTACCTTGCGAAGTGATGTCACCAGGATGTACTGTGGGACAACGACAAGCCTGTGTAGGGAGAGTGATGCTCCAATGTTCTGCTAGGTAATCCTGGGTCTGGCCATTCATGTCTCGGCAGTATAATGTACCCTGCCACACTGCACCCGTTGTATAGGAATGGTTTGAGGAACATGATGAAGAGATCAAGTTGTTGCCTTGGCCTCCAAATTTCCTAGAATTATATCCAGTTGAGCATCTGTGGGATGTTCTGGACCAACCAGTTGATATGTTGCTAATGTTTTGGTGCCAGATATCTCAAAACATCTTTAGGGGTCTTGTAAAGTTTTGGCAGCTCACGGAGGAGCAACAGACTATTAGGAAGGTTGTCATAATGTTTTGGCTCATCTGTGTATATTGTATTGTCTTTGTACTTTTGCATGTCTGATTGGTGTTGTTTACTCTGTAAATGAAAAGTCTCCTTTAAAATATGGCTGTAGATCTGGTTTTATGGGGAGACGAGTCTGTCAGTGTAAGGTTGAAAGATAATGGGTCGTGTCAGGGCAAGTTTGGTAGAGATACGTTTCCTCTCCCTCATGAATAATATTAACTCTCTGTGCTATCAGAGAGCATGCTGGGACGTGTTTTGCCTCTGACCACACAGCTTCTATCTCCATGTTAATTGAGAACATCATTTTTATCAGCGCTGCTGGGAAGAATCTCTGGGTGTTGATGGCCTGCAGGGAAATGGTTCTGCTAAAAACCTTACATCCCATATGATTTTTTTTAGCTATATCACTATATATATATATATATATATATATATAATGTATGTATGTATGTATGTATGTATGTATGTATGTATGTATGTATGTATAATATATATATATATGTATATATATATATATATATATATGTATGTGTATAATATATATATATATGTATGTATGCACCCATTGGAGATTCTCTATAATAGGCAATAACGGTATGCAAAATTATTGATATAATGTTTCGTGTGGGTACTTCACTTTTTGAATAACAGCCATTCATTCTCAACTCAGAAATGTGTAAATTAACAGTTAGATATAGCTCAAAAGATGATAATTTTCTATCAAAACAACTTAACAAATAATAATAATAACAAAAATAATACATGATTTATGCAAATATTCTTAAAGCTTCGTTTTTTTGTATTGTTGTAATCTATTGCATACTTAATGGGTACTTAATTTTTCAGATTTTATTTATTATTAATAATGATAAAATGAAATTGTATTTTTTATTTAGAAATATACACTGCCCTGTCAAAAAAAAAAAGTCAAAATATTGAATACACAATATAAATGTTGTGATGTTATTTCCATCAAGAGGTGCATCATTTTTGGTCAAGATCTTGTATTGACAATGCAAGAGTCAAGCACTCTGTAAAGTCTCCTCCAGCACATCCAAAAGACTTTCTATGAATTTAAGGTCTGGACTCAGGTGCCAATTCATGTGTGAAAATGATTATTCATGCTCCCTCCCAACCATTCTTTCACAATTTAAGCCTGATGCATTTTGATATTGTCATCCTGGAATATGGCCATGATGTGTCTTCCTTCATGGTTGTTTAAGAAATGAAAAGCTACACACAATTAGGGTTAACAGAACTGTTGCCAAACATATAACATGCTAGAAACATGATAGTCACTGCAATAATGATCCAATCGTAGATTCTTAAGCATTTGCCTATTTAAATCCAAACAGTGACTTTTTTTCCCGGGCAGTGTATATTTATCATTATTATAAGTAAATATTTTTAAAAGCATATGTTATTGTTGTAGTCTATTGCATATTGTTTATTGGGTTCTTAATGTTTTTTGTTACTTATGTGACCTACTAAGCGCGTTCTCCACACCCCTAACCATTTATGGATACATAGTTAGGCTATCAAAAATAAAAATGTATATCTAACGTGCTGTAGGCCAATACAGGGATTACTCTAGATCCTAATTAAAGGACAAAAAGGTGGGCGCTGGTGTAAGAAAATGAGAGGTACACTTAATTTTTTGTTACACATCAATACATATACGAAAGTCCTAATATTTTTACTCCAAACATGACACATTAAAAGGGCATAATGAAATACACATGGGCAAGGCAAGTAGTAAACCCTATAAAAAGTTAAACTCAATACTTCACACTCAAGTAGTCACATCACACATTGATCAATCACCATAAACGTGGCACACTGCAAGCCACACACACTACTGTGATAATGAAGGGAATTATTGCTCACTGCCCAATAATGTTAAAAGTAGTATCCCAGAAGTATGAACAACAAACAAACAAACAAACAAAAAAGAACAAAAACAAACCAAAAGAAAAACAATTCAAAAAGACTCACAAAAAAAAATTAATAAATACAATAACAAAATACAAAAGAGTCTCTTTCCCCGCGTCTCACAACGCGCCGCTGGACGCTTGGTCTAAGCAACAAAAAAACAATCATGAGAGACAATTACTCACAAACATTTACCGTTGGTAAGGATATTCATACCTGAATATGAAGACCCAGATAAAGAGGGCACAATTGTGTCCTTTAAAAAACGATCTCATGCCACTTCACTGTTATACAAAAGCAAAAGATCAAAATGCAAAAAAAAGTATACATTTAAAAGCATACATCTCATGTCATGTTAACTTCTATACCTGCATCAGTTCATTTAGAATCAAACTCAAGTACTGGTTATCACACGAGAAGTTTCTGTAAAGCAGTGGTTCTCAAACCTGTCCTGGAGTACCACCAGCCCTGCACATTTTGTATGTCTCCCTATATCTGACACACCCATTTCAGGTCTTGCAGTCTCTACTAATGAGCTCATGAGTTGAATCAGGTGTGATAGATGAGGGAGACATACAAAATGTGCAGGGCTGGTGGTACTCCAGGACAGGTTTGAGAACCACTGCTGTAAACAATTAGCGTCTCCACAAAATGTCAGTCTCAGACAGCTTCAAACAGTGGTGCTTCTACTAATAATTGAATCAAAACGGTCTTTAAAACACCAGCCATAATCTTGTGATCAAGAAAAACCTGAGCACGTCCATCAACGAGCTTTGTTCGGATGACGGAAGCCGCCTGCAGCGCTGTCATTTTGTTTTTAGACCACAAAATCAACAATGTCACTAAAGACGTGTGCTTTTGGTTGTGAGGGAAAGATAACCTTTTTCAGCTTCCCAAACAACCCAGTGTTAAAGAAACCCGTGTATGCAGTTGTTTTTCCGGAGCAGCAATGGAGTTCTGCAAGTGTGTTTGTTTGTTCCCGGTCATGAGTGAAACTGCATCAAATGTCTGTTTTGTTGGCAATCGGCGTGTAAGTGCATATAATGTAAACAACACAAACGTACAGTGAAGCCAAAGTTATCCAGGGATAATGCCATGATGTATTGTGTGTGTGTGTGTGTGTGCGTGCGCTCTTTAGCTCCGCCCACTACACGCCTCCACAAGCTCAGGTGTTTTCAGAAAGAATCGGTACAGCGTATCTGTCCTTAATAAATATGATAAAACTACAGACTCTTCGAAGATATGAAAGATGCAATACTACTCTATAGATACTTAAGATTAACATGAGATTGGCAGAATCTGTGCGTGTTATGTACCCTTTAATTAGTTAGTAGTTAGTAGATGACATGAGGCTCTCCGAAGTTAGTGACATTAAAAACAGATGGGCGCTCAAAACATACGGCTCCTGATCGAGAAATGAGATCTGCGTCCAGGTGTAGCGATCACCATTTCCTCCGGCGTCTGAAATGTACACATAAATCAGAGGATGGAAACTGTACTGTTTGTTAAACAGACATTTGATCTAGCTTAAAGGAGGGATTTATATTCAGGTAAATATGGAGTAAAATTTAAATGCACAACAAGTAATGTTTGTGTTCATGAACATATGTTGGCGGTTGTGTAGGTGGATGCTGTTAAATTGTTGTGTGTATCTGATGAATTCTGATCTGCCACAGGGCTGAATGTCATTATGGATCCAAACAGGAGCCGATTTTGCACTCTCTCTTTAATACACAGCAGAGAGTGGGTGTTTTAAACAGTGTTTTTGCACACATAATAAATCTGTCAGGACTGTCTGTCTCTCTCTTGTGTATAGCTCATACCTCTCTTTTTGTTACTTGCTCTTACTCTTATTCTTTCTCTCCTTCCAGGCAGAAAAAAATACAGGTGTCAGATGAAAGTCAGAAGTATTAAACTTAGACCCAAAGAAGTCAGTCAGGCACAATACAAAGCAATATCTCTTTGTGACCGATGTATTAGACGTAATTCTGTTTATACTTTATCAGTCTGATGAACTTAGATCAACATAGATCTAACCCATCTGCAAAGCTGTAGCATATCTGTAAGAAAGAAAAATCACAAATGAGAATTGAACCTAACAGGATTCAATGGAAAGCAACTGAGATCTGTCTCTCTTGCTTCTCAAAATTTGTATTTATTTTCTTTTTTTGGGTGGAGGAAAAGTGCTTCTCTAGAGTTTATCCTCTAGGATAGAGTGTTTTCGTTTTGGAAACAAAACAAAGCTTGAAAATGTATATTATTAAAGTGTGATCCAAACATCAAACAACATCCCAGCTAACAAACGTTCAAAACTTTCCATTTTTATAATTTTGCAAACATTTTGCAAGCATTACTTTTGAATGTTCTCTGAATATTTTGAAACATTTAAAAAACATTAGAAGAGGATCCAACTAAAATGTTTCAGGAAAAAAAAAAATCATGAATGATGTTAAATAGATTCATGTTTTTGTGCTAACATTAAGATCATTATTAAACACAAGATAACTGTAACGCATATGTTCTGTTTTGTTTAGTTTCATTTTGTTTTGGTTCCGTTTTTCCCTGTTCCTGTTTTCTTGTGTTCCCTGTCATTGTAAGCTGATCTAGGCTGTGTCTGAAATCGCCCCCTTAACTCTTAAATAGCCAGGAGCCATATCACCCTGTAGCCCAAGACTGGTTTCCCACTGAAGCTAAGCAGGGCTGAGCCTGGTCAGTACCTGGATGGGAGACCAACTGGGAAAACTAGGTTGCTGTTGGTAGAGGTGTTAGTGAGACCAGCAGGGGGTGCTCACCCTGTGGTCTGTGTGGGTCCTAACACCCCAGTATAGTGATGGGGACACTATACTGTAACAAGCACCGTCCTTCGGATGAGACGTTAAACCGAGGTCCTGACTCTCTGTGGTCATTAAAAATCCCAGGATGTCCTTCGATACAGAGTAGGGGTGTAACCCTGGCATCCTGGCCAAATTTGCCCATTGGCCCCTGCCCATCATGGCCTCCTAATATATATACGATTAGCTTCATCACTCTGTCTCCTCTCCACCAATCAGCTGGTGTGTGGTGGGCGTTCTGGCGCAATATGGCTGCCGTCGCATCATCCAGGTGGATGAGGAGATTCCCCCCTTCTATGTAAAGCGCTTTGAGTGCCTAGAAAAGCGCTATATAAATGTAACAAATTTTAAATTATTAGGGAACTATTTGAGAGGACAGCCATTTGTAGTGGTGTCCGAAACCATAGTAGACGTTATTGAGTGCACTCATTC
Source organism: Gobio gobio (assembly GCF_949357685.1). NCBI lineage: Eukaryota > Metazoa > Chordata > Actinopteri > Cypriniformes > Gobionidae > Gobio > Gobio gobio. Next base: position 17,839,401 of record NC_137111.1, on the reverse strand, counting down.
AATCCCACGATGGACCACAATAACGAGTGTACAACTGATGTACGCTCAACAGCTAGAGAATGCCCATAATACATCGTGAGAGTCACGCTGAATGAATTCCCACGTCTCACCAGGAGATGGCACCCGCAGCTGAATCAGTCATCCATCCATTTTTCAAACCGTGCTGGTCCAGCGCACACAGGTATACGTTCCTTTTTAATTGATTATTACATTTGTTTAATTACGGCTTATACATGCTAGTTTCCATGGGAAGAGTTCAAGATAAATCTTTTCATTACTACTGGAGCTGCCAGTTTGCTATGTTTCAAATGATTGTTAAACAGCAAGCAGAAACTATGCAAAAGTGGAAGCCCTTCCAGCGCCGAATTCACTCCCTCGTTTTCATTCACTCCTTCAAGTGGACTATATTAATAGTAAAGTAATGTAGGGAATAGGGAATGAGGGCATAAGGGGTGGTTTCTTAGGCTGTATCCGAAATCGCGTACTGTGTAAGTAGGTACTACATTTGAATTTGAACGAACTTCACAACTTATGTTCTATATACATATATGTATGTATTCTATATACATAGTATGTTCTATATAGTGTGAATGAATGTAGTATAAATGTAATCTGGACGTACTACATGTGCCATGTTGTTGTTATCATGTGACCTATACTAGCGTCAGTTGCCTCCCATCACCTCCATTCATAAAATCCTCTCCCGTGGCCTCATGGGATAGTAAAGTGTCCATCGTATGCACACTTCAGAATCTCGCCGGATCTCATCCGGGTACTTTTCGCCTACTGTTTTTCGAATACTATGCATTTGGACATACTATTCTGTTGACATACTGTTTTTCGCATTCTATATAGTAGGGGATTATTCGATTTCGGACGCAGCTTTAGTTTGTGTCAGTTTGTTACCTTGGTTACTGATTACGTTCACCTGTTGTTCATTTAGTTTCCTATACCTCTCCTTGTGTATTAGTTCTACTCAGTGTCGTCTTGCGTTATCATTGGCATGTTAGGTTAGTACTAGCCTAGTACTAACCTAACATGCCAACGATAACGCAAGACGACACTGAGTACTACTAGGGCTGTCAAGATTAATCGCGATTAATCAAATCCAAAATAAAGTTTGTGTTTACATAATATATTTGTGTGTACTCTTTATAATTATTATTTATATAATATTTGTTTATATAGAATACAAATGATGTAAATGTATATACATGCAAATATTTCTTAAATATATACATGAATGTGTGTGTATTCATATATACATAATAATTATACAGAGAGTACACACAAATATATTATGTAAACACACACTTTTATTTTGGATGTGATTAATTGCGATTAATCTTTTGACAGCCCTAGTTAGTACTTTTAAATTCTTCTTCCTGCATTCTCCTGCGTGTTATTTTGGATTTGCTATTAAAGAATCTATATTTAATCTCCATCATGTCTGCTGACCAGCAGACTGTAACAATAACAGACTGAATATTCTATTAACATTACTGGATGAATGTTTGCTCATAACTTTGAGAGAACCTTGCCAGAACATTTAGCCAAAGTTCAGAGAATGTTCCCTGTTAGCTGGGACCAGTGTTGCGAGTAATGCATTACAAGTAATGCACAGATACTTTTACAAGTACTGTAACTAGTAAAGTAATGCATTTTTTTATATATATATTTACAACAAAATACCCAAGTAAGTAAGGCAAGTTTCTTTATTTTCCCATTTATTGACTGACACCTCGAGAGGTCGAGAGTAAGCTCAGAGGCATTGTGTGCGCTGTGTAAACATGATGGTTATTATAATTCTAAATTAAAAGTGAGCATGCATTTACCTGCACAAAAACAGATTCAGTATCTGAATAAAAACACTGAAATGCAAACTGCAATAAATAAATGTTAAATAACACAAATATACTTCATGTATTTAATCTCACTTTATTAACCAATGTTTTACTCCGCTGAACTTCGATGATCCAATTCAGCCACACTAATAAGCAAAAATTACCTCAGCTGACTTTTGAGAACATCATCATATTTGTTTAATTATTTTAGTTTTTATTGCTAAGTAAGAGTGTTAAACTTTCTTCTCCTGTGTCCAGAATGGCTTTGTTTGAGCTGTATCCTCTACTGTACAGGTGTGAATTAGCCCTTTTTTTTCAGCCTGAGGCTTATTCATTTCACTTTTGTTGAGCTTTACATTTGCTAAAAATAGATATATATATTTAATTTAATAAAAAGCAAAAAAAAAACAAAAAAAAAAAAACAAGCAAGCCCAGCCCAGGGGGGTATTCCAGAAAGCAAGGTTAACTTATTGTCTCATATACCTTAAACTCTTGGTTGATTAAAGGTCCCATGGCATGGCATTTTTCTATTATTTTATAATGTTTCCTGAGGTGTACTTATATTGTTAGTATGATTTTTACATCATCAAATGTCATAATTTAGAAATAAAAGGCATTTTTTTCTATACTGCTGTTTGCCCTGTGGCTGAATGCCCTGTTTCAAGAGGCATGTCTGCTGTGAGACTTCAGTAAAAACGCCCACTGTTGTGATTGGCTGACATCTTTGCATTTGAAATGAGCGGAGGGGGCGTGGTTTAACGAGGTCTACGACGCACGAGCTGCTGCCAGAGAGACGGATGGACCTGAGTTCACTTCACATCAGTTCTCAGCATGTCTCAGTTCAGTGAACTGTTGTAGTTACTAGAATATACTTCAGGTTATTAGTTTATTTCTAGTCGGAGGGACTGTCACTCATGTCAGAAAGTTAGTAACTTTAGTAAATTATGGATCAGCGCTGACTCGAGACGCGAACCGTTTAGAACGATTCAGTCCGATTTGGTGAACTGGTTCTGTTCACTAAAAAGAACCGATTCAAAAGAATGATTCGTTCGCGAACCGGACATCACGGAGACGGAGCGATTGCTAACAAAGTTATTTATAGTAACTACTGAGTTGTGAGAGCGCTGTCAGCACGAGTTTATTGTGTTTGTATCTGAGAGTTCTGGATAAACACGAGTCCCAGTCACGCCGAGCCCGTCTTCATCATTATTCTACCAACTTTGTAACACATGCAATGTACCATTACAGCGAGATGAACGAGTTAGTAAGTGTTGATTATAGCATTATTTTTAGATATGTTCCAATCATATGAAAAGCGTCAGTGACGCGCATTGAGTACACAGCGCAAACAAAGACAACAACAGCAGTAATCGAATGTAATCCAGTTTATTGTGGGGATACCCTCACGCTTACCCCCCTTCTGCTTAATCTCGCGCCGCATTTGGTGCCTCCGCTGTGGGCCAGATGCAGTACTGGGGGTCCGGGATGTTGAAGGCCGACCGGTCAGTGCAGCCCGAGCCTCGGCGTGCGTGAGGTTTATCTCTAAAGAGATGTGAGTCTGCCGATGTTGAGCAGAAACTCATGACTGTATGCACATTGTAGAACAGATAGACGCGACGAGGACGTACAAAAACACTGACTCACAAGATAGAAAACACGAAAACACTGTTCTGTCGGGAGAGAGAGAGAAGCCGCAGTGTGTGCACGGATAATAAATAATTAGCTACACATAAGAAATCACTGATCACAGATCAGAAGGAACTGAAAAAAGACTTTCTCAACAGAGACACAAGACATTCTCAACAGAGCGATGAAACAATGATTCACCATGGAAACGGACGCTAAGAAAAAGCGCGCCATTCTACTTCCTCCTTCTTCTTTTGTTTAATGACGATATATATAACCTACTTAATGCACATCGCCAACTACTTGGTGGTTGTGCAATAATTTTTTCAATCTTTTCGTTTAATAAGTATTTGCTTACTTACCCTGAAAGTTACCTCTGTTTTTGGAACCGAAAGTTGAGGTTATCCGCTTACTTACTCTAAAAAATACCTGGGTATGTCACACAACCGGCTTTCTGGAATACCCCGCTGGTGATAAAAACACCTGCAAACATAATACATTTTGTAAACATAAATAGCCATCTAATTATAATATTCGCCCATGCACACAGCTTCAGCCTGTCTGCTATCAGTGGTGCTAGACAAAAATAACAAGAAGCGTTCTGCTCGAAACATCACATTTGTTCGGAGAATACAATTCAGTTATATTTAGAAACAAAGGTGTGCAGACTTCCTCAACGTGCAGTAACACACTGATGTGCGAAGTGAATGTTGTGACAAAATCATAGACTTTCTCCTATCCAGCCCCAGCAGTTATGTCATAAGACAGCTCAACTTTATTAATTATACAGTAAATCCCTTACAACACTTACAGCTCTGTTTATCTTTTATTTATATAGGTAACTCTTAATCATCTTTTCAAATCTCAGCAGTATCTTTAGTTTTAATAAAAGCTGTGTTGTAGTTAATTGCAGGAATGTCCACAAACTCTGACTTGCTCTGAACAGAGAAAGAAAGAGAAGCCGATCCAACAAAGCCAAAACGATTGTGTGTTCTAGTAAGTTTTTAGAAATCAGCAGCAGCTGTCAAGATCTGTGTGAGATAGGACCCAGGTGCAGAAGTAGTGACAATTTATTGACAAAACAGCAGACAAGACACAAGGTGGGTGAGGCGTGAGGAACTCCAATGATGGTGAAGGGCACAGGGTATGGTGACAAGCCCCTATTTTAACGATCTGAGCACATGGTCTAAAGCGCATGGGGCATGTCCAAATCCACTTCCGCTATTTTAACGGTGGAAAGGCCCGTGGTCCGCATGGGTTGTACCTAGTCTCTTAATGGGTGTTTTGGGCGTAACTTGCAATAAACCAGAGTCTCAACTCCATTCCCTTTAAGAGCCAGTTGTGCTTGCACCATGGCGGATTTGCTATTTACATGCCAGAATTTATGAGCAGAAAGACTGAATGCTTCTCCAGAGAGGAATCCTTTTATTTTTAATATTCAAACATGTTTGTGTGCTGCTGCACGTCTGTGTGTGTGTAATAATAAGCAGAGTATACATGCGTTGTTACTAATGCGCTCTTTTAAATAACACAAAAAATACTGCACTAGGTTTTTGTTGGTCAATGGCGCAGTCGTTTTCAGTTGCCTCAAAAAAGCAACGCACCAACAATGCGCCTGAAAACACCTCGTTTTCAGACCAGCACGCCCGGGTGTATGATAGGGCCCGATGACTGCTGGAACCAGCCGTGGGAGACAGCGGGCTAGACATCTGAAGAGCCAGTGGTAGCACCAGGCAAATGTTTATGGCAAAGAGCAGACAGGAGTACAATAAACCAGAGATATGATGCTTGCAATTTACAGGCAGTGAACTAATCTGGCTGACGGGCAAAGTGAACCAGCATGCCAGGGAGTTTCAGGTTGCATGACACAAAACACAACACTCACAGCATGACAAGTATGAAATAAGACAAGACTCCAACAAGAACCCAACAGAAACAATACAACAGGGAGAGACAGCAAGATTACAAACAAACAAAACTAAAAAGCAATAGCTAGAGTTACAGTACCTAAAACAAAAAATAAGAGTGGGGAAAAACCTCCATGAATCATGCGGATTCACTGAGATCACCCACAGCGGTGAACCAACAAGTATCAATGGTTTTTACCTGATCTCTGATCGGTTTTATAAATTTGTAGACGTTTTAATGTGACATTTGTATAAATTAAAATGAATATTATATTTGCATAATTAATAGTTTTTAATAGTCTCTTATTGGCCTGTTTAGCTGAGCCACCATAGAACAAAGAAAACTGATTAAAGAACACATATTATACAGACATTTGATATTTATTTTGCCTTGTGAAAAAGTGCACTTTATTATACTTTTATAAAGTGTACTTGTTGCGCAAATCATATACTTTAAAATAGCACACAAGTGTGAATTACATGTAATGTTTTTGCTGCTCAAGTGCATTTAATTTCAAATGTATCACAGATTAAGTTCATATTGAATGCAATTAGTTGTACTTTTGAGTAATTTTTTAAAACAACTTAAGTTGGACTTTAATACAACTTTATATGTACTTTCATAATTGCTTCTAGTGTCTTAAAGCTACACTGTGTGATATTTTCCCCCATCTAGCGGTTAAAGGGTATATGACCATCCAGGGAATATTAGTTTCTCTTCCTCTCAATTCCGATTTCGTTTTAACTCCTACGGTGGCCGATTTAGTCCAAGATTAACATGGCTTCCAGTTTGACTGCGTCCACATTCGACACGGTACCATCGAGTGTTAAAACGCGAAAGGTGAAGCTTGAATTTACGGGTATGTCCCTCTTTGGCTAATGTACTTTCAAGATGGAGGGGAAACATGGCGACCCGCATTCGAACCCCTTACCCGTATGTATTTTCAATGGCATATTATACTTTATTACTTGAAAGAAGTAAATATACATTAATGAGCAGCACATATATTTTTGAAATAACTAGGTGTTTTTAGCTAAGAATAAACTAAAAAAGTTACAGTGTAGCTTTAAAATATAGTGCACTGTTCAATGTACTGACAGGCAATTCATGTGAACTAAAATATACACTTAAGTGGGAATGTTTTTGACTAAATGCATTTTATTTGTAATTCATTTAAAATGTATCACAGACTATGTTCATGTTAAATGCAATTAGTTGGACTTTTGAGTTTTGTTGTTGAGTCACTTAAGTGGGACTTTCGTATATATGTACTTTTTTAAATATGTTAAAAGTGTAGTTCTGAAATGCACAAGAAAAACCCAAGAAACACTTTACAAAAACTTTAACTCTCATTTGGAAAGAGTCTGGAGGACAATGAGGCTTATATGCACAATCTCACTCATATACAAAGGTACCTAAACCTACCCATCACAGAACACATTCTGCATTTTTACATTTTCAGAAAACATCCTGTATGATTTATAAGATTGTTTCCTTACGGGGACCTAAAAAATGTCCCCACAAGGTCAAAATTTACTGGTATTACTTGTGGGGTCAATTGGTCCCCATAACGTAGGGATTACCAGTACACACACAATATCAGAAGCAAACACACAGTACCTCACACACACAACCCATTAATTAATACAAACAAAATGTAAAGAAAAGTATCATTCCATGTACAACACTAAAATTCAAAACTTTGGGTAATGCTTTACAATAAAGTTTTATTAGTTAACTACCGGTACTTCATTTAACATGAACTAAGAATGATGTATGCGATATATAGAATAATAATACTTTAAACATTTATTAATCTTAGTTCATATTAATTTCAACATTTACTAATGCATTCTTAAAATCAAAAGTTGGGTGTTAATTTAGTTAATGCACTGTGAACTAACATGAACAATTACTATACATTTTATTTACTAGTTTTGAGCAATATTTTATATAAGGTTAACAAAGATTAATAAATACTGTACAGAAATAAAATAAATATTGCTCATCATTGTTAGACCATGTTGTAATACATTAACTAATGTTAACAAATGAGATCCTATAGTAAAGGGTTACAGCCCTTATAAGCTCTTAAACCTTTAGTTTACTAGCACCAAAAATAGGACCAAAAGGTTTCTTCTAAAATCTTATTCCAGCATTACAGTGAATGAATGTAAAAAAAACAAATAAAAAAAACCCCTGAAGAACTCCGAAGGCACAAAAACAAGAAATCCAAAATAGTTTGTCACCAACTATTTTGAAGTTGTTGGAAAGTGCTGTTTATGTCAATGTCCCAAAAGCTCTTCATCGGCAGAAAACTTCATGGACATTTGAAGTTGTGCACCATCTCTTCACAGTAGATGCAAATAAATCTACTGAAAAAAATAGTAAATGGACAGTAAATGGAAAGTAAAAAAAATACATATACCTTGAGGAAAAAACAGAAAGAAAACAATTGTTTATAAAACAGATCTATTATTATAATTGGCTCAATTGAATGAAAGCGATAGATGTACAGTTGCGCTCCAAAGTTTATATTCACATTGTTCATAAATGTTAATTTTAGCAATAAGTGGGATCATAAACATTAGTATGTTGTCTTTTTATTTAGTACTTCCCTGATGAAGCAGTTTATTGTGCAAGGTGTACGTAAACTTTTGACTGCAACTGCATCAAATTACCTCAGTCGTCCTCAGGGCAACATCGTAGTCGAATGCTGGGAGAAGTTCCTACGTTTCCCACAAAAATCAGGATTCTACTGACCAGACCATCTTCACTGACACTGGGCTTTAAAAATAGAGAACATTTTTATGAACGTTTTTATTCCCACTATATAAATAACCCAAGACCCATTCAGATTGAGAAAGGTATTCTTCAATTTTTCCTCATCTTGCCTTGCAAGTTTCATCTTACCATGCACCCTCTCCATGAATAATGTTCCTGTATTTACCACGGCTGGCACAGCAATGCTGCGGACACATTCCTTTGGCTTGTTACCTGTAAAATATATGATGATTAGGGGGATCTGTAAATGCGCAGGTGGGAATTTATTACTTTTTAAAAGCATTTAAAAGCTAGGATAGTTAGATACTTGATAGCAGTGTTTTAGCTTGTAGTGTGTGATCAGTAGTGCAATAATTCATGACAAAACTTCTACCATCACCTCATCAATATGGCTCTGTGATTCCACAAAGCTTGCTCTGGATCTCCAATAACAAATCTGTACTGTATACAAAAGGAATAAATAACTCCAGATAAGCACAAAAACACGTGTGTGTGTGTGTGTGTGTGTGTGTGTGTGTGTGTGTGTGTATATATATATATATATATAATATTATGCCCTAATTTTGTGCTGGTCCCCCTTTTGTTGCCAAAATAGCCCTGACCGGTCAAGGCATGGACTCTATTAGACCCCTGAAGGTGTGCTGTGGTATCTGGCACCAAGATTTTAGCAGCAGATTCTTTAAGTCCTGTAAGTTGTGAGGTGGGGCCTCCATGGATCGGTCTTGTTTGTTCAGCACATCTCACAGATGCTCGATTGGATTGAGATCTGGGGAATTTGGAGGCCAATTCAACACCTCAAACTCGTTGTTGTGCCATTTTTGCTTTGTGGCAGGGCGCATTATCCTGCTGAAAGAGGCCACAGCCACCAGGGAATACCGTTTCCATGAGAGGATGTACATGGTCTGCAACAATGCTTAGGTAGGTGGTACGTGTCAAAGTAACATCCACATGGATGGCAGAACCTAAGGCGTCACACTGCCTCCGACGGCTTGCCTTCTGTTCATAGTGCATCCTGGTGCCATGTGTTCCCCATGCACCCGACCATCCACGTGATGTAAAATAAAATGTGATTCATCAGACCAGGCCACCTTCTTCCATTGCTCTGTGATCCAGTTCTGATGCTCACGTGCTCACGTTGGCGCTTTCGGTGGTGGACAGTGGGCAGCATGGGCACCCTGACTGGTCTGCGGCTATGCAGTCCCATACACAACTGCGATGCATTGTGTATTGTGACACCGTCACAATATTATAATACATTCTAATATTCTAATACATGCTGCCTAATATATCCCACCCACTAACAGGTGCCGGGATGAAGAGATAATCAGTGTTATTCACTTCACCTTGCCAGCAGCCATATCACCCTGTAGCCCAAGACTGGTTTCCCACTGAAGCTAAGCAGGGCTGAGCCTGGTCAGTACCTGGATGGTAGACCAACTGGGAAAACCAGGTATCTGTTTGGAAGAGGTGTTAGTGAGGCCAGCAGGGGGTGCTCCCCATACCTGTCAACACTCCTGTTTTTGCAGGGAGTCTCCCGTATTTCACAGCCATCTCCCGTCCCCCTCCCGTTTTGTTATTTCTGCCGAGAATCTCCCGTAATTTGTATGGCCCAAACCAGTATCATGTGCACAGGCAGCGCAGCCAGAATAGAGTTCTGTTTCACGCTTTAACTAACAATAACACACACAATTGACCTATCGGTAAGCCCCGCCCCCCTTAGTTACTGTTGCTAACTCGGACAAACAAACGGAGTTGCTATATCTTACAGTGACAGCTGTCAGTGTGAAAACCTTATCCCATGATGTTTTTGGACACAGAATGTAGCGTATATCCCGTCCGAATGATGGCCAAACTTTACTGATGGCTTATCAAGTTTATTATGTGTTTTTTCACTCCAAAAAATCATCGTAAGAGCTGAACAAACAAAGCATAAGAAGTGCGCATTAACGTCTCATTCACAAACTCTCTCTCTCCGTTGCATTACCATTAACATACACAGCAAATTATACAAAAACACACAAACAACTAACAGTAAACAAACATATACACAAACCGTATGCCTTTTCGAGGGTGCAGTTAATAACTGGTAAACTTTGTATCTGCAAAACAACTCCGATAAACTGCTTGCGAGCTCTACCTTTCACTACGTTACCCATAGACTATAATGCCCATCAAAATAGGAGTCCTCCTTAGTAGGACAGATAATGTAGACCTTAAACAAATCATAAATTAAATTAATTTACAAATAACCAGTTTAATATGGAGAGGCACTGAAATGTAGACCTTCGTGTTTTTGACCTACAGTGTTACATGACGTGAGAACAGTTAGTTATTACGGTTTGTATGTTAGCAGGGACTTTAATCGTAAATTAACGAGAGTATGACAAACAGAAAATCCTCTCAGGATCCCTGGAATCAGTGCTACAGTACCTCAGGCACGACATTCTAGCATTTTTGTATCATAAACACCATCAAACCGATGAGAGCTTCGGATTTTCCAATGTTTCTCTATGGCGCTGACACCTAAAGATGTCCGAGTTCCGGTCCCAGCGCAACTGATACTCAACTGCTATTGGCTCATCTGCGTTCGAGGGGAGGGGCTTACCGATAGGTCGATTATGACAAATGAGTTCAATAACGTCTTAAATGAATGTAAAGAGTTGGGAGGAAATGAGACACATGTGAGATCCGCTTCATGTGCGACAGCGGAAAATCTTAGTGACAGTAACCCCTTATGATGACAATGTAACGAACAAAAGTAATTACTCACTGCTTTTTAATAAGGATTAATCTATATAAAATGTATAATTAATGCAGTGCAAACAGTTTGATATAACTTTTCAATTTCTGTATATTTCCTACTTGTTATAGAGGTAGAAGGGCACAGGTAGTCTACATATGAAATGTATTATGGGTTTATGTTTTTAAATTCACTTAAATATTTTTTGAAGCCTAATAAATGTTAATGTGTTATTTCATTGAAGTGTCAATGAAATGTTATTTAATAGAGACCTTCATTCATAAAAAGATGTCAAGTGTCAATTTGGAGATTAACTGAAATTATAACATTATACAATATATTAAAATATTACGTGTTTTTAATGGCGATTAATCACAGAAAAAATGTGATTTTAATCTAGTTCATTTTTATAAAAAATTATGTATTAACATAATACCCCACCCCCCCACTCACAAGTCTCCCGGATTTTGATACTCAAATGTTGACAGGTATGGTGGTCACCCTGTGGTCTCTGTGGGCCCTAACACTTCAGCATAGTGATGGGGACACTGGTAACCAGCACCGTCCTTCAGATGAGATGTTAAACCGAGGTCCTGACTCTCTGTGGTCACTAAAAAATCCCATGGCACTTCTCGTAAAGAGTAGGGGTGTAACCCCGGTGTCCAGGCCAAATTCCCTCTATTGGCCCTTATAAATCATGGCCTCCTAATAATCCCCATCCATTGAATTGGCTCTATCACCCTCTCTCTTCTCCACCTATCGCTGGTGTGTGGTGAGCGCACTGACTCCGTTGTAATGTGGCTGGCTTCCAAGTGGATGCTGCACACTGGTGGTGGTTGATGACTGTAAAGCGCTTTGGGTGTACAGTAGTACATATGAAAGCGCTATATAAATGCCTCATCCATCCGTGTTCATAATGTGATGCCTGATCGGTGTAGACAGTTCTCAGAACTTAATAGTTTAAATGAATATGATTTTCACACCTGGAATCATTCACATAATTCATTCATGCTCTATATCTAATAACAAACCGTTTGTTCTTCTAGAAAGATGCTATTGTTGTCATACTTGGGTGTGATAAATAACAAATGTATACACTTCACATGATAAAACAGTCCATGTGCCGAGTAGGTATATTTCGAAAGGCTGTTTATTTCCTGTTGTTATCAGAGACTATTAAAAGATTTGAGCCCATCATAAATTCAGATGAATTCTCCTGCATGAGTCAGTGGCTGTATTCAGATGCGACAGCTCACTGTTTATTTATGCTTCAGTGTCTTCTTCATCACTGCTGGAGCTTTACATTGTCTGTGCAGTTTGAAGAGCTTCAGCTTTATTTTGTTGTGTGCAAATCAATAATAAACACATTATAACAAAATAAGGTATCATTTTCCAAAAAGTCTCTTTCACATACATCAACGTCACCTTGTTTTTATTGCTTTAGCGATGTCTATAATATACACAAAACCTTTTTGGTACTTTGACAGCTGTCTGGCTCTCTCAGAAAAACAACAAGGGTTCAATATATCATTGAAGTTTTCTAACATCATACAGAAGTTTCTGTTTCATTGACAGCTGTTGATTCATCATAACACATCTGAGTGTCTTCGAGTAGGAGTCCGAGTTCAGTAGACCAAGAGGCAATAATCATATGCGCTTTCCTAGAATGTCTTTTCTCTTTCTCTGAATGCTGCCTTTAGCAGCAAGAATATGCAAGTCAATGCTGCAATATTTCTAAATATTTAGTCATTTAATGCTGTTTATCACAGATTACTTACCCATGCATTGTGAATGTTTAACTTTATTTACATTTTTGTGTAATTACAAATGTTTGCCCATTAGAGGTCGAGCATCTGTGAAAATGTGAACAATTTTAACAAAATAAGAGAGATCATACAAAATGTTATATTTTTTATTTGGTACTGTCCTGAATAAGATATTTTACATTAAAAAAAGTTTACATTTTGTCCACAAGACAAAAAAAAAAAAATTCTAAAAAGAATTTATTCAAATGACCCCCGATCAAAAGTTTATGAGCCATTTATTCTTAAAACTGTGTGTCGTTCCCTGGATGATCCACGGCTGTTTTGTAGTTTTCTTATGGTTGTTCATGAGTCTCTTGTTTGTCCTGAGCAGTTCAACTGACCAACGTTCTTCAAAAAAATCCTCCAGGTCCTGCAAATTCTTCAGTTTTCCAGCATCAACCCTCTCCAGCAGTGACTGTATGGTTTTGAGAGCCATCTTTTCACACTGAGTACAATTGAGGGACTCAAAGACAACTAATAAAAAAAAGGTTGAAACATTCACTGATGCACCAGAAGGAAACACAACGCATTAAGAGCAGAGGAGTGAAAACTTTTGGACAGGATGAAGATGTCAAATGTTTTTAAAAAAATTTTTTATTTAGTACTGCCCTTCGGAAGCAACGGAAGATACTTACGTTTTGCGGAAGACAAATTAAGTACAATTTACCTTGATTTTCAAATTCATCAAGTTTCTAAAGTTTCCTTCTGGAGCATCAGTGAATGTTTGAACCTTTTTTAATAGTTGTTTTTCAGTCCCTCAATTGTCCTCAATGTGAAAAGATGGATCTCAAAATCTTACAGTCACTGATAGAAAGGGTTCAAATATGCAAAAGATGCTGTAAAAATTAAGAATTTGTAGGACCTGAAAGATTTTTCTGAAGAACATTGGGCAGTTTAACTGCTCAGGACAAACAAGAGACTCATTAACAACCATCACAAAACAAAAACAAAAACAGCCGTGGATCATCCAGGGAACGACACACAGTATTGAGAATCAATGGTTCATAAACTTTTGAACATGGTCATTTGAATAAATTCAGCTATTTTTCTTCTTCTATTTTTTGCTATATGTAAACATTTTTTATGTAAAACATCTTATTCAGGACAGTACTAAATAAAAAATAACATGCATTTTGTAAGATCTCTCCCAGATTCTGCAAGCGGATCACATATTTCTTTCTTGCAACTATATATTGCTGCATAATCTAATATTCATAACAGCAATAATATAATATAATACACATTGCATTATACATGTAAAAAGTGTTAATAATGTATACATATTTTAATGCTTAAAATATTAGTATTCACGTAATTCTACCCTTGTGCCTTAAATGATACATGTATGAAAGTTAAATATGATTATACTACGGGGCTGAATGCTTGAATCTGAGCCACATTTTAAGGTGTGCAATTATTTTCCAGTAAATGCACAGCTAAGTAGTTCCAGGCAGGTCTTGACCACATTACAGTTCCATATCACTTCGTCACTGATTTCAGTTATGTCAAAGATCCTTACAGCCCACAACAGCAACTGAACCAAAAACCACAAAGACACTTTGCTTTGCATCCGTGACCACATTACCACCCGCATTATCACCCTTTTTTCCTAATAATTCAATGGCCCTTTGTCAATTACTCCTTACACAAAGACTTGTTGTTTAGCTATTGTAAAGTTTGTAAGCATACACTGCAAGTACCATGAACAGAACAGACACAATTATTTGTATGACAATTAAACATCCACATTTCATGTTCATATTGTAAGAAGAGCTCAGAGTTGCTGATTATGATTACGTTCACAAACTAATGCCATTCTTTCTAATGTGTGTTTCAGCTGTGACCAGTGTGAAGTTATGGGCCATCGACAGACAGTGCTTCCAGACCATCATGATGAGGACGGGGCTCATCAAACATGCAGAGTACATGGAGTTATTAAAAAGGTGAGCAGCTGTCTCATCATGGTAGTGCATCTCTTTCTTTATCCGACATCTTAATTTGCATAATGGCACCCAGAGAAGAGCGCATGGGGGCATATTTTACATATTAAAGACAGAATTCTCAATTCTGCATTGTTGGGCTCCTGAGCCACACTGGATGAAAGAAGTCTTCATCAAATACTTTAAAGACACTGAGGCAGAACAGACGAGTTTCTTGGAAGCTACAGCAATTCATTGCTGCAGAAACTCTCTATAGCTCCCAATCTCCTTCCTCTCCTCCTTTCATGATCTCTCTCTGTCTCTCTTTTAGGCTCTCCGTCTTATGTATTAACATGTGAAAAATGAAAAGTAATGCAATCGCTTTAAATGAATCATCTAATGTGGTTTCATCTAATGTTAATGATATTACCCCATCCCTGCTGCTGTATTTATTATTTTAATAATTAGACCAAATTTGTTTCAATTATGCTTTGAACCTACAGCCATTAACAAACAAAAGCGGAGTGCATGTGAATGCATGCTGAGCTGACATTTTATGGATCTGGTTTATAGGTTCATATTTAATTGAACCTGTTATATAGAATATTGTCTTAAACAGATCTAGACTCACACCTATTATGCAACATTGTGTGTGTCATCCCATGATTTATTACTGAGGCTATTTACAATAAGCTACTTAACTCTTTCCCCGCCAGAGTTTAAAAAAAAAAGTTGCCAGCCACCACCAGCGTTTTTAATCATTTTCACAAAATTTTCATGGCACCCCAGAATATTTTGTTGTATGAATTATCTGAATGCATAAAAGCCTCTGCTTTTAAACAAACATTTTATTCTAGTTTAACGGGTTCTCTTTTAATCAACGCTTGAATGTGGGTAAGATTCATTTAAAAAAGCAACATTTTGAGCATAAAGCTGAGAAAAACATGTTTTTGTCATAGACTACATCCAGATCGGATTCAGAATGATGATCAAAACACGGATGGAGTAGATCGAGACCATCAACACCCCTAGTATTTGCACAGTCCTAACCACTTCCTGGGTCGATATTTCATTCAGCAACATTAGGCAGTTTTAATTTGTATGCTGTTTAATGTTGATGAGATTTTGCATATGCATCTGCTTGCATACAGAATTATTAGGCACATAGATTTTCTGATAATTTTTCTTTTCAGGCACATTTGACCAATTCCAAACCACATTAATCTTAACTACTATTAATTTTGTATTTAATCATTTTTAAGTGATTATATAATTGTTCATGAAGGCTGGAAATGAAAAACACCTTATAAACACCCATATTCAGGTCAGGTGTGCAGTTATTAGGCACGTTTTCTTTTACAGACCAGCATCACATCCTCTCGTACCACTGTTTGAGCATCTTCCAGAATCTGGCAGTAAATTTTGGGAGTTAATGTTTAGTCCATCTCTGCAAAATGGACTTCAAGATTGGCTAAAAATGAATTCCCAAAACTTACAGCCAGATTCTGGAAGATGAATTCTTCAAACTGTGGTACAAGAGGATGTGATGCTGGTCCTTCAAGAGTCACTCTCAACTTATCTGTCTATAAAGCCTATAAAAAAACAGTCTTCATGTATTTTACAACACTTCAGCTTGTGATTCTTATTAAGTGAGGGTAATTTTGTTTTAGGATTCTTTACCTAACTTGAGTCTCTGAGATCCTGACACTTCTGGAGACTCCAGGTAGGTTGCAGTTCTGGAAAATGGTGGCGCTGGAGACTAAAGGGTTCCTGGTGGTTTCACACTTAATTCTTTTGCCGTTAACGTGTATTTTCTTCGCCACTTGTTTTTGTCTGACCCTGCTGACCCAATGAGCATTTCACTGTCCAACGGTCATGCCTTAACTGCAATTTCTAGTATTGTATCCTTCTCATGGGCATTTCATATTTTTTGTCTTTTCAGTCTGAGTTCAATCTCTTTTTTGGCTCATTTTATCTGTAAAAGAAAACGTGCCTAGTAGTTCTGCACGCAGTGTATGCTATTGCTTGTTTCTGCTGCTTCTTCACATGTTTTTTGATCAGGAGATTCAGTACTCTTTCAGAAGATGTCATAGCACCCCCTACCGTTTAACAGTGAAAACACAGAAAGCTGAAGAATTTCCTCTTTCCACTGACACAGGTCTTAGGAAATGATGAATCACAGTATTCATAAAGTATAGGCAAAAATATGCTGATGACCTACTTTTTCCAGCGAGATTCTGAAGTATATGCATACGATGGACAATAAACTATCCCATGAGGCCAATTGGATAGTAGTATTATTGAATGACCCCATTTTTTAACACATGGTTCAAATAGCTTTTCTATTTGAAAAATGGTCAAAATCAGTGATCAAATTTTTTGGTAAGGCTCAAAAAAATGTGGCGTGGTGCGATAGCCAGCTAAGTCATTATCCATTTTCGTTAAGCTTTAAATGTGCATTTTACATTTAACACATACTTTAAATATAACAGGATTGGCACAAAACATGTTTGTAATTTTTTTTTTTAACAAAGTGAATACTGTCAGAATCTATTCATATAACAGTATTTAAATAACAAAGTAAAACTATCAGTAAAATTGAATAACTGTTGGTACTTTGCAAGGCTTGTTGACATTTTTAGTTGAATATTAGGCGGATACATCCCATCATGGTGCTTCCCAAATGTCTATGATGGTTACAGCCCTGATACTTTAAATCTCAGACGGGAAAATATGATTTCTTGAAAGTTCATCAGCAACCTTTTCAAATGAAATTATGTAATTTTCAGACACAAATGTTTGCTTAGAATGGCCTGTCCATAACACCTTTAGATTTCTCTGCTGCAGTCTGTAATAGGAGACTTTAATGGCCCGTTGAATATTTTATGGCATGTGAAATATTTATGCTGGAGCTCTTGTTGATGTATGATCATCTCATGACACACAGCAGTGAAACGTGGATGCAGTCCGTCTCTATAAACGTGTGTGCATTTACTAATGCAACAAGACAAAGTTGCACAGATCTCATCAGGGACCATCTACGGCCCCCCAGGACAGCGGATCAGACGGCCTTTCCTGCCATCTCATGCTAAACATGATTCATTTAGATTTAGATAAATTACAGCTTTTATTACATAATCTAGATAATGCCTCGGCTTTGTGGCTAATGGGCTCAGCGTATACAAATTAGCCAGACGAAAACCTTTGCCTCCATTACGCAACACATGCCCATGTTTAGAAATGTTGTATTCTAGTGATTGAGGGATATTATTGTTGTTTCCGTGGCAGAGAACAGCTCTGGGTTTATTTCATTGTGTGATGGTGACCAGCTGTTTGAACCATCTCCGGTCAGATAAGAAATGTACCCGATGTACAGTGATATTCAGTACTATGAAGTGTGGGAAAAGCAATGAAAGTGTGTTGAAAGTTTCTGAGGATAATCATTTAAATATTTGTTATTTTGAGGGAATAAACACTGAACTTGCATAACATTAACAAACAGCAAAGACCCATCACCCTTAAATAAGGATCTCTTCCATCACACATTTACAGATGTGATCATTTCTTTCTTTTTCTTCTTTTTACAACATAAATGACGCAAGTTGTCTCTCACTGACAGTGTCCTGACGTTCCGGGGTCTTCCAGAAGAAATATTGAGCAAGCTGGCTGATGTCCTTGAGGAGGTAAGAGATCTTTAAACACACACACACTGGTTTGTTTTGCTATCTAAATGAGGACGTTCCATAGGCATAATGGTTTTTATACTGTACAAACTACATTCTATCCCCCTACACTACCCCTAAACCGGAAAGATTCTGCATTTTAACATTGTTTATAAATTAAAACTATTTTAAATATGAGGACATATAAAATGTCCTGCAGTATTCCTTTGGACACCTTGTTCTTATTAGCAACTATTGGTTTCATGTCTGTGTTAGCAAAGTCACCGTCTCAACACAGTGTTCTTTCTTCGCAAGTCGCCTTAAAAAGTATATAATTTCCTTCCCGGGAATGATCCAATGATGCAACAGAATTAAATGTTCACTGTTTTTATGTTCCTTGCCATACATTTTAGTACTAGATATTCTATTATAGTATTATTTAATTAACTTTTATTTTTAGAGGTTAAGCACCATCAGACACTATAATAAGACAATGGAGTCTAGCCCTACAAAATGTCATTTTTAATTTTCCACACAAAAAAAAACCTTTTTCCAAACTCCTCCTAGGCTGTTGGTCAGGGGCCGTATTCACAAAACATTTTAAAGCTAAAAGTAGCTCCTAACTTGCGATTTAGGAGAAACTCTTAAAAATAATGGGTGTGTCAGTCCTGATTTTATGCTCTAAGAGTATTTCACAAAACATTTTAGCGCTAAAACTAGCTCCTAAATCAGTGAAACGTTAGGGGTAGTCAAGAGGACTCCTAAGTCACTAAGGACCAAATCACAAGCAATCCTGATGACTGTTGCGGACATTTCTCCCATTTCTAAATTCCCTTTTGCTTCCTGTCTACTCACTGTCCTATCATAATAAAAAGGCAAAAATGCCAAAAATGATATTTATTTATTAAATAAGTAAATTGATAAATAAAAAAATAAATAATGTCTGATTACCTGTGGCAGTTGTTTCACGAGTTCACACTTACAAATAATAGAGTAAAAGAGTAAAACAAGCCAATTTGGGGTACTGTCCGAGGGATTCGAGGGCTCCGAGCTCAGAATTTAGCCAGAACACAGAGTTCTCTCCCGAATCTCCGGCTGGGCCGAGAGTTAGGAGTCAGGGTGGTGGAGGGATGCAGAAATCTGTCGAGATAGATGAGCCGGCTGTGTATACTGGATACTGGATATACTCGAGCTGATTAGATAGTGCTCCTCACAAATTTTGTTTATAAAACATAATTTGTCGCTTGAATTCTGCAATATCTCAAAATGCAGACATGTAAGAGGCTGACAATTAGCTGAACATATACTTGTTTAATTAGTGACACTTAGCCTACTTTTTAAAATCTTTATTTGAATATGGCAAAATTCTTAATTTAAAACCTTTATTTGAATATGGTAAAATGATACCTCATTCTACAATATTTCTATAATTCAATCACTGACAGAGACTCCTCCCCCATCAGCCAATCACTATGGCCATAGTTAGTAAGCATGCTGACATCATCCATAGCAACAAGGTCAACCCCTCCCTTACTCTTAGCTTAAGACTTCTCTCTATTCCTTAGTAAAAGTTGCTCTCAGCAGCTTTGTGAATAGGATTTAAGAGAAAGCTCTTAGCTAAGAACTTGTACTGCTATTTAGGAGAACTCTTAGTGCTAAGATCAAATGTTTTGTGAATACGGCCCCTGATCTTCAGCAAAATAGGCACACAGCAGCTAGGGATGGTGCTGGCAAAAAAATGAGAGATTTTGATTTGTCAAAGCATTGCAAAGTTACAAGTTAATGAATTGGTCAGGCAGTGCCCATTTTTACGATTTGAACTATAGCTGCTGAACTCAATGTCCAAGCTTGACACAAAGACATGACAATGGCTACGTTTACATGTGGAATACATAGGCGTGGAACAAGCTGTTGTAGTTGTTGAATGAAGTGTCATTCTAAAATTATCCTAGCACTCATCTGTGAAGTGGAGCAGGACATTGTGCCATTAGTCCTTCCATCATACTCTCCTCCACAGGTGGCCGGTTTTGGGCGCGGACAGGGGCATTTTTACGGCTTGATAAATATAACCAGCATGGCACAACAGTTCATATGCTCATTGTCTCCTAATTAGGACCCGTAATGGATAAATATTAAGTCTGCTGTTTAAAACAAAGAAAATTAGCGTCCGATTGAAACAAAAGTTTGTGCATGTAAACATAGCCATTCTGAGGACGCTGACCAAGTTTCATAAAATAAGTGGTGCTACAATAAAAAAAATAAACAAAATTATAACTCTGCAATCATATGATCCATGAAGTTGAAAAGTGGTATGCATCTTCTTTGGTGGACGTCCTAACATATCCCCTAATATAACTTGCATACTTCACAAAACATGGCAGCCAATCAAATTTCAGTGGCTAATAACATCAAATCTGAGTCGCCTACTGTTACAAAAATGTATTTATTGTGAAACTGAATGTGTGAAAATCAACTTTTGTGAAAATCAGTCACAAAGTGGCACTATAATAAGTGACTTTACATTTCCGCAAAAATCTAAATTCTTGTTTATTATGAATCCTTGCTTTAAGCCTGAACAATAGTACATCTAGGCCTGAGGCCTATTGCACAAAACTAGGATAAGGGATTAAGCCGGGATATCTTGGTGATCCTGGCTCAATTTATCCGTGATCCGGTTGCACTAAAGCTGGATAGGGTGGCAGTTGGATGTTATGGTATAAATTACCATGGAGATTTATTCTGTGGAGCTAGCCTGCTCCAGACCAGGCTAAATTCCAGGATCTATTTAATCTCATCCCTTATGTCAGTCAGCAGTCACCACAAACGGAAACCAATAGTTATTCCACTGCCCACTACACATTGTTATCACATATAACTAGACCCACTGTCATTATTTAAACGTTTGTGATCATAATTTCAATAATTTTGGATAAATTATGATTTTTAGATGATGTTGCTATCATTAGATAATTTACGGTTTCCCATAGACTATAAGGCTATATATAAAAATGATAGAATATTGGGGCCACAGAGGAAAAAAAAGAAAAGTCACAGACTTCGAAAAATTACGTCATAAAATTGTAACCCGTTGTTTTAGAGGAAGACGGTTGTTAAAATGACAGCTGTGGGGCATTTCGTGGAATTGTTCTTCAGTATGGTTTCACAAACAAGGACATACTTAATCTTTTGGCACATCAGCGTCACATTGTCATAAGTATCAGGACTGTAAAAAGAATATGCATCTTTTCCGCAGAAAGAACCAGCCTCATAAATGTATGACTTTTTCCTTCTTCCTCAGTGTGGCCCTAATACTCGGTCGTATAAAATACACATTCCATATAAATATAAAAACACAAAGTGTAACATTAGGTTCCTTTATTGAATAAGGATAAAACAAAGCAGGTAAACCATCAGCTCCTTTCGAAACTGAAGTCACACAGTGACTCAACAATACAACAAAAGGATAAATACACATTCAAAGATAGAGATTATATATATATATATATATATATATATATATATATATAAATATATATATATAAATATATATATATATAAAAAACACACCCCGCTTGTCTGCACACTGAAATAAATGCAGGACAAATCCATACACATCAACTGAACAGACAAATGAATGGAAGCAGTAGCCTCCCTGCAAGCTTGTATTACACACAGTATACAGCACAAACATCATAAGAGGCCAAAAAAAAAAAAAATCGGTGGACAGCATAAGAAGCAGAGTACAACGGCTAAGATTAAACTGTACTACTGAGCGTAGTAATTATGTAAGCCTTTGATTATAATTTATCAAAGCCACAGTGTGATGGGGTTACTTTACACAATTTCACTCATATCTGTTGTCCATTTCAATTAAAAGTTTAACTGTTTCATAATCAGAGTGCAACTGTGTTTTTGGAGATGTGAATGAACTATTTGGATTGTAATTGTGATGTTTCAGCGGAGCGGTGAGTGTGTAATTGTGCACTACTTACGCATTCAGGAGGTCTGCAATACTTTTTCTCTTTGCTTTATCACTGTGGCGGTGTTGCCTTTCTTCTTAATTAGGCCCTATGTCTTTTACCTCCTCGTATGCCTCCATGAGGATTTGTGCCTCCAACGGGGAAAAGTACGCCGCTCTAGTTGCCATGGTGAATCAGTGAATCTGTGATCGGTGGCGGGTCTATTTGAGTGAGCCGTGAGCGCGCACCTATCCAAGATTGGTTTAACCTGGCTTGATGAATCCGTGTCTGCTCATCCTGGCTTGGTCTTTGTGCAACCAATTAAGCCTGGATGCACTTGTTTTGGCTTCATTGAGCTCAGCTCAGTCATTTATCCTGGATGTCTTAATTCTACTTTTGTGCAACGGGCCTCTGGGGCCTATACCATGAAGCTGGTTTAGCTGGCTAGCCAGATATGTTTAAGCTTAGTTTGTGCCAATCCTGGGTTTTAGGTACCATTAAAGTGGTTTGGCTTTTAGCCGTGTTCATCTCCATAGTAACTTACTCTCCACGGCTAACCTGCTCCAGGGCAGGTTATGTTCTGGATAAGAGATCTCAAACTGAAATTGGACCAATCAGCTGTGAGCAAAGTGACACAGCTCTGATGCAATAAAGTCACTCCCCTTGTTTCTATAGGTCACTATAGCAAATGTTTTTAAAAGATTAACGCGTCTGGCTTTTAACAATGCTTATTTATAATAATAATACTTTTGAATGATTTAGATATAATTTATGTAATTATACCCTTATATATTTTAGTTAATCAATCATTAATAGGCACTTATTTAAAATTAATATTAATAGCCTATATAAAGGTCATACAAATAAGCTTTAAAATCAATAAATAAAGCTATAAAAATGACTACATGTGATATTAAATGTTCAATTCTCTCTATATATCAATTAAACTAACTTCATAACTTTTACTTGCATTGATGTATAATATATTTCTTTAAGTTATCCTCTTTCATAGACAGCTCTTTTCTTCCTGTCTGTTTGTTTAAATTCTTAATATTTTTCAATCATGTAATATTCTGCAGAAGAGAGAAATGAATCTCAGTTTCACTGATCCACAGCATGTGATTGGCTGTTCACTACTGATGTCACAGCTAAACTCCTAAACTCAGGATCAAAGCCTGAGTTGACAGAGAAAGCTGATGATCAGCATCATGGGACCAACAAAGCCTGAATAGATTGGTTTGGTTTTGTCAACTCAAAACTAATCCTGTAACCCTGAGTTTGTTAAACTACCATCATGGTACAGGCCCCTGGTTTTACAGACAGGGCTTAGACTAAGCTAGGATTAGGCCTTAGTTCAATTAGGACATTTAAGTAGCTTTTATAAATATGCCCTAAAAAAACCCACTACTAGTCAAGTCAACTTTATTTATATAGCGCTTTTAACAAATACAGATTGTTTCAAAGCAGCTTTACAGTGTTAAACAGGAAAGTAATGCAGCATAATTTTATTCAGCCGTCTAGCCATTCTGGAGAAAAAATGTCATCAGTTCATTTCAATTATCATACAGTGACAGTGTGGGCTTTAGATCAGTAATTAGAGCAGTAATTTAGTTTATATGGTTAATTTAGTTTAATAATTAGATTTATTCCGATATTTAGTTGAATAATTTAGAAAAATTTAGTGTCCCCACTGGGTGCATGGTGTGCATCTTAAGACAAAACAATGGCACTGACATATTTTAAGATATCTCAGTGCAAGTTTCTTTCAGTTAAAACAGCTCAAACATGCATTTTAGTCTGGGACTAGCTTAAGCCATGTAACCGGGGGCTAATTTTTTTGAATTATTTAAAATCTTTATATGCCTTTTCTAATATGTTAAAAAACAACTTTTTTTCTAACTCCTCCTAGGCTGTTGGTTGAGCTAGAAGTTCAGAAGATTCCTCAAACAAACAATAAAACAGAATAACTGGGAAGAAAAAAGGACTGGTTACATCTGGACTGGTTAAATGCTTCAAATAATGAATCATTCAAGAATTGAGCATCAATACATTTAAATCCAAGCCAAGTGTATTCTGTGTTCACCTATTCACTCATCCGTATTCCTGTGTTCACCATCTCATTCAATTAAACCCCACACCTAGAGTTAATCCTCTGTTTCTGGCATCACCCTGTTGTGTGCTATCAACGTATTAAAGTATTTAACACTGGAAAAAGAAAACAAGAAAATATTTAATGCTGAAATATTTGTTTATTCATTCACACTGAGACTTAAAAGCACAGAAAATGTGGAAAAAAAGCTTCACAACTCAAGTTACTAAAGCTTCTCATTTATTTCATCAATAACTTAGGGAGCATTTCTCTACCTTTTTTGTCTTTTAGTGGTTCAATACGTTGTAGTGGAGTGAATCATGAGGTTGTTTATACTCTTTCTGTGTAAGATGGAGAATAACTATTCTCTGAGGTCAACTTTGCACTAAGCATCAAAAGAGAAAAATCAATGTTTTTATCCAATAATAGCATGAGAAGATGAGCCGTAGACATTGTGAAAATCTTAGTCATCAGTCAGTCTATCATTCAGACATAAAGGTCCACATCACCTCTCCTCACCTCGTCAGCATACAACATTTATCACTGGTGAGTGAGTGATGGAGACCCACGGTTCCCTGTGTTTAAGGGTGAAGGGTTGTTGTTTTCCATTCTGTGTGGATTTGTTGATAATCTTGCAGTCGCTGTGGTCCGCCTTTGTGATAATACATGATTCACTGGCTAACAATAACACAACAACACACATAAATTGGTTAGGCTCTTATAATTAATTACATTTATAATAGGTATAATATATACACCATCAGATTTGGACTGTTTAGACAGTGACCATGATGAATCTGCGGCAGGATAAACAAAGGAGTGGACAAAGCTTACTTTCCGACATGCACATAATGCTGGTCACTGGTGAAACATTTACTATAATATAATGGAATATTTTAATGTTGCTTGCCAGTGTATGATTGTATTAGATAAGTACTATTGATATATTATATCATAGAATATTATACGATATATTATATGCCTGCTATTTTTATATTATACTATTATGGACTATTCACCGTTTCTTGCCAATTTTAGTATTACTTGTATACTATTATAGTAGTAACTAATATTTTAAATTAGATTTTATTTTTAATCTGGTAATTAGTTAGTAATTTTGTGCTTTTGTCACCTTTATACAGTGGGGAGAACAAGTATTTGATACACTGCCGATTGCAGGTTTGCCCACTTACAAAGCATATAGAAGTCTGTCATTTTTATCATAGG
Source organism: Gobio gobio (assembly GCF_949357685.1). Lineage (NCBI taxonomy): Eukaryota > Metazoa > Chordata > Actinopteri > Cypriniformes > Gobionidae > Gobio > Gobio gobio. The sequence continues at coordinate 17,813,838 of NC_137111.1, read as the reverse complement.
TACTCTTCAACTGTGAGAAATTCCAGAAAATCACATTGTATGATTTTTAAATAATTAATTTGCATTGTATTGCATGACATAAGTATTTGATCACCTACCAACCAGTAAGAATTCCGGCTCTCACAGACCTGTTAGTTTTTCTTTAAGAAGCCCTCCTGTTCTCCACTCATTGCCTGTATTAACTGCACCTGTTTGAACTCGTTACCTGTATAAGACACCTGTCCACACACTCAATCAAACACTCCAACCTCTCCACAATGGCCAAGACCAGAGAGCTGTGTAAGAACATCAGGGATAAAATTGTAGACCTGCACAAGGCTGGGATGAGCTACAGGACAATAGGCAACAACTGTTGGCGCAATTATTAGAAAATGGAAGAAGTTCAAGATGACGGTCAATCTCTCTCGGTCTGGGGCACCATGCAAGATCTCCCCTCATGGGGCATCAATGAACATTAGGAAGGTGAGGGATCAGCCCAGAACTACATGGCAGGACCTGGTCAATGACCTGAAGAGAGCTGGGACCACAGTCTCAAAGAAAACCATTAGTAACACACTACGCCGTCATGGATTAAAATCCTGCAGCGCACACAAGGTCCCCCTGCTCAAGCCAGCACATGTCCAGGCCCATCTGAAGTTTGCCAATGACCATCTGGATGATCCAGAGGAGGAATGGGAGAAGGTCATGTGGTCTGATGAGACCAAAATAGAGCTTTGTGGTCTAAACTCCACTCGCCGTGTTTGGAGGAAGAAGGATGAGTACAACCCCAAGAACACCATCCCAACCGTGAAGCATGAAACATCATTCTTTGGGGATGCTTTTCTGCAAAGGGGACAGGACGACTGCACCATATTGAGGGGAGGATGGATGGGGCCGTGTATCACGAGATATTAGCCAACAACCTCCTTCCCTCAGTAAGAGCGTTGAAGATGGGTCGTGGCTGCGTCTTCCAGCATGACAACGACCCGAAACACACAGCCAGGGCAACTAAGGAGTGGCTCTGTAAGAAGCATCTCAAGGTCCTGGAGTGGCCTGGCCAGTCTCCAGACCTGAACCCAATAGAAAATCTTTGGAGGGAGCTGAAAGTCCGTATTGCCCAGCGACAGCCCTGAAACCTGAAGGATCTGGAGAAGGTCTGTATAGAGGCGTGGGCCAAAGTCCCTGCTGCAGTGTGTGCAAACCTGGTCAAGAACTACAGGAAACGCATGATCTCCGTAATTGACCTATCGGTAAGCCCCGCCCCCCTTAGTTACTGTTGCTAACTCGGACAAACAAACGGAGTTGCTATATCTTACAATGACAGCTGTCAGTGTGAAAACCTTATCCCAAGATGTTTTTCGACACAGAATGTAGCGTATATCCCGTCCGAATGATGGCCAAACTTTACTGTTGGTTTATCAAGTTTATTATGTCCTTTTTCACTCCAAAAAATCATCGTAAGAGCTGAACAAACAAAGCATAAGAAGTGCGCATTATCGTCTCATTCACAAACTCTCTGTTGCATTACCATTAACATACACAGCAAATTACACAAAAACACTCAAACAACTAACAGTAAACAAAAATATACACAGACCTTATGCTTTTCGGGGGTGCAGTTAATAACTGGTAAACTTTGTATCTGCAAAACAACTCCGATAAACTGCATGCAAGCTCTCCCTTTCACTACCCGGAGACTATAATACCCATCAAAATAGGAGTCCTCCTTAGTAGGACAGATAATGTAGACCTTAAACATATCTAAAATTAAATTAATTTTCATATAACCAGTTTAATATGGAGAGGCACTGAAATGTAGACCTTCGTGTTTTTGACCTACAGTGTTACATGACGTGAGAACAGTTAGTTAGTAGGTTTGTATGTTAGCAGGGACTTTAATCGTAACTTAAAGGGGTGGTAAACAACGATTTCACTATTCTAACTTTAGCTAGCGTGTAATGTTGCTGCTTGAGCATAAACAACATCTGCAAAGTTACAACGTTCAAAGTTTAAAGCAAAGGGAGATATTTCAGGGTTTTTCCTACATTGAAAATTTTTTGGCGGCCGCCAAAACAAATTTTTGCCCCGCCAAAGCCTTATTTGATCAGTTATTGTGATTTATGAGTGATGTAGATCTACTGCGCTTGTGATCGGCGCATGTTAACTGATGACAGAGAGAACGAGCGGAGAGCCCTATCCCGCGCACACGCTCTCGGTCTTCAAAATAAGCACCGTTTTAGCATTCTAATATTTCACATATCACGTTAATCAAAAGGTCGGAAGACCGAATCCATGTTGCACGTGGTGGATTCGGACATTTTCTTCCTTGAACTACCGCTGGATGTGAATTGCGCTCAAAAAACGCTAACTCTTCACCGACCAGCTGACATAAACCATACTTTCAATAAACGGGAAACAAATCCTATCCAGTTATTAAGTGTTTTCTGTGTGTTGACAAATCTTTCGCGATCGCTATAACAGCGATGTTCTAACAGACGGGATTCACACACAACGCGTCTGCGCGTCTGTGTCCGATTCGCGACCTAATGACTCCTTTGAACCGAATCATTTTAACGACTGGTTAGAACAACTGAACTGTCCAACACTGAACTCACGAATCAGTTTAATCATTTACTCAGAACATCTGAAATGAGAACACAAGTGTGCTCACCCAATTTAGCAAGAGTGGATAGTAAGAATTAATTTGAATTATCCACAGTCTTTCAGCTTATTTCTGTTGACAATGTGTAGTAAATAAATAGCCTAAAATCATTTAGTTTAGAATGGAGTGAGGTGAAACCAGAACAAAGTTGTTATTAGCTAGCTGATAATTTTATGAAATTGTATATGGCAGAAAATTAGGCTATTTGTTATTTTTTTTAATACTATTTTTTAATATTGATATGGTTATATACCAAAACAATTATTTGTAAATAGTGTAAAAATGAGGAACAAAAGAAACAAAAATCAAGGTATCGAAATAAGATAAGCAAAAATTACAAACTGTTTCTTTGAATTTATTTTAAATGTATTGTCAGTATTGCGCTTGCAGATCACGTGGGTAGGGTACTTTTTACTGTGTATGTGTGGATGACCATGTCGGTCAGCCACCACCGAAGACCATTTTTGACCCAGGAAAAACCCTGTATTTGCTTTTAAAGAAATCAGTTTGCAGGTCTGGGGTACTTGCTCTGTTCAGCCTTCCTTGGGACGGGGGTGCGTTGCAGAGCGTTTAACATACAGCATGTTATATGCACGTGTGTTTGAGTCAGCGGGGAATCAGGCGCGCGCAGGGCTCCATGCAGCACATCTAACAGAGGAAAACATCCACCGTCTTCGCGATTTCAATGCCAGATTTGCACAACGTCAGCTGCGTGAAAAAAACACTGCCGGTGCATGGATGCACGACGCGCGCGCTGCACATTTCACGGAGGACAACACAAACTTCCACAAACTTCGCGAGTTCAATACAGGATATGCACAACGGCTTGTCCTGAAAGCTGGATTTACAAACAGAAGCTGTTTACGGGCCACAACCTGTAAGTCTGATTTATTTTTCATCGATGTGTTTTCCTGTAATAGGTTGTAGCAAGGAAGTAAACAGATGACAACACTGTTCTGCAAACCAGTCTGTTAAATGCTCATTCATACTTAACGTTATCCGACGAACACCTAACGTTACAAACATTAACGTTAAAATCTCAACAGCGAACCTGGCATTAGAGTAAATGATTCTTTGATTAGAGCTTTTATGTATTGTTTATCTCCAGGCATGCTAAACATGCTTCTGTGTGTGATTTGGCTAACTTACTAGTAAAGCCAGTGTTTAGTGTTCATTTTGGGTTAACGTTAGTTCTTGCGACAGATATTTGGCTATAATCGTTCTAAAAATACAAAAGTTAAAGTGCCATTCAGTAGCGATCATTATAGATCCGCAGTCTTTACTCTTGAGGACTGAACAGGTTCTGCTCGATCATCTTCACTCAAATGTTCTGGGTCTGATTCGAGCTCATATGGTTTTATTGACGCCGTTGTTTCTAATACTGAACAGCCTCCGGTAAGGGGCGTGACGTTTCCGACGTGCACTGCAGTTAGCGAATCACAACACACTGGGTCAGCTAACCAATCAGAGCCCACTGCGTATTTTTGAGGGACTGGCTTCATACAACCCGGAAAGCATCAGACCGTTTTACAAGGAGGGACAGAGCAGTGTAGAATAAAGGTCAAATATATGAAAAATAAGGCAATTTTTTTTAAAACGAAGCATGAACACATGTTACAGTGCACCCCACAAACACAGCCAAGCCTTCAAAAGAATGTGTTTTACCACCCCTTTAATGAGAGTATGACAAACAGAAAATCCTCTCAGGATCCCTGGAATCAGTGCTACAGTACCTCAGGCATGACATTTTAGCATTTTTGTAGCATAAACACCATCAAACCGATGAGAGCTTCGGATTTTCCAATGTTTCTCTATGGCGCTGACACCTAAAGATGTCCGAGTTCCGGTCCCAGCGCAACTGATACTCACCTGCTATTGGCTCATCTGCGTTCGAGGGGAGGGGCTTACCGATAGGTCAATTGCAAACAAAGGTTTCTGTACCAAATATTAAGTTCTGCTTTTCTGATGTATCAAACACTTATGTCATGCAGTAAAATGCAAATTAATTATTTAAAAATCATACAATGTGATTTTCTGGATTTTTTTTATTCTGTCACTCACCGTTGAAGAGATATAATGATAAAAATTACAGACTTCTACATGCTTTGTATGTGGGCAAACCTGCAAAATTGGCAGTGTATCACTTGTTCTCCCTTCTGTAATTCTATTTAGCTTTTATTCATTTTTATTTCAGTTTTAGTAATTTTACTAGTACAAATTAAACTTATTTAAGTTAATTTGCCAAGGCAACACTTCAAATTTTTTATTTAAGTAAAATTTTTTCATCTGATATTTATTTTTCTATTTATTTCAGCTTTATTTCAATGACCTAAACCAATATTTAACCGTTATAGTTAATGATAACACTCCTCGCTAATGTTTTTATTTCTGTCAAAAAACACTTTTTATGGAAGCCTGTTATCATCATCATCAGATATCATCACACAGAGAATACAATAAAAAAAAGATAATTGCAACTTTCTCACAATTCTGACTTTTTTTCTCATATGAGCTCACAATAATTAAGTCCAATTCTGAGGGGAAAAATTAGCTCACAATTCTAACATTTATTTTCTTGTCTTCATAACTGAGGAAAAATGCTCAACTGAATAATAAAAACTTTTTGTTTTATTATTCAGTGGCAGAAACTATAAGCTTCTATAACTTCTAAATGGCCTTCAAAGTCGAAAGATGTATTTTTGGCAACGGAAAGTTGTATTTACAGCATCTACCAGCTGGGGCAAACTTCAGGTAAAGCTCGAACCATTTGTTAGACTAATGTTCAAAATGTTAATCTGTGATGTTCACTAACAAAACAACAACATAAGAGTAAATGTGAGGAAGTAGCATCAAATAAAGAGAGTAGCTATTGGCACTGTGAGCTCTGTCAAAGGATTAGTTCAGTTTAAAGGTGCACTATGTAACATTTTTTCAGTAAAATATCCAAAAACCACTAAGCCAGTGTTATATATTTTGTTCAGTTGAGTACTTACAATATCCCAAATGTTTCCAACTATTTGTAAATCATGAGAAATTGCTATTTTACCCAAGGAACAGGGACGTGTGAGGGAGTTGCCTGTCAGTGGTGTCATATCTGCGTTACCCTCGGTTTCCGGTTTTATTCTGCAGAAACGTTTTACTCTCACTGCAGTGTGCAACAAGTGCTGCCGAGCGACTCGGTCATAATAACAGTTCCGCTGCTTGCGAGGCGTGTGTTGTGTCATCTTATTAACAACTGCTCCAGCGGCCTTGCTCAGCTCCACGACACTCGGTCCTGCTCTGCTTCATACTACAGTAACGTTAATAATCGCATCCATGAACATGATTTCTGCCCGAGTCCTATCCAGATTCTTTTCCACCGGCTATGAGGTGAAGACCACATGTCCCAAGAGTCTGTGCTCAAACGTGGCGTCATCAAACTACTGAATAGGCGACCTCTAGTGGACAGAAAAGTTACATAGTGCACCTTTTAAAATGAACATTTCCTGATAATTTACTCACCCCCATCTCATCCAAGATATTTGTGTTTTTCTTTCTTCAATCGAAAATACATTTTGTTGAGGAAAACATTCCAGGATTTTTTTTCACTTAATGGACATCCATGGCAACCAAAATGTTGAAGGTCCAAATCAATGCAGTTTCAAAGTGCTTCGAAGGGCTTCAGAGGCTCTGCATGATCCCAGCTGAGGAATAGGGTCTTATCTAGAGAAACCATCTAATAATTTAAACAACAACATTTATATAGTTTTTAACCTAAATTGCTCATCTTCTGCTGCTCGGCGACGTACCACAGATTGTGCAATCATGCCGGAAAGGTCACACTAGACGTAGGTGGAAGTGCCGCCCCAAGTGAACGTGCGAAGACTAATACAAACGCCCTTTAAAAATAAACTCCAACTTCAAAAGAGTCTTTTTTTGCTAAAGGACGTTTGTACAAGTCTTCACACAAGCGCTTTGTAAACACGGGGACAGTACTTCCGCCTACGTCTAATGTGACCTTTCCGATCAGTGGTGTGTCGCAGAGCAGCGCAAGGTGAGCAATTTAGGTGAAAAAATATATAAATCTTTATTTTTATTTTAGAAAATGACCAATGGTTTGGCTAGACAAGACCCTATTCCTCAGCTGGGAGTGTGCAGAGCCTCTGAAGCCCTTTGAAACTGCATTGATTTGGACCTTCAAATCCTTAAGTTTCCTCACAAAACTTAATTTATTTTCCACTGAAGAAAGACATGAACATCTTGGATGGCATGGGGCTGAGTAAATTATCAGGAAATTTTCATTTTGAAGTGAACTAATCCTTTAAAATGACTCGCCTGTCAATCATGGTCTCTCAGTGAGTTTCAGCAGGTCAAGCTCTCCTTCCAGTCCTCCCTTGAATACTTTAGTGATGTGATTTGTTAAATAAATGTTAGAGTGAAGGGAGTCTCTTTAGCCAATAATTGACCTTAATTGAGAAACTGAAATCTGCTGAATCTTTTTGAACTTTAAATGTTAATTTTGCATATGTAATTTTGCCGGAGGGAATGTAATTATGCTCTGGGGAATGAAAGTCTGGTCACATGGATGGAATCTGTTCTCCCGCCGTGGTCTTCTATGTGCAGTTAAAGTAGGAATTGCATCAAATATAAGTGACCACAATTAGAGTCCAGACATATCTGCATCTTACGGAATTTTCACACTGACTTCCATTGAGAAGGATTCACGCATCTCAAACAGTCTAGCTGCAGTGGCACTTAAAAAAAATAACACTTAAGATACACTAAAAATGTATAAACATCAGACAAAGTTGAACACACAACTTAATAAAAAAGGACATCATAAAAATAATCTACACACACGTATAAAATTACATTATTATAGTACATTTGCAGTTTTAAGTATAAATCATTGTAGTTTTAATCTGGATAGATTTAACTGCCGGTGAATATGTGGGTGTTTTGTTGGAGGACAGACTCTAGGTGATGTTGGAACAAAGTGTTTGCTTGTGTCAGTCTTTCTGGGCTTTGACTTTCCTATCTGCTGGTCATATCTGATTTCAGATGGATGTGTCTGGAGGTCAAGGTCTTAGAGTGCACACTGAGGGTCAGAGAGATGCTGTGCTGCCTTTTTTCTGTTTAGAAATCTGCTGGGTCTTATGTCTGCACATCCTCTATCCATACCCTCTTCATAGAAAATGTTTTTCTCCATCTTTTTTTCCACATCATCTTCACATCCTCAAACCAATTTTCTTTCTCTTATAGACTCACTATGAGGATGGCGACTACATCATTCGCCAGGGGGCAAGAGGAGACACATTCTTCATTATCAGTAAAGGAAAGGCAAGTCTATTTTAGTGCAAGCAGTGATGCTGTGAATATGAACCCATGCTAATATCTCTTCCTCTTCTTCTCACTCCTGTCCAGGTGACGATGACTCGAGAGGACTGTCCAGGTCAGGAGCCAGTCTACTTGCGCTCAATGGGGAAAGGAGACTCGTTTGGGGAAAAAGCCCTTCAAGGGTGAGATTATACCCTCTATACTACTGAGTAAGATACAAAACCTAAACTTAAAACAGCAAGGTAGGTTACAGCAAGGTAACCTGCCAAGAACAGGTTCATTGTTCAACCAAAATTCATGAGATGTACATCTTAAATGAACATTTACACCCTCCAAATGCCCATCACGGTAATGCAGAAAATCTCATTCTCCTTGAATAAGAAAAAAATGATGAGTTTCTATTCTATTTATACATAATTATAAATAACTAGTGGTGAGATCTGGATAACAATCACTATAGAAAAAACGGGTAATTACAATTTTCTTTTTTTAAATTTCTTTTGATCATGCAGTGAAATGTGTCCTGGGCAGGTTCTTGTGAGATTCATTCACCCTACTAGTTTTTAAAGGATGTGGTGACATCTTGTGGTGGCTGACAAAAATCACACTTGGAATTGAAAAAAAAAATTTATTTAAAAGCACTGCTTTCTCACACTCTTGCCACTGAGTAAGAACAAGTTTATACAGGAGTTATATTACGCAGAATCTAGTGTTTGCAGGGAGCTTTCTAGTTCCTTGATTATTGTTGTGAATTTCTTTTGTTCCTTGAAGTAGAGACCAGGAGCCTCATTTATAAAACTTTGCGTAGGATTTGTGGCGTACGGATGAAACATAGGACGTGCGTACGCACAGAAATATTCGGATTTATAAAACCGTGCGCACGCACATCCTACGCAGTTTTCCCTTAATAAATCACAATCAATTCTAAATGTAGCGCAGCTTTTGCGGCTTCATGTCACGCCCATAGTTGCCCATAAATAGTCCGTGAAAAGCCCACAAGTTAATATTCATCGATTGCGAAATCATGGCAAACACAGAGAGGAAATAAAAAAAAAAACATAACTTCACTTAATGTGAAGTAGAAGTTATCGTTGGCGAGGTTGAAAAGAGGAGAAACATTTTGTTTTGGAGGGCACAGTGTGGGCATTACTAATGCCAAAAAGGCACTTGAGTGGCAAAAGGTTGCAGACGCTGTAAATGCTGTAGCCTCACAACCTCGGACCATGGCCGAAATAAAAAAGAAATGGTTGGACATCAAAGTCGAGGCAAAAAAGCGTCTAGCGCTCCATCGCCAGAGAGTGTCCTCGTTTACCAGCAAGTCTTCTTGCTGTCTGAAGATGCGTTCACTCCGAATCCTTCCATTTGCCACATCTTCTAAGAGCGCACGATCAGCCATTGTGCGTCATTACACATTGTGATGGGGCATTTTATTTCCATCCATTTAATTGCATCTGACAAGCTACAGATGTCGTTTATAATCTACGTGGAAATGGGAAATAGTTCAGTGCAAATGTAATGTCTTGCAGCTTTCTGAATGGTTGAGACATAGCCTACGTCATACGTCATTTTATCAAAAATAAAACAAAAGGCATATGCATGAATACCATGATTCCGTAGCTGATGAAGAAATTTTACTATGAAAACAACTCGCCCCAGTGGACAATGAATACATCCATCCATCCATCCATCCATCCATCCATCCATCCATCCATCCATCCATCTAATTGCATCTCTGCTCCGCCAAACGGACACATTGACGAGAATATCAGTTTTGCACATTATTTAGTTCTGTTTACCATATTATTTATGAGGATGAATTGCATAACATGCCAATATTATTGCAGAACATATTTCACTTTTCTTTTTGCAAATATGTGTTAATTTGCATTTCTATTATAATTTTTGAATTTGTTTGTTTTACTGCAGATCGATCAAGCGAGGAGCTTGTGCTTGTTTTGGGCTAGTTTTGTTGTCAAAACCTGGCAATCCTGCGTTGATTCACAAATTCAAGGCAGCATTTAAAAACTGTCAATATAAATCACCATACATGCAATCCATTTGCTTGTTTTCACTTGAAGAATGACCACACGGCTGACGTGATCTTATCGCTATAGAAGTCCTTGCACACGTGAGTTATTGCAGGCGCATATCACGTTATCATATCGTCAAGGCATATCGGCATAATTTTTTCATATCGGCCAATGACGATTTTTATATTTTAAGCGTTTATCGGCCGATTCCGATGTCGTGCCGATAATATCGTGCATCCCTAATAGAGAGCGGCGTACGCCTTCTTTTGTGCGTACGCAACGTTTATAAATGAGGCCCCTGGAGACTTGGATATGTTCTTTCAGCAGGATTCTTTATTGAAAACATGTGCTGTCTTTCGGCTGAGGTCGTCAAGTCTAACTAAGGGAGCTGCACTTTGATCACCAATGTATATCAACCAATTTATACACTATATAAATCTTTTTGATTAAAAGTTATGATCAGTTCAGTAAGGACCACTGAAGTCAAAAACACCATAGACAAACTTTTAGTCAAATTGTATTGGCATTTTTTGCTAAATTTACATTTGGTGAAATCAGGGCTCGACATTAACGCTTGTCTGCTTGTCCGGGACAAGTGGATTTTTTGAAGGGGCAAGTGAAAAATAATTTGCCTGACGGACAAGTATCCTGGTTAAAACGTCAAAACTAAAAATAACTAGGGAATCACCAAAGTGCAATAATGATTCTGCATTCAGTTAGTGTAAGTGGAGATCAAAAGTGGATAATATAAAACGAACTGACAAGAAAATCGAAAACAAATGAGCGCCGCTCATACAAAGAAACTAGGGCTGTGCAATTAATCGAATTTCGATTTCGATTTCGATTTTGCCTCCCAACGATCACCAAAATAGTACAATCGAGAAAAAACGATTATTTTGACTTGCGTTCTGAATGAAACGCGCACGCGCTCATCCGCCCCTCCCGAAGCCACAAACTTTCTCAGATCGGGAGTCTCGTGTGCATATTATCCGCTGGAATGTAAAAACTCTGCGCGAGTAAAGATGGCAGAAGGAGGGCAGTTACAGCAGCGTTTGGTGAGCAAAAAAGGCAAAACCAACTCCGTTGTCTGGGAACAGTTTGGCTTCGAGGAATCAGACGACGAGCAGAAACATGCTACGTGCAAGATTTGCTACATGGTAGTGGCTGCAACGCAAGGGAACACCACGAATTTGTTTAACCACTTGAAAATTAAACAGAGTGACCTATGACAATCTAATAAAGAAACAAAAACTGACGAGAGCAGGGGTGCCCTGTAAACGTCATTTTTTCCCCTCATATTTTTCAAATAATTCTCTCTTTGTAAACTTTGTTCAATGCATGCGAGTGCTGCCGTATGTTTGAATATGACCAGTCGTTTTCGCCGTCATCACCCGGGTTTAGTGCCAGAAGACGCGAATGAGAAGCCGCGCGCGCTGTGAGGAAATGTATCTCTGTGCGCTCATCCGAGAGCGCGCACACGTCTCTCAGCGCGCAAATACTGAGTTCTCTTTCAAGTCTTGCTCTTGAACGGACAAACTCACACAAAACGTATGTCAACGTCCATCTTGATGAGTATCCTAGCAGACATAGTCTGTATATGCCTTAAGTGAACTTTATACAGTCGATAAAGACGACGCATATCCGATCCGGATTGAATAGCTTTTGTAAGTTTAATAGGATTCATCTTTAATTTATGCACTCAAATATGCAATGTTATTTTACATTTGAGACATTTCTGTAGGCCTACCTGAAAACTAATGTTAGACGTACCTGAAAAGCATATCTAGCCGAACCATATTGTTGATCTTATTTATTTGTGATTATCATTTTTACGTGAATAGTTTTATACTTTGATTTGAATATATGTTATATTATTTATTTTAATAGTTCAAAAAGTACAACAAATGTTACAATTTCAATTGAATTGTTGAAAGGTGTATTTTTAATAAATACAACACATTCCCAAAGTCATGTGAAATAATCGTGTTACATAATCGTGATTTCAATATTGACCAAAATAATCGTGATTATGATTTTTTCCATAATCGAGCAGCCCTAAAAGAAACTCAGTTAACATACACGGTTAAAATTGTGTAGTTTTTATATTTATAACATATGATACAGTTAAGCAACATAACACTAACAAGAGTGTTTTTTTCCTCAATACCATCATGACTGAAAATGACACTGATTTCATACGCCAGTTCCATAAACAATTATTCAACATTAAGTCACTTACATTTTAGATGCAATATAGATTTTTGTTCTATTTCAGCAGCGAAAATAGTTCCAAACAAAGATCCCAGCAGAACCGTAACGCATCTCACAGCAACAGCGCGTTACTGAATGATTCAGGGTTTTAATGAATCGGTTGAATCAAAGATTCAATGACCTATTTGTAAAGGGCCGCCAAATTCTTGAATGAATCAGCCATTTGAACGAATTTTAACTGATTAAGACGGTCACCTGCAGCCACCTACTGGTGGTTTAGTTTCATCTTTCCAACATTTCTTATTTGTATATACAAACAATTCTAAAATAATCTCATAACATTATTTAATGCAGTTGTAATTTTTCAGTGTAAATTATTTAATTTGATTGGTAACAGCCTATAGTGTCTTATTCTAATTTAATTTATAGCTCAAATTTAAGAATATAAAAGGAAATCTGAAGCATATCCTATATTTAATAAGATTATGAAAAAATGCCCTTTATAAAAAGGTAAAAATATGACAAATAGGCATATTTAAATATGTCAAAGCTGATTAAACACTGGTGAGAATATTGCTTCAGAATAGATTATATTTACAAAAAAATCCGGACAAGCAAATGTTTTACTCGGACAAGTGAATGACAGATTCACTCGTCCGAAGGACAAGCGTGTGAACAGGCTTAATGTCGAGCCCTGGGTGAAATGGCTCTGTTCTAAATTCCCCATCCTTTTCATGAGCTCCATGAAAAGCCAAGACAGGGAACAGCAACAGCTTCTGGGGACAACCTCCCATTTTTTTTTAAAAACTGTAAGGGTAGTGTAAATCCCCCATTTAGAACAGAATATGCATCAGTGACACTGATTAAGTTAAAACAAGTTCAAGGAGGAGCTGGGTTGCAAAACAGTGTGCAGAGGAAGCATCCAAGCAGGCAAACTGAACTTAAGCTGCGCTTAAGTAAGGCGCCTTTTTTGAGAGTTGCCAATTAAGTGGATAGGAATCGGATCAGCTGATATAGCGGAGCTTGACTGCGTGTCCTGCCTGAACTAACGCAGAATGCTTGATTTATACATATGCATTAGAGCAGGGGTCTTCAACGTTTTTCAGGGCAAGGACCCCTTAGCAATGGAGACATGGAGCAGAGACCCCCGATACAAAATATGTCAAACAGAGCTACATTAATTATAGGGGACAAAAGTACACAAGGAAAGAATACAGGAGGCATGCGGCTATAAACCAGTCAGATATCATTAGTTATTCTTATGCATTCTATTCTATTCTGGTGTCTGTTTTTAATGGGACTGTTTACCCGTGATTATAATTTATCTGCGTTTGGTTGTGTTACTAGGAAACAGTGATCCTGAGAGCGTGTTGATATGCTCCGCTGTGTATCAGGTGTCCTGCTGCGAGTGTGTGAACGGAGGTGAAATTTAGGCCACGGTTTTGGAAATCAGAACATTGCACATGGTCACTGTGATCCCTCAGAGATCAATTAAACGCTCTTCTGTTAGAGCTCACGCTGCACCCTTGTATATGGCATGTGGGAGGGTAACACTTTACACAGATACTTAGCAGCGTCCAGAACTTGATAAAGGAATCTCTTGATCAAATTGATGTGTGTGAGTGTATGTGCATTCAGCAGCATTTGACACCTGATTGGTTCACAAACACATTTGGCAGCGATGATGTGTCGGGGTTTCATGCTGTTTCTCCTCGAGCAGGTGGATGTGTCCCACTTAAGGCAAAATTACCCCCACACCTTACAACTACGGGAGTAGTTCTCCCAAAAATGAAAATTCTGCCATTATTTACACTCTCAAGGCATTCCATGTATTTTCATAAAACACAAACAGACATTGTAGCATTTAGCATTGTAAAATCATTCGATAAGTGTAATTTGCTTTATTCTTCTGAATGGTACTTTTTGTCCCTTTGTGTAGCCATTTTAAGAAAAAAGGCAATTTCAACATACTGCTCTTTTTTTGAGTGTTCCACGCAAGAACGAAATTCAGAAGGGTTTGTCATTTAGAGTGAGGAAATGATGACAGATTTCCCTTCTCTCCTCTGTCTCTCTGTGTTCAGTAATATTGTGGAGCAGCTGTGACCTTTGCAGTAGCGTTATTGTGTATTTGTGCTGTGACAGCTTTAGAGCCGATATGTTGTGAAGAATTCTCACCCTCTGCATTTGTGTTTCGCTGGAAATGGATCCGGCAGCGCGTGTGCGTGCACTGTCTAGCAGTATTTGCAGTTGGACCAAGGAGCAGACGCACTGTTTGTATGTGTGTTTACTGTTTAGTGTCCAACCCCTCTTGCTCTCAAAGTCGTGTATGAGAGCTCTTCCTCAGGGCAGTCAATGATGCGACAGATGTCACACAGTGATTGTTTTAGTCTTAATACAAGTGTGCAGTACTGTAGTGGTATATTTGCGCGTATAGCTGTGCTCAGATCAGACAGTAAGTGAATAATGCAAAGCATCACAAGGTCAGAGCGGGATTCAGACTATGATGACTGCGACTGGAGCGACAGTGAGGAAGAGGACAATCAGCAAACTCTGAGGCACGCTGGCTTTTTACATTTTTTTTAATAGATTTTAATCATGAGTCAAAATTAATTTTAATCTACTGATTTTTGCTTAAATACTTAAGATATAAAATATATTTTTCACCCTTTGTATCACTCCGCAACTGTCATTGCGGTCGAAGTCCACCATATATATATATTTTTTTTTACAAATATTACTGTTGTTGTGTCACGGAATGGAGTCATTTTGTAGCTATTGTTGGTAATTTAAATATTGTTGTTCAATAAATATTATTTCATATAAATATGCCGTATTTGGTAGTGAGAAGGGTCCGTTAGTTGATCATGATATGGACTTCATTGAAAGTCTTTAGATGGCGTCAAAGACTGTCTTTATGAGTGAGTTAGAACATGGAAGTTATTTTAGCGCCGTCATGGGAAATCCCCTTAACTGTTAAAAGGACAAAGATATCGCTTTCCACATTCAAACTGATATTTTTTTATAAGGGATATAATATTATGGACTTGAAGAATGAATACACTTTTCACTTTACACAACACTTTTCACGTGTTGACTACTGTAATGCTGCGTTCACACCGAACACGAATAGAGTGTCTGGCGCGAGTGATTTCCATGTTAAGTCAATGGAAAGGCGTTTTCAAAATTAATGTATATCAAATGCCGGTAATACACTCGTTTAGTCGATCTCTCTCCCATAATACTATACTCTACATAATACAATAAGCTTCAATGAAGCAACTCAACGTTCCTTCATTACTAGTTCTAAAGTGACGTTTTAGAATTAGTAATGGAGGCTTGGTCACAACTGTCAAACTGCCAACTTGAGATTTGAATCCGTGGCGGAAGGAAGTAGTTCCGCACAAGGGTTTGTAAAGACACTCCGTTGTTGTTTCTTGTGCATTTACTCCTTTGTGCCGTCAAACTGTTGTATAAAACGCAATATCACACGAGTAGCAGTGCGATTATGGCTGTATATCAGCACGCTGTGATTACCTACTACGGCCGAATCACAGCCATGCTGATATACAGCCAGATCGCACTACCAGTGTAATATTGCTCATATATAATTGTATGGATTATTTTGACCAGATTGCTCAGCATACATTGCTCAGGTCTTACTCTTCGTTAACTTGCTACATAATTCACCACATGCTTCCATTTGTGTTATTATTTGTGTAGTTTTATTACTATAAATATTTTATATTCATATTTATATGTAATTATTTTTATTTAATTATACATTTTTCATCATTATGTTGGCTTGACAAAGATTGATACTGATCTACTATTTAAGCTGCTTCTTCTTCTTTCAACTCCTCTTATTCTTCTTCATCTGGGACTAATTATAAACAGTGTCTCCTCCTAGAGCTTTAAAGCCAACATCAAAGTTTGTTCACAAACTTTACTCATCTAGTTTACATTTATAATACTTATAATTTCCTAAATCTGTTTATCTATCTGACTCAATATTTCTGTATAATTATTTAATATTACTTTAATATTTTAATTTATAACAAACATTAAATATTAAAATAAATGATTCATCTATATATCTGTGATTTTGAACGTATTTGAACATTGTAAAATGACGTTTCTCTGTATTGCGTCTGTCTTTTGAACAGGGAGGACATCAGAACAGCTAATGTCATCGCAGCAGAGACTGTCACCTGCCTTGTGATTGACAGAGAGTGAGTATATGACACGTTTATCCTGTGAAAAAAGGGTTTCTTTATATTATATTATACACCGCTTAAACCTTCACAAGTGTCATTCCAGCAGTCACCAGTAAATCAGTCCAGGTTCAGTTTGTTGAACATCTGTGGATTTTAAACTGATTGTTTTATTTGTGTGTGTGTGTGAGGGACACAGAATCTGTGGGTTTGAAGTGCTTATCGACTGCCTTAAAGTCAATAAATTAAGCTCAACCTAAATAGCTAGTGTCACGTGTGTCAATAAGCTGGAAAGAGTGAGACATTCAGACCGAGAGAGAGAGAGAAGCACATGCATACAGTATGTGCCCTCTGGCTGGGAAAACTCTCCTTCCTGTCTGATTGAGACTCAAACCATCAGCCATCTGTGTGATAGTTGATTATGGTACATTTCAATGAGCAGTATTTCATTTTGATATAAAAGTTACTATAATTTAGTACAGACTTTCTAAATAAAGAAAGAGACATGAAATCATTCAGAGTAATTTGAGAGATAGATCTTCAACTTAAAATGAGTTCAGTTTTGAAAGATAAATACCAGTTTTGTGGTGATAGACGTGTCTGTAGTAAAAGTGCAGTCAGTTTTAAGACAGGAGAATAAGGACATCATGTAACCGTCTCACTGCTTCTTGCCTGAAGAACAGTATTTAGATTAACTTATTATCATACAGACCACTGTAAAGCTAGCAGGGAACAGTCTGAATATATAAATTGGTACCTTCCTTTGATAAATCTACACTACCGTTCATAAGTTTGTGGTCATTTCTTCTTTTAAAACAAATGTAATACTTTTATTCAGCAAGGACACATTAAATTGGTCAAAAGTGGTAAAGACATTAATAATGTTACAAAGAATCCTGAACAAAAAAAGTCACGGTTTCCTCAAAAATGTATACAAAATGTTTCTTGAGCAGCAAATCAGCATTTTAAAATTATTTCTGACACTGAAGACTGGAATAATGATGCTGAAAAGTCAGATTTGCCATCACAGGAATAAATTACACTTTAAAATATATTTAAATTTAAAATTTTCACAATATTACGTTTTTTACTGCATTTCTAATCAAATAAACGCAGACTTCATGAGCATAAGAGACTTTTTTCAAAAACATTAAAACAAATTTACCCTCCTCAAACATTTTAACAGTGTTGTATTTGTCATAAAGATTAAATCTTTCTAAAGATGTTGTTTGTGGCAATCTTTCCAGCTCATACAAACACCTGATTGGAGGTCTGGAAGAAGTATCCAACAAAGGCTGTGAAGATGCAGAGGCAAAAGCAAAGTAGGTGAAATCATCTCTGAAGAACTTTTATTATTATATTTTCCTCCCTGATGTCAGTTTATAACATTATTCAAGGTTTCTTGCATGTAAAATATTAGCAATCTTGTTTTTGATCACCACTTGTAGTTGAGAAAATTATGTCTGCAAAGTACAACCCCATTTCCAGAAAAGTTGGGACATTTTGTAAAATGCAAGAAAATCAAGAATCTATGCTTTTAAACTATTCAACTGGCAAAAGTACAAATAAATAATTTCCAATGTTTTCACTGACATTTTAATTTTTTATTATTATGAACACATTTTGATTTTGAAGGCTGCAATACACTATAAAAAAAGTTGGGACAGAGGGAAAATAAAAGTGAAAAGCAGAGCAGTGGTTCTCAAACCTGTCCTGGAGTACCACCAGCCTTGCACATTTTGTATGTCTCCGGCCCTGTCCCAAATGGCACCCTAAACCCTTGCAGTCTTCCTACAAGTCTGCACTTTCATGACGTAATGCCACTTTGACTGTCGGGAAGAAGACTGCTGCATAGTTCACAACAGTGCAGGGTCAGCAAAAGTGCGTATCGAAGGTGCATATCGACCACAAAGGGAGTACCCTTCTGAGATCTAAAATGAAAAATGGGACACCCTACGGTCTCGTGGACTTAACAGACACGCACACTCGGCAGCCATTGTCAGACCATAAGTGCATATGAAGTGTGCCATCTGGGACAGGACCTCCCAGGTCTTGCAGTCTCTACTAATGAGCTCATGAGTTGAATCAGGTGTGATAGATGAGGAGACATACAAAATGTGCAGGGCTGGTGGTACTCCAGGAGAGGTTTGAGAACCACTGGCTTAGAGAATATCCAAGTTAAACTGTTTTGAAACGGTCCACAACAGTCAGTAGGTGAATAGGTAATAGGTGAAAGTATTGTGATTGGGTATAGATGGAGCATCGCAGTCTTTGCAAGTAAAGATGGGTCATGGCTCACCCATTTGTGCTAAATATCATAACAATTGTCAAATAATAAAAAAAGATTCCGGGAAGCTGGAGAAATATCAGCCTGTGTAGGGCAAGGCAGGAAACCTTTGTTGAATGTGCTTGACCTTCGAGCCCTCAGATGGCATCGCATAAGAAACCGTAATGCTACTCTGTTAAATACTGCTCAGGAGAACTTTGGAAAACCATTGTCACTTAAAGAATTAGTTCATTTCAAAATGAACATTTCCTGATCTCACCCAAGATGTTCTGTCTTTTGAGGTTTTTTTGAGGAAAACATTCTAGGATTTTTCTCCACATCATAGACTTCCATGGCAACCAAAATGTTGAAGGTCCAAATCAATGCAGCTTCAGAGGCTCTGCACGATCCCAGACGAGGAATAGGGTCTTATCTAGCGAAACAATACTTTTTAACCTAAATTGCTCATCTTGCGCTGCTCTGCAACATGCCACTGATTGCGCAATCACGTCAGAAAGGTCACACTAGATGTAGGCAGAACGTGCACAACTTCAACAACTAGTATCCTCAATTCCTAAACGATTAAAAAGTGTAATTAAAAGGAAAGGTGATGTGAGACAGTGGTAAACATGCATCTGGTCCCAACTTATTTGGAGTGTTGCAGCCATCAAAATGTGTTTATATTTACATAAAGATTCAAGAGATTTGATTGCAAGTTGGAAATAGGGTTGTACACAAAGTCAAATTCCTTCCTTCCTATTCTTTGATGAATAGGAAGTTCAAAAGAGCAGCATTCATCTCAAACAACATTGGACAGTGAAATGTGGTAGCTCACATCACATGTTAGTCAGTCGGTCACTTCTTCTTTAAGTGGGTGACAGTAAAATACAGTCTAGAAGTATGGCAGCCATTACAATGCAATTGTCAAAGGGCAGCTCAAGGATGTTTACTGTAACTCTAGAACTGTAAAGTACGAAAGGGTACATGCAGAAGACATGCTATATAAGAACCAGCAACTGTTCATAATCAGGAGAAACATGATGAGAAAGTGATGCAATCATTGTGTGGCGATGAGAAAGTAATCCGCTCAGAGAAATGTGAAACCTTATCACATTTCACAGAGAGATATCTGACAGAGAGAGAAAGACGGATTCTGGGATAGCTCAGAAACTCATTTCCCACTTCAAAAATCCCTTCAGTGTCAAATCTGAACCGAAATAGAAACTTTTCTTCCTCTTATCTGCTCATCTGCAATGTAAATGATCGCTGATGAATATGAAGAGGTGCCTGTAGTCTGTGTGACTGTCATAGATTAAAGCGTATTAAGACACATCTACAGCTGTCACCTCCTGCACTGTGTCCCCAAATCTCCAGCTGCCACACCGACAGATTTTAATGACTTCAACACTTTAATGAGACGAGTGCGTTCAACTCTCATATACATAAATGTCATTTCTGCGTCACTAGTGGCACCAAACGGAATTGCAAAAATGATGACTGTTTAAATCAAATAAGCAAGACACTCCCTATCCACCACTGTTCAGCTACACAGGTACAGTTGCTTGAGCTAATGTTGTGTTTGACCAATTGGACCACTTAAACAAAACTGGTTGTGTTTTCATTTGGTGCTGCCAGTGGCATAAAATTACAAACTCTACCTCTAAATACACTTTACAGTATCAAATCAATGTACCTGGGCTGGTGTACACACACACACACACACACACACACACGGGCCAAAAGGGCCTCCTTTTGGTGCCAATGCAGCATTGACTAATCTTGGGAATGACAGACACAAGTCGTGGCCAGAGGGAATTTGAGCCATTCCTCTTCCAGAACAGTGGCACTATGTGATTCTGGTGGAGGAAAATGTTTTCTGACTTGCTCCTCCAAAATATCCTAAAGTGGCTACAAATATTTAGACCTGGCGACTGTGCTTTGTCATGCTGATACACGGCACCTCCTTCAGGGTATAATGTTTGACCCATTAGGTGCACATGGTCCTCCAGAATGGTTTGGCAGTGACGTGCCCATCAAGCTCTGTAGAGAAAGCCAATATATTGCAGCCCAAACCATCACTGATCCACCCGAGTGCTTCTGGGCAGCAACAGTCCGGGTGTTAAGCCTCTTTGGGGCTTCTCCACACCAGAACTCCCACAGATGTGGGAAAGGCTGTCATCAGAAAACAATACATGTGTCACATTGTCCACAGCCCAACATTTGCACTGTTGGCACCAATGGAACCTACATTTGGCATTGGCACGAGTGACCAAAGGTTTGGCTATAGCAGCCCCGACCATGAATATTATGTGGAGCTCCCGACTAACAATTTTGGTGGGAACAAGAGAGTCAAGGTGCACATTTATTTCTGCAGTGAGTTGGGCAGCTGTTTTTTTTGGAGAGAAACCAGGTTAGTACCTGGACATCCCTCCCAGACAGCTTCCTCTTGAATCCACAGTTAGGATTCAATACCCACCCTGTTGGATGTGGTTTGTTCATGTCTTGCGTTGTGGTATGCAAACATTAGCCTGAATACCATAGCTCTCGATACACCACAAAGTCCTGGTCACAAATGAGGCAGCCCGATGCATACCCACAATTTGTCCTCTTTTGAACTCTGATATGTAGTCAATTATGTTGTGTGAACTAGGGATGGCTCGATACCACAATTTTGGCTTCGGTACGGTACCACAATCTAATACCGAAGTACCGATATTAAATCGATACCATACAGGGTCTGAATTATGGCGCGGGTATTGCGCATCATTTTACTCACTCTCGCAAGTTTGGGGTTTTATGAAGCGGGAAATTACCGCAAATGTTTATTATTAAATGAATCAACAAAGATTAATCACATCAAATCAGGCATTTGTTAACTATTTTGTGAGAAGTAATTTCGGCAATACTGGGCGTCTCCTCTAGCTCTCAAAATGAGCGAATTGCTTCTGGCTTTAATAGACATCATACCTACACTAAAGCAATCTGCGCGCTCAGATTCAACACTTTGACTGTCGTTTCGGGAGCTGACGGAAATCACTTGCCATCTTTTTAAACCATGCCAATTTGAACATGCAAGCGATTTTATAGAATTTCATAATTCATGGTATGGGAGCTCTTTGAGAGTTTTCTTTGTGCTCATACAACAAACATACAAGCCTAAAGAGCGCGCACATTCCAAATTAAGCTGTTTTTCCTTAGTCAAATACACACAAAATTATGTCAAAAATGTCCATCTTTAGTGAGCAGTCACATAAACACAGTCTGTTATGTCTTTCGCTAATGTAAATAGTGCAATAGTATGTGTGCAAAATCAAATATTATGAAATCTAAACATCACTGGTTAAAACGAACGCTGGAGATTTCATGATATTTAAACAATACGATCTTATGTGCGTTGACGAGTGTTAAAAGAAGATAAATGTCTAACTTAATTAGATTGTTTGAATTATGCACTCACCTGTCGATCTCTTAATGTCTTATACAAGACAGGAATGGCAAGTGACCGATGCTTGGCAAGGTTTGATGGTTCTTCAGCAGTTTTCTAAGAAAAGTAATTCCAAATTTCACGTCTAATCCTCTCTTTATTAATTAGTTTTGGGCGTGTTGAGTGAGAATCAACTGCTGTATTAATTTTGTTCCTCTATGGCGCCACATTTACCGGTTTCGCGTCAGTTTGGGTAGCGCACTGCCATCTAGCGGTGAACTTTGGAACAGCAGCATATATACCAAAATGAGCAAAATCATGATATTGTACCATTTGAAATAAAATATATACCGGTATTTTCCCGCGCGTCCCTAGTGTGAACAGCAATATTTTATGTACAGCTGTGCTATTGCTCTGCTAATTCAACCTTTACAACTCTGCTCTTACTGATATAATGTAAAATCAGGGACGATTGGCCACCAGGCTGTATGTATGTATGGAGACGTCCAATGCAAAAGCCTCTAAAAGCCACCTGGGTCAAAAAAATGAGATAATACTGAGTGAATGCTCACTGCACATAGCATGCATTACTTAAAATGTAGGATAGGATGAGTACAAATTATTTGTATAATGGTTTATTTCATATGTGTGTGTGTGTGTGTGTGTGTGTGTGTGTGTGTGTGTGTGTGTGTGGACTGGTAATCCCTACGTTATGGGGACAAAATGTCCCCACAAAGATAGCAATATCCGAAATCCTCATCCTTGTGGGGACATTTTTTGGTCCCCATGAGGAAAACATGTTATAAATCAGACTAAGTGATGTTTTTTGAAAATGTAAAAATGCAGAATGTCTCCTGTGATGGGTAGGTTTTGGGGCAGGGGCAGTGTAGGGGGATAGAAAATACGGTTTATACAGTATAAAAACCATTACGCCTATGGAAAGTCCCCATAAAACATGAAAACCCAACAAGTGTGTGTGTGTGTGTGTGTGTGTGTGTGTATATATATATATGTATGTATGTATGTATGTATGTATGCATGTATGTATGTATGTATGTGTGTGTATATGCATATGTATATGTATGTATATATACACACACACACACACACACACACACACACAAATATGAAATGAACCATTATACAAATAATTTGTACTCATCCTATCCTACATTTTAAGTAATACACCCTAAATCACACCATTGTATGTGCCGTCCATAAAAGAATCAATAAAGCTCCATATTTAGGGCCCTATGAAATCCGTTTTATTTTTTCCCAAATTCCGTTTTATTTTTTCCCAAATTCCGTTTTTTCCGTTTTAATTTTTGCTAATTCCTTTTTTTTCCGTTTTAATTTTTGCAAATTCAGTTTTTTTTACCCTTAACTGTTATTTTAGTCGTAAAAAGAGTGTTTTTAATGTTAATATAATAGAACATAAAACATAAAATAGGAATGACAAACATCAAACAGGTAACAAACATCACATTTACTTTTCAGGACAAATACTGCAACATAACACTGCACTCTAAGCACTTCAAGTCACAACTAGATATTAGTGCTGTGAATTGATAATAAAAAAAACCCAGAATTAATTGAATTTTTTCTGTAATTAATCATGATTAATTGCAATTAAAAACATTGGAGTTTTTAATATTTTGATATTGTAATAATTTCAGTTACTCTCCAAATTAATTTAGAAACAATTTAAAGACAGCATATTTTAAATGTGTGTTGTAATGGCATCTTTTTATGAATGAAGGCCAGTATCACTGATATTAATGTCTATATGAAACATTGATGACGTTACATTACAGTATAACTGAAAGCTACCAATTTCACCATTTATTAGGCTTTAAAAAATAACTTTTAATTTAATTGAACTTAAAACAATCTTTACATAAACCCATTATAATAAATGTTATATTTACCTGTGGCCTTCCCTGTCAGGCATAGTCTACACAGAAATTGAATAAAGTTATCAACACCTTTCTTAACTGCATAAATAATAAGTGAAATATAGATGAATCATCATTAAAGCTACAATCTTCTGTTCCCGTTGTTCTTTGAACATTAATGACAGACATTATCAGTGCTCCTGTCACTTTAAGAACAGCCGCTTCTGAACATGATGTGGATAATGCTGCCTTCACGTGCTATCGGAAATTTGATGATTCCGACTTCTGAAGTCGTGATTACGAGCGCATTGCATTCAAGTTTCAAAATGTGAGGGCGTTCAGGTGCAATGTTTACCTAGGAAACTCGTATATTACGATAATTCCGAGAGCACGTGAAGGCAGCATAAGACGCGCTGATCCGCGCATCTCATTTTCTCTCAAGTTCATTTAAGGCATTATTTTCCATACAGTACATTGAAGTGCATTAAAAACAAGGCAAAATACAGCAAGCACTACCTGAGGGAACTGCTCGGCTCTGTACTGAGGGCGGTGTGAACGGGGCTTTAGCGTTGAGTTTCTTAACTTTTCCGCTGATGAAAGCAGAGCCGTGGAGCCGCTTCACCATACTTTCATTGTTTTGAAGGCGGAGCTGAAATGACGGGAGGGGTTGAGTCGCCCAGATTTGCTTCCCCCGGTCTGCATTTTCCCCAGACATACGTTCTTCTCCCACACAAAACCGCATTTCATTCCAAATATGTCAAATTCCGGGAAATTCCGCGTTAACAATAGATTCCGCGTTAATATGCCAATTCCGCGATTCCGTCCGCGATTCGGTGATCGCGGAAATCATAGGGCCCTACATATTGCCACCCTGTGGTCAATCAACAATGTAATGAATTCCAGGAACCAGGAGCAGCATCATACGTGCTTAATCAACAGTGCCTCCAAGGTTTTTATTTTAATCCAAGACATTTTAAAAAGGGTTTTTGCTGATTCTTGGGGAATACAATATCAGTAAATTGTCAGAAATGTGAAATCCATGACAATGTTGCTAGCTTCCAGCATTTTTATCAGTGTGCATGAGCACAAAGACTGAAAGCTTTTTCCATGAACATCCAGATTTTGGTAGAATATAAAATCAAAATCTAAATTATTTTAGACTGAGGGATGACTTAGAAAAAAATTATGTAGGTCAGATGTATTAAAATATTTAATTGTTTAATTAATTATCACAAGTTGATAAAATGTTATATCTAATATAATTCAAAGGGGTCATGAACTGGCTAATTTTTTATGTTTTCTGAGGTCAACTTATGACTTTCGTGTGGTTTTTACATTCAAAAACATCATAATGAATAAGTAATAGGCTATTTTCTGCCTTGGTTTTGAGGCTCTCTTAAGAAACGCTCGGTTTCTATGGGCATGCCGGACCGAAGACTTGGAAGTAAACGCCCACGTCTAGGATTGGATAAGATGAACATATTTAATGAGCTTCAGCTCCCCTAAGTACATGTGGGAATTGTTTTGAAAGCGTCTGGAGAAACACTCACAGGACTCGGAAAATATCTTTATCAAACAAACACAATGATTCATCTCTCTTTGATTGATTGGAATGTTATTTTTTTTATTACTTGGCCCGCCCGATCAGTGTATATAACTGCAAACCATACACACACACACACACACACACGAAAGGAATGCCATTTCACTATTTAAGATATCACTGGCCTGCCGACAGGCTATGCTTTGGTAGCCCGTCTGAAAAACACATAGCCCCGGGATGTTGGGCTTTGCGAGCCCTGGCCCATAACAAGTTACAAGTCCGAGTCTGAAGTCCTACACCTCAAATAAAGGATTTTCCAGCCTGACAACGTGCTAAGGTATAATCATTAAATATCAAACGATCTGTAACAATGCAATACTAACACATAAAAAACATGTTTTACTCACATAAGTGTTTTGCATCTTTCCTGTTGGATCCAATATAGAAGGCACAGCATTGTGTTTTAATCTCAATATGCCTGCAAATCCAGTCTCGACCTGTGTCTTGTGTCAATAAAAGCTTTTCTTTGACTAACAAGGAAGTTTTCAGCTCCGAAACAAACACAATATTCTTATATCACAATGAACTTTTCTATATCAAAGGCTCAAAGGAAAATTGATTTCTCAATTCATCACCCATTTAAAAATATATATCTAAAAAAATATTTTGCCGTATTTTACATGCCATACTCCTTCTGTTGTTCTACTCTATAAAAGTGGTGTGAGCTATTTAACATCCCTAGCTTTCAGCTGAGGAATGCATTTCTTCTGTTTACAAGGAGTTTTGGCTTGTATCCATGCCTCTTTCCCAAACTGCACTCTTGCAAGGTGTTATTCTTGTTTGTGCATTGCTATAAGCCAGCGTTCTGCAGCCTGTATGCACATCGCTGACCCTGCCAGCCTAATAACTGATCACGTGGAAGGGAATGAATAATAAGTGAGGCACACTTTGTTTGTGCTGGTTTTTAGGACCCCTGGCAGTGTGCATGGAAAATCATAACCTCTCTGTGACACTGCAAAGCAGTTTTTGCCAAGCCAAATAGCAGCTCAACCATGTCATTGGCCAAAGCAAAGGGATTTGATTGGTCAGTTCTGCATCATAAAGCACTATATATGACTGTATCATAGTTCACAAGACATTTTATTTGCAATGTTACAGTATCCTTATGCCATTCGGACATCTAATGAATCAGATTACAAATATCAGAGGTGAACAAAAACATTTTTATGAATGTGAACTGATATAAACTCTTTGATCTCTTACCAGTTAAAACCCGGTTGGTTGTATTCAAAATAAATGACCCCGGGCAACTTTATGGAAAGTCACAACCAGGTTCATTTTATCCCACCCCTTATGAAAGTTATTGAAGTGCTTTTAAACATTGTTCATTGGTCAAATAATGCCAATGTAGATAGAATAGTGAAAGAAGAGAAACCAAACAAGTGAAAAGGACATAATAATTCTGAATAAACAGAATAATTCTGTTCCGTTTAGTACTGTTCAATACGGTTTTAAAAGCATCCCAGAGTGCATCTCTTAAAGCAGTTTCCAGACAAAGAGTGATGACTTTGAAGATGAAAATGACATGAGATTTGATTTGCAGGTTGTCCCACTAGACTGACAGAGGGAATAACTACATCTTTTCTTCCATTCATCCTCCACTCCTTTTTCTGATTTTGAAATGCAGATATGAGGTGGAGAACGCCTTCTTCGCCAACCTAAACCTGTCTGACTTCAACATCATCGACACTCTTGGAGTGGGAGGATTTGGACGTGTTGAACTGGTAACAGAACATCATGTTTTCGATGCAATATTTATTTGTATTATGTTAAAGTGTGCAGTTTTTTCCTCCAAATTATTTTAGATCATATTGTGTATTTCATTATAATAATTACATCATAGTCATTCATTCAGATTAGATATTTGTGAGACGATACACCATCTCCCCTTTAACATTATTCACTATCTCCTTTATTCTTAGGTGCAGCTCAAGAGTGACGAGGTAAAGACATTTGCAATGAAGATCCTAAAGAAGCGCCACATCGTGGACACGAGACAGCAGGAGCACATCCGATCAGAGAAACTAATTATGCAGGAGGCGCATTCAGATTTTATAGTCAGGTACCTCCAGTGGCCAGTCACCTACTACATTCAACGGCAGTTTTTAATGACTAAACTGGTTTATATGCGGTGTTATTTTGGTATCATTGATATACTCAAGTATATACACTTGTACTATGTTTTTGTAATTTTGTTGTTTTTGTAATTTTATTGTTTTTTTGTTTAATATGTTGATGTAGATTTAAGATTTAGTTATTTTAGTATTTCTTTCAACTTAAAGCAAATATTATGTTTATGCAAAAGTGATGTTTTGGTTTATTTCAAGTAATGACAATGTTTTTATAGTTTAAGTTCATTCAAGATTATTTGTCGTCACTATACAGGTACAGCGAAATTAGAGCAGTCCTTCAGTGCAGTCACATCTATACGCCATAAACAATACAACACAATACACTACACACAAAACCAGTAGAGCCAGACAAATAGTCTAATATTGCTCAGGAATATTGCACTGTAGCAGTAAGTACTGCATGATATTGCACACAATTAAAGAGAGGTAAGTACAACAGAATGTAAACACAGCAGAATAAAGTGGAGTGTAAACGTATATTAAATGGACATCGTGAGATATACAAAAGGTGTTGTTAACCTGTGGGTTGACATATAAGATGCCCCATTAGATTAGTGCATTCCTCAGTTTGTTTGTGTGTGTGTTTGTGCTGGCAGTGTTCAGCTCCCTTATGGCGCTAGGGTAAAAACTGTTCTTGATTCTATTGGTCTGGGATTTAATGGCCCTAAGACGTTTACCGGAAGGTAGCAATACAAACAAATGATGTCTAGGATGGAACGGATCCTTTAAAATGTTTTCTGATTTTCTAAGGCAGCGTACAGTGTAAAATTCCTTTAGGGAAGGCAGAGGGCAGCCAATGATTTTTTTTGTGCTGAATTCATTACCCCCTTTGATTACCCCCTGGAGAGCTTTCTGTTCTGCCGCTGGCATACCACGTATAGATACAGTAAGTTAGTACACTCTCAATGGGACAGCGATAGAAGGACACTAGCAGCTGCTCCTGTAAGTGGTTCTTTCTGAGAATCCACAAGAAATAGTCATATGTAATAAAGGAATGATAATAACCCTGACTATATCAAATGTAATGTTGGTAGTTTTTGACATCAGACGTGTGACAACATGATGTATTTCAACCCTTGAATCTGTCGAATCACTTTCTGACTGTGTTCCTCTTGCTTTCTTAGACTCTATAGGACATTTAAGGACAGTAAATACCTCTATATGTTAATGGAGGCGTGTTTAGGTGGAGAACTGTGGACTATCCTCCGAGACAGGTGACGCTTTCCTATTCACTTTTTGTTTTCATGTATGGTTGCTGTCTGGATTTCAATAACAAAACAGTCCTGTTTCTTTCCTAATTACAGAGGAAACTTTGATGACTCAACCACACGGTTTTACACAGCTTGTGTGGTGGAGGCATTCGCTTACCTGCATTCCAAAGGCATCATATACAGAGACCTCAAACCAGAGAACCTGATACTAGACCACAGAGGCTACGCCAAACTGGTGAATATAGGACACCATAAAGACACCCAGTACACAGCTTCTAGTAGTTTCATGAGGATGAAAAGACAATAATAATCTGAAGTCATCTAGAAAATTGTGCTTATTATTTTTTTTTTTTTAAACTGAAGCTACCCTTAAGAGTGTTTTAAATGTCATTGCATTAGATATCAAAATATCAAACCAATTGGTATTTAAAAATAAAAAAGCACATTTTTTTGAGGCTGCTTTTATTTTTAATATTAAAAAATGTTTGTGTGCTGCTGCTCGTCCCTGTGTGTGTAATAAGCAGAGTGTACGCACATTGGCCCTCATTTATCAAAAGTGCGTACACCAAATTTCCAGCGTACACCTGGTGTACACCCAAAACCACGGTGACTTTGAGATTTATCAATATGGACGTTGGCGTACGTCACGCACAAATCCTACGCCAGCTCAGGAGGTGGTGTACGCACGTTTTGAGTAAGTGCGAAAATGCGCAGAAAAACAATTCCTAACACCACAAAACGCACTGACAAAGATATGCTATATTATGACCCACTGTAAAAAAACTACAACAACCATAGTAATTATACATTTTTGAGCAACGTGGACTTCAATGTTTAATTTGTGTGACTTTACCAAAGCATTTGATTTGTAGGCATATGTATTCCTCCAGTTGCAAGCCTGTACGCTTTACCTGACGTTTCAGGGTTAGGCCCGGCAGCTGCGCACGGACTGGGACTGAAAATAATTCAGACTGACAAAATAATAATAACGACATTCTTCTTCTAAAT
Organism: Gobio gobio; assembly: GCF_949357685.1. Taxonomy (NCBI): domain Eukaryota; kingdom Metazoa; phylum Chordata; class Actinopteri; order Cypriniformes; family Gobionidae; genus Gobio; species Gobio gobio. The sequence goes on along the minus strand of NC_137111.1, from coordinate 17,783,890 downwards.
AACAATAAGTGTAATTAATAATAAAAATCATAATAATAAGAATCTTACAAATTGTCATGCAATTATTAATGTGAATAAATGGTACTCCACATCACATTATCATCACTATTGTACACCCCAATACATGTGACGTGATAGGAAATTAAATGCTAATTGTTTCAAAACACGTTCTGTAAAATAATGCATTGTGATAGGTAATTTCTCATCCAAACAGCTATTTAAACTGGATTTCCACCGTACACCAATTGTCAATGATGTCTGACTCTGGCTCCTCCTCAGTGCCGAGACGCGCCTCTTTGTGGCGATCTTTATATCTGACCACTTTTTTTTTCACCTACAATAAACAAAAAAACTCATACTTAACTTGATCACTATTGGTCTATATTAAGCAATAAAACATTATTACCTCTGCTGGAGTGTGCTTCTCAACCCCCACACTATTAACAGTAGGCTACTCATAATTTGGGTCCATATTTTGTTTTTGTGGGCGCCTTTAATCCCACTCTTTAAACTCCCAAATAAAACAATTTTGTTTTTTTCCACTTCCCTGGTGATGGTCTCGATCTCCACGACGGAGAAGTTTCGCTTCTTTGCCGTCTTCCGTGTGTCCATGGCGTAAAATGAGGGCGTGGGGGAGGCAGAGACTTGAATATATAGGGGCGTGTTATTCTAATGACGATCGTTTTCAGCCGCTGCATTTATCATGGGCAGGTATTGCGTACACCTGGATTTCAGAGGTGCGCACAGCTTCATAAATCAGGCGGTGAGAGGAGTGTAAGCATAATCTTATGCCAACATATACGCCCGTTTCTACGCAAGATTGTTAAATGAGGGCCACTGTGCACCCGCCTATAGGTGCATATTTCTAACTAGCTCTTTAAATAACATAAAAAAATACTGCACTATTGACTTTAGACCAGGTTTTTGTTGGTCAATGGCAGTCGTTTTCAGTTGCCTCAAAGAGTTGCCTCTTAGCAACGTGCCAACAATGCGCCTGAACACACCTCGCTTTCAGACCAGCACGCCTGAGAGCAGTTTGTCAATTTGCATTTTGAACACAAAATACTCCATGTTCACTTGAATAAAAGATATGACGGGATCAGAAGCATAGTAAAAAAAATTTCAACTGCACACACTCATAGTTACCTAAAGAGACTTTCAAGGCCAGGGACAGGGTGAATAAAGTTCTACTGAATGCCTTTTTAAAGTATCCATTTAAAGAGTTCTGATTCTGTTAAAGAGGATTCAAGCATGAAACCTAAGATCGCGTGTAAATCTTTTAAAGGTGGATTTTGGCTTTGCTAAGAAGATCGGCTTTGGGAAGAAGACATGGACATTCTGTGGAACTCCAGAGTATGTGGCACCAGAGATTATCTTGAATAAAGGACATGACATCTCTGCAGATTACTGGTCCCTTGGCATCCTCATGTACGAGCTACTGACCGGCAGGTGAGACACAGAGTCCACGTGTTTAAAAAAGGTTTAAAGCTACACTGTGTAACTTTTTTAGTCTATTCTAAGCTAAAAACACTTAGTTCTTTCAAAAATATATGTGCTCATTAATGTATATTTACTTCTTTCAAGTAATAAAGTATTCTCGTAAGTTTATAATATGCCATTGAAAATACATAAGGTAATGGGATCTAACGGTGGTCGCCATGTTGCCCCTCCATCTTGAAAGTACATTAGCCAAAGAGGGACATACCCGTAAATTCAAGCTTCGCCTTTGGCGTTTTAACCGGTTTTAACACTTGATGGCACTGTACAAAATTCTCTACCTCGCGCATGTGCGCGTCAACTTGTTCAGACTTGTCTGGTGCATGTGCAGAGAGTTTTCATCTCAGCAGCTCCAGTAACAGAGTTATATGGAGTTTTCCTGGCTTGTTTATTCCTCAAAAGTCTGTTTTTCCTTGTGTGGTATTTCTGTGCGTTAATAACTCCGTAAGTAATAATAGTTATTGTCATTGTAGATGTGTTTCAGAGTGTGTCATCACGTAATTCAGTTGATGTCACCTCAGAAGTATTTTTGTGTCAACATACAATAGCATAATGCTCACCTATTTTGTTATCAACAATGTTTATTCGTTTATAGAAAATATTTGCTTGTAATGTATGTTGATGGAAATATGCATCAGGTCTGATCGGTATATTAACAATTGTTATACAGAGCGCACTGCAGTGCTAACGTTAAAGCTGCGCACACACTTTTGTAACCGGACACCGCTTGTTAGCAGCAGCAGCTGCAGCTCCGCTCCTTTTAATGCAGCTGCATTTAGCGCCTATAAATGGTACAATAAGCTCTGGTTTACGGTTACATTATACAAATGTAACTTATAAGTATACCGGTAGTTATACAGTTCTTAACTGTGTATGTATATTTACCATCCTTATTTGTTCTCTCACAGAAACCACATTTATGTACATATCCACGCAAACCTGTTTATGCCTTGCAATTTGATGACTGAATAAACATTACTATCATCAAAGTTCACTCTGGATTAGCTGCAGTTCTTTCTAGCCGAATAATTAGGCCAGTTGAGTTCCAACGGTCCCACTGCGCACAGAATATCCCACAGGCACCGTGTCGAATGTGGACGAGGTCGAGCTGGAATTCATGTTAATCTTGGTCTAAATCGGCCACCGTAGGAGTTAAAACGAAATCGGAATTGAGAGGAACAGAAACTAAAATTCACTGGATGGTCATATACCTTTTCACCACTAGATGGGGGAAAATATCACACAGTGTAGCTTTAAATGAACACGTATTTCAAAGTATTACGATTTTACATTTGTACTACACATGCAAAAGTAAGGTTTTATTTAAATCTCTTCATTTCCTCTATTTTTCAGTCCTCCTTTTTCAGGACCAGATCCAATGAAAACATACAACATCATTCTAAGAGGCATTGACATGATAGAATTCCCCAAAAAAATTACCAAAAATGCTGCCAATCTAATCAAAAAGCTATGCAGGTATGTATCCATCGCACAATAAAAACACATTCGCTGTCAATCAGCAATGTTTTCCAATGCCGATTTTTTTCCTTTTCAGAGACACGCCTTCTGAAAGACTAGGAAACTTGAAAAACGGTGTTAAAGACATCCAGAAGCACAAGTGAGTTTGACATTCGCTTTAAAACATAAACTTGAAGAATGAGCTGATACAGTTCTATGAATAATCTCATAATATAATGAACGTGTGTGCAGATGGTTTGAAGGGTTTAACTGGGACGGATTGAGGAAGGGGACATTGACGCCCCCCATCATCCCTAATGTAAGTGCTTACGCTCATGCAAGATAGATTTTACACTGATGTTAGGCCAGAAACATATTCTATGCAAGTCCACTCTTTAAGGTGATTATGCACGGGGCAACTTTTTCGAGCAATGTTGCAGAGAAATGTTGCTTGCTACACATTTCTATCTGGATACTTTAGATTGGTTATGTGCCCTGTAACATTGCTTAAAAAAGTTGCCCCGTGCATCACCTTTAGAAGAAAAGTTTCTATAGAATCTTAAAGGGTTCTGTCAGGTGCTTCATATATAGAACTTGTTTTAATTAATCTGCAATTTTAATAAAATGTTATGAATTAAGCAGCTTGTAAACTTTATCACTATACAAATATAAACATGAATGTATTAAGCTTAATCATTTAAGACATTTCTTCTAATATAGAACCTTTTTGGCATCATTCTTTAAAATTGAGTCAAGAGCCTGTGGGTTCTATATAGAACCCCATTATATAGAACATAAGCAGCGTTTCCACCGCAGGAACTTTCCCCAGGAACTAGGAACTTTGGGGTGGTACTCGGTGTGTTTTGACCGCAGGAACCAGGGTCTAAATGAAGTTCCGGATAAATATTTCCCCCTCCAAAAGTCCCTGCTCACGAGGTAGTTCAGGAACTTTCGGGGGTGGGACTTGGGCACTGAACATGCTGATTGGTTGAGCTCAAGCAGTAATTTTATTTCAACCGCCATTTTTAAAAGTCTTTTGCGAGGTTTGTTCTGCGTTCAGTAAATATCAGTCTTGCTCTTTCTGCCCGATGGTGCGAGTTCGTCTCAGCAATCTCACGGTCAATGTCCGTAACAGCTGATAATAACATACATTGTCTTATTTAAAATCTAGCTTTACAAGCTTTCAGAATACGCTTTAGTATCAGTGTTTGTCTCTTTTCCACCATTTTGTTAATGACCTCTTTAGTAAACCAATATAACCAGCAAAAGCAGCACAGCTTGCCTCTCCTCCATACTTGTTATTGTTGCAGACAGTATTGCACAAAAATGATTACTGTCCGTCAGTGACTGGGAGGAACAGTCGAGCCCAGTCCCACGTCTCTGGACTAATTTGCCTAATCTTCACGATACTTTAGACCGCAGTGGAAACGCAGACAGTAGCAGGTCTGGGGGGAAAAAAGTTCCTGTAAAAAAGTTCCTGGTACAAATTTTTCCAGGTAATTTCGGTGGAAACGGGGCTATAGAGGACACATGGTTGAATAACTGTGCTGTAGTACACTACTGTTTAAAGGTTTGGGGTAAGATTTTTTTCTTGAAATAATGTTTTTTTATTCAGCATTGATGCATTCAATTGATTATTTAGATGTTGATCAATTTAAGTGAGACATTTAGCTTTTATATAATGTAAAAAAAGATTTATATTTCAAATAAATGCTGTTCTTCTGAATGTACTATCAAATAATCCTGGAAAAATATATGACTGTTTTCACTCGCATATTAAGCAGTTTCCGCATTGAAAATAATAAGAAATGTTTCTTGAGCAGCAAATCACCATATTATAATAATTTCTGAAGGAAGACTGGAGTAATGATGCTAAATATTCAGCTTTGACATTTACAGGACTAAATAACATGCCTAACATGGTAACACTTTATAATAACTTGTACATTAATAGTTTACAAATGATGTGTAAGTACTATTAGCCTCTACATTGTTAATATATTAATGATTGATATACAAACAGTGAGTTCTTCATTCATTGTCACTGTAATTAACAAAATATTTATTGAGGTAGATGTTTTTTTTATGTTTTGTGGGTTTTTTTTACGTAATAACCGTAAATAGTCCTCACTTAAGGTCAATGTCATTAAGTGCTTTAAACCAACCTTGGACATTAATTGCATTAGTAAGTGTTCATTAAAATGTTTATGTTTATATACTGACTGAACAAAGAACTGAGAGGATCTACTACGGGCTTAAATACTGTGTGAGGTAATTAACTGGAACAGAAACAGGGGCGTGATCAATTAGTAACCATGGAAACTAATAACGACCAGGACACAGGCAAAACGAAAATGAAACTAAACATACTCCTGACAATATATACAAAGTTCTATCATGAACCTCTAGATGGCACAGGCTGGTAGGTCCTTAACTCAATCTGCTTGCAATCACATCATTCTCTATAGGGCACAGCTGATTGGTTCCTGCTGTATCAGTAGCCAATGAGTTTGCTGCTCAACCTTCAAATACTTGGTCAGTATTTGCTGTAGCAGTTGCAGCACGCTTTCAGAAATCCTCTGAAATTCAACATCTAAGATAAGTGAACGGTCTTTCTTATGCTATATCGCTATGCATTATTGCGTGGTCTGCCTTATTAATTCCTTAAGTAAATGCACAAGGTTTAAAATCATGCGTCATGTTAACAGTCCTGTTTTGATGCTTAAGAGTAAATTACTTCGCATATTAGCAGCTAGTGTATATGCAATATTGCAGTTTTCCAGGCATCCTCAAACGAAAGCAAGAGCACTCTCAGTTGATACTGTAATATCATATAGGCGAAACCGATTTCATCTCTCATCATCTTGTGACGGTTTGCAGACTCTGTCATGTGTTTGGAGGCCACTAAGCCAAATCGCGATTTCGGTTGAATTCTATTTAAATCACACTAATAGCAAGTCCTGTATTTGCTCACAGAAACGTGTCGTGCATGTACTGGCAGTAACAAGTAGGGGTGTGCATTGGCACTGCCCTCACAATTCGATTCGATTACGATTCACCAGGTAACGGTTCGATTCAATTCGATTCTGCGATGCATTGCGATGCATAAAAATTCTACTGCACACAAGGCAAATTTTTAATCAGTCATGAGGCAATACAAGCAGTCAGATATTGAACAACAGATTGTATTGGCTGCTATGTGTGTATTATCACTCTCCTGTATCTTTGACATAAATGTCATTAAATAAAATAAAATTGAATGGTACAGGGTATTGGATATGGCATTTTCAAACCTAAAAAAGAAAACATAAATCACTGCTTTCAGTGCTTTGAATGAGAAATGTTTCTCTTCTCTCTGCTTTAGAACCAAGCCTGTAGTGCTTCAGTCAGAAATTGAAGCTTTCGCGCCTCGATCGCCCCCCGGTGGCCGGTCCCAGTATAGCTCCTAAACCCCGCCTCTCCATGTATTAGAATGGGCGCGAGACACACTAAACAATTTAATTACACTTCAAATAATTGTTTCCTAAAGATGGTTTCTGTCATTTTAGGCAGTTTTTATTACAATAATTTCATTTCAAGTGTTCGTTTTTTAAATAAGTTTAGTTTTAGTGAGTTATTTGATGCTATAAAAACGAGGGGTGTGACGTCATGATTGACAGCTGAGATTGACGGGTTCTCTGAATGAACTTGTCACTGAGGCACTAACGGACTTTTTTCTGGATTTTTGGGAGGAGATTGGAGCTTTAGCTTTAATTTCTACACTTCCATAACTGTTTATTTCACACCAACATAATGAATTGTTCTGCATCTGCGAGAGTGTGGGCGGGCTTTTGATAATCGCGCCTCTACTTCCTGTTCTCTACTGCGCAACTCCGGTCCCGAGATCGCTACTGCGCAGACTCGGTCCCAAGATGTCAGCGCCGTGAGCGGGCCTATGAAAGCTTCAACTTTGGTCAGCGGAAGTCAATGGAGTCGCGTCGTCCATATTTTTTTACGGTCTATGTTTAGAACCATTTGAAATTATATAGAGCAATAATAACCAACTAAGCCAACTTTTTCCAGCAGTGAACATAAGTGTTTTTTTTTTACACACAGTAAAAAGCTCTAAGACAGGGCACTTCATGAACTCCTGTGCAAATATTAATCCGTAATTACAGTCACACTATTGTAACAACAACCACCACCCAGGCACCCAGCAATACAAATATTCAGTGCAACACACACAGTAACGTTGACACTAGGGACTCGTCAATTCTCGTGCTTGATTTTAGTGTGGCAGGCGCGTTAGCAGGGCGTAAGCAGCGCATATTTTTTTCGGCGCCCATGTTAACAGATCAGAGCATTCACATCGCACGCAGAGGCGGCAGCGCATCGCATCACAGGAGCAGAAGCAGCAGTGCCGCGATCGTTTCGGCGCTGAGTATATTTTTGCCGCGCTGCTCACGCTGATTTGAAGCCACAGTGGATTGTTCTTGATCAAAACTGACCAGATTAACATGGAAAATAACAAATTTCACCATGAAATCATGTAGTGAAATGCCCCGTGTGTTTCACAATCACAGCATATGCTGCCCATCAAAAATCAAAGCACGAGACAGACGGGGCTCGGAGGAGAAGCCCGGAAAATGTGACATAATGTACAATATTTGTCTGTATTTGCAATATCTGCGCAAGACAAACGCTGCCAGTGTGAATCCACAATGGGGGCGCGGGCTCCTGCCCTGCTAACGCGTGCGGTGTGAAGCCGGCGTCAGAATCCGAAATGTGCAGATGTCCGCTTTCCAAGCTTTGGGTGCGTTTTTAATTACCCGTCTATCGCGGTCATCTCCCTCCGCCTCAGCCATCTTGATTGTTGTTGTTATGACCCTGGAAGTAATTGAAACTTCACAACTTTATTGTCCAACTCAAGGCCAGAAAATAAACGGTGACATAATCGATTATGGCACTTTGCCGCATCGATGCTGAATCGTGCATGCCCCGCATTGCGATGCATCGCTGAATCGATTATTGTTGACACCACTAGTAACAAGTCCCATACTTGCTCTGCAGCAGAAATAACAGCACCAGCACCCTTGCAGATCGATTTTGCCAAAACCAAACATGTCACCATTGTCATATCCATTACCATGCCAAACATTTACACTTACACTTATGGCAAATGAGAGTTGTCATAACAGAAATACAAAGTTTTGTCATAAAACTCTAAATGGTGCAGGCTGAACTCAATCTGCTTGCAATCACATCATTCTCTATATGGCATAGCTGATTGGTTCCTGCTGTATCGTAGCCAATGAGCTCGCTGCTCAACTTTCAAATACTTGGTCAGCAATTGCTGTAGCAATTTCAGCACACTTTCAGAAACCCTCTACCTTCCCCAGCTTCACTTGTATAGATCTGCTACAGGTAATTCATGTATGCTATATTGTACAGCTGCAGCATGTCTTACTTGCTCACAGCAGCGTGTCGTGTATGTATTGCAGTAGCAAGTTCCATACTTGCTCTACAGCAATAACAGCAGCAGCATAGTAGCAGATCTATTCTACCATGATCAAACATATTAACATTAGGGCTGCGCAATATATCGAAATTATCGAAATATCGCAAATGTACATATCGCAATATGCATATCGCAAGGGTACGCAATATCTGAATGATTTTAATATGCTACTTCAATATTGTGAAAAGGGTACGTTTTAGGTCGACGCATAGAGCCGAGAATAGACTGGGCACACGACTGTTACTTATGTGACTTGCTTGACGTTAAAAAGAGTTATTAAACGCAATAACTTGTGAAAAACAAACAAAACACACACACAGTAAATATGATCCCATAACCTTATCCCCAAAGTCAGACATAACCAGTTTTTAATACAGAAACTGACAGGAAAACACATTGCTTCATAGATGATCCAAAACCCAAAGAAAAAAAGTTATGTCTTCAGTGAGGATTTAAAACTATCAACATCGGAAGATGTTGTGCCTAATGTGTGCCAGCAAATCATTCCACAGACATGGAGCAGCAACCCAAAAGGCACGATCTCCTTTCAACTTGAAATGAGACCACGGCACAGTCAGCATCACTTTAAGGGCCTAGAACATTTCCGTTGGAGAAGATGGTCTGTAATGCATTGTGGAGGCTCGCCATTTAACCCCTAATACACATACAATAAAACCTTAAATTTAACACCATATTCCATCGGTAACCAATGAAGTCAAGCCAGAACAGACGAAATGTGTTCCCTCTTTCTAGTTCCAGTAAGAAGCCTGGCTGCAGCGTTTTGTACCGATTGAGGTCAATACTGTGTTTGTATCTATGCAAATAAAAGTAAATGTGGTCAAAAAAAATACATACAAATACTTTTGAGATTACGTAAAAAATCATGAGTTAGGGGATAAGATGTATTGTTTGTACGGTATAAAAATCATTATTTCCATGGAAAGTCCCCGTAAAACACGGAAACCCAATGTGTGTGTGAGTGAGTGTGTATTTGTAAGCATTTTAAGGAACACTTAATATGAATGCTATTAATGTCCAATAAAAGATGTTTAAAGCACTTAAATGACATTTGTAATGACCTAATTTAAAGTGAGAACCATTTACTCCTAATATCCTTTAACAACTCCTTTACTACTGGTTTAAAATACTGTAAAATTGTTAAAGCATAAACTCTCTCTGTACATATGAGCTAATAATTAAACAATAATTGTGTTAAAGTAACAATGAATGAAGAACTCACTTTGTATATAGCCTATTAATATATTAACAATGTAGAGACTACAATATATACCGGTGTATATATAAAAACTATGAATAAACCTGTTAACTGTCACCCCCCTTTTTGAAAATAAACATGAAAATGCACTATCCAAACTTAAATGGTTGCAATTCAAGAATGCTTTGGAATATAGACATAAGTTTGGTCTCATTTTAAAGAAGACAGTCAGCAGATTATGGCTCAAGTGAAAACACTTCAAAAAATGAAAGTATGAAAAAGTTATGAAAGTTTAAATTTACTATAAATCAAATGTACTGTACTAAATATTTAATATTTTATGTAAAATATATATGTTACAAAATAATTTGTACTCTAAAAGTACTATCACATAAAAGCCAAATGTCTAACCAATTTGTGTTCCAAATTTGAAGTTGATACCACAAAAATTGAAGTTCCCATGAGATTTTGTTTAGGCGCTGTTCCACAAATAGCCACCGGGTGTCAATGAAATTCCATTGATTTTTTTTACGCACTCTCCTGTAACAAATGTATATATTTTTGTCCAAATATCACAAAACAGTGGGCAGATATAGAACCATGAGACTCAGACCTTTCCGATGATATGTGTTTTGTCAAGATTAGAAAAGGTTTTTATTTTAAAGTTTTTAAAATAAATGTTGTAATATGAAACATAACGACGCCCACTAGGGGAGGAGCTGCTAGAAGACTTTAGAGTACCGTTTCCATGGGAACGCAAAATCCGATTTCAAAATGGTTTTCACAGGATGAATCTTGAGTTCGTAAGCTTTCGAATGATATATAGTTTGTCAACATTAGATCAGGATAAATATAGGATATAATTGTTTTAAATATGCAGTGGCAAATGGGCCCACCGGTGGGCCAGTGACAGTTAACAGGTTAACTATAGTTTGCAAATTATTTGTAAGTATACACTCTAAAAAATGCTGGGTTAAAAACAACCCAAGATGGGTTGAAAATTGACAATTGGGTTGTTTTAACCCAGGGTTAAATGTTTGCCCAACCTGCTGGGTAGTTTTATTTAACTCAACTATTGTTTAAAAATTACTGTATTGCTTGCTTAAAATGAAACCGAACAATAGGTAACACTTTACAATAAGGTCTCACTAGTTAATGCATTAACATTAACAAAGAGCGAATAGCTACATTTTTACAGTTATTATTGTTTGATAATGTTAATTAAAAAAAGCAACTGTTAGTTAGTGTTAGCTCAGGTCCATTCAAATATAGTTACAACTTTTTATTTGAATAATGTGTTATTATTTTGCTGAAATTTACATTTAACTAAGATTAATACATGCTTTAGAAGTATTTTTCATTGTCGGTTTGTTAATGAATGAACTAATGTTAAATAAAAGAGCCTTATTGTAAAGTGTGTGGCTGAACAACAATCAGAACATATTCAAACAATATCTAAGGCATGTCATTTAGTCCAGATTAAAATATAAAATGTTTACGTTTGAAAATGAATAGCCTTAAGACTATGTATTAAGTATTTGGTTATGTGATGAGCACGTATTGTTGTCTGCGGTTCCGTCAGCGCCCTCTGCAGTCAGAGAGAGAATGTGCGTCTCCTTCACTCGTTCCGCCATGTGCTCGTCTCATGCACATTGGGTTTGTTTACATCAGTGCGCGTTCCTCTTTGACGTATTGTTAATTTTAAATGGTTGATGGGTAAAGTATTCTTAAAATGCAAATTATTCACTGTATTTTGAAGTGCCCAAGATAACAATATTGTGCATGTTCATTATTGTGGTATTACCGTATACCGGCACATGTCTAATGACAATTTATCTGTTCAATAAAATACCTTACTCAGTGTTACTTTTACAATTTCAAATCCCTAATTTATCGGCATCTCCAGAAAGCCAAACCAATGTTGATTCTCGTTTTTTGAAGCTCTGTCGCGTTCTCTTTTTGCTAGCAGACACTCCACTGCTCTGCTTTTTTTTTTTAAACGGCCGATTCCTCTGAGGTTTGAGATTTGAATCTTTCTCGCATGTTGACCATTAACCTACGCTACTCCCACATCATATAACTTTTCTCCATTTACGGATACGGTGAGACACACACGGGCTAGTGATGTATGTATGCATTTTTCCCTGCGAAAACCATCCAGAGAAGTCTAAAATATAAACACTAATAGGCTTACCATAGTGAATCAGGGTAAGATCTAAACACATGCACGATTTCATGTATTATTTAAATGTTGTTAACTTTAAATGTTAAAGGTATACTATGGGGGTTTTTTTGGTCAAAGTATATTAATATAAAGTATTTTAAATTGTAATTTTCTCACAATATTACTGTTTTACTGTATTTTTGATCTAATAAATGCAACCTTGGTGAGCATGAGACTTCTTTCAAAAACAATAATCTAAAGGCAATTGTACTCTATTGTTTTGGTCCATGTGGACTACAATGTACTGTATAACTCGCATGCTAACAGGTTCTCCCATTCTTTGTGCACATGCAGGTAACGTCATCCACGGACACCAGTAACTTTGACAGCTTTCCAGAGGACAATGAAGACCCACCGCCTGATGATAACTCAGGCTGGGATACAGACTTCTAAACAGGCCTAAACACACGTGCACACATACACAGACACACAACGTCAGCCTGGGACACACCTGCCGCACTACCATATGGACTGAAGGAGAAGAGGAAGATTTTTGTCCATCATGAAATGAAGTGTCTGTCAAGACCCGGAGACAAAAAAAAAAATGAATGTCTTGCGTGAGCGTGTCTGTGTGCGTGTTCACCTTTGACCCTTAATAACCACCTTTACTGTGATTATAACTGAGGAGACAGTCAATTTAGGGAAAAGGCTGCGACCTCAGTGATTTGTTCTTCTCCCTGATTGGCTGTAAACTCTTCATTCACCAATCCGTGTGCAGACTACTCTAAAGAAGACCACACGGTATAAATCGCAGGAGTCCAGACAGACCTGAATGTTGCTCTTAAAGTAATACTTATTTGTTTAAGCACATGTACGAAATAGCATAATATCACTAGCCCAAAAAACTCACACGTATGCTGGCATTCCTGACATGTATCGGTTTATCTCTCATGTGTATCATAATACGTCAGTCATAAGACTCAGTTTCACTCTCTTCAAACACACACAGACATTATAGACGCATCTTCTCGCCTCTCTTTGCTGTTAATTTATTGTTGTGCCGGTCGGCCATTACAGGTTATGATATTCTGAGCACAGCGCTGGTTCTCAAACTTTATCCCATGAAATGATGTGCCTCAAATTCATAGCTCCATTGATGGTGTACTGTATTTATTGTCTCAGATTTATAATAATGATGAGGTAAGTACTGACCACTGTGAACGGACGGCTTTTAAACGGGAACAGAGCGTCAGTAAAACAGGGACGGACCTGGGATTAGTTTGCCTTTAATGGCTCTTTCTTAAAGCAGACTGATTTGAATGCAGGTACGACATAATCATGATTTCTCCAGAGATTCAGCCGTGTCAGATTATGAACAGTATTAGTGCCTTAAATCAATGGCATTCTGCGACGCTCCTCATGCTGCATGTCAGAATATGATCCCTTCAGCCTGCTGCTGTCCATCTGTCTAGTTTTTTTTACACAATAAAGCGACTGTTTTAGACACTCCCTGTATCCTCACATGATCTTCAGCTGTCTTTTATACATCTGAAATGTTGTTTTTTCTGTGAAATATATTTTGATCCAAATATAGATCAGAAATTCTACTAGGACCTGCTTTCTTCTGTGGAAACACACAAGTGTCTTTTCCATATAATGAAAGTGAATTGCTGTCAAGCTACAAAATAGTATCATAGTCCACATTGACCAATAAAAAAAAAGTACAAAAGGCATCTCATTCTCACTGAGGCTACATTTATTTGATCACAAATACAGTATAAACAGTAATATTATTCAATAATATTACCATTTAAATGATTATTTTCTAATGTATTATTCCTGTGATGGTAAAAACTGATTTTTCAGCACTATTACTCCAGTCTTTAGTGTCAGAAATCCTTCAGAAATAATTTTAAAGGGGTGGTAAAACACGATTTCACTTTACTAACTTTAGCTAGTGTGTAATGTTGCTGTTTGAGCATAAACAACATCTGCAAAGTTACAACGTTGAAAGTTTAAAGCAAAGGGAGATATTTGCTTTTAAAGAAATCAATTTCTAAGAACTACAGCAAACGGCCAGTAGGGACTACAGACATTCCTCCAGGGTTGCTGACATCACCAGCCCCAATATTTACATCAACCCCTCCTCCGAGAATATTATATAAGGGGGGCGAGGCCATTTTTTATTAGTGTGGGAAAGAGTTGTTGTGGTATAGTTAGTAGACTGGAATGTTGTTGCCGCAATGCCGACGAAACGCTGTTATTTTCATCCGGATTGCAGGTCCACTTTGTTCAGCCTTCCTAGGGACGGGGGAGTTGGGGATCAATGGTTAATTTATTTTTAACTCGGTCCCTCACAATTATTACCCAAATCTCACTCTCTGTGCTGCACATTCCACGGAGGAAAACTTCCACAATCTTCGCGAGTTCAATGCAGGATTCGCACAACGGCTTGTCCTGAAAGATGGATTTACAAACACAAGCTGTTTACGGGCCACAACTAGGGATGTGACGGTGAGGAAATTTTCCCACCGGTTAATTGATGTGTGACAACACCGGTAATACCGGTATCACCGGCGGAGGCTTTTAAATCACTAATTCTATCTAACCGAAAGTAACATGCACACGACCGCTCTGAACTGAAAACGCGCCAGTGCGCACACACCGTGAATGACAGCTTGTCTGTAAATGCGTGCTCTGTGAGGCCATGGGCGCGTCTCAATCAGTTCCCTAGTTCAGAATCAGTAGTCAGGGCACTGATCAAGCATTGATCAGTCTATGATTGAGATGCACGCCATGAATGCACACTGTTAGTTCGCCCGTAAAGCCTCGTTTATACTCGACGCGCCCGCACGAGCGCGAGGGTGCGCGCGGCAAAAATAAATGCGCGCAGTCAGCGCAGCGCGGAGGCTCGCACTGCGGAGCCAGGCGAAAGTAAACAATGCGCGCTCTGTGCGGCCGTGCTGCCCGTGCACATTTTACTTTCGGTTTTTAATTAGCGCCAATTCGGCTGCGGGTTGCTTGAATTGTGGGTTCATTAGCCTATTATTTTTAATGAAAAACACAACAACAAAACAAAATGACAAACTCCCTTAAATAGGCGCTTTTACGTTTCGCTTTGAAACCAAATCTTCCGTGATCATCTCCGTCAGCTCCTCACTCTTAAATCTGATGAATGACTCCTGCCGCCTCCGAGACTCACGGTCGGATCCTGCTTTATTAAGCAGATACGTTCAGTTTTTATTTGTATTGTCTGTTCTCTAACTGAACTAAATTATTTTATTACTATAAAAAAAAAAAAAAAAAGACGGTGGGCGGTGCCACGGTGGGCAAGTGATGTAACCGGTGTTGATCTGGACACCGGTAACACCGACAACACCGACTATCGTAGCAAGCCTAGCCACAACCTGTAAGTCTGATTTATTTTTCGTCGATGTGTTTTCCTGTAATAGTTCGTATTGTTAATTGTACGTTTTAGCAAGGAAGTAAACAAATGACAATGCTGTTTGGCTCTGCAAACCAGTTTGTTAATGCTCATTCACACTTAACGTTATCCGACATACACCTAATGTTACAAACTTTTTTTAAATCTCAACAGCGAACTTGGCATTAGTGTAAATTATTCTTTGATTAGAACTTTTATGTAAATGTTTATCTACATGCGTGTTTATCTACGGGGATGCTGAACATGGTTCTGTGTTTGATTTGGCTACTATAGTAAAGCCAATGTTTAGTGATTGTTTTGGGTTAATAGTTCTTGTGACAGATATTTGGCTATAATCGTTCTAAAAATACAAAAGTAACAGTGCCATTCAGTAGCGATCACTATAGATTCGCAGTCTTTACTCTTGAGCACTGAACAGGTTCTGCTCGATCATCTTCACTAAAATGTTCTGGGTCTGATTCGGGCTCAAATTGGTATGGTTTTATTGACGCCATTGTTTCTAATACTGACCAAAGCACAGCCTCCGGTAAAGGTAAGGGGCGTGGCGTTTCCGACAAACGTGCACTAGGCGGTTAGCGAATCACAACACACTGGGTCAGCTAACCAATCTGAGCCCATTGCGTATTTTTGAGGGACCGGCTTCATAGAACCCGGAAAGCATCAGACCATTTTTACAAGGAGGGACAGAGCAGTGTAGAATAAAGGTCAAATATATGAAAAATAATGCAATTTTTTTAAAAACGAAGCATGAACACATGTTACAGTGCCACCCACAAACACAATCAAGCCTTCAAAAGAATGTGTTTTACCATATTTTTGTGTCTAATATACATGTTTCCTTCCAAGATTATTGGATAAAGTAAAAAAGAACCACATTTATTTGAAAAAAAAAAAATTCTTTTGGAACATTAGAAATATACAAAAAAAGCTTGACAGCACTTAGTCCTCATTAAATTTCATTATATAGAAAAATTACCAGGATATTCTAGGGAGGTTAAAAAAAGATGATTTGAGGTGACATGAGGGTGACTAAATTATATTTTAATTTTTGGGTGAACTTCTGTAAAGCAATGTGCTCTGACGCCCTCAGTGGCAGAACAATTCATCTTGGTCAAATTAATTCTCAACAACAACACAGCACAACTTCTTCAGGCTGTTCTTCAAAACATGCAGTGTGCTACTTTCAGTCTGTCTACTTTTAGAGAGGCATGATTGTTGTGCCTAAAGTTCAGGGGACTCATTTATAAAACGTGCATAAGCACAGATCGGATCTGTGCATACGGTAGAATCCACAGTCAATGTTCAGATTCATAAAAACATGGAAAAGTGCTTGGTGCAGGGCCGTAACCACCATAGACATTGAGGGGGACAAGTTCCATCTAATAATTAGAAATGGCCAAATTGTCCCCCCATTATTTGATATTCTTGATGCTGCTCTGCTGTATTTTATTACACACTACTTGCTAAGATGACAAAAGTTATGAAGTAAACTATTTACCAATAATATATTTTTTTTTTAAATATGCACACATTCATTCTAATTTTCGTCAGCCTAATATGTAAAAAGGCTAAATGTTTCTTGTCACATCAAATTCAGTTATGATTTACATAAATAATGTAATTTTCAATTCAAAATCAGACCGTTCTGTTTTTGCTTTAAATCATGAAATTGTACAATAATTCCAATCAAAAATTGTACATGTGTGCGTCTTTGGATCGCGATTAAAATGCGGGGTTGCCTCTAATTTCAAATGGCTACATTTACCTGTTATAGAGCAAATAACAACAAATAAATGTATTTGCTCTATAACAGACAAAATGGCTTGTAAACATTTTTGAATTGGAATTGGTCATGAAAAAATTATGATCGGTGCATCACTTTAGGCTATATCTGCTTACCCTGGAAAAATTTGAAATTAGATTAAAAATGAGTTTGAAGTTCACTGCAGTCAGGCAGATGCATTCAGCCCCAAAGCAGAAAAAAACATCGCAGATTCATTTATTCCATCATTAATGAACCTGCATGCTACATAATCATACTCAAACCAACAACAAAAACAAGATTTCCTATGGTAATACACTTGCCTTCTTCAGACATTTTCTTTATATATTCTGAACCTCATTTCTATATTAATAAATATATATTTTTTATTTATAAAATATATCAATTTTTTATGATTTTCTTTTTTATGAAGCCAGGTGATCTGTAGGGGGCACCACTTCACCATTTAATATCAAAACGCCAGCAATACTAAATATTCATTTGAAGAGCACCAACAGAGTCTTCTATAACATTACACCAACTCAGTCAAATGTCATTTCTATGAAAATATGAAATTGAACAGTTACACTTAAGTTCCAGTTTTTTATGTTCTCTGCGATATCTAAATCACTCAATGACGAAAAACATAAGTGACACGTGCATAGTCAAAAAAACAAACAAAAAAGGAACAGCATGAAGCTTTGTATATTTATTCTTAATAAATAGATCAGAAACGTATTGTTAGGTGTTTTCTACAATGTTACCTGTTTGACAACAAAATATGATTGCTTGGAAAATATAAAGAGTATATATTTATGATAGGCTATATTAATTATTCCACTTTCATTTCTTTCAATGAAAAGTTTTCCTCCTGGTTTCCTCAACAATTGCAATTGAAACTGGTATACTTTTAAATAATTCAGGACATATCACAGTTCAAATATTATGCTATTAATGCACTTGATGTAGACAATAAGTGCTGAATGTAAGCTTGAATAATCCTGAACCCTGTGTGTTTACCCACAGGAGATGAAGAGAGGAAGATGTTTTTTATTGCAATAAGTTAGATAAACGCGTGAAACATTAACATGCATATTATTTTTATGTGCTGACAGCAAAATGATCAGGTTCAAGCTCTAGCCCTAGTTAACAGAGGTCTGCTGACAGGTACTGTCGTGTATAATGATATACCTTAAATTCCACTTTAAGCACTTTAAGTTGTCAGTCTGTTTCTGAGGGGGCGCGACGGTAATTACGCACAACTATTGCGAAAGACGTAGCCAAATTTCACCAATCCCCATTACGACGAGGGCGTGGCTATTGAATATTCATTAGGTTACGCAATCTGTCGTACGAAGCAGTGTCTGCATGGCTCATTAATATTCATGAGCCGGGGATGCTGCGCGCCTCTCAGCAGAACTATTCCTATCTATCGCCTCGCCTGCGCAGACACGAGTTCACACAGCAGGTCTGCGCAGGCGACGAGAGGGGAGGTGGAGAGCGTGTTTGATGCACTCATAGTACAGTCATTTAAAAGGGGCGGGAATATACAAACAGTCCCGCATGTATAAAACTCTTGGAGACACATGAAGTGCCGTGGAGTTTGGACATTGTGCGTGACATACTGGCAGAGAAGAACATGAGGAACATGCTCTCACTACTCACCGTTGTGACTGTTTATCTCGCGGTTTGGGGAGGAATCACTGCAGATGCTCAGGTCGGATCTGTGTTACGGAACTCCATCAGGCATCTGCCCGCAGCATCCAGTCCGAGTGACGCGGTGAGCGCGAGCCCGCGCGTGACCGGCACCGCAGACAGCGACGCTCCGGCGGTACGTGTTCACAGGATGCTGAAACGCACAGAGGATTTAACATTTAGACTTTGAGATTCTTTTTTTTTTTTAAATTCTCTTGGAGTTGTATTGCATGTGCTTTTAAAGGAGCGATTTCAATAAAGTGTATCATTATTATGTCCTCTCCCACAGTCGCCGCACTGCGCCGCTGATGCCGAGTGCGGGCCCGGTGAGTTTTGCAACGGCTCTCGGGGAGTTTGTCTCTCGTGCCGCAGGCGGAGAAAGCGGTGCGCTCGGGACGGGATGTGCTGCGCTGGGAACAGATGCATCAACGGTACAAACCAGGGAGCGTCTTGTGTTTTCACTAATTCATAGTTTGTATGAAGATTAATTTTCCCATATCGTGTTTCTCTCTCAGGTGTGTGTCAACCTGCTGATACAGAAGCTGTCGTCACGGTAGATGCAGGTCAACCGGGTGGCAATACGGATGAGCCAAGTGTGACTGCAACACGTGGGCAGAACTTCACACATCCTAAAAGAACCACCATCCTACCAAAACCACAGCAGCCACTGAAAGGTCTCAAATCCCTCTCCTCTCCTCTTCTCATCTCATCTCATCTCATCTCCTCTCAGACTCTTGTTTTCTCTTTTCACCTTGCCTTGCCTTGGCTCTCCTCATCTCTTCTATCCTCGTCTCTGAAATACATTCTCGTTCATTGATGTGCCTTACAAAGGCCTTTTTCACATCATCTTGTCTTGTCTCCAGTTTTCTCGCCTCACCTTTTCACTTATTCTTTTCTGGTCTCTTCTCATTTAGTCTCTTTTCAGAAATAAAATTCTTAATTGATCTGCCTCACTAAGCCTTTTTTAAAATCTCACCACGTCTCATCTAGTCTCTTCGTTTCTTTTCTTCTCAACGCTCGATTCTCATCTCTTCTCAACTTTCCAACTAGATCTGATTTCAAAACTTCCTCTTCAAGTTCTTCTATGTGCTGCTATCACATGCCTCTGGAGGAGTGATGCTGATGTGATTTCTAATCGGTCTCGTCTGTGTCAGGTGGCGAGGGCGAGACGTGTCTAAGGTCTTCGGACTGTTTGGAAGGGCTGTGCTGCGCCCGACACTTCTGGTCACGGATCTGTAAGCCCGTGCTGACGGAGGGGCAGGTGTGCACGCGCCACCGGCGGAAAGGGGCTCACGGTCTGGAGATCTTCCAGCGCTGCGACTGCGGCTCCGGCCTGACCTGCCGAGGCCAGAGAGAGAAACCCGGAGCGGAAAGCCGAAACCTCCACACCTGCCAACCACGCTGACCACGCAGAACCCTTCCCGGCTCCATACACACACACACAGCACGCGCACGCATGCAGACACACATGCAGCGGCGGCAAAGGAAAACTGATTGCACGGAAGGATGCGCCATTAAAAGGACTGATCGTATTTCCTGGACGGATGCAGAGAAACTGCACCGTACAGATGTTTCTGTTGTACACTCTGCTATTTAAGACTTTTTCCCCTGGGTCATCACAAAAGGCAGATTGCTTTTGTTTCCCTTTATAAGGAACTTCTTATTCTTCTTGCAGTAAATTACTGTATTGTAAATACGTAGTCAGAAATTGCACTTAACACTGAGCATATGGATCCTGTAAAAGTAGCATTTTATGATTCACACACATTGATATTGTAAATGTGCGAGTGATATGATTTAGAGAGGTATCAGTACTATTTTTATTTTAAGCACATTGTAAAGATATTTGTCTGATTAAAATATATAAATGGAACAATAATGGACTTTTTACATTTCATATTGCCACAGCAGCAACCTAAAGAAACCACTTAGGGATGTTTTTGTAGTCTAATGACATACACTGCTTGCTTTATTCAGCAGGTCACACTTCCACACTTTGACTTCACAAAAAATGCTTATATTGTGTGCAGCAAAGTCGCTTTGGATAAAAAAGAAAAAACGTTTTCTAAATTAATAAATGTTACAGTGAAAAAGTGTCCTAATTTAATGTATAGAGCATAGGTAAAAACTTGTTTGCTTGATCATCGCAGAATATCATTTTAACTTGTAATACAACAAACAAAAACAAGTGCACTTAAAATGAAAGTCTCAGGGCAACTGATGTACACTTTCTTGCATTGTAATTGAAAATTGAAATGAATTTATTTGCCAAGACCACACTCATTTGTTTGAGCGTGTGGACATAATGCTGAGGGGTCAGGTGGACAGAATATAAAGAGAAAAAAACAAACAAAAAAACAACATAAAAGTCTACTCTACCACATGTTCCTGATACACTTGCCTGCTCTGCTCGTAGCTGAAGTTATCATGGCAAATAAAACAAGCTCGGAGCTCTGATGAAGAGCCGTAATCCTTTTTGTAGCCATATCCCTGCCTGCAGAAAAACACCTGACCACATGAAAGCCTGAATGGGCCCAAACAGCAGGAAAGTACAAAGCCGACAGGAGGATATCAAACGTGAAGAATCCCGAGGAAGTACAAGAGGATCAGCAGCAACAACCTTTGGTGTGTCTGGCTAACTTCTAATTAGTCTTGCAGTCAGGCCTGAATTGCAGGTTAATCATAGATATCTGACCCTTTAATTACTTTATTATGCAGCCTGTTTGGCACGCACACAGCACATAGTGCAGTTTAGAGAGAGTTCGGCATTCACATAGATAAACTGTATTTGTGCGGTCTGTAGTTGATGTCATTAATGTTTTGCACATGATCAATATATTGAAGGCATGATGAAATGTTTGTCTGAAACACTTGAAGGATTAGTTCACCCAAAAATGAAAATTCTGTCTCACCCTCATGTCGTTCCAAACCTGTAAGACTTTCGTTCGTCTTCGGAACACAAATGAAGATCTTTATAATGAAATCTGAGAGCTTTCTGTCCCTCCATTGACGGCCTGCACAACTTATCACTTCCAAGCTCCAGAAAGCTAGTAAAGACATCATGAAAGTAATTTATTTGACTCTTTTATGAGTGCTTTGTGCAAAAACACGCAACATCACTTTATTTACAAAATATTCACCGCGCGTTCACGAGAGCACCACAACGTATGAGTGTTGTGTTCACACGAGAGCAGACGTTGCGTCAAGATTGTTGAAGATTAATATTTTGTAAATAAAGTGGTGAATTATGTCATAAAGCTCTCACGTTTCACTTAAAAGATCTTCATTTGTGTTGCGAAGATGAACGAATATCTTACAGGTTTGGAACGACATGAGGGTGAGTAATTAATTAAAGGGATAATTCACCCAAAAATGTCAATTCTGTAAAGAACACTTAAAGAGACAGTTCACCCAAATTGTCATTATTTGCTTACCCTCATGTCATGCAAAACTGACTTTTTTATGCTGGAGAACACAAAAGGAGAAATTTTGAATAATGTTCTTGCTCTTTTCCATGCAGTTAAAATGAATGGGGAGTGGAAGACACGAGGACACAAAAGCATCAAATAAGCATACCATTTGTTCAAACATACACTCAAAAAAAAATGGTGCTATATAGCACTAAAATTGGTTCTTTGGCTCATAATCATAGGGGAACCACTTTAAGTGCTGTATAGCACCAAATCTTGGTACTTCACCGGTTCTTTGGGATGACTTGAGGTGCTATATAGCACCGCTACCATATACAGAACCTGTTAAGATATGGTGATATATAGCACCAAAAGTGGTTTCCCTATGATTACGAGCCAAGAACCACTTTTAGTGCCATACAGCACCATTTTGTTTTCTAGAGTGTATGTTACCGGCAATGTGTGAAATCCGGCATTGTATAGAATGCCTAGGGAATATATAGAATGCCTGAAGTTTGTTGGCAAAGTATGAAATGGTTTGTATTTCACACATTTCTTAGGCATGCTATACAATGCCAAAGGGCCAGCCAGCAGAGTATAGAATACTCCCGCTACTCACGCTTGGGTCTTTGTTCGGCGGTGGCGAAACACGTAAAGCTTCAACTCCCGCCACAGAGGCTCGCCTCTATTGTTCCCGGATAGTTGCTGTGTCACAATGTCAGAACAGGAAGAAAGTGTAGGTCCATTCAAAATGCCATTCTAGCCTTCTTTGGTGCAACAAGTAGCTCAATGCAACTTCTGCTTTAGTGTTTTTCTGGTAAGAACGTCCTTGACTATGTCGTAGTAGAAAAACATGTTCAATGCCAATAAAGGTGTGTTTTGATACTTTGCCTAGAGTGTACTTGTAATCCTGTATAATACCTAGGTAATGTATAGAATGCCTAGGAAAAGTACGCAACATAAACACAAAAATGCTTTGCCTATGGAATATATAGAATGTGTGAAGTCTGTTGGCATTCTATACCAGAGGTTCTCAACCCTGGTCCTCGAGGCCCACAGTCCTGCAGAGTTTAGCTCCAACCCTAATCAAACACACCTGAAACAGCTAATTAAGCTCTTCAGGATTACTAGAAAGCTACAGGCAGGTGAGTTTGATCAAGGTTGGAGCTAAACTCTGTAGGACAGTGGGCCTCGAGGACCAGGGTTGAGAACCCCTGTTCTATACCAGTGGTTCCCAACCACGTTCCTGGAGGACCCCCAACAGTGCACATTTTGGATGTGTCCTTTGTCTGACACACCCACATCAGGTCTTGGAGTAGCTACTAATGAGCTGATAACCTGAATCAGGTGTGTTTGATTGAGGAGACATGCAAAATGTGCACTGTTGGGGGTCCTCCAGGAACGTGGTTGGGAACCACTGCTCTATACAATACCTGCTTTTCACACATTGCCGGTAACATATGTACTAAATTGCAAGTCTTCTGACGTCATGCAATAAATTTGCATGAAGAACAGACTGAAATAAGCTGCTATCACCACAGTGTGATGTTAAGTGTTGGAACAGAGTTACAAAATCAGTGAGTGAAATTTGGAGTCAGAAGTTTGATTCATAAATGAATCATTCTGTTAAAAGAGAAAACATTGAAAAAGAGCTATTTGGTTATTAATACGCCATTGCTAAGTCTCCAATAAACTAGCCGGAGAGCTAGAATGGATGTTAAGATTAGTAAATAACACAAATATGTTCCTCACACAATGTTATCACATACACTACATTGCCAAAAGTGTTGGGGCGCCTGCCTTTACATGCACATGAACTTTAATGACATCCCATTCTTTATCCGTAGGGTTTAATATGGAGTTGTCCCACCCTTTGCAGCTATAACAGCTATAACTCTTCTGGGAAGGCTTTCCACAAGCTTTAGGAGTGTGTTTATTGGAATTTTTGACAATTCTTCTAGAAGCACATTTGTGAGGTCAGGCACTGATGTTGGACGAGAAGGCCTGGCTCACAGTCTCCGCTCTTATTCATCCCAAAGGTGTTCTATCGGGTTGAGGTCAGGACTCAACCCGATGCAGGCCAGTCAAGTTCCTCCATACCAAACTCGCTCATCCATGTCTTTATGGACCTTGCTTTGTGCACTGGTGTGCTTTGCATTGCACTTTGTGAGCAACTAAGGCTTGGATGCAGCTGCTCGGCCATGGAAACCCATTCCATGAAGCTCTCTACACACTGTTCTTGAGCTAATCTGAAGGCCACATGAAGTTTGGAGGTCTGCAGCTATTGACTGCTGAAAGTTGGCGACATCTGCGCACTGTACGCCTCGTTCCCAATTGCTTCCACTTTGTTATAATACCACTAACAGTTGACAGTAGAATATTTAGTAGTGAGGAAATTTGATGAATGGACTTATTGCACAGGTGGCAACCTATCATGGTACCACGCTTGAATTCACTGAGCTCCTGAGAGTGACCCATTCTTTCACAAAGGTTTGTTGAAGAGTCTGCACGCCTAGGGGCTTGATTGTATACACCTGTGGCCATGGAAGTGATTAGAACACCTGAATTTAAGGCTTTGGAGGGGTGTCCCAATACTTTTGGCAAAATAGTGTCTCTTCAGAAGACCTGAAATAATGGTAATTCCTAATTTCATGTCCTTTTCTATTTGTCCTTTATTGTATTTGCACATAAAATTTGTCTCTCCAAATGTTTTTTATTTTCACTGAAAAAGAAAAAAAAGTTACGAGGGTGAGTGAATGACACAAATATATTTGAGTGAACCAACTGCCAGGAAAAGAAAATCATTTGTTTGCAGATTTTGTTATATAATGCAACAACTTTGATTTTTAAGTGTGTCATACTGTAAGTGTTATTTTGGGCCCGCTTTTCACAAATCAAAATCACAAGATCAGGGCTGTTCACATCTCTGTAGCAGCTGGCAAATGTCAGAACAAGACTCTTCATTAGTAGGGTCATAAAAGAGTGAATTTTCCACTCCTTCACGCTCTTACGGCAAAACGTAACCTTTTTCTCCGTCCCTTGACCTTCCTGTCTCGCTCTCCTTCAGTCTGTCTCTCTCTGGTGACAGACACTGTGGCTGAAAATTACAGACAGGCAGATTTGTTTAATGATGTCAGGCGTCACAGATTCGAGGGCTCACGAAAACTGACTATTTTAACTGCGCGCGTGGAGACTAGAGGAGGAGACGGCCTCCTCACACACACACACAAATCATGTCCACTCTCTCAATATGTAGTTTTGGTTTTCTGAGCTGTTCTTCTGAGTAACTGTCAGTTACTCACCTCCTATCTCAGCCAAATGAGCAAATTACTCAAAAACAAGTCCAAACAAAACCGCAGAAAAGCATTTTGTTACACTGCAGTACAGCTTGCCAATTGTGTGTCGTTTCATGTAATATATATTTTTACTGTTTGGATACGCTCCTTTTAAAGAGACAGTAGTTCACCCAGAAATTATAAATCATTTATTAATTTGCCATCATGTTATGATTTTGAAATGTTAATTTTGGCATCATGTTATGAATTTTTTATTTTTTTTAAATAAAATTTGTATTTTAATATATAAATATAAATATACAGGGTCCTATTTTAAAGATCTGAGCACATGGTCTGAAGCGCATGGCGCAGGTGCACTAAGGACATTTTTGCTAGTTTAACGATGGAAAAAACAGTCGGCGTGCCAGGCACATGGTCCAAAAGGGTTGTCCCTATTCTCTTAAAGGCGGCATGAAATCAAATTTTACAATTCGTATTTTTATATTAATATTGTAGTGTTTACTATAACTGATTTATCTGTGCACTTCATTATTTTTAAAAAATTAATTTACCCTTATAATCTTTAAATATGTTAACTTTCCCTCCCCCATCGAAACGACCTCACTTCTCTCCCGGTCATGTGCTATGGCGCGAGGGCGGGGTTATCGCCCCGTCTCGTTTCTGCACCTCCTCTCAGAAACCTGTCACTGATCGTGGTTAGGCGCATTTTTCTCGGTATACACAATACCTTCTTCAAGAAGGACTTGAGGCAAAAAGAGAGAAATATATGAGAAATAAAAGCTTTTTTTTTTAAGTAAAAATTACTCAATATAGTCGGACGAACAGCTTATCGTGACGACTCGCACTGAGGAATGCAGCGTGTGAACGCGCTTACGGCGCGCCCCCTTATAAGGGAGAGCTGAGAAAAAAGCTTTACAGAAATAAAGCCATAAAAGGCTTAAAATAAGTAAAATCTGTAGCATAAACCAGCGAAAAGTGAGGAAATATGCTCAGTAACATTATGTAGAAAAGATTTAGAGAGAAAATACATTTATTTAAAAGATAGATCGATTTTTTTTTCCACAACTGAATGCAAACTTCAAATCTGCCTCCACTTTGTTAGCAACGCCCCACTTCCAACGATCCAATCAATTCCCGAAGGACGAAATCAAGCCTCGCCCTACATTTTTTCTCATTTCAGAAGCCGTTTCACTCGGATATACGTCACAATAAGGAGAAAAAGACGATCTCAACTTCCGTTTCATGCCGACTTTAATGAGTCATGAGTGTGTTTTGGGTGTAACATGCAATAAACCAATCAGAGTCTCATCTCCCATTCCCTTTAAAAGCCAGTTACGCATAGTCGCTATTTACATGGCGGAATTTGCAAGCGGAAAGACTGAACACTTCTCCAGAGAGGAATCCTTTAATTTTTATATTTAAAAATGTTTGTGTCTGTGTGTATAAGCAGAGTGTATGTGCATTGGTTTCAATTGCCTCAAAATAGCAACGTGACAACAATGCGCCTGAAAACACCTCGTTTTCTGACCAGCACGCCCATGGGTGAATAGATGGACGTGAGTGCATTTGCTATTTAAATAACATGGAGCTGGATGTAAAAATGATAAGCCTAAAATGGCCAAAATGCCCAATGAGAAGCCCAAAATGGCTAAACACTAAGGTCCAGATATACTAAACGGCAAATTAACGTGAGCGCAATTCCTGAAAAGCGCTGATAGGAGTGGAAAGTTCTGCACATGATCCACTGACGACGCGCAAACTAATAAACACAGACGCAGCTGGATCATTTCCATAATGACTAGCGCAATCTACTCATTAGCATCTGGTTTAAGACGTGCTTTTTTTGGGCGGTAAATAATGGTGTAAACATCAGTAAATTGAAAAGGGCAAACCTTTGTAAAATCACCTTGCATGATTCATTTGAATACTCTTCTCCCATGAATTTTGTGCCTGAAAGGGAGTCCACGCCTTTTCAGAGCTAATTTGACACTGCATGTCTTCAGAAAATCCTGACAGTAGTTTTTTAATGCCAAAAGAGGGTTTGGGCTAACCCTTAGATTTTAATTGTCTTAACCACAAATTATTGGTCAGGAAATTAGCAAAATGTAAGCAAAAAGCACTAATTAAAAAGTCATTGCTGTCTCGGAAAAACATCAAAGACAGAGTGAAGTTTTGGCAGAATATGGGAAGTTTGATTACGAGTTGCATGGTGATGCTCCAGACTGGCGTCTTTGAAAATCAGATGATAAATATAATAAAAAATGCATCTGTACCACAGTGAAGCATGGAGGAAGAGGCTGTCATTGTGCGGGGAACCTTTAGCTTGCATCCCACAATTGAAAAGGTGTTAGGAATGATCAGGTGATATTTTTCAACAAGACAATGCAATTGCAAAGACAACCAAGAAGTGGCTCGAAGTCCATCGGGCAATTTTTTTGGCCTGGTCAGAGTCCAGATTTCAACCCTATAGTGAATATTTGCTCTCACATTAAACTCTGACGAACTGGGAGACATTTTTCAACAGTTTGAAGCCATTAACATGGAGTGGAACAACACTGACTCTTCTCCCTGTAAAAAGCTGTCTGCAAGATGGGGATGGCTATTTTAAGAAGTGACTTTTTATCGACAGTATTTGTGCAATGCTTGCTAATTTCCTGACCAGTGATTTGTGATTAAAATTGTTAAGACCGTTAATGTTTTCCACCGCCATGTTTTGTTGTTTTTGGCTTGGCCCATTTTTTGTGTGTATACACAAACTCGCTATTTTATTATCTATTTATTTATTTAATATTTAATATATCAACACTACGTCTAGAGATGCAAGTAAAGTAAGCATCTTGAATAAAATGAAAGTCTTCTGATGACCTCAGGCAGCGCTTTAGGTTTGACAACAAATAAATCAGACTACAGCCTCTGAGTCAAGACTGTGAAAAAACACATTGACAAACAAAACTGCCATTTGAAGAAATCTGTTTTTGCTCAACGTTGTGCGTTTAAAATATTTTCACATGTCCATTAGTAAATCTAGTGATTTGTATAAACACAAACACACATGCGCGCACACACTGGCAGTGACAGCTTTGTGAGTAATGTGTCAGCAGCAGAGGGTTCTGGGGTTTGGGGCAGTCTAGAAACCGTGTTTACGCTGAACCGCTCGTTATTGGGCTGACCACAAACCTCTGCTGGCCACAGGCATGTGTGTGTGTGTGTGTGTGTGTGTGTGTTTGTGGTGATGGCGTAGGGGGGAGGGATCTGCTTCCAAATATGTCAGAACAAAACTGAGCTGAAGCAGAGATCTGACTGCCAACGACATCATATTCAACGTCTGCGTGACGACAATTATCTCATTCATCTACGCAGCACGTTTTTCGCAAGCATTAGAGAGAGAACACTGAATTGCACCACCTCTCTGACCGCAAAACATGGCCGGGTTGTTTTTGTCGTCTTTATACAGCGCTGCTGAAATGATGGTGATTGTTGATTTTCGAGATAATGTTGCAACAAACTTCTCACATATCTCTGAATAACTGATTCATGGTTGATTTCTTTGGCACAGGTGCACGGCAATGCGCAGCGATTGGTTGCAGCACACAAACAATGTACAACAGAAGAAGCGAGCCTTGTTCTCAGTGGGAATGTCGGTGTTCATTAGAGACTTCAAAGCAGCTTCTCACCTGGCACGAGTGTGTTTTTACCACGCTTATCTAAACAGTCTCAGAAAGGGTGTCATTCCTTACACCCAGTAGATCTGCTTGCAAACAATATGCTCCATTCATCTTTGTGCCATGCACTGGGTGACTGTCAAAGGAGGTAAACAAAAGCAGTTGCGCAAAGAGAGAACTGCCATAGCTAATTAAACCCTTTCATTCCTATAGCTGAGCTAACTTATCAAAACAAACAATTAAAAAGACTTTTGTTCTGAGTGAACAGTAAACCGTTCAGAGCCTCAGGTGTACTCGAGCGACCTAGGATGCATTCCCAGAGAAAAAGGGTTAGGTATCTCACTTAGGCCTAATAGAGTTGCTTCATTTAAAGTCACAATGGACAATAATTCTTCTTTTTTTATGGAATATTGCAGTATTTATCATAGTCTTTTGTAGTATTTAATAAAAACAACTTCCCCTCCCTCTTCCAGCGACATCTCTTCTCTTCTCTCTGATGACGTTTTTACAGATGCGAGGGCGAGACAACATGTCACTCACATGAGATCGACCAAAAGCAATCATTCCTGAATTATTGACTCTGTGGTCCCACCCTACATTTTCTTCTTGAGAAGCCATTTCACTCGAATAAACGTCACAAATGGGAAGAAAAGACTTCAATATTATACCAACTTTATGTATCAACATGGTCTCAGATGTTTATCCTAAAATTCATTAGAATAAAATTAGAACAGAATGAAACTACTGCTGGCATGCAGTAAGAATATAGAGATATAAAATCCATATGCATAGAATAGTTAACTGTTAACAAGTTCCCTTCCCCTATACGATGAAAAACTCTAAATACAAATTATATACAAGTTTACTATGCGATACAGTAAAATGTATGATTTTATTTGGACGCACAAACAGAATTATCATAATTTATGATGAAAACATTAAAAAGACATTCACATAAGTGTATTGCATTATTTTAGGGCCATGTGTGTTACTCTGACTCTGTAACTTTCTATATGCAGCATTGGTCATGTTTTAAAGGACAGCCTTTACCACCTGTATTATTATGGTGGTTTTCAGTCAATTTTAAGGTAAAAAGCTGATTTTAGCAGCTCAAGTACATTGATATTTTCACATTATACCACTTAATGAAATATGGTTATAAGTTGTTTAATACAAAAGGCACCAATATGCCATACAGCAATACCGGAAATTAGGGGTGTAACGGTACACGTATTCGTACCGAACCGTTTCGGTACAGTGCTTTCGGTTCGGTGCACGCGTGTACCGAACCGTTTCCGAGTGCAATCTTTATCAGTTAACAGAAGGCTTGTTTTAAGAGCGGGACACACTTCAATCCAAGTTCCCACATGAACATATTAAGTATTCAGTCCATTTTATCACGAAATTCAAACGATGAATGCCGTTTTGACGCTCTTTAATGTGGCGTGACTGATCACTGATCACAGTTCAAGCGGCCGCGCAACGTGAACGCGATCGATCATCTCTTCCAATAAAATAAACATGAATGAATATCTGAAGGTCATTTGTGGTGTAATCGCTCAGTCTGTGTTTCAACGGCGGAAAGATCTCAATATAACTGCTTGTAAACTAAATGTCATGTAGCATCATATTTACCTCAGGTAGTCATTCAGTGTCCACAGAATTGTATTCACAAGAGAAATCAACTCTTTCACTAAATATATGCACTATATTAGCCTATACATTCATTATATTCTACTTAATTGTATTCTACTTAGGGATGTCTTGATTATTTAATGTATGTTTAAATAAATCTGTAATGAAAAAGACAAACACTGTGTGTAAATGATTATATTTCAACAACAAATTGGAGAAAAAACTATTTTATAATTAGATTTAAGTTAATGCAAAAACTGCCTTATGTGAAGTTTACATGTTTGCATACAATGTGTTATTTGAGTGTTGATTTATTATACATAAAAATAAATAGCAACTGAATTTAGGCTAATAGTTTGGGCTCTGTTGTTAACCAAGTAAGGGCTCCTTATATCGTTTACAGCAATATCTTCAATAAACTTTTAGTTATAATTTAATTCATTCAAGGACAGACACTTTTTTTTCAGTAAACCACTGTTTAATAAAAATAAATAAAAAGCAATTTTGTAAAGCTGCTGTACCGAACCGTGACTTCAAAACTGAACCGTCAGTTTTGTGTACCGTTACACCCCTAACGGAAACATTATCACAGTATTTTTATGGTGCATTTCTGTAAAAAAAAAAAGGAACGGTAAATTTAACAGGATATTAGTTACAGTGTAAGAATATAAAGAGATCAAATTAGTGTGGATAGAAATCTCAAATTATTTGGTCTTGGAGAATGAGATGAGAAATGTTTGAGTTGAAATGGAGATCTCTGACTTTGGATCGCAGACTTTGGCAGACCATAGCAAAGTGGAAAATGTCGGAGGATACATTACTATTATACTGGAGTATATTTACCTGGAGAAACATCTAAAAAGCGGTTGATTTACCATTTTCCCTCGTTTAAATCTCACTGCAAACACTTGTGTTAACTTTTTCTATCCTAAAGGTGTGCGCGCGCTGGTTATTGTACTGCAAGTCAATATTACTAATCATCCTGTGTAACTCACCCTCCACGCTGTGCAGACGTCATGGTGGAATGTCAGTCTGGAGGGGCGTCTGAGATACGAGACCCTCATGTGGCATCCAGGAGGCAGACAGACAGACAGCAGAGCTCTTGCTGGGATGACTGCTGGTTTGATCCATGCCGGAGTCCCTGTCTGATGCATCCACACACACAAACACATTTATTCATTTTTCCTGTCATGTACCCATAATAAA
Source organism: Gobio gobio (assembly GCF_949357685.1). Classification (NCBI taxonomy): domain Eukaryota; kingdom Metazoa; phylum Chordata; class Actinopteri; order Cypriniformes; family Gobionidae; genus Gobio; species Gobio gobio. The sequence continues at coordinate 17,751,947 of NC_137111.1, read as the reverse complement.
AAACACTTTCTTCTTGTTATGTGCAAGCATGAATATTAAAACTAGGAGTCATTTTCCACAAGCAGGAGACTGAGATTTAAAGGCCCCAAAAAGCATTTAGACACTTTAGCCAGACTTCAAAATGTGTGCATATCACTTATTACATAACAAATATTAAACCAAGAGCATAAAAAATTGCACCTTCCAGGCAAAACATGTCACAAAAGTGAGTCTTAAGCGTTCAATTACTTTCTGGAGCCGCCGCATGCATCCAGGATTTATTCCCAGGGCTCGAACATACCCGCTGACCCACCTGCTGTCCTCAGGTGAGTCTGGTGCATGGCCTACGGTTGTGTTTGCCACTTTATTCCCTGCAACAATCTGCCCATTGTTTACCGAAATAATAAAACAATATTCTGTGTCTGGAGTGGCTGCCAGACTAAACAGAACAAATGAAGAACTCCAGGGGTCCGCTTCTGCCAGGCCTGTTGTGAATTAGCACGCTTTCACATTTGTTTTGGCCTGGCCAAGAACAGGGCAACATTTAGTGCTTTAGGAGCCCATCCCAGCTTTAGAAACCCACAAAATTCAGCCTAAATTTCACACAGCAGCTCTGTTCCAAAACCTAGTGAGCTGGCTTGCTGTCTGCTGTCTACACACACAGGCCTGACATAAACGCTGTCTGAGGTGTGATGCTTAGCAGAAGTAATGAAGAGAAATGGTGTTATGTGGTGATGAGAATATATACAATTCAATGACAGGAAACTCCATCCTCATTGAGGATAGACATACATAAATCCCATAGCAGATATAGGCTGGTGGAACTGGGAGAGGTGGAGGGTTTCAGAGGAACTCTGATGCAGGACTAGCTTACAGCAAACAAAGAAACAGACTACTTACATGTTGAGCAAGTAATCTTATTTGACTTGCTGATTGCATATAAAAAGGACCTATTAGCCTATGCTCTCTTGTCAGTGGCTGGTTGAAAAAGATGAGTGCAGGAAGGGGGGGGATCTCCTCAACCACCACCAATGTGCAGCATCCACCTTGATGATGCGACGGCAGCCATATTGCGCCAGAACGCCCACCACACACCAGCTGATTGGTGGAGAGGAGACAGAGTGATGAAGCCAATAAGTATATGGGGATGATTAGGCCAAATTTGTCCAGGATGCCGGGGTTACAACCCTACTCCGAAGAACATCCTGGGATTTTTAATGACCACAGAGAGTCAGGACCTTGGTTTAACGTCTCATTCAAAGGACGGTGCTTGTTACAGTACAGTGTCCCCATCACTATACTGGGGTGTTAGGACCCACACAGACCACAGGGTGAGCACCCCCTGCTGGTCTCACTAACACCTCTACCAACAGATACCTGGTTTTCCCATATGGTCTCACATCCAGGTACTGACCAGGCAAAGCCCTGCTTAGCTTCAGTGGGAAACCAGTCTTGGGCTACAGGGTGATATGGCTGCTGGTAAAAAGAATGTATGAAGCAAGAATAAAGCTTTTTATTACAAACTTGTATTTATTATTATTAAAAAGCTCTGATCTTTCTTTTGATATATTGCATGTTCAGATATACATACAACAAAATCTGGGGACCATGAAAGTTTTGTGAAAATATAAATGCTGGTGGTGGCTGGCAACTTTTAAAAAATGCTGGCGGGGAAAGAGTTAACCAAATGAGGATCAGGTGCAAGAAATAATCAATGAATAACCAAGGTAACTAACTAAGGGCGTTTTCACACCTGAAAGTCCACCCTAAGGTCCGAACCGAAGATCATGTTGATACATTTGGTTAGTTTTGGTTTGGTTTCACATTGCAATTATGCGAGCGCACTAAATAACTTTACATGACATACTTGAATCCTCTCGTCATCATCTATGTGGACTGCATTTTGACATTGATTGGTTTTTAAACGGACGTGCGTCTGACGTCAGCGTCTTTGACAAGAATGAATGAACGGACTCATATCGTTGCCACTAGTGAACCGTGCACATTGCTTGACAATTTCTTTTCGTTTCGAATTGTTTAGTTTAAAAGAGGACATTTCAAGCTTTCTATACACATATTTCTCATGTCTGTGAGGCAAGTAGCCTGCCGAGTTTCGGTTTATTTGAGACGCGCTCCAGTTAATGTGCAAAGCATGTGATCGCTCCCGCGCCTCTATGTCACGATTGTTGTCTGCTATAGACTATTTGCTTCTTATTTATTAATCCAGGCAATTATCTGATTAAACGTTGATTAAAATTAAGATACAATTTATATAAAAAGAAATTCACTTTAAATAAAGGCTTTCTACAAACTTTCTACACTTTTCATAATCAGTATAGCCTAGATTAAATTTAAAAATAACATTATAATATTTAAACATAAACAGGAACTTTCTGTAAATGGTCTGAAAGTCCGAACCATACAGAAAATGCTTTCACACTAGAAACGAACCGAACCTTTGTTCAGTTTGATACGGACCGAGACTACCTCTTTTCGTCTAATCAAATTTCGTCTGTTTGGTCCAGACTGTGGTACGGGGGAGCTTTCACACCTCTAATTTTGATTCGGACCAAACTGAAAAGACAGGGAACTGAACTATACTAGTGCAAAACCACCAAAACATACAAAGAACACAGATCACCCATGACACTTCAATTTCTCAACAGTATAAGGATTGATGTGCCAGTCTTGAAGATGAAACATTTTTTTTTCTCTGAGGAAGAATGAGGCAGCAGAAAAAGAAAAAAAAATACTTTTTTCCTTATCAAGGAGGATATTCCCACTTATAATTACATTTGTAATTAAATTGAATTGCAAGAAATATAATTCCTTGCTGGAAAAGAAATCTAAAGATGGAAAAGAAATCTAAAGATGTGCTTTGGAATAAGCTGTGTTGTTAGCGTTAGCAAAAAATATAAATTAAAAATGGTTTTCCGCAATTGAAATAAAGCTGAGAAATATTACATGGAAAAAAAGGAAAATTAGAAATGTTACTTTGACAACTAACTGAAAGGAAATATGAATAAAAATAAAGCTAAATAGAATTTATGTACTAAAAATGTGTTTAATAAAAGGCCTTCTGAAGCAAATCGATGGGTTTTTGTAAGAAAAATATCCATATTTATAAAGTAAAATATCTAGTTTCTGTCAGACCGCCTTCCGCATTCAACTTATGAAGAAAGTGTAACTGGCGCGACGATGTTGAACGTAAGCACTTTGAACTGCGAGAGGCGTTACACTTTCTGCGTAAGGCGGCATGCCGGAAGCAAGATATTTTACTTCATAAAGTTTTAAACAGGGCTCTGAACCGGTTCAAGGAACAAAAACCGGAAACGAACGAAATTAAGAGGAACAAAAATAAAAACGAAATCAAAATCAATTTGAATCGTTCTGAACAGAAACGTTAATTTGAAATGACCATTAACCGGTTAATAACGTTATTTTATCGTATTTAATTTGGCAGTGACCAATCATGAATTGAGTAGTACGGCATGTGACGTTGACGTATCAAGCGTGAGTGAAATGCCCGCGCAGTCATCTATGAATCTACCAGTACGCAAGTCAGTGTAGAGCACGCATTTTCATGCCTCAAGTACATTTCTTTCCTCGCTGAGGTCTACAATGAATGTGCAGGTATTGGAGGACATTCTTTTCGAATGTTTAAATAAGCAGTACGGACTTTAAGCTCAAATAGACTGATTTAGGCTAGTTTATGGATTCCGTTTAAGCCTATCCAAGTAGGCTACTAGCATCTATCAAACATTTTTCCTATAGTCTTTCAGATTGCCAATACAGGACAGGTCAATGTTTTCTATATAGACGGTTGATGCTTCGTATTAAATGGTATGTTATATTGCATTAAATGATCAAGCTCTATTAGCTGACTGAATTTGATTATGACATAATCAAATTCAGTCAGCTAATAAAGCTTGATCATTTAATCCAATATAACATATTGTATCACATATTATGCAATATCACATATTATGTGATGCAAGGACGTGTTTTTTTCTGTTTTTAAGCCCTGGTTTTATATATGGATATTTTTCTTACACAAACCCATTGATTCACTTCAGAAGGCCTTTATTAACCCCCGGAGCCGTGTGGATATCTTTTATAATGGATAGATGCACTTTTTTGGTCTTTAAATTTTGGGCTGCCATTTATTGCCATTATAAAGCTTGAAAGAGCCAGGACATTTTTTTTTTATATAACTCAGATTGTATTTGTCTGAAAGAAGAATGTCATATACACCTAGGATGGCTTGAGGTTGAGTAAATTATTGGATCATTTTCATTTTTGGGTGAACTATCCCTTTATACTACATCTATTTGTTTGTGCGTGTTAATATGCATCCAAAAAAAAAAAAAGTCTAAATCCATATCAATTACAGTGAATTCCCTCCAAAGCTCCGTCTACTTTGATTTTGACAATCTACAATGAGACACATGGTGCTGTTGGTTTATGTGCTGAAATGTCTTTAAATATGTATCATTTCAGCAGTTACAAAAATATGTCAAAAATTCACATTTGATCCAAAACTTCATCCAGACGTTTAACTGAGCTAGCAACGCAAGGCGGTTGATTATGGAATTCATCTTTCTTCAAATTCCATGTGTCATCAGTGATATGGATTGATATCTTCCAGCACAAAAGTTGTTTTTCACTTGTAGGTAAAAGGGGGGCAAAATGCATTCATAACAATTTAAAAGAAACAGTTGGCTGTGTATTTTCAAATGGGTTCATTTATCAGTGGTGTTTGCTAAGGCATTATTATTGCTCATACTTTGTGCTAGGTAAGTGAGAAACATTACATTTTAGTACAGCTGGGTAAAAAACAACAAAAAAAAACGGATTTCTCGGTTTTAATTGATTCTCATTTTTATGAACTGATATTGATTCTTAAAATCGCAAGAATTAATTTTTTTCCCCCATCTATGGTGTCTTCATACTTTTTTCTAAGAGAGTGCAATCTTTGAAATGCTAGATTACTGGGGGGGGGGGGGGGGGGGTTGTGTATGTATGTATGTATGTATGTATGCATGCCGAGCGAACGCACAGAGTAGCATTATAACATAACTGTCGTCTGAGGCATAATAAAAGCTCTGCTGCTCTCGAGCCGTGTGTCGCGTTTGTCTCTCATTGGCAATCACTGCAGCGGCTTCGTTCTGCTCCACCAGCTTTCAGCCCCACCCTTCTTCATACTACAGTAACGTTAATACATCTTTAATACCATGACCTTTAATAATCATCCATGAAAATGATTTAGGTCCCGTCGGATTCTTTTCCATCGGCTGTAGAGCTGAAGACAACTCCCATGATTCCGTGAAATCAAGGCGTCATCAAGCTACACCTTTGTTTTGAATAAGCGACCTCTAGAGGTGAAGATTACATATTGTGTCTTTAAACTATTGCATGATACTTTCATGTTTCAATTTTTTTTTATAGCAACAAAGTATGTTTATGAGCTGTTTAATTCCTAAAATGTAATTAAAATTCAAACTAAATTATGAATGTTTCATTATTTCAGCGGAAATGATTATTGTGGAGAAAAGTTATAACTTTGTAATTGTATGACGTTTTTTTTTAATGCTTTGGAAAATTTTGCAAATAAAAAAACAATTAAAACTAAATCCATAAAATGATGGGAACCCCTAAAAGGTTGTATATGCGACCGTGGACCAAAAAAAAGTTGCATGGTATTTTTGAGGCAATAGCCAACAATACATTGTATGGGTAAAAATGATCGATTTTTCTTTTATGCTAAAAATCATTAGGATATTAAGTAAAGATCATGTTCCATGAAGATATTTTGGATATTTCCTAAGGTAAATATATCAAACATTTTTTATTAGTAGTATATGTATTGCTAAGGACTTCATTTGGACAATTTTAAAGGCAATTTTCTCAATATTTAATTTTTTTTGCACCCTCAGATTCAGATTTTCAAATAGTTGTATCTCCTATCCTAACAAACCATATATCAATGGAAAGCTTTTTTTTCAGCTTTTAAATGATATATAAATCTCAATTTATTTATTTTTTTGACCCTTATGACTGGTTTTGTGTTCCAGGGTCACATATACTGACATGCCTGACAGAACTCTTTAAGTATCTATAACCTTTTCTTCTAAGAGTGTACACTGTACACCTTCCTCACCTGATGGGCTGGCATTTGTTAAGTAATCATTGTGCCGATTGATAAGGTTTAACTAAAAGCCTTTCACTCTCTCATCAGTCATCACATTTAATCTCTTCGCTACATCATAACGCTCAGCTCTGTCCACAAAATTAGCTACCTTTTGTTTGACAAGTCTGAGCAGCAAGGAGAATGACAGGCACAAACCGGCTTTGATATCCACGAGGAGCCGATTTCTTTCACTCATCCACGCGGTGAAGGTTAAATCAAAGGCATTCATCTTCTTGGAGGCTATCAGCATCTTTTCATGCTATAAAAAACATTTTCTCATTCACCTGCTTTAGAAATACCTGGCTAACAGACCCTGTCAGGTGTGATCAGAGACTATTAGACTATTAGAAGGCACCACAAGTTCATTTGAGGCTGGAGACACATTCGACAGGAAGAGGGCCTTTGACTTCAATCAAAGCTAGATGTCATTAAATATGGGTCAGATAGTGAGAAATGGCCACCGAAAAGACATGTTTCCTGTCCTGATGACAAACACTGAAGTATTTGACCAAGAAAACACAGAAATATGACTTCCCAGAAAGTACAGTTGGATGTTTATTCCCAGAACTGGCCTCAAGATTCTCAGTAAATAATGCAGAAATGTGGCTGAACATGCTTTGAGAAAATTCCCAGAAAGCCAGGAGCACCAGCTGTTGTCTGGCTGCGTCTTCTAACTGGATGTGATGGGTAAATGTCTAATGCTATGTGGGGGTTGAGGCGGAGGTCTGTGTGTGTGTGTCCCTCCGTGTTGAGGTTTTGTTGCCTGTGTGTGTTCTGTCATCCTGGGTGGCTGAATTATATATCTCCCGTCCCGTGACACATTAAGTGTGGGCCATACATTTACAGAACGACAAACACACAAATCAGAGCAGCCGTTTGGCCTCAATTTAGGTGCTGTATCGATCCCAAAGTCACCATCTTTCTCGCTTCAAAACGTCATATGGACTAAATCTCACTCTTTAGGGACGTTCTAGGCTGACACCCGGCTGAAAATACGATCATGAAATATTGAGGAAAATTTTCTGACGATGAGATTTTAGCTAATGTGCATAATATGTTTGATAGAAATGAAAATGAAAAGACTTTTCTGCTGACATGTACCTTCTGACTGTAATTCAGTGAAGATGAAAAGCCAGATGAATGTTTAATGTTTACATAAAATCCCTGCAGTGATTTCAAGCCAGAGCAATATTTAAATCATTTTTAATCTTAAAGGTGCAATATGTAGGATTTTTGCAGTAAAATATCCAAAAACCACTAGGCCAGTGTCATATCTTTTGTTCAGTTGAGTACTTACAATTTCCCAATTGTTTCCAACTATTTTTAAATAGTGAGAAAATTGCAATTTTAACCAAGGAACCGGGACGTGTGAGAGAGTCGCCGGTCAATGGCGTATTTGCGTTACCCTAGATTTCCGCTTTTACTGCCGTAGAAACCAATGCAACAGACGTGGACAACTGCATAATGCCTAGCACTGTTGTAGTTTCGTTCAAACATTATGGACCATGACAAGCAGATTTTGGAATAAAATTAAAATCAAAAGTGGACCAGTATCAACGTGGCGTTTTCGAGATGGCAAAGGCTTCGCAACAAACTTCGACTTGACAGAGATGCCATTCTTGCATGCGCTTTATTAGACAGGTGTGCAAATGAATCAATGTTATGTAGCTCAGCTTGATGAAATATAAGTATATCATCAGTATGATGTTCTAATGTTGATGTAACTTACTGCTAGTCTCATACATCCAACAAACTAACACAGAATAACTTTTAACACATACTCAAATGCAGTTTAGATAGTGGAGACCAAATGAAACTACATTGCGTTTCCTCACAATATTAATTCGACAAATAAACTGACCTGTATGAGCAGTAATTCAGCACGTGCGGGTAGTTCGGTAGAATAAAATGTCTGCATTTCTTTAACGTTACATCCCCTGGGACTCGCGTGTGTGGCGCTGATATCTGTCTCTTATTAGTAATCGCGGCCTGCTTCATACCACAGTCATGTTAAAAAACATGAATGCATTCACTCATCCATAAACATAATTTCTCCATAAACATTATTAGATCCATCAGTATGATGACAAGTTCCATGATTCCACGCTCATTCACTGCATCATCGACCTACGCCGGCTTTGTTATTGTTTTAAAGAGGTTAGCGACCACTATCAGTGAAAAAATACATAGTGTAGCTTTAATTACGAACATGAAATATCAAGCTGTTTCAGGTAGCAGTATCCTACAATGTGACAGGCTATAAATCATAAAAACTACATTTTAAAACGTATTTTATAATTGTTAGCATGTGCAGTTTTTATGACCTAACATAAATAGATGTTGGAAGTTTTATACTTTCATAACTTGTCACACCGCAGGACCATTTAAAATGAAGGGAAAGGGGCTATTAAAATATATATTTTATATACACATTCACTTGAACATATATGTAAACCGTAACCAAAAATCTTGATGTACAATAAAAAGTAAATGTTGAAATGGATATGTAATACAGTACTGTAGAAACGTTCATACGATTTTCTTTTTTTTGAAAGAAAGTAAAAGTTTTATTCAGCAAGGATTCATAAATTGATCAAACGTGACAGTAAAGACATTTCTGTAATAAAATATTTATATTTCAATAAATGCGGTTCTTTTGAATTTTCTATTCATCAAAAATCCTGGAAACGTCAATAATAAGAAATGTTTCTTGAGCAGCAAATCAGCATATTAGAATGATTTCTAAGGCATCATGTGACATTGAATACTGGGAGTAATGATGATGGAAATTCAGCTTTGCCATCACAGCAATCATTTATACTGTAAATTATATTAAAATAGAAAACAATCATTTTAAATGGTAACAGTTTAACAAAACGTTTGATCAAATAAATGCGGCCTTGGTTAGCAAGAGACTCCTTCTGAAAACATATCTCAACAATCCCAACTGAACGGTAGTGTACATCAACACAGTTCAAATGAATCTGTCATTTGTTTTGATTCAGAAAAAAGCCAACCCATTTGAGAATTAAGTTTATTCAGCCATGAATTGACTCATTTCCATCAGCGAGGCTGCGTGTTTGGAGTTGTTGTGAAAAGCTCTCTTGATCCCGAGGAACGCTCATGACACGCTGCTGTCCGTGATTACCATACCACAGCAGTGCCATTGTAGATCTTTACTGCAATTTGCATTCCTTCCTGATAAAGTGATGATCACTGGACAGAGAGAAGCTGGCCTCAAAGGAAGTGACCTCAGGGCCTGATGGCATCTCCTGATTAGAGGGAAACTTGCTGCATAATGTTTTAATTCACATCTGTGTGCCCTCTCTTTACACTGCCAATTTCTCTCTTCCTGTTCTCTCACTCTCTGCATCCTTCCCTCAAGTATCTCCTCAATCCTCCACTTATTCTCTCTCACTGTCCCTCTGTCTACATACTTCAAGCCCCCTTTTTTAATCTTTTCTCATCCCTCCCTTCCTCTATTTCTTTATCTCTCTCTCTCTTCCCTCACTTTGTAGTGCTCCTGGCATCCTTATCATGAATTGATCATGTCTTTGTGATGAAAGGAACTGCCTTCATTTCCACAGGAATGCGCCCCTCTCAGTGTCCATATGGAAACACTTGCCAGACAGATTGGTTCTGTTTTTTGCTCTTCCCTAGAGCATCAGACACGACTGATCATGTTGTACATGTCCAGAATAGAAACGATATTTGGGGGGGGAAGACAGCGATAAGCAAATATAACACGCTTCAAACAAAATTGCAAAATTGCAAAGATTGCAAAGATAAATAACGCAAAATGACAGTTCACACCTTAAACCTAACTAAGCTGGTTCCAGCCTGGTCATTTAACCCATCCAAGTGCACTCACACAGTAGTGAACACACACCGTGGGGGTTCGGTGCCTTGCTCAAGGGTATTGTCGTGGTATTGACGGTGGAAGAGAACGCTGGTTATTCACTCCCCCCACCGACAATTCCTGCCGGACATAAGACTCAAACCCGCAACCGTCGTGTTACAAGTCTGACTCTCTAACCATTAGGCCACGACTGCCCCATAACAAAGTGCACAATATAAAGTGAAATAAAATTAAAAAAATAATGACCAAATATAACCAAACAATAATTTGGAGGACTTTTCAGCTGATCTGAAATGGAGACCAGCTAAGAAAGCTCCAAAATGCATAGCATTGCTCACCTCACTTTCACAATTTTACTATTTACGTTTGACATTTGAGCTTGTAAGCACATAACGGCAATTGCGTCTATCTGCCACGAATGTGCAAATGTTCTAAAGAATGCAAGAGTTCATTTCTGCTGAAGGCGAGCAGAAATAAGATAAAGGCATACATTCTCTCTGCAGTACGTCAGTCATGCTTGTAAGAACCAAGCGGCAACATTCTGGTCTCTGTCTTGAATTCAACACGGAAATGACTTAAGCTGCAATTCAACAACTGGCCGCTAGAGTCTAGCTCTAAAAGGGAGTCAATCTCATAGGACCTTGCATGATTAAGAGGCGTGGCCACTTGTGTGACAGGTGGATTGCCACTGCTGTCACTACTAGCTGTTTGTCTGCTGTCTGTTAGTCCACCCATGTCCCGCCTCTTTGCCCATTTTATATGGACGTAGTGTCCTGTCTGTTAGTCCACCCATGTCCTGCCTCTTTGCCCATTTTATATGGATGTAGTGTCCGTGACCTCACCCATAGGATTCTGATGAGCCGCTCTGAAGCGCAAAGTAGGGACGAGATGGCCGTTGCCATGGCCGTCACTCCCGTATAACAGAAAATGGGCAAAAAGGCGGGACGTGGGCGGAGCTTAAGTGACTCGATGACTAACAGACAGCAGATAAATGGCTATCCACCTGTCACTCGAAGTGGCCATGCCCTTAATTATGCAGAATTTAAAGGCTTTATATAATGTAAAAGAATGAGTTATAAAAAAATTCACCCCCCTCACAGTTGTCAGGAAGGGCAAAATGAGCCGTATAGACCAAAACCACAATTTGTACCAGGCTGTAAACATGTTTTATTCTGCTCTAAAGTTGGCCATTTTAACATGGGGCTCAATGAGATTCTGCTCCCTTCTGGATCCTGTCCCTAGCGGCCAGTCGATGAATTGAAGTTTGAGGCACTTCCGTATTGGCTTCAAGAGAAACTGCGGGAGGTTGCCACTTGGTCAGGACGCACACAAGCACACAGTTTTATCGAATCATACTTCATTATCAATAGTGATTCACTTCTACGATTTAGTACGATATCAGCAGTGAACCCGCCCTTTTTATGCAGAGTCAGGTACGATTCAGAAAACAAATGAACTGAACTCTGACATCAGTAGAGCGGTGCGAACCAAAAGTGCTAATGTGAAAGCACACTAATTCGCTGCTGGTTCTATATTGGTTTTATATTAGGGTTTTTTCAAATGTATGAGTAAAAAAAAAAATCCTGTGGTAAACATTTTGATCCTTGATATTTTGTTCTACAATGTATTGTAAATAGGGTGGCCATTTAAGAACACCAATAAGGAGGACACTTTGCGGCATTTAGTGAAGTAAGAATCATTTCATGGGACTCTGGAGTACTCGCAACAACAATACAATTTTGTCTATCATATCGATGGTATCATGATACAGTGACTCTGAAATAGCCTACTCTATTCATTGCCAGACCATTTGATCTACGATATATCTTGAAGTAGACCTATGTGTAAGAGGCAAAAAAAGTTGTTTGTACACAGTATTTGTATTTATTCAAGACAATGTGATGTCTGTTTCCAAAACTGACCACTGAGATGAACCTGTCTTGCAAAGTGCACATTGCCTGAAAACATAACATTTCTAGACTCCTGAAAATAAAAGAAGTACATAAATCAAAAAGGAGGACAAATGAGTGTCCGGCTTGAGGCTGCACCAGATGCCGGACAGGGGGCTTAAAACTCGGACTGTCCGGCCAAAATCCGGACGTATGGCCACTCTAATTGTGAACTGTACACACACCTATACCGAAAAAGTTAATTTTGAAGAGATTGTTTATTTTTAGAAACGTATGTTTCTAATAAGCAACTAGATAAGACTAGGGTAAGTGTGTGCAGTTTAGAAAATAGAAAATGTAGAAAATAGAAAATATTAAAATATTAAAAGTATAACCTAGTTATGTTTACCACAGACCTTATTTTACTCAAATTTAAAAACTCCATTATAATACCCCATAGGAAAATCTCGAAGGAACCAGTGGCAAATTAGTCTTCCAGGTTTTTAGGTCATCCCTGCACCACTATTTATTCCAGGAGGTACAGACTGACATTTCCAGTGAAAGTCTTCTCTGCTGTAGCCCTCAAATCAAATATGGCTTCATTAGTGGCTAAAAGTGTCATTGCTGACAAATCTTCTCATGGTTTCAGATGATGTTAGTTAAAAGAAATCTGACAAACTATGCCTATTATTTAGGGCAAATGACCACATACAGTGCAACAAAAAAAAAAATGGTATAGGGGTTTCTCAACTCAGGCCCTCAAGGCCCACTTTTTTCTGCAGAGTTTAGTTTAATCCATAATCAAACACACCGGATCCAGCTAATCAGGGTCTCTCTTCAGGATTACTAGAAAGTTACAGGAAGGTGAATTTGATCAAGCCTGGAGCTAAAACTCTGCAGAGAAGTGGAGCTTGACAGCCAGTGGAGAAACCACACATTTTATATACTTTATTTGATTCCACATTACAAGTCAAATTTCATTACGAATCACATTCTTTTGAATGATCCAACAGATTAAAACAAATCAGCACATTGTTAGGGATTATACAGTTCTAACTAAGGGTACAGGAAACATCGCATTTTCCAAATAAACATGCTTCCTATAGTTGCTGAGATTGAACAAGTTCTTGGCCAACTGTTTGGCCCCTTTTTTAGAAATCCCCCCAATGCAAAGTCCACGGATCGCCAGCCTGTGTACATGACCTAGACTATCAAACACCAGCACAATAAGTACGATCATTTAAAGATCTGCTCATCAACCACGCAGGGAATCTGAGCAGCAGTGAGGTCCACAAGTCTGTCATGTCTGGGAATTTATGGTCCTTTAAATGATGAACAACACACACACACACAATGTTACAGCGGGGACCCTATCATTCATTCAGTGCTAAACATAGCGGACGCAAGTGCACCGAAAGATGTTCCAGACAATTAAAGGATCCTATGCCATTCAAGTGCAAGAAGACGGGAAAGATAACTCACTTGCGCTGTATAAGAAGCTTTGTGTGCACTCATCAGAAGAGCACACAGAAAGCTGCATGTCTCAGACAGCGTGCAAATAATGAAATTAATTATTTTTCATGTCTCATTGCGTTTGAACGGACCAATTCACACAAATTTGTCAAAAGGCCTGCCTTGGTGAGCATCAGAAAAGGAACGCCATTCCAGAGCAAAAGCTAATTTTTAGATTTTGATTAAAGATTTTTTTAGAACACCATTTTTTTTCCTGTGTATTAACTCGATTAATTGTTCACCACAAGTCTAGTAATGTGCTCTAACAAAGTAAACAGGGTTTTGATTTCATGTTCATTTAAATAAAAAAATGTCATGTTTAATATAACGTAAACAGTAGAGAAAAGACTGGTATGCTGGATCCGTGCATTAGGTCTTAAAGTGACAGCAGCCTAATATTCCTGCTGCTGTCTGTGTTTTTAATGTTAATCAAACAACAAAAACTCACTGCTCTTCACTGAATAACTTTTGTAACTTTGATAAGAATACATTTTTAGATATGTATTGTTACATTTAATTATTCGATTTATGTGCCTGAAAACTACTTTTAGACCTACCTGAAAAAACTGAAATGCACTGAATATTTCATTTGTACTTTTGTTCTGTTGTATTTATTTATTTGTAGATTTATAGTTTGCATATTTGGTTTTTTTTTTTATTAATGACTGTTTCCTCTTTAATAATCTTTTAAATGTATTGTCTGCAATTTGTAGTTTTAGCTGTGATATCGAAATTGGAATAGACTATATTGGAAATAGCTATTTTATAACTTTTTGTGGTGGGGCCACAAAAAAAAAAAAATGTAAATCAAAATTATTTGAATTGAAAATCTCAAATCAAATTGAGATTTTTTGAATTGGAAAGAAAATAAAGAAAATATAAAGAAAATAAAGAAAATATATAAAACAGTAATATTGTGAAATATAATTGCAATTTAAAATAACTGCTTTCTATTTGGATATGTTTTAAAAATGTAATTTATGTCTGTGATTGCAAAGCTGTATTTTCAGCATCATCAGGGTCACATAATTGCCAATAATTGATTATGGGGATGTAATTTATCAGAATGCAACAGAATCTGCTCTTAAATCTATAACTATAATAACCAACTCACTATGCAGATTTGTTTTAAAATGTCAATACAACACTCATCATTGCTTAATGTATAATTCTCTTAATTGGCTGTAGCCAAAAGAAAGGAGAACATTTCATTGGTTAATCTTAATTTTTAAGTGCATTTATTATGATTTTTCTTTATTATCTGAAACAATATCTGGTACCATTTAGGTCCTTACATGCTCTTAGAAATCGAACATCTCCTTTCTTTCGAGTTCCTTTAGTTAAAAGAGAAACTGGTAAGAAGGCCTTTTGCTTTAAGGCTCCGTCAGATTGGAATAATTTGCCAGCTGCTCTTCGTTCTATAACGACACTTCAACTGTACAAATCCTCATTATACTTCTATTTAAATACGTCTTGTACTTGCTATTGATGTGCCATATTATAAATGTTATTAATATCATTATCTCCATGTTTGGTTTTTCCTACTACAGATGAATGTCTATCTTGTATATGTATCAGAAGTATTTATATGTTGTATTAATGTATATCAAATAACTTACAAAGAACAGTGACTTAATGTTTATCTAATGTTAAAGAGATTGTCACCATTAAAAGGTGAGGATTCTGAGGGAACAGGGTTGTGGATGTGTTAAGCAGGACAATTGTTAGTCATTTATTGGGTATGTGTTTTTGTTATGTGTTTGTTGTATAATGTGGGATGTATTATGATGTTGTACATGTAACAGCTATCTTTGTGCCTCAGGACCCCCTCGAAAAAGAGATGGATCATCTCAAGGGGCTATCCTTAAATAAATAAATAAATAAATAAACATGATCCTTCAGAAATCATTCTAATAACCTAATTTGCTCAAGAAACATTTCTGATCCTCATCAAATGTTCAAAACTGTGCCTATTTTTGTGGAAACTGATACTTTTTGTCTTTGATGAATAGAAGCTCAAAAGAACAGCATTTATTTGAAATAGAAACATTATAAATAATTTGTTACATAAAATGCCACTTTTGATCAATTTAACCCATCATTGCTGAATAAAAATATACATTTATTTAAAAAAAATAATGTATACATTAATATAAAGAGTGGCTTAAGTACTTTTTGGGGCCACTGTAAAGTTTTGCACATACACTGAAATAGAAGGAATAATCAGTGAGTTCAGAGGTGTGAAAGTCGTGGTTTGCTCTTGTAAACGTCCAACAGCTGAGCGAACAGAATTCTGATGTGTGGTCACCCAACGCAGGCCGTTCTGTTGAAGGGTAATTACTAATATGCCACTGATGGTCCCTCAGCTGCCAGTAACTCTGTCTGGGTAGAAATGTTGGATTTGTTTTGCTCTGCTAAGTGGTTTTCAGCTTCTTACTTGTGCACCACAAGCATCCTGGACATTTTAATGGAAACCATATATATGAGAACCGTATAGCTCATTTTTGGGGGGTTTATGAATAATAATGCCGCTCTATTGAGCTAGCAGTGAATTCTGAGAGCAACTTATCACAAGGAGCAACTGGAATTGAATATTAAGAAAGCTATTGCATGCACACATCTCGTAATATTGAGCATGGAGAATTTAAACATGACTTTGCACTCGTCGCCTGTTTACAGGTGTCACACGTTCACGCAAACATGTTTACACACTTCTTAACCTTTCCAAGAGGAGCAAACATTTCTCCAGCAGTCCTGTTTGGGATCCATCCAGACCACTACAGCTGCCTCAGTTCAACACTAATTGTTTGGGTCTGAATACCAGGGCAGTATTTTTTACTGAACACTTAGTTGTTAGTTATCCAAGAAAGCCACAAAGCAGCTTTCTGAAACGATGGCGAATGCCAGCACTCCAGCATTGTTTCTTTCTCTCTGCATGTGATTTAGAGTCGAGTCGATGCACTTAAAATTTGTTACCTCGGCCCCATGTGGTGTGTGTGCGCGCGCGCACGCTCTGTAAACTGACATTATGAAAACTGCTAAGTCAATGTTTTCACTCTGGGCTTCGAATCAGCATTTCTGGAAATCAGAATGTGACCTGCCCTCGCTCGTTTTCTCCCCTCTCATTTTCACACACCAATTACCAGGATAATTTCAGGCATACCAGTGTGATGTGGACCTTGCCCAGAACCGCACTCTGGAACGCATTTACAAATGTGGTAACACAGTGAGGCATTTATCTGACATACTCTGTATTTATACTTTCACTTAGAGTGTGATGCTGAGCAGAAGAAATTAACAGAAATTGCATGATGAATTGAATCAGGCAAAAATCGAGCAAGACGAGACATTTTGCTAGATTTAAACATGCATCAGACAAATAATGTCTTTAAGTGGTAGTAAATTACCACCTCAAGCTAAATCATTTGAAATATATGTTGGAATTTAATTATGCCTTAAATGTTAAGGCTTATGAGATCATCTACTAGCAAACATAATAATTCTTGATTATTCATCAATCTACTAAAGATCAAGTTCCATTTCTATCATTTTTACGTTCAAGTCATGATGTATATGGTCAAATGTACCATGTGAATATGAAGGAATTTTTCAAACCGATTTCCCCCAGGTGTTTTAACTTATATTTTTAAATACGCATTGTGTTGCGTTTTAGGGTTGACGGAAATATCCCTAAACAGAAAACGTACTGATACATTTCTATATTATCTATATGTTTTTTTGCTTGCAGTGTATATATAAATGATTTTAAAATATGAATATAAGAAATATTTTGCAGTAACAGAAGAAAAAGTGGACGTAGTATGTGGCATTTCTGTCTTTTGTTCTGAGGCAGCAGAAATACACTCACACGCAACACTCTAGTGTCTTTTATCTGAGGCGACATGGATGATTCTGTTTGAAGCCTCTG
Source organism: Gobio gobio (assembly GCF_949357685.1). NCBI lineage: Eukaryota > Metazoa > Chordata > Actinopteri > Cypriniformes > Gobionidae > Gobio > Gobio gobio. The sequence goes on along the minus strand of NC_137111.1, from coordinate 17,734,590 downwards.
TGTCAGAATAAAAGGCCCTTTTGTTTTTCTCCTTATCAGGGAGGATATGAAACAGCAGTGAGTTGCACTCATTTAGAGAAATAGCTTACTTCACTGGGAATTAAATGTGTATATGAGAGGGAGAGAGAGCAACATTTTACCCTCTCTCATCATAGCCAGTGAAGCATGCCTCTTTCAATTTCAACAACAAACAGAACTTCTAGCAACAGAAGGAGAATATAACCGAATATGTGTGTATGCGGACTTGCGGAGGCAGGCATAAATATTAAGGCTGAGGGCACCCTCACACACAAATCCCTGCTGCACTGTTAGAACCTCTTTTTACTACCAATTTGCCACCTTTCACAAGCACGTGTACCTTTATAAGGACATTTAGGCTTTCTAACAACATAAAAACAAGCCATATCTATATAATTAATCAGTTTGGAACAATTCATTTGGAACAATTATGACAATCATTTTGGCTGTCACTAATATGGGCCTATTCCAATCATAAGTGAGTATCCCAATGCGCTCAAGAGCCCTTTAACAAGTGGGCCTTGGATGGAGCAGGACACTTTTATGCCATAATGTAACGTTTTGGAACACACTTAAGCCCTGTTTACACCTGGTATATGCACTTGGGTCGATCAGATCATGAGTAGATGAAGGAGACACTTCCATTAAAGGGTTAGTTCACCCAAAAATGAAAATTCTGTCATTAATTACTTACCCTCATGTCGTTCGACACCCGTCAGACCAGATCTTCGGAACAGAAATTAAGATATTTTAGTTGAAATCTGATGGCTCTGAAAGTCCTCCATTGGCACAATGGTACTCTACACTCTCAAGACCCTTAAAAGCTACTAAAGACGTCGTTACAAAGTCCATCTCACTACAGTGGTTCTAAAATAACTTTATGAATCGGCGAGAAACGTTTTTGTGCGCAAAAAAACCCTAAATAACGTCTTACATAGTGATGACGATTTCAAAACAAAGCATCATGAAGCTTCGAAGCGTTATGAATCACTGAGCCGAATGATGATTTTCAGAGCAATCAGATTTCAACTAAAATATCTTAATTTCTGTTCCGAAGATGAACGGAGGTCTGACGGGTGTCGAACGACATGAGGGTAAGTAATTAATGACAGAATTTTCATTTTTGGGTGAACTAACCCTTTAAAGGGTAACTCAACCCCTGATCAGAGCCTAGGTATTTGAAAAATACTGGAAAAGTGGGCAGAGCCCAGCGGAGACAGAGGAGATGAACCGAGGGCAGGCGTGCACCTGAGACCCGCAGTGACGGATTGATTAGGGCGTTGTGAGCTCGTGCCAGGGGCGTGGGTAGTGAGCCGTTGGAAGAGACAACATGCGTTACTATGGCAAACAACGTCCAATTGGAAAATTCAACTGCAGTAGCCACCGTTCAACCTTAAGAGGGCAGCACTCAGACGTTTTTACACCATATATTGTAGAATTAAAACACTTTATACCCAAATGTCAAAACATTTACTCGAATCAATAAACAGCACTAATAAAGCCCCAGTCTTGCAGATCATTAACTCAAAAAAAGTGGTTTTATTGTTTAGTTACCCTTTAACACCTAATGTTTTAATCTGTCTCTTTTGTCCACTTTCAACCACTTTTATCCTGATTTCTTCAAGGGGATGGTCTATCGGAGGCTAAATTGATGGTCTTTTGATCTAATGGACGAGCACGTGCGGCAGCTTTCATTTCTGCTCTGATAGCCACAGCACCAAGTCGAACGTGGTGAGTGTGTAAGAAATCAGGAATGGTGAGAGGACATCGTGTTTGGTATGTTTTTTGCCTTCAAACCAAGCATAGGTCTTCATTCGACAAAGTTTGAAACCCATTTGGCTAGCGCACTTCCCATAATGTTGATGCATTAAGTCAGTAGCTGGAGAGTAAGTGGTCTTTTGTGGCTGTTCAGATGTATTCAACCACGAGCCTTTACACTATGAAAGCAGGTTGAATGTGTTTTCGACCTTCTCTGGAAGTGTCAAAATGTTTTAGACCCCGTTTACACCTGTATTTCGTGTCGTCCACTTGTGATCAGATTGACACTTAATACAAGGTGTAAACAGGGCCTTCAAAAAAGGAGAAATGACCTTCAGCTTGAATGTTGCCATGACATTTACTATTAAACACCTGACACTTATTTACACTTCATTAATACATGACAAAAATGCCTTTGCCTTTGCTAAAAGACTTTCGTTTGGAAGGAAAAATGACGTTTGGAATTCACCCTATCTAACATTATACTGACTAAACTGTGCACTATAGGGAAATCTTTTACTCCACATTTAAAATACCTGGGGTATTTTTGTCACTTTCTGGCTAATTTCTGCCCATCTTGCTGTCAACCAACAGACAGCCGAGATAAAGCATTAATCAAACCCAAAGACATCATGCACTTCCCACATTATAAATAGTTGAGCTAAACCGATAACGACGACAGCTGAAGCGATCTCAAATCTCAGCAAACCCCAAGCCTGAGAAATGACCACCGTCATTGTGTCAGAAAACTGAACACATCAGTCACTCATGCTAATGTGAAGTGGGGATGGATGGCTCGGTGGGACGACCGCAGCACTGCGAAACATGCGAGAGACTTTGGCTCAAATGCCTCTTTGGCTAAGGCATTCTTTAATCCACTGCCGTTGTGTCTCAGAGCGGTACTTGTGGCTCCCGCTGTGCTTTATTCCAACTACTTTATTTGTTCTCAACTGGCGGGTTGTGATCCAAAAATATGTCCCCGATCTGTTCTGATAGGGTTGTGGACAGCAGCAAAAAACAAGGCGTATAATAAAATGCAACTAACCATATAATCGTGCATAGTTATGCAAACAAAATAAATAGGCTTATAAGCTTTTAGAAGGGACAAGAAAATGTTTCCAATATTCTTAGGGAAAGAATACCAAATGGTCCAATAATCTAATGTTATGGTATTTCAGCACAAAATCACCAGTCACTTGATAATATGGCTGTAGTATTAGTCATATTATCGAGTGACAGATGATTTTGTGCTAAAATACCATAACATTAGATTATTGGACATAGTCTTTGACGGCCTATACAATAATATCAAAAAGCAATACACATTATGTAACTAGAATAGATATATTTGGCATATGTACATTTATTGTAATGTGTGCTTTACTAAAGAAAGATGGCCTGAATCTGGTTCCTCTCAAGGCCTTATGTCTTCCCACAATCCTCTTTGGCTGGATGAATGTGGGCATTAAGGCATAGGGACCTATCATACACCCGGCGCAATGCAACGCCAGACCCGAAGTGTTTTTTGCTAGTTTCAGTTCGATGCAGTCATCATTTTCAAGTCCAGCGCCACGTTGTTTAAATAGCAAATGCACTCTCGCCCATCTGTTCGACCATGGTCTGAAAATGAGGTGCGTTCAGGCACATTGTCACCTGGCACGCCGGTTTTTCCGTCAAAGCAAAGTGGATTCGGACACGCCCTAAGTACACTTGCACCATGCGCTTCAGACCATGCACTCAGATTGTTAAAATAGGCCCCATGATCTTCTAAGTTGATTTGAAACAATTCGTATTTTGAAACATATTCTACTAATTCAACTGATTTGTCTTTACACATTCAGGAAAATAAACCTATGAAAATAATTTTTTTAACTGCCTTTACATACACACACACACACACACACACACACACATACTTTGACACTAAAAAAGTTTGCACATTGATCCAAATATTTTTTTTTTTACTACTTTACAATTGCTGTTATTAAAATAATCTAATTTAATTTTGGAAATTTCAACAAATGCCAATTTTTATAGGCTATTAAAATAAAGTTAATTATACTAGCAGCATCAAGAACAAACATGAACTAACATTAACAAGTTTTGGGTTTTCTTTTGCCCCCACTCTCGCTGTGTAATTCACACCCTGACTAAGACACATTGGGGGAAGCATTTAAATGAATGCATATAAAAAAATGCAGAATCAAATCGAATTAATCTAATCGCTTTGAATTTTAATGAATAGTGAATCGAATCGATTTAGTCTACCCAATGATTCACAGCCCTAGTAGAGACCAATCGGACACTGTTTTACAGTTGGAGCGTGCTTGGATTGGTTTGATCGCTCAGATTGACAGGTCTTGATTTACCATGCGCCATAGAATAGGAGTGCACAGCTGAAACAGCGCTTCGATTAAGCCAGGATTAGGCCTTAGTTCAATTAGGATATTCAAATAGCTTTTATAAACGTGCCTTGAAAATAAAATGACTGGTGTACATCTTGAGACAAAATGAAGGCACTGACATATTCCAAGATATCTCAGTGCAAGTTGCTTTCAGTTGAAACGGCTCAAACATGCATTTTAGTCTGGGACTAGTTTAAACCCTGTCTGTGAAACCAGAAGATGGAATATGTAACTACAGCGCACTCACTTCATTTTTCCTTGCACGTTTTGCGCATCAGCTGTATATGCCCCAAAACTACACACTCTAATGATGACCTTGCCTAATCCACCATCGATAATAGTTTATCGATTAAGTAAAAGTTTTATCGATTTAAATTTTGACAATGAATCGATTGTCAATTAATCTTTAGCATTCCTATTGGTAATATTTTAAAAGTTGAATGTTGCATATCTTGTTGGCAACAGTCAAACTTTAGCCTCCATTAGCTACACAGAAATTTAAAATCTCCAATCTGATGTATGAAATGGAGAGAGATAATATTCTGCAACCTATTTGGGGCAGAAAAGGGTAATATGTTCCGCTTTGGAGAAACACGGGTTGCATTTCCATGTTTCTCTGGAGGATGCGACCGTTAGCATGGCATTGCTCTCCTGACGCAGTGTAATTACAGAAGTTCTATTAAAGGCCAGTGCTGTCTCCTCTGAGGCAGAGGCACATGGAGGAGATGTAGTCATTACTGTGGCTCGGGCCCCGCTCGCACATGGCCAGTAATACTTTGTAATGACAGAGCCTGGCAGTTATTTAAAGTTTTCATTTAAATCCTGCCCTTTTGACCCTGCGGGACACACATGCTCCAGTCAGCCAGCGGAACCGACAGCCCAAGGGAGGTCGAGGCAGACCCCATCCAATCATGCTCTTCTGCCAACCTGATCGTTCACTGATAGGATAAATATCTCGTCACATTCAGATTCAAAGCGGCTAATTTACACCAAATGGTTTGTGGACAGATCTGTTAGCAGACTGCCCTTAGGTAAGTCACGAATGAGATCTCTTTAAATGTCTCAATTGTTTCTCTTATGATAACATGAGATTGCATAGAGAACAAATGCGAGACATTTGCTGAAGTCGCCTGTCTCTCTCAAAAACAAAAAAAGACCAGAGAAATCACAACTCTTTTGGGTTTCATAAAAGATCTCAACAAAATCTCAAATCATGCTCAGATATGCCAAGATATACAATGTCTGCAATATTTCAGTAGGAACTCAAACAGTTCTTAATAAATTATTCCTAAACCAAAAGACCCCTGAAGGTGTGCTGTGGTATCTGGCACCAAGATGTTAGGAGCAGATCCTTTATGTCCTGCAAGTTGTGAGGTGGATCCATGGATCGGACTTGTTTGTTCAGCACATCCCACAGATGCTTGACTGGATTGAGATCTGGGGAATTTGGAGGCCAATTCAACACCTCAAACTCGTTGTGCTCCTCAAACCATTCCTGAACCATTTCTGCTTTGTGGCAGAGTGCATTATCCTGCTGAAAGAGTATCAAAGTAACATCCACATGGATAGCAGGATCCAAGGTTTCCCAGCAGAGCATTGCCTCCGTCAGCTTGCCTTCTTCCCATAGTGCATTCTGGTGCCATGTGTTCCCCAGGTAAGCGACGCACACGCACCTGGCCATCCACGTGATGTAAAAGAAAACGTAATTCATCAGACCAGGCCATCTTATTCCATTGCTCCATGGTCCAGTTCTGATGCTCACGTGCCCACTGTTGGCGCTTTCGGCGGTGTACAGGGGTCAGGATGGGCACTCTGACTGGTCTGCAGCTAAACTACGATGCACTGTGTATTCTGACACCTTTCTATCAGAACCAGCATTAACTTCTAGAGCAATTTAAGCTACAGTAGATTGTCTGTTTGATCGGACCACACAGGCCAGCCTTTTCTCCCCATGTGCATCAATGAGCCTTGGCCGCCCATGACCCTGTCGCCGGTTCACCACTGTTCCTTCCTTGGACCACTTTTGATAGATACTGACCACTGCAGACCAGGAACAACCCACAAAAGATGCAGTTTTGGAGATGCTCTGACCCAGTCGCCAAGCCATCACAATTTGGCCCTTGTCAAACTCGCTCAAATCCTTACGCTTGCATTTTCCCATTTTTCCTGCTTCTAACACATCAACTTTGAAGACAAAATGTTTTTGCTGCCTAACGCCGCATTCACATGGGGCGTCAGCGTCAACGCTTCTCGTTTACTTTGAATGGGTGACGTCATGCGTTGACGAACTGAATTGTGGGTTCCGTTGCGTCGCTTCACTCGCGTTGCAAGCGGCGAAAGTTGAAGATTTTTCAACTTTTCAAGCGCCAACGCAGGCGTCATCCAATCAGATCGCCCTATGCAAATATCCTAGAGCAGACGCTAGCCAATAGCGTTCGTTTAAAACACCAGTGAATGAAGAGTGAATGAAGAGTGAAGAACGATCTAAAATGGAGGAAAAGCTAATAATTGTGGTGGGTAATCACCCGGTCCTTTACTACTGTGCAAAAGGCTCAAGTGATGTGAATCGGTACGGAGCATGTACAGCGAGTGTTCGCCCAGACCACGCCCCCTTTCCGACATGTTGCGACATGTCCTGGCTTGCAGAGAACGGCCGTCAGTTTAGTTTCACTTTATAAGTTAAGCTTCAGGTTGTGTTCGTGTGCGTCAGTGACCACAAGTAAGTTATAATTATATCACATATATAGATAAGTTAATATAAGTAATTTATGGTTGAGTTTACAGTCAGTGACAGCCTTTATCTCTGTTGTACTGTATGTGTAGCTTGTATGCTATTCTTATTGTAGTTTACATTTCAGGACATGTTTAGCACTGTTTATTTAAGTAGCTAAGGAGAGTTATTAGCTTCAATTGTGCTTATGATAGTTAATATCTATGTTTATTCCTTTCCTTTAGAACCATACTTACACTGTAAAGCACCAAAGAGAATAGTGCCTGTGCATCTGTATTTCAAATGATATATATTAAACCCTTCAATGAATATCCCTGCCTTCCGTGTCCTGACTAGACACCCCATATTGGTGACTAATTTTCATAACCAGTAGAGCCCATTACAATTTATGGTCCTTCGAGCCGGATAGAGTCAATGATATGGCAACCAGAAAGGAAGGAATCAGCCTACCTGTTTCACCTGTGCGCCCCAAACGCTCAGTGCAACGCCCAAGATATCTGGATGATTTTTTAGTTGAATATACAGATCAGAATAGCTTAGCACAGATGCACAGGCACGAAGAGGAGAGGGAGCTACTCAGTCCTGCTAAAAGCATATCCTCAATGCCACCAATGCAGACTGCAAATGAAGCCATTGTTCATCAGGCTTTGGAGACAGCGCGGCAACAGAGTGAAACGGCCAAGAAACAAACAGAGCTTCTGGAGCTTTTCCTGCAGCACCATTCCCCTCAGACCTCAGCTCAGTGGTCAAGGAGGTCATCACGGCATCAGACCCCTGTACGCCAACTCTATACAGATAGAGGAGGTGAACCACAGCCTTTCCCAGTCCTTACTCCTCCTCACCACCACAGAACTGAGGATCACCCAAGTGTAGCTGCAGAGTTAACCCACCAGCTAGAACAAATGACACTTCCTCCACCTCTCAGCCGAGTCATTCAACCCCCTCCGCACACGCTCGATCCACGCTATGATGTTCAAGCTATCAAGCAAGATACTGAACATGAACCACACAAAGGGCCATCCCAGGGCCTACAGCAGTCAGCAGGTGCCTCATCATATGGCTCACTCTCATCCTACCCCATATCAGGTATTTTTAAGCCCAACGCAGCCACACTCGGCAACCAACATGAGAAAGTTAGGGAATCTCAGTTGGGAAATACACATCTGGTGCTACCTGAGCCTCAAATCTATCTTCCACATGTTGCCCCTCCCAGATCGCTACATGTAAATCCAGCTCTCGATCAGATTATGCCTTCACCTGTGCACCAGTCCATACATCAGCCTCCTTATGTACCCCAATCCTTCTACCAAGGGAACCCAGCCATGTTGGCCCATTATCCCTCCTACGGGTATCAGCATGTACCCCCCAATATAGAAGGCCCAACATTTCCTGACTTCAACAAGGAGGATAGAGCTCAATATGTGGAGCTACGCCTTTCCCTTAGCACACTCCTTCATCCTTCTCAGTCCGAGCATTACAAGTATGCCATCTTGCTGAAGCATGTCAAGGTGCCACCTGCACATCGCCTTGTGCTAGCTCATGCAGAATCTAATATGCCCTACTCTGAAGCTCTAAAATCACTGGATGAACGCTATGGACGACCATATCAGTTTGTGCTGAAGGAGATAGAGGACATGGAATGCCTACCCCCCATCCGTGATGATAGAGCTCTTGATGAGTTCTCCATCAGAGTGCAGTCGCTTGTTGGGATGCTGAAAGCTCTCAGAGGCGAAGGCCATGAGGAACTCCACTGCGGATCCAACGTGAAGCGCCTTCTAAGCAGGCTCCCCAAACACCAGCAAGACAGATTTCGTCGTCAACAGTATAGGAAGGACCCGGATAAACTGAAGCTAACGCTCACTGACTTTTCAGAGTGGCTGAAGGCAGAGGTCAGATGCCTGGACATTGAGCCTTCACTTCAAGCTCACAGTGAGAAGGATAAGAGAGAATTCAAGCAGCAGAAATCCAAGGTTAAGATTACTACTGTTATGCATGGGACAGGTAGTTCCAGTAACCATCCATTCGACACACCCTCCCAAGCAACTCATTCTAACCGAATCCAAGGGAAGGGTAAGATATACTGCCCTTACTGCGAGGCAGAACACTACCTCAGCCAATGTGAGAGTTTCGCTAAGCTTACTAAAGCAGAGATGGTGGACTGGATTAAAGTCAAGAGAAGGTGCTGGAGATGCGGACGATCTCACCTAGCCTCTGCCTGTGACCTCAAGAAGCCGTGTCGCCTTTGTAAGTCGAAACACCTTTCCATTCTTCACGAGGTCAACCAGAGGAGTGAGAACGAGCCCACCATCACATCGGCAGCAGAGACTCACTACCTGGATCAGCCAAATAGAGATAGCCATGTGCTGTTAAAGATTGTAAGAGTCAATTTGCAATACCAGGATAAAGTGCTCGACACGTATGCAGTGCTGGACGATGGCTCTGAGAGAACCATCCTGCTTTCGTCTGCAGCACGCCGCCTGGGAGTACAGGGCCAAGCAGAAGACCTCACACTCCGTACTATCCGACAAGACATCAAGATACTGTCAGGCTCACGTGTGTCCTTTACGATCACTCCAGCTTCCCAACCAACAAAGAGGTTCTCCATTCAAGGCGCATTCACAGGTGAACACCTAGGCCTCTCACAGTACAGCTACCCAGTTACCCAGCTCCAGAGAAGATATCGACATCTACGAGGTCTGGCAATCCCAGCTATCGATGGAGCTCAACCAACCCTCCTGATTGGATCGGATAATGCTGATCTGATCGTTCCGATTGAGCCAGTGCATCTCGGTCCCCCTGGTGGTCCTGCAGCAGTCAAGACTAAGCTCGGATGGACACTTCAGGGTCCAGCAAAATACCTACAGCAACAGCTTCCCTCCACACGGTGCTTGTTCACCACAGTTTCCTCCCCTTCTGTTGAGCTGTTCAGTCAAGTTGAACGGTTGTGGCAGTTAGATACACTGCCTTTCAAAAGTGAGAGATTGGTGACTAGATCCAGACAGGACAAGTACTCAGTGGACCTTTTAGAGTCTGAGACCATCCGTGTAGAGGTAAACGGAGTGCATCGGTACGCTACACCCCTTCTACGAGTACCAAACATGCCCAAGCTGCAAGTTTCAAAGGAAGTTGTGATGAAGAACCTGCGAAACACAGAGAAGAGGTTAGTACAAGACCCACTGCGTGCATCTACCTACCAAGAGGAGATCAAGAAACTGGAGATTGCTGGGTACGCCACCAAGATTGACCCCTGCGAGGCGGACTCATCAGAGGAGTCATGGTTTCTGCCCCACCACATGGTCAGACACAATGGGAAGGAACGGATTGTTTTCAACTGCAGCTTCCAGCTTGGCAGACAAAGTCTGAATGATTACCTACTTCCTGGTCCAGCCTTAGGTCCCTCACTCCTGGGAGTCCTCCTGCGCTTCAGAGAGCATCGAGTCGCAGTAAGTGGAGACATTAAAGGGATGTTTCACCAGGTCCGCCTGCTGGATAGAGACAAGCCCTTGTTGAGGTTCCTTTGGAGAGATCTAAAGACGGACGCACAACCATCAGTTTACCAGTGGGAGGTCCTGCCATTCGGGACGACGTGCAGTCCCTGCTGCGCGATCTTTGCGCTTCAGAAACACGTCAATGAGATGAGTCAACCAGGGGAAAATGTCCACCACAGTGTAGAACAGTGTTTCTATGTCGATAATTGCCTGCAGAGTCTACCCACCGTAGTAGAAGCCAGGAACCTTGTGACGAGACTTAGAACCCTTCTAGCTGCAGGTGGCTTCGATATTCGTCAGTGGGCCAGTAACCAGCCAGAGGTGATTCGCAACCTTCCTAAGGAGGCCAAGTCTGACAGCAGCGAAAGATGGGTTTCTCAGACGCATGGTGAAGCTCAAGAGATGACTCTAGGACTCAGTTGGCACTTTATGCAGGACACACTCCATTACAGGCATCGCCCGGTTGCCCCAAGCAAGACGACCATGCGAAATATCTATAAGATATTAGCGAGCCAGTATGATCCCCTAGGTCATATCCTGCCCTTCACCACAAGGGCCAAAGTTTTGGTCCAGAGACTGTGGACCAAAGACCGCGACTGGGATGACCCAAACTTACCGGTCGACCTCCTGCAAGCTTGGACTACATGGGAAGAAGAGCTCCCTCAGCTCCCGATGGTCAGTCTCTCCCGGAGTTACTTCCCACTGGCCGTGGATGTAAGTGCCATCACCCTCGAGCTTCACGTCTTTTGTGATGCATCAGAGTCTGCTTATGGGTCAGTTGCTTACCTACGAGGTGAGGATCCTCATGGCCAAGTCCAAGTAGCCTTTGTGTTGGCACGCTCAAGAGTGGCACCGAAGAAACAGCAGTCAATACCACGCCTTGAGCTCTGTGCTGCCCTTACCGGAGCTCAGCTTGCCCAGATGATCCAGAGAGAGCTCACCCTTCAGTTGAGAGACACAGTGTTGTGGTCTGACTCCACCACAGTACTTACCTGGATACAGTCAGAGTCCTGCAGATACAAGGTGTTTGTAGGGACTCGTGTATCTGAGATTCAGGAGCTGACGGATCACCGATCATGGAGGTATGTGGACACACATAATAACCCTGCCGACGCTATCACCAGAGGGATGACACTCTCCAACCTAGCCAAGCCAAACCAATTCAGCCAAGGTCCTGCCTTCCTTCGGTTACCACGTGAGAGTTGGCCAGCCACAACTTCTTTCGTGGAGGTTCAAGATGAGACAGAAGTTAAGAGGTCTGCGTTCTGTGGCATTATGTCAGTCATTACTGCTTCAGAGATCCCAGCCGCTGAAGACCACTCTACCTTTGAAGATCTCCTTGAAGCAACGAGTAGGTCACTGCATGGGGCGGCCTCCCAGTCAAGCGCCCTCAGTGCAGATGACTATGCAGAAGCAGAACTCCGAATCCTTCAGAGAGCACAGTATGATAGCTTTCCAGACGAAGTCAAGTGCTTAAAAACAGGGAAAGCACTTCCATCCAGCAGTCGGCTCTTGTCACTTGCTCCAGAGTACGACGTCTCTAGGGGCCTTATACGAGTAGGTGGTAGGTTGCGCCGTTCTACCAGTCTGGAAGAAGATGTTGTACACCCAATTGTGCTAGAACCTAAGCACCATATTACCAAACTTATCATACGACAGTATGACAACAAGTTACTCCATTCTGGATCTGAGAGGGTCTTTGCAGAGCTCAGACGCAAGTTTTGGATCCTCCAAGGCCGCGAAGCTGTGCGTCGTCATCAGAGATCCTGCCCGGAGTGCCAGAAATGGAGAGCAAAGCCTGTTATTCCCAAGATGGCAGATCTGCCCCCTTGTCGCCTCCGCCTCCTGAAGCCTCCATTTTATTCAACAGGAGTAGATTGCTTTGGCCCGTTCCAGGTCAAGCGAGGTCGGAGTACCGAAAAGAGATGGGGAATAGTTTTTAAGTGTATGACCACCAGGTGCATTCACTTGGATGTGCTGCCCAACATGGATACCGACTCGTTCCTTATGTCACTCAGAAGGTTCATAGCTAGACGGGGAACTCCCTTCGAGCTTCTCTCTGACTGTGGGACCAACTTCCGTGGAGGGGAGCGTGAGCTCAAAGCAAGTTTTGAGGTCATGTGCAAAGAGCTGCAGACCAAGTTGTCTAAGCACCAGATCCGTTTCCAGTTCAACCCACCAAATGCACCTCACTTTGGTGGAGCCTGGGAGCGGGAAGTCAGATCCATTAAGGCTGCACTCTACGTTACTCTTGGAGCACAGACAGTGACCGAAGAAGTCTTGCAGACAGTTCTGATTGAGGTAGAGGGAATCCTCAACTCCAAGCCACTGGGCTATGTGTCAACAGATGTAGCCGATGCGGATCCCGTAACCCCTAACTACCTCCTCATGGGGCGGCCCGACTCTTCACTTCCTCAAGTGGTGTACCCTGAGTCTGAGATTCTCAGTCGGAGAAGATGGCGGCACAGTCAGGTGTTAGCTGACCAGTTTTGGACCCATTTCATACGGAACTACTTACCTTTCTTGCAGTCAAGGCAGAAATGGGTAAAGGATACAGAGAACCTCACTGTTGGTACAGTGGTGATGGTAATTGACCAAAGGTTACCTCGTGCGTTGTGGCCCGTGGGACGGGTCACCAAGACCATTAGGAGTGTTGATGGTAAAGTTAGGACTGCTGAGGTGCAGGTGGACAAGAGGACCTACACCAGACCAGTGGCCAAGCTCATTGAGCTGCCGGCCATCCCGGATGATGCCTCGACAACAGTTCCGGTGGATAGTTGAGCCTTTCTAGAAGATAATTCACATCGTGAATTATGGGGCGGCTGTGCAAAAGGCTCAAGTGATGTGAATCGGTACGGAGCATGTACAGCGAGTGTTCGCCCAGACCACGCCCCCTTTCCGACATGTTGCGACATGTCCTGGCTTGCAGAGAACGGCCGTCAGTTTAGTTTCACTTTATAAGTTAAGCTTCAGGTTGTGTTCGTGTGCGTCAGTGACCACAAGTAAGTTATAATTATATCACATATATAGATAAGTTAATATAAGTAATTTATGGTTGAGTTTACAGTCAGTGACAGCCTTTATCTCTGTTGTACTGTATGTGTAGCTTGTATGCTATTCTTATTGTAGTTTACATTTCAGGACATGTTTAGCACTGTTTATTTAAGTAGCTAAGGAGAGTTATTAGCTTCAATTGTGCTTATGATAGTTAATATCTATGTTTATTCCTTTCCTTTAGAACCATACTTACACTGTAAAGCACCAAAGAGAATAGTGCCTGTGCATCTGTATTTCAAATGATATATATTAAACCCTTCAATGAATATCCCTGCCTTCCGTGTCCTGACTAGACACCCCATATTGGTGACTAATTTTCATAACCAGTAGAGCCCATTACAACTACCAATCATTATTTACATACCGGGACACAAACTGGAGAGACCAGGCCTGGAAGGAGGCGGCAGAGACGGTTGGAGAATCTGATATGTATCATGCTTGTATTCTGTCCGTGTACTCTGTTTATCATTGAATGACAGGCAGCATATCATATCATGTGTGGTTCAAATAGGCGCTATCCCCCAGGCAAATGAGGAATAAAATATTAAAGTGATCAGTTTTCATACACAAAATAGTCTCACAGACTAGCTGTCAAAAAAGGCGCTTTTTTTGTGTTGTGGTCCAAGCGGCAAGTTAATGTGATTAGCTGTTGTCACTATGACGGTCGCGTCAGCACCAAGCTTCAGCCACGCCCTCCGTCAAGCGTTGACGCCGACGGCCTGTGTGAATGCGGCGTAATATATCCCACCATATATCCCACCCACTAACAGGTGCCGTGATGAAGAGATAATCAGTGTTATTCACTTAACCTGTTAGGCCGGATCGGATCGGTGTAAATAATACTAAAATACAATGTTCCCAAAATAATTTTAAGAGAACCATCTGAGACTATTATTATATTAAAATGATAAACTAAGAACCATTAAACTGATTAAGAGTTATGCATTTTCCTTACTGGAAATCCCATGATGTCAGGACCGTTCAGTCTTCCTCACTTTTATGTAACCTGCTGCACCTACCACATCAACAGCATGTGGTTTTCATTTTAATCAACAACACCCTTTCCAGTTAACACATCATTAAAAACAACATTTACACTTTATAGAGAATCTGATAACAGCTCATTATGCTCGAGTGCCATTTACAAGACAATAGCTTTTACATCAGTGGATTGCATTACTGGAGAACAATGCTGTGATTCACAACACTCAGGGGAAAACCAAACACAGTCGATCTTTATCGTCACCTGCTAGTGTTCACAAACACAATTCACACCATTATTCACTTGAACACAGGGAAATATTGTATTGCTCATGCCATTTGACAGCTCAGAGGCTCTCATTTTTATATATTTGGCAGACGCTTTATCAAAAGCCACTTACATTCAATTTCATGCAGGTCTCATTTCTTCTGAAATTCATTGCGCGACACAAAAAAGACACAAATGAGAAAATGAGGTTGTTCAGCAAATTTTTTATGGCGAAATCCAGTTATTAAGAATCTATGCAATTTGTAATTTCTTAAAGGGTTAGTTTACCCAATAATGAAAATTAGCCCATGATTCATCCTAGGTGTATATGACATTCTTCTTTCAGAAGAATAAAATCGGAGTTATATTGAAAAAACGTCTTTATAATGGCAATGATTTAGAAGTCCATTAAACAGTCCCTCCAGAAAAACGCGATTATGCGATCGCGTGATTTAACGCATAATCAGCCAAAGTCCGCATATTCATGCGGGGGCCGCATTTTTTCAAATACGCCGCACTTTCGCCGCATAAATTGCCTATTTCCGCGTGCAAAATATGCAGGGCTATCATGATTTCATAATCCCCGCATTTTCGTTGCAAAAAAAGTCATATATATTAGCAGAAAGTTGAAAATTTTTCGTTTACTTCACACAAGAGCCGCCATTTCCCCCTGTTGCCATGGGAACGTTTTGAAGTGACGTGATTACCCGACGCGAACGTCATCGAAAAGCTTCAAACCCCGTGGAGAAACCATAGATACCGGTGAAACCATGATGAAGCACAAACTCCCATTGGCCAACAAAAATAACAGCAAAAGAGCAAAGCAGTTTCCCTGTGTGCTGACTGATTTCAAAACACAGCATCATGAAGCTTTGAAGCGTTATGAATCAATGAGTCGATTCAGCGGTTTGAAGCGTTATGAATCAATGAGTTGATTCAGCGGTTTGAAGCGTTATGAATCAATGAGTCGATTCAGCGGTTTGAAGCGTTATGAATCAATGAGTTGATTCAGCGTTTTGAAGCGTTATGAATCAATGAGTTGATTCAGCGGTTTGAAGCGTTATGAATCAATGAGTCGATTCAGCGGGTTGGATCGCCAAAGTCACGTATTTCAGCAGTTTGACACGCGATCCGAATCATGAATCGACTCGATGATTCATAGCATCATGATGCTGTGTTTTGAAATCAGTCATCACTATATAAGTCGTTATTTAGTTTTTTTTGCACACAATAACTATTATCATCGCTTCATAAAGTTATTGTAGAACCACTGTAGTGAGATGGACTTTGTAACGACGTCTTTAGTAGGCTACCTTTTATGGGTCTTGAGAGTGTACATTGTGCCAATGGAGGCCTTTCTGAGCCATCGGAATTCAACTAAAATATCTTAATTTGTGTCCAACAACATAAAGGGAAGTCATTAATGACAGAATTTTCATTTTTAGGTGAACTAACTCTTTAAGAGATTGCACTTTGTGCATTGGAAGCACTCAAATGTCTGTTTTGTATAGCGACATCTGTAAAACAGGAAGTTATTTATTAATTTTTTCAGAAGTTGTAGCATATTCCTTTTGTAAAGCTACAGAACTTGATTGACTAAATGTTTTGTAAATTTGAGCCATTATTAAGGTCTTCAATAAACAAGATGAGAACTTAAATATTCCAGCACTTTCTGTGATGTAGTGCTTTTTTTCTCTTTCTCATCAAACCGCTGTTTTTGCAAGTTCCCGCAATTTTATCACATAAAATTGCATAAATATCCCGCATTTTTCATCGCATTTTTTAAGAAAACGTGCCGCATAATCAAGGATTTTTGCCCGCAACAATCACAAAAAAAAGCCGCATTTTTCTGGAAGGACTGATTAAAGTGCATCTGTCCATCATATAACTGCTCCACACGGCTCTGGGGGGTAAACAAAGGCCTTTGGAAAAAGTGTAGTGCCTCTCGCAGTTTAAAATGATTCCGCTACGTCTGACGAGCGTAACTGGTGTGCAATGTCGTCAAAGCATTTTGAACTGTGAGAGGCACTATACTTTTTTCCATAAGTTGAATACAGAAGGCGATCGGCCTGAAGCTATATTTAGATAGATTTACTTTATAAAGTTTTAAATATGGATATTTTTCTTACACAAACGCATCGGTTCGCTTCAGAGGGCCTTTATTAACCCCCCAGAGCTGTGTGGAGCAGTTATATGACGGACAGATGCACTTTTATGGATTTCAAAAATGATGAAACATTTCACTGCCATTATAAAGCTTGGATTAGCCAGGACTTTTTTAATATAACTCTGATTTTATTCGTCTGAAAGAAGAATGTCATATACACCTAGGATGACTTGAGGGTGAGTAAATCGTGGGATTATTTTAATTTTTGGGTGAACTACCCAATACTAACCGGCGAAACATTTCCACACATAGCTTTTGCATTGAGTTCAAATTGGTCCCACCAATTTGCTGCATTGACCAACAGAAAGTGGCTTGAAGTAAAAGTGACTCCAGTGAGTGCTTATTCACTCATCACTATACTTGACAACGGACCTTTTTGCTCCCCTAAATCGACCGAGCCCTAAAAGTGATCTTGTCTGGGAGAAAAATTTCAGCTATTAGAGCGACATTCCCACAAATCTGCCTCAAAACTGACACTAGACATCATACTCATCTTGAAAAAGTGCCTCCACAAGGACCGAATCACCTGCATTCATATGAGGGTCCCTGCTTTCATCTCGGTGTATTGTAACTCTAACTTTCTCTTTGAAAAGACAATGATCATTTCCTGTCACGCACATGTCCCCTTCACCAGTGTGTTGAAAGCGGACCGCTGTGACCCTTGGCAAACAACTGACTGATGCTTAACTCTGCACACAATGCAGCATCAGTGCCTTCTGTGATGTGTCGAGCGACCAGAACAACTTGATCTTTGTCCTAAATATTCAACAGCAGCTCTAAGCATTCTCTGCATACCTGTATGTATATTAAGAGTGCTTTCAAACATCACCATTACTTTTATCCATACTAAAGGTCTTTGCAAACAGAGTCCGAAATGTTTGTAGGCCCTGAATTGTCAAAACTCCTCATAAAATGCTTGCTACGGATGCGAACATCACAGAAAATCTAACCTGATCCGAATTTATTTATGACGGACGAAAGTTTCGGAGGCAGTGTGTAAACATGAGTGACACAACGCGAGGTCGTATATATTTTTTAACACACAGAAATTTCCGGTGTGCAAGGACCTTTAGGGTTGGGATTTAAAGACATCCCTTTCCTTAAAGGAATAGTTCACCCAAAAATGAAAATTCTGTCATAATTTACTCACCCTCATGTCGTTCCAAACCCGCAACTAGTCATGTCTATATTACCGCTCTTGAGCTTGAAACTGGTAGTTGCATAGGCTGTTAATGGAGGGACAGAGAGCTCTCAGATTTCAGTAAGGATCTTCATTTGTGTTCCGAAGATGAACAAATGTATTACGGGTTTGGAACAACATGAGGGTGAGTAATAAATGACAATTTTCATTTTTGGGTGAACTAATCCTTTAAATTTTGGCATGTAATTCAGATCTTGTAGAGAACAAGTGTGCTATACTTTTCGATTCTTCCAGAATTCTTCCAACATTATGAACCATGAAATGGACTAAAAACCCATTATAAAATAAAATGATAAAGACCACCAAGAACACCCTAGCAACCACACAGCATGATAAAAATACTCTGAACCAATATTTTAGTTTTTTGTTAATATCTAATCATGGACAATTAGACCATTGATCACATTTGCAGCAGTGTTCATTTTCAGATGAAGCAGAACTGTCGACTAAAGCTCTGAGGAGTGTTCGAATAAGCCACGATCTGTGTGATTCACACAATAATATAATACAAACGTTTTATTGATCCCTGAAGAAAAATTCAATGAAAGCAGAAGGATTTGAGGAAACCTTACAATTAGGGAAGTAAAAAAAACAAAGAAGAGGAAAGAAACTGAGAGGGAAGGCAGCATGAGTGATTTGGGATCTGGGAAAGTTGAAAGACATTTCATCATAGCGATAATGGAAGAGAGAGCAGCCAGACTTCTCACAGGACAAACCACAGAGAGCTCATGATAATGGATTTCACATGCCTCGCTCTCTCTTTGTGTTAAGCTGCCTGCAGCTAATTTGTCGTCATTTTAGTGGCCTTGTGTAATTGAGACCAACGGCAGGGAATCATTAAGTCGAATGAAAACAAAAACGGAATATAAATGTACAACTGATAGTTTAAGAACTAATAAACGGTGCAGTCTTATTATGGAATATAGACATATGATCAACACTATTTGATGGTACTATTTGATAAAAAAAATAGGCTATATAGGATATTAGCCTATTGCTTACTTAATTTACATTCAAGCCTTTAAAAAAAAAAACTGTACGTGAAAGTGTGCATTATTGAACGATAAAGAGGCGCATTAGCATCTGACGCTAGAGGCTGCAGTCTTTAACATTCTTGTAAGCACGCCCGCCTCCCATGCCAGAAACGGTGGTTCGAAACCTGCTCGGAGCGGTGCGAGTAGAACCGGAGGGGTCACACCAATACACATTTCAAATGTACAGTCTTTCTTTCTCTTCTGGGAAAATGGACCAATAATACTGATGACTCATCTTGCTCTCAAGTGCACACACATATTGTCCAATCAAATACTCTCCATCTATAAAAAAATTAATAAGTCTGACCTCAACTTTCAGTTTCGATAGTAAATATGTTGATGATGACCTCAAATTGCATCAACTTGTATGTTTAATGCAGCGAGTTGCATCCAACTATCATAGATATAGTTATTTCAAATGATTAATTCACATTTGCTTAGTATAAAAGTCTTAACTTTAGAAAGTCCAATCAAATAATAATGCTAAATAAATCATTGTATTACTTTTGATTTGTTCAGTAAACATACTTCAGCAACAAACAACTGATGCATGCAATGACAAGCGCTCAAAGGCAATGCATTCAAAACCCCAAAGCCTTTCTCCAGACATCTTCATAAAGTTATTTTTACTGGCTGAGAGATCATTTAGTGGACATTTAACTTTAGTCGTAAAGACGTGAGCAGTGGCGGCTTTCCTACAGATTCAGAGTGCAAACGCCACAGCGGAAACTCTCCCCTCAGTCTGTGTGGCATCACAAGGCCTCCAGACAGACCCTCCGGCACCATCCGCATCAGAGAGACGAGCAAAGAGAGAGAGAGGGCGGGAGGGAGTAAGGGAGGGAGGGAAGAATATGAAGGAAGACCGTAAAGAAAAAGAGATGAAAAAGTGACAGAGAGCTGGGGATGGAGAGGTTTGCCACAACACACACACATACTGTATTCTGTTTTCAATGTTTTATGGGGACTTGCAATAGACAATGATTTGTATACTGTACAAACTGTATAGTATATACCCTAACTATAAACCTCCTAATCACAAAACAAATTCTGCATTTTTACATTTTCAAAAACCTTAATTTTTGTATGATTTTAAGCTGTTTTCCTCATGGTGGGGACCAAAAAAAATGTCCCTCCACAAGGAACTTTGGAGGACAAATTACTCCAAATTACTTTGGAGGACATTTTTATCCTATGTAGGGAATACCACACGCACACACATGCACAGTGTGCAAATTATGGGGAGTTTGGGGAAGTCTGACTGACCGGTTAAGGTTTAAACTACCTAAAGATGAATTCAAAAAATAATCGGAATATGAGAATGTCTTGGTTTGTCTCTCTATTATGTTTCTAGCAAGTTATATGTTTGGCAACAGTTCTTCTAACCCTAATTGATGGAGTGTGTAGCTTTTAATTTCTAAAACATAACATGTAGGAAGACACATCATGGTCATATTCCAGGATGACAATGTCAAGATTCAAGCTGTGAAAGAATGGTTGAGGGAGCATGAAGAATCATTTTCACACATGAATTGGCAACTTAAATTGAAATTGAAAGTCTTTGGGATGTGCTGGAGACTTAAGAGAGTGCTTGACTCTTGCATTATTAATACAAGAAATGATGCACCTGTTATTTCCATCAAGAGTTGCATACATTTTTGGTCAAGATCTTGTATTGGCAATGCAAAAGTCAAGCACTCTCTAAAGTCTACTCCATCATATCATATAGACGTATCTTAATGTGTTTTGTGTCAATTTAAAATAAAATGTTAATTTATTAATAATGTAAATTTCTGATAATTCCATGTTGCTATGGTTCACGCATATTTGTTTACACCGTACCCTCAACATAATTCGTGGCCACAAGAAAAGGATGCTGTTCCCTCAACATAGAATCGCGAGGCCACAACTTCACATTGCGTGGCCACAACAAAGATGTTGAAAAGTGAAATGTGATGGCCAAGTATGGTAACCCAAACTCGGAATTTGTCCTCTGCATTTAACCCATCCAAGTGAGCGTACCTTAGGAGTAGTGAACACCCACACACACACACACACAGCACAAACCGTGGACACACACACACAGCAGTGGGCAGCCATTTTGCAGTGGTGCCCGGGGAGCGTATTGAGAATCAAACCCACGACCTTCGGGTTACCAGTCTGACTCTCTAACCATTAGGCCACGACTGCCCCCTCGTGTTGTTACCACGACAAAAGGATCTCATGGGCATGGAATATTATCAGGGTCCCACAAATTAATATCTCATGGCCACTACATTTCACATTCCCACGAGTTCATATGTTATGGCGTTCCCATGATATGGCGTGGCCATGACAAAACTAAGTGAACTGAACATGTGCCCTCCCAGTCACCGTACTATCCAAGTCAAGTCAACTTACAGCCTTACAAATTACAGATTGTTTCAAAGCAGCGATAAACAGGACAATAACGATCAATGATGCAAACAGAATTCAATTCTGCTGTATATAGCAGCTCTAAAAAAAAAAAGACAATAGAAGTACACTACAACAGAGCCATGAACTACAAATATCTCCATTGCTTTAATGACAAGTGCACTCAAACTATCAGTACATAAACAAAACCTGATGATTATGATTTGAGAATGATCCAAGAGCGTGTTGTTCTTCAATGGAATAGAAACAAATATATAAAGTCGGCAGACCACAGCTAGGCATGTGCCGGTATCAAATTTTCATGTTGCGATTAATTGCTGAAGCTTTTATCACGGTATACGGTATTATCACGATATTGAAATAAGTTGCAAAAAAAGTGTTGTCATACTATAACAGGTTAAATCACTTTCTTATAACAAAAGAACCAAACATTTAAATACAATAAAGCAATACACAAAAATGTATAAAGTAAACAAATATTTAAAACAGATTAAAGTGCAAAAGAATTATAAAGAACAATAGGTATGCTGAAATGTACATTTACCTAAGATTAATACATGGACTGCATTTATATAGCGCTTTTAACAGACCTACGGCCATCCAAAGCGCTTTACATTTTGCCTCACATTCGCCCATTCACACCCTCATTCACACACCGACGGCGGTGTCAGCCATGCAAGGCGCCATCCAGCTCGTCGGGAGCAGCTGGGGTTAGGTGTCTTGCTCATGGACACCTCGGCACTTGGTCAGGTGGAACCGGGGATCGAACCACCAACCTTCCGGTTTGTAGACAACCTACATGAACCACTGAGCCACTGCCGCCCCTAATGAATACAAGCTTTAGAAGTATTTTTCATTGTCACTAATGTTAAATACTGGAGCCTTGTAGAGTGTGTGATTGAACAACAGTCAGAACACATTCAAACAATATCTAGGGCATGTAATTTAGTCCAGATTAAAATATAAAATGCAAGTCTTTAAGTATTATGTATTAGGTTATGTGATTACTGGGGAAACGGCTGCATTTCTGCTGTTCCGTCAGCGCCCTCTGCTGTCGAAGAATGAATGTGCACTTCAGCGTCTCCTCATTCCGCCATGTGCTCGGCTCATGCACGGTCTATTTACATCAGTGCGTTCCTCTTTGACGTGTTTTTCATTTTAAACGGTTGATGGGTAAAGTATTCTTAAAATTAATTCTAAAAATCTGAATAATTCGTAATAATTAATTATTCACAGTATTTTGAAGTGCCCACGATAACAATATTGTGCATGTTCATTATTGCGGTATATTGTATTACCGTTTACCGGCACATGCCTAACCACAGCTATAAATAACAGGACTCTCACAAAGATGTTGAGCACACAGGCTCATCATCAGACAATTAAAACGGTCCAACGACAGCCCTTTACACTTACAAGTAATTAACCAATAAAGGTCACATGATGCACTCACACAGGATAAAAAGTAGGTAAGTGTAAAGGTTGTTAGAGAGTTTTAACTGTCTGATGAAGAGCCTGTGTGCTCAAAACATCCCCTTTGTGAGAGTCTGTAAAAGGGGTCATGAATATTTTATTATGTTAAATTAAAATAAGGTCCATATAAATGTTAGCAAGATGCAAATAAAAAAAAATAAAAAAATAAACATTTTAGAAGTAATAGCCTATTTTCTATCCTGTTTTTGACCCTCTCTTTAAAAAAAATTCGTTTTGATAGGCGTACCACATTCTTGGAAGTAAACGTCCACTGCTATGATTGGGTAACAGTTTTAGATATTAAAATCCACAATTCATTACACGTGGAATTGTTTTGAAATTTTGTGTTGAAAAATGATAAACTGTGAAATTCAGCCATACATGTTTGAGCCAATGTCTGATCCTGAAATCGGAAAACAATATATAAGGAACATATATTTAGATGCATTCCTTTGTGTATTCTATACCAGAGGTTCTCAACCCTGGTCCTCGAGGCCCACAGTCCTGCAGAGTTTAGCTCCAACCCTAATCAAACACACCTGAAACAGCTAATTAAGCTCTTCAGGATTACTAGAAAGCTACAGGCAGGTGAGTTTGATCAAGGTTGGAGCTAAACTCTGTAGGACAGTGGGCCTCGAGGACCAGGGTTGAGAACCCCTGTTCTAGAGGTAGCATTTTATTTAGAGACATCATATTAGTGTTGAAATGAAGATGCTGCAGAAAGGCATACATTTATGCGCATTACATATACGCTTTTATGAGTCTTGGTTGTGGCAAATAAAGTTTAAGTATTTGGAGTAACCAGTTATATTTGAAAGGATAACTTATGGTCTTTCATGTAAAAAAAAAAATGTATGAATGAGCGTGACAATTTGTTGCACTGTCGTTCTTATATTCATCAGCCATGGTACTGCCGTGAAGATCTGCGACTCTTACGCAGGAATGAGAAAGTAGTTCCATATAGGTGTAGAAAATCGCAACTTTTAATTTTCAGTTGGTCTTAGCACACGATGTAACTGTAGAAGAGTCAAGTTTTAAATAGGAAAAATATTGAAAGTGTCTTTGGTCATTTTTTGAATGAGATGCTAATGGACTGATCAGAATCAATGATGTATGCTAAGCTATGCTAAAAGTGCTACCGCCAGATACAAAGATCGGCTGAATGGATTCAAAAACGGTAAAACTCAACTTTTTAACTCTAGGGGACTTGTAAAATGAGCCTATTTAAAAAAAAAGTGGAGTGTTCCTTTAAATAATACAATAAGCTTCAAATGAACAATATCAATGAGAACAAACATATGTTTACGTTGCTAAGAGTGGTTTCTAAGGGAGTTGTTTAGTGATACACAGAAACATTGGGTGAAGCGGTCAGTTGTGTTTTATCATGAATAAAACACAGCTATTGACCAATCAGAAGGACTGGAACTAACCGTTTTATAAAGTTATTTATTTCAATAGCATTTTTTTTTAACATTGACTAACTTGTAAGTTTTGTACTTACTATAGGCTAGAGCAGGGGTTTTCAAACTGGGGTCCGGGGACCCCCAGGGGTCCTCAAGAAGGTTCTAAGGGGTCCCCAGAAAATCATACTTTCCAGATTCGTATAGGTTTGTTTTGTATCTTTAAAGTGAGTTTTTCCTCACTATAGTCCCATTTATCTTAAATGCAGCTTACATACATTTATTGAGAAAGTTGCTTATACAAATAATTTTTAATTGAAAATGTTGAGAACAAAATGTTACTTTATTATGATTTACATACCACAAAATGTAAATCACAACAAACAGTGTTTTGTTTTTTGTTTAATGTCTTTAATACAGCATACAGTTATCTGACTGTTCCAAAAGACTATTTCAGATTATGGCCTGAAAATGGCAGCTTGACTGTAACGGACCCTTTCTCCACATTAGTTTTCCCTTCACGCTGTCATTTCCTGTGCTCTCCCCTTCTCAGACATCTGAAATATTCAGGTGACTCAGAGGAAGACAGGAGCATTACCATATGAGCAATGTCTAGAATCCATGAGCATGTTACTCAACATGCTACACAAACACACACACACTCTCTAATTTTAAAAATTATTAAATGCCTTAAATGTCGTGTGACTGAAACAGGGGCCAAATGAAAGTCAAATGACGCAATCTGAAACTCGTTTGTTGTATGAAAACAGATGACCTCATCCCGTTGTGATAATGGAGCCATGAAAATTAACGTCTGCTGTTTGTTTGTGTCTTTGTGTGCATGTTTGAAATTGGGCTGAGGTCATCGAGAGGTCTTGTTGTGTGGTGCTTAGGGGTCAGAGGTTGGGACCTAAAATGAAAATGGCTGGCAAAGGTAATGGCTGCCAAATTTTGTCTAACCAAATGACCTGTCTGTCTATCTAAAAAATGGATTCAACTTCCTTTTAAATTGCACATAGGTTAACACAGGAAACAAAAAAGTAACATTGAGTCTCCTGAGCGAAGAACGAGCAACCTCTGAACGCTTAAATGTTCCCTGGGGCATTTTTGCTCCTCACCGCCACACACACACACACACACACAGTCTCCACTATTCCCTACAAAACAGAGTAATTACACATCATTTTACGTCTTATAGGTGGTATGGAGCAGACAGACAGGAACAACGAGAATGAAAACAACTGCAGGTAATGACACAAAACATCAAAGCAACGAGATACAAGAAAAGAGTAACAGAAAGAGTAGGAAAGAGATGGACTACAACAGTTTACAGGTCACGCCACAGAGGACATCAAAGACTCCCGTCTGCAGAGGAAGAAGGAGCTGGAAAGAATGACAGGAAGAAGAGAAGAGACAGATAAATGAACAGAGCGAGAGACGACTGCAGTCTACAGGTAATGCTACACACAGCACATCAAAGACTGTGAAATTACAGCTTCATTCCCTGTGACGCCACAGAGCGGCCGCAACCCGAGACTCCTCGCAGCGCTGCGGAACAACATGCAGGGGCAAAAACACACATAATTTGTTCAGAGAATGATATGCAGATTCACCTAAACGCACTTATAAATACTTGGCTGCAGTCTTTAACTTGACATTTGTTACTGTTAAACAGCATGTGTCATGGCTTGGATAGACAACAATGTAGCGCAACCTACCTGTGGCAAAAAGTATTAAAAATTTTTTTTTTTTTTAAGAATCAAAAACAACTTTTTTCCCCCAGACATTGACATTTAAGACTGTTTCATTCACGTGTTAATGTATTTCTTATTCAAAAAAATGTAATTGTCATTAATTACTCATCCTCATGTCATTCCAAAGTCTTTCGTTCATCTTCGGAACACAAATGAAGATCTTTGTGATGACATATGAGAAATTTCTGCCCCACCATTGAGCCTAAACAACTACCTTTGACTGAACTTTTTTTTTTTTTTTAGTTCATAAATGATCGTATATGATGAGCGGTTTAGTCCAAATCTTCTGAAGAGACACGAATGCTTTATATGATGAACAGATTGAATTTAGGCTTTTATTTACACCAGTTGTGGTAAGCAAAGCTCAAACATGTTCCCTTGACGTGCGAGAACCAATGAGGTTCATTCTCGTGTTAAGCAGCACGTTTGAGCTTCTGCAAGAACCAATGAGGTTCATTCTTGTGTTACGCAGCACGTTTGAGCTTCAGCGAGAACCAATGAGGTTCATTCTTGTTACGCAGCACGTTTGAGCTTCTGTAAGAACAAATGACGTTCATTCTCGTGTTACACAGCATGTTTGAGCTTCAGCGAGAACCAATGAGGTTAATTCTCGTGTTAAGCAGCACGTTTGAACTTCCGCAAGAACCAATGAGGTTAATTCTCGTGTTAAGCAGCACGTTTGAACTTCCGCAAGAACCAATTAGGTTCATTCTTATGTTACGCAGCACGTTTGAACTTCCGCAAGAACCAATGAGGTTCATTCTCGTATGTTATGCAGCATGTTTGAGCTTCAGCAAGAACCAATGAGGTTCATTCTTGTGTGTTACGCAGCACATTTGGGCTTCAGAAAGAATCAATGAGGTTCATTCTTGTGTGTTACGCAGCACATTTGGGCTTCAGAAAGAACCAATGAGGTTCATTCTTGTATTACGCAGCACGTTTGAGCTTCAGCAAGAACCAATGAGGTTCATTCTTGTGTTACGCAGCACGTTTGAGCTTCAGCGAGAACCAATGAGGTTCATTCTTGTGTTATGCAGCACGTTTGACCTTCAGCAAGAACCAATGAGGTTCATTCTCGTGTTACGCAGCACGTTTGAGCTTCCGCAAGAACCAATGAGGTTCATTCTCGTGTGTTATGCAGCACGTTTGAGCTTCAGCAAGAACCAATGAGGTTCATTCTCGTGTTACACAGCATGTTTGAGCTTCAGCGAGAACCAATGAGGTTAATTCTTGTGTGTTACGGAGCACGTTTGAGCTTCCGCAAGAACCAATGAGGTTCATTCTCTTGTTAAACAGCACGTTTGAGCTTCCGCAAGAACCAATGAGGTTCATTCTTGTGTTACACAGCATGTTTGAGCTTCCACAAGAACCAATGAGATTCATTCTTGTGTTACGCAGCACATTTGGGCTTCAGAAAGAACCAATGACGTTGATTCTTGTGTGTTACGCAGCACATTTGGGCTTCAGAAAGAACCAATGAGGTTCATTCTCGTGTGTTATGCAACATGTTTGAGCTTCATCAAGAACCAATGAGGTTCATTCTTGTGTTACGGAGCACGTTTGAGCTTCAGCGAGAACCAATGAGGTTCATTCTTGTGTTATGCAGCACGTTTGAGCACGTATGGATTTTTTCTTACCGCGGTTGAAAAGCAAGAAATTCCCGCGGTTCAGCGGTAAACCACTTTAAATGGCTCCCGCTCGACTTCCGTGTACAGCCGCACATGCACACCCCAGCGCAGGCAATTGAACATAATAAGGAACATGTTTATTTTACATTTATTTTTTCACATTTAGAACAGGAACAATTAGAACAGAAATGGAATGATATCTGGAAAAAAAAAAAGTGCTGGCAAAACGAAATATAGACTAGGCTATGGTTTATATCCCAGCCTTCATATTTTTTCCTGAGAGAGCAGATCAGATCACGACTGAGAGATTTGATGATGGAACAGCATAAACAAAGACAAACAAAAATTTTTATTTATCGGTATTGATCAGTAATATATATTTATTTGTTTATTTATTTCCCATATTTTTACTTTCAGATTACAGTCGTCGTCATTAAACAATCACTTAAACTATAACGACTTTTGCGCACACCCGCCCATATAATATAGCCTAATATATTATTTATATTTATAGTATTTATATTTTTATATTACATATTTTAAAATATTCAGGCTATTAATTTACATTTACAATTTACACCTCGTGTGCGCTTTTGTCTCAGTGGTTAATGAAGACTATAACGAAGGCTCAAGGCTATTTAATATAACAAAGTGTAGTCACTCGCTGCTCACACTACCTTGATTGTATATTATGCTACTTTTATTATTTATATTTATTTTTTATATTTTATAACATTTACATATTTATATTATTTTACATATCTCGTGTGGTGTGCGCTTTTGTCTCAGTGGTTCAAGGCTATTTAACGAAGACTTTTTAGGCTAATGATTGTATATCACATACATATATGTTATTTATATTACATAAATAATTTTTACATATTATATTATTATATTATATTAGGCCTATTATTACATATTTATATTAATTTATATATAGGCTATATGCCTATCTCGTGTGCGCTTTTGTCTCAGTGGTGCTATTTAACGAAGGCTATTTAATTTTACAAAGTGTCGCTGCTCACACTACCGTGATTGTATAGCCTATTACTTATTATTTATATTTATATTTCATATTTTTACATATTCATATTAATTTATATATCTCGTGTGCGCTTTTGTCTCAGTGGTTCAAATATTTAACGAAGGCTATTTAATTTAACAAAGTGTCGCACACTACTGTGCTTGTAAGCCTGCCAGACGGAGATCTTTTTCGATAGCCTTTTAATGAAATTGGAATTTCAGAATCCCATAGCCAACTTATATTTAATTGCCTACAATAGATTATTTATTGATTATATTGAATGAAATTTCGCATGCCCAGCTTATTTGTAGTCAATCTTTCCCAAACAGAGTTGGAAGAGAGTAAAAACTTACCAGTACTAAGGAGTGCTGAGGCAGGTCCAGCTCAGTTTGTTCTTTCTGAAGCCGTTTTTTTTTTTGCCAGCTATGGGAGAAATCGGTCAGCGTTCGACACAAACCCATTGCCCGGGCGGTGCGTTCTTTTTCCTGCTTTCATGACTTCTATCTACATACCCGCTATTGTCGGCTGCGCAACCATGTGAGAGAATTGTGTTAAGCACGTGCAATTAAAAACTGAGGTCCTGCTTATGCGCCTGTATTTTATGCTTTAGTAAAATTAAATTCAAATTATAGGCTAAAAGACATTACACAGGGACAAATGGAATGTTATAATGGAACATTGCGCTCCCCAACTCGCGAAAGGTCTTTGTTTTGTTTAGAAAAACTTGAATCCATATAAGACACACATGTCATTAGACACAATCCATGTCATTAGAATCAATGAATCCATGGAATTAGACACAACGTGCACACATGGGCAGGCCAATGTTTTTTTTTTTTTTTTTTTTTGCGGTGATGGCGGTGACGATCTCAGACCCGCGGTAGACGTCACGTGACCACGGTATTGCGGTAATGCGGTAACCGTCCCAGCCCTACTTCAGCGAGAACCAATGAGGTTCATTCTTGTGTTATGCAGCACGTTTGAGCTTCTGCAAGAACCAATGAGGTTCATTCTTGTGTTACGGAGCACGTTTGAGCTTCAGCAAGAACCAATGAGGTTCATTCTTGTGTGTTACGGAGCACGTTTGAGCTTCAGCTAGAACCAATGAGGTTCATTCTCGTGTGTTATGCAGCATGTTTGAGCTTCAGCGAGAACCAATGAGGTTCATTCTTGTGTTATGCAGCACGTTTGAGCTTCAGCAAGAACCAATGAGGTTCATTCTTGTGTTATGCAGCACGTTTGACCTTCAGCGAGAACCAATGAGGTTCATTCTTGTGTTATGCAGCACGTTTGACCTTCAGCAAGAACCAAAGAGGTTCATTCTCGTGTTACGTAGCACGTTTGAGCTTCAGAAAGAACCAATGAGGTTCATTCTCATGTGTTATGCAACATGTTTGAGCTTCATCAAGAACCAATGAGGTTCATTCTTGTGTTACACAGCATGTTTGAGCTTCCACAAGAACCAATGAGGTTCATTCTTGTGTGTTACGCAGCACGTTTGAGCTTCAGCGAGAACCAATGAGGTTCATTCTTGTGTTATGCAGCACGTTTGACCTTCAGCAAGAACCAATGAGGTTCATTCTCGTGTTACGCAGCACATTTGAGCTTCAGAAAGAACCAATGAGGTTCATTCTCGTGTGTTATGCAACATGTTTTAGCTTCATCAAGAACCAATGAGGTTCATTCTTGTGTTACACAGCATGTTTGAGCTTCCACAAGAAACAATGAGGTTCATTGTTGTGTTACGGAGCATGTTTGAGCTTCCACAAGAAACAATGAGGTTCATTCTTGTGTTACGGAGCACGTTTGAGCTTCAGCAAGAACAAATGAGGTTCATTCTTGTGTTACACAGCACGTTTGAGCTTCAGCGAGAACCAATGAGGTTCATTCTTGTGTGTTACGCAGCACGTTTGAGCTTCAGCAAGAACCAATGAGGTTCATTCTCGTGTTACACAGCATGTTTGAGCTTCAGCGAGAACCAATGAGGTTAATTCTTGTGTTACGCAGCACGTTTGAGCTTCCGCAAGAACCAATGAGGTTCCTTCTCGTGTTAAGCAACACGTTTGAGCTTCCGCAAGAACCAATGAGGTTCATTCTTGTGTTACACAGCATGTTTGAGCTTCCACAAGAACCAATGAGGTTCATTCTTGTGTGTTACGCAGCACATTTGGGCTTCAGAAAGAACCAATGAGGTTCATTCTTGTGTTACGCAGCACATTTGACCTTCAGCAAGAACCAATGAGGTTCATTCTCGTGTTACGCAGCACGTTTGAGCTTCAGAAAGAACCAATGAGGTTCATTCTCGTGTGTTATGCAACATGCTTGAGCTTCATCAAGAACCAATGAGGTTCATTCTTGTGTTACGCAGCACATTTGGGCTTCAGAAAGAACCAATGAGGTTCATTCTTGTGTTACGCAGCACGTTTGAGCATCAGCAAGAACCAATGAGGTTCATTCTTGTGTTATGCAGCACTTTTGACCTTCAGCAAGAACCAATGAGGTTCATTCTCGTGTTACGCAGCACGTTTGAGCTTCAGAAAGAACCAAGGAGGTTCATTCTCGTGTGTTATGCAACATGTTTGAGTAGGGCTGTACGATTAATCGAAAAATAACCGAAACCGACATTCAGAACCTCTAACCAACGTATTTTTCCCATGTCGGTTATTTCGGTTTTCACGTGACTCCGCCCCGTCAGTCACATCAAGTGCAGTTTGAAGGCACGAGATGCAGGAGCAGTTATCTGTGTTTATAGATGCCCAGAATCACTATAGTAACTGCATGTTTTACACAGTTTATACAGGTCAGTTAATTGCTGTTCTTATAGCCTACGCGCTGACACACACACACACACACACACACACAGACGGCGCGCGCAAGCCCAGAAGCCGCTTTCACTTTCGTGCTCGTAAAGTTTGTCAAGTAAATGCGTTTAAACGCGACAATGCACGCGCCCTGAAGGCAGACCTCTTTCACCTGCGTTCTCGCAAAGCTTTGTCATTTGTAGGTGGTTTAAGCCCTGTCAGTTTGAACATTAAAGCGAGTTTCGACCATCAGATGTGTATTATGTTGAACTAATGCCTGATTTATTGTGACAAACGAACACTCAGAGACAGAAGCTCGCACATCACGTGAAGATCGCGCGCAGAGGAGTGCAGAAACGCAGGATCAATGCTGTCCTGTGACTAAAGTAAAGTCACTAAAGTAGCTTAGAAACTCAACCGTTATTTTAATACCTTTGAAGTAAGTACAAACCACAGCTTCATAATGAATAGAGACAGTTAGAGTAATTCACACACACAATCACTCTCTCATTAATGCATTCAAATAAATGTAATGTAGGCCTACAGTGTTAATTTATCTGTTTCTGATGTACAACAAACAGAAATCTGCTCCATAGACAATAACTGCTGAAAGTGAACCGTTTCCTTCAAGTATTTTAAAATCACAAAGAAATGCACTTTTTCATTAGAAAAAAAAAATCCACCTTTAATAGTAGAAAATATTTACAGTAGGCTACAAATCTTATCAGGAACTTACTCAAAAAACTTGTGAGGGCAAAAAAAAAAAAAAAAGCACAATAATCGCTCATTAATCGTAATCGAGGTCAAATGTTCAATTAATCGAGGCTTTTATTTTTGGTCAAATCGTTACAGCCCTATGTTTGAGCTTCATAGGGGGGGGGGCACATCTGAACACCAGATGAACATGAGGTTCATTCTTGTTTTACGGAGCACGTTTGAGCTTCAGCAAGAACCAATTAGGTTCATTCTCGTGTTACACAGCACGTTTGAGCTTCCGCAAGAACCAAAGAGGTTCATTCTTTTTATGCAGCACGTTTGAGCTTCCGCAAGAACCAATGAGGTTCATTCTTGTGTTACGCAGCACGTTTGAGCTTCAGCAAGAACCAATGAGGTGCATTCTTGTGTTACGCAGCACGTTTGAGCTTCCGCAAGAACCAATGAGGTTCATTCTTGTGTTACGCAGCACGTTTGAGCTTCCGCAACAACCAATGAGGTTCATTCTTGTGTTACACAGCACGTTTGAGCTTCCTTAATAACCAATGAGGTTCATTCTTGAGTTATGCAGCACGTTTGAGCTTCCGCAAGAACCAATGAGGTTCATTCTTGTGTTACGCAGCACGTTTGAGCTTCCGCAAGAACCAATTAGGTTCATTCTCGTGTTACACAGCACATTTGAGCTTCCGCAAGAACCAATGAGGTTCATTCTTATGTTACACAGCACGTTTGAGCTTCCGCAAGAACCAATTAGGTTAATTCTCGTGTGTTATGCAACATGTTTGAGCTTCATCAAGAACCAATGAGGTTCATTCTTGTGTTACAGAGCACGTTTGAGCTTCATCAAGAACCAATGAGTTTAATTCTTGTGTTACACAGCACGTTTGAGCTTCTGCAAGAACCAATGAGGTGCATTCTTGTGTTACGCAGCACGTTTGAGCTTCCGCAAGAACCAATGAGGTTCATTCTTGTGTTACACAGCACGTTTGAGCTTCTGCAAGAACCAATGAGGTGCATTCTTGTGTTACGCAGCACGTTTGAGCTTCCGCAACAACCAATGAGGTTCATTGTGTTACAGAGCACATTTGAGCTTCCTTAATAACCAATGAGGTTCATTCTTGAGTTATGCAGCACGTTTGAGCTTCTGCAAGAGCCAATTAGGTTCATTCTCGTGTTACACAGCACATTTGAGCTTCCGCAAGAACCAATGAGGTTCATTCTTATGTTACGCAGCACGTTTGAGCTTCAGCAAGAACCAATTAGGTTCATTCTCGTGTTACACAGCACGTTTGAGCTTCCGCAAGAACCAAAGAGGTTCATTCTTTTTATGCAGCACGTTTGAGCTTCCGCAAGAACCAATGAGGTTCATTCTTGTGTTACGCAGCACGTTTGAGCTTCCGCAACAACCAATGAGGTTCATTCTTGTGTTACACAGCACGTTTGAGCTTCCGCAAGAACCAATGAGGCTCATTCTTGTGTTACGCAGCACGTTTGAGCTTTAGCAAGAACCAATGAGGTGCATTCTTGTGTTACACAGCACGTTTGAGCTTCCGCAAGAACCAATGAGGTTCATTCTCGTGTTACACAGCACGTTTGAGCTTCCGCAAGAACCAAAGAGGTTCATTCTTTTTATGCAGCATGTTTGAGCTTCCGCAAGAACCAATGAGGTTCATTCTTGTGTTACACAGCACGTTTGAGGTTCCTTAATAACCAATGAGGTTCATTCTTGTGTTATGCAGCACGTTTGAGCTTCATCAAGAACCAACGAGGTTCATTCTTGTGTTACACAGCACGTTTGAGCTTCAGCAAGAACCAATGAGGTTCATTCTCGTGTTACACAGCACGTTTGAGCTTCCGCAAGAACCAAAGAGGTTCATTCTTTTTATGCAGCATGTTTGAGCTTCCGCAAGAACCAATGAGGTTCATTCTTGTGTTACGCAGCACGTTTGAGCTTCAGCAAGAACCAATGAGGTTCATTCTTGTGTTACACAGCACGTTTGAGGTTCCTTAATAACCAATGAGGTTCATTCTTGTGTTATGCAGCACGTTTGAGCTTCATCAAGAACCAACGAGGTTCATTCTTGTGTTACGCAGCACATTTGAGCTTCCGCACGAACCAATGAGGTTGATTCTTGTGTGTTACGCAGCACGTTTGAGCTTCAGAAAGAACCAATGAGCTTCATTCTTGTGTGTTATGCAGCACGTTTGAGCTTCAGCAAGAACCAATGAGGTTCATTCTCGTGTTACGCAGCACGTTTGAGCTTCAGAAAGAACCAATGAGGTTCATTCTCGTGTTACACAGCACGTTTGAGCTTTAGTAAGAACCAATGAGGTTAATTCTCGTGTTAAGCAGCACGTTTGAGCTTCTGCAAGAACCAATGAGGTTCATTCTCTTTAAAGTAGGATGGATTCTAATTGGCTGTAATTATTTTTATCATTCATATGCAAGAAAAAAAAAAACATTTAGAAAGTGATTTTAACGATATACTTTCTCTGTACCATTATTGTTATTGTGGTGTGGACTCTGCTATTCTTACATTTAGAATAATTTTTAGAATTATATCTTTATTGTTATAGTCATCATCCTTAGGGTGAACAGGTCTTTAATTTCTCTTTTTTGGGGGGGACACATCTGAACACCAGATCCAGACAAAAAAAAGTATTTCCAACATTTCTTTCCCCATAGACCCATCACAGAATTCTCTTCCTGATTTCCGAGAAATACAAGAAAACAACAGTTTTTTTTATTATTATTATTATGTTAATCCCAAACAACAATTCCTACCCTGGAAGCATCTCTATGGAGAGCCATCTTTGACTTATCTGTGCTGAGAGCCACGTTTAACTGAGCTGAACTTTATGAATGCTGACTCACTGTCTTGCTCGGAGCGCTGATGGAAACTTCAGCTTGTGTAAACAAAAGTCTATTTCACTTTTAATGGGAGAAATAATGTTTGAAGATCTTAAATGCTGTTTAAAATCAGCTATATATAAATGTATTTGTTCATCAAAATAGAAATTTAAAGAACACAATCAAAAAAAGGAAAGCTGTATAGTATCCCAGAAGACCACCCCTTTTTTCTGTATGAGTGATAATAGGACCTGTCGAGTCTACAACTCTATAAAAAAAAAGGCTCCACTTTTCACTCACCACAAATTGGCCTCACACTGCGTGGAGATTTAGCGGCTCCGCTTAAATAATCAAAACCAGATCTTTCCTTTTCAGCCGCTCTCTCTGCGAGTTGTGGAAAGTGTCAGTATGGAAAATAGCCCAAGTCATTGCATCATAAATAAGTAACAATATAATAATGATCCAATTAATTAGTGGGCACGGGTTCTGTTTCTGAAAAATTTCATAAACTGGGAATATCTGGTAAGCCAACTGTAACTGCAGTGCTCTCATGATGGAATAACCCATTACAGTGGACTTTAAAAAAACAAATATCTTTCCATTTAATAACAGTTAAGTAGTAATGTTTTTGTGGAAGAACAACCATCATTTACCCAACCTATTTGACAGTGAAAAAAAAACAACAAAAAAACTGAACACCTCGACATCACAGTGAAATGATTGAGACGAAGCCCTAGTGATGTCATGCACTAAGTATCTTGGATTCATGTACAGTACTTCCTGGATTTCTAGCTTCAGTTTTATCACAATGGTTCTCGGTCACCTACTGCCCTATAAGACAAGCGATAAGAGAGGTAAGGTGATCAGGACTGGAGTGGTTGCGTTGCACTTAGCTACTCTAACCAGTCTAAGTCTAAGTGTCAGAGGTCAGTTCTTCATACACAATCATCTCCACAGACCAGACTTGGTGATAAATGTGTCCTATACAATAACTGGTAGCCTACTGTTTGTATTAGAGCTTGACACAAATTTCACAATTCCAATTCATTAGCTTGCGAAACTATTCTGATCTTGATTCAATATCGATTTGTTTGGATAAATATCAGGAAAAGTAGCTACATGTTAATTTTTCACCCAAATGCTGAAGACATACAGGGAGCCCTGTCAGATGATATTATTAAAGGTTCAAATGAACAACTCAAATTAATAATAGTTAGCTTAGACATGTAAATCTGCTTTGTGTGCACATACTACATTTCACAATGCTGCCTAAACATCTACAGTGATCATCACGCAGGTGGGGGTCAGCAGTTTATATACAGTGTCTTTGCACGGTGTGGGGATAATGTGATTGGTACACACTGGTCCAATCAAGAGGTTGCAGGTCTTCATTGGTTTCATTAAAACCCATAACTTGTTAATACGCATTCGACTTCATGAGGTGCTGCGCAGACCGAATGGCGTATGACATCAAAATACAGAGACAGTGACTCGGAAGCACAGCTTTCGTGATATTGTGATGCCGTATGCCAAATAGTTTGCACAGCACTTTGACTTTTTTAATTTGCCATGTGATTTACTTGGGCTGCGTGAGAGTGTGAGATGAAGCCTGAAAGTGTGTGTCTCACATTAAATGCGTGAGAGTTGGCAACCCTGCTATGATGTGAACCCGCAGATGTTTTTGAACTGATAAAAAAATTTAAAAAATAATACTTAATTAGTCTTCGTAATCTTTAAAGGGTGGGTCTAAAGCTATATGTTTATTTACACTGTTAAAGAGTTGGATGCTCGTGCTAAACATGGCCAAAGTATTTCTGTGCCGAATACAACCACCCGACTCATTTTGGTTTGTAACTCCCACTTTTCATGATCCAAGTATTGATGGATAAAATCAAGTTAACAGCTTGTAGTGAAACTTTTAAAAACAACAAGACCTTCCCTTTCTTAATAGGTTGTCTATGAAAGCCTCATATTTTTATGTGAAGGACTCTGTATGTTTTTGCTGGTGTTGTGTTTATTTTGTTATTGCCAGGAAAGCATGCAGTACTTATTTACATATTCATCTACACGTCACTCTCAGCAGCGTGGAGGGCGTCTGGATGTTTGTTAACAGTAAAATGCTGCAAAGGTATTTCGAACTTCTGTTTTTATACTTCCAACTGGAGAACGGAAAGAACTTTGCCATGAGTATTTCGGGGCATTGAATCACATTCAGTCTCTCGTATGTTAGTGTGCATGAGTGCGAGCATGAGCAGCATGTTCCTGGCTGAAATTCACTTAAATGGCCACTGGTGTCGCTAATAACAAGGCATTTTAATATTAGATGCAAAGGCTAAAGTTAAAGTAAATGTTACTTTTATTAAAATGACAATAGAAAATAGTCCTAAAATGTACTAAAACTGAAATAAATATAAAGCTAAAATGGAAATACTGAAAAACAAAACTAATTAAAAAAAAAGACAAAATCACTAAATTAAAAAGAAAACTGAAAATCAAAAAGATGAAAGGTAATTGAAAATATTAAAGCTGCAACTATTAAACCAGCCAGTGTTCAAAACTATCTCATTACCTTAGCCGATTCACAACGATAAGCTTGTGTTCTTAATAATGTGTTCTAATTTGAGTGGTACTGGTAGCTCTCCGCGGGAAAGTTGAGCTTGTCAATGTTTGCCTTTGCATCATTACGTCACGTCTGTACACTCTCAGAAAAAAAAAAAGGTAAAATTTTGTTCCTTGGGGAACAAAACGTATAACTGTAACTTAAAAAAAAAAAAGGTACACAATTGGTCCTTAGGCTACAATTATATCATTGTTTTCCTGAGTCGCTGTCCTGCAGAGTTTGGCTCCAACCCTGAAAGACCTCTATAGAAGTTCTTATTGAGAATTAACAGAGGTTTCGATTAGGGCTGCAGCTATCGATTCTTTTTGTAATCGATTAATCTAGCACTTAATCGATCGATTAATCGATTAATCGGATTAAAAAATGCTGTGTTTTTAAACAACCAAAACAAATAATGCATAACGAAAATGAAGAGGAAAAGCAATTTAATTTATTAATATGCACAACAGGTTTCATGCTGTAATCTAGCCCTGACATCAAAGTAAATATCTTTTATGTAGATTTCTACACCTACCATTAGGCTACTAACAAATAATATAAAATTTCTGGGGTAAGCCTATTTACTATGGTAACCTAGCAACCTGTCTGTGTGTGTGTGTGTGTGTGTGTGTGTGTGTGTGTGTGTGTGTGTGTGTGTGTGTGTGTGTGTTTGTGCGTGTGTGTGTGTGTGTGTGCGCGTGTGTGTGTGTGTGTGTGCGTGTGTGTGTGTGCGTGAGGCTTCATTGCAGTTTGGTACAGCAGAAATACATACATTAATTTTCAATAGAACGCTGCATTTGTCTTGCATCACTTGCATTGCGGTGCATTTTAGGTGAAGCATCCGTTCGAAAAATCGCGTCCCGGTGTATACAGTGAATGCTGAAATTATTGTTGCGTGGCTGCATAAAAGTTTAAGCATATGTGATGCGTTGCCACGATTGGTCTGACTGGCGCGAGAGAGAGGAGGGTGCATGCGTGTGTGTGTGTTACTGATTTTCTACTATTAAAGTTGGAATTTTTCCAACAAATGCAAAAAGTGCATTTCTTTGAAGGAAACGGTTCACTTTCAGCAGTTATTGTCTATGTATGGGGCAGATTTATGTTTGTTGTACATCAGATACAGATACATTAACACAGAAGTAGACCTATATTACATTTATTTGGATGCATTAATGAGAGAGTGATTGTGTGTGTGAATTACTCATATCGTCTCTATTAATTATGAAGCTGTGGTTTGTACTTACTTCAAAGGTATTCAAATGTATGCCTATAACGGTTGAGTTGAGTTTCTAAGCTACTTTAGTGACTTTACTTTAGTCACAGGACGCCGTTGACACTGCGTTTCTGCGCACGCAGCTCTCCGCGCGCGATCTTCACGTGAAAAGAGGTCTGCCTTCAGGGCGCGCGCGTTGTCAAGAGACGTGACACGGCTCAACTCTCGTCACAGGAAAAAGCTGAGCACTGAACGGATAAGTTTTCCATATTGTTGTTTTTGAATAGTGCACAATCGCTTCAATGTTCAAACTGGCAAGGCTTTAAAAGCATTTACTTGAAAAAATGTATGAGGACGAAAGTGAGAGCGATCTGGCTTCGGGGCTTGCGCGCCGTGTGTGTGTGTGTGTGTGTGTGTGTGGCAGCTATAACAATGGTAATCAACTTTCATAAACTGTGTAAAACATGCAGTTACTATAGTGATTCTGGGCATCTAGAATCTAAACTAATTTCAAAATGCATCACGCGCTATGGTGTGCTTCCTGAACATTTAACAGCGGTCCGTGTGAATCAGATCCCTGCGCGTATAGTGCGCGTCATAGGAATTTAACGAGGCTTCGAGGCAGAATTTTTGCCTCGAGGAATTTTTGTAATCGAGTTAATCGAGTAACTCGATGAATCGTTTCAGCCCTAGTTTCGATGTTGAGGTTTTATTGAAATTGTTTGGTCACCATCCTTTAGTTGGGCAGTGTGACTCTTGGCTTTTTATGTGAGTTTGTGGTTTTTGTTACAGTGTTAACAAAACAAATAATCCGTTCAAATCAAAAGAAGCCATAAACAAAAAATTGTCATGAAGAAAAAAGTTTGACTAAACTCATCACTGGCTAAAAATGTTAGTAAATAATATTCATCAACAATACTTTCTACCACAGATCAGACATTCTGAATTTAGTTTTTTAAATACAGGGGGAAAAAAGTTTAGACGCACACATATATCAAGAATCAGCATATGAATCTCAACCATGGTGACATACTTAATGCTGCAATGCATGCTGGGAGCCATGAGTTTTATACTGTGGTGGCTTGTTGGGTTGGAGCTAAACTCAGCAGGACATCAGCTCTCTAGGACTGAACTTGCATACCCCTGACTTAGAGGTTCAAAAATGTACCCTTAAGGGTACCACCCCAGAGACGGCCACTTGTACCTTAAAAAGGTATAAAAAAAAAAAACTTTTTTTTGGAGAGTGTATACATAAAGAATGAGTCCAGCTAGTTGGCTACATCGCATATGAGGATGCTGCAGGTGGCGGATCATTTATATCCTTTTCTCACAGCAGCTGGAATAATTAAATGTATCATTTTGATGACGGATTGTAATCCAGAATGGTCCAAACGACAGTCAGTGACAACTGGAGATTCACCCATAGTCAAAAGCAAAAGATTAGACTGTAATTCTAATACACACTAAATGCACATAGTCACGCAATGCTGGCGTTAATGTTAACAATTTGAGAACAAAGTATAACAATAATAATAATAATAATAATAATAATAATAATAATAATAATAATATGCACGGTTTGATGTAATATGAGCCAAGCGATCGTTAAGATTTAATCAATGTTGGTCGCACAATTTATTGTAATGAATATTGTAATTTATTGTCAGAACAAAAGTGGCAGACATGTTACTTACTTGTTCAGATGACATTTTCCAGTGAAACTTATTATTTTGGTCATACTTCCAAGAGTATCTGTAATTCCAAAGTACACACCGGTGTGGTGACAGGACAGCCTACACATATTACTCCTCAAAACATTAGATTCATCCGTGCTGAGGAGCCGTGACGTAAAGATGATAATCCCGCAAATAACTGCAATTGCAGGTTTCAAACAGAGATGGCAACAATGAGGCATAAACTTACAGACTGCAGCTTTAATAAATACTATAATAGTACATGTATATAAAAAACTAAAATAACTTTGTGTTAAACGCCTTGCGAGCAGAGTTTAATGTTGATGTTACCAACGCTTGAGGATTGTTAGCGAAAGCTGTCGTGTTGATTTACGGAGTGTGAAAACACAACAGAGTCACTCCACAAGTTCAAAAGGAAGATATGACTGTACAACACAGAGAAAAAACATTCCAGCTATCGGAGACAACGCTCTGGATGAAAACACGGCTGTGTGGAATGCTGCGACACTCTTCTCACACCCAGACATGACCCACATGGTTCAGAGCCGGAACACGGCAGGGGGAGACAGACAGCCGCATGCTCAGAGACAGACTCATGAAAGGCATGAAAAGACTCACAGGGTCACGAACCTCGATATTAGCAGGCAGAGAGAGAGACAGAGAGACAGAGAGAGAGAGAGAGAGAGAGAGAGAGAGAGAGAGAGAGAGAGAGAGAGAGAGAGAGAGAGAGAGAGAGAGACAGATAGATATATATATATATATAGAGATAGATAGATAGATATATAGAGAGAGATAGAGATGTTGACAGGATAAAAGTCTCAAGGCAATTTGTCATTGCATCATGTGGACAGCAGCTGTGTAATAATTCTCACTCATGCTTACAGCACACACATCCTGTACATGAATCACGGGACACAATCTGACCAAACAGACAGAGCAGGAAGATTTCTGGTGTTTCCCATCCTTTTAAGTCTCATGTACCTCCACAGACTCATCAGTTCGGCTCAAGTACCCATTCAGCAACGAACTCATTACACTGTATATCTGTTTGAATTACCATTAATATAAAAAAGTGTCCTTTATTATGATATCAATACTGTGGGAGAATAACAGACTAAATAAGCAGTTTCCCTGGTGACAATTTGTGGGCAATAATAGAGACACCTTCTCATTTATTTATAAATCAAATCCAGATGGGACATTTAACGACAGTAAAGTAATTTGCACTTTTTTATTTATTTCATTTATTGTCAAAGCTCAAAGTATGAAATATCACCAGCGGGCCACAAATGCACAAAAAGAAAACCTACACCTGACAACCTTTTCTTCACTTAAAAATAAATAAAATTGTATCTTTAAAAAAATCTGATATAAATTCTGTTCTGATCTCTTCTGTTTAAACCTGTTTAAATCTACACTACCGTTCAAAAGTTTGGTGACAGTAAGATTTTTTTTAAAGAAGTTATTTATTCAGCAATAACACATTGATAAAAAGGTAAAGTTCATAAAAATAAATACATTTATAATGTTACAGAAGATTTCTATTTCAAATCAATTCTTTAGAACTTTCTATTCATAAAGGATCAAAGA
Source organism: Gobio gobio (assembly GCF_949357685.1). Lineage (NCBI taxonomy): Eukaryota > Metazoa > Chordata > Actinopteri > Cypriniformes > Gobionidae > Gobio > Gobio gobio. Next base: position 17,692,329 of record NC_137111.1, on the reverse strand, counting down.
TATTGAAAAGAATGATCACACATTATTAAGCAATATTGAACTGTATTCAACAATGATAATAATAAATGTTCCTTGAGCACCAAATCAGCACATCAGAATGATTTCTGAAGGATCATGTGACACTGAATGGAGTAATGATGAAAAATCATTTAAAAAAATATTCAAATGGAACAATTATTTTTGTAGTAATATTTCACAATACTACCGTTTTTACGTTTTGACCAAATAAAATGTAGCCTTGGTGAGCATATGAGATCTCTTCTTTTGACCCTTTTGAACAGTAGTGCACATCAAAGAGAAGACTTTGCCATCTCAGTTTATCTTATCGCCTGCCTAACATACTGTACTTTCTCTTAAGACTCCAGTAATCTCTCCCACTCAGCTTCATGGCATCCTCTAGAAATAACTAACTTTAAAGACTCTAATGAAATCAAATTATGATCTTCCATGATGATCCAAGCACAATTTGCAATCCAATTTGTAAAAAATTTCAGGGAGCATGGCAGATCACACATGCTGATCAAATTGCTTGTTTGTGTGTGCACGTCTTAACTTTACCGCTCGAAAATTCTCTCTCTCACACACACACACACGCACACGCACACGCACACGCGCGCGCGCACGATCCCTAAACACAACCCTCACAGACAACTTTCTGCATTTTTAAATTTTCAAAACACTTCATTTGGAATGAGATATACAAGCCATTTTCCTCATGGGGACCAAAAAAAAAGTCCCCAAAAGGTCAAAATTTACTAGTATTATCCTTGTGGGGATATATTCCCATAACATAGGGAATACCAGGTACACATACACACATACCACCACTGGCAGCATAATACTGTAATTTTGCCATTATGGTAGTAAATAATGTTTGGTAAACAGTGCCCGTCGGCACTAAAGGCCCTTTCCCCCCTCTAGTGGCCCAGCACAGGCAGTACATGATTTCTACAGGTGTCATTCCAATGTCCTTAAATCTATTGTTGGGTTGGTAAAACATCTTATGCAGAGGTTTTTGTATCACTTCCACCATCCCAGCTTCTGGTTTTAATGGGTCAAATAGACAGTACTAAGGATTTTAGGACCTGATTTTAAGGAACCATTAGGGGCGAGAGGGATAAACTGCTACTTTTACTTACAATGTCTTAGGCCAGGAGAAAGGATATTAAGAACAACAACAATAAAAAGGTATGTAATTGATTGCTAATCTTTAGCCAGATAAATTGCATGAGTTTATGCAATTTAAAAATCACCAACATGTAAAATGCAGTATGCAGTTTTAGACCTGGATTCATTTGCTGAGAAATTGTACTTAAACATGCAAAAAACACCCCTCAATCACAGGCAGCTGAATATGATGGGTCCTTTCTAAATATACGGTTATGTGACAAAAAACTGTGCAGTTTGCTGAATTAAGTGGGCGGCACAAGATGACGTTATCCACTATTTTTAGGCCATAAATATTGCTGAAGGCTATTTAAATGTATGCAAAATGAAAGAACAGAAAGACAGGCCACCATCATCACTGTTCTTCTCCCTCAACTAATGAGGGCTTTTAATATTTGTCATATTTAGCATGTCATTACACTGTTCACAATAATCATCATCCACTTGAGACTAATTAAACACGTCAACGACTCAACCTTCAGTAAACAGCAGCAGGTGGACTGTTTCATTATTCATCTGTTCATTACCTCACAGTACAAACAAAAACCTCACACACACACACACACACACACACACACATACTCTCTAACTAAAACTATGTCTCCTGAAAGCTCTTGAGCATATTAAAAGCTAAATACATTCATTTACATATATAAAACATATGTAAATAACGGAGTGTGAAATCACATGTCTGTTTAGTTGCCTTCTGATTCTCTGTTTTGACTTGACAGACTCCAGGAACATCAAATCAATGATGTGTAATAGAGCAGCAAGCACATATTGCATTAAAATGGCAGGCTTGTGTAAATGCGGCAGTTATATCTGCCACTCTTACTGTGTGGGCTTAAACGTTCACTCAGAGAAAAACAAGTTTATCCCACACAACATACATTATTGGCCAACACTGGTTAACAAAGTGCAAACCACTTACCCTCTGACAAATATATGCTTAGACATCATATCTGAAGGAGGACGTTTGCTCACTCCAAAACATCACATCAAAGTTACACGGTAACTGAGTCAGTGCTGGAAAATGTTTTAAACAGAGACGGCCTGAATAGAAATCAAACCATAATGAGGTTCGGACAAAACTATAAAATGGATTTCTTGTTAACATTTTTGATACTTACTGGGTCTCGTAAATACAGCAAATTATGACATTTATTGAAGGGTTACTTGTTTGTAGCGTCTACGGGAGTAAGTGAAATGGCCGGTGCTAAATGGACAATGCTAGCAATTGGACAATGCAAAATGCAATTGGACAATGCTAAATGTCTTTAGAAAGATGAAAATGGACGGACTCCTGGACACAAGTAAAAGCTGAGGCAAAAGAATACATTGGTAGGTAATTTAAACTGAAAGAAACTCCACGAGTTTGGGAGTTACAGGCAGCTTTACCATTACAAGTCACATTTTCAGAGCAGGTTTAAAAAAAAAGAAAAACGGATACAAAACTGGTATAAATTGCTGACCGGCAAGACATTTAGTTCTCAACTGTAGTCTTGTTAAAAGAAACAAATGACCCCAAAAATAAATTTCTATCATCATTTACTCACCCTAATGTTGCTCTGAACCCATATGACTATTTCTTCTATGGAACACAAAGGTCTTAAGCAAAATGTCCAAGCTGTGCTATACTGTACAAGGAAATCTTTTCAAAAACATCAAAGAAAATCGTGTGCACTATATTTGCAGTGTTACCTGTTCAACTGCTCGTCAACGCAAATATATAATCAGCCAATCACATGGCAGCAACATTTAGGCGTGTAAGACGATCTGCTGAAGTTCACACTGAGCATCAGAATAGGGAAGAAAGGTGATTTAAGTGACTTTAGAACGTGACACGGGTATTATTATTATTAAATGGATCTTCATGAATAACCATCTCTACGGTTTACAGAGGATGGTCCAAAACAAAGAAGAAAATATCCAGTGAGGTAGTTCTGGTGACGAAAATGCCTTGTTGAATCTAGAGATCAGAAGAGAATGGCCAGACTTTTGCTTCGAGCTGATAGAATGGCAACAGTAACTCAAATAATCATTCATTACAACCGAGGTCTGCAGAAGAGCATCTCTGAACACAACATGTCCAACCTTGAAGCAGATGGGCTACAGCAGCAGAAGACCCCACCAGGTGCCACAGAACAGGAAACTGAGGCTGCAATGCACAGGGGCTCACCGAAATTGGACAGTAGAAGATTGAAAACAATTTTTTCCTGCTCTGATGGGTCTCAATTTCTGCCGCAACATTCAGATGTTAGGGTCAGAATTTGGCGTAAACATGAAAGCATGGATCCATCCTGCCTTGTATCAAGAGTTCAGGCTGCTGTTGGTGTAATGGTGAGGGGGATATTTAACTTGGCACACTTTGGGTGCTTAGTACCGAATGAGCAATGTTTAAATGCCACAGCCAACCTGGATATTGTTGCTGACCATGATCACATTGTACCCATCTTCTGATGGCTACTTTCAGCAGGAGTATCTCAGCTGGTTTGACAAGGAGTTCACTAAACTCAAATGGCCTCCACAGTCACCAGATCTCAATCCAATAAAGCACCTTAGGGATGATGTGATTGAACTGCAGATTCTCATCATGGATGAGCAGCAACTGCGTGATAATATCATGTCAATATAGACCAAAATCTCTGAGGAATGTTTCCAGAACCTTGTTGAATCTTTATGCCCAGAGGAATTAAGGCAGTTCTGAAGGCAAAAGGAGCACAACGAGGTACCGAACCCGAGACTACTTGGAAGTGGTCCGAGTTCGGTTGCACTCAAACTGTGCCATGATTCGTGTGAATGAGAAAGCAACACGGACCCGGGTGCACACTTGTTCAGTAACATGCACATGTGGTTTAGCCGATAACGATATATTTAGTTAAACAAAACTAGTAAAATGTAAATGGAATGATAGTGTTGATTATTTACCTTGGATACGAGCGAGAGTGAGCCTGAAGTGTATGATTTGAAAGACGTTATAGAAAATAGACGGGCTCCTGAACACAAGAAAAAGCTGAGACAAAGCGATCGATCATAAGACGTGCATAAACGTGATCTTTTGTGTTCTTTAGAAGGAAGAAATAGTCATATGGGTTTGGAATGACAAGGGTGAATAAATGACAAACTCAACCTTCGGCAGAGAAGCAAAGCAAAAGAGACTCAAGACGTGCGTTTGTGCTGATCTGTGGTTTCCCTGCCTCTCTCTTCTCTACAACTCCATCTCTGGTCTTTCTCTAGCACTTGGCATCTGCTGAAATAGCAGCAGCGTTGTAGCCGTTTGGAAAATGTGAGTCTGGAAATCATTCCCTCATTTTTCTCTCTAACGGAATAACAGTAGGTTGAGCGAACAGTAGCGTCAAAGTCAGACGTTCTTACTTTGAAACTCTCCTCTGTGTTCGACTGTCTTTTAAAAATGTGTAATACTATAAGTGCTGAGCGTGACCCACCCTCCCTCACGCTCTCCTTGCTCTCCTCTCGGGACCACACAGGCATCAAACCACATCAGAGCTGTCGAGTCAATGTGCAAACTCACACACAGAGTGTAAAGTGAGCAGCAACAGAACCCGTCTGGCTTTGAGAGACAGACACACACCAACCTAAAATAGCACTTGCACACACACCAGCGTGGACCGTGCCACAGACGCCAGCCGCTGCCACGCTCCATCCAGACACACACATGCACTGCTGACATTAAACACTGGGGCACGAGGACCCAAAATCAGTCAGGTCACTCTTGTTGTGCAGTACATTTTCATGTCCCCATCATATGTTTATGAAGGTCTTAGGCCCTGTCCCAAATGGCACCCTAAACACTGGCAGTCTTCCTACGAGTCCGCGTTTTTTAATGTCGTAATGCTGCTTTGACTGTCGGGAAGAAGTCTGCTACGGAGCTCGCTTCAGTGTGGGCTCAGCAAAAGTGCACATCAAGTGCGCATTTCGACTGCAAAGGGGGTGCTCGCGAGCAACCTTCTGAAACCTAAAATGACAAATGGGACACCCTATGGTCTAATGGACTTAACACACACGCGGCAGCCATTGTGAGTCTACAAGACCGAAAGTGCATGTGAAGTGTGCCATTTGGGACAGGGCCTAGCCAGTTTTTTTTTTTTAGAATTGCTTACACACTAAAAGTGGTACTTAAGGCCCACTCAGTGAAACCATTCACTCATGTACCTAATCTTAAGATAAAGTCTACAAAACTACAAGCACATTATCTGCTTTACACTCAGTTTGCAATTGTTAAAAACTTTAGCAAAATGCTAAACACAGTTCTCTACATGACACAATTCTCTAATCACTCAAAACAAGCAGCTCGTGTTTCATTTGAGAAACACTGCCACACTCATTTACCGGTTACCTACACCCAACGGTAATGTGGAAAAAAACTGTACATCTAATTCGTTCACTTAGGGCATTTTCACAGATCGTTTGTTTTATTATAAAACAGAGACCTAATGTTACAATGTTGCATTTTCTTCTTGGTTCGGTTTGCTTTCACAAGGCAACCTTTAAAAGCGTACCAAAATGTGTTGACGCAAGTCACATGCGAGTACAACTGTCCTCCAGTTTCCTCTGCGTCATCCATCAAGATTAGGGCCGTGCGATATTGAAGAAAAACAATACCTTGTTAAATAATGCGATACGATATTGCTTTAAGTGTGTCAAATCTATTTAAATGATATTAAAAAAATATTTAAAAACTAAGAATGATACCATTTATTCGTTTTATTAAAAATGTATGTCACAAATCTGACAATATAACAATTTACATCAATGTAAACAAACAAAACATGTAATACCAATATTTAAATACCAAAAACTCTTTGCTTGACTTGGTAATACATATATCAACCTAAAACTTAACATCAAGAACATCCAGGTAAACAAGGACACCTGAACTAGGGGTGGATGATTACTTTTGTTATTTTAATTTATCTTTGTTATTAAAAATAAGAATGTGGCGAGGGGGGCGTGGTTTAGCAAGGTCTGTGACGGGAGAGAGAGTCAGAGGACGGGCGGCACTTAAGTGAATCAAGTGCAAATGATTGACACCTGTCTCTTGTAATTGGCATGGGGAGACAGGTTAAAAGCCACGCAGGAAATGAGGACTGGAGAGAGAGAGGCTGGAGACGCATACACACACACACACACACACGCTGGGAGCTCGGACGGAGAGGATGTGCAGAGAGAAACTGCCAAAGTGAAACCGTTGATATCTGAGAATTCGAAGTTTAATTGAGTTGTACGATGTGCACCGTGTTCTGTGACCTGAGTTAAAAAGAGAATAAACCTGTTCCAAGTTTCCAGCCAGCCGACCCCTTGTCTTCTTCCTTCCCATTCTACGAACTTTGTTACAAAGAACTAAAAACAGTAGTCTTTGTATGAATTAAATATACACTGATACATAATAAAGCTACAAAGGTTATTCAGCCAAGAGTGATTTTCTTTTTCTTTTGTTGTTTGACAGACAGCGACAGGTTTACTGTATTAGCAGGCTGTCACTTTAAGACCCAATGCACGGAACCTATTGACACGCATTCGGTTTCTTTTTCCAACTGATATCGTTCACTTAAAGCATAACCGACTGTGTAACAAGTAGGGATGGGAATCTTAAGGCACTTAATGATTCGATCCGATTCCGATTCTGGGAGTAACGAGCCGATTCCCAAAACGATTCTTAACATACATTTTTGTTAACTAATTATCCTGCTGTGCAAATACATGAACTTTACATTGTAATCAAAATTGGAGCTAATATGTGTTTTGTTTTTAGTTACAATATCTGTTTGACAGTATTGCCATATTAAAAATGATTATGAAGATTTCTTTCAATACTTTTATTTTATTAACAAAGTTATATTCAAGATTAACAAGCTCTGAATGAAACATGGTAAGCCATATATACAATTGCAAAGAACAATCATTAAGAATCAAAAATTGTCACACTTAGTTGTAAATTGAGAACTGTTTAGTTCCTTTAGAACATTTTAACAAAAAATGTTTTAAAAGCAAAAAAAAATAAGTTTACTTTGGTTAGAGCCACAAAAAAAATCTTTAAAACATAGGCTAATGCAGAAGAAAAACAACTTTAGCGCTCGTTGAGAAGCCAAATTCAGTGTGTGCACATAACATCTCACATGAGAAAACTTGCCGAGCTGCAAACAGTAGTTCAGAATATTCCATTCGTTTGAAACATTGTGCAGTAGTTCAGCAATATTCGATAAGTCATTCAAGTCAATTATGCCACGGATGTTGGTAGATTTATGTCCCGGCCACCGCATCGGAGACATAGGAGTGTTATTAATCATTAATGGCAAGGAAAGCGCCTTATAGCTGAGCACCACTTCGTTATTTTGGCTCAGAATTTCGTTTGTTGGAAATATTAACTTAATTTAGAAGTGCTTTTGAAATTAAAACTTTGCATTTAATAGGCAAAATACATTTTTGAAATGGAGAGGCAGCCGCAGCGAGCGCAGACACAGAGCGGCCAGAGAAATGGAGGAGCGTCTGCTGTAAGGCGTTTGAGCAAAACTGCGGAAAAACTGCATAAAACGTGTGGGTGTTGAACCCTCTCACCGGAAAAAGTATCCCCAGTGGTGAAGTGGCCGTTTGAATTGAACACAGAATCGATTCTGAATTTTTGAGAATCGATTCTGAATCGTTGGATAACGAATCGCGATGCATCGATGTATCAACCTTTTCTCCCACCCCTAGTAACAAGGCATGAAACAGAACTGAATGGATCGCACGCTTTCAGAGAGGCGGCTTGTGCGCACGTTTCGGTGTGCGTGTCAGACAGCACGAGACTGCAAGGAGTTGTTTTTCGCAAGTTATTGCGTTTAATAACTCTTTTTAACGTCAAGCAAGTCACATAAGTAACAGTCGTGCACCCAGTCTATTCTCGGCTATATGCGTCGACCTAAAACGTACACTTTTCACAATGTTGAAATAGCCTATTAAAATCATTCAGATACTGCGTGCCATTGCGATATGCATATCGCGATATGTACATTTGCGATATTTCGATCACTCCGATATATTGTGCAACCCTAATCAAGATGATTTGCTCCATGAGCTTATTGTGGCTTTATTTGTAACAGTCGAGACACATGCAAACACTATACAAATGTAGCTGTCATTCCCGCTGTTAGATTATATACTATTGTATATGTATTACATACATTCATATTAATACTGCAGCAAATTCAAACGCGCTCTCTCTGGATCTCCCAGCGCTGTCTAGAGGTTAACAGTAAGACACACACAAACACTATACGAATGTTATAATGAAGCTAGAGCAGGAATCAAGGCTTCACCGGGACAGCATTCTCCTGCAGAGAAGTGCAATTACAACATTTTAAGATTGAGAGGTGCTCTTTTGGTTTTCAAATGTGATAACTAATGTGCTCACTCACAGAATCAGACACTATTGGTATTCATATAGCACATTTCCTGTTATGAATTATAATACCAGTAGGGTCATTGGTCTGTTGGGTTGGATTGCTTTCACACCTAAAGCGAACCGCCCTAGAGTTTGTTTGCAATCAGGCCGAGACCACCTTCGCGGAGCGATTGTTTTGGTGCGGATCCGAGCACGATTGCAGTGTTCACATATGCCTAAATGAACCAAAACTAAGGGAGAAAACATACCAGGTTCCGAAACTTTCAAAATAGGTGTGAAAGCACCCTTAGAAATCAAAACTCATTGTTTTGAGAAAGAAATCATTTATTTTTATACCCTTGCATTTCTATATATACTGCAAATATACCTAATTTGATCACTTGGAAAATCAAAACTCACTTTGACAAACAAATACATTTCACCTTTGCATTTGTGTTTATTGTAAATACTGAATATGCATCCAAGTCAAGTCACCTCTATTTCTATAGTGCTTTCAAATTCTCCTGAAAAGCAGCTCTAACAAGCCAATAGTGTCATTATTCAGCTCAAGTCAGTTCAATGTTGATTCAATTCATCAAATGTGCAACAATTGTGCATACATCTGTATAATACAGTGTATTTGTGCACACAGTATGTTTGAGTGTTATGACAGAACTCCTGTCACAATGTAACCACCAAAATCAAACAACATGTTTCACAATTTCACAATCACTTCACTTCTTTGGTTTGAGTGGACAATGACATTTGTCCTGGGTGCTGCACTTACTTAAAACATGAAAAATTGGAAATGTATTAAGAAAAATTGGTCCCACTTTATATTAGGTGTCTTTAACAAGTACTAAAATTTAAATTAATCGTTTGATACAATGTACTTATTGTGTACATGTTTTTACATTGTACTTATATTTTAAAAATACCTGCATGTAATTACAGCCGTAATTAATTTCTGTAATTATAATAATTACACTATTGACCCTTCCCTTACACCTTAACCCACTTGTACTACCAAATCTGTCCCTAACCTTACCCATATCCCACCTCAATAACAGAAAAAGTGTTTTGCAAAACAATACATTGTACTTATTTTGTGATGCAAGTATACAGTGGGGAGAACAAGTATTTGATACACTGCCGATTTTGCAGATTTGCCCACTTAAAGCATGTAGAAGTCTGTAATTTTTATCATAGGTATACTTCAACTGTGAGTGACGGAATCTAAAAACAAAAATCCAGAAAATCCCATTGTTTGATTTTTAAATAATTAATTAGCATTTTATTGCATGACATAAGTATTTGATACATCAGAAAAGCAGAACTTAATATTTGGTACAGAAACCTTTGTTTGCACTTACAGAGATCATACGTTTCCTGTAGTTCTTGACCAGGTTTGCACACACTGCAGCAGGGATTTTGGCCCACTCCTCCATACAGACCTTCTCCAGGTTTCGGGGCTGTCGCTATTGTGCCAACAGTTGTTGCCTTCTCACCAAGCTGCTTGCCTATTGTCCTGTAGCCCATCCCAGCCTTGTGCAGGTCTACAATTTTATCCCTGATGTCCTTACACAGCTATCTGGTCTTGGCCATTGTGGAGAGGTTGGAGTCTGTTTGATTGAGTGTGTGGACAGGTGTCTTTTATACAGGTAACGAGTTCAAACAGGTAATGAGTGGAGAACAGGAGGGCCTCTTAAAGAAAAACTAGGTCTGTGAGAGCCGGAATTCTTACTGGTTGGTAGGTGATCAAATGCTTATGTCATGCAATAAAATGCAAATTAATTATTTAAAAATCATACAACGTGATTTTCTGGATTTTTGTTTTAGATTCCGTCTCTCACAGTTGAAGTGTATCCATGATAAAAAATGACAGACCTCTCCATGCTTTGTAAGTAGGAAAACCTGCAAAATCGGCAGTGTATCAAATACTTGTTCTCCCCACTGTAGTAGTTAAAGACACCTAATATAAAGTGTGACTGAACAATTCTATGCATTTTTGTTCTTTCTGTAATCAAAATGGTGTTCTTGGAAATGTAGCTAATGATTTTTCTATTGGTAATCAATTTATAGGATTATAAATTCCAGTGCACTCAATGTCACTTTTAATACTGTAAGTCATTTTAAAAAATCCCTAAAAATCAGTTCCGTAATGACATTATCCAGAAAGTGACATCTTATTGGAGGGAAAACAGCTGCACAAACATCATTTTTCAACTATTAGCAATTAATTTGATCAATTCTGTTATGCTTTAAATATAAAAAAATTAATGTGCATATTATCAAAAAAATAGAAATAGAATAAAAAAAAAACCTACTAATTTAAGTCTCTCAGTCCCTCGCTGAGCAATGACTAACTCTGTGCTTATTTCCATTCTGTTGCCACTGGAAAATAAATAAGAAAATTGTAAATAAACAAATTATAATACAGTGTATTAAGAGCATGTTTCTTAAAGTTTAATAATAAGAATTACATTTAAAATAATATACACATCTTTTTAAAGAAAAGAAAATATCACAATTAACTAAGTTGACACTCATGAAAGCTACAGTAACTATCAATCCCTCACTGAACAATGACTAACTTTTAGCACTTTATTATTATCCTGTTGCCACTGTGTAAATCAAATTATAATACAATGAAAAGAACGTGTCTCTTAATAGTTGTCTTTTTATAGCAATATGTCTTTAAAATCACATCAAAGCGTATACATTCCTTTAAAAGGTTGTAGTTCAAAATGCACTGGACAACAGGAATGACCGAGCGTGCCTACTGGGGAGGAAAACACTGAACAAGTGTCTGCATTATTTCAATCCAGGTCATAGCAGCCTGGAAGAGCAGTCAAATGCGGCATGAAAGCATCAAAGTGGGACAGACAGTGTCGTCTCATAGTTTTGTGGTATAGCTGAGAGCCGTTCGTACACAAATACACATGACAGAAACCCGAGAGCGCAGCACCTACTCATTAAAAGTGCTAGACTGTGAACTATCTATTTTTCAACACACCCAGCATTTCAGAAATAATAAAACATTTCGGGTGGGATGCAACCACGAATAGCTCCTGCACATTATTGCGCGTCTTTCTGCGTGTGTCTGCGAGTGAGATTGTCTGTCAGTTTAAATGTAATTTGGGCACTAGTACATCTCAAAAATAACCATGTACAAGACAGAAATTATAAGTGCCCAAAACCAACAATATATACTTAGGGCTGCCAAAAATGGTTTTTTAAAATTGCCTTGAAAAATAAAAACTTCAAATGGTGCCCAAAAATAAACCCAGAGGACATTAGAGGTACACAAATGTCAAAACAAAAACATGAAGTCTTCAGAAATTACTGTCTTAGACTGCTACTGAATGGCCAGACATCGTGCATTTAAGTTATACACGCTTTCTCCTGCTGAAAACCATGTCTGCAATGATTGATGGGTCTAAGATTAGACACAAAAGGGAAACGTTTCGAGCTGGTACTGAGAGCAGTGTTTACGGTTGGTTGGGGCAGTGGCTGGTCAGCAGGGGGCAGTAGATCAGTCATGACGATTCCTTCACTACACAAACTGCTTAAATGTGTGGCATTACGCTGTTCCCTCATTCAACTCATTTTCAGATAATGCCCTTCCTAACAAACAGACCAGCCACAATCTCATTCTGCAAATGACACCAGACGAGAGAAACGAACGCAACTTAAAAATGTTCAATATACAGAAAATGTGAATTAATGGAAAGTACAAATGGCCTGTAAATGATGGCAGTGACATCTAATTTAAAAGTATTTAATGTAATGCAGCACAGACCTATTCAAGTGAACTGCAAAAATATTACATTTAAAAAGAAAAAAAACTATAGGCTACACACATTCAGTAAATTTAACCAAAAATACTGTTGTTTGTGGGAATAAAGTCCAAATAATTTGCCAAGTTACCCAAATATGTCATTCCATGGCAAATAAATGACATCAGCAACACTAACACAAGTACACAATATTATTTTCACAAGGACAATGACACTATCATGTTTTTTTTTTTGGAAATGAGTAATAGCATGGTATTTGGAAGTACACACTGGACTAACATGGTAGCTATATGAATATGGAAATAGGAAATATGCGTACCTTTCAGACACGATACTATGGACTGCTATACCATGGTAAATTAATATGTTAATATGAATGGTATGTGCAAGCAATATATCACTTACATTTCAGATATGAACAGATATTGCAACCCAATCTCACGGCAATTTGCAAGTATTTTACGAGTTGCCCAATCCGTATATGAATTTGTAAGAATTACCACCCATTACCCCACCCCTAAACTGCCACTGGAGTTTAGACAAATTGTACAAATTGTTACGAATTAGCCACCTCGTAAAATACGTACGAATAGGTTGTGAGATCGTGTTGATATTGTGTGTATATATTTCAAAACAGAGCCCCAAACAGGAACAAGCGTTGTGTTTATGCACTTACACAGTTCTGTTAACACAGAAAAGTGGAGTGACAAAAACGGTGACGTTCCAGTACAGCAATGTACGAAATAGCAGCCGCTCTGGCCAATTAAATTACTATTTAATTAACAGTAGTCTCAACCAATGGCGAGAGCTTGAGGTGAAATTACCTATTTGAGCAACCAAAGGCAGACAGGAGTGTTTGGGGAAGCCAGTTTGGAAATAGTCATTGGCTGAATTGAAAATAGTATGATCCCATCCTGACCTGTATGACAGAAATGGTAAGCATATGGTTTTCCGGGGACAGTCCTGGTTTTTGGTGTCCAGAGCCGGTGTCATGAGAAATCTTTTCCTACTGTGAAATAGTGTCCGGTGTCCGCTTAGGACCCAACGTGGTAATGCCTGATCAAAATGGGAGCAATAACATGCCTAACATATTGTAAATTATTTCAATTGATAAAATAAGTAATAATACCAATACGAAATCATAACATAGTAATGTACCTATAATGTAAATAATAAAGGATAAAAAAAAACACTAATATACGGAACAGGTGCACAAAATAAATACAACATGATTTTTTTTAAATTGTATAAACATTAAAGCTGGGTTTTTAAAATGTAGGGTACGTGCAACCGTGGTGTATAAACTAAGCTAATCGGGTAGCTGTATGCTATGCTAGAACGTACACTAACTAAAAAAACATTAAGAATGAGATATGCTTCATTTCACAACTTATAGCTTCGGTTATATACTAGTATATGAAACATATGCTTTGCAAGACTATTTTAACACAATTTAAACGACAAAAATCAAAAAATGATTTTGTAAGAGTTGTAATCAGGCTCTGAACAGATTACCCATTAAAAGTTCTTTCAGCCAATAGAATCCGAAGCGGACACTATTTCAAAGTAGGACATGATTTCTCATGACACCGGCACCAGAGGAGCACTGAAAAGGGGGGCGTCTAAAGTAACAAAAGGGGGTGATACTGTATCACAAAGTATCCGCAGCTAGATAAAACATAGCCTATGTGGCCCTTTACCGTAAATACAGACGACAGAACCATTTTAGACAACCAGCTATTAATATGTCTAAGATACACAATTTCAGCAGTTTTACTATGATACAGACAAGTTACTGTGATACCGCCACCACCAAAAGCGTTTCATTGTCTCTGCTTTCCTATAAAAAACCCGCTCATTGCAACCACTTCACTAACACTCGTTGTGACACGTTTAAAAGATTAATAATTGTATGGTAAGTTAGAACAGCCTGAACTGCAACCGGTGAAACAATAACAATACAGTGAAATAATCAACTAACTACAACTAATTGTCTAGCTCTCTAAACATGATATTTATATACATACATACGCACACACTTCAGCCTAGTAGAGCTGCATTCTTCATGGCGTGGGAAATTCGTTTAGTGTGTCAAATGTGCCAATCAAAATGTGACTGTGAAACAAACTGTCCTTAACCAGAATGTTGCAGTGGCCTAATATTAGCATGCACTTGGCAATAGTGATTTTTAAAGTGTCTTCATTAAACTATTTTATTGTTAAAATCCATTTCCACATTCATCTTGAGTGAGGGGGCAAAACAAATATACAGCAAAAAAAAAAATCAATATTATTATCAATCAATTAGGCTATTAAATGAGACCCCTTTATCAGTATTCACATAGCTATTCATGTTAAATCAAAGTAATTACTGTTTTTGTACTATAGCCTAACAGGGCCTACAAGGTGTGGGATTGTTTTGCACACAATTTTATCCGTTCCCAAAAGTTTGTGGGTGAAAGCACATCCAGGCATGAAAAAAAGAAAAGAAACAAGTAGGCCTACATGTGCAGAAAGCTCAAGGTGAGCCTAAAATAACAAATAATAAGGGTTAATAAAGATCCATTTCAAAAAACACAAACATAAAAATAACATTTTAAAACAGTGTAAACAGTAGTTATACTATAGACTCAGTTTGTGAAAATGAATTGTCATTTGTGAGAAAATGTCATCTGTAGAAAAGAACAAACTCACTGAATATGGAACCCACAACAATTTAAATCAAAATGTATTGTCTCCATTTCTTAATTAATTTTGACCTCTGAACTAATAAATGCCATTGTTTCCATTGCAGAAATCTGGTCACCTTAAGAATGATATTCCGAATTGTACAGAATTCAGCCCTCATTCTTTTATTTCACAATCACAAGTTTTTCCCCTCGCTGCTGCAAGTTTATAACTTAGAATTGTGAGAAATAAAGCCAGAAATTTGCGATATAAAGTAGGCAATTCTGAAGAAAAGTCCAAATTGTGTGGATATAAAATATTGAGGAAAAATTACTTTTTTTTTTTATTCAGTGGCGGAAACAAGACTCCCTGTCCCTATTTTACTAATTGCTCATCAATTTTGCTAATTATCTTGAAAAAAGACAATCGATTTAATATTTATTGACCAAAACCTCTGTCTAAACTTGCCGTCTGAAAAGAGAAAAACTGCTTGACACATGAACAAAACAGGACACAGGAGAATCCTGCTGACAGCTCCTGTCTGTCCCGGGGCTACAGAGTTTCTGTCTGACGCTCAAACAGGCGCTTCTTTTCAGCGGTGTGGTTTTCTCTTGTGAAAATGAGTTTGCAGCATCGAAACCACACAATTACCCCTCAACCACCTCACAAGCAGCCGTTCAGCCTGTCTGTCACGGGCCGTACTAAAAGACGATCATTTCTCCTAAAGCACACGCAACCTCAAGCTCTTTCATAAACACCTGCGTGCGCACTTCACCCCTGCAGGATGCAGACATTGACTAGCTAATTATATAATCTGGGTAATTAGAATCATAAGCCAGAGCTGTAATAGCAGCTCTGAAACATGCAATAGAGGCTCATCTGAGAGGAGAGCGATAACAGCTTCTCCAGGCTTGTACTACAGCACCTGATCGCAAACCTCACACATAGCGCTGGCTGCGCACACACGCGCTTCCTGGAAGCCCTATCATCACATGCGCCTGTTAGTCACACAGAAAATATGTTTTATTGGAATGTTTTGATCTAGACATCAAGGTATGTGTGGGGGGAGAGACAGTGATGGGAATGGACTACTCTAGTTATTAAATACAGTGCATTATATATATATATATATATATATATATATATATATATATATATATATATATATATATATATATATATATATATATATATATATATATATATATATATCTACTGTGTTTACTATTTAAATAATAATAAAAGGTACTTTGTAAGGTGACCAGATTTCTGAAATGGAAACCGGGGACATTTCCTATGTGAGTGGTCAAAATATCACTAAAATCTCATTTGTTATTATCTTTTAATTAAAAAACAGGGACAATAATTTATTTCATTGTTGTTGTGGGCTCCCTATATTATTATTAACATTAATAATTGTTATGATTTAGTTTGATTATTAGGATTTTTGGTCTGGATTTAATACAATGCAACGCACCCGCAAAAATAAACAAAAAAACAATGAAAACAGTTAATAGTAACCGTAAATCACAAGCAGTTCAAAACAATATTATAACATGACTTAAAAAACACATTACAAAAATAAAACAACATAAATATAAATACAACTATTTAACACATTTTTTTAACATTTTAGTATTGTATTTAATATTTAAATTTTTACAAGTGTATACTAACGTTATATAAATTACTTTTTTTACTTCAAATGTTTTGTTACGTTTGTGCTTGGACTCTTACTTTCCTTAATTAGTTTTGTTATTTTAGGCTTATTTTAAGGAGAAGGTAGGCTATGTGTATTCTGCACATGTATTTGTTGCAAGTGTAACGTTAATTGTTTAGGTTTTGTATAGTTAAGAATAAGTGCGGTAATCATGCTTTTTGACTGCGTAACTTTTGGGGACAACACAATCCCGCACCCTGTTGAGGCTCTGTTATAAAGCACGCACAAACATGAATAGCTAGTATGTTTCTACCTTGAAAACGATAACGTTTATTTTCATATTTGATAATGGCGCTCTGCTCTCGGTTACGTTCTTCATGAAGTAACGTAGTAGTGGCGCGTGCGCGCGACCAAGTAGAGTCAGCCTATCTCACAGCGCCACCTGCTGGTGAAAATAATCACCAAATGATTGCTCATATAACCCAAGGGGGTAGCCCAGCCCCCGGAAAGCGTACCACCCATAGGCGCGGCCATTGCTAACCAAGCCATCACCTGTTGTTAGCATCCCATTGACTCATTCATTTTGGCCTCACTTTGACAGTGAATATCTTTACATCTGAGGCGTTTAAAGACTCCATTCGTCCATTGTTTATTTCTAAACAAACACGACAATGTATAAAAGGCTCCATTACCTTGTATCTTACACTATCGCCCCGTTGAAGCTGTTTTTGTAAAATATAGGCGAAAGATTGCGTCATAACCATGCGACTGTGTCGCGCTGTTGAGCAAATTACCGTATAGACCCGAGGAGAAGCTCGTAGGCAATCTTTTACTGTCTATGAGGCAATCGGGGGGACGTGGAGGCATAAACGCAGATAGAGATGTTGCAGATCCTGCCTCATTTATCAAAAGTTGCTACTGCTCACCCTCTCTGTCTCTACAAGATTCGGTGGTTCAGATTTTACGTTGCACAACTACTAGAAGACTTGCCACTGTCGGACAGGCTGATCACGTCACATCTACGTCGTCAAGCTCAGTCTGAGGCTGCGCAGTACACTCAGCCATCAGGAAGTAAGTGCTCCTATCCTGACTTCAATTCTCCCCGTTGAAGTCTATGGGGTCACTCTGTCCATTTCTTTTACTGCCTATGATATAACCAGCAGGCTGCTGGTTGTTTTGAACGAGCTGTAAAACGGGACATTTCCGGGGACAGCTCCAGTCGAGGACAGAACACTAAAAAACGGGACTGTCCCCGAAAAACGGGGACGTCTGGTCACCCTACCCTTTGGCCTATGTAACCTTCGGTTAAAAAAACTGCAAACATTGTTTTGGTTGTGCTTCAAAACACAGCGTGACTGTGCATGAATATATGGTTAATCCTACTGCTTGTAAAACATTCAAAGCTAAAGAGGTATAACCAGTTAAGATGGAAAGTATGGAAAGTAAAACTCCGACTAGCTTAGATATATATCCAGCTGCAGCCCCGTAAAAGTCTTTCACGTTTTATCATTAAAGCTTTTTTTGCATTTGTCAAAAGATATTATTTGTCTTAATATTAAATAATTATTAATTAATAAAACATATTCATTTTGTTTTCAGGGATGAAAAGGCTTTCATCTTTTCACGTCTTTCACGTTTTATCCAAGCGGCAAGCTCCCGCAGTTTCTCTTGAAGCCAATACGGAAGTGCCTCAAACTGCAATTCATCGACTGGCCGCTAGGGACAGGATCCAGAAGGGAGCAGAATCTCATTGTTAAAGCTACACTGTGTGATATTTTCCCCCATCTAGTGGTGAAAAGGTATATGACCATCCAGTGAATTTTAGTTTCTGTTCCTCTCAATTCCGATTTCGTTTCAACTCCTACGGTGACCGATTTAGTCCAAGATTAACATGGCTTCCTCCAGTTCGACCATGTCCACATTCGAAACTGTGCCTGTGGGATATTCTGTGCGCAGTGGGATGGTTGGAACTCAACCGGCCTAATTATTCGGCTAGAAAGAACTGCAGCTAATCCAGAGTGAACTTTGATGATAGTAATGTTTATTCAGTCATCCAATTGCAAGGCATAAACAGGTTTGCGTGGATATTTACATAAATGTGGTTTCTGTGAGAGAACAAATAAGGATGGTAAATATACATACACAGTTAAGAACTGTATAACTATACTTATAAGTTACATTTGTATAATGTAACCGTAAACCAGAGCTTATTGTACCATATATAGGTGCTAAATGCAGCTGCATTAAAAGGAGCAGAGCTGCTGCTGCTAACAAGCGGTGTCCGGTTACAAAAGTGTGTGCGGCGCTTTAACGTTAGCACTGCAGTGCGCTCTGTATAACAATTGTTAATATGCCTATCAGACCTGATACATATTTCCATCAACATACATTACAAGCAAATATTTTCTAAAAACGAATAAACATTGTTGATAACAAAATAACTGAATGATTATTCAAATAGGTGAGCATTACGCTATTGTATGTTGACACAAAAATACTTCTGAGGTGACATCAATTGAATTACGTGATGACACACTCTGAAACACATCTACAATGACAATAAATATTATTACTCACGGAGTTATTAACGCACAGAAATACCACACAAGGAAAAACAGACTTTTGAGGAATAAACAAGCCAGGAAAACTCTGTATAACTCTGTTACTGGACGCTGCTGAGATGAAAACTCTCTGCACATGCACCAGACAAGTCTGAACAAGTTGACGCGCACATGCGCGAGGCAGAGAATTTTGTACAGTGCCATCGAGTATTAAAACCGGTTAAAAAACGCGAAATGCGAAGCTTGAATTTACGGGTATGTCCCTCTTTGGTTAATGTACTTTCAAGATGGAGGGGCAACATGGCGACCACCGTTAGATCCCATTACCTTATGTATTTTCAATGTCATATTATAAACTTACGAGAATACTTTATTACTTGAAAGAAGTAAATATACATTAATGAGCACATATATTTTTGAAAGAACTAAGTGTTTTTAGCTAAGAATAGACTAAAAAAGTTACACAGTGTAGCTTTAAAATGGCCAACTTTAGAGCAGAATAAAACATGTTTACAGCCTGGTACAAATTGTGCTTTTGGTCTATACGGCTCATTTTGCCCTTCATGACAACTGTGAGGGGGGTGAATTTTTTTATAACTCATTCGTTTACATTATATAAAGCCTTAAAATTCCCCATAATTAAGGGCGTGGCCATTTCGAGTGACAGGTGGATAGCCATTTATCTGCTGTCTGTTAGTCATCGCGTCACTTAAGCTCCGCCCACGTCCCGCCTTTTTGTCCATTTTCTGTTATCCGGGAGTGACGCGCTGCCAAGATGGCTCATCCCTACTTTGCGCTTCAGAACGGCTCATCAGAATCCTATGGGTGACGTCACGGACACTACGTCCATATTTTTTTTACAGTCTATGGGAAATTCTCAGGCCGTTTTGAGGACAGTGAAAACAGCAGTATACAGATAAGTAAATTGTGTGAAAAATACTGTTTTTTTTACACATGAAACATAAACACATGTTATATTGCACACTGTAAACACAATCAAAGTTTCAAAAAAACACGAAAAACGGGACCTTTAATGTAGCTTTGCCCATTAATACACAAGCTTCCTTGAAAAATTCCAGCACAGGGCTACAACAACAATTAAATACTCCAAATAAACAAACTTACTTACAATGAGCTACATGGCAATTTATCAGTTAAATATGATACTTTACTCACCTGTTGAGAAATAAAAATGTTGTTTCTCGTTTTATCACAAGTTCTGTCGCGTCCTCTTTTTGCCAGCAGACTCTCTGTTCGCCAGCAGACTCTCATCTGTTCAGCGTTTTTTTAGTTGTTTTGTATGATTCCCCGGATATTTTATTGCTCCGTGTCAACCTTTCTCACTGTTGTGACAACTGACTAACGTTATGCTAACTCTCACACCAAACACAACTTAAAGTAGCTGGAGCACATTTTTCCTCTTTACGGATATGATGAAACACACACGCACGCGCGACGGTGCGAGTGACCGAGTGTCACATGCACGCAATTTACCGCGAAAATAGGCATGTTTTGGAAGAAGGGTCGATGATGCATTGACTCATTATTTAACATTTGAACAAAAAACATAGTGTAGGCTACCTTTAATTAAAACAGCAGCATGTCCTATAACGTAATATTAGGTTACTACTTCGTGAATTCCACATAGCCTTAACCATTATAGCCTAATGTTAGGCTATGTGTGTGCGTAAAACAAAACAGATTATGCCGATTTAAACAGTAAATCTGGTATGCTATATTGTCACATGATCTCTCCACATTCACAATGCTTGTTTAAATCAGGATGACCATATAATAAATACAAAGTAATTTGTAATTTTTATTAGAATTCTGAGCAAAAGTCCAATGAAGTCAAATAGTAAAATGGCACACTTGGTAGCCTCCTTATAGGCCTGGTTTTACAAACAGGGCTTAGATTAAGCCAGGATTAGGCCTTAGTTTAATTAGGACATTTAAGTAGCTTTTATAAACATGCCTTAAAAAAAAACATTACAGGTGTGCATCTTGAGATAAAACAATGGCACTGACATGTTTTAAGATATCTCAGTGCAAGTTGCGTTCAGTTAAAACAGCTCAAACATGCATTTTAGTCTGGGTATAAGCCCTTTATGTGAAACTGGCTTATACATATGATTTAAACTGAAATTATACTTCCCTTGTCCACTTGTCCCGCATGGCGTAAATTTTCTCGTTTCATCAAGCTTTATACGTGATTGATAGCGAGTGCGGATGGACACATTCGGTAGCCTGGTCCTACCAGACTCTCGTACAGTTAATTTGTACAGAGAGTCTGACCACTCTCCATTGATCAGCGTTAACTTCCTTGAAGGCGGGTACTCTGTTGAAGTTTAAAACTATTGGATCTGCCCAGAGCCACTCTGGATCTGCCATAACCAATCGCTAACGTTTGGTCATGACATATGCCATCTCAAACTAGCGCACGACATCAACGTCATCGTTCCCAGCCAATCCCTCTGTTCGATGATTGGACCGGTTAAAAATTGACCGGAGAAAACCAGAGAATTTACCGCAATCCCAGACGGAGTACTGAAGGAAAATGAAAATTGAGCGGAAGTACGTAGGAGGGCGGAGCCAGGCTACACATTCGGTGCATGTACTCTACCTAGTGGACCTGTTTGTTTTGAGTACACAACCAAATGCATTGTTAAAAAAA
Organism: Gobio gobio; assembly: GCF_949357685.1. Lineage (NCBI taxonomy): Eukaryota > Metazoa > Chordata > Actinopteri > Cypriniformes > Gobionidae > Gobio > Gobio gobio. The sequence continues at coordinate 17,670,420 of NC_137111.1, read as the reverse complement.
AAAAAAAAAATTCTGGTTAATTCATCACACCGCAAATGGAAGGCTCCTTGCATTGTGGGATACTGAATCTTTTTTTTTTCATTTTTTTTTTTCATTCAATTTTGTGTATAAAAAAAGTTAGCTAGATAAAATATTAAGTAGAAATTATGTTTAATTCATCAAACTGGAAATGGAAGGTTGAGTCCACCGGATTGTGGGATACGGTCCATGGAGTTTCATATTATCAAATATAGTAGGCTTTAATCATAACCCATACACACAAATGTGAATATTGTGCACAGCATTCCTAGCACTGCAGAAATAGTAAAGAGTAGGATGCAAGTATAGGCTATGTTGCACTAGGTATTACATAAATTAAGCATACTATGCACAGTATACAGTATACACTCTTCAGAGGTAGTAAGAACAGTATGCTAGTATGCTATTCCAAACATATATATATATATGTGCTAACACTAGGAGGTGATCTTCAGCCTCTGTTCAATGTGATCTTGAACCTTCCTGCGTGACAAACACAAACCGGTCACGCGTGTGCACACACTCTCTCTCCTTATGCATGCTTACAACCTGCATCTACCCACACACACGCTAAAGCATCAACAGCTGAGCCAGAGCCAGAGGAGAGGAGGCAGCTCACAGTCAGAGCCCATTTGAGTCAAACACAGCTCACTGCAGAACATGTGCAGGGAGGAAATTAAGAGGACAGGTGGACCATCATATTTCACTATGCTTGACTATAATTATTCAGCAGATATTGCATGACCGGAAGACTGAAGATATGTTTAAAATACTTCAAGTTGTAAATCTCAATATACACCACATAAAAATGTGATAAATGTTGCAGTCATGACCTTCCATTTCCAGTGCGATGAACAGATGAGATCTTTATTTTGACTTGGCATTTAATCAGACTGCCTAAAGGTGTTTTTTTTTTAAGCATTTTCCCCACAAAACAGAATGGAAAATGCAAAATGGCCATATTTTAAATGATGAGGTTATGTGACAACAACATAGCTATTTTATCAAACATTTGCATAATGCCTACTGGTTCACATACTATATATAAAAAAAACACCAATCAGTAGTGGGTTGATGACCTTGTGTAGGGTCGTGTCCAGCGCTGTTAGTCCACTTAATACACTTTAAATGAAGGATGAACGCCTAACGTTATATAGTGTATATTGCAGTATTCAATAAGAAGTAAGCCAGAATTCTATTCTGAACACAGCCAAAGTTTTAAAACCACATCATAATCACATTTACATTTTCTTCAGGACGTCGACATACAAAGTTGACTGTGCACAATAAATGGGGATAGAATTTTAACATGCTAAATAAATACATAAATAAATCTAAAGTTCACTCTTAAGAATCTACCTTGACAGTGAAGTTCTTCAAGGTAATCATAGAATTATTTCAATTCAGAAAGAAAAACAAAAATTAAACATCTGTCCTTTCCTTGGCTCTGCGATTTGGGTCGATAAAGCCTAGTAAGTAATGACCTTCAGAGCTCTGAGGAGAGTGGATGGGTAAATAGTGTGTCTCCCTCTGCTGGTAAACTTACAACTGTGCAGTTAAGAGTCAATCATTTCACAGCTATCTGTATGTGCATGAGGTTACACAAACACATACAATGCATAAAAACAACATTATGCAAATAATCAAGAATCGAGTATGAAAAATAGCGAAAAATGCCGACACATGGCAGATAGATTAGAAAAGCTTTAACCAAACAAGCAGGCTGTAATCACTTAAAACTTTTTTTTTTTTTTTACTTGATTGCAGGTAAACAAGAAGTCAAATATAGAAGTTTAACCTTCGTGATCACAAACAGTTTCCGCAGACTACTCTGCAGTCAGAAAATAACAGCATTTTAAGAATGAATAGAGAGTTTAAAAACTAGGGCTAAATAAAAGCACTTGGAACTTTTTGGAACATCGCTTGTCCCTAAACCAGAAATAACTGTTGTAGGGTTATGAGTCCAGTTAATTGCTATTATTTCTGTATAGTAAAGATATCTTCACGTCACATCATAAGCATCAAGGAACATTTTAGAAATCTCAATTTTCAGAGACACTTTCCTCTTTTTCCCCAGGTAGCTGTAATAATATGGATGAACAAATATTAATATCTGACAGAGCGATCACCTTTTGATGGACAGATGAAAGATTGTTTGGAAAAATACTAATAGATTCATCGGAAAAAGTCTCTTCTATATATACTGACCAGTAAAGCACGCACACACACACATATATATATATATATATATATATATATATATATATATATATATATATATATATATATATATATATATATATATATATATATATATATATATATATATATATATATAGTATAAGTATATAGTATATACGTATAGTACAAGTTCATAAAATACTTTCACTTCAAACCCACTAAATCCCAGCCTCAGCCCATTCAGAAGCACCGGTACTTAGGTAGAAACCTAACAAGCCTGAGAAAAACGCTTATTTTAAAGAAAAATGTCGCACGCACAGGCACACACACACACACACACACACACACACACACACACACACACACACACACACACACACACACACACACACACACACACACACACACACACACACACACACACACACACACACACACACAGTATTGACATTCTATTGTGTGAACATTAACATGGAAGTGAATAGCTAATTTATTGAGAAACATGTTTGGATTATGTTCACAATTTTATTCATAATAATAATAATAAATCAAAGCTTCAAACTATCTGACCAGTATAAAAAACAACACTAAAAAAAATGAAGAAAAAAACAAAAATTAATTAATTAGATTTTTTTGATGAAAAGAAGAATGAAAAAATAACAGTTGAAGTTATCAAAATACAAATACTGTATATATTATACTTAGGTATACATTTATAGATCTATGTAAATCATCTTTTCAAAATATTAGGGCCATTACAACCATATATATTCTCAATGTAAAAAATACATCCATTAAAAAACCTGTGAGGAATAATTGAATGTACAGCAGCCATCACTTGTCATACTGATTTTTAGGGAATTTTCGCACAACCATTGCGTGACTCATTTATAAAAAATACTCTTCAATCAAAGCTGTAATTGACACGCGTTCTAAGCTGTTTAAATCGGCTACATTTTCTTTGTATTGTCTGTTTGTAAAAGCATTTCTGATAATATCTAATAATTTCAGTTATACATTTTATACATTTTGGAAACTGTTGACTTGAGGCAAAGGGATTTGTACAGAATAGCCCTGTCTTCCACAACAATTGATCTGAAACTACAATAAGAAGTGAAATATAGTCAACTGCATGAAAAAAAAAAACAATCCTATTAGAGAATCACATTTCTTAGTCGGTGTCTGGTGTATGTACAACAGAATAGAGATTAGCTCTTTCAAGAACCCAAATAAAACATAGAAAAAACTAGAAAGGAAACAGTACCACCAGCATTAGCAAAACTAAAAATCAGAGTTTTGTCATTGGTATGTGTAAGTTGTTCCAGGGACCCATCCAGAGCTCCTCTTCATCAGACAGTGTTTGCTCACAAGGAGATTCTACCGACTCCTTAATCTCCCTATTGTCCACTGAGGACTCCTGCTCACAGTGCCCCCTATCCTGTTCCAAAAGGACTTTATTGATGTTGAATTTGGGCCCTATGCTGTTAAGGCCCATTACACTACACTCTTTGGAGTTGAGGTTGTGATCAGTAACATAGGAATGGGCAGTGGTAGTGCCATTAATAGGCCCATTGTCTTCTGTTCCGTTTAAAGGTAAATGCTCTTCGTGTGTGACACCTAGCTTATCTAGTTTTTTAAATTGTATGCCTAATCGTGTTGGTGAGCCCAGTTTTAAGTTGTTGGGGTAAGGGGGCCTCCGTGTTCGGATGATGGTACCATTTTGGGCAAGGTATACTGATCCGTTGATGTTACTGTGGCTGCTGACGTTGGGTATGCGATTGCGTTGGACATCCGGTCCACTGTCCTCTCCTGTTGAAGTTGTGTCGTGCTCTCTGTCCAACACCAGTTTGACCCTCTTTTTTTTGCCAGCCTGGAGATCAGAGAGAAGAATTACAAACACAAATCAAAGATAAACCGTCTAGATGAGAATGGTAGAGACTAAAGCCACGTTTCCACCGAAATTACCCGGAACAATTTGTCCCAGGATTTGTCTCAATTTGTCACGGTCTAAAGTACCGTGAAGATCAGTCCGGTGAAGTAGGACTGCGCGCGACTTTCCAGCGGCCACTGGATTTCGTCCGCCGCAAATAAACATAATAAAGCCTGAATCTTGTTGATGGTCCATCAGTCGTATTTTTAAACTCAATTGTTGTTCAAATAGCAAACGACTCTCACTGCACGCACCGCAACAGACTTTTAGGTTGAAATAAAATGCTGCATGAACTCAACCAATGTTCAGTGCCCATGTCCCACCCCCGAAAGTTCCTGAACTTTGAAATGAATTCCGAGAATTTTTACCCGGAACTTTATTTAGACCCCGGGTTCCTGCGGTCGAAACACACCTTGTACCACCTCAAAGTCCCCAGTTACTGGGAAATTTCCCATGGTGGAAACGCGGCTTAAATGTGTAAAATTGCAATCATAACCAAAACTGAAACGTATGTTCACCCCTAATAGAGAAGCAAACTGACATCCCCACATACGGTGTCAATATCATATCAAAGCACTCGTAGGGACAAAGTTTTTTGGAAAAGGAAGCATGAGAGGATTAAAAGTACAAATACATGTTATGAAGACACAGTTTAGGGGAGATGGTAATGTAAGTTCACTCAAGAGTAGGAATTTCAGAAGCACACCAAACGGCATGCCATTTTTAGCACTTCCATGCAGTTGGAATGGTTCCAAAACACACCAGAATAAGAGAAAAGGCTGTGGGAAAAGTTGGAATCTCTTCACTCCATGACAGAAGTCAGTTAAGTCTTACTTGGCCCCTTTTTAGAAAGCTGTGGAATCTCCTGTTTCGGAATCTGCATCTGTTACTTCCGTGGTTCCTTCGGTTCCTGATGGCTGTGAGCGACTTATAGAGCCACTCTCAGATGCTGAGCCACTGCCAGAGGTTATGGCATCCTCATCCACCTCTGTGATGGGTGAGAGGCCTCCAAATGTTTCATCTGAACTCTCTATCACGCTGTTCTCTGTGGCGTACGGTGTGCCTCCACTTCCTGATGCTGAGATCACGCTTGACCTCCGTGACATTGATCCATCACTCATCTCACTGGCAGACTCTCTGCTCTCTGCTGTTTCATCATCCTCCTGTTCTTCTTCAGAAGCCTCTTCCTCCTCACTCTCCTCATCAATGGTGTCCTGGGATGATCGGGTAATTATGCTCTTGCGAGAGCGTCGGCTTCCTGCTGCTGATCTGGAGCTCGTAGAGCTTCTCTCACTGCCGGACACAGAAACAGCATCAGATCCAGTGTCATCCGATGGAGCTGATCCACTCATTTCTGTCTCGGATGCCTCTTCAGAACCACTCGCTGACCCTATCTCACCACTGCTCTCCTCACCAGACACTGATGCTCTTGAAGACCCCTTAGAGCTGCCACCTGATCCACTGCCACTCGGAGTACCACTTGCACTACCGGAAACACTTCCACTTCTGCTGCTCCGCGTTCCTGCACTCGAACGCTCCGAGGAATCCTCAGTACGGGATGATTTCATTGATGAGCGAGTAGAAGACGGCTCTGATCCTGATCCTGATCCTGATCCTGATCCTGATCCTGATCCTGATCCTGATCCCGATCCTGATCCCGATCCCGATCCTGATCCTGATCCCGATCCCGATCCTGATACTGATCCCGATCCTGACTCTTCTGTTCCTTTAGACTCTTCTTCAGATTCTTCCTCAGACTCCTTTTCTGTGGCAGAACTCTTCTCAGCACTGGACTCTTCTTCGGTTCCTGATTTTTCAGTCCCAGATCCAGACTCCTTTTCTGTTCCTGAGGTCTTTCCAGACCCTGACTCTTCCTCTGAGCCGGATTCCTCCTCTGAACCCGACCCTTTCTCGGTTTCAGATCCTTTTTCAGATGCTGACTCTGCCTCGGAATCCTTTTCGGTTCCCGACCTCTCAGTCCCAGATTTGGATTTACTCTCCGCATCAGATTCATCTGGTTCTTCTGGCTCTGATTCAGAATCAACCGTGCTCTCATTGGCATCATCTCGGTCCAGATCCACTTTCAGATAATCCTTGTCATCAGTGGAGCCTGCTACACTGCTCCTATCAGACGATTCCTCCTCCTCTGTGCCTTTCTTTCGGCTCTCTGCCTCTGATCCACTCCCGCTGGCCTCTGGCTCACTGACACTGATGGACACTTTAGATTTCTTCTCATCTCTCTCTGATTCGGCTGCAGAGTCGTCTTTCTCACTCACAGAGCTTCGACCGATGCTGCTCTGTGATTTCCTTCTCATTCGCAGCTTGTTTGCCAGATTAATGCGTTTCAAGACTTTCCCAAGACGACTCCTGGCAGTGGACGGGCCATCAACGGAAGAGGGACCCAGCCCACCTGTCAAGTTCTCTTGACTATCAATACGACGTGCAGATGTCAGCTTGGCATAATCTTTGTCTTTCTTCCCTTTCCCAAACATCATTGGGAAGATCTTGGCCTTCTTCCATGGGGAGGTACGTTCAGTTTTCTTCCCAGCAACAAGAAACTTGTTGAGATTCATGACTGATTTCAGCTTTGCAGCTTTGGATTCTTCAGATTCAGCATCTGCTTGCTCCTCAGCAGGATCCTCCAGCTCTGCCTGTTCAATCTCATCCTCTGGTGGGAAATCCTGGAATCCCACACGCTTCCCACGCCCGCGACCTCTCCCTCGCCCACCTCGCCCTCTTCCCCGACCCTGTTGTGACATCAATTCCTTTAAAACAATCTCATTAATCACAGGTTAAGTTATAGATTATCACAAGTTATAGAAATAATATGAAATGAAAATGATTTTCTTTTGGTGATGACAAAATAACTGCACCATATCCTTTCAGCTGCCTGTGAATGAATGTGTAAGATTACCTCTGGTCCACCATAGTAATACCCTTCATCTTCCACGATGGCCTCTCCATACTCATCATACATGGGTGTGATCAGCCTCCTGCGGCTGCCGTAGGGTGGATAGGGATCATATCTGGATGTAGGAATGGAAATATTACAACATGTGAACTTAGGGTTGTGGTGTGCAGAACATTATTAAAGGTGTTGTATGTGACTTTTAATTGAGCTAATTTCCACTAGATGGAATTAACCCATCTCTTTAACCACATGCAAAATCTCCTAAACCCTACTCTCCAAAGACATCTCAACCAACATGATGTCAGCAAACCTAAACATGTTTCCTAGCTAAGTGATCCTAAGTGTTAAAAATTACGTATAACCTTCAATGCTTTTTAAACATCTTTAAAAACAAGGTTTTGTCAAGCCAACATTCAAAGATTTGTCTTGATAAACACTGCTTTTCTATAAATAAAAAAACGAAGCTATTTAAGTTTAATTGAATTTTAGTTAATTTTAATATTACTACCTTACATTCGAAAATTAAATAGCAATTCTGCATCCTGTTTGTTACCTCAATTCAAATTATATTCAAATTCAGAAATGTGTCTGATATTTAAAAAAGCATTCTATTCAATTATAAAATAGAAAAAAAAAATGGATGTCACAGAGACAGGTCTATTTTTTAAGATACCCATTTTAGTGGAATATTTTAAGTAATAATTAAACAAAAAAAAAACTGCATTTCAAAGCTAATCTAAAGAGTACTTTGGGGGTCAGATCTCCAACAGGTTTGAAAATAGGAGGGCTTATTCAAGGCAGGAAAAGGCAAAACAGATGCCTCATTACACTTGCAATCAACATCAGCCCATGTGCGGCTCCACCCACGCAGGACAAACAGCCTCTGTGATCAAGGGATTGAAGGCTGAACCCCCATTAAAGACTCCTAAGCTAAATAGCCCTAGATCTTCAGCAGGCCAGGCCTTTCTGTGAGCAGGTGCCGTTTAGCCTGACAGAAGTGCAACATTTATCTTTCCCACCCTTGATGTCTGTGGAATCAAAGCCATCCTTCTTTTCGAAGGCCTTGACTGTGGACAAAGAAAACCTTGACATCCAGGTACAATTGGATTCAATTTTGAGAGATTTCAAGATAAAATAAATCTCTTTCAGCATTGCAGATTTTATCAAATTGCTTTTACAAATATTACTGACAAATCCATTACTGGGAAATACATTAAATGTCATCCCTCTAGGACAGGGGTTTTGCAAACTGTGGGTCGCAAAGTGGGAAAGGGTCGGTCGCACAAAGTCACTTAACTGCATGCAGCTAAATTTACATTTCACTGAATGACAACACACACACACAGAGAGAAAGAGAGACAGAGAGTTTAGACTAGGGCTGCAATTATATACCAGCATTGAATAGAAATTGCAATATTGCCTAGTGCGATTTTCGAATCGCAAAGGGCTGCAATTTAATGACATATATATATATGCATTGCTTGTTTTATAGCGAAGAATGCGCATGCCACTTGTAAAAACAATTTGTGTGCATTACTTTGGCGAATTTAAATGTCACGATGCTGTTTCAGGTCTGTTTATTCATCTCTGTTCGACTCAACGCTGTTGTCTTTCAGAGATATGGTCGTAAGAGTGCATTCTTTGCATTCCCTCACATGCATTTGACTACCTACCAACACATAAGGAAAATATCTGTCTGTAATAAGCATTTCACATGCACTCACAGAACGAGCATGAGAGCGTTTTCTGCGCTGAACACCGCAAAGTCACAGTTCATATCTGGCCCGGTGCAAGCGTCTTTCAAGTTTTTATGAATCTACTCTAAGGCTTCAAATGTGAATCAGCACATATTCAATCACGTTGTCTTCAAATTATTTCTGATCATGGGGAACGTGATGACGCAATGCATTATTTATGTAAACCCCCCACCACCAAGTACTTCACATAAAAATATATTAGATTATACTTGTCTAGGTGGGTCCTAGAATGGAAAAGTTTGGGAACCCCTGTTCTAGGAGATATAGTCCCTGATATGTAAACTTACCTAATGCTAAGATTAATAGCTTATGCTCAGAGCACTACAGAGGCCTTAAGACCATCTGCTGCTTCTCTTGCTAGAAAACTCTAATGACTCTACCGAACGCAATAGAGGATGCCATTACACTTTGAACACTCTGAACTCAGGTCTAAAAGTCTTACTAGAGAACATGCGCCTCACGTCTTAATGAATCCACTGAGCTTAGCTAAAGACGGCTGTGTGGAGGTGAGGGTAAATTAATCTAATTAAAGCTTCCAGCATCTCCTCAGAAGGGCTGACGTTGAACCATGCAGTTCAACATTTGAACATATGCAACAGCATCTGTTCTGAATGGTACAGTATGTGTCAATGTGAGAGTGTGTACACCTCTCTCCTTTTGTTTGCAGACACAAGATGTTCAATTAATGTATTGTACCCACGACAGGCATCTTAGTCTTTTAGCCTTTTAGGAGAGTCTTGTCTATTTCTGGTTGGATCTTTTTGGGCTCAGGTGTTTTGTTATCATCAAAATGATTGCGAAAATTGGAATGGAGAAAGAAGAGAAATACTGAGTGCTCAGTGCTCAAAGATGATGGAAAAAGGTCACATGAGACAGACAGAGAGAAAGGGAGTTATAAGGGGCAGAAATGACATACTTCATCTTCGAGAGAGGAAGTAAACACATCTGAAATACACAAATCTAGTCTGTAACAAATACACACTAGCCACTATGAAACTCACCCTTGATCGTAACTATAGTAGTCTTGAGAATAGTAATCCTGCCCAGGGTCGATACCTGATTCCATGGAGAGAGCCTAAAATACAAACATAAAGACAGATGTCAGACTTCATCTTCACACAGGCTACATGCATTAGTCTGGGTTTGGTGCACAGTTTACTATCTAGTCAATAACATTTCTGGGGCACAGTGTTTGTTCTCTCATTGCTACAGCTTAATTTAACCAAATGAAGTAAATGAACATCTAGCTAAACTATCGTTACACAGTTGGAGGTAGGTAATATTCTTTGTATGCTTTTGAAATCATTTTTAGCATCATTACTTCAGTGTCACATGATCCTTAACATTATTATTAAATTTTTTTGCCATTATGATGTTGAAAACAGTTATTCTGCTTAATATTTTTGTGATTGTTTTTTTACCAGGATGAATATAAAGTTTAAAGAACAGTATTTATTTGAAAAATAATTAATTTTCAAACAATATAATTTTTTTTGCGTAACTTTCAATTTAATGCATCATTGCCAAATAAAATTTAGCCTATTTCTTTCTTTTTCTTTTTTTAATGGTAGTGGTAGTGTAAAAGTGTAAGCATTTAAAGAAGAAAGAATTTTGTATCTTAAAGGGATAGTTCACCCAAAATGAAAATCCTGTAAATTTACTCTTATGAATATTAGATTTTGGCCTGACTCTCACACAAAGGAATGACCATGAGTGTGAATAAACGATGACAGCATTTTCATTTTGGGTGAATTGTGAACTGTCCCTTTAAAGATTATTATTTAGCAGTTGAGGAATAAATTTGCTTGATGTATACCCAACTGACCTCTAAAATTAACATACATAAACTAATGATATTTAATAAGAGATATCAAAATATCTGCAGTAAATATAAGAAAATCTGACAAGGTAACACTTTATTTCAATGGTTCCCTTTAGACCAATGGTCCCCTGTTTTACCTAACTCTAATTAGAGTATTAGCTGAGTATTAGTATATTGTTAAGGTCCTTGCACACTTGAGTCAGAATTTTGCAGAAGAGTCAACGACCTCACGTTGTGTCAATTATGTTTACACACTGTCTCCGAAACTTTCGTACGTCATGAAAAAATTCGGATTGGGTTAAATTTTCTGCATTTTTTTGCATCTGTAGCAAGCATGTGTTTTGACAATTCAGAGCCACCATACAAGTAATCCACTTCATCTTGCAGCACAAAGCACTGTATGACAAACAACGTGTGCATTGTAGGTATACTGATTTCAAAACAAAGGGTGTACGAAATATTATACAGTATTGTGCTCAAGTTAACTATTTCCTCTTTCAAAACAAAATCATCAACAAAGACTCCATTTTGTATTGTTTTGTGAATTTTTTTTGCAACATTAATACGCATCGTACTCAGTGTGCGTGATGACAGAAATTTTGCACTCAGTGTGCAAGGACCTTTAGGTTAGGGTTAGTGTACTTCTAAAGTTACTTATATAGTCAGTAGAATGTTGGGGGAGCATCAAAATAAAGTGTTCGCAGCAGATATTAAGCAGACAGTCTAGTAATACTCAAATGAGAGTTAGTTGACATGTAGTTGCAAAGTTACTTATAGTCAGAATGTCTAAAGGGGACTATCAAAATAAAGACACAAGAAGGAAAACTAAGGAAAGGCATGCAGAAAAACAGAGATGCTACCTCAGGCCGGAGCAGAGAGGGTCTCAACAGCTGCTGCTGCTGCTGGCACAGACACAGAGAGAGCGAGGGGAGAAAAAAAGATTTGACACTAAGAGAGAATACATGAGAGGCAGCACAGAATAAAAGACAAAGAGAATAGCAAGAGAAGATGTTGCTGCATACATTTAAAATGAATGATCAGACCGAGAACATGACAGCAAAAAGATGCAGGAAAGAGGCGGAGGGGGAGGGGGGAAAAAAACGAGCTCCTGGTGAGAAAGATAATGACGGAGATGCAGATGAGGGAAAATGTTCCATCTTAAGAAGAAGACCAAACTTTAAGAGCTAAAGTGCTTGAAAGGTCAGAAAAGGTTGTGTTTGACAGCATGCATAGCCAGTCTATATGCATTAACTTGGCAACTCCGACACTGACGTGACGTGTTCTTGCTGCAAAATGTGTGTGCAGGCAGAACTAAGATTAGACAAGACTCTTCAATTTACACTTCTTAGTGGGGTGTAAATGTAAGTTTAATGGCAACATTTCTATCGCTCCCTTCATCTCATTGAGATTCAAGTGAAAGTCTCTCTCAATGCACCTGAAGTGACAAGGGAACAAGGCACTCTTACCTTCGACTTATTAAAGAAAAGCCCCATAAATTAAATCAACTATAAGTAGAACTGGATTTTTACATGGTCTGTGGAAAATATAAGAGGTGCTATGCAAGTCACCATGTTGTTGCCATATTTATATTCATCCAGGAAACATTTAATACTAGCAGTTTGTTCAAATTCTTAACTCTAAATACGAGTGTTATTAAAAGTGAAAAAAAAAATGACTTGCCTCTCTGCCAGTGCCACGCCTGCAAAGGAAAAACAGAGGTGTTAGAACGAATGACATGTGGTTTGAAATGTGACATCTGTTGACTAGCTAAGTGATTTCAGACTTGTTTTTGTGAAGTCTGCCCCACTTTTATCATACAGAAAGCATTTTTAACACTCTCTTATCATTGGACCAGAATGAAAACACCATGTTTAAATGGGAAAGCACTCGAAAGATAAAAATGCACTCAGGGAAATGGCGCGGATGGTCCTGACACAAGCAGTTTTACCTACAGTGAAGACTTCACAAACACGTTAATCAGATTTTTTGAAATCCGTCGTTTTTTTTTTTGATGAATAGTAAACCAACACATGCCCCCACACACACACACACACACTCTCTCACACACAACCTATGCAGTAGCTATAAATTGTCCTACACAAAAAACAACATTTCCAGGAAAGTTACATTTGAGGGCTCTCTCAAGGGCCAAAGAGGGAAACCCACTAAGTGATTAAAACACTGTGACAAATGAGCAGCATGTTGTGTGTGTGTGTGTGTGTGTGTTTGCTTTGGAATAAAACTGTTCAAAGTGAATTAATGTACATCTGAAAACTATTCAATGGGTGAAACTTACAAAAACTAAACTAAACCAAATAATAAATCATTTTCACAAAGATTTCATGGACCCCAGAATATTCTGTTGTATTTGAACTTACAGAACCTCTGCACCCCCTACCAGTAAAAAACACGGAAAACCATAAAATTCTGTCAATGGCGAGGAAATGTTAACAGGTTTTATGAAATTCATCCCATGAATAAAGAGCCCAGAGTGGTGTCAGAGGGTGTGCATTAGCTAAATAAATTATGAAATATCCCTGTCAAACAAACACATCTCTCTCACACATAATGAATGAGAGTGACTGATGAGTGATGTGGGATGTGTGCGTGCGTGTGTGTGTGTGTGTGTGTGTGTGTGTGTGTGTGTGTGTGTGTGTGTGTGAGGAAAGTGATGTCTCTCTCAATGTCCCTCAGGAAGAAAAAGGCTGTTTCTCAATTCTAAGATTGCAAAGAACAATCTTGTGTTCTTATGCCAGGCTACCTTCAAACAACCATCTAGGTTCTTTAAAGAATGCAGAATGCAATAACCGAGATGTGCTGTGATCTGTAAAATACTTATATATACACTAAAATAAAAATACTTTTATATAATAACAATATCATTATATGATTAACTATTAAAAATGGAAATTCTCTAATGCAAAAAAACTAAGTAAGATCCGTTTTTGGAATACTCTCATTTTTTATTAGAGCAAGAGAGATTCATTTTATTTTGTGTGGTGGAGCACGTAATATGAAAGGAGGAAGTGAGACATGAACACAGGAGAGAAAAGAGAAAATTAGGGTTAGTGATGTCAACTGCAGACTCATCGATTGATTAATTACATTTCTTTAGACCTCACAGTCTGTGCTTTCATCCTGCTGAGCAGGTCATGTGAAATATAGAGCCGTTCCTCTGGACCTACAAACAAGGCCTGATACACACACACAACATCCATTCAGCTCGCACATAAATCTTAGAGTCAGAACACATAAATAACGCAAAATCTGTAACCTTTGATCAGATTTTCTGTCCTTTGATGTCTATTGAATAGTTGTAGGTAGAATTTCATTTCATTGATTTTTTTTTTTACTTGGTGCAGCTGTTTGCAAACACAATGTTTGTGTATTTCAAAGGTGCACTAACACATCAGAACAGAAGATGAGACATTAGTAAATCTGTGTGCAATTGCTTATGGGCTGATGATGGATTTCAAACAGATTTTCGATATGGATGAGGGAGACGCCATCTGCAGACCCATGCAGAGATATTGTAGGAGCAGTTTGTCTGAATGGAGAGACATTGACTGCGCGCCTGATGGGGTGAATTCAGCGGGGAACGGCAGAGTGAACGTCCCCCGCCATGCGCCACATAAACGATTAGCTGCATTGTTTAATCTCTATGTGAGTCTTGACTGCTTGAGTTTCTAAAAGGGCAAAAACATCCGCAGGACTGAACCGAGGCAGGAGAGCTTTAGGAGGTCTGGCACTTTTGACAGCTTTTAAAAAGGGTTAGTGAGAGTGAAAAAACAGAGAGAGAGAGAGAGAGAGAGAGAGATAAACAGTGTTGGGGTAACACATTACACGTAATGTGAGTTAGGTAATCAGATTATTAATGCATTACTTCTAAATTTACAACAAAGTTACTTTTTCAAACAAGAAAAGCAAGTTACTTGGTTTTCCCATTTATTGACTTCTTGACAGCTCTCGTGTCCCCATGTTGAGAGAAATCGAGAGTAAGTGCAAAGATGTGTAAACATGATGGTTATTTTAGTTCAGGCAGGACCACTTTGAGATGTATTGACAATCTTTGGATTTGGTGAAAGGCTTAGGCTCCAAGGTGCTCAAGATGCCATACTAGACAGCTTGAGATGCATCCATGAGACACAAATCCCCCAAGCCTTAATAATAACCAAATGTTTCTTAGCACGTTACAGAAGGAGATACAATGATTACATAAATAGAGTTTATACACAGAATCCAATTCTCTATTATGAATTACGCGCATCACGCGCTGCACCTAGGGCACCAAGTGCTCAGGGGGGCACCACAAGAAAATGCTCTCTCTACACCACACCCCGCTCTACAAAATTTGCGAACGCCGCCACCACAGGCATCATAAAGTGACGCGTTTAGGGCATCAAAACGGCTAGCGGCGGGACTGCTTGTATAACAAAAAGCGAAACAAGGAAATTATTACACACATAATTTTTTCTACCAAAAATGAAGTGCGCCTGTGTTGAAAGTATCTACTCGGGTCCTTCACAGAATTTAGTAAGCGCCATTTAAAACGATAATGCGCACTGTTGCTCCGTATTTAATCATAACTTCAGATGCATGATATTTTCACTTGCAGAGCCCTATGAAATCTGTTTTTTTTGGGTTTTTTTATTCAGAAAAAACTGGATGGTTATATTAAGTTGTATTAATTGAAAAGCATGTCTAATTAATTGAAATCATGAAACTTGTTTAATTTAACAGCAATTAACTAAAAGTTTAACAAAATATATATTTATTTGTTTTATGTATTTAATTTTTTCTGGTAATCAAATGGCATATAACATTTATCTTTTATTCCAATTAAAATTATTAATTCATTCAAAATTCATTCGTACACAATAGAGATTTAGGCCTAGCCTACTGTTAAAATGATTACAATAAGACATACACTATACTGTCCAAACTTTTATTTTGACGGGTTCCCTTGAATACCTTTTTTCTGTGTGCCATTCTCTGTGTTATGATTGATTATAGTTTCTCTCAAATAAAATGGCACAACGCTCGAGATGGACGTTCAACGTGGACGTGCAGGCGGTTGTCGTGGAAATGAACACCACAGCAACCGCTTGTGCATCCGCAATGAACACATATCTCATATATAGAAAGCATTTTAGGGGGCCCTTGGCTTCCATCCCTAAACCTACCCATTTGTGTATTATATGATATAAAACACAGATATAACAGGCAGATACGACTGCATGCACAATTTATTCAAAAAGTACAAATATTCCAAGTGTTCCGAGGCCAAACAATTGATTTGTGTGAAGAAAATCCCCAAAAGCGATCAGCGTCTCCATCCGCAATTTCAAAAATTGCCGCCTGAAGAAATGCTACGTCAGATTTCATAGTGAAATTGCATTGGCGCTCGTATGTCTCGTGACCAATTGCATCATTACGTCAGCTTTGATTGTAAAATGTCATTGGCTCTTGTGTGTCTTGTGACCGATTGTGTCATGCTCAAGAGTATCATTTGAATGAGATATGACTGACTGAGTGGAGTGTGTGCGTTCACGGAGTGGCGGGATCATCATTTCAGCGATTAAAACATGAAGATCAACTCTGTTCTTCACATAAAGATATCGTATGGCTTCAGAAGACTTGGAATGCAAAATGAGTTTATACCTTTATACTGTTTATACTGTCAGTTTTTGCAATAAATACCTGTGACTGTACTTTTATTTGCCTGTTACGCGTTTTATATTGTTTAAAAAAAGGGGGTAGGTTTAGGGTAGGAGTGGGGTTAGTTGCTCCAAAATATAAAAGTAGCCTATAAATATTCATAAAATCATGTCTGCTTTTACAAATGCAAAGAATTAAATGTGTCTTAATGTGACGCATTGGGCAAACAACTGAAATCAATGATGTACCCCTGTGCGCCGAAATAGTGATTCGGGGTACCTTTAGTGTCTTCATTTTGACGCCTTGGGTGTGATAATGGGTTGCTATATAAGGTGTGGTAGGCCGGTAATTTTATTAAGTAGCCAAATTGGCCGGTGTGTGAAAAAGATAATTTTCCATAAAAAGTGACGGTAACACTTTACAATAAGGTTTCATTTGTAAACATTAGTTTATGTATTAACTAACATGAACTAACCATCAATACATTTGTTACTGTATTTGTTCATATTTGTTAACATTAGTTAATAAAAATACAGCTGTCCATTGTTTGTACATGTTACTTCCCAGTGCAACTAATGTTAACAAATACAATTTTGATTTCAAGAGTATTAGTAAATGTTGAAATTAACACAAACTAATAATGAACTGCACTTCTATAGCATTTATTGATCTTTGTTAATGTTAACTAATGTAGTTAACTCATGTTAACCAATTAAACCTTAATGTAAAGTGTTGCCAAAGTACTGTAATTAAGTAATGTAATAAGTTACTTTTTAGGGAATAACGCAATATTGTAACATTACGTTTAACAGTAACTTTCCCCAACACTGTGAATAAATGAGAAAGATAAATGAAGAACGACCTGTTTCTAACCTTCACAATCAATTCTGTTTACTTTCTTCAAGCATGCTCCTGGTTTTATTGTGAAAGATTCAACAGTGCTCTCGTTTCTACAAATAGAAATGTATTTTCCTAATCTTTAATCAAAATGTAATAGCTTGTTCTTCCTCTCAAGTGACCTTCCTTGCATTGACATTACTTAGGCGGAGCAAGCTAATAGATAATATGATTCAATTCATTCTTATTCTTTTTTTCTGATTAAACTAAACTGATTAAACTAAATGTGATCTTTAATTATAAGGTCCACCCTCATCAAATTTGATCACAATCTCTGTCACTCCTCTCAAGGTCACGTGATCATGATAACAGCTTCTCTCGCTAACATCCGCCTGCAAGGAAGCACGTCACCAGTTAAATATTACATTTAATGCATCTTTCCGAAATAAAAGTATCTGTCTTTAAAAAGCCCAATTTTTTGAAGGATAGTGTGTTTAATTGCACATAGATTTTCATATTATCAAAACAAAACTAACAACAATGGTGTGTATGCTTGTATAACAGTTTAAGTCACTAAATTACAAATAATGATAATAAAAACAGCTTAGAGGTAGAATGTTCTGCATGAACACTAACACATTACTGCAAATTCCATTACTGCAAGGAAGCACGTCACCAGTTAAATATTAAATATTCATAAACAGTGATGGTCAGTTCAAATATTATTTAGATTAATCTGATAAAAAAGTCCATTATTATTTAATATATTCTATTGGAAAAAACGTTATTCCACTTGCTCTTTTAAAAATGTGCAAACCAATGGCTATAAAAACATGTAAATTAATGCATGCTGTACTTTTCGTGCAAAAAAAACATTAAATGTTAAATATAAATTAAAAAATATATAAATCTCTGCTCAAAAGTTTGAGATCAGTAAGATTGTTTGATGTTTTACAAAGAAATCTCTTATGCAAAGTAAAATACAGTAAAAACACTAACAGTAATATTGTGAAAAAATATTATAATTAAAATAACTGTTTTCTATTTTAACATATTTTAAAATTTAGTGATGGCAAAGCTGAATTTTCAGAAGCCATTCAGTGTCACATGATACTTCAGAAATCATACTAATATGCTGTTTTTGTCCTCAAGAAACATATCTTATTATTATTATCAATGTTGAAAACAGTTGGTCTGCCTCATATTTTTGTGGAAACATGATTTTGCACAAGTCTTTGAATAGAAAGATAAAAAGAAGAGCATTTATATGAAATATACATTTGAAGCATTATAAATGTCTTTACTGTCACTTTTGATAAATGTAATGCATCTTTCCGAAATAAAAGTATCTATGTCTTTAAAAAGCCCAAATTTTTGAAGGATAGTGCGTTTAATTGCACATAGCTTTTCATATTATCAAAACAAAACTAACAACAATGGTGTGTATGCTTGTATAACAGTTTAAGTCACTAATAATAATAATAATAATAATAATAATAAAAACAGCGTAGAGGTAGAATGTTCTGCATGAACACACATTCTCTCCTCTGACAGGAACACATTACTGCAAATTCCTTTTTCCTATAAATCCTTGTTTTAAAGTTTGTTCTTATAAAATTGCATATAATATAGTTGTTCTTACAAAAATATTTCTATTTGCTTACATGTAGGATTTCATTGAAAAAAATGAATATCATATTAGAATTATTTTTTACCTTTTCTCTGTTGTGTTCTATTTGATTGACAAAAATCCACTCTATGAAGTACTTGAAGTTCATAACGATTTGCTTTCTGCTAGGACTGTTGATATTCTAACATATCAAAAAAAGTCAAATGTAAGTTATGCAAAAAACACCTTTCAATCACACTGAAACTATACGCTTACGACATTCTTTGAAGTAAAGACTATAAAGTGCTCTCAAAGAAAAGTGCCCTCGAAATAACACATGAAAAAGTCAATGATGAAACAGCTGGAGGAGTTTTAGGAAAGAAGATATGAAAAGAGTTCCAGAGTTCATTCAGAAATGAGGGGCTGCGGTGGGCGGAGTCTCTCATTCCTCTGTGACTGGTTGGGTTTTTGGGGGCTGAATGGAAGAGTCAGATTCTGATTGGCTGGCGTCTATTTGGTCCTTTTTAGATTCTGGTTCTTTTAGCATGACAGTCATGGAGACTTTACTTCCTCTTTCACAACTGCTGTCATCTTTCACATCAAGGCTGCCGGTGTATCTGGTCGTTTTCTTGAGGATCCCTCTTAGTTTAGGAGTAGGGGTCGGAGACTGAACTGGGAGTTCAGGAGACTGAATGGGAGGTGGGGTTGGTGGTGGGGTGAAATCCTGTTGCACAGGTGGAGGAGAAAGAAAAGAACGGGGTGGGACAGGCAGAGGGGGTGGTGAGCTTTCCGGAGAGTCTGATATGAATTCCAATGTGATTTCACAAGGCTCCACTGTCATGTAATTGGAGATACTGGAGCTGAACTTCCTCAAGACCGGCGGAGTCGGCCGCTGAGCCGTAGGTGGGGGAGGAGTCTCGCCATCACCCCCGGTGATGATAATGCAGGGTGGGATGTCCTTGCCTACAGAAACCGGGCTGGATGACAGCATGATAGCGGTTAGTAGTGGGTCGTCCGGATCCAGAGATGCATAAGAGTCCCGGCTCTGTCTGTGCGTCCGCTCGGCTAAAGCTTGCTGCTCAAACTGTCTGGCCTGTTCTCTGACTGACAGCTTCGTTTCTGTGCTATGGCCACTCTGATCTAGGTCTGCATCAAGTTCTTCCCTGCTGTCCTTAAGCCCCGCCTTCAGTTCTTGCTCCTCCCATTCGGAGGGGTCCCAGAGAGCCTTCCGGCGCAGAGCATCATAAAGCCCTCGCCCTCGAATACGGGACGGCAAGGACCAAGAAGTCATCTGGCTGGAGTAGCTTGTCGGAGACGGAGCATCACTGTCCAAAAATCCACCAACCCTGTGCTCCTCCGAGTTGGGCTCTGGACTGCTGGACGCTCCATCCTGGTAAAGCGGATTTTGGGTGGTGAGAGGCCGTTTATCCGAGAGGAAGGTGACTGTGCTCTCTGACTTAGGCAGTTTGTTGCACAACTTTCCGTTTCCGGCACACTGTTTGTGAGCTGCGATTGCCCGAGAGGCAAATGTTCTAATGAGACTCTGTCGATCCACCTCCTCAATTACAGACTTTCGGCGCCTTCTGCAGCCCACGAGAGAAAATGAAAAGAGAGGAGAGAATATTGAAAAGTGTGGAAAGGGACAGGAAGGAATTGAGGGAAGAGAACAGCCGTGGTAGGATAGGACGCTAATGACCCACTTTACAAAAATCCTTCACTTTAATGGACTTTGAAGCAAATTTGCTCACAATATTACATTTAGCTTTAAATAAGCTGAATCAAACACTCTCATTTATGACTTTTGAGACAAATAGTCTTACAAAAACATATGAGACATTATGCTGTGTTTGACTCGTAAAGCCAGAATTTCCAACTTCCTACTTGGAAAAGTGCAATAGAAAATCACTTTACACTAGTGCTGGGGTTAATCGCATCCAAAATAAACGTTTGTGTTTACATATTATATGTGTGTGTGTGTACAGTGTATAATTATTATGTATATATAAATACACACACACACACGCACGTATATATTTAAGAAATGTTAGCATGTATATACTGTATACATAATTTATCTTATATATAAATATATATTTTTGTATAAAAATATAAAAATTTTCTTAAATATTTACACATGCATGTGTGTATTTATCGACACTGACACTGTTTTTACACGTTTAGTACTGTAAAGCTGCTTGCTTTAATTAATTCTGATGTAAACAATAGACACTGACAGTTTTTTCATGTTTAATTCTGTAAACCTGCTAGCCGAATTGTAGAGCTTGTGCAAATATATCCACATCGCTCTGATCAGATGCTTTCTTAACTACTGTATTCTCACCGCTGTCATTTTTGTTGTGTTCATTTTTGCCGTTCTCAGCAGTGTGGGTGGCGTCAGGATGTTCGCTAACAGTTTACCGCTGGTCACGCATTTTTTATACTCCTATGTGAAGAATGAAAAAGAACTTGGCCATAAGTATATTAGGGTATGTAAGGTGTGCTTTTAGCCCTGCTGTACACTACCAGCAAAAAAAAAAAAAAGGCCAGCACTGTCATGCTATTTATGAGACATGGTCAGATAGGAATATGCTACATCCGATTTTGTATGGGATACAGAATTAATCTGATGAATTCAAGCAGGCACAGTGTGCCCAAAATCAAAATTGTGTACCAGCTATGAAGTGCAAAGATTATATACCAGCACTCATAAACCAGTGTGAAATCTCTTTCTGTTCAGATAATCTTTGTTCAAACATCAATCAAGATGATCTGTTACAACAGCGAGTCTCAAAGTGAAGGATGAGAAGTGTAGGCTATTTCTTTGCTTTGAGGAGAGAACTGCGAGGAACCACTACAGCCGGAGGTAAAGCCTTTATCTAGCTAAACTACTCAAGCTTTAATCTACTACACAGCTACACACATGGATCTGTGTTCATTATTAAATAATATATATATTTCTTTTTTATATGTAAATCGTATCAAAATGTTCCTTTGAACATCGTATCAAAATATGTAATTTGAAATGAATTGAGGCATAAAAAATGGTAAAGAAAACTACAAGAGCAGCTACACAGGGACTAGTTACTACAAACCACAAATGTGAGTCAAGGGGATTTTAAAATATACACTGATAGCAGCATGTAAAAAATAACACTGCACTGGAAATTCAGCATATTTCATGTTACTCACTGTAGTCCAAGCCTGGGAAATATACAGAGAGAAGATGAGAATGAATGAATGAAACATGAGAGGAAAAACACATGTAGACAGAGGGATATGATGACAATTTAACACAGGCAGGCCCTGTTCACATTTGGCATTAAAATGCATTTTCAGTGACTGAATCAAAAAACAGAAACTTGACCACATTAAAAGCTAGATGTAAATGGACACAAAATCATGTTCCACAAAGGTGTAAATGCAATGTTTTGTTTTTCACATACAGTATACTTATGGAAGTACACACTGGAAATGCACTTGAGTGCAAGGAATAAATGCAATCCGGCTAAATAATATCCAGATATTCTCTAGATATGGAATGCGTGTTAATATCAGATGTAAAGGGGCCCAAGAGACACAAAAGATAAATAGAGAGGAAATGCAGTCACTCATCCGTTCAACCATACATTACACATGTACATGAAATGAGCATTATAACATATGCAACAAAAACTAAAATTTAAAAAGGCTAAAATTTCATTTGAAATGGCAATGCAAAGAAAATACGTGGGGGTCACATTACACCCCAAAAACAATGACAGCTATTTTAGGACCATTAAGATTTTTATGTCATTATTTGCACTAATTTCGAATTACCATGTGTCTAATTGTGTTTTTTTCCCCCATTATGTTCACAGCGGGGTTATTATAGTTAATGAAAACTAAAACTAAACCATACAAATTTTTTACATATAGATATTTCTAAATTAGGCTTGATTATCATAAAACAAAATATGATTTTGAAAAATATTTATTTTGTTTATTATATAGGCCATTTAGCCATGCTGGGATAATTTCAAGCTAAAGGCAAAACAAGTAAAAAAAAAAAAGTTGATTTTAGGGTTTTCACAAAAATTTGTTCATTAAGCCCTTGTCTAGCAATCCCAATGCTCCAAATAGCAATTAAACATCTAAAAGTATCTATTTGTATGTTTTCTGAGAGGAGTACCTTTCCCTTGTCCATGAAAAACGGTCTTACTCGTGCTGACTGAAAGATCCGAAGCTCCGAAGTGCACAAAGACCTCCGATATACAGAGAATTACAGTGTGTGTGTATATATATATATATATATATATATATATATATATATAATGTGTGTGTGTGTGTTGTCAGTCGATTCTGTTTAGTTTTGTTCATGGATTTTCAATTTGTTTTCATTTGTCACGTGTTTCTTTGTTCTGAAAGAACAAACTTAAGTTGTTCCTTCCCTGCACTCCATGTCCAGTCACCGTCTTAGTTAGAGTGAAAAGTGTTGCTGCCTGATTGTTTGTTTGCTAGAAATACTATTAAACCTGTCATTTTGGATTTATTCTCTTCGTCTGTGTCTGCCTTCCTGCAAGCACCGTGACATGTGTGTGTCACAGAGAGAATCCTCAAAACTGTTTTGTAAGGTTGCTGACAGGCTGTGTTTTTATTCATATCTAACAAAAGAACAAACTGTTTGCCCAGATAAACAAGCAAACAAATCCTGCCCTGATGTCCTGTTCCTTTCTGTTGATGGTATTAAACTGCTGTTCAGCATCTATTCAAATGAATTCAATACAAAAAAGTATTTTTCGCTGTCTATTTGTGTTAGCAGCTGCATTTGTTTTGATTGCATTAAATCAAAAGCACTTTAAAAGGCTTTACCTGAGGGACGCAGATGCTGTGCTGCGGCTATAATCTTTTAATCTATTAACATTTCATTCCACTCACAACAGCCTTCAGCTTGGCATTGGACTCCTGCTGCACTAAACACACAAGTCCAGAGAGCACATCTCCATGGATGGACTTAATATTAGAGCCAAAAGCACAGCTAATTTACCAAAACAATTACCTTCGGGATATCAAAAAGGAACAGTTCCTCCCTTTGGAGAATGTCAAGACTTCATAAAGAAAAAACATTTATTTTGCAAATGAAGAATCGGGTCAGGGCATTAAAGGAATAGTTCACCAAAATATTAATATTTTGTCATTCTATCATTTACACACTCTCATGCAGTTCCAAATCTGTGTGTGATTCATCAGAATGTTCATGCAGCTTTTGTCCATACGATTTATAGAAAAAAAAAAGTATACTTTGCCGTAGTTTTGCTTTGTAGAATCTCATTCAAACATATTCAGATTGGATCTGATGCCAGTGACCTTAAATGTCATTGGTTCTTTTATGTATGATTTAATGTAAGCAGACTGATCTAAATTTGACAAATTTTACTCATATAGACTACTTTTATGATCCTGTTTTGGTCCGAAATAGAAAGGCATACAGGTTTGGAATGACGACAGAAAATTATGACAGAAATGTAATTTTTTGGGTGAACTATTCTTGATTTTCCTACAGACACACTCACCCAACACGTGTTTCTCCTTTTCTGTAAATATTCACAAGCACACACAAATCTCGTTAATCATCTCTCTGCTGTCTGTTCTGAAGGTTGGTATTATTTAGGACAGGTGACTTACATGCCGCCATCTCCCAGCTCCTCGTAGAGATTGGTGGGGGCGCCGCCTCCTGTTGATTTGCCAGTAGGAAGTGACATCTGGATACGGGCGGTTTTGGCACACTCGGCCTGCCTCCTGTAAAGCACCCCCAAAGAGTGAGTTTCCTTCTTTCAAAAGGCTCATTTCAGCTCTATTATTGGAGAATATGAGGTCTGGAGCTCCGACAACTCTCATTTGATCTGTTCCAGCCCTTTTTATTCATGCAATGCAAAATATCATGGGTTATTCAGCACCTTTCACACTGAGATGAGGTGTTTTATTAGGAGGGAACTGAAACTGGCTCACTTTGTACTCTATGAGGTCATGAAACCAGTCATTTCTGTTCATTTTCAAAGGCTTCACTATTGCGCTGGAATCAGAGAGGGCTGGAGTGAGAATGTCCTTTGCTCCACATCACAATTCATGCACTCATACTCATATGTTCCCTTTTTAAAGGATTGAACCGAATAATGAAGGTACGAAAGCACACAGTCTCCGGCGAATAATTCATCAAAAAGAAGAATTTGAACTTACTCTTTGAATCTGAGAGCAGAGTCCACATGAAGCGACAGGAAGTGCAGGGAAAGAGAAAAGGAGAATTATTAGATAATATGGCACAAGAATAATTCAACAAACCACAAACAATGATATTAATATAATATAATATAATATAATATAATATAATATAATATAATATAATATAAACCCACAACCCCAACAGAGGACACATGGTTTGAACAATATATAATTGATATGACATGATATGATATATGATATTTTATGATTGATATGATGAGATATGATATAATGTAATGTAATATAATAAACCCACAACACCTACAGTGGGAATTGGGGTTTGGACAAGATATGATATGATATGATGTGATATGATATGATATATCATATCAATCATATGATTGATACATGATATGATATATGATATGATTGGATATGATATGATATGATGTAATGAAATATAATAAACCCACAACACCTAATGAGGACACGTGGTCTGGACAACGGATATTAACAATGGATAATATAATATAATTAATATAATATATAATATAATCAAAAACATTAAATGTTAAATTACTTACTTATACCATCTGACCCATTTGTAAATTCTTTATAATTATAAATCATTATAAAAGTAACTAATTACAAGGGAAGGTAACTACTGAGTTACTTTTAGGTTTTTTTTTTTCAAAACTTGGATGCCCCAATATTAAATATGTTAAATGAATGAATTGGACACTAAATAGAATAAATTATTATTATAAAACATTGTACATTAATGTACACTATTGTAATGTTGCTGTGGGACAATGTGAGAGAGACCTATCAAATTCAATACATTATTGTAAATATTATCAGTAGACCTACTAAAGTGTAAATATTGTGTAAATATTATCAGTACTATACTACTCCTTTGGTAGTGGAGCTCACGTTATCACCTGGGTTTCTAGCCACTAATTTTGTGGCGGCATGTGATGTGAGGCGCTTCATTAGATTAGAATTACTTGCCACCGCCGTGGAGAGACTCTTTCTTCCTGGGCATAAGCTGCACGTTACATAAACATTCTTACCTTTCACCTCAACGAGGGAAAAGTAGCGCTTATACTTCCAGCTTGCGAAAGCTTCTGTTAAAGTGGTTGGACTTGGTGTGTGTGACTGTGCATATTCGTGTGCGTCATGTGTGTGTGTGAACTCAACCTATCAACCTCAACCTTGTCTCCCACCCATCCACCAATCATCATCAGTTATGTGTACTATCCCACCCACCCCCGAACACGCATGGCACGCATGGCACGCACGCACGTTTTTTTAACGTTTTTTTTTCTCAGTAACGATAACGGCGTTGTAACGTGAGAAACAGTAATTTGTTTGATTACTCGTTACTGAAAAAAATTATTCTGTTAGTAATGCCGTTTATCTATAACGCCGTTATTCCCATCACTGATAATATGATAATGTAATGTAATAAACCCACAACATTACAATATTATAATAATATAATATAATTAATATAATATAATATAATATAATATAATATAATATAATATAATATAATATAATATAATATAATATAATATAATATAATATAATATAATATAATATAATCTCTGACCCATATGTACATTTTTTAATAAGGAATTTTCCTGGTGTTACTTATTGTTTTACCTCTCTGCCAGAATAATTAAATCTCTTTAAATTAGCATATTTTGAATTGATTGGCAGTCCAAATGCAGCCCACTGAAATTGTTGTGGTTGTAGCTACTGCTGCAGGTGTGCATAATTCATGCTGTAAAATGTGATAAGAACACAGGATAACCCCGGTTTATCCTGCCTTTCCACAGTTGAGAATACAGCTCTCTATTCTCCTTCTTATCTTTGTATTTCTTCCACACACTCTCTCGGTCCTGACTATGGGCTTCCTGGAGGCTATCGAAAACATGGCCCTCTGAATATTATTTCCTTAACCAGAATGCAATTACTCGGAAGACAGTGCAAGATCTCGTATTGTGATATACAAGATAACACTTCTGTCTCCTTTGAAACAACCAAATGAAATTACATAAAAAAGTCACTTCACCTTTAATACAAGAGTCTAACAACAAAATAAACTCTTTAATATGTGTAAGAACATCTGAATGCAGTCATGCATGCGCGTGTGTGCGTGTGAGAGAGCGAGCTTCACGCACGTAGATGTGTGTGTTTAGCTGTTTGTGTTCGCTCTGTGATTATCCATCTGTTATGTATTTACACAATAGCTGATGACGGACTCATTGGTGTGTGCAGAAGGTCAGGACCACACTCACACTCTCTCTCCATCTCAGAGGAGCTGCGTGTGGAGAGCAGGCCCATATGCTAGGCTTTTCATGAGATGTGACGGATGGATCGACTGCCTGGGATATGTCACAAACGCTTATAATTAATCTGTTTTCACACAGAGCTGGCTGGGAGATTAGCCTGTTAGCATGGCTAATTACTGAAAAAAGCCATTTTAATACCTGGCATCCAATACCGATCTCCCTCACCTACTGTGTATGTTTTTTCCAGCCTGTCCTCAACGCTCTCTGAACCTCAGAGGTTACAAATAGAGACGTACAACTGTAGAGTTGAACATCTTCATACAAGAGCAGCTCTGAGACGGAAATACGCTCTTTAAAGATTATACGTCTGTATATATTAAATGTATAGTTTTTAACTGCTAGCTAAAGGTCTAATAGTCTCATGAGGTTAACTTTTGACTAGACAAAATTCACATTTGCAGATTCCCAAACTAAGACACCCTTAGAAAGGAAGCTGTTGAAACAAGATGTAAAATGACTAAAAACTGCTCGCCATTTTGTATTAGGGCTGCAAGATATATCACGGATATAGTCCTATTCGAGTTTTAGCGAGTATAGGGTATAGGAGCGAGTTTTGTGATCGCCGGCACCTGGGAACGCGCTGCTCACGTGGTCAATAACATATGCTGTAAATAAAAAGTCATATGCTTGTTAGTTATAATAATAATAAATACATATTTGATTTAATAATACGAAAATTATATCCTAATCATTATTTAACTATTTAAATCTGTTAAAAAATATGAAGATATATAGATGCACATTATAATTCAAATGGTTGTCTGTCTTGTATTTTTTTCTCAAAATAAAGGATGTAATTTTATTCCACATGGAAATGAGCAGAAATAAGTTAATACAGCCTCTTATTTATATGAGGTAAACATAATGCTGCTTGGTTATTTTAACATCTATAATTGCTGCCGTAATAACGGCCCATTTCACATGTTTACATGCTTTTGATGAAAATATTGCTCTTGTAAATACTTGCCAACATTTCAGAAATAAAAGTCTAGATCTTTAAAATCCATCCAAATTACAGTGAAGGGCAACTGTACGGAGCTCTGCAGTGGTCAAAAAGGATATAAACCATGATTTTGAAGTGATATATTCTTGAAAACTCAGAGATGTGGATTCGGACAGCAATTAAATTACCACACGACCTTGGTGTTTGTCAAAAAACGGTAGGTAATTCGGCCGGGGATTTTTACAAGGGTGGTGGGAGAAAAATACTGACATTCTGGATTCGGACGGCAATAAAATCACTGACTAGCCCCTGTCAATGATGAAAATACCTTATGACCCTACAAGAAACAATTACCGTCCGAATAGGGCTTATGAAAACAAACATAGAATGTAACGTGTATGCTATATAATAGCCAATTATGTGCAAAAAGGGGTCAAATCACATAACATTCTAACATGGTAACATTACAATCTAAAAACAAATGAATGCTTTTTAAGGCAGAAGTTAAAGTCACTAAACTAATTAAAACACTAAATAAATAGACTAATTATTAGGCTTTTGATTACCCTACAATAGTCACTTTACAGTTACTGCTATCATAAAACTACACTTGCTTTATAGTTTGAATTTCTACATATGGCACATTTATGTTCACCAACAATGTATATTTTAGTCAGATTTATTGCCCTCCTATTCTATTGCGCTCCGTCTGACTGGCACGCATGCTCACGGCGGTGCTTGTTCACAGAAGTTTGTGCTTGAGAGGGCTTGTCCACGCCTAACAGCAAAATGGAAATATTTGCTTGACTTTCTAAGATTTACAGATGGCGAATATGTCTGTAAAATGTAAGTTATGCACTGAGGAAACTATTGTATGTCACTACAGCTTAAAGATTATTAATAGAGTTATGTTTGTTCCCACCAATCGCTGCACAAGTTATGGTTACATTTGATGACGAAAGCATGTTTGTGCTAGCCCTCCCGGAACCCATAGAGATTGCATTGCAGTACCTGCAGTTCGAAAAAAAAATAAAAAAATAATAGAAATCGCCCAAAAAGAGGTGGTACTCCACAGTGATATGATGGTGATTGGACCATATATCCAGAACAGTCTAGAATAGTGTCAGCTAGCGTAACTCTGTGGTTGAATGTGTTTGAAAAATTCATCCCTTTTGCACTTATCGCCCTAATGAAGAAACCGCCCCTAATTATAGGCTGATTATCATTGAGAGGAATGACTTTAAAAAAAAAAGAATATTCTACTCACTGTTTGTATGTCACCATGACAATAAGAATTGCAGGGATGCAGCACAGAATGATGATTATGGCGAGTGCCAACAGCGCCCCCTCTGTGTAGCCCACCGCCTGCGCAGCCTTCTTCACACTTGCCACGATGTCAGGAGAACGGATCTCCAGAATTCGCCCGCCCTCACCCAGGTATGGCTGGAACTCTTTATTGATGTCTAGAATCTTCCCGTCCAGGAACCTATCAAACACACACGTTCGCACATATTTATTTAAAAGGCATTTGCATTTTTAGAGAATAATTAAAAATAATTACAATTTAGATCTGCTAGCACAAACTTTGAAGGTGGTGCAGTAATAATGCAACTGTAGTGATACAATTGAAATACACTGCCCAGTCTTTGGGATGTGCTGGAGGAGACTTTACAGTGTGGTTGACTCTTGCATCAATACAAGATCTTGACCAAAAATGGATGCACCTCTTGATGGAAATTAATGTTGTGATGTAATTTCCATCAAGAGGTGCATCAAGCACTCTGTAAAGTCTCCTCCAGCACATCCCAAAGACTTTCAATGCATTTAAGGACTAACCACTAACCCAACCACTCTTTCACACTTTGAGCCTGAGGAATCTTGACATTGTCATCCTGGAATATGGCCATGATGTGTCTTCCTACATGGTTGTTTAAGAAATGAAAAGCTACACACTCCATCAATTAGGGTTAGAAGAACTGTTGCCTATTTAAATCCAAACAGCGACTTTTTTTGGGCCGGGCAGTGTATATTAAAAAACGTAATTGTGTTAGTACTAAAAATAAAATAAATATAGTATGTGTAGTGAAAATTATGATCTGTTCCATACACAAATACATGTACCTGTACAGTAGCACATCATAATCACAAACCTCTTCAGGGTGATATAACACTGTACATTTCTGCTCACCTACACATTATGTTTATACTGTACTGACTATGACAGCCTGGAGATGATTGACAGCAAGATGTTGACAACATTCAGTGTCAATGCAAAGCATTTTCAGAACAGAAACGGGGGCCAAGAATACTGCTAATGAGGACAGCATCCGATCAGCTGTATTTAGTCTTTTCCAGTTCATCTTATGGGTTACTATAGGCAACATAATAGACAAATCCTCATTCTCCCCTGCAATAGCTTGACTGTGCTAGTAATAATAGATAATAAAATATACACTATATTGCCAAAAGTTTTGGGACGTCTGCCTTTACACGCACATGAATGACATCCCATTCTTTATCCGTAGGGTTTAATATGGAGTTGTCCCACCCTTTGCAGCTATAACAGCTTCAACTCTTCTGGGAAGGCTTCCCACAAGGTTTAGGAGTGCGTTTATGGGAATTTTTTACTATTCTTCAAGAAGCGCATTTGTGAGGTCAGGCACTGGCTCACAGTCTGCTCTCTAATTCATCCCAAAGGTGTTCTAACAGGTTGATGTCAGGACCCAGTGCAGGCCAGACAAGTTCCTCGCTCATCCATGTCTTTATGGACCCTGCTTTGTGCACTGGTGCACAGTCATGTTGGAACAGGGAGGGGCCATCCCCAAACTGTTCTCACAAAGTTGGGAGCATGAAATTGTCCAAAATGTCTTGGTATGCTGAAGCATTAAGAGTTCCTTTCACTGGAACTAAGGGGCCAAGCCCAATCCCTGAAAAACAACCCCACACCATGTTGTTTTACACCACTGCATCTGTCACTTTGCATTGCACTTGGTGGTGTAAGGCTTGGATGCAGCTGCTCGGCCATGGAAACCCATTCCATGAAGCTCTCTATGCACTGTTCTTGAGCTAATCTGAAGGCCACACGAAGTTTGGAGGTCTGTCGCTATTGACTCTGCAGAAAGTTGGCGATTTCTGCGCACTGTGTACCTCAGCATGCGCTGACCCCCCTCTGTGATTTTACATGGCCTACCACTTCGCGGTTGAGTTGCTGTTGTTCCCAATTGCTTCCAATTTGTTATAATACCGCTAACAGTTGACCGTGGAATATTTATGCTGCCTTCACATGCTATCCTACATGAAATTTCCTACTTCCCACTTCTGAAGTCGTTGTTACGAGCTCAATGCATTCAAAATTCGTCTTGAGAGGGCGTTCATGTCGAAGATTTTAATTAGGAAACTTTTATTTACGATAATTCAGATAGCATGTGAAGGCAGCATTAGTATTGAGGAATTTTCATGAATGGACTTATTGCACATGTGGCAACCTATCACGGTACCACACTTGAATTCACTGAGATTCTGAGAGCAACCCATTCTTTCACAAATGTTTGTGCGTCTGCATGCTTAGGTGCTTGATTTTATACCCCTGTGACCATGGATGTGATTGGAACATCTGAATTCAATGATTTGTCAATATAGTGTTTATTGATCTTATATATTATATATTGATATATAGCTGATTATTAAGGCCAATCCAAAGCAGAGCAAGAGTGCTTTTCTCCTCAGCTGATGTGAAATCTAAAAAGTCTTGCCTTTGTTGACACTTTGCAGATCAATAATGTTTAAATAGGCCTGCTTGTTAAGTACTTCATAAGTATCCCTGGCAGACCAATTAGCCCTCCTGCAACAGAACACTTCAACAGAAACACCAAGTAAACAGGACTGTTCAAACACAATCGATGATCCAGGTTTAAAGACTGATGAAAGACTGCGTGTGTTTGATCTATGTGGTCAAATAGACCCGCAACGCCACGCACATGAGCTTCAAAACATCTGAAGAGATTTCTTTCAGCTTTAAAGGGGTGGTAAACCACGATTTCACTATTCTAACTTTAGCTAGTGTGTAATGTTGCTGCTTGAGCATAAACAACATCTGCAAATTTACAACGTTCAAAGTTTAAAGCAAAGGGAGATATTTACTTTTAAAGAAATCAATTTCTAAGGACTACAGGAAACGGCCAGTAGGGACTACTAGACATTCCTCCAGGGTTGGTGACATCACCAGCCCCAATATTTACATAAACCCCTCCTCCGAGAATATTAAATAAGCGGGACGAGGCCATTTTGTATCGCTGCATTGTTGTGGTATAGTTAGGCTGGAGTGGTGTTGCTGCAATGCCGACGAAACGCTGATATTTTCATCCGGATTGCAGGTCTGGGGTACTTGCTTTGTTCAGCCTTCCTAGGGACGGGGGTGCGTTGCAGTGCGTTTAACATACAGCATGTTATATGCATGTGTGTTTGAGACAGAGGGGAACAGGTCGCAGATTTATGCTGCCCATCATAAAATCACGAGACAGACAGGGGTCGGAGGAGAAGACTGGAAAATGTGACATAATGGACAATATTCGTCTGTATTTGCAATTCATGAGCAGCGGTTCAGCTGCGCGAGACAAACACTGCCAGTGTGAATCATGCACGACGTGCGCGGGGCTCCCGCTGCACATTTCACGGAGGAAAACTTCCACAATCTTCGCGAGTTCAATGCAGGATTCGAACAACGACTTGTCCTGAAAGCTGGATTTACAAACAGAAGCTGTTTACGGGCCACAACCTGTAAGTCTGATTTATTTTTCATCGATGTGTTTTCCTGTAATAGGTTAATTGTACGTTGTAGCAAGGAAGTAAACAGATGACAATGCTGTTCTGCAAACCAGTCTGTTAAATGCTCATTCATACTTAACGTTATCCGACGAACACCTAATGTTACAAACACCTTACGTTAAAATCTCAACAGCGAACTTGGCATTAGTGTAAATTATTCTTTGATTAGAGCTTTTATGTATTGTTTATCTACAGGCATGCTAAACATGGTTCTGTGTTTGATTTGGCTACTAGTAAAGCCAATGTTTAGTGTTCATTTTGGGTTAATAGTTCTTGCGACAGATATTTGGCTATAATCGTTCTAAAAATACAAAAGTAACAGTGCCATTCAGTAGCGATCATTATAGATTCGCAGTCTTTACTCTTGAGGACTGAACAGGTTCTGCTCGATCATCTTCACTAAAATGTTCTGGGTCTGATTCGGGCTCAAATTGGTATGGTTTTATTGACGCCATTGTTTCTAATACTGACCAAAGCACAGCCTCCGGTAAAGGTAAGGGGCGTGGCGTTTCCGACAAACGTGCACTAGGCGGTTAGCGAATCACAACACACTGGGCCAGCTAACCAATCGGAGCCCATTGCGTAAGGCGTTAGTCACTTGAAGATGACCGGTAATGCCCTGTCACAGTGTTGGTCGCAATTCGTCAACTAACTGCAAAATCATGGGAGTCTGTTATTTAGATCCAACGCAAGATGCTAGTACAGTAAAATCATACGGTGACGCATTACAATAATTAAAATATTTTTACAAGGCTAAAAACAAAGTTGTGACTGCTGACGTTATGAGTTGTGTAAAGTTAATGTTATATGCTAGTTAACGTTTAGGCTGAAGTTCTAGTATTGACGTTACGTTTTGCAGTTTCTTACTGAAAATAAAGACTAAACTTACCACTCAGAAGTGTCTATTTACAATCTCAAAACAATTGGTTGTTCCTCAAAATTTGCATCTTCGTCAGAAACAGGATCAAACATATAAGGTTGGATGCATAATCTCTCCATTGTCACGACGGACAGTATAGATGCGTTTCTGTCACTGTGAGCTACTGAAATGAGCCACGCAGTGAAACAACCAATCAGAGCAGAACTCTACATTAATACTCATGACCCTTCCAAATAAGGCAAAAACAGACCATTTCATTCTAGGGACAATTTCAAGGGTTGTAAATGGATCTGTAAAACCCTTAAATAAGTCACATACCCTTTATGTAGATATCAGAGAACAATTTAAAATATTGTTTCAACTCATTCTACGGCAATTTTAAGAAATGTCATTTTGTAATAGTTTTTGCCCTAAATGAGGTCCTAACTGAAATTGCCATGGTTACCAAACATATAAGATAGGATTCTAAAGTTAAGATGTTTCTGTAATACGCCCCCTGGTCTTTATTTGGTCAGACTGCCATAAGTTAAACCTGTTTTTATCTACCAACTGAATTAAAAAACAAAACATTAGATTTTCATTTCCGAGCTGATTACTGGACTCACACTTTTTAAGTGGAATGAATTAATTAGGCCCAATCCCATTTCTACCCCTTAGCCCTTCTCTTTCCCCTACCCCTTCGTTTTGCGCGTTCACGTGAAGGGGTAGGGGTGTCTCGATTCTTTTTTGGTTGGAGTGGTAGGGGTAAGGGGAAGGGCCAGATAGCCCTTCAAACGAAGATTTTTCAGGACCACACTTCGAACGAAGGGGAATGAGGAGTTTCCCTCCACCGACTACCGTGCTGCATAGAATGTGTGTGTGTTGCCACTCGGGATCAATCACTTGCGTGTCGCCTAGCTGCCGTTTCTCCGTAGCTTGCTAAACACACTATTTGCGGGATTTGAACACATATTAATAATAGTTAAAAAATATATATCTGGTCATCCTTCATAACGCAGTCGATATTTACAATACAAATCATCTGTAAACTCTCGCGTTACCAAGGCAACGACTGACTTGACGTATAACGTATGAACATTATCGCAGCACCACAGTAGATAACGAAACCATATCTGTACCGGCCGGCTCGGATCAGCACGGAATGGAGCGGTTAATAAACAAAGAGAACAGTTTGGTCCAATGGAAAAGCGGCTTCACTAGTCTTGTATGTTCTGTATCATTCTGTATCATCTTAGGAAACTCTGGCTCATATGTTTTTGAACTGAAAACGAGTTCTAAACCATTTTATTAAGTCCAAATACAGCGCAAAACTCTGTTGGGAGTGAGTAATTTGTTAAACGTGCTCGCGCCTGATTTCTGTTAGATATAGCCTACGCACTTCATTGCTGTTCATACTGGTTAAATGTCACAGGATTTTATAATAAAAGAAACGGGGTATGATGAGGTGTAATGGTATAGTAGTGGTGTCCCATTTCTTAGGGGAATATTTTCACCCCTACGCCTTGGCACTCTGTTTCAAGGGGCAAGGGGAACAGGTAGGTGTAGGGGTAGGGGAAGGCGAAGGGGTATAAAATAAAATTGGGATTGGGCCTTAGTGTACCTTTAGTGAAACATACAAGAAGCTGGCATAAATTACAGGGCATGTATATAAACTACTATATAATACATATAATTGTCCTAAATGTCCTAAACACAACAATTTGTCAAATATTCCAATAATTAATGTATCTACATAAACCTCATAAATATCATTGAATGTTATACAATATCCAGTGATAATGCAACGCAAATGTAGTAATGCAATTTAAATATCTTGGAAATTCTTATTGGTGATAGCATTAAAAATGCTTAATATAATCAGTTGTTGACACTTTAAACACTAAACGTTCCACTAATTGGAAACAAAACTCGGAACAATTGGAACAAACTCAAGCTGGAGATATTGAGACTATTTTTTTTGTTTCTTTTTTAATGAAAGCTCCTGGAATGTTTCAGATTGTTACTTCCCGATTTAACCATGTGATTTCACCCACAAGTCCTTCATTTCTCTGAATCATGTCCCTGTTGCGGAGGAAAAGAGACAGCACGGGTTAACTCACGCTGTTATTGACACGCAGTGTGAACGTGCTCAACAATGGCTGACTGTCTTTATCGTATTTCAGAGTCAGTGGGCTTCTAACCAGCAGGATGACTGGATTCATCCATACAAAACTTACTGAGAGTGACCAAATGGATTCTGGACAAAGAAACTAGTTTTGTGAAGGGAACTTTTGTGAACGCTGAGGTGCAGCTCAGACTCTAAAGCTTTGTGAAGCAGATTTTGATTTTTATGACCTGAGACACAAGAAAACAACCTTGTCTCCAGCAGAACATATGAAAGGAGAAAGGTGGAAAAAATCAGTAGTCTGCTGTTCTCAGTCAGGAACATACACACAAACAAAGTCTAAAGAACAGCATGTCCTCATGTAACGGAGTCAAGACAGATAATGTTCACACAAACACACGCACAAAAAACAGCAAGCACGTTCTCATCTGTAATAAAGAAAAATCACAAATGATCACTTTTTGAAGGGACAGTTCAGTCAAAAATGAACATTCAATATTTAGCCTCCCTCTGTCACATTCTGTTGTGTTTTCCATTTCGTTTTCAAGGACTTTGAAGGGCTGTTTAAAAAACACTGTTTTTCAACTAAAAACTGAAACTTTGTATGTGTTTTGGCCATTCATTTACAAGACAACAGCGTTTTGGGGGGCCCGAAAACACAAACTAGTGCATGTTTTGAAAACGATACTGGTATTGTCTCAGTAGCTGTTTCCATCCAAAGTTAAGAATTTAACTTGTGCACAAAATGTTGTACTGCATAAAACATTTGCGAATAAAACACTGTTTCCATCCAGTAATCCGGAGAACAAAATTCACTTCATGATAAACTGCTGCTAAATATCACTAAGAAAACTGGAAGTTGCTACAGTAGGAGAAGCCACTTAATTTAGTGTATAATAAATTACTTGTGCCTCAGAGCAGGCAGACGAAACGCAATAAAGTTATCTTGCTTTCAGAGGCAGATGCCTGCTGTCTGGGAACACAGTCGTGCAAGACAGTTCTGGGAGGTAATTATACTGAACCACTTTAAGACAGACTTTGCTCAGGCATTTCAGAATCAGAAAAATAGCATTTCAGATGCTGTGCAATGAGATCGGACCACTGGTTGGACTGCTGGTTAGTCCAGTTATGCTGTCTTTTTTGATGCGCATCGGGGGAATTGTTGCGGTAAATGTGGCACACTGTTGCATTTCCTTCACTTGTTTGGATTACTCTTCATTGTTGGATTATTGTATTTTGTTTTATTTAGCTATATGCTAGATTGGAGATCCTCTTCGCTAATCCAAGAGCTTTAAAAAGACCCATAAAATCAGTCCAAGTGACTCATGCACTGTATTCCAAGTCATTGTAAGAAAAATACAATAGCTTTGTGCAAGGAAGAAAACATTTATAATGAATTTAATTTAGCCTGGATGCCAGCCGAATTTAGCCCCGCCCACAACATTTGAGGTCGGGAAGTTCGGTGTGGACTTGATCCATTGTGGAGCAACTATGTTCGAACCAGAGCTGTTCGGACCAATCAAATTGACAGGGCGGGCTTTATACGATGATGGACAGATGATCAACAGTAACGTAATCATTCACATCACCAAAGAGCGCTTGGCTTGAATTTGTTTACTAAACGGAGAACTTGTTCCTATATCCATTCACCTTTACAATTTCTCTCAAAAATTATGATCGTGTTGGTAAGTACTCCGTGTATCCTTAAATTCTTTTTACAACACTGGCAAAGATTGTTTACACTCATCTTCTCTGATTGGTAGTAGGTCTATCCAATTGAGTGCAGAGGCATTTTCTTTCCTGGTTCGGTCGAAACACGCCTCATAATCACAGCCCAATGGAGCAGTATCAGACTCATATTCTGACTAGAATCTGAGTATAACAACGTCAGGTTAAATATAACTATTATAATTTAAATAAAGCTGAAATAAAATTGTATTACAATTTTTATTAAGCGGAAATTAGAAATGAATGAGTTTAAGTACTAAAATTACTAAAATGGAAATAAAAATAAATGAACGCTATTTAGGAGTATTAAACATATAGAAATAGTAAAAAATGACAAAAGCACATAACAAAATTACTAAAACCTAATCTAAAATGAAAATGTAATAATATAATATTATTAATATAATATAATACAACATAATATAATACATAAATAATACTAAAATAACACTGATTCGCACGATTGAACATGCAATATTAAATTAGTTGAGATCTCAAAAAATTGAATACAATTAAAATAGTTTAAAATTATTTCTCTGTCAACAGGTTTTTCATTTGTGTTTCATTTTCTCTAAAGAAATGTTACCAGTAACCTCTGAGCCATACAATTTTCATCTGGGCAGCTCTGCTTTGGTAGCGATACAAACGCAGGCAGAACACATCTCACAGTGAACAAAATAAAATGTGTATAAGAGTGAGATGCGCGGCTAGAAAGGCAGAATAAGGCAGGTGGTCTGTGATCTCCTGTGCTTGTGAATATGGATGAGATGTGTGTGTTGGCTCAGTAAACACATATTTGATCAGAATCCTGATGACTTATGTTGGATCCCAGTGACAGACGCGTCTCCCTGCTGAGTTATGGGGCACGGCAGAGTTTAAATGAGTGTATTGCTGTGTGTCTGGACGTCAGGGTTTTTTTCTTCTCGGCTGAAGAGGACAGGTGTTTCCTGTAGAACAGCTGTTTATAAAAGCAATTCATTTCCCTTTTCTACTTCACTTTTTGCATTTTTGCCACTATTTTCTTAGACTAGAGATATATCATGATGTCCAAATAGTGCGTTTGTGAGGTCAGGCACTGATGTTGGACGAGAAGGTCTGACTTGCAGTCTCCTCTCTAATTCATCCCAAAGGTGTTCTATCGGATCGAGGTCAGGCCAGTCAAGTTCCTCCACACCAAATTCGCTCATCCATGTCTTTATGGACCTTGCTTTGTGCACTGGTGCGCAGTCATGTTGGAACAAGCAGGGGCCATCCCCATACTGTTCCCACAAAGTTGGGAGCATTAAATTGTCCAAAATGTCTTGCTATGCTGAAGCATTAAGAGTTCCTTTCACTGGAACTAGGCTTGGATGCAGCTGCTCAGCCATGGAAACCCATTCCAACAAGCTCTCTACGCACTGTTCTTGAGCTAATCTGAAAGCCACAAAAAGTTTGGAGGTCGGTAGCTATTGACTTCTGTGCACTGTGCGCCTCAGCATGCGCTGACCCCTCTCTGTGATTTTACGTGGCCTACTACTTCGTGGCTAAGTTGCTGGTTTTCCAAATTAATGCCACTTTGTTATAATACCACTAACAGTTGACCGTGAAATATTTAGTAGTGAGGAAATTTCACAAATGGACTTATTGCACAGGTGGCAACCTATCACGGTATCACGCTTGAATTCACTGAGTTCCTGAGGGCGACCCATTCTTTCACAAATGTTTGTAGAAGAGTCTGCATGCCTAGGGGCTTGATTTTACACACCTGTGGCCATGGAAGTGCTTGGAACACCTGAATTCAACGATTTGGAGGGCTGTCCCAATACTTTTGGCAATATAGTGTATGTACATACTGTACATAAATCTTTTCAAAGAAATTAATAATTTAATACTTTTATTCAGCAAAGACACATTAAACTGACCAAAAGTGACAGTAAAGACTTTTATAATGTTACTATAAAAGATTTCTATTTCAAATACGAATCATAAAAAAAATGTTTTTTTTTTTCAACATCAAATCAGCACATTAGAATGATTTCTGAAGGATCATGTGACTGAAGACTGGAGTAATGAACAGAAAATTTAGCTGTCATCACAGGAATAATTTTTTTTAAAAATGTTACCGACCCCAAAATTTGAATGGTAGTATCTAATAAAAAATATTATTTTAAATATTTTTAGTAATTGTGGTGTAATGTAGACTCCGTTTGGCTGTTTTGTAAAACAAGAACAGGCCTTCTGAAAACACCTCCAAGAAAACGTGTCCAATCAGGAGAAATTGCATAATTATACAGGGCTCAAGACCAAATAGTTGACTAGCTTTTTAGGCAACCCACTGACCAGATGATTTTGAAAATATTTTGTTTTGCACAAGAGCAAGAACAGGCAGCAATAGTGAGATGAGGACGAAAAAGGATCTGGAACTGTTGCAAGCAAGATTTAAACTCGCAATGTCACATCAACACCACAATCAGAGAACACAGGACAAGGCTCTGACTTTTCCCCTTTTTTTCCCAAATGTTGGAAACAAACGAGCAGACTTGTTTGTAAAAGGTGTCAGGAGTGGCAGCGTGTTTGGCTTACTTGAAGAGCTCTTGTCTGGAGATGGCTCTGTTGGTTAGAGGGTCGATGGCGTACACCTGCAGGTCTGATTTGGAGTAGTCTTCAAGTTCATAACCTTCTCCATGCCGCCGTGGGCCAATCGATTCCACTATCACTTTAGCACCAGGGATCTGATCTTGCACATAGCGCTCCAAAATACTGAAAAAAATATGGTATATGAAATGACTTTATCTTCCTCAAATGTTAAAATGAAAAATACACCAACTTAATTTCTAATAATTTTACTTTATATCTTAATAAACCAAACGTATCACTCTTTGCTAAACTTAAAGGGTGAATCTAATTTTTTTTCCCAAATTAAGACATATTTCATGAAGAATATATATATATATATATTTTTTTTTTTTTTGTTACATGATGACAATATTCACAA
This sequence comes from Gobio gobio, assembly GCF_949357685.1. NCBI lineage: Eukaryota > Metazoa > Chordata > Actinopteri > Cypriniformes > Gobionidae > Gobio > Gobio gobio. The sequence continues at coordinate 17,629,689 of NC_137111.1, read as the reverse complement.
AACTCAAAATGTTACTTTTGAGTTTTTTTTTATTTCTCATTTTTATCACTGATTTGCTTACATTAACAGTCATGAGAATGCACAAATGATCAATTTGTTCCCATGACTAATACAGTACGCCCGCACATTTTACAAATTTGTTCCATCATTTTAGTAAATCATTTAACCCGCCAAAGTGATTAGTAGAATTGACCGCTTCACACACCACTGCCGAAACCCACCTGCATTTGGCAGGTTGGCGAATGTTAATGTCAAGCCCTGGTGATATTACTTTTTCATATTAGGGTAATAGAGACACTTTTTTAAGGGGCAAATATACATGAGTGTGTGAGATTCATATAACTATAACACATTTGTAAAGCATACAGAACAGGTATGATTTTGCATAAATTGAATGAACAGCGTCTTTAGTTTGAAATATATACACCTGACTAGCATTAACCCCTAGAGGTCGGCTTGCTTTTTTTCTTATCAGTGTGAAAGAGACTCAAAATACTCCATCAAATTTGGTCATATAGGCAAGTGTTATACATCATTATAATCTGTCAAGTTTCTACTTTTATTTGTGTACACTCACAATAAAAACAAAAATGTTGTGCTTTTTGCAAAATAAAGAAAACAAAAATGACATGCAATCTGCTGCTGCTGATCATTCTCTCTCAATGAAGTCCATTCTGATACTTGTCAGAAAATGAAGTGTAACTTAGCGAATACTTGTCACACAATCATGAGACATGAGACAATGTCTAAAAAAACGTTAAATTGTCAGATTTTAAATAATGTAAATCAAATAGAAAACAAATATTCTCTGTTTATGTAATCTGTTTGAAAAGAGATGTCAGTCGTTCGCGAGTGCCTCATTATCTGCTAATGCGGCCACGCCCATGGAGAGCGCGTTCTATTCAAAGGCTAATTCCCCACATCCTCGCCCGCATCATCTCCAAAAAAGTCATCAAGTTTAGTGAGATTCATGTACTTTACATTTTTTTTGAGACACGGTGAGGAATAATCCTGGAATAGTTTACCTCAGAAGAAAAGCTGTTTAATTTTGAGGAGCAACGGATCCAGCCAAGGATTGTGAGGTAAGTTTATTCTGTTAGTGTCTGTGAATATTACACCGCAAAAGACTGTTTAAATATGAATCCTGCATGACTGGAGTAATGATGCTGAAAATTCAGTTTTACAGTTTTACAAATTGTAATAATATTTCACAATATTACAGTTTTTTTCAGTATTTTTGATCAAATAAATGCAGGCTTGAGACTTCTCTCAAAAACATAAAAATAGTAATGTGTCCAATCTTTTGACCGGTGCTGTATATAATTTAAATATAATACGCCTATACAAAAATGCATGATATCACAAAAATCATGTTTTCTGTTAAGAGTGGACATTATATAAAGGTTAATACAATTGTTACTATGATCCTGTTATCAGTATCTTCACAAATGTTTTTTTTTTTTTTTTATCTCACAGACTTGAGAATCATAGTGACCTGATACTGGGCCACATAGGACATTCTGCCTTTGGGTCTCACTTTATATTGTTATTCTAAATAAACTACAAAAATATATATTTATTTTGTCCTGTTTTGTCCTCATTCTTTCTTATAGTTCCCTCTCACATACCTGACTCAAAGGCTCATTCATTATGCTGCTCAGTATGAGTTCTTTTGTTCTCTCAGGTGTGAATCACAGCATTATTCGTGAACGTTCATGCCTCTTCGCAAATGGGCTTCGTAAACAAAAAGTGTCTAACAAAATTTAAATCAATAAATTGTTTTATGTGAATGAGTAGGTATGATGATTTTTACATAATCTTTAAGAAAAAAACTCCAGGCAACAACATCCATTAGTCAAAAGTCTTGTGGACACATATTTATTGTGTCGTGTTTGGCCTTATTTCAGTGACATACTTTTTTTTTTTTTTTACACGCATAAACGTTATAAAAAATACAAGCATGTACATACATGTTGCTCACATATTGTGGTAGCCCATTTTGTGCTGAATACAGTGTAATGACACTTTTGCCATTAATATATAAGCAACTGAAAAAAGTACAAATGTCAGAGCATGTCAAAACTTCTAAAGGGCCCCAAAACTGGCTCCAACCCTTAAGGGTTAATAAATCAATATTGTCTGTTATTATGATTATTCTGCAAACAACAGAGAAAAGTAGTTTTATTTTGCTCATTGGATTTTGCCATTCGAGCCCAATTCTGTGTTTTAACAATTTGGATGGCCATCTAAATCAAAGCAAGTGGGAAAACAAATACTGCTGAGACTGCAGGAAACACTTAAATGCCACTCAAGGCAGCCGGCAATGCAGAGAAACACATCAAGGGAGGGATTCTCACCTAATCAGCTGCTCTTTATTCTCCTCCACCACAGTGGGTGGCACATTAGAGACCACAACCTGCATGTCCAAGGCATTCACAACGGACACCTAGAAACCACACAGAATACAAAAAAAGATAGAAGATTTGATTCATGAGGCATAGTTTATATGCACAGGCTAAAACAATAGCTAAAACAAAATTATATTTTGATGATATTCAATCTGGATTTTTTTCTGAAATGGATTCTGAATAACCCAGCTTTAAAGGGATAATTTACATTTTTGGATGAACTATGTCATTAATCTCACATGTCGTTCCAAACCCATAAGACCTTCGTTCATCTTCAGATATTTTTTATGAAATCCAAGAACTCTCTGACCCCTCCATAGACAGCTATTTAATTAACACTTTCAAGGCCCAGAAAGGTAGTAGGAGACTGGCACAGGATAGAATGAAATTGTTGAATAAAGTCGTTATTTTTGTTTGTTTTTGCACACAAAAAGTATTCTAGTCGCTTCATAAAATTAAGGTTGAACCACTGGAGTCTACTATTTTAGTCAACTATTTTAACAACCTTTCTGGACATTGAAAGTGTTAATTAAAAAGCGGTCTATGGAGGGGTCAGAGAGCTCTCGGATTTCATAAAATATCTTAATTTGTGTTCCGAAGATGAACAAAGGTTTTTCAGGTTTGGAATGACATATGGGTGAGTAATTAATGACATCATTTTCATTTTTGGGTGAACTATCGCTTTAAAGTGCTGTTTGCAGTTGTAATGGTCTTTAATTCAATTGGTCAGTAACAGTGTAGCTGCCGGATGAATGCTTATAGAATAATTCTACTGCTGGTGGAAATCGAAAATGGCACAAACATTATGTTTAAAACCCTGAAACATTACAATTCTAAATCTCTCTTATTTTATTAGGCTTTCATTAGCTCTAGAGGTTTCTGGGAATTGCACAAGTCACTGGCTGCAACACTTCAGGAGATAAAACAGCATAAATAATTCAGCTGACACAAAAACATATATTCATTACTGCACTAAGTAGTGCACAAATAGCATTTGCACTTCTGCACGCAAACATTTAATGAAACATAACATATTTACCAAACCAAATCGACACTCCGGAGAGATATTTTCACTTAATAACAGATTGTTTGCAGATTGTTATGTGATTTAGACTCATTTTAAATTAATCCGTCAGTGATTTGAACCCCAAACATTAATTTTTCATAACCATGAAGGATGTGAGAAAATGTAATTTCTTAAAGCCTTGAGTGGGAACTCTCAGCTGTGCTTGAATAATCTTTTTACATGAATGCACAAAGTTTATAGGTCAAAGGTCGCGGGCACTCACCACCACATCAGCCCTGCTGCTCAGCCCCTGCCCATAGTTGTCCGTGGCGATGACCTGAAACTTGAAGTAGGCCCGACGCATGTTTCTGAACATGATGGCGCTCTTGATGATGCCAGTGTACGGCTCAATGACGAAACTGTCCTGCCCCTCTGGTGCGGGAAGGATGATCAGTCTGTAGGCCATCTTACTGTAGTTTCCCGTGTCGACATCTGTAGCCTGATACACATGAAGAAACATCTAGATCATTGAAATGAATATGGTTTTGATAAATTCACATTATTTGGTTATATAACTGGAATACTTTAAAGGCTTTGGGCCAGATTTATCAAACAGGGCAAATTAGCGTGAAACCGCTTTCCCATAATAGCGACGATGGGAGTGGAAACTTTTGCGGGTAATTTACTGACAATACGCATTTTATGGAACAGAGACACAGCAACTAATTTCTATAATGACCAATGCAATGTACCAAGAGTAGTGCAAATTAAAAGATAACGTAGCTTGGCAAACGACATGTTCGGATAACAAACTTCATCTGGCATTCCTAATAAATGAGCACAAGTGGAGAAAATTCTCTATGGTTCCTCCTGCTCGCAGCAAGCCATATCAAGCACAAAATAGGTTCCCTGCAGTCAATAATTTTATCCCTTAAAACTCATCTTTGATAATCAAAATGACATATTTAACCCCCCCCCCCTGTGAAAATACTTTCTTCATGCCTTAAAATAGTTTGAATGTAACTCTACACCTTTACTTCATTTAGTAGGCCTGTATGTAGATCCATGAGTATGCAAATTAGTAAACGCTATTACACAATGGCAAGTGGAAATATTGGTTTAATTCAGTCACATATGTTTGAAGCAGAAACTGATTCAGAAGAAGAAGAGGAAGAGTGAATTATACAGGGTCGTAATGGTAACGCATTTTATGTATCGCACTCTACAATGTCGGATAACAGTAATTGATATGACTAGTCTTTGGCTTGACTATGTGATCAAACAGCTAATAATGCGTTGCAAATGTTACATAAAAATGTTCTCAGAGTCAGACAGCTGCCTTCTAAAAGTATTTTACCTGCACATGGTTTGCCTAAAGCATTTTAAAACCGCCACATATGCATAAACAACATTAAAAACTTGATTTTCACAATAGGGAGTTTTTAAGACATCACTTTTTGGGGCGTTATATAATGGAGCAAATACTAGTTAATTGACTGCCGCAAACCTTCGTAAATCACGCTGCATGATTTATTAAAATACCCTCTTGCCATAACTTTTTCGCCTGAAAGGGAAACTAACATACCGGTATGCAATAAGCTCAGTTTATAATGACAAAAAGAATTTGCACTGGCACCAGCTGTTAGTATTTCTTAAATACAAAGTAATATGTTGACCAAACTATCCCTTGAAAAACCTTGGTGGCATAGAGAAATAAATACTCTGCTTCAGCGATGACCTAGAAATGTAATAATCCCCATATATCATCAGATTGTACGTCTTAATGCTTTTTATAGATGCTAAAAGACTCAATTTATGAGATAACGGTCACCTTGCGGGGGAGCACAGAGCCCAGTGGGTATTTTACAGGTGTCCATCACTTGTCTTCCACATTGTCAGAATGGAGAGAGAAGCTGTCTACGCACAGTTACTAAGATGTGGGGGGGAGTGAGTAGATTTGAACAGCGAGAGAGAGATTCTCTGGTGTTGACAGGTGTGTCATGATGTGAACAGCAAGTTCTTCTCTGTAAAAATGAAATATAATGTACTGCAGACACCAACACCTGCAGAACATATCCAACCCTGTGAATTAATAGCCGTCGTTCCAGTGTATTTTGCTAGTTTTGTGCTCAGCAAAAAGCTACCACAATCTCAATATCAAAACATAACAAATTGTAATTAATATCATGTTTTGTGGTAAATGCAATCTCAAATTAAGAGGCAAGTTTAAAGAAATTAAGAAATACAAATACACTACCACTTAAAATTTGGGGACACTAAATTTTTCAACTTAGCATCGAAATAAATCTAAATAATAAACTAAATTAACCATTTAAACTAAATTACTGATCGAATTATTGATCTAAAGCCCACACTGTCACTGTATGATAATTGAAATTAACTGATGACATCAGCGTTTTTTCCAGAATGGCTATACAGCTGAATAAAATTATGCTGCATTATTTTCCTGTTTAACACTGTAAAGCTGCTTTGAAACAATCTACATTGTTAAAAGCGCTATATAAATAAAGCTGACTTGACTTGACACATTAAATTGATCTGAAAATTCAGCTTTACCACATTTTAAAATATTACAATTGAAAACAGTAATTTTACTGTATTTTGTTATCAAATAAATGCAGTTCAAACTTATATGCTTATAAATTTCTGTGAAACAAAGAATACAAATTTCTGAAAAATCTTTGTCTCCATCCTGCATATTTTAAAGGTGACCTATTATGCAAAATTCACTTTTACCTTGTGTTTAAACATAAATGTGTGTTGGCAGTGTGTACACAACCACCCTATAATGGTAAAAATCCACCCACTTCTCTTTTTTTTTAATAAAAAAAAAATGCATAGGCCCCGCCCATGATTGCTGACAGACTCCGCCCTATTAGCACAGACCCTGCCCTGAGTGAGATGTACACAGTCCACCATGTTTATCTCCTCGTCAGCAGCATTCAAGTAAGACATTTATTTTTATTAAAGCTGCTTAGTTATTCAATTACAATTATTTTGTTGTTTGATTATATATTTGATTATTTCATTATATACATATTCAAAAGAATATTTAGCAGTAGGTACTGTATATTATGCTGCTTTGACTTTAACACACAGATCTAATATACACATGCAATTTATTTACTTGCTGTTTATGTTCACATACATAACAACCTGTGTTTGTGAACTTTGTGTGTTTTCGACATAACCATGACAGTTTAAGTGCAATAAGACGTGAAAGAGAACTTAGTTTAATACTCACTGGACGCGTTGTCTGACAGCCAGCTTTCTGTGCGTGTGCTTCAGTTGTGTGCGCTCAGAAAACCACATATCAGAAGTTTAGACGGATATGGCTTTAAAACGCATCGGGTAATAAACGTCCATGATGATGAAGACCTGTACCATTCTCCTGGCAATCGCCAAACCCAGACTCCATGGGTTTACCAGACAGAGAAGGGTGATTCGTCACACCAGAGAACATGTCTCCACTGCTCTAGAGTCCAGTGGCGGTGTGTTTTACACCACTGCTTCGGTCGCTTTGCATTGCACTTGGTGATGTAAGGCTTGGATGCAGCTGCTCGGCCATGGAAACCCATTCCATGGCCATATGGAATGGTGCTTGATTTTATACACCTTTGGCCATGATTAGAACACCTGAATTCAATGATTTGGATGGGTGTCCCAATACTTTTGGCAATATAGTGTAAGTTGTATGTTTCATGCTGCTAAGAGGACCAACGTCCACATATAAAGAGTTTCAGGAGAGACAACTGCATTTAAATGCAGAGTGAATATGCTGAAATATCCCTGATATAATATTATGACAATATAGGCTCATTTGGCTCTATGTTCTTTTAATTTATGGAGACATCTAAGTGTCAGTATATAGCCTATTTACTGTATGCACATTTGTTCAAAATAGCCTGCAGATTGTTCACATATAGGCCAAATTTTTATATTGTTTACACAACGTTTACACAATCTTTTTTTCTGTTAAATATTACCATGGTGCACATCTATTTTTCTTAAATGCATCAACTTAGAATGTATAATGTTGTTTTGATTTCTTGTGTTACATGAGAAAATATATATATTTTTTGTCTACCTGATGTAGATTTAATGTGGGTGCAGTTCGGGTCTCGGTCTTTATGTCAAACGGGTCAGGTACGGAATTAAATTAGTGCTGCGGTCAGATAACAGGTTGGGTGTTCTGTTAAGTACTGTGTATGTGTGGGGCAGGTGCGGGTTTACCAAGCAGGACCCGTGCAGGACTCTGGGCGGGGTTGCTGCCAGACTTAGAGAGTTGTGTGTATCTGGAATATCTGAAACAATTGTATTTAGCTTCTAAAATGCCCAGATATTGTAGTTATTGTAATAACAATAATTACATTACATTAATCTATTGCATAAACTATCACTGTACCTATGCAAATTACTGTATCTATGCACCAATATGTTAGCAGCAGATCCTTTATGTCCTGTAAGTCGGTGTGGGGGGTAGGGCTCCATGGATCAGACTTGTTTGTTCAGCACATCCCACAGATGCTCGATTGGATCTTTTTAGTAGGAGGCATGGGTTCTTTCCTTTATATCCATTACTGTCATGTCATTATATTATGTTTTGTGCAATAAAAAATTATATATATTTAAAAATAAAAAATAAGAACTGTTTTTATGTTAACCTTTTTTTGATCACTACAAAATGCCATTGGAAAACACATGAACAGTCTTCAAAATGTTTTCCTTTTGTGGTCTGCACAATGGCCAATAATAGCGTGAGCAAATAATGACAATTTTTATTTTGTCACTGCAAATGTCTACTTGCCTGGCTTCAGCAAATCATTTAGGACTACTGAGTAAGCATTATGAAACCTCATTAATATTCAGCCAAAGGTTTGTATTGTGGCCCCATGACATTTCAGATTGTTCCTTCACCTCTGCAGAGGAATAAATAACACATAACATATGCACATATACTCACCACAACTTTCAGTACTGTGGTGAAGGTCTTAGTATCTTCAGTCACACCTCCGATGTAAAGAGACCTTGTGAAGACAGGTGGATGATCGTTCTCATCTTGAACGTCGATGAATACCTTAGCTGTGTTTGCTGGTTATATTTAAAAAACACACACAGGAGAAACAGACCTTAGTTTATGGAACTATAAGCCCTATTTGTCACAGTTAAAACAAAAAGGCAGTGTTAATGTAAACACACACACAGCAGCTGCAACCCTCTCCACACTGTGGCAGACATGAGAAATATGCTCTGTCAGAAAGCATTTGTCTTCTGCTGCACTAAACGACAATATATAAAGTCATCCGAGTAGATCTACGCACACACACAGGGGAAATCGCAGATGAAAAGCTGTATATCATAGCTCAATAAGAAAGAAAAGAGAGAAATGAAGAAAAGAAAAGCAGGAGGGTAAGCGAGAGAGAGAATGTGTGCCAATACTGTTATGTAACAAAATGTATATCAAAGAGAAAACAAGACACATGGCAGGACAAATGCACACACACACACACACACACACACACACACACACACACACACACACACACACATACACTCACTCTTGAATATGTGGTTTATGCGGACTCTCCATAGGTGTAATGTCTTTTATACTGTACAAACTGTATATTCTATCCCCCTACCACTAACCCTACCCCTAAACCTACCCAGCACAAAACCTTTTGCTATTTTAGATTTTCAAAAAAGATCATTCTGTATGATTTATAAGCTTGTTTCCTCATGGGGACCAATAAATGTCCCTACAAGGTCAACATTTACTGGTATACACACACACACACACACACACACACACACACACACACACACACACACACACACACACACACACACACACACACACACACACACACACACACACACACACACACACACACACACACACACACACACACACACACACACACACACACAACACACACAAACACACACACACAAACACACACAAACACACTGGCTCTCTCTCATATATGTGATGTGTACAGTGTGTCATATCAGAGGCCTGTGATGTGCTCACTGAACTTTTAAGTCAACATGAAATGGAGTTTGCAACCCATTTAATTTCTGTAATGTGGCTTATTACTGAATGAATATTCAATGAGAAACAATAAAAAAAAATAGGATGGGACTTTTTTCACTCATTGGAGTTTGACTGAATCATGAAATGTGGTCCTGATTGCAAGTTTGCAATTGGCAGATGAAACTACTAATCTCCTGAAACACATGTAACACTTTACAATGAGGTCCCAATGAATGCATTAACCACTATTGACAATAAGCAATATATTTGCTACAGTATTTATTAATATTTGTTAACATTAGTTAATGATACAACTGTTCAATGTTAGTTCATGTTAGCTCAGGTCTAATGAAGGAATATGAAAAGATACAGCTTTTGATTTTAATAATGTATTAGTAAAAGCTGAGATTACATTGAACTGTTCAAAGTAAGACCACAAATCTGTATTAAATAAGTAAATAGAGCCAATTTTAATTTCACGACTTTATGCACAAATAAGCCACTAATCTTAAGGTTTATGTTCAGCGTCATTGTGTTTTCATTCATGTGCCAGTGTTTTCTCCTGTGTGATTCTCTGTGCAGATTAAATAATTTATATTTAAGTACCTGTGTCAAGTATTTTGGATTGGACCATATATACCTGACATATGTAATTAATTAAAAATGCTTTATGAAGAATGAATTGTAATTTAATGTATATGTGTGTGTGTGTGTGTGTGTGTGTGTGTGTGTGTGTGTGTGTGTGTGTGTGTGTGTGTGTGTGTGTGTGTGTGTGTGTGTGTGTGTGTGTGTGTGTATCTTAAAGTGACCTGAGGTGTATTCTGCTCTCATCCTTTAGCACATGTCTATGAAGTTTTAATTAAGTACTGGAGGAAGATCAAACCTCTCACAGGACGAGGGAGATGAGCTTTGCTCTGTCTGTCTGACCTGTCTATCTCTCATTCTTAATAAACTGTATGAGTTCTACACTGATAGAGCTCTCCAAATACTCCTGCTCTAACTGAGATACATGACATACATCAAAGCACGAACCCATTAGGGTTATGCAGTGATATGCCCATAATTAAAGGGTGTGGATTTTTGTATTGCTGTTGTCATCATTTTAGAATAAACACATACATACTATAGTAAAATATATTTAACTGATTATCATTTCCTAAATACTGTAGGCTAGGCTCTTTATGGCTGTCAAGCAATGTTAAATATAGAAATAATGTAAATTAGTATCATGAAAATGATTTCACCAACAAATATATTCTACAGAGTGAAATATATACACGCATACATATCAAACACACACACACACACACACACACACATATACATATATATATATATATATATATACATAACACAGATTAGGCATAACATTATATCCTAATATTGTGTTGGTCCCCCTTTTGCTGCCAAAACAGACCTGACCTGTCAAGACACGGAGTCCACTAGACTCCTGAAGGTGTGCTGTGGTATCTGGAACCAAGATCTTAGCAGCAGATCCTTTAAGTCCTGTAAGTTGCGAGGTGGGGCCTCCATGGATCGGACTTGTTTGTTCAGCACATCCCACAGATGCTCGATTGGATTGAGATCTGGGGAGTTTGGAGGCCAATTCAACACCTCAAACTCGTTGTTGTGCTCCTCAAACCATTCCTGAACCATTTTTGCTTTGTGGCAGGGCGCATTATCCTGCTGAAAGAGGCCACAAGCCACCGGGAATACCATTTCCATAAAGGGTATACATGGGTCTGCAACAATGCTTAGGTAGGTGGTACATGTCAAAGTAACATCCACATGGATGGCAGGACCCAAGGTTTTCCAGCAAAACATTGCCCAAAGCATCACACTGCCTCCGTCGGCTTGCCTTCTTCCCATAGTGCATCCTGGTGCCATGTGTTCTCCAGGTAACGATGCACACGCACCCGGCCATCCAAGTGATGTAAAAGAAAACGTGATTCATCAGACCAGGCCACCTTCTTCCATTGCTCCATGGTCAAATGCTCACGAGTCCACTGTTGGCGCTTTTGGTGGTGGACAGGGGTCAGCATGGGCACCCAGACTGGTATGTGGCTGTGAAGACCCATACGCAACAAACTGTGATGCACTGTGTATTCTGACACCTTTCTATCAGAACCAGCATTAACTTCTTGAGCAATTTGAGCTAAAGTAGCTTGTCTGTTTGATAGGACCACACGGGCCAACCTTCGTGCATCAATGAGCCTTGGGCGCCCATGACCCTGTTCCTTCCTTGGACCACTTTTGATAGATACTGACCACTGCAGACCGGGAACACCTCACAAGAGCTGCAGTTTTGGAGATGCTCTGACCCAGTTGTCTACGCTTGCCCATTTTTCCTGCTTCTAACACATCAACTTTGAGGACAAAAAGTTCACTTGCTGCCTAATATATCCCACTCACTAACAGGTGTCGTGATGAAGAGATAATCAGTGTCATTCACTTCACCTGTCAGTGGTCAAAATTTTATGCCTGATTGGTGTATATGGGTGTCTGTAAAAGCTTAGTCTCATGAAGAAAAAAAAGAAATCCTGCAAAAATTATTTACAAAAATAAATAAACAAATAATTAATTAAAATAAATAATAATGAATTATCACATTGTTATTACTGAAATGTGATAGTGATACCCATTACTGTAATTCAGAATTTTTTCACTGTATAACAGTAAATAAATTATTGTAATGCAATATTTTTAATAAAACATTTATTTAAGGAACTTTTTAAATAAATAAAAATTTAATAAATAATAATTTAAATAATGTATTATTTTGTGCCACATTAAAATAATTGTATAATGAGAATATGGGGGGGGGGGGGGTGCTTAATTGTAATGAAAATAATGTCACAATGCAAAAAAAATATTAGTGGTCCTAAAAATTTGATTAAAATCTTTTTTTTTAATTTCACTTAAAATACAAAAGAAAGAAATAAGACATGCTCTTGAAAGATTTTGTGAGATTCACCAGAATATAGAGCATCTCTCTTTAGAATTTCATTTGAAATGTGTGGTCATACACTATTCAATACATAGACTTTTCATATCTGTCATTTCCTTCACTATAAAGCTGTAAGATCTCCCCCCAAAAAATTGTTGGGAATATGTGCTGTAGTGTTGTTCTTACTTTTGGAGGGAACGCGTAGGTTGGCAAGGATGATGTCGAGGGAATCGGCCTGCACCCGGAGCACATAACTGGTCAGTTTCTCGTAGTCCAGAGATTTATTCGTGTACAGGACCCCAGTGCTGTTATTGACTGTGAACACACCTGCAAACACAAACTGATCAGAGAACAGTTCACAGTGCCTTCTACACCAATGATAAGCGCTCAGGCAACTAGAAATTCACGGTTGTATTTTTTTTCTTCACAAATCATCTGCAGTCCACCAGAACCACAAACAATATTTGCTTGTTGGTTCCAGTTAGTTCTAAACTTTATTCAAAATTTAAGATGAATTTGACCAAATTTATTGAAGAACCACATGTTTGCCTACAGGTAACTCACCTCCATCATTTCCGCCCACTATGGAATAAAAGACGGTGGTGTTGACAGCTACGGCCAGAATCAATCCAACAGCCGTCCCGACAGGAGCGTTCTCACTCACCGGACTAAACCTGCACAACACAGCAGAATTAAACCAGAGCAAATGACACAACTTCATTCAGCATTTAAACAACACACAGCTGAGGGCAGTGGAGAAACGTCATACATATAGCATACATACAGAGCAGTTTAATTGGCCCTTAACCCCCACAAAAAACTGACAGAAAGTGCAGAAAGAAGAGAAAAACATTGCTTTAAGAGGTGAAGAGAGTTTAATTACTGCATTCAAAAGCCGCATAAATCACGGGTCTAAAGAAATATCGATTTCTAAAGCTTTTGTCTACGACATCAGGTCATCTCTGAGGGCAGTGATTCTCAACTTGAAGGGTCAAAGGTCTGTTCTGATGAAAACAAGGTTAAACACAAATGATAAAATGTTAAAGCTTAAATTCTAAACTATCATTCATAGTTCGGTTGGTAAAAAAAACAACTTTTAATGACTTTCCATATCTTTTGTTATTGATGTCAAAGGCTGGACATAAATGTGTCAATTGATGGTTCTCACGGTGTGTCTCACAGTGACAGACACCTGATTCTTGAGATTTTAATATTCATGTATATGCTGTCCATCAAAATTGCTGGTAAATAAATGTATCTCGCTCACTGAGTCTGTAAAAATTGGTCATACATTTGACCAGGGGCCAGTTGCATAAACTTAGCCATTATGTTTAGACTGTGTCTTAAGAACTAATTTGACACACTAGTAATTAGTCAAGAGGTAATCAGTCTTACTTTTCTGATTCAGATTAGACCAATCTAACTTTTTATGTTTCTTCAACAGTCTTGAAGAAAAAAATAGACGACTAACTTTTAAGACTAGTCTAAGCAGTTTATGCAACCGGCCCTGATTTTATGGTCTTTCTGTGTCCAACTTAGAGATGTTAGATATTGGTATTTCTGACCATTGTTCAATAATATTTGAATCTGTGTCTACATGTCCCCGCCCTACATTTTGAGCCCTTGCATAACTCCTGGTCCATTCACTCGTCTACTGACAATATTTTTCAGAATTTTATCTACAGCATTTCACAGATGATGTCTTAGCTGGACTCGACACTGAATCACTGGTTGACGTTTTTAATAAATCTTGTACTTTCACACTTGATAATGTTGCTCCACTTAAGCTTAGGAGGACTAAGGGTGTTGCACAGCCTTGGTTAAACAAAGTTACTTGCGCTCTCAGAATAGAGTGCAGAAAAGCTGAGCATAAGCTTCAGGTCTCTTGACATCTTAAAGGAATGCTTAAACTATCAGAGAGCTGTAAAAGAAGGTAAAGCCAAGTTTTCTTGGCTCTACATTAATCTCTGATAATGCAATTCGCCCAAAAGTTGTGTTCAATACAATTGATTATGTTTCAAACTCAACCAAAGATGCTGTTCTGGACATCACCCAAGAGAACTGTGAAACATTTTAAAACTTCTTTACTCATAAAAATGAGCAGATTAAAGGTGGGATTGTACCTAGTCCTTTAGATCAACCATTAATTCCTCCCCTGTCCAGCTCGCTAACTCACTTTGAACCAGTTACATCAGAACAATTAGCAGATGTAGTCTTCAAAATGAAGTGTTCCAGCTATAAACTGGATATTCTTTCTCCACGCCTTTTTAAAGAAGTTTTTATGACAGTCCCAGTGTGACTGCTATAATTAACAGCTCATTAGCAAGTGGAGATGTTTCAAGCAGTTTTAAACACACAAGTCTAAAAAAAAAAAAAAAGTTGTGATTTGGCAATACACGACAACTACAGAATGATCTCCAAACTGCCTTTTATGCCAAAGATTCTGGAGATAAATGCATTTAAAATTTTAGATACATTTCAGTCTGCACAGCACTGAATCTGCATTATTTAAGACCATTAATAATATTTTACTCTTCATGGACTCAGGTTCACCTGTCATCCTAGTTTTATTAGATATCAGTGCTGCGTTCGATACAGTTAACCATAATGTTCTTCTCAATCTTCTAGAATGTATGGTGGGCACCCAGAGGACGACCCTCGAGTGGTTTTCCTCCTGTCTAAAACAAAGGACGTTCTCTGTGAATAGGCAACTTCTCTTCTAATTTGGCTCAGCTACAATGTGGTGTCCCTTAAGGGTCAATCTTAGGACCCTTGTTATTTTCAGCATACATGCTTACGCCGAGCTTCATTTTTCAGAAATACAGCATATCTTAACATTGTTATGCTGACGATTCACAGTTTTATTTGTTTCCCAGTGAGTGTAGACAGATCTGAGCATGCTCTGAATTGCTTCAAAGATATTAAACATTGGCTAGCAAATAATTTCTTACAATTAAATGAGAGCAAAACCAAAGTCTGGATCTTAAGTTCCTCTTTGTCCTCCTAGCTGCCCAGTTAGCTTTGTTGTCGTCAAACATACAAGATCATGTGAGGGGTCTCGGTGTGATTAGTGACTCATCATTACTTTAATTATCAGATCATTGCTGTTGTCAAGAGTAGTTTACTACCCGAGATAGATTGCTAAAATAAAACATTTTCTTTCCCATATTGACTTGTAAATTGCGATCCACTTAATTATTTAATCAAGTTTAGACTATTGTACAAACTGCATTATCCCATCTACAGCTTGTCCAAAACGCAGCAGCCAGCCTTTTAATCGGGTTAAGAAAGAGGTATCACATTTCCCCAGTTTTAGCATATCATACATGGATTAAAAGTGGCAAAAAAGACTTTTACATTGTTACAAAGATTCATACTTCAATTTAATGCCGTTCTTTTGAACAAAAAATAGATCATGGTTTTCACAAAATATTAAGCAGCACAACTGTTTTCAATATTAATAATAATAAGAATTTTTTCTTGAGTAGAAAATCAGCATATTAGAATGATTTCTTAGGGATCATGTGACAACTGGAGTAATGATGCTGAAATTTCTGCTTTGCCCATCACTAATATTATTACTAATATTATTGCTGTCAATCTTTCTTAAGTTATGAAAAAATGACTATAGTGTGGCTTTAGTGTGAGACAAAGCTCCTGTTAAAGGTCCCATGGCATGACATTTTCATTTTATGAGGTTTTTCAACATTAATATGAGTTCCCCTAGCCTGAATATTGTCCCCAAGTGGCTAGAAATGTTGATCGGTGTAAACTGAGTTCTGGCTGTCTTTCTCTGCCTTTGAGAAAATGACAGCTAAGACAAGCTGATCTTGAATTTTCCTGTTATGACGTCATAACAGGAACGGTTACCTCCCTTTCCTCCGCCCAGAGAATTTGGCACGCCCATGCGAGCGCCATATTTGTTTGTCCTCGAGAGATCATGGCTTGTGAACGAGTGAATGCTGGCAGTTTCTCAGTGTTTGGATGTACAAATGAAAACAGAAGTCTTTTTTCAGTACCTTCTGATCTGTGATCAGTGATTTCTGATGTGTAGCTAATTATTCAAGTTCACACAGAACTTTATTATTCGTGCTGCGGCTTCTCTCTCTCCGGACAGAACGGTGTTTTCTATCTTGCGAGTCAGTGTTTTTGTACATCCTCGTCGCGTCTATCTGTTCTAAAATGTGCATACAGTCGTGAGTTTCTGCTCAACATCGGCAGAGCCACATCTTTAGAGATAAACCTCATGCACGCCGAAGCTCAGGCTGCACTGACCGGTCGGCCTTCAACATCACCGACCCCCAGTACTGCATCTGGCCCACAGCGGAGGCACCATACGCGGCGCGAGATTAAGCAGAAGGGGGGTAAGCGCGGGGTATCCGGGCTAGGCTAGCCAGCTATCCCCACAATAAACTGGATTACATTCGATTACTGCACTGTTGTGTCTTTGTTTGCGCTGTGTACTCAATGCGTGTCACTGACGCTTTTCATATGATAGGAAAATATCTAAAAATAATGCTATAATCAACACTTACTCGTAACTTGTTCATCTCGACAGCTGTAATGGTGCATTACATGTGTTACAAAGTTGGTAGAATAAGGAGGAAGACGGGCTCGGCGTGACTGGAACTCGTGTTTATTCAGAACTCTCAGATACAAACAAAATAAACTTGCGCTGACAGCACAGCGTTCTCACAACTCAGTAGTTACAATATAACTTTGTTAGCAATCGCTCCGTCTCTGGTCCACTAGATGTGTCTGGTTCGTGAACGAATCGTTCTTTTGAACCGGTTCTTTTTAGTGAACCGGTCAAACCAGTTCACCAATTCGGACTGAATCGTTCTAAACGGTTCGCGTCTCGAGTCAGTGCTGATCCATCATTTACTAAAGTTACTAACTTTTTGACATGAGTGACAGTCCCTCCGACTAGAAATAAACGAATAACCTGAAGTATATGCTAGTAACTACAACAGTTCGCTGAACTGTGACGTGCTGAGAGAACTGATGAGAAGTGACATCCGTCTCTCTGGCAGGCTTGTGCCTCATAGACCTCGTTAAACCACGCCCCCTCCGCTACAAGCTCTAATACTCATTTCAAATGCAAAGATGTCAGCCAATCACAACAGTGCGGTTTTACTGAAGTCTCACAGCAGACACGCCCCTTGATTTAGCCAAAGGGCAAACATCAGTATAGAAAAAATGCCTTTTATTTCTAAATGATGACATTTTATAATTTAAAAATCATACTAACAATATAAGTACACCTCAGAATACATTATAAAATAAAATAAAAAAATCCATGCCATGGGACCTTTAAATGCGGGGGAAATGACAAAAAAAGGACGTTTATCTGAATTAACTGCCACAGTTCTTGTATTCCTCTCACAGATGTTATGAAAGTCTCTGTGCTTTCTCAAACAGGAGAGGACCACACGCCAGCCATCAGAAGTGGGTGGGCAAGGCACTCGTGTCTCTATTGTCCAACAGTCAAAATACAGCCATCACCGTGAGATCTTGACAAAGAGCTGCTGACTGCCTGGGTTTCTCAGCACCATAAACGGGGTGAAGCGCTTTGCTCTGTCTCTGAGACAATAGGGCACTGCAGCAGTCAACTGATACACTGACAGCGAGGAGCCGAGGTCACGCTGAAATCTCAGCGATGCTCAGCTTCATGCTGGTTACCATGGGGATCACAGAGGACAGAAATAGCCAGAACCTCATCGCAGGAGTGAGAAAACACAAAGAGGAGCATCTTTTAATGGAAATGAGTTACTGCAACACTCTCACATACAATAACTTGTATTTATATAAAGCAGCACATCTGTAATCTTCTCATTGTCATGCTCTCATTGCATTTACATATAGCCACATAATCACACAATCCATTTAGCTTTACTACATATATTTGTAAAGTGGGATTTTTGGCAAATGCAGGTTAACTTGTGTGTTAACAGTGGAAGTGAGTCAAATCTTCACTATTTGGGTTCTTTATATTCACACTATATTAGGAACACCTTGCTAGTACCGGGTTGGACTTGCCTTAATTCTTCATGGCATATATATTCAACAAGGTTATGGAAACATCCCTCAGAGATTTTGGTCCATATCGACATGATAGCATCACACAGTTGCTGCAGATACACATCCATGATGTAAATCTCCTGTTCCATCACATACCAAAGGTGCTTTATTGGATTGAGATCTGGTGACTGTGGAGAGTGTAGTGAACTCATTGTCATGTTCAAGAAACCAGTTTGAATTGATTTGAGCTTTGTGACACGGCATGCTATCCTGCTGGAAGTAGCCATCAGAATTACTGTGATCACTGTGATCATGGTCAGCAACATTGGTACCAAGTGGCCCAAAGTGTGGCAAGAAAATATCCCCCACACCATTACACCAACAGCACCAGTCTTCTTCTTCTTTTCCTTTCGGCTGTTCCCTTCAGGGGTCGCCACAGCGAATCATCTGCCTCCATCTAGCCCTATGCCCTGCATCCTCTTCTCTCAGACCAACAACCTTCATGTCCTCCTTCACTACATCCATAAACCTCCTCTTTGGTCTTCCTCTCGACCTCCTGCCGGGCAGCTCTAACCTCAGCATCCTTTTACCAATATATTTACTCTCCCTCCTCTGAACATGTCCAAACCATCTCAACCTGGCCTCTCTAACTTTATCTCCAAAACATCTCACATGTGCTGTCCCTCGGATGTACTCATTCCTGATCCTATCCATCCTCGTCACTCCCAAAGAGAACCTCAACATCTTCAGCTCTGCTACCTCTAGCTCTTCCTCCTGTCTTTTCCTCAGTCTCCAAACCATACAACACCAACAGCACCAGCCTGAACTCTTGATACAAGGCAGGATGGATCCATGCTTTCATGTTGTTTACGCCAAATTCTGACCCTACCATCTGAATGTTGCGGCAGAACTCGAGACTCAGAGCAGGAAAACGTTTTTCCAATTGTCTATTGTGTGGTCTTCTGCTGCTGTAGCTCATCTGCTTCAAGGTTGGACGCGTTGTGCGTTAAGAGATGCTCTTCTGCAGACCTTAGTTGTAAAGAGTGGTTATTTGAGTTACTTGCCTTTCTATCAGCTTGAACCAGTCTGGCAATTCTCCTCTGACCCAGATTCAACAGAGACATTTTTTGTCACCAGAACTGCCCCTCACTGGATATTTTTTATTCTCTGTAAACTCTGATGGTTGTGCAGTTTCTGAAATACTCAGACCAGCTCGTCTGGCACCAACAACCATGTCCCGTTCAAAGTCACTAAATCACCTTTCTTCCCTATTCAAATGCTCAGTGTGAACTTCAACAGATCTTGACTACATGCCTAAATGCATTGAGTTGAAGTTGAAGATAGTTTTGCACCGTAACAGATGAGTTTAACTTTATGGAAATGATTTGAGACACCACATGAAGTGAAATAATGACAAATTATGTTTGGGAAACCATGATGGGATTGTAGCAATCTGAGTGACTTTGATTCATGCATGTTCATGCATTATGCATACTACAATTTTTGTACAAACACTTTCCAGAATGTTCACTTTTAGCAGCAAGGAGATAGATTCAGTGTCAAATTAGATTGACATGTCATTGCTACCGATAAAACATCCCATTTGTGTTGCGATCAAATCAAAAGCAATGGGTTATTGATGGATTGCACAACTGCTCAATGCTTTAGATTGGATAACAACACAAATGCGATCAGATTAACACACCAGTAACTCTTGAGGCAGCCAGCAGTAGAAACACCCACCAGCAATTCAACCACTTTTCAACCTCTATAATAAAATCAATGTGCGTATGAACAGTTCATCAGAGCTCATTAACAGTGAATTAAAGCAGCAATAACTCTGCATCAACAATCAATGACACAAAAGAAGAAGATCTAGCTAGTCATTTCTACATTCCTCAATTTGACACGGAAAGAGCATTTATGAACCCATGCATGTGAGTCTTTGGCAATTCACACCCAAGGTGTGTTGTAATCTTTCTGACAGTGTCCTCTGTGAACTGTTAGAAATCCACAAAAATCCACAAAATCATCTTTTCTGAAAATGCTTACACAACATATCAGAAATTTGAGTGCTAATTTAGACTTTAGACATTCAGTATCATAAGCAGTTCATCTCATGAACTGTGTTAATTATGTAAGGAATAATTGCAATCAGCCAGTCATTACTGAAAAATAAACCCAACGGGGAGATCAGACCCTTACGTGGAGCGGAGCAGAATGAAGCCGTTGGCTACTCAGAATCAAGTATTCCAGAGAGCTGTGCACATAATAAAAGTTATAACAGTACTAATCTTCAAGCGGCACATAATGGACATTCAGAAACACTAGACAATGTGAAATCAAATGATAATGTGTCTGTACAACTGCCCAAAAAAACAAAGCTTGCAAACATCTAGGGGTAAGCTGTATTGGTTCTTACTTGAACTTTCCTTTGTGCCAGGAGAAATTATGTAAAACTAATACACTTTATTATATCTTATGATGCCTGCTATCAACTGAAATTAGAAGGAAGTATCTATTAACTCTTTCCCTGCCATTGACGAAATTGTCCAACAATCCATGTTTTCACTGTTATAAGGTAGGTGGCACTATTACGCATCTTCTGAATGAGTACAGAATCTCCGGATCAAAACACAGGATAAGAAGCAGAAACAAACGATTCTGCTTATCGATTCCGATTCCTATCGATTCATAATTTTGATTCCAATAAGGTAAAAAACAACAACAACACCTTAGATATCTTTCACATTTATTCTTATTGCTAAATATTTCAATGCAGCTGAATACCATGAACACAAATCAACAGGCTAAAGAGCACCTGCACAAGGAACTTTTGCATATGGTTTAAATATACCATAGTAAAACAACTACTAATATACATTTCAAGCATATTAAAGACAAGTAAACATATTTTATATTTTCTTTTCAACTGTCTTAAGACATAACTGAGACATATTTTTGTGTTTATTTGTCTGTTCGTGTGCCTGAAGACAGTTCATTATCACACATTATTCACTATGAAAAGCCACTTTGTGCTCGTGTGTGTGTGCGTCTGCAGTCCTCTTTGCGCTCAAATGGTTTAAAATCACATTAAAATCACCTTTTCTCTGCGCAAGTTTTGGACGTGAAACAGAGTGCAAGTCTTATGAGCTTTAATGGTTTACAATGACATTCAAATACACACACAGAAACCGATAAGCGGAATCAACGTTTTTTTATTGAATCACCGGCTCTGGGAAATTTGGAACAGGTTCTAAAATGGAACCTGTTCTCGATACCCATCCCTATCTGTAAGTTAATGCAATCATCAATCATTAAACAGCATATAAATCAAAACTGCCTAAGTTACTGAATTAAATGTCTAACCCAGGAAGAAGTACAGGACTGTGCAAGATGTGGGGGTGTTGATGGACATGATCTATTAAATCTACTTGATCTATATTTTGATTATCGTTATAAATCGCAAAATTGCAATTTTTTCAGCTTTATGTACAAAATGTTGCTTTTTTCTTATTAAACTTAAATATAATAAAATATCCCCTACATACAGTATTTATAACTCTCACACACCCAACTTTAGAGCTAAAGAGAAAACAATTGCATTAAGTAGAGCAAAATGTCAATTGGCCTGTTGCAATAAACAATAAAAGACATGAGGAAACGTATAACAGATTTTTATTTCTTTGTATTTGTTTCTTTAGGCTGAATAAAGATTTTAGATTTTCTTTGTTCTCATTCCCTTCATCTCACACACCCACAGACATGCAAATACACACAACTAATGCATGAATAATAACATTTTATGAATCTCAAACATGTCCAGGTCACAGTTCACCCCAAAATCAAAAGAAAATAAGAATAATATGCATAACAACATATTTAGCATATATATATATATATATATATATATATATATATATATATATATATATATATATATATATATATATATTTAGCATATATATATATATATATATATATATATATATATATATATATATATATATATATATATATATATATATATATATATATATATATATGTTTTTTTTTCTATTCTCTATTTCTATTTTTTTCTATTTCTATTCTCTTGACTGTAATACAGTATTTTTGTGTATTAACATCAATGTATTTTTTTTCAAGGAATGAGAATAGGATAATTTTGCTTTACGATGATGAGAAATGAGAGGGATGACTCTAAATGTCAAGACAATGTTACAGTGTAAAAAAAAAATTATCATGCTGAAAACATAATTTTTGTCTTTGTTTTGAGGTGAAATATGACCCAGACATGTTCTTGACAGCTTTTGTGAGATTCATCCAGTGTGTTTGAAAGCGTAGAGGTGTCAATGTGACAGAAGCCCTGGGCAAAGCACACGATGATGAAGACAAGACGTGACAACAGAAGACTTCTCTGCAGTACGCACTTGTGTGTGTGTATCACTTGCTAGTAAACAAGACTTATTAAACCAACCTTAAGTATGTATGAACTTGTCCTCAGGGATGTTAGTTAGGCAATACAAATACCCGCCAAAATATTCATTCTGCAAAACACCTTGTGTTGCGATTCCTGTATATTCCTAATGGATCTGAGCCTACCATGATAAAAAATGTAGTGTGAATGTTTTAATGATCAAATCGGTCTACAGCTCTAAACATCAAGCAGTCAAATAACTGGATTTGATAAACAATACATGACAGGGCTACAGGCATCCAAAACAGCACTTTTTCCTTCATTGTAAAAAATACTGAATGTATGCGAGAGATTCATAAGTCTTCATTTAACCCGTTTTAATCCACTCTGCTTTAATCAGATCTCCAGAGTGTTCCAGCTGCAGTCCATGGCATAATGAGGTCTACAGAGAAACGCTGCATGCTCTCTATAGCTCATGCCATTAGAGCTTCTTGTGAAGTGTTCTCTCTGGCCCAATGCTTCAGTCAACACACAGCCCCCTTTAAACGCTATGCTCCCTCAGAATGGACTTCAGACTGCATAAAATTACAGTTGAATGGGCTAAAAAACTCAAACCCTACCGCTGGAAAGAGACAAAATACAACTTTATTATCTTTTCAACTGTCACTATTCTTACAAAACGTCCTTTTTGGAAAAATATTACACAAAAATTCTCACATCGCAAAAATGTTAAAAAAGTTTAAGGACCCCGCTGTGTGAAAATCAAGTTTTTAATGTTGTTTATGTCTGTGGTGTTTTTAACGCTTTAAAACAACCATTGTACAAATTCATCAGTTACATGAATTGCTGAGTATTTTCTCCTCAAAACTGCAGTGTACCCAAAATAGACGTGCTTTGAAACCGTTTCCTACCGTCACAAACAAGTAACCAATCCAGTCAACATGCAGGGTGGGGCTTTTCCACAGTGAGCACAAGAACAACTTTAAAGGGTTAGTTCACCCAAAAATGAAAATTATCCCATAATTTACTCATCCTCAAGCCGTCCTATGTGTACAGTATATTAATTTCTTCTTTCGGATATTAAAAAAGATCCAGGCTCTTCCAAGCTTTATGATGGGAGTGAATGGTACCTTAGATTTTGAAGCCTAAACATAGTGCACTCGTGTACGGCCATTACCGGAAGCCAGTGATTATACTTTATAAAGTTATAAATATTGATATTTTTCCTTACAAAAACGCGTCGCATCGCGTCTTTATTAACCTCCTGGTGCCGTATGGATTACTTTTATGATGGATGGATGTGCTTTTTGGGGCTTCAAAATCGAAATACCATTCACTGCCACTTTAAAGCGTGGAAGAGCCAGGATATTTTTTTAATAAACCTCCGATTGTGTTTGACTGAAAGAAGAACGTCATTTACACTTAGGATGGCTTGAGGGTGAGTAAATCATGGGATAATTTTCATTTTTGGGTGAACTACTACCCCTTTAAGAAATTGAGTACATATGGTAATATAGCGGATGGTTTATGTATATGATGTATATTACGATGTTATGATGAATTATATGGCTTTCTCCACTGACTATGATGTTCAAAACCTTTTTAAGGATACTAATTTTTAGAGGGCAGCTGTCTGACTCTTGAGATGGCGAATGGGAGCATGTTTTGTGTAACATTAGTTTGATAACGTAGTCAAGCCAAAGGCTAGTCATATCAATTACTGTTATGTGTCCGTCATTGTAGAGAGTGATACATAAACTGCATTACCATTCTGATACATCGACTTGTAGACGACCCTGTATAATTCACTCATCCTCTTCTGAATCAGTTTCTGCTTCAAACATGGCTGAATTAAACCAATATTTCCACTTGCATGTAGCACAGTGTAGCGTTTAATACTGACCGAGTGGATCAGGTACGAGCTGGTATGATTAAGTGGAGGCATGGACTAATTTGCATATTCATGGGTTCCATGTACATACTAAATGAAGCAAGAGTGTTCCATTAAAACTAATTTAAGGCATGGAGAAATTATTTTATATGATAAAATGATTGGGAATTTAAAAGGATGGAGTGTGGAATGATGGGAGTTGTCGTTTTCACCTCCACTGCCGATGGACATCAATCCGACAGGACTCACAAATCATGCTCACTGATGAGGCAATGAAATAAAGTTTTATAACCGTTACGTTTGATCACAATATTTTATTTAATTCAGATAAAAAAGCTGTAATTAACAATGTTTAATGCTAATTTACTACTCATAAATGTCACTTTATTTGTCGAATTATATAGTGGGGTAACGCAGCGCAGTTTTATGTGTTCAAAACAATCATACTAAAAGTACATTTGAACGCACCCACAGCATTTGCAAAAAGGCTGACTTACTATTTATGTATAACACATATGTATTTAATTACACTGCCATAGACTTGTTCACCAGACCTGTGGAAATGCCACACTGATATTGATTCTCGTTTTATTTCTCCTCTTGTCCAAAACTCATCTTGGGTCATTTGATTCACCCGTACATCTACGTGTCTTGGAGTATCTTTGGAGACAGAACCTGCTGCAAACGATAACGAATAAGTGTGGTGGAAACAACAACAGAGTGCTGTGCTAGACTCGTCAACTACTACTTCTGCATTTTTTCATGAGACTTACTGTCTTGCCATGGTTTCTACGACAGTAAAAGAGGAAACCGAGGATAACGTGGACATGACGCCATTGACAGGTGACACAAGAGGAGGAACGTTACACTGGTTAAAATTGCGAATTTATCTGGATTTAAACTTTTTGTTGGAAACATTTGGGATAATGTAAGTACTAGGGTTGTAATGAGACACTTAGCTCATGAGACAAGATGAGACACGAGATTTGGTTCACAAGAACGAGACAAGACGAGATTTTTGCACAGTATTTAAAAATTCATGACTGGAAAAATTGTCTGCAGGTGCATTTTGAAATGTTTTAACTAATCGTCTTGTGATGAATGTCATTTCAGTTCTACTTTCTGAGTGTGAATTATCAAATGCATTGAAAGACAACAATATACAAGCACTGTAAAAGGTTTTGACACAAACTCAACTGACTAGCTTCTCTCCTGTATGATTTCACATAAGTCACTTTAGACCTTAATGTACATGAATTGTGAGCTTTCAAAACTTCTGACTTAGGCTGTGTGTGACCTTCTAATTGAACTCCTGTTCACAAATTGAGCATAGAAATAAAAACAGTATAAAAAATAAAAACAATTTGATCAAAGTACTCTCTCAATATTCAAAGTACAGAGAGCAAAACAGAGACCAGAGCTAAGCGGTGGTTATAACTACACAGCCCAGCATAAGATAAAGTAGCTTTGATATTGGGAGACAGGCTATTGTATGTCACCTAATTTGCACGAATCAGGGATCTCACATTTACTTTCACTTTCGATTCGCGATCGCACATACTCTGTGTATAGGGAGCGGCTGCTGAGCACACATTCCACAAGATAACACGTGTCTATACCGGACGCGAGCGGCACAACAAATGACAATAGAACCAATTATAATCAGTGATGTTGTCTACACGATGCGGCACCGCGGAGCGACAAATCTCCGACAGTAAACTCAAATCTCCAGCAGTAAACTGATGCCTCGTTCTATTTATGATGTACTGACATGAAGGAAAAATGCTTTGCAACGGTCGCTTTGTCGCGTCCAGTGTAGAAAGCTTCTAGCTGTTGTGGTGCGGCGCATCCAGACAACATCACTGATTGTAATGAGTTATATTGTCTTTTGTTGCGTCACATTGCACCTATCGCGTCTGATGTAGACACGGTGTTAGATATTTATCAGACACTCTATCAGGCTCTGTTGCGCATGAATCCTCCGCCATGGTCCTGTCGATCATCTCACCTTACTCTTGTCACATGATCAGTGAACTGTGATTCCTGCTGCACTGTGTGTGGCAATTGCAGCTCGTGCTGGGTGAGCAGAGCAGTTTACAATAGATTATAATTGAAGCGACCATTATCCAAATTAATTAAATTGTTTTTATAAAAAAAAAAAAAGTATAACGACAGTGGAGGATGTAATAATAATTTGTTACATTTATATAGCGCTTTTCTAGGCACTCAAAGCGCTTTACATAAATAGAAGGGGGAATCTCCTCAACCACCACCAATGTGCAGCATCCACCTGGATGATGCGACGGCAGCCATATTGCGCCAGAACGCCCACCACACACCAGCTGATTGGTGGAGAGGAGGCAGAGTGATGAAGCCAATCTGTATATATGGGGATGATTAGGAGGCCATGAAGGAGAGGGGCCAATGGGCAAATTTGGCCAGGATGCCGGGGTTACACCCCTACTCTTTATCGAAGGACATCCTGGAATTTTTAATGACCACAGAGAGTCAGGACCTCGGTTTAACGTCTCATCCGAAGGACGGTGCTTGTTACAGTATAGTGTCCCAATCACTATACTGGGGTGTTAGGACCCACACAGACCACAGGGTGAGCACCCCCTGCTGGCCTCACTAACACCTCTACCAGCAGCTACCTGGTTTTCCCAGTTGGTCTCCCATCCAGGTACTAACCAGGCTCAGCCCTGCTTAGCTTCAGTGGGACACCAGTCTTGGGCTGCAGGGTGATATGGCTGCTGGCAATGTAATGTAAACGTAGCGGTGGCAAATTCTATGCTACACTGTAAAAAAAAAATCAGGTCTCCAATAGAAAATTTTCTAGTGACTGATCACATCAAAATTTTTTAGTTGGCCAAATTAAACAATTCATAAAAATTTAATTTGACCAACTGAAAAATTTAGATGTGATCGGTCACTAGAAAATTTCAAATTGGAGACCTGAATTTTTTTTACAGTGTAATTTCACACCCTGTTATGTCGATATCGCGAGCTTTTCACTCGACGAGAAATCTCGTTGCACGAGATCTCGTCACACCCTGATCTATTATGACCTCCGAGCTGTAAAACTGCCAGAATAATAATAATAATAATAATAATAATAATAATAATAATACGCTGTTTGTTAATTGGCCAGAGGAGAACTGGCACCCCGACTGAGCATGGTTTCTCCCAAGGTTTATTTTTCTCCATTAGGTCACCTAATGGGGTTTTGGTTTCCTTGCCACTGTTGCCTCTGGCTTGGCGTGCTCAGTTGGGGACACTAAATTTTTCAACTAAACATCGAAATACATCTAAATAATAAACTAAATTAACCATTTAAACTAAATTACTGATCAAATTATTGATCTAAAGCCCACACTGTCACTGTATGATACTTTAAATTTTTTACAGAATGGCTATACAGCTGAATAAAATTATGCTGCATTATTTTCCTGTTTAACACTGTAAAGCTGCTTTGAAACAATCTACATTGTTAAAAGCGCTATATAAATAAAGTTGACTTGACTTGACTTGACACCCCTAGTAAGTACACAAGTCAAGAAAATATATAACCCTGTTCTAGTGGTTTTTGGATATTTTAATGCAAAAATCGTACATATTGTGTCTTTAAGCTTAAAAAAATGCTGGTCCCGAAATCACAACCATGGATACAATAACACATTTATTTGGTGTCTAGAAATGTGGTTTGGCGAATTACCAGGAAGTAACTGGGAGGATGTGAATTAGGGCTGTACGATTAATCGAAAAATAACCGAAACCGACATTTAGAACCTCTAACCGACGTATTTTTCCCATGTCGGTTATTTCGGTTTTCACGTGACTCCGCCCCATCAGTCACATCAAGTGCCGTTTGCAGGCACACAGAGAGATGCAGGAGCAGTTATCTTTGTTTATAGATGCCCAGAATCACTATAGTAACTGCATGTTTTACACAGTTTATAGTATACAGGTCAGTTAATCGCCATTCTTATAGCCAATACGCGCTGCCACCGACACACACACACACACACACACACACACACACACACACACACACACACACACACACACACGGCGCGCGCAAGCCGCAAAGCCAGATCGCTTTCACTTTCGTGCTCATAAAGTTTGTCAAGTAAATGCGTTCAAAGGCTTGCCAGTTTCAACATTTAAAGCGATTGAGCACTATTCAAAAACAACAATATGGAAAACGTATCCGTTCAGTGCTCAGCTTCTTTCTATGACACAGAGAGCCGAGCCGTGTCGCGTCTCTGACAACGCGCGCGCCCTGAAGGCAGACCTCTTTCACCTGCGTCCTCACAAAGCTTGTCATTTGTATGTGTTTTAAGCCCTGCCAGTTTGAACATTAAAGCGAGTTTCGACCATCAGATGTGTATTATGTTGAACTAATGCCTGATATATTGTGACAAACGAACACTCAGACAGAAGATTGCGCGCAGAGAGCATCGCTCAACGCTGTCCTGTGACTAAAGTAAAGTCACTAAAGTAGCTTAGAAAGTCAACCGTTATAGCATATATTTTAATACCTTTGAAGTACAAACCATAGCTTCATTATGAATAGAGACGGTATAAGTAATTCACACACACAATCTCTCTCTCATTAATGCATTCAAATAAATGTAATGTAGGCCTACTGTGCTAATGTATCTGTATCTGATGTACAAGCAGAAATCTGCCCCATAGACAATAACTGCTGAAAGTGAACCGTTTCCTTCAAGTATTTTAAAATCACAAAGAAATGCACTTTCATTAGAAGAAAAAAAATCCACTTTTAATATTAGAAAATATTTACAGTACAAACCTTATCAGTGAACTTACTCAAAAACCTTATGAGAAAAAAATAAAAATAATGAATAATCGTTCATTAATCGTAATCGAGGTCAAATGTTCAATTAATCGAGGTTTTTATTTTTGGTCAAATCGTTACAGCCATAAAGTGAATACATTTTTAGATATATTAAGTTATTTAAAGTCTGAAAAGTACAGTAGCAAAAAAAAAGAGGCTAATTTAATATTAGTAATCAGAGATGGTGGACATTTTGTGGAAAAATATTAAAAATAATTACATACAATTTTTAATCACTTGTTCTGTAGGTAAGAAGTCTCATATGCTTACCAAGGCTGCAAATATTTGATCAAAAATACAGTAAAAACAGTAATATGATGAAATATTATTACATATAATATTTAATATTTGTAATTTACTTTAAAATGTAATTTATTCCTGTGATGCAAAGCTGCATTTTCAGCATCATTACTCCAGTCTTCAGTGTCACATGATCCCACATTATTCTAATATGATGATTTAAGGTTCAAGAAACATTTCTTATTGTTATCGATGTGCTGCTTAATATTTTTATGCAAACCTTGATACTTTTATCAGTATTCTTTGATGAATAGAAATTTCAAAAGAACTATTTATTTGGAATGGATTTTACACTAGAATTCACGCTCAGCAGCTTCTGTGAGCATAAAGCCCGCCTACTTTAAATTGATTGGTCGTCTCAAAAATGTAAGAATTTTAAAGTATTTGTGGCGAGCAGCGAGGCTGAGGAACCGTGAGAGCGGGACGAGGCCACAGTCATTAATGATGATGAGCGCCAGCTGTCGTGTCTCACGGAGGAGTGACGGGAACATAAAGGAGGAGCGCCGACAGTGAAGGACGAGAGAGTACCAGGCCTGGACTTTACATTGTGTTTTGTTTATGTTTTGTTATGTGTGTGTACGCAGCAGTCATCCGTGAGGGGCTGCCGCTTTTATTTTCAGTTTGTGTTTATTATTTGATTAAAAAGTTGTTGAACGTTCGTCGGTTCCCGCCTCCTTCTTCCCTTATCTACAAACTCTACTACAGCATTTACTGTCACTTTTGATTCTTATTAAACACAATTATTTATTTATGAATAAAAGTTTATTGATTTATTTTGCATTCAACTAAAATATTCCTACTTTACACATCAAAGGCTGCTATAATTTCATACGCATGTTGTCAGTTAATTTATTGTTCATTTACACAGACAAATGAACTATTGAAGGTCTTTGGGCTTTATATCCAGCTATGCTAATGGGAATAGCACACTGGCCCAATCGAGCACTGGAGTTTAGCTAATTTCAGGAGCCAGCTGTGATGTATCAATCTTACAGATGAATGGCCATCGCTCAGTCTCAAGCCTAAAATAGACTGCCTTTTTATTCATAATTGCTATGGAAACTGCTGGTGTGAGAATATCAGTAGGACTCTGAGATTAAGGCAATGCTTCAGAGAGATCATGACCTCAGAAACAAACATACACAACACAGAAGAGAGGTTTGTGCTCCTCACAGTGGAAAAGCTACCAACAAGAAATCCCCCAGACCATGTTTAAGAATCAGTAATGTACAAGAGCAAACAGCCAGCACAATGCTTCAGGAAAGGTTCCTGACTGTAACTGAATGGTCTTGCCAAGGCTTTAAGTTGGAAACATCAATAATGACAGACAGTCTACCCTCAATTTGACAGAGAAAAAGCTCAAATCCCAGTAGGCTGTCTGCTCAAACAAACAAGACAACTCAATGCTGTAATTGCTGCCCCAGTCGCCACTACAATGTACTGCAAAATGCCTGAATACATATGAAAGGCCCTTTTTAGGGGTCTAAATACTTTCTGAAGACATTGGATGTTTTACACCAGTGGCATTTAAATGGAGGTCTGCTTCCGTGTGTGTTGTTTCTCTCTCCAGCACCACGTAAAGAGCTGCAGATGACGCAGTTATTTTAACAACAGAAGCAGAAACAGTGAGAAGCAAAACAGATACTTTTGCTAAATCGCTGCAGAAAACAAGAATGCAACAAATACAATTATTTTTATCTGTCATAGAGATGACTCTGACCGTTTAAAGATGCAGTCCGTAAGTTTTTCCTGTGTGTTTGAAATCTGCGATTGCAGTTATTTGCAGAATTATAATTTTACGTGGGTTGTGAATCGGCACGGCTCCTCATGAATCTAATGTTTTGAGGAGTATGTGTGGCTGTCATTCACCGCACCGGTGTGGATACTGTGCTTCGGAATCACAGATTCTATGCCTTGGAAGTATGACCAAAATAAAAATTTTCACCGGAAAATGTAATCTAAACAAGTAATATGTCTGCCACTTTTGTTCTGACCAACTGAGAAAGTCTAATCTTTTTCTTTTGACTACGGGTGAATCTCCAGTTTGCTCTCCAGTTTGGTCGTTTGGTCTTTTCTGGATTACAAGCCGCCATCAAAATGATACATTTAATTATTCCAGCTGCTGTGAGAAAAGGATAAATGATCCGCCACCTGCAGTATCCTCACATGCGATATTACTACTAGCCGGACTCACGTCTTTATGACGTAATGAAGCAAAGACAAACGGCGCCATGCTTGAATTTCCCATGGAAAGCTACCAGTACCTTAATACAACACATTAATACAAGCTTACCGTTGTGAATCGGGCTAACGTAAGGAGATCATTTAGAACAGTGGCTGGTTATGTACTAGCTCAAACATTTATTTTGATTGATAATTTTTAACCAAAAAAAGTTACGGACTGCAGCTTTAACTAAACCAGGTTTGTGACAAGTTAACGCGTGGAACCTTAAGTTAATAATGGAACCATTATTAATCAGCATATTAAGAGTATTTCATAATAAACAATGTTATAATTTGGAAAATTATTTAGAGATGGTAAGGGAAGACAAAAAAATTATCTGAAGTTACTAGTTAACTTTGTTTTGTGCTCATGATGAGAGTACTGGTTATTTGATTATGCACGTTGTTTCTTTTTAGTAGTTTATTATTTAAAATATAAAAATGGTCCATACTTTTCTTAAGAGGTAAACATCTGCTCTTTCCTCTTCATAATTATATCCAGTTGGGAGAAATGTTTTGGAAATGTGTACTTTCTAGAGCTGCAACTAACGATTATTTTTTCTGTCGACTAATCTAACGATTATTTTTCGATTAGTCGACTAATCTAACGATTATTTTTCCAGATTAATCTTATTATTCTTTTTTACTGATTATTGTATTTCAAAGAGGGTAGTGAATTTGTATATTATTTTAACATGAAATCAATGAATGATGACAATATTAATTGTATTTCAGGAAGGGTAGTGTACATAGTATGCCATTTTATAATGAAATATATGAACACAAGAAGCTTTTTAAACATAATATATAATGATACTATTCATCATAAAATGTATACAGAGTAGGCCTAATTAGGAAAAGTTGTTTACTATAGTAGTTGAGTATGATTTACTTATTGATTTGTGTCAATAGTAAACGAAAATGCACTTGTATTTATCTGCAAAAGGTTCACATACAGGAGCTTTCAGCATAGTTTTAATTTATAACTAGTCGTCTATTTTGAAGATACATGTGCATAAACAATGACTAAAGCTGCCAGAAGTTTTTGCCCAAACTTCAAAGACACATTTAAATGATTAAAGCTAGAGGCATATCTTAACTTTAATGTTACTTTAATCATGCAACCTACCTATATACAGCATGTTATTATGCATATGTGTTTGGGACAGAGGGGAACCGGGTCGCATTAACAGGAGATATATGCAGCCCATAATAAATAAAAGCACGAGACGTACTGGGGTCGGAGAAGAACCCCGGAAAATGTGACCGTCTGTTGCAATACACGCGTGGCGCGTTCAGCTGCGCGAGAGAACACTGGCAGCAGGGTTGCCAGGTTTTCATAACAAAACCCACCCATTCGTTACTCAAAACTAGCCCAAAACAAGCCCAATCGCGTTTCGGGGAGGTTCTCTGGTAAACAGAGAACGTTCGGGGGGTTAAATATGTGTGTGTTTTTGCTTCAACCCGCGGACATGAGACACGGCCCGCGGCAACAGTGTAGAAGTAGTCATCGACGACGTCGACGCGTCGTTGCAGCCCTAGTACTTTCTTTGGTAAATATTGGTCTAAATTCTTAGACATCACTGTTTTGACTCCCAGGCCCAAGATTCTTATCTTCGATGGCTATTTTGAGTGTTTAGGATTTTTCCTTCTTTTTTGTTTTCTTTTCCTCTGGCTTAAGTTCGATGTTGCCTATTTTCCATACAATTTTTTTTGTCTTTTTCCCCCATATTTTATGCATAAAGGAGAGAAAGTACACAATAAAATCATATATTCTTTCTGACCAGAAGAACAAAACTCTCCTTCTGCCTGATGCATTTACAAAGAGCATGAAAGGGGAAAACAACAGTGAGAGAAGGTCTGATAAATGGAATAAAGGAATGACAGGTAAAGGAAGGGAGCAAGTTTTTACCTTATGGTGAAAATATACAGACATAAGCACAGATCATGCTGTCTCAGTCATGGCTGTAGCCAGCTAGGAGGTCACAGACTTCCGGACCTCTGTATTTTTCAGAGGTGTATACAATAAAAGTTGTGAAATAATTGCCTAATATACTATAACTCTACTTTAGTGCTGGAAGGATATTGCACAGCACCAAGATCTTCTCATCTGATTCTGAGCTGCCTCAGCGGTCTGTCATCGCTGACCAATCAATTTAAAGTAGGCAGGCTTTATAGTGTGACTCGACGCTTCAGTTAACGGTCATAAAGTATGAGATAAGATGTAAGTAGCTAAACTAAACATTTCATATTTGACAGCTGTTTTAGGATAGAAATGTGAAACGACCAACAAAATAACCACTGACATAGTATTAAAGCTATTGTTACCCAAATTTGTCAGCCGTTCAAACATCTTAAAATGCATATATGTAGATCAGAGAATTAAAAATTTTGGGAGCATCCCCATTCTTTGGACCCTGCATGTAGTCACATTTACCCAACATTTCGATTATTAACACCATTACTAACAAAACAAAACAACTTGAATTATTCAGTTTTTACGTTAATTCAAACTCTCCCACCATCTAGATTTCAAATGGATTGTGAGGGCTAGCCAACCTGGGTCACATGACCATAAACGATTAAATTACTTCCTTAAAGTGTCCATTGCATACATAGGTATATTTACATAGATTCCTCATTAGTGTCTGTCTCTATTGGGCTGCTATACGTAAGCCATATTGGAACCGTCAAATCTACTCATCATAGTGGGCGGGCCTGTGTCCGTCAGGCCTGCTTCCTGGCTACGCCCCTGGTTAACTCATTAGTCCCTGTGCATTTATACCCTGTGTTCCCCCTCATTCTGGGTCCGTTGACATTTGTGTTACGTAGTGTGTAGTTATGATATTGGTATTTTGTTATCTTTATGCTTATTCATCTTTGTGCTGTTTACACACACAAAGCGTGACAATGGCGTTAGCAGATGATTGTCGAAGCATTTAGCTTAACATTAATGTGATAATTCTGCATATGGATATTGCATATTCATCTACATAAAAACACAAGCCAGCAAATTCTGACCTCTGAAAGGTTACATTACTTCTGGTATTTAAAGTTTTACAGCCATTGGCTGCACAATGCTGTGACATTCTCGATGAGAATCTCGTTCCAAGATGGCGGACGCGTTGTCATGTCTGGAGCAGTCAAATGTGGATCTATGTATACATCTCTATGATCACATGTACCCTGACTTGAGGAAGGGCCCTTCATGAAGGGATTCAATTGTTTATTTTCATTTGGAACGCTCCTACAAATAGTATCCACTTCCAAAAGTGCCCTTCAAGGATGCAAAAACACAGTTTGGAATAAAAATAAAGTTAGGAACAATAATTTCCATATTTAATTGAAATTAAAATTAAATGTATCATGTATATTTTATGATATTTATTAAGCGAAACCTGAGAACCATAGACTTCATCAGCAGGACGGCAGAACTATGATTTTTTTTTTAACATTCAGGTTTAAAGTTTCCCCAAACCGGACACTCTCCGGCCCTTGGTCGCTGCTTTTTGCGGATGATGTTGTCATCAAAAGTTATAGGCTAAAATCTACATGGAAATTTGAGACATTATAGTTTCATTGTTGCTCAGTAGTATCATAAGACTTTATGGGCCCTATTTTAACGATCTGAAACGCAAGTGTCAAAGCGCGAAGCGCAAGTAACTTTGTGGGCGGGTCTCGGCGCTGTTGCTATTTTCCCGGCGGGATAAATGGCTCTTGCGCCCGGCGCAAATCTAAAATGGGTTGGTCTGAAGTAGCTTCATTATTCATAGGTGTGGTTTGGGCGTAACGTGAATAAACCAATCCGAGCGTCATCCAACATTCCCTTTAAAAGCAGGTGCGCAAGTTCCATTATGGATTGCTATTATTATGGCGTATTTACCAGGCGCACGCCAGGAGCGGTTCACAGCCGAGGAGACTGATGTGCTTGTAAGAGCAGTGAAAGACAGAGAAGTGAAGTTGTAATGTTGTACATTATGGTAAAGGTGATTTCACAGTCTTTTTTTTTTTCAGTCTTTCAGTTTTTTTCAGTTTTTCAGTCGATTTTTTTTCCTGGTTCTTGACGGACAAACCAATTTGTCAGATGTCCTTATATACATATATGTCTTGCCACTATTGGGCAAACAGGTCTTATCCTTAATTATTACAATTAGCCTGAATCATTTGTAAGCTAGATTTATGCCTATTTTTTCACATCTTCGTGGCACACCACAATGATTTCCGTCATCTCATGTGTTAATATTTTTTTAGTGTAACAATTTATGATTTGCCAAAATAACTGTTGCATCTGTGTAGATTACATGAGCAAAGTGTATGCGCGTTGTGCACGCTATACATTATGGTCAAGCATGCGCCCTTAAAATAGCATAATGAACAACGCGCAACGCGCCACTGACTTTAGACTAGTTTTTTTCTGGTCAGTGGCGCAATTGTTTAATGGAACAGCAAAATAGCACCAGGGATTGTTTGCGCCGGAACACGCCTCCTTTTTTGCGCTGAACCGCCCAGGGAGCGCAAGTGCATTCACTAGTTTAGCGACGTGCTTCTGTGGAGGGAAAAGCGCGCTTTGCGCGGGTGCAAAATAGGAATGACACATGCGTCGGTGTACAAAGTCAATTGCGCTGGGTGCAAGATAGGGCCCTATGTCTTCATTAATCAAAATAAAACAAACTTCTCTAATCTTAAATTCTAACCCTTAAATTCTAACCCCTCTGACATGTTAAACCAAATCAATATCCACGTTACTGACAAGCTGCAGATATACCCTTTGGAAATAACAGCGTTTTGAGAGCTGTAGACCAGCTCCAGTCAACCGCCCTGCACTTCTAGTCACATTTTCACAGATAACACTCATTACTCATGCAGAGATTCTGAATCAGCCTGCGGGGAATGTGTGCTAAACTAATTCTGAGTCTCAGAGCTCAAAGAGAACATGTCATAAATAAGTAAACGTCTGTTCTCTTGCTCTCGACAGACAGCGGGACCCACCTGTACTCTTCCTCAGTGAAGATGGGAATCCTGGAGGGCTGAAGCACTGTGATTTCCACTGTGGTTCTGTTCATCTTCACCGGCTCTCCATCGTCATAGGCGATGACCACCAGCTACGAGAAGAGGTTATGAAAAATGCATTAAAATGCAGTTCACACAGACAATGACTTGTGTCTGAATTAAAATTTTGACATTTTTGTGGGCCTGACAGCAGAAGTTCTGAACAGCACCGCAGCTTTCATTGGCCAAGGATCACCCAAGACAATGTCTGACTGACATGCAAAGCAACCAATCGCAGTTTGTTTCGTTCTGCATCATGTTTAGGAGCGTGAAAATGCAAAGTCAATGTCTCTATGATAACAGACCAGTGTGCAGCTAATGAATGATTAATTGAAAAACGCTAGAACTTTACATCCATTTGAAAATCCAGCATTTGGTTGATCCTGATAAGTGCTCATTGTCAAAGTTGTAAACACGGCGGTGTTCTTCTTCCATGAGGGGGTTTGGCGTCATGACAGCTTTGTTTCCAGGCGGAGCGTTAAAGTACACGACACGCACATCTCCTGCACATCCTGTACAATTCAACCTATCAGATGACGACTTTGAAACTCCCAGAGTGTTTCCTATTTTGTGTGTTATATGCATCAGATATTCATTTTATTTTTTATTTATTGTTTATTGCTGAGAATGGGAAAATGTGGAAAAATAACAATATAGCACATCAACAATAACAAAACAATTTGTTAATTGATTAAATGAATAAATAAAAATAATAGGGCCATTACATTATATTACATAAACATGATCACACGAAGAGCACAAAAGCAGAGCAGTCCTTAGCTTTCTTATTAGCAGATACAGAGATCACATTTAAATAATTTTCCATTTCTTTTAAGACAGAGAAGAAAGGTTTACAGTTTAAGAATTTGCATTAGTGAATGTTAAATGCACTTAGGAAAATTACATTAATAATAAAACATACTTTGTTTCTTTTGTACCCAAATATGTTTCTCAGATGTATTGAGAAGCCTGCAAAATCTTGACAAAAAAAATCACTTTCCATTCTACTATCATTCCAAAGCTTCTGAGAGTGGTAACCAAAATAAGTGTACCACTATTTCATCAGAGTTCAAACAAAAAGAGCATGTTAGCTCAGTGTCACTTTTGTAAACACTTCTTGACAGGGTAAAACCTGTGGATCAGCTTAAAGGATCAGCTTTCATTTTGTTTGTGAAAAAGATTTTTTGCTGTAGAGACCAGCTTTTTTCCTGTTAAGGTTATCAAACAAATTATTCCAAAAAGAGACTACAGGTGGGACAGAAATCAAATTAATATTTTATCATGTTTGGCTCTTGAAACAATTTTGACCAATAGGAGTATCAAAGGGTTTAGGAAAGATGCAGTAGGTGATGACTAGAGTTTTTAAATAGCATACACAAACCAGAATGGAATAGCTCATGTAGCTAATTATTTTAGGGTTATTTGTGCTTGGTAATTGGAGAGAAATTAACACCCGAACAAAAGACCTTGATTATTAAACTGCTCCACCAAAAACCAACCATTATTTTTCATTATTTTTATCTGTTTTATGATAATTGTACTAAACAGAGATTTGCGCTTTAATAAAATGTTCTTATTGTTCCAAATAAAACAACAACAAAAAAATTATGTTTATGAATTAGAGCCCATGCTAAGAAAACCTGTCGATGACAGTTGGCCAGTTTGATATTGGAGAGATATTGGAGTAATAATTACACATTAAGACATAAACGAATGCCACCAAGTTGTGTAAAAAAAAAAAAAAACAAGTTGAGGAAAAACAATCCAAATAGAAGCTAGTTTTGATAGGCATTGATTCAGCCAATTAATTTTAAATGTATTGTTGTGGGGATCAAAATCAATAAAATTCAGACCACCATTATTATAAGAGTTTAATATGACCGACTTTCTTATATAGTGAGATTTGTTTTTCCATAAGAATTTTATTAAAAACTCATTGATTAATTTACACGTGGGCTTATCCACAAATACTCAAAAAAATTTTTTTTTTTTTTTTACCCAAATGCTTGGTTGAGCCTTTTGAGTATTTTTTTTTTCAGTGTTCAGGTCATTTTTGTGTTATCCAGCTTCTGGGTCAAACATTACAACCCAGCGGTTGAGTTCTCCTCAGGAGAGAGCAGTTCTAAGCGACATCGAATTGGTACATTTATTCAGTAAAATATAGGTTTGTGTACATTTTATTTAATCTATAAAATCATACTGTGCTGTAAGTCATTTAATTTTAATGCGAAACAACATACAGGGATGCAACGTGAGTCACCTAATTGAGTGTCCCATCAGTCTTTTCGCATGATGGAAATGCCTGGGGCCTTGCATAAAATAATACATTTGATTAGTAAAGATAGGCCTACAAAAGCTAAATACTTTGAATGTTAAATGTGACCTCAGAGCCTTTCACTGATTGTTAATGGGCAGGTTATGGAATCAGTCACAGCATATCTCGGCTATGAGTGAAACACAGGGTGGCGGTCGGCAGTTAGCAATGTAGGCAATATTGTATAGCCGAAAAACGGTATAAAATATGCTGTAAAACATGATACTCCTCAAAAATAAAGGAAGTTATCATGCAAACCAGTGGTTGTGTGGAGTATTTTACAAAACTTGGAGGATTTAAGGTAATCTGTAAGCACTAATTAATGTATGAATTAAAATATAAGCTAGCATTAGTAAAACTTATTTATTAAAAGCAACCCATTATGCTGGGTTAAATAAACAACCCAATTTGCTGGGTAAAATTACAGAGCTCTTGGGCTAAAAACAACCCAAATTGTTGCTGTTTTTAACCTAGAGTTTTTAGAGTGAAGAGAGACTGAGCTGCGTAAGCGAAACGAGACAGACCCTCTGCCTTAGTGAGCAGGGACAGATCCCTGATTAAAAAAGGACAGATCCCTTTTTAACCAATTGCATTTTTTTTGTGTGTTTGTGTTTTGTTGATATTAGTTTTTTGAACACATACTCATTGTTAGTTATTTGTATACCAATATATGTTACTATTTTGACAGCAATAATCTCAATTGAATGAATAGAGCAATTTTTAATCAATAGCAATTCACATTTATACAAATTTAAATTTAACCTTGAGGCTTCAGAAAAGGACTGAAGAATATGCAACTGTGACAAATTATTTAAGATTAAAGCTGTATCGTTAGCTAGCTGACTAATTATTATTTTAGTGTTGCTA
The DNA here is from genome assembly GCF_949357685.1 of Gobio gobio. Classification (NCBI taxonomy): domain Eukaryota; kingdom Metazoa; phylum Chordata; class Actinopteri; order Cypriniformes; family Gobionidae; genus Gobio; species Gobio gobio. The sequence continues at coordinate 17,589,330 of NC_137111.1, read as the reverse complement.
ATTGTGATAGACTTTTAATTACTACTACTGATATGTGTAGCATCAGACGTTCAGCCAAAGGTCCATTTGAGACTGCCGTATAGCCAAAATACAGGAAGTAATTTTGTTGTCATGTGATAAGAAAAAAAGGAAATTACATAAGAGAGAGGACCACTTCTGTGTGTGTGTTTGTGTGTGTGTGTGTGTGTGTGTGTATATATATATATATATATATATATATATTTTTTTTTTTTTTTTTCTTCTTCTTTTTCTTTTTTTTTCTATATTTCTTTATTTATTTTAATAATACAATTTGTACTTTTCATGACATGGTTAGTTCAGTTTTTTATGTAAAATTAATTAACAAGAAAACTTTATGATATTAATTTAAAATGTAATGGTATTTGATTTTTTTTCTTGAAAACTTGCTTGAAAATAAAGTCAGATACACTCATGTATGAAAGCTTCTTTCCACCACAAAATAAAAAAAAAACATTATTTTAATCTCACAATTCTGTCTTTTTTTCTCAGAATTGCGTGATCTTAAGTCGCAAATGCAAGTTATAAAGTCAGAATTGCGAGATATAAAGTCAGAATTGCGTGATATAACTTGCGGGAACATGAACAACCGGGAGAGTGCTAAATCGGTGAATAGACCTGGGGACCTGAGGATTACGTTTAGGGCTTCCCCGCCGAGACAACCTCAGCGGGCCCCAATTCCCTCCAGCACACTACACCCTGTTGTGTTGCTGGAAGAGCGTGGTGATCCCTCAGCTGAGTTGTTTGGAGTCTGGGAGCCTAGCTAGCGCTTCCCAACCCGTCCTGCTGGCTCATCCGCACTATTAGACTGGGCTACACGATTCAGTTCGCCCGGCGTCCCCTGGTCTACAGGGGTATTCTGTTCAACCGCATGCTGGCGGAGAACGCTCCTGTGCTTCGGGAAGAGATCGAAGTCCTACTAGCGAAGGACGCGATCGAGCCGGTCCCTCCAGCCGAGATGAGGTTGGGGTTTTACAGCTCTTACTTCATCGTACCCAAGAAAAGTGGTGGGTTACGGCCAATCTTGCACCTGCGAGTCTTGAATCGGCCCCTTCACAGGCTGCCGTTCAAGATGTTGATGCAGAAACACATTTTCAAATGCATCCTTCCCCAAGATTGGTTTGCAGCCTGAGTACGCTCAGCAGCAGGACAGCGGCCCCACTGAAGTTATTTCAGAGGTTCCTGGGCCAAATGGCATCAGGGCATGCAGTTTTGGGTCTGTGGACAGGCCGTAACTGCAGTGGAACATCAACTGCCTCGAGTTGCTTGCGGTATGTCTTGCCCCATATGTGTATTTTTCCACGGCAAGGCTCCCCTCGGCGAACCTGTGTCTTTCCTTGGACAGAGTCCGCTCTGTCATCCCTGCCAGATGTTGTCTCCCTCCTATGGCCGGAGCCATCCCAGGGACATTCCATATGTGCTTCACCACATATACCTCCCTACGGGCAGGATGTGGTCTCTGCAGCGTTCCCTTTGGCACGCTTCCCAGTGTTATCCAAGTCAGACTGTAATGGGTTATGCGGAACAGCAGTAGACTCTCCTGACGTAAGTCCGTCCTATCGCTAAAGACAGGCGAAGGAGGTGAGGCCTACGCCAGGCACTGGAAGGGTCAGAAACTATGGTGTTTTATTAGGGATCCCAATTCATCGGTTCACATTCTGACGTATGCCGAACTTGACCGACTGAACGACTGAAAGGAATGTCTCAGTTACGCATGTAACTCTCGTTCCCTGAAGGAGGGAACAGAGACATACGTCCCGTCGCCATAGTTTCTGTGCCGCCGCTGAGCGCGGGCCACTTGCTCGTCTCATCAGCGTCTCCGTTCGCCCCTTCAGGGAACCAGGGTTACATGTGTAACAGAGACAATATAAACTCACAATTTGGAGAAAAAAAGTCAGTATTTTTTCCCCTCAGAATTAGACTTTATAACTCGCAATTGGGAGTTTATATCTCACAATTCTGAGAAACAAAGTCAGAATTGCGAGATGTAAACTCACAATTGTGAGATAAAAAGTCGCAATTATCTTTTTAAAAATGTTATTCTGTGGCGGAAACAAGCTTCCATTCTCATGTATTCAATGTAAAATTAAAAAAAAAAAAAATGTCATTATTTTTCACATAATGGTTAAAACCTGTAGACATTTCTAATCTTGGACTTCAGTATTTGTCATTGAACCATAACCATTGTGCCAAAAGTTTTTCCTGTAAATATGAAGGGGAAAAAAAACGTTGCTGAAGGAATTGAAAATAATCAGAGATATTTGAAATCCAACAAAAAAATGTGCTTTACTGTTGTCACCCCCCATTTGCTTATCAGAAGGGCCATCTGGAAGACAATAGAGAGGCCTGTAGGCCCCATGCGTGCCACACCTTTACAGTGGGGGAAGTTTGGTCTGATTGGTCAGTTTGAAAGATAACATTTGGTTTCAGTCACATGGTCAAGGAATAGATAAAAGAGAATTGGAACTGTTGCTTTTTCTCTTTTTCTCTGGCTCTCTTTTTTCTTTGCTCTCTTCTTCTTCTCTCTCTCCCCCCCCCCCCCCTCTCTCTCTCTCTCTCTCTCTCTCTATCCCTCAGGTAACATTTTATTCATGCTGTGTACGATTACTGGTATAAGTTTATCATCTCATACATCCATTTTGAAACTATTTTAAGTGTAACCATAACCAGATTTTGTCATTAAATCCTTTCTATTACGAATACTGTGCTAACTAGTTTTGATTTGGAATTGACTTTGAAGTGCTCCCTATTGCAATACAATATAGTCACCTTATATCAACGCTCTCCCACATATTTTGCTTTTGTAACTGCGCTTATCTCCGTCGTTGGTATAAGTTGCAGTGGGTGGAAATCGACGAGAAATGTACAGTTTTCTTCCATCTTTCTGATAACGTTTCTTTAGTTTTCTGGCAACCCTGCAGATTGAACCATCTGCAGGAGTCCACTCTTCCATTGCTGTATAATATATTATTTTACAGACAGACAAACATGTCTAATCATTGCTCAGGCACTTTATAGTGGCATAAAGCAACACAGAGGATGAATGCCGCTTTTGACTGTTTCTAAATATTAAAAAAGGGGAATTTTATTGATTTACTACATTTACTCAATGGTAAATTGATTTAAGCTCACTTAATGTTAGACAAGTTAATTTATGTATCGATTCATAGCAGAGGAGTCATAGTAGAGGAGACAGTAACGAAAGCATTCACAAGTCCATGAATTTTATGTCAGAAATACGCATATGCAATTGTTATATTTTTATTTTATTTATATCCTCTCTCTTTTTTAATTGTCTATGATAAATTACTGACCCTGAAGTAAACCTGAAGGACATCATTTGTCATTGCAGATAATTGGTTTTAGCTTGAGATAGGCTGCTATAAATAAACATTTTAATGTGCTTGTGCTTTTCCATCATATAAAAAAAGTAGAACAATATTCTGTCTTGGTTGACAACAGTATACTTCTATGACTCATTAATAGAACATGAAATAAAGAGCAACATCTATTGCTTATATGGCATCTATGTGTGTAATAGACACATGATATGAAATGCATGCTGTTATTTTATTGGCTGCAATGCGGCCATCTAACAAACCATTTCCAATTCTCATAATCTTAAAAACATTAGAATGAGAATCAAACTGACCACAGCTCAGCAAAACTTTTGCTTGATGTTGGATTTCAATAACATGAAAGCTGTACACTTTACAAAAAGGTTCAGTTCATTACCATCATCTCATTCATGAGGTATCATGATCTAACAATGAACAGTACTTTCACAGCATTTCTATAAGTTTAATACATTAACATTAACAAACATTTCAAGTTTAATAAATTAACTAATGTTTAAGTCTCTTTAAACCCCTCCTTTCCACAAGCCTACTCTGCTCTGATTGGTCAGATGGCCGAGTCTGTTGTGCTTGGGCTACTGTTTACAGCACGTATCAGAAACAAAAATGTCCATTACCATCTCCAAGTATCAGCTCCAGAGGCTTCCTCAGCGATTCATACACAGTGATACGAACAGTAACGATGGCATCGGTTTTACCATATATCTTTTATGTTGCATAATTTTTCTGCCTTCTTTTGGGAACAGCCTTTGTGTTTAGATACCTTAAAATGCTGTCTATGTGGCTCACTAGGTGTCAAAACAGAGCTAGAGACTATACAAATTAATTATAATGAGGGGTTCCTTTTTAAAGTTTTGCACAGTATCAATTTGATTCCAAGTCCTCATCCTTTGGAAGTGCACTTTAAGGGCCCTATTTTAATGCTCTGAGCACATGGTCTGAAGCGCATGGCGCTGATGTACTTAGGGTGTGTCCGAATCCACTTTTGCTAGTTTAATGAGGGAAAAAACGGTCTGCGCGCCAGGCGCATGGTCCAGAAGGGTTGTAGCTATTCTCTAAATGAGTCATGGGTGTGCTTTGGGCTTAACGTGCAATAAACCAATCAGAATCTCCCATTCCCTTTAAAAGCCAGTTGCGCTTGCACCATGGTGGATTCGATATTAACATAGCCAAATTTGCGAGCAGAAAGACTCAACACTTCTCCAGAGAGGAATCCTTTTTCATATTTAAAAATGTTTGTGTGCTGCTGCGCATCACAGTGTGTGTAATTAGCAGAGTGTACGTGCATTGTGCACCCGCCTATAGGCGCATATTACTAACGCACCTTTTAAATAACATAAAAAATACTGTGGAGCCGTCGTTTTCAGTTGCCTCAAAATAGCAACGTGCCAACAATCCGCCTGAACACACTTCGTTTTCAGATCAGCACGCAGATGGGTGCCAGTGCATTTTCTATTTAAACAACGTGGCGCTGAACGTGAAAATGATAACCGTGTCAAGCTGAAACTAGCGAAAAAAACACTTGCGTCACGCCTGACGTCGCATTGCGGCCGGCTGGATTCAAACTGGATTCTGACACGAGTGAAGTGCATAACAGTAGAAGAACAGCTTGTTGGCCCAGACTCACCTTGAAAACGGTGTTGGGTAGCTCATTCAGGTTGACTTTGGTGATAACTCGTCCTGTGTCCGTCTCTACATCAAAGATATTTCCACTGTACGGTGACAGATCCAGATCCACTCTGTAGCGTACTTTACTGGCAGGCATACCCTAAGGGAGGGACACGGTTAGTATCAACACATCCCTAGAGCAAACCTACTTAGATTTAAAGGACCAAGGCTGGTTTATCATTATATTTAATTCTATGCATCACATTATTATATAATTACAGACTGCTATTGTTATCACTTCTTCAAAAGGGGCTTAATTACATATTCTTTCTTTGACATCAAATCATAGTCATTTGCAGAATATTTTCCAAGCTGCTATTTTCCATACAACGAAAGAAGGCAGAAATCAGTGGCTTTCAAGCTCCAAAAGGACAAAATTGGCCTCATTTGCAATCTTTCAAGTCTTTTCAGTCATACAATATCTCATGCGAGGAATACACTGACATTTAAGTCATTATTCATTTATAATTAATTTGTTAGAGTTGAGCCAACTCAAATTAAATAAATTAGTTCAATCAAATGCACTTTTATGAGTATTAAGAACTTTCTTTTTCTTTTGAGTTCACAAAACTGACGCATTTTAAGTAATCTGAATTGTTTCATGATTTGGTGCTTTATGAACGTGTCTGTATTAATTTAGACTAACTTAAAATTAACCAAAACTGGGCTAAGATTTCTATTTCCCACATGCTTTGCCATGACATTCAAAAGGAAGCATAAATTAAGTGTTATAAAATATTTTTTTTGCGCAAGATTAATTTTAAATATAATTTTTTATTGCTGTACTCATTTAGCAAGTGCTATGCTAATGCTATCAACACATTGTGTTACTAGTAAATACTTAAAAGTACTCAATACTTGCAAAAGATAGCAAAAAAATGTATTAGCAATGTTTCGCCTTTAATAAAAAGTTTTGATATCTTTTGCAAGTATCGATAGTGTGCGGGATTTCCTTTAACTTTTGAGACTTTTTGATATTTTTTTATCCGCACCTCTTATCTCCATCTTTCATACGCACCTATCTATTACCAACAGGTGTGCGATGGTTATTGTCAATAAAAATACTTAAAATATTTTTAATTTTAATGATACATAACAATATTACTGTCTTAAATTAATTTGATAATAAATGCAGGAAACAAGGAACTAAAGAAAAGGCTTCTTTTAAAAACATTTAAAAAATCTTACCAACCCAAAACCGTGAACACAAAGTTATTGTATGATTTGGAATATAGAGAATGTGTCAATGGAGATGTGCCAAATGGTGTTTTTGTTGCATTTATGGTGGTCTTTTTTTGGAGCTTGACAGAATACGGTCCAAAATATGTTGGAATGTATGGAAACATAGAAACAGCTTGAACATTCTGCAAAGTATCTCCTTTTCTGTAAATCATACACGTTTGGAATGGCATGAGAGTGAATAAATAATGACAGAAGTTATATTTTTGGGTGAACTATTCCTTTAAAGGATTGATTCTTTTTTTTTTGAATAGCTGGTTTGAACTTCCTCAGAGGTCTCTCGGGCATCGTGTTTTGTAGAGCTACAGAGAGCTCTGTCTGCCGCACCTCATTCTACTGATACTTTACAGCCCTTCCGTCTGGCTGCGTCATAAATGTTTGATGCTTTGTGCTGTGGTAAACATACAAAGTCATTTATACTGCAGGAGAAAGAGACAGAAACAACATCGCATTTACATCTTTGACAGTCAAGAAATTAGTTTCTAGTATTTTTTTTAAAGTCCATGTCACAATTTTTCCATGGCTTATTATTTGTGTCATAAGTCTTTGGCACCCCCCATGTTTTCAAAGCCTTATTTAAAGAAGAAATGCATAATTTAACAGCTTCTGTGGCAGGCCATAAAGATAAACAGCACTGTAGTTTGCTTGACGGCAGGCGGCATGAACAGGAAGAGTAAAACAGACAGATTTACCTCACCCGACCACCTTAATCTCTGTTAAGACGATCACACCACTACGTTTAGGGAAAGTAAAGTTAAATCCGATGACCTGACATTACTGTATCACTCGGTGCTGTCCCAGTTTTCATGTGTAAAATCCAGTCATGTTGCCAAAGAAGAAAATCAAATGCAGGCAAAATGTGCTATAATAAATGTACTAGAGAAGTTAAATGCCCATATAATAGCATTTCCCAATTCTTGGTCACTGAAAAAAAAACAAAAAAAACATTGCACATCAATCTCAATTCTAACAATCACTGCTATCCTTACTTAATGTTTAAAGTTATGCTATATTATCTTGGTTACACTTTTCTTTAAGGTCCCATTAGTTATCATTCATTATAGTACATTGATCTAACATTAAAAGCACAATATGTAATTTTCGCCACTAGAGGTCGCTTGTTCAAAACAAAGGCGTAGCTTGATGATGCCTTAATTTCACGGAATCGTGGGAGTTATTGTCTTCACCTCTACAGTCGGTGGAAAAGAATCAGATGGGACTCGGGTAGAAATCATATTCATGGATGACCTAATGTATTAAAGATGTATTAACGTTATTGTAGTATAAAGCAGGGTGGGTCCGTCGGAGCAGAACGAGGCCGCTGGATCGATTGATAATGAGGGACAAGCGTGACACACGGCTCGAGAGCAGCAGAGCTTTTATTATGCCTCAGACGTCCGCTTCTGCTTCTTCCGCTCATGCGTATATGGGGTAACACATCGCTGTTTTTATCATATTAGCTACATTTGAGTGTGTTGAAAGTTATGTTATAATGCTCTCTGTTGTTGCACACTGCAGTAAGCTAGATCGATATTAGGCATGGTAAAACATGGTTCATGGTAAATAAAGAAAACAAGATTTAAACAATAAGACTGTGTTGAGCTATATAACAATGATTAGCTCTCTGTCGATGAATGTATCCAAATAGTTGCTCATCTCTCTAATAAAACACATAATATATTAAAGCGTCTTTGGTGTTTCAAAAGTTAAACCGGAAATCGAGGGTAACGCGGGTAGGATGTCATTGATAGGCGACGCACGGACACGGTCCGTGTTCTGATTAAAATGGCTTATTTCTCTTGTAAACATTTGGGATAATGTAACACAAGTGAACAAAATATATAACAATGTTCTAGTGGTTTTTGAATATTTTAATAAAAAATTCTTATATATTCTGCCTCTAACAACTAACATAGAAGTCCCCTGCAGTCAATTATTTTATCCCTAAAAATTAATCTCTTTAATAAATCAAAATGAAATATTGAAACATTTTTCCCCTGTGAAAAAAATGTATTTGTGCCTTAAAATAGCTTGAATGTAACTCTACACCCTTGCTTCATTTAGTATAAGCAGAACGTCTCGGTTACGTATGGTAACCCTCGTTCCCTGAAGGAGGGAACGGAAACGTACGTCGAACGTGACCGACTGAATGGGAACCATGAATATGCAAATTAGTCCCATCTCCACTCAATTCATTTTTTACAGTATTTATCAATAGTTGTAAAAATTAGTTAATTAAATACAACTATTCATTGTTAGTTCATGTTAGCTCAGATCCATTAAATAATATTAACAGGTTCAACATTTGATTTTAGTAATGTATTAGTAAATTCTGAAATGATAAATAACTAAGATTAATAAATGCTTTAGAAATATTGTTCATTGTTAGTTTATGTTAGCTAAAGTTGTTAACTAATGTTAACAAATGGAATCATATTGTAAAGTGTTTTTTTTATATCAAAAGATACATTTTGATAGAAGTCAATGCAATATTATGATATAATTAAGCACAAAGGTACACTATATTATGAATAAAATTACGGCTAAAGGCCATTGCAACCCTCTCAGACAAACATGTATGTACCATCTCATCAAGAGGTGCATCAATTTTTTGTCAAGATCTTGTATTGACAATGCAAGAGTCAAGCACTCTGTAAAGTCTCCTCCAGCACATCCCAAAGACTTTCAATGAATTTAAGGTCTGGACTCAGAGGTGACAATTCATGTGTGAAAACGATTCTTCATGCTCCATCAACCATTCTTTCACACTTTGAGCCTGAGTCTTCCTACATGGTTGTTTAAGAAATGAAAAGCTACACACTCCATCAGAAGAACTGTTGCCAAAACATAATAATCACTGCAACAATGATCCAATCATTGACTCTTAAGTGACTTTTGGCCGTGCAGTGTATTATGCATTAAAAAAAAATCGTAATATTAGTTATCCAAAAAAAAATTACAAAATAAAAGGAAGCTTTCCCTCTGGGTTAAGCCATGAAATTAGACAGGTCTCATTCCTGCTAATACGGGATACAATCTGTTAACTGTTTAATGTATGACGTTCATGAGTCATTTTCAGCGGGTGTCACTGTCAACACTCAAATGTGAGTCAGTCACATTAGTGGGACACATTAAGTTTCTGCCTGGTGATTGTATTCATGCTGTGGCGGTATGATTAATGGCTGAGGGTTGCTCTGCTCTGTAGTGACACTTCAAGGATAGAAGTCCATTACTCATCCCTTTAAATCTTTTCAAATAAAAGGAAGTCACCACTCAGGACATGAGGTTCAACCAGCATAAAGGCATAGGAGGAGCTTTTATTACCTAGTGACCTTTGCAGCCGTGCATATAAATACTGTGTCATTATCTTATTCACCGGTGCTGTCTGGAAATGTAGCGGTACTCGTACTGTAATCAGAGTTTGAGCAGGACCCTAATGAGGACGATCACTTCCTGCCCTTGTTCCACAGCACACTTTTCCTATCAAGGCTGTTTTCGAGGAGGGGATTTTAAAAGTGAGAATTATCTGACTTTAATTCCAGTCATGCCTGAGAGAGACAGAGATTGAGCGGCTCCAAGTCTCCATGGTGATTCACAACACAACCAGAATGATGAATCTGGTATTTCAGTGGGGCATCCAGGGTCATCAAAAAACTTTCTTCCCAGACATCAAAACATAAATGCACTTGCCACACACACACACAATGCACACACAAGCGCACATGTACGCACACAAAAAAACACAGCCTCAAGAAATGCACAAATGCATGCCACTCATAATAATGAGGCCGTATAATTTTTCCACAAACCTTGGCTGTGTTCAGCAGACGTGTAACCTTGCGAGAATAAAATATGAGCATGCTCGGGGCTCAACAATAAGGAATTCTAGTTTGTAGTCATTTTGAAAGTTATCTTAAATTCTTGAATTAAAAAACTGAAGAAAAAAATCAACTGATGCAACTGATGAAAATGCAACCAAATGGTACAAAGTGTGAAGCCTTTTTAAAAGATACTGTATACTTGTCTCTTAAAACATGGAGACAAGTATACCCATGGTGTCTGAAAAATTGTTATTAAACTTTTTGTTAAAAAAACAAAAAAAACTTATAATAAGTAAATAAACATAAAAAAATCAGGTAACAAAAGGTTTCATTAGTTAACATTAATTAAATACATTAGTTAACATGAACTAACAATGAACAACACTTCAACTGTATTTAATCTTAGCAATGTGTCTCGTGTTTTTAAGAACAAACGGATGGTAGGGACTACAACGAGCTTCTTCCCAGGTTTGTGACATCATGAACCCTAAAATTTACAAGAACCCTGAAAATAAACACGCAACAAAGAAGGTGAGGCCATGTTGGGCTGCTTTAGAAAAGAGGAAGAGTTGCTGTACACTGTAAAATCTAACAGTTGTTCTTACTAAGACTTTTTTAGTAAACTTTACTTAATGTCCAATAATTTGTTGACCTTACTTAAAACAAGTAAGTAATCTGAACTATTTGCATGCTATGCCTTCGTTACTTAGAAAACTCAAGTAAACATTACTTGACTGGTTTGAGTACCATTTTGCCAAAGCAAAAAAACAAGCGGGTGGACGGGCGGACGGGCAAAGTGTTTTTGAGGCGGGGCAATTTTTTCTAGACTTATCACTCATTTCCTCCACTTCTTCTCACCATAATTGTGATTAGTGTTCCCTTTGGTTGGACACTTGGAACTTCATTCATATTATAGTAATTAACTTCCTATTAATGCAGCAATGCAACAAAAATTTATTTCAAAACAAGGGAAGTAATATATATATATATATATATATATATATATATATATATATATATATATATATATATATATATATATATATATATATATATATATATATATATGTGTGTATTTGTATAGATAAATAATTATGTATATATATATGTATATATGTGTGTATTTGTATAGATAAATAATTATGTATATATATATGTATATATATATATATGTATATGTAATATTTGTCCATTAATGATATAGAACATAACTATTTTTCATGTCAAATAATGACCTTTTAACATTTTTTATATTAATATTTATGGCATAACCTTTTAATTGAGTTGATATAATCCCTCTATGTTTGTCACAATATCATTTGGCCATGCTCAAGTGTGTCACACACAACTTCAACACTCAGCATGCAAAACACAACAATGGTAACAAGGATTTTTTTTATTTATTTTTTTATTTTTTATTTTTAATACGACCTTTACTATTTTACTTGCTGTCTTTATTGGGGTTATACTGACAAAAGACAAATAGTAAAATAAAGGCAAAAATAGTAAAACGAAGCAATTAATTTATTCATGCCACAATGCACTCTGGGAGTACACTTCCTCAGATCCCGGATAGAATTAAGTTGAAAAAACTTAAACGGTTTAAGTAAGAACAACTTAATGCAATTAAGTAATGCTTACTTAATTGAATTAAGGCAACAAGTTTGCACAATTTAATTAAGTAAACTGAACTAATTAGTTTTTACAGTGTAGTAGAGTGTTGTTGCCATGCCGTCGAAACGCTGTTATTTTCACCCCATCAGACGAGTCTGTGTGAATCATTTTACACCAGACTGCTTTGTGAACTAGGGTCAATACGAGGGTTTTATAAAAAAAGTTGTTACACAAGGATGGATCAGGACCAACTGTTCATGATCCAGCTTATAGAGCGATACTGGTTACAACAGTAATGAAAGGGAGAACACACACTTTATTAGAGTTTAATCAAAGTTGTTTTACGGATATAAAGATTACCAGTTTATTAAGCACTCCCCGAAAAGGCATACATATATACGCCTGTATATATTTGTATACTGTTCGTTGTAACAAGTGTTTTTGTGTAATTCGCTGTGTATGTTGATGATAATACAAGGGAGAGAGAGTGTTTATGGACAAGACTTTAATGTGCACTTCTTGTACTGTTTTATTCATCTCTTACTGTGATTTTCTGGAGTGAAAACAGACGCTTCATATTTTATGTGATGTACAATAAACTTCATAAAACTCATCAGTAAAGTTTTGGTTATCATTCGGACAGGGTCCGCTACAACATGCTTTTGTACTAAAAATGGATAAAAGCAAGATGACAATATAAGTTGTAACCGTAATTAAACTAAACTATATGTTCTATCTCCATGCAGCATATATACTCTGGCTCTGTAGGCATCAATGTGCGACTCCGGTTCGAACTGAACACAGCTACTGACAGTTTCGGACATTTTCAGTGTGTGAGATTGTCCTGGCACCGGAGCATGGCCTCTTCTTGAAAGGAGGCCGGGAACACCAGCTCATTTGCATTTAAAGGGACACACAAAAACTGCACATTTTTGCTCACCCCCAAAAAGGGTATTTTTAACATGCTATAAAAAATTATCTGTGGGGTATTTTGAGCTAAAACTTCACATACACACTCTGGGGACATCAGAGACTTATTTTACATCTTGTAAAAAGGGGCATAATACTGTAGGTCCCCTTTAAAAAATAAAAGTTTCCTTTTGTGACCTGCAGATTAAAAAGTTGAGATTGGAGCAAGTAAATAATGACCGAATTTTCTTTTTTGGATGACTCATTCCTTTAACTCTTAGCACGACACAGACTAGCTTGTCTCTTTGGCATTGTCAGCGTCCTTGAACTCAAAATAAAACAGAATAAAAAAATAAAAAAAATATCAAAACCCTAGGCAGTGTTGTGTCTCTGTCTTAGAGGTTAAGCTCTATGTCAGAGAATCCCAGCAGCATACACCTCTGTCTGACACACTCCTGTCCCCTACGGTGATGTAAGCACACAGGGTCCTGCTTGTACAGAGGGATTCAGAGTCACCCTTCACTGTCCACTCTCACCTGCTATCAAGAATTGTCTGTAAAAACACTTATCGTTATTCACTGAAAATATTTCTCTCTGCCATATCATCTCATTCGTATTCCACATTTTTTTCTGTGGCAGTGATGCTATTTGTCTCTAATATGCACTGTAAACCCTAACGCTCAAAATAATGAACTGGTTTGAGTCAAATCAAATTAAACAAATTAGTTCAAACACATTAACTTTCTTTTTCTTTTGAGTTTACAAAACTGACACATTTCAAGTAATCTGAATTGTTTCATTGTTTTGAGTTTTATGAACTTGTTTCTTTTCATTTAGACTAACTTAATTTTGAGCTGGAAACTGTCATTTCTATTTCTCAGCATGCTTTGCCATGACACTCAAAAGGGACAGTAAATTAATTAAGTTGTATGTTTTTTTTTTTTTTTTTTTTGTGCAAGATTAACATTAAGTGGGAGATTTAGTAATGTTTTATGTTTTGTCATGATAGTTTAGAAGAGTTTCTGTTATTTCTGTTTTTTTTATAGGGTTTCCATTATGGTGACAAGTGGAGCATGAGCTTAGTATGAGAACTGGTAAATGTCAAATGTATTTTATTGCTGTCCTCATTCAGCAAGTTATATGCTATGCTAATGCTACCAAAGCATTGAGTAACCAATTAGCAAGGTAGTTGAGTTAAAGCTAAAGCTAGTTAAAGCTAGACAAGTTTCCACTAAAATTTTGTTTAGATTACATGATATTTTGACGTTAAATATATGAATTAGCTTACTCAAATATTTGAATGTATGATTACAAAATAAAATAAAAATCTGCAAGTTCTTTAAAAAAATTCGTAACTTTAAAAAAAAATTGAGGCAACTAATTGTTTGAGTTTTGCCAACTTATCAGGGTTTACAGTGTGTGATTTGAGAGGAATTTTTTTTAGTGAATAAAGAATAAAAATTTTCTCACAAGAAAAACAACAACAACTCAAAATGCCAAAGTTTGAATAAACTAAACTAAACTAAACTAAACTAAACTAAACTAAACTAAACTAAACTAAACTAAACTAAACTAATACAATACAATACAATACAATACAATACAATACAATACAATACAATACAATACAATACAATACAATACCTAAAGACATTAATGCTTTATTTAGCAAGGACATTAAAATGCATCAAGAGTAACAGTAAAGACATGTATACTAATACATGCAAATAAATGCAGCCTACAGTAGGTAAGCATAAGAAACTACTTCCAGAACCATAAAAAACGCTATAGTGTATATTTAAGCCATTTATATGTGGAATATGCAATTTCATGAACCCATTAAAGACCATATTTTAATTTCAGTCAATAATTTTAATTTCAGTTGAATAAGACGTGGGCTAAAAAGTGGTTCCAGCACCCCTGCTGTTTCCTTGAATGCACCGTATGGCGCAACAACCATAGCTCATAATTCTGTGACAACTGCAACAACCACGCAGCGAAACATTAAAAGCTACAAATTTCAAAAGCAACATCTCAGTTCATTTGAACACTCACTAATGAAATCACCAATTCAAACGCTTCCTCTTTATTGCAGGCACCCCTGCTGTGAGCTTTGTTTCCCTTAGAGGAAAGTGATGGGAACAAAATTGACCATGGCAAAAAGTTGTAAGTGTCGCCCACAGTTGTTTGTGAAGTTTGGCAATTGTGAAAGACAAATGAACACGCTTTAAAAATACTTTTATACTACATTCGGACGTCTTTGAAACTGAGATGCCATTGTTGTTAGTTACTGACAGCCAATAAAGTATGTTAAGGACACGTCCGCACACAGCATATATAGACTCAGAAACCCACAAAGCATCTTTCTGTTTTACAGTCTGTGGATCATAAACATTTACAAGCATTCAGCGCATATCCAGCCCCTGGCGTGCACTGCCACTCTGAATAAACCAAACCTCAGGCAGCAAATAACCTTGTTTATGTAATTTACAAGGTAATAAGAGATGTGTCTTTGCTATACAGTAATGGCCTTGCATTTCCCTCCAGCTGTAAAAGTTGCAGAAGCATGCCGGGCTGCGTTCTAAAACCCAATACATGTTTTTACTCTCTGATGAAAGCACAAAAAATTATTTCCAGATCCACAGCGTCAAAAATCGTTGCGTGTAATTTCATTTCTGAGAAGCGTGAGAGAAAGAGAGGCCGGTCTCCAGATGGCAAACGTAAAACGGTTCTGTCAGATCAATCAAATAAAGACGCAGAAAGAGAGTGACAGAGCAGAACAAACCGATTATCCACAACAGCAGACTAACATGTTAACGCAGGGACATGTAAACAGGTACGCTAGCGGGAGTCTAAACTCTCAAACAAAGTAATACAACACTATAAAGACTTCAGATGAAGAAATCCAAATGAGTTTAAAGAGTCCAGGGATGTAATCATGCACTCAAAGAATGAATGAACTGTCTTAACTCTAGCTAACCTTATCTCACACTTTTAGTCATTTGGAACACACTTAACCTTGAAAAAGTCTTTTAAAAGTCTTATTTGGATTAAAAATGTAAAATATAAATATATTTTATATAAAAAATTTTTAAATAACTGTAGTTAATTTAAATGTGAAATAATTTTTTTATTTGAGTAGTTTTTTGTTTCTATTTTTTTTAACTAATTAAAATATAAATAATCTTAATTTTTAACATTAATATTGTATGTAACTGTTCAATTTACTCACAGTTCGGTTTTTATCACGGTTTTAGGGTCACCGTTTCGGTACGGTTCGGTATGTGCTATGTTCAGGGAAATTAGCTATATTCAACTGTCAAATAAAATAAAGAAAATACGAACATATAATCAATGTACAAGCAACAACAAATAAATAGTGCTTTTCAGGTTTTTCAGGTACCTAACAGTGGTTCTCTTTCAAGTCTTGCGCTTGAACGGACAAATTCACACAAAAATTATGTTAATATGCCCGTCTTGGCGAGTATCCTAGCAAACATAGTAGGTTATGTCTCAAGTAAAACATAAACAGTTCGACGAGCCATATATTAAGAGAGTTGTGACACTCTTTGATCTCGCCGTCACGTGGTTCATGGAGCTCTAAATATTTCCAAACAACTCCGCACTGTCAATCTGTTTGAATAGGATTAAGCAGGACAGACAGCAGTTTCACTATATTTGCAGCAATTTCTGGTAAATATTAACACAATATGTGCATAAACTTCGACTAGGGAGTGATAAAGAAGAGATAACGTTAATGTTTTGTTAAAGCGTTAAAGAGTGATCTGGTTATTTTATTTGGGTTCATGTGAGGGCACGATTTTACAGCGTTGAGTGTTGTAGCCTATCA
Source organism: Gobio gobio (assembly GCF_949357685.1). Taxonomy (NCBI): domain Eukaryota; kingdom Metazoa; phylum Chordata; class Actinopteri; order Cypriniformes; family Gobionidae; genus Gobio; species Gobio gobio. Next base: position 17,572,855 of record NC_137111.1, on the reverse strand, counting down.
CAGGCATTTCTGTTGAAAATAATGACCAGTCATATGTTTAATTTACCAGGAATGAGAATCCATATCGATTAAAACAAGTTTTATACAGTCTCAAAACGCTGAATGAATTTTAGTGCAAGTTTACGTTTACACGAATCGTGTTGTGATTTTCCCTACAATTAGCCTATATATTTAACAGTTCAGTACAAATAAATTAACAAAAAATAGATATTTTAATGTTATAATAGTGATTTGATGATCTATAAAAATTCATTTAAAAAAGAGAAAAAAATGGCTAATGAGCCTATAAGTGTTCCTCTTCCGCCATCTACTGGTTAGTGGTAATTTCTTTTATAATTGAAATGTTGTTAACGTCCAAATGTTATTTTATGATACTCGATACACAACAGGTTAATATTAATGAAAGATTCTAGCATAGGCTATACAGAATTTAACCCAAGAAGGACGTTTTAAATAGTGTTTAAAAAAACAGGGCAACCAATTTAATTCAACTCTTTTTATCCTTTTTATTTTATTCATATTAATTATTCATAGGAGTTATACGTTATTCCTTGAATGGGCTGACTTCATAGAAAAGCTTTTGACAGAAATATCTCAGAGAGACTAAAAACGTTTGAAATATGACAGATAGCAGCTTTTGCAGTGCTGCTCACGTTATCTAACTGCAGTTAGAGTCTATTATATAACAATAACCATTAACTATAGCGTCATAAAATACCACTTCTATTAATATTCCTGAGAGGTCAACTAATGCCATAAAATCTCAAAATATGCAGTAATTTCATCAATTTGTCAGCGAGTGTGCTTGAGATACACTGAAATGAATGGGGTTCAATGCTGGAACTATTGGTTGTTTGGAACTATTGGTCGCTCTATGACACGCTTTACTTCCGCATTCCTCAGTTCCTATGGAAGTCTATGGGAGTGTCGTAACACATGTGTTCATGTGTAACAGTATGTACTGATGTGCATTATTTCTTAAAGGGAAAGAAGCCTTTTCCTGCTGTCTGTTTTTAATGTTAATCAAACAACAAATGACTAAGAAATCACTCACTGCTCTTGACTGATTAACTTTTGTAACTTCAATAATGATTAATCTTTATTTAATTTATACAGTGAAGATTATTGTGGCGAGGGGGGCGTGGTTTAGCAAAGTCTGTGACGGAAGAGAGAGTCAGAGGACGAGCGGCACGTAAGTGGATCAAGCACAAATGATGAACACCTGTCTCTTGTTGCAGTAATTGGTGTGGAGAGAGTACATAGAGCAGGAGGAAACGAGAGAGAAGGAGAGAGAGCTGGAGACGGAGAGACAGACTGGAACTCGGCTGGGGGAGGAAGCAGAGAGGAAGTGCTGGAGAGAAACCGACGATTGAGAATTTATGATACTATATGAGGAACTTTTTATGTTTGTGCGAAGTGCACGCTATTGTAGCCTGAGTAAAACTGAGTTAATAAAACCCCCACGAGTTCCAGTAAGCCGACCCCTTTGTCTTCTTCCTTACCATCCCACGAACATCACAACACTGGTGCCGAAACCCGGGAAAGGAAGAAGACCAGAGCCGCCACCATGCAAGTCCCGTCCACGACCGGTACGCCATTTGCGGAGATAATCCAGTCACTCACGGGCCTGCACCAGGAGCACCACCAGACGATGCTGGAGGTTAGAGAGGAGCAGGAGCGGCAGTTCCAAGCGCTCCTCCTGACCCAGCAGCAGGACCGCGAGCTGATCCGGAGCTGAATAGACCGGGAGGTTCCGGCCGGGGGAACACCATCGACCCCGGCCCAGGCCACCCACATGCAGCTCAGCAAGATGGGACCGCAGGACGATCCGGAGGCTTTCCTGGACCTCTTCGAACGGTCCGCTGAAGCGTGTGGGTGGCAGTAGTTGGACTGGCCAGTTCGCCTGCCTGACAGATCGCAGCCCAGCAACTGCCAGTCCAGAACCTCCTGGTATATGACGACCTTCGACGGGCCATCCTCCAACGGGTCGGTCTTTCCCCCGAACAACATCGTCAGCGGTTCCGATCGCTGACCTTGGGGGAGAGCGGCCGGCCCTTCGTGATGGCCCAGCAGCTCCGGGATGCTTGCCGCAGATGGCTGGTGGCCGACGTCGACCAGACCGTAGAACGAGTGGTGCTGGAGCAGTTCATTGCGCGGCTGCCCAGGGAAACCGCGCGGTGGGTCCAGTGCCACCGGCCGGCGTCGCTGACGAAGGCCATCGAACTGGCGGAAGACCAGCTGGTGGCGTGCCCGGGGGTCAGCGAATCCCTTCCGGCGGCTTCATTCTCTCTCCCCACCCCTTCTGTTTCTTCCCCGTCTCTTTACAGGCTGGTTCCGGCTCCCATGACGAGGGGGGGCTTCCAGAACCGGGGTGCAGCTCGGGGAAGGGCTGGAGGTTTCCCGGAGCGGTTCTTGGGCGCACGAGCGGCACCCAGGGGCGTGGAGCCGACGGAGCGGCACTTGTCTGCGGGTCCCGTTTCCTCCCTCTCTCCACGCCAATTCATTGATCCGCTTGCTTGCACCGGTGCGGCGGGGAAGCCTGGGCCGGCCTGTTGGCGCTGCGGGGACCTGGGCCACTTCATAGATCGCTGTCCAGTGATGGAGGTGGGGACGTTGATCCGGGTCCCCGACGCGCCACAGGCTGCCCTCGATCGAGACGGGCTGTACCAGATACCAGTGAGTATCCAGGGGGGTACCTATCCGGCTTTGGTGGATTCAGGATGTAACCAAACCTCAAAGCCTGATACAGCCGTTGGCATTGAATAGGAGCCGCATGGTTAAGGTACGGTGTGTGCACGGGAATGTGGTGAATTATCCGCTGATGACTGCCGTCGTTCAATTTCGGGGACAAAAGCATAGAGTGGAGGTGGCGGTTAGCCCGCACCTCCGACATCCGCTGATTTTGGGAACTAATTGGCCGGCTTTTAGAGAATTATTAGGGGTTTTATGTGCGGATGTTTCTTGGGGGGAAACAAGGCGGGGAGAGAGAGAGCGGTTGTGCAGGTGGGAGAGACTGAACCAGGACCCCCGGGGGTTGTTTCAGAGGGACAGAGCGTTGTCGAGAGGCTAAACCTCACCGAACGTGATGACTTCCCTCTGGAACAATCCCAGGATGAGACCCAAATAAATGCGTTTGCTCAGGTCCGAGCGATTGACGGTCAGTTCATCCACCCGGACCAACCGGTCTCTTATCCTTATTTTGCCATAATAAAAGACAGGTTGTATCGAGTGGTCCAAGACACTCAGACAAAACAGGATACAACTCAGTTGTTAGTTCCGAAGAGCCGTCGGGAAATGCTTTTCCAGGCTGCTCACTCTAATCCGATGGCAGGGCATTTAGGGCAAGCGGCGACACTGAATCGTTTAATGGTCCGGTTCTTTTGGCCGGGCATTCACGAGAATGTGCGCAGGTGGTGCGTGTCGTGTTGTGAATGTCAGCTGGTAAATCCGCCGACCGTACCAAAAGCGCCATTGCGCCCCCTTCCATTGATGCAGGTCCCCTTCGAGAGAATTGGGATGGACCTCATCGGACCATTAGAACGATCTGCACGAGGGCATCGTTTTGCATTAGTCCTGGTGGATTATGCAACACGATATCCCGAAGCAATTGTCCTCCGCAGCATTTCGGCTAAAAGTGTTGCGGATGCGTTGTTTTGCTTAATCTCCCGAGTGGGGATCCCGAAAGAGATCCTCACTGATCAGGGCACGGCGTTTATGTCACGTACACTACACGAACTTTATGAATTATTGGGCATTAAATCGATTCGCACCAGCGTCTATCACCCACAAACGGACGCACAAACGCACAAAAGTGGAACGATTTAATCGCACGTTGAAGACAATGATTCGAAAGTTCGTACAGGAAGACGCCAAAAATTGGGATAGATGGTTGGATCCCCTGTTGTTTGCCGTGCGCGAGGTCCCGCAAGCCTCCACGGGGTTTTCCCCGTTCGAGCTCCTCTATGGACGTCAGCCCCGCGGGGTGTTAGACGTTCTCAGAGAAGCTTGGGAGGACGGACCTTCGCCAGCGAAAAACGAAATTCAGTATGTCATGGACCTGAGAACAAAACTCCACACATTGGGGCGGCTATCTATGGAGAAATTGTTACAGGCTCAGGACAAACAAAGCCGGCTTTATGACAGGGGAACTAAACTCTGCGAATTTGCACCGGGAGATAAAGTGCTTATATTACTCCCAACTTCCAGCTCAAAAGTACTCGCCAAGTGGCAAGGGCCGTTTGTGGTCACACGGCGAGTGGGGGATCTCGATTATGAGGTCATTTGGTCGGATAGGAGCGGAGCGCATCAAATATACCACCTTAACCTCCTAAAAAAATGGAGCGAGGTGGAGTCAGTGATGCTAGCAACGGCGGTGAGTGGAGAGGATGATCTCGGACCTATCGCTCTGCCCCCGGGGGGAGATCATCTCTCGCCCTTGCAGCTCACTGACATAGCCCAGTTGCAGAAAAGTTTTTCTGATGTGTTCTCGCCCCTACCCGGCCGAACCGACCTCATTCAGCACCACATTGAGACGGAGCCGGGCGTGACAGTTCGCAGCCGGCCCTATCGTTTGCCAGAACACAAAAAAAAGGTGGTTCAGGACGAATTAGAGGCAATGCTAGACATGGGAGTAATAGAAGAGTCATACAGTGACTGGGCCAGCCCGATAGTTTTGGAACCTAAAACGGACGGCTCGGTCCGGTTCTGTGTGGACTATCGCAAGGTGAACGCTGTGTCGAAGTTCGACGCATATCCAATGCCAAGGGTTGACGAGTTGCTCGATCGGCTAGGTTCCGCTCGATTTTATTCGACACTGGATTTGACGAAGGGATATTGGCAGATCCCCTTAACGCCTCTATCTAAAGAAAAAACAGCCTTCACGACGCCGTTTGGGTTACACCAATTTGTTACGCTTCCGTTCGGGTTGTTCGGGGCTCCGGCCACGTTTCAGCGCCTCATGGATAAAATTCTCCGGCCGCACACTGCATATGCCGCTGCCTACTTAAATGATATTATCATCTATAGTAACGATTGGCAGCGGCATATGGAGCACGTGCGCGCGGTCCTGAGGTCGCTGAGGGTGGCCGGGCTGACGGCCAACCCGAAGAAGTGTGCGATTGGGCGCGTGGAGGTGAGGTATCTGGGTTTCCACTTGGGTCATGGGCAGGTGCGTCCACAAATTGACAAGACCGCTGCAGTTGCGACCTGCCCGAGACCCAAGACCAAAAAGGAGGTGAGGCAGTTCTTGGGGCTGGCAGGATACTATAGGAGATTCGTTCCTAATTATTCGGACCTCACCAGCCCGCTGACTGACCTCACTAAAAAGGAAGCGCCAGACCCGGTCCAGTGGTCAGAGCTGTGCCAGCAGGCTTTTACCCAGGTGAAGGCTGCTCTATGTGGCGGGCCGCTCTTACAGTCACCTGATTTTTCTCTCCCTTTTGTGTTACAGACGGACGCGTCGGACAGGGGGCTGGGGGCAGTCCTAACCCAGGAGAGGGAGGGTGAGGAGCGGCCGGTGCTGTACATCAGTCGCAAGCTCTCAAAGAGAGAGACGATGTACAGCACCATAGAAAAGGAGTGTTTGGCAATCCGATGGGCCGTGCTCACCCTCCGGTATTATCTCCTGGGGAGGGAGTTCACCCTCTGTTCGGACCACGCCCCTCTGCAGTGGCTCCACCGCATGAAGGATACCAACGCGCGGATCACCCGTTATTAAGTTCAAGGTTCAAAGTAAAGGTGGTCCACAGGCCGGGGGCGCATATGGTTGTGGCTGACTTCCTTTCCAGAAATGGGGGGGGAGACAGACTGGAACTCGGCTGGGGGAGGAAGCAGAGAGGAACTGCTGGAGAGAAACCGACGATTGAGAATTTATGATACTATATGAGGAACTTTTTATGTTTGTGCGAAGTGCACGCTATTGTAACCTGAGTAAAACTGAGTTAATAAAACACCCACGAGTTCCAGTAAGCCGACCCCTTTGTCTTCTTCCTTACCATCCCACGAACATCACAACAATTATAATATGCAATGCTATTTTATATTTGATTACTTTATTCAGTTTCTGTTTCTGAAAACTCAATATTTGCGTGATATTTCTGACGAGCCGTGTGAGCGCTTCATATGAGTGCACACTGCACACACACACACACAAATCTTCTCTCGGCACGCAAGTTCTCTATCACGTCTTGCTCTTGAATGTTTGCGAGGCTTAAATGAGTTTAACAAAGATAGCAACGTGTTCAGGTCTCACCTGCGCTCGTGCGCTATCAACTCCCCGGAGAGGATGGCTTTTTGTCCACGCTTTTTGATCATCGCTGTTGTAATGTATTGGGAAGCCAGAATGTGTATTCATTGACAGAAACATACATTAGCCTAACTCTGTCTGTCTGTTTTACACATTGTTATTTTCAACAAACCATATTATAGATACGTCATCAGATTTGAGCTGAACCGCGGTGCAAGTGCGTTCCGAACCGTGGTTCGATTTTTTACAGAGAACCATTATATCCCTAGTATATACCATACAAACGTTTAAGGAATAATTCTAATATAAGGTTTTCATCATATGGGCCACTGATAATCGAGTTAAACAGTCGTGATTACAGTATTGACAAAAATAATCATGATTTGTTTTTTTGTTGAATAGAAGGTTAAAAAAAACATTACTTATTTAAAATAGAAATCTACTGTAACATTTTAAATGTCTTCATTATCACTTTTGATCAATGAAATGCAGCCTTGCTAGATAAAAACATTAACTTCATAAAACATCTTTCTGACCCCACACTTTTGAACAGCAGTGTTTTGAATTATTCATCTTAAAGCTTTGCAACTGTGAATGCGCAGTGCTGGCCCCAGATTCTTTTATTTGAGACATATTTCAAATATCTAACTCTAAGTAGATACATATTCCCAATACATACACATTACAAATCCTCACTCAAACCCTGCACTATTCCTGGGTTTATTTGAAATTATGTAAAAACAAAAAACAAAAAGAAAATAAGAAAGAAAGAAATACAACATATGACAGAAATGAATCACTGAACCTCCAAAATTGCAGGTCTGTTATAAAAAATGAATAACAAAAAAAATTGGTTTCTGTCAAGGTTTATCATTTGAGGATGAGTCAGAGATTGCAAAAGTATAGTTCAAGACTTTGTGTACTTACTGGAGGATCCTGATCTTCTGCAAAAACAGTCGTAATGACTGTCCCCTTCTCGGCGTTTGGAGCCACCATCCCTTTATAAAGAGCCTGTCTGAAGACCGGGGAGAAATCATTCATATCCTAAAAAGAACAGGGAGAGAGAGAGACATGGATAAAATATGTATTAACAACACTCATTAAAACAGGGCTGAGGTAAGCAGGGCCCCCTGGCAAAGTGATTCTGTTCTGTCTGCTGTGGTCCCTTATGAGTGACACAATGATAAATAGAGTATTAATCCGTTTATGGATGCTGATGTCTTTTACTGCTGTCCCACTGTAAAAGAGCACTTTACATGTGTTTTAAAGTCAAAATTAAATCTAAATATGACTTTCTTAATACACATTATTGTGTATTTAGCCTTATTGTGCACAATGTTATTTCCTAAATATATTTTTTTCCTCAAAAATAGGTCTCAACCTTAACATTTCATGTAATTCTGATATGTCCAATTTTTTTCAAGATTTGTAAATGTTTTGTAAGAGGTCTTTTATGTTCACCAAGGCTGCATTTATTTGATCACAAACAGTAAAAACAGTAATATTGTGAAATATCATTACAATTTAAAATGACTGTTTTTTAGGATTCTTTGAACTGAAAGGTCAAAAGAACAACATTTATTTGAGAAAATTATTTTGTAAAATTAAATATCTTTACTGTCACTTTAATGCATTCTTGGTCAATAATTACAGAATTTTTAATTATTATTATTTCATACTCCAACCTTTTGAATGCTAGTGTATCACAGTTTCCACAAAACATTAAGCAGAATAAACTGTTTTCAACATTGATAATAACAATAAATGTTTTTTGAGCGGCAAATCAGCATATTACAATTACAATATGACACGGAAGACTGGAGTAATGATGCTGAAAATTCAGCTTTTCCATCACAGGAATAAATTAGACTTTAAAATAGAAAAGTACAATTTTTTACACACACTATTAAGAAAAATTTTTTAATAACTGATCACCAAATCAGCATTAGAATGATTACTGTTCTATAAAACAGTTCTTTAAAATTTCACAATATTGCTGTCTATTATTTTTGTTCACAATATTCTTTTTTTGACCAAATAAATTTACCCTTGGTGAGCATCAGAGACTTTTGTAATTATTAGTTTATTGTAATTATATAAAAGATAATTGTAATTATTCCAAACTTATGACGTGTAGTGTGTACAAAGCAAGGCAGTTCACTATTTTGCTTTATATATTTAGATATAAAGAACAATGTAGAGCAACATTATTACATTGCTCACTCAAAGTATTTCTCCACCCTCGTTCGACGTTTTTAGTTGAACTGATCTTTCCGGCCTTTTTCTTCCGTGGAAATGCACGTAACAGTTCAAGAACACAGGCTGGGACATGGACACAGGCAGAGAACCCGCAACGAAAGTGTTTCTTTGGAAAAGGGGTATGAGATATGAAATTTCAGCAGTATGCTGAAGGGAGAAGCTGCTGTTATATTCAGCATCTCATCATTGGGAGTTGCCCACCAAAAAAGCACATCGATACATCCTGACCTTTCACCTCAGCATGAGCTCAAGTGGCTGAAACTACAGCAAAAGCGATAGGGATCTATATGCAGCGAGCTGCTTTTCTCTCAGAGTCAAGGGGATGAGGGTTGCAGACACACACACACGTCAAAATAACCCTGAAACTCTTCAGAGGGGTCAAGTGACCCTTTCTGAATGTTCTTAGGGGTCTTGACCATGGATGGATATGCCCACACACACACAGCCACACTTTGCCTGATATTCAGGGGGGGGGGGAAACATCTTTCCCTGAAAGACCTTCAAAATCTCCCATAAGCCTAGCTATGATGACTCTACCCTGACATTAATAATATTGCCTTCACCTCAGCTCAAGCATCATTACGATTTGTTACACCATCTCCACTGCAGCAAAACTAACAGGATGCAAACTTTGAAGGTAAACATCAGTGAGAGACACAAAGAAACTCAAGATTTAAGGCACATCTGACGATAGCAGCAGCATAACTACAACTCATCGCTTTGTTTTTCACACCACAACAAAACACTTGATGCAAATATCATGAAAATCTCAGGGGGTTTAATTTGATTTCAAAAGAAGTAAATCACTATAATCTATAAACACACACTGTAATAAAAGAAACAATCTTAAATACATTTTCCTGGCAATTTTCAATCTAGTCTATTGCTGTCAATCACTTCCATGAATTATTAGATCAAAATGCATATTATTTAATCTCTAAAGTTGTTTAATAATAGAATAATTATTTTTTTGTAATAATAAGCCATGAAATATCATGCAGTTTAGAATGTAAAAGTCAAAACTATCTGTTATTTAAACACTGCTTCTAAAATCATGTAAAAAGTTATTTATATACTTAAACTGTAAATAAAAAAATAAAAATATTTGTATGCAATTTCCAGCATAACCATCCCGACAGGTCTACAATATAAACACTTATAATAGGGCAAGACAAAAAAAAACATTTTTGAAGAAGGATTGATAATGTATTGACTTTAAATTGTTATTTGAAATTTTTGAGTTACATAGTAAATTGAAAACTGAAAATATACAAATAAAAGTTAAAATAGCATTGATTATGATATACAAAATACAAATAATTAAAGGATTAGTTCACTTTAAAATGAAAATGTTCTCATCTCATCCAAGATGTTCGTGTCTTTCTTTCTTCAGTCGAAAAGAAATGAAGTTTTTGAGGAAAACATTCCAGGATTTTTCGTCACATAATGGCCTTTAATAGCAACCAAAATGGTGAAGCTCCAAATCAATGCAGTTTCAAAGGGCTTCAAAGTAGAGGTCTACATGGAGCACCTGAGACTCGTGGACCCGGGACCCAACCCGGTCAGCCGGGTCCGGGTCGGGTCCCAATCTATTACTTCGGGTCCCGGACCTGTGAATAACATTGTGTGTAATACCGGGGTCGATCAGACTCGGAGAACACCTGGCCGTGATCAGAGTCAGTCGGCACTGCTTTTGTGTTTTGTGTAACTTGCAAATGGTAAAATTGGGATAAAAAAAAGTGTGAGCCAGGAAATAAGGTTTTAAAAAAAGAAAAAAAAAAAGGAAAAAAACACAAGCGATCTCTCTCTCTCTCTCACTCTCTCTCTCTAAGCGGTTAGAAGCAAAGCGGGCAGATGCAAGCACACGGTAATACTGTACTCATATTTAAATACAACCCCAAATCAGAAAAAGTTGGGACAGTATGGAAAACGCTAATTAAAAAAAAAGAAGTGATTTCAGTGCGTAAAGGACAAGGGCGCAAGCCTAGGCTGAACAACCGTGATCTCCGATCCCTCAGGTGGCACTGCATCAAGAATCGTCATTCATCTATAGGCGATATCACCACATGGGCTCAGGACTACTTTGACAAACCTTTGTCAAGTACCACAATACGTAGTTACATCCACAAATGCCAGTTAAAACTGTACTGTGCCAAAAGGATGCCCTATAAGTATGGGTACTTGACTGGCCTGCCTGCAGTCCTGACCTGTCTCCAATAGAGAATGTGTGGCGCATTTTGAAGCGCAAAATGCGACAACGAAGAACCCGTACTGTTGCCCACCTTAAGACTTGTTTGCAGGAAGAAGGGGACAAAATTACACCTGAAACACTTCATCACTTGGTGTCTTCAGTCCCTAAATGTATTTTAAGTGTCGTGAAAAGGAATGGCAACATTACAAAGTGGTAAATGCTTTACTATCCCAACTTTTTTTGAAATGTGTTGCAGGTCTGAATGACAGAAAAGGATGCATATTTACAAATGACATGAAGTTGACCAGACAAAACATGAAATATTTTTTGTTCATATTGTCTGCAATGAAATACAAGTCAAAGTAAATTTAGAAATCACTTCTTTTTTTATTTATTTGCTTTTTCCATACTGTCCCAACTTTTTTTTTTGATTTGGGGTTGTAATATATTTCAAATCAGCAACACAATCTCAGGTGAACTGTTACATAAATGTTTTCAATGACGCTCAAATTGCGTAAAGAAGCTCATATTACAGGTTGCTCCAGCTAACGCGCAAATGCGGTCTCAAGCGCGTATCATGTTTCTATGGCAACCCGAGCTTCCGCAGTGACTGTAATGACTTTAATAAAAATATGAATGAACCGTCTTGTTTAATCTTAAAGTTTTAGTGGTCAGACTGGCAAATAAATAAAGCTAACGTCAGCGGCCATGGCACCGAACAAGCAATCGTTATTAGTTAAAAAAGGCAAACAGTTAAAGTTATTATGCGAGTTAACTTGAGTCGAAATGCAAATCTGCAAAGTCGCATTTGTCATCCGTCACCGTGACATAAAGTGGACTTTTACAGCTGAAATGATGAGTGAATTGAGCATGTTTGGAATAACAAGAGAGGAATTACATGGATAGAACTGTTTTCTTGGCAAGGATTGTAATGCATCACAATCAGGTACAAGGAAGGGAGACGATGGCTTTAGGTAGGCTGAGACAAAAAGTGTTCCCGCTGGGTTCGAATTTTTGGACCCGTGTAGAGCTCTACTTCGAAGGGCTTCAGAGGCTCTGTATGATCCAGCTGTGGAATAGGGTCTTATCTAGCGAAACCATCAGTCATTTTCAAGAAAAAATTTACATTTATATACTTTTTAACCTAAATTGCTCATCTTGTGCTGCTCTGCGAAGTGCCACAGATTGTGCAATCATGTCGGAAAGGTCACGCTAGACGTAGGCGGAAGTACCGACCCAAGCAAACGTGCGAAGACTAATACAAAGGCCCTTTTAAAAAAAACTCCATCTCCAACTTCAAAATCCTCGGACATCATAGGATGGCATGGGGGTGAGTAAATTATCAGGAAATTTTCATCTTGAAGTGAACTAATCCTTTAACTGCATCCAAAAATTGTAATAACAAATATTTACACAACACATCCCTAAATTACAATTAACGCAAAGGGAGCACGTCTTAAATTTGTTAAATAGCATGTTTTGAACCTAAACTTAAAAAAGCACAGATTATTTTGATAAATGCAAGCGACCCTGCAGAGCAGAGAGGTGGGTCGGCGCTCATTTGCATGTATTTGCTCTGGACTTCCCACCGTTAAACATGTACAGGCTGGAGTGATCAAAGGAAGCAAAACTGATTTAATGAGCCATTTCCAGTTGCTTGGACTCAGCTCTATTTGGGTCAGTCCCTCTCTCTGGCCAAAACCAGAAAAGGTGTGCTTTGTGGGGCATTAAGTGCGTTAATTGGTCGACATTAATTATAGAAACTAAAGTTACATATTGTTTTCTCACAATGCTAACTTATATTGTTATAACTTCCACATATATTTTTAAATATTAAGTAGTAAAGACTGACCAAAACTCCTACATAAGGGCACCTATTATGCAAAATTCACTTTTACATGGTGTTTGAACATAAATGTGTGTACACAACCACCCTATAATGGTAAAAAAAATCCACCCAGTCCTCTTTTTTTAATCCCCATAAATCATAAGCAGTGTCTCAGAACAAGCCGTTTGCAGATTCCTGGGAATGTGACGTCACATTGCACAGGCCCCGCCCACGAGTGTTGATGGACACTGCCGTATCAGCAAAGACCCGCCCTCAGAGAGCAGTTCACAGTCGGCCATGTTTATCTCCTCACCAGAGCATTAACAGCAGCATTCAAGTAAGAAATGTGTTCTTAATAAAGCTACTAAAGTTAATTCAGTCAAGAGTCGTGAGTAATTTTCTGTTTATCTTTTGTTGTTAGATACATATGAACAGCAGATATAGCTGTAGGTACTAAATATTACACTGCTCTCACTTTAGTAACGTTACACTGATCTAATATACACATGGGATTTCTGTACTTGTTGCATAAGTGCAGAGACATAACCAACTGTTTTCATGTGAATTGTGTGTGTTTCTGGCATAACCTTGTGTGCATTTGACAGTTTAATCGCAATAACACATGAAAGAGAACTAGTCTAGTTTAGCCTACTCATGGACACACCAACATCCAGCTTTCTGTGCGCATGCGTCGGGTGTGTGTGCTCAAGTTGAGAGTGATAAGGCTTTAAAACGCGTGCAGATGATAATATTTCATGATGAAGAACTGCAATGTCACATGAGCGTGTCTGCGATAGAGATAATCATCAAAACAAACAGATGTATCATGTTTCAGTTTTCATTAGAGTGTTCACTGGTGTTCACGAGCTGTGAAGGCTCCGCCCCCTCTGGAGCCGGGAGCAGCAACTCATTTGCATTTAAAGGAGACACAGAAAACAGCTAATTTTTCTAAAACCCAAAAATTTGCATTTTCAAAATGGTATATTAAATGATCTGTCAGGATTTTGATCTGAAACTTCACAGACACACTCTGGGGACACCTGAGACTTATATTACATCTTGTAAAAAGGGGCATAATAGGTGCCCTTTAAAGGGATCATTCACCCAAAAATGAAAATTATTGCATAATTGATTCACCCTCAAGCCATTGTAGGTGTGTATGACATTCCTCTTTCAGACTAATACAACTAGAGTTATATAAAAAAATGTCCTGGCTCTTCCAAGCTTTATAATCGCAGTGAATGGCAGCCCAAAATTTGAAGCCCAAAAAAAGTGCATTAAAGTGCATCCATCCATTATAAAAGTAATCCATACAGCTCTAGGGGGTTAACAAAAGCCTTCTGAAGTGAATAGATGGGTTTGTGTAAGAAAAATATCCAAATTTAATAGGATAAAAGTAAAATATTTAGCTTCCGGCGGACCACTTTCCGTATTCAACTTATGAAGAAAGTGTAACGCCTCTCATAGTTCAAAATACTTACCACGCCATCGTCGCGCCAGTTACGCATTTTTCGTAAGTTTTAGTCCACCAGAAGCTAATGTTGGGCTGCCAATTACTGCCTTATAATGTATTATGCTTGGAAGAGCCAGGACATCTTTAAATGAAACGCTGATTGAATTCGTCTGAAAGAAGAATATCATATACACCTAGGATGGCTTGAGGGTGAGTAAATCATGGGGTAATTTTCATTTTTGGGTGAACTATCCCTTTAAGTTAGTGTTAGCTATTGCGCTAACTAATGTATACATCCTTACCCAAAAACTACAACATTTCCATCAGATTTACATAATTAAAAATGTAAGATTTTACATGAAGTTCAGTTTTCATCACACACACTCACACTCACTCCAGCTGCTCTAAACTGGAGGAGGCTAATCCTTCTGTTCTGATCCCCCAGCTAATCTTCGGAGGCGCTGGAGAGCGCTCCCGTTAAAATCCTCACATAATTGCAGTCACAAAGCTAATGAGTCATTCAGGCCTGGAATAGCAGTGCCAGGCTAGCATCAGAACCTGCACAGAGCTTTGTCTGTCACTCCTGTCACCGTCAACCAGAAATATCACAACAAGAAAGTAGGAAAACTCAGGCGAGGATCCAGTAAACAACGCCCACAATCCTGCCAACATAGAGGTTTCTTTTTCAAGACTAATTGAATTTAAAGATCAAATCTTCTGTAGGCATTACTGGAACAGAGTCAACGGTGCTTCTGCGAGGAGCAATAGCATGTAAGCACTATGGACTCGCTTTGAAACTTCTAATCCAATCATTGCCACTAGACCTGATGAAAATTTGCTTCCATCCTCCCAAGTTCAAACCATCTCCCACTGGAACCTGATGAACTTTTAGAGTTTCTCATGCTGCTATTGAGACTGCCGTTATAAAACAGAGTGTTTTAAAACTGATGAGCGGCTCATGCGGCCTTACCGTGATTCTAATGATGACCGTGGCCGTTCCAGGAGGGAGGACTCCTCCGTGATCTAACGCCTCCACTTCAAACGTGTAGGTGCTGTTTCCTGTTGCCAAGTCCTCAAAGTCTAGTGCCTGCAGGACTGATACGGCACCAGTCAGACGGTTCACGGCGAAGAGCTGCCGAGCCGATTCTGTTTTTATTCTGTAGGTCACGTTAGAGATGAGATCGGCATCCACCGCCTGAGAGACACAGAGGAACGAGAACAGAGAGAATTAAGGTTAAAACAAGAGAGAGAATTAACCATCCCACATTTTGCCAGGTACACTCTAAAAAAAGATGGTTCTTTAAAGGTTATTTATATGTAGCAACCATTCTATTTAGACCCGTATGGTCTTGAAGAACCCTTTATATGCTGAAATAGTTTTTAGTGTCAGAGTTTAAGGTTATTTTCCCCCGCCTTCTTGTTTTTCAAATCTGTAACTGTCAAAGCCACCTCATTACTGATTTTCTGTAGCTCAGCCATCCAATTACACAGACTGTCACACTCTAAACAGGTAAATAATTTATTTCTTAAAATGTCTTTAGATTTTAACTTTCAGGTTGTTACTGGTTTGGTTTCCTACCAGTCTTGTCTCTTCCTCTTTTTAGTTTAACAGAACATGTAAGTGTTAGCAACTCTGTTCAGTTAAAAGATGCTCATCTTCTCTTCTCCAGTAAGTAACAGAGATATTGAATTTATGATCCATATTGTTCTTTGTTTTTAATTATTACTTTATGCATAAACATACCCAGTCACAAAAAAAAACATTAAAGCTATCCCATGACTTTATATCACTTTTTCCTTTTCTCATTGTAAAGGGCTCAGGCTCACATACTGTCCATTTTTGTTCATTTTGGCCTTCATAAACATAATTGTTTTTACATAAACAAATATAAGAGACACAGTGTAACTGTAAAGATACTAATATATTAATAAAAATGAACTATTAATACAAAGGTTATTTATAACATCATTAAGGTCCTATAGCACTTTCAAAGCATGGTTCTTTATGGAACCTTATAAAAAGGGTTCTATTTAGCAACAAAAAACGGTTCTAAGCCGAATAACCCTAAGTTGGTACTGTTTAGAACCATTTTTTCTTAAGAGTGTATAGTAACAAATTCCTTAGTTCACCCAATATTAACATTTTCATATTTTTATTTACTCATCCCCATGTTGTTCCAAATCTGCATGACTTACATTCTCCTGTTAAATACAAAAGATAATATCCATGCAATGAAAGTCAAAAGGGTTAAATATTGTTTTGGACCCCCATTGATGTCTAGACAGTGGAAACATTCCTTATAAAAATATTTTAGTTTTTGTTCCGCAGAAGAATACAAGCCATAGTGGTTTGAAATGAAATGAGGATGAATAAATCAAACACATGGAATGTCTTTCTTACACCTTCTTAACAAAGTAAACAAGTAAACATTGATTGGATTGTGAAATGTTGCCGTTAAAATACCAGAATTGAGATATGTGGTTGGAGGATACGGGGTGAGAGGGTTTGTAGTTTGTAAATCATTGTAATTAAATTTACTGAATTACGCAAAAATAGGCATTAGTGATAGTGGTCGCAAAATGGTGACTTCATTGTAAGGGGACCCGCAGTGTATGTAGATAGAAATGGCTCCTTCAAAGGTAATAAAAACATAACGGTTCATTATGTAATGCCTTTATGAAAGCTTTATACCTCACTGAAAACATAGTTATGTATATTATATTGCATTTATTTTAATAGATCCCAATAGATAAATATTACACACTGCACCTTTAAGTCTTTACAATAAAATAACAATAAAAAAAACAATAATAAAAGATTACTAAAAGATTATTAAAATAAAACCATTTGCAATAATGTGCACTGGTGAATCAGACCAAGAACATGCATTAACTCTTTCCATTGACGGAAATGTCCGTCATTTATGAGACAGCGCTTTCCTGCCATTGGTGGATATTTCCGGCTTTCCGTGTTTTTTTATTGTTATGCGGTAAGGGGGTGCTATTACACACCTTCTGAGTACAGAGTACAAAATCTTTGGATCAAAACAAGAAGAAGAAGGATCAGAAACAAGTGATAGCATATGTAATCAGATGTATATGTAAAATAATGCGATCATCAACATTAAACAGCATATAAATCAAAACTGCCTAATGATACTGATTGAAACGTCGACCCAGGATGAGATCTAGTACTGTGAAACCTTAGGGGGTGTTGATGGACTCGATCTACTCCATGTTTTGATCACCATTCTGAATCTGATCTGTATGTAGTCTTTGACAAAAAGACTATTTTCTCAGCTTTTTGCTCAAAATGCTGCTTTTTTTTTTATGAAACCACATTCAAGTGTTCATAAAAAAAGAATGCATTAAGCTAGACCAAAACAGGTTTTTTTGTTGTTGTTTAAAAGCAGAGGCTGTGTTGTTTCTTTTGATAGAATGCAGATTTCATACAACAAAATACTCTGGGGGCCATGAACATTTTTCGAAAATGATAAAAAATGCTGGTAGTGGCTGACAAAACGCTGGCGGGGAAAGAGCTAGTCAGCTCAACAAACCATATGATAGCAAGAGAGCAGCAAAGGTTCTCTCTGGAACAGATGAATGTCACTGCATTAGATGACAGGATATCAAACCAAAGTCCAAACTATACACTCTAAAAACATATTGGGTTATTTCTCCTACCTAAATCCTGGGTTGAGCTTCCTAGGTCATTTTTCGAGGTAATTTTTTACCTAGATCCTGGGACATAACCCAGGGTTGAGTTATTTATCTCAGGCTTTTTCTCAGGCTGTCAGTCACAGCATATTTTGGCTATGAGTGAAACATCGGGTGGCGGTTTGAAGTTAGAAGTCCCCCCACTGAACATGATACAAGCTCCGGCACGAGATCCAGTGCCGTTACAGTGGAAATGGGACAACAGAGACTGGTCGATAACACTTGAATTACTTCCAAATGTTACGTCTAATATTTGTTATACAAGCTTAAATGTAGGCAATATGTATTAAAAATCATAAAATATGCTATACTGTAAAATATGATCAAAATTAAACAAATTATCATGCAAACAGTGGTTGTGTGGAGTATTTTTAAAAAGTTTAGAGTATTACATTAATTCATGTATGAAGTAAAAAAAGAAGAAGAAGCTAATATTATTGTAAAAAATAATCAATCATTATGCTGGGTTAAATAAACCACCCAACAGTAAAAAAAAAAGTAACCCAACATGTGTCTATTTACCCAGCCCAATTTGGGTTGTTTTTAACCCAGTGTTTTTCTAGAGTATCCTAGACCTTCTCAGAACTAACTTTTATTTTTTTAGGCATTTTTCAAAATATTTTTTTTTTTTGTTCCAACAGTGTGTGAAATGATTTACTTGAAAAGTGTACCTTTAAAATAAATGCCACTTGGTTTGATATTTTGCTATGTAATGCAATGACATTTATACATTTTTAAATGCGCCTCAGGTGTCCAAATATATTTTGGGGCCACTGCACATGCTAACCACACATAGATTTATTGCTGTGTTCTGCAGCTGAAGCTGATTAGGAGTGAAAGCTAACAGACAGCACAGCACAGCAGAGGAGAGGAGAGGAGAGGAGAGGTGAGACGCTCTGAGCAGTCTCTCTGTGGGTGTGGGGACATTTCAGGTGTCTTTCTTTGATGTGGAAGGCACAAGGAATTAAATTCTACACTGATCTCAAAGGTTTCAGAAGTATATAAATAAAGTTTGGGACCCCTAGAGAGAAGCAGCACAGGGAATCTGATTAGTTGATCAGCCCCGGACCAGATCCTGTCACTAGGACCCACAGCGCTCTGACACCAGCCAGTGCTGCAGGGACCCGAAGGTGTCAGACACACTGAGATAAAAATAAAGCAGCGAGATCACCGTCTTCAAACAGTGTCACTCATTTGCCCCTCAACCACCAACCACACACACATACACACAACCTTATTTTTCCTTCAGTCTGAATCCAAGAGGGGAATTCACTTTTCAATTGTGCCTGCTAATACTGCTGCGTATGTGAACACATATTATTTTTCCATGGTAAATGAATGTAAATGCGTCCAGATGCTATATACTGTATATTAGTGGTCGACCAATACATCGGCAAGGCTGATTGGCATTTTTAAAATATCGGCATATATATATAAATATATATATATATATATATATATATATATATATATATATATATATATATATATATATATATATATATATATATATATATATATATATATATATAATAAGAACTTAAATCTGTACTGACGTGCTGTCAGTGGAACTTCTGTCTGTGTGACAAACACACAGGACTCGTACATGCACACATAATGGTGCTTCAATGATGCGATGCGGCCGCGTTGAGTTCTCTTTCGCGCTTGAATGGACAAAAACACACAAACGTAAGGCAAAATGTCTGCTTTGTCGAGTATCCTTACAAGTACCGTCTTAAAGCTACACTGTGTGATATTTCCCCCCATCTAGTGGTGAAAAGGTATATGACCATCCAGTGAATTTTAGTTTCTGTTCTTCTCAATTCCGATTTCGTTTCAACTCCTACGGTGGCCGATTTAGTCCAAGATTAACATGGCTTCCAGTTCGACCTCGTCCACATTCGACATGGTGCCTGTGGGATATTCTGTGCGCAGTGGGATGGATGGAACTAAACTGGCCTAATTATTCGGCTAGAAAGAACTGCAGCTAATCCAGAGTGAACTTTGATGATAGTAATGTTTATTCAGTCATCCAATTGCAAGGCATAAACAGGTTTGCGTGGATATGTACATAAATGTGGTTTCTGTGAGAGAACAAATAAGGATGGTAAATATACATACACAGTTAAGAACTGTATAACTATACTTATAAGTTACATTTGTATAATGTAACCGTAAACCAGAGCTTATTGTACCATATATAGGCGCTAAATGCAGCTGCATTAAAAGGAGCAGAGCTGCTGCTGCTAACAAGCGGTGTCCGGTTACAAAAGTGTGTGCGCAGCTTTAACGGTAGCACTGCAGTGCGCTCTGTATAACAATTGTTAATATGCCGATCAGACCTGATACATATTTCCATCAACATACATTACAAGCAAATATTTTCTAAAAACGAATAAACATTGTTGATAACAAAATAACTGAATGATTATTCAAATAGGTGAGCATTACGCTATTGTATGTTGACACAAAAATACTTCTGAGGTGACATCAACTGAATTACGCGATGACACACTCTGAAACACATCTACAATGACAATAACTATTATTACTTACGGAGTTATTAACGCACAGAAATACCACACAAGGAAAAACAGACTTTTGAGGAATAAACAAGCCAGGAAAACTCCGTATAACTCTGTTACTGGACGCTGCTGAGATGAAAACTCTCTGCACATGCACCAGACAAGTCTGAACAAGTTGACGCGCACATGCGCGAGGCAGAGAATTTTGTACAGTGCCATCGAGTATTAAAACCGGTTAAAATGCGAAAGGCGAAGCTTGAATTTACGGGTATGTCCCTCTTTGGCTAATGTACTTTCAAGATGGAGGGGCAACATGGCGACCACCGTTAGATCCCATTACCTTATGTATTTTCAATGGCATATTATAAACTTACGAGAACACTTTATTACTTGAAAGAAGTAAATATACATTAATGAGCACATATATTTTTGAAAGAACTAAGTGTTTTTAGCTAAGAATAGACTAAAAAAGTTACACAGTGTAGCTTTAAATTAGTTAAAAAAGTGTTAAATGAACGCAGAGTTGTGAGGACCCGCGTCATGTGCTTTAGATCTTAAAGTGACAGCAACCTAATAAACCCGCGGCTGTGATGTCTGTCATTCATGTAAATCAAAGAACAAAAGAAAATTACTCACTGCTCTTGACTGAACTTTTGTAGCTTTAACAAGGATTAATCTATGTAATTTACAATTTATGCAGTGAAGACTTTGAAGTGTTTGATAACTGTATTCAATTTCTTTATATTTCCTACCTGTTAGATCAAACATTTTAATATAATACACTCTAAAACAACCCAAGTTGGGCTGACAATGGACAAACCCAGCGGTCGGGTTAAATGTTTGCCCAACTGCTGGGTAGTTTTATTTAATTCAATTCAATTCAATTCACATTTATTTGTATAGCGCTTTTCACAAAACATATCGTTTCAAAGCAGCTTCACAGAAAATGCATGCGTCTACATTACAATTTAAAGTGATTTGTCCATGTTATGTATTTCAGAAATGCATTTTCAGATTATGTATTTCAGAAATTGTTTAACAAATACTATATGGCTGGCTTAAAATTAACCAAAAATAGGTTATAAATTACAAAAAATAAAACATAATTACTAGAGGCAACAATAACAATCAAAAGGTGAATATTTATTAATGAATGTAGAATTTTTTTTACATTTTTTATTAAGAAATGTAATAAATGTTTATTGTTAAATTTTTATTCATTAAACATATGAATAACTGTTCATTTCCAACATACTTTGGGTTTCTTTTAAACAAAGCAATAGAGTCGTTTTTAAACAATACTTGAGTTAGGCCTAAATAAAACTACCCAGCAGGTTGGGCAAACATTTAACCCAACTGCTGGGTTAAAACAACCCATTTGTCCATTTCTAACCCAACTTGGGTTGTTTTTAACCCAGCATTTTTTTAAGTGTATCTTTATGTTGTTTCTAACTAAATTTGGAAATTAAATGTGAAATTATTACAATATAAAATATATGAAAAAACTTTAATGTTAGGTGTGATTAATCGTGATTAATTACAGAAAAAAAAAAAAATAATAATAATAATAATGCCTGATATTATTTAAATGCTGTTATGCAACACATAACTGAGTTACTCAATTATTTACTTAATTTATATTCTACTAATTAATTTCAGATATCCGACATTTGTACACTATTAACCTGTTGATGATTCAACCCAAATCTACATCAGACCATGAACTCAAGATTAAAATCCCCCCAAATTTTGCCAGGCTAAAACTACTAGTAAAATGACTTGAGCCTCAGCGGAAAGACATCCAAACAACATTGGACCCTGTCAACTTTTACTTACGAGACATTTTTCAAAATATCTATCCCTTAAAGTTGGACTGCAGATACAAATAAAACTTTTGCCCATTAAAGCGACGTAACAGTTTAGTGAGTTTGTCACTGAGACTTTTTGCTCATATTTGTCTCTAGTTTATTTAAAATTCATTGGTGATTGTATTGTTACGTTGGCGTTCTGTTAAAAGTCCCAAGAGCGTGATCGTTTAGAGGCACATTTACCACAAGACAGCATCTCCTGCTTTTCACACTGGGTCTGTCAAGCTTGTCAATATTTATCTAGTTAAATATGCAGCCCGTCAGGAATAAACAGGGAAATGCAGAGACGTTTTACCCCACACTCTCAGGGGAAACTAAACAGACATAATCAGCCGGTTACTGTCAGGCTAGCAGACACAACTAAGATAGACAGACACATAAATAAACACACACCCACAGACAATCTGCTTTTCCTTCCTTTTTAAAAGTCAGGATAGATGCCCGGTCAAACGGAGACTGACTGGTGGCGCAGAAATTTCACAGTTCACCTTTAACTTTCTCTACAGTTTACGCCACTCATCAATGTCAAATCACGAAGTTTCAGATATGAGAGAACTACACAATGGGATTGCTGAGCTATCGATGAGTCAAGCGTAATGTGAGCGGACCACTTACACTGAGTCTCAGGATGACGGTTCCAGCCGGGGTGTTCTCTGGGACGTTGACTGTGTAGGTGGGCAGGGAAAACACAGGACTGTTGTCATTGATGTCTATCACTTCCACCAGCAGCGTGATGGTGGTCCTGCGGGGGTCAACCGCGCCATCTGACGCCTCCACGATCAGATCGTACCGGCTGCGAGTCTCTCTGTCCAACGGGACGGCTGTGAAGATGCTGCCCGTGGCGTTTATGATGAACAGAGATGCAAAGGAAAGCAGCCGGTATCGGACCTGACCGTTGAGCCCGGCATCAGGATCAGTGGCCTGGAAACAAAGACATGAATTCATGATCATGCATTTTTATTTATACAGAATAATTGAACAAATAAAATAAATGTACACTACCATTCAAAATTTTGGGGTCAGTAAGATTTTTTTAACAAAATTAACTTGAATTGAATTGAATTTGAATTGATCTTAAGTGATTCATTTATAATGTTATCAAATATTTCTATTTCAAATAAATGCTGTTATTTTGAACTTTCTATTCAACAAGGAAGCCTGAAAAGAATATCACGGTTTCCACAAAAAACAACGGTTTGCAACATTGAAAATGATAAGAAATGTTTCTTGAGCATATTAGAAGGATTTCTGAAGGATTATGACACTGAAGACTGGAATAATGATGCTGAAAATTCAGCTTTGCCATCAGAGAAATACATGACATTTTAAAATCTATATTTGATAAGATTTTAATTCCAAAAAATATGTTTATACACAATCAAAATTATTGATTAAACAAATGCAGCCGCATAAGAGACTTCTTTCAATAACATAAAAAAAATCTTACTTATCCCAAACTTTTGTATGGTAGCCTACATACAATATGAATGTTAAATAGGAACAATTATGTATTATATATATTTTTCTAAATAGTAAAAAAAAAACTAAAATAAAAAGTAGGTAATATTTAAATAAAGTACTTTTATTTTTAAAGTTTAAATAAAGTGTTTTAAATGTTATATGATACAAGATATAAGGCAAATCTATCATTTTTATCTTACATTTTGACAACAATATATTGTTCCTGTGATATAAAATTACTAAATTTTAAAAATATAAAATTCACTCAAATCAAAGGGATAGCTCAGCCCAAAAATGAAAATTCTGTCATAATTTACTCACCCTCATGTTGTTCCAAACCTGTATGAGTTTCTTTCTTCAGTTGAATGCAAACAAATATTTTTGAAGAATGTTGGTAACCAACAGTTGACGGTAGCCATTGACTTCCATAGTATTTTTTCCCCTACTATGGTAGTCCATGGCTACAAATAAACTGGTTAATAACATTCTCCAAAATATTTTCTGTTCAACTCAAAATATTTTCTGTTCAATTTTGTGTTCAACAGAAGAATGAAACTGATTCGGAACAACTTGAGGGCGAGTAAATGACGACAAGATTTTTATTTTTGGGTGAACTATCCCTTTAAAGCCTCTACATTGAATACAATTCACCTTTACATCAAAAATTAAATTAAATAATAAAAAAATTAAATAAAATAAAAAAATTACAAATAAAAATAATCGCTGGCAGTCCTTTAGGGCAAAGCAATAAAGACTTGCTGAACTAATCCTAATTCCTGTGTGGTTACAGTGGCTCATTTGTATGTGAGGAGGGGAGCAGCGCTCGGCTGTAATGGCTTCAGAGGTGCCTGCCATAATTCCTTCCTCTAGTAATTACAGATGCAGATGGGAAGAATAACTGGGGGGGTTATTAGAGAAGCATGCAGAGTAACCGACATGAACGACAGAGACTCCAGGAGAAGAGAGGGAGAGATGAGAGAAGGGACAGGAAGATGAGGGGGATGAAGGGCCAAAATCCAAATGCGGCGAATGGAAATAAGTGAAATGAAAGGAGCATGTCTGAGCCTTGAGAAATTACAGCCACGTCTGAGCGGTGAGGAATGAAAGTGCTGCCCGTGGCCCTCTTACCAGCAGCACTCATCAAACGTCCTGACAGCACACTTACATGGCATCTGCTCGCCTCAATAATTAACTAATGGGATGAATATGTAAACAGAGCGATAAGTAAACAAACAAACACTACACAATACATTATTAAATGCCGGTTTCCTAACGTTACTGATGACTGCTATTCCATGTCAAGAAACATTTCAACATTTCTTTTAAGTTTGTGCATTTAGTCCATTTATAGTCAGATAATACACAAACACTAATGCTTAAACAAATGCATGCATAATAATTATGAAGAATTAACAAAGGGTTGTTTAAAATAGTATTAGGTGTCACAGGACATGCTAAAACTTTCCAAAAGTATTTATATCAATTATGTCAAAATACATTTGCATCAAAGACCAGATAAATGTATATATTCAGGATTCTTTAACCAATAGAAAGTTTGCATTCAGTTTTTCTTAAAGATCCCATGGCATGACATTTTCATTTTAGGAGGTTTTTCAACATTAAAGGATTAGTTCACTTTTAAATAAACTTTTGCTGATAATTTACTCACCCCCGTGTCGTCCAAGATGTCCATGTCTTTCTTTTTGCAGTCGAAAAGAAATGAAGGTTTTGGATGAAAACAGTCCAGGGTTTTTCTCCATATAATGCACTTCAGTAGGACCCAAACGGTTCAAGGTCCAAATGACAGTTTCATTGCAGCTTCAAAGGGCTTTAAACGATACCAGACGATGAAACAATCAGTTTCTGCGAGAAACAGAGAAGTATTTATGTTATTATTTTACCTCTTAACAGAGGTACGCGATCGTCTCCGAGCTCCGCCATTACTTCCGGAGAGTGAGGTCAAATTAGATCGTGGTTATAGATATATCGATAGTAGATGCCTCATTCTACTGATCCGTGCAGTCGCTAATGAGGCATCTACGTATACATCTATGACCACGATCAAATTTGACCTCACTCTCCAGAAGTACTGGCGGAGCTCAGAGACGATCGTGTACCTCTGTTAAGAGGTAAAATAATACCATAAATACTGCTCTGTTTCTCGCAGAAACTGATCGTTTCGCTAGATAAGACACTTATTCATCGTCTGGTATCGTTTAAAGCCCTTTGAAGCTGCACTGAAACTGTCATTTGGACCTTGAACCATTTGGGTCCCACTGAAGTGCATTATATGGAGGAAAACCCTGGACTGTTTTCATCCAAAACCTTCATTTATTTTCGACTGCAGAAAGAAAGACATGGACATCTTGGATGACATGGGGGTGAGTAAATTATCAGCAAACGTTTATTTAAAAGTGAACTAATCCTTTAATATGAGTTCCCCTAGCCTGAATATTGTCCCCAAGTGGCTAGAAATTTTGATCGGTGTAAACCGAGTTCTGGCTGTCTTTCTCTGCTTTTGAGAAAATGACAGCTAAGATGAGCAGATAATGGGCCCTATCTTGCACCCAGCGCAATTGACTTTGTACACCGACGCATGTGTCATTCCTATTTTGCACCCGCGCAAAGCGCGCTTTTCCCTCCACAGAAGCACGTCGCTAAACTAGTGAATGCACTTGCGCTCCCTGGGCGGTTCAGCGCAAAAAAGGAGGCGTGTTCCGGCGCAAACAATCCCTGGTGCTATTTTGCTGTTCCATTAAACAATTGCGCCACTGACCAGAAAAAACCTAGTCTAAAGTCAGTGGCGTGTTGCGCGTTGTTCATTATGCTATTTTAAGGGCGCATGCTTGACCATAATGTATAGCGTGCACAACGCGCATACACTTTGCTCATGTAATCTACACAGATGCAACAGTTATTTTTGCAAATCATAAATTGTTACACTAAAAAAATATTAACACATGAGATGACGGAAATCATTGTGGTGTGCCACGAAGATGTGAAAAAATAGGCATAAATCTAGCTTACAAATGATTCAGGCTAATTGTAATAATTAAGGATAAGACCTGTTTGCCCAATAGTGGCAAGACATATATGTATATAAGAACATCTGACAAATTGGTTTGTCCGTCAAGAACCAGGAAAAAAAATCGACTGAAAAACTGAAAAAACTGAAAGACTGAAAAAAAAAAAGACTGTGAAATCACCTTTACCATAATGTACAACATTACAACTTCACTTCTCTGTCTTTCACTGCTCTTACTAGCACATCAGTCTCCTCGGCTGTGAACCGCTCCTGGCGTGCGCCTGGTAAATACGCCATAATAATAGCAATCCATAATGGAACTTGCGCACCTGCTTTTAAAGGGAATGTTGGATGACGCTCGGATTGGTTTATTCACGTTACGCCCAAACCACACCTATGAATAATGAAGCTACTTCAGACCAACCCATTTTAGATTTGCGCCGGGCGCAAGAGCCATTTATCCCGCCGGGAAAATAGCAACAGCGCCGAGACCCGCCCACAAAGTTACTTGCGGTTCGCGCTTTGACACTTGCGTTTCAGATCGTTAAAATAGGGCCCATTGAATTTTCCTGTTATGACGTCATAACAGGAACGGTTACCACCCTTTCCTCCGCCCAGAGAATTTGGCACGCCCATGCGAGCGCCATATTTGTTTGTCCTCGAGAGATCATGGCTTGTGAACGAGTGAATGCTGGCAGTTTCTCAGTGTTTGGATGTACAAATGAAAACATAAGTCTTTTTTCAGTTCCTTCTGATCTGTGATCAGTGATTTCTGATGTGTAGCTAATTATTCAAGTTCACACAGAACTTTATTATTCGTGCTGCGGCACCTCTCTCTCCCGACAGAACGGTGTTTTCTATCTAGTGAGTCAGTGTTTTTGCCTGTCCTCGTCGCGTCTATCTGTTCTAAAATGTGCATACAGTCGTGAGTTTCTGCTCAACATCGGCAGAGCCACATCTTTAGAGATAAACCTCACGCACGCCGAAGCTCGGGCTGCACTGGCCGGTCGGCCTTCAACATCACCGGCCCCCAGTACTGCATCTGGCCCACAGCGGAGGCACCAAACGTGGTGCGAGATTAAGCAGAAGGGGGGTAAGCATGAGTGTATCCAGGCTAGGCTAGCCAGCTATCCCCACAATAAACTGGATTACATTCGATTACATTACATACTAACTTTCTGACATGTGACAGCCCCTCCGACTAGAAATAAACTAATAACCTGAAGTATAGGCTAGTAACTACAACAGTTCACTGAACTGAGACGTGCTGAGAGAACTAATGAGAAGTGACATCTGTCTCTCTGGCAGCAGCTCGTGCGTTGTAGACCTCGTTAAACCACGCCCCCTCCGTTTCTTTCAAATGCAAAGATGTCAGCCAATCACAACAGTGGCCGTTTTTACTGAAGTCTCACAGCAGACACGCCCCTTGAAACAGGGCATTCAGCCAGAGGGCAAACATCAGTATAGAAAAAATGCCTTTTATTTCTAAATTATGACATTTTATGATGTAAAAATCATACTAATAATATAAGTACACCAAAAAATCCATGCCATGGGACCTTTAACCGCTTTGTCTCAATTCTCGAATTAGACTTTTTTCTCAAAACAATAAGTTCAGATCTCTGAACAATTAGTTTCTTGTTCACATCAGATTAGAATTTATTATTGATTTAAGAAAATTGCATTACATGTGCATGTGTTGATTCTCAGTGAAACTGTCAAACTCTTCACAACTTATAAACATTCTTTCATCGTGTGAGCCATCAAATGCAAAATGATCCATTCAGTGATCAAAATCTGTCAGACATGTTATATTCCATAAATATTTATGACATGGGATGTTTCTTAGATTGCAACACACATGCTATATATACAGTGTATACCCTGGAACACAAAACCAGTCATAAATATTTTTGGGGAAATTAAGATTTATGAATCAAATGAAAGCTGAATAAATACACTTTCCATTGATTGAGGACAATATTTGGCCGAGATACAACTATTTGAAAATCTGGGGGTTTAAAGTTGTCCAAATGAAGTCCTTAGAAATTCAAATTACTACTAATAATACATTTTTGATATATAATTACGGTAGGAAATTTACAAAATAATTTCATGGAACATGGTCTTTACTTAATATCCAAATGATTTTTGGCAGAAAAGAAAAAAATATAATTTTGACCTATACAATGTCTTGTTGGCTATTTGCCACAAATATACCCATGCGACTTATGACTGGTTTTGTGGTCCAGGGTCACATATATATATAAATACTGTATATATATATATATATATATATATATATATATATATATATATATATATATATATATATATATATATATATATATATATATATATATATATATATATATATATATATATATATATATATATATATATATATATATATATGACAACCTTGGACAGCAACAGCTACATCAGTACTCATTTGTACATATTTGAACTTACTCATTTGTATTTATACAGTACATTTATTTTTGTAGAAATGTGTTGCATGTAAACTTATTTTTTTTGTCATGGAAGAGCAATAGGAAGATATGTAAGATAGTAAGATATGTATGTGTCAGAGAAAGACACAATAGAGTTTGTAAAAATGAACAAACAACAGTGAATTTTAATCGTATATGTAACATACTTCTTCAAAACATAAATGTACTGTATAAATACACATTTTCTTTTTGATGTACTACATTATTGATTTTTTCCAGTCAATTATTACCTCCTGTCTGAATCTGTATTTACATTAAAAAGCTCAGTGTGATCCACGAGAGCATTCAGCTAGACAAAACTGACATTATTGTATAGAATAGAAAGCAGTTTGTGTCAACAGAAAAAAAAAAAACATGACATTTTTATATAACAAATATTTCAAAGGTGAAAAAAACATCTAAACATTTTGACCAGTGTGGCTCACACGATGACAATTTTTTTTTTTTTGGTGGAATTGGCCAATTTACTGACACAATAACTAGGTTTTATCAACGGACGGACGGACGGACGGACGGACGGACGGACGGACGGACGGACGGACGGACGGACGGACGGACGGACGGACGGACGGACGGACGGACGGACGGACGGACGGACAGACAGACAGACAGACAGACAGACAGACAGACAGACAGACAGACAGACAGACAGACAGACAGACAGACAGACAGACAGACAGACAGACAGACAGATAGATAGATAGATAGATAGATAGATAGATAGATAGATAGATAGATAGATAGATAGATAGATAGATAGATAGATAGATAGATAGATAGATAGATAGATAGATAGATAGATAGATAGATAGATAGATAGAAGCTTGTTTGACGCTCTCAGTGTGAATAGTATCTTAAAGCCTTTGGACATATTAGCCTGTGGCAAACAACACGGCTGTATGTGTTTTTAGTGCAGAAACACACACTGACGTGCGTTTCCGATGTGTGAAGTAAGTGTCCGTACGCGTATGCCTCTTTGTTGTCACAGCACAATAAGAATCCAGGTGGTTTAGATCTCAACAGGGATCTGTGTGTGAATTTGAGAGTGAGGCCTCAAAGTTTGGTGAGCACCTGCGTGTTGTGAACATGGCAGACTACACAGAACATGTCTTGACGATGAGAGGATGATGAAATGAAAAGAAAGAGGACGGAAAGTGAGAGAACAGCTTATAGGCAGGCTTTAGCAACAGCACCCATAACGCTCATTTTTAGATGTTAAGTGGTTAGTTCATTAAAAAAACAATATCACGCCACATGAGCTCAACACACACTAAATGACTTCAATAGCAGTTGTATTCATGCACAAAGGAAACGTTGCGTCATCTCACTTCTGTCAATCACATCGGCCCCGAACTCGGTGATCAAGACATCACAGAGCAACAAACGAGCGGTAAAGAGAAGCATGATGACAATCACGACATTGTGAGTGAAAGCCTTACGCATCTTTCATTGATTATCTTTCTAACCAACCAAAGCATGATTAATCAAACATGCTAATTAAAAATTCAACCGCTTGGCAGGGCAGAACAGAAGCAGTCATCAGCGACAGACTGTAAGATGACTAATGACTCTAATTTACCATGACTTAATTGGGGAACAATTGAAAGTGCTGTTTGAAGATCTGTGCGGCATGCCATGTGAAGGGGTAACAGGTGTTAACCTCACAGGACCCTTAGAAACTTGCAAACTTAGAAATGTTGTGGAAAAAGACCCAAACTAAAGATACTTTATTTCTTTTTGTCATGGTACTGTACTTACCCTGACTTGACCCACAAACACATTGGCCTCTTCCTCCTTCACTGTCAGGTTTCTGGGAAAAGTGAGGTCAAAGGTGGGGTCGTTGTCATTAACATCCGTGACGACAATGATGACGGTGGCAGTGGAAGTCTACAAATACAGACATATTCATTAAATATCAGCAGGAATTAATTAAATATGCATAAGGACAAGTTATCAGATCAACATCCTTGTTGGTCCTGGAACGAAATTGGCAATTATTTGATTATTAGAGGTCAGTAAGGGTTATAAATCTTTAATAAGAATTGACCCGTTTCACATTCCCGGGGTTATTAGATGCAGAAGTTGGGTAAACTTCTATACAGGAGACGACAGCAAATATCATTTTTGCATGTCTATTTGTTCCAATAGCAAAAGGAAATTGATAGAGTTTCCATGACTTTCCAAAATAGGGAAAAAATAGAGAGATTATTAATTTTGGTCAGGCCATTGTACTAGAAAACACCCTCACAGGAACGTTCATTCGATTTTTTGACATTTACTGACAATGTAATTT
The DNA here is from genome assembly GCF_949357685.1 of Gobio gobio. NCBI lineage: Eukaryota > Metazoa > Chordata > Actinopteri > Cypriniformes > Gobionidae > Gobio > Gobio gobio. The sequence goes on along the minus strand of NC_137111.1, from coordinate 17,541,478 downwards.
AACACAATATATAGTATTATGAAATTTTTAATAAATTAAAATATGAATTGATAACTGGATATGCATCATCACGGTTTCTGTAAAGGGTCCATACTGTTGAATGGCAATCCATGAGTATGACAGTTACATTTTTTATTTATTTTTTGTTAACTGAAATCCCCTCAAAAAAAAAAATATTTTCATGAAATTTAATTAGAAAGAAAGAAAGATTTAAATTTAAAATTGAAAGGAGACATTGTCAAAAAAATACAAATAAAAACTAAATAAAAAAAACATGAAAAAGTATTTATGCAAATATTAATTATGTTCAGATAAGAGTCTTTGCGCATCATTCAGCACTTGCTGTCAGACCCCGAATCTTTCACAGCATTCACTCTGACATTCACCCTTCTGCTGTCTGTCAATCTTTTTTTGCCTTTTTAAATATTGAAAATGACTTATTGAAAAAAAGTGTCACCATTTAGTTTCTGACTCTATTCCAGAAACACATTTGCGGAGATGTAATTAAATCATAAGCAATTGAGTTCCTGGGGCTTAAAAGTTTAATAGCACACAGTGAGGAATATAAATTCAACCGATCAGTCAAGATCAGCATGTAGAGTTTAAATCCCAGTGGGATGTGCATGAAAAATTAATTCACCAAAGGAAAAAAAAAACGATTTATGTATTCATAGATGGAGTTGCTGTTTGGCAAAAAAGTGTTGAGGTGCTTTTTTGTGCTTAAATGAGACTGTAAGATCACATGCGCAGAGAGTCCTTATATTTCTGTCAAGAGACATCAACACCATCAAACACACACACACACCACCTGAAAGACTAGTGCAAAACGCATCTGCTGAACTCCACTGAAGCCTGTTTGATCTCAAGAATGTGAGCTGCACTGAATATTTCATTTGATATCATTATCATCTTTTAAGAAGTAGAGGTCAGGTAAATTACATTGATAAATTAACCGCATTACACTTTCCATGACCATGATCTGACATGTACTGTATATAATAAATGACATAATTGACTTGTTTGACCAGATATAAGTCATTTTGCTCAGTCATGTTGCACAGGGAGAGATTAAGGCACATCCTTCCGCCTCAAGCTTTTAACATGTCTGCCTTCCTTCAAAACTCCCTCTTCATCAGCTCTACAGATATCAGCCGGTGTTTGATAAATGAGCTTCATGCAGTCATTTACCACACCAGCATTTGTGTTTGCTGAAGTTCGCTCATTAGAGAAGCTAAGCTGATAATGCCCAAGTAAATTCTCTGTTTAAAATGTGAATGTGTTTAAACAGAATGTGCATTGAGTCTCATTATTGAACATCTTTGCAGAGTTTTTTGACAGTAATGACTGTGCAAAAGAAATAAACTGATGAATACAGTTTTTTCCCCAGCTTTCTTTGTGTTTGTGGTTGTGAAAATATTAGTTTAAAGAGCCCGAGTTTATATCTTGCAATTCTAACTTTATAAAACGCAATTGCGAGATATAAAGTCAAAATTGTGAGATAGCTATAAACTCAATTCTGAGAAAAAAAAAAATTCCCCTCAGAATTGTACTTTATAACTCGCAATTGCTAATTTATGTCACAATTTTGAGAAAAGAAGTCAGAATTGCAAGATATAAAGTCAGATGTGAGATATAATGTCAGAATTGCGTGATATAAAGTCAGAATTGTGAGATATAAAGTCAGAAATGTGAGATATAAAGTCAGAATTGCATGATATAAAGTCAGAATTGTGAGTTATAAAGTCAGAATTGTGAGTTATAAAGTCAGGATTATGAGTTATAAAGTCAGGATTGTGAGATATAAAGTCAGGATTGTGAGATATAAATTCAGGATTGTGAGATATAAAGTCAGAATTGTGAGTTATAAAGTCAGGATTGTGAGTTATAAAGTCAGGATTGTGAGATATAAAGTCAGAATTGTGAGTTATAAAGTCAGGATTGTGAGTTATAAAGTCAGGATTGTGAGATACAAAGTCAGGATTGTGAGATATAAAGTCAGGATTGTGAGATATAAACTCAGGATTGTGAGATATAAAGTCAGAACTGTGAGTTATAAAGTCAGAATTGTGAGTTATAAAGTCAGGATTGTGAGATATAAAGTCAGGATTGTGAGATATAAAGTCAGGATTGTGAGATATAAAGTCAGGATTTACTTTATATCTCGCAATTCTGACTATATCATGCAATTCTGACTTTATAACTCACAATTGCAAGTTTTTTATTTAAAAGTCAGAGTTGTGAGACATAAAGTCAGGATTGTGAGATATAAAGTCAGGATTGTGAGATATAAATTCAGGATTGTGAGATATAAAGTCAGAATTGTGAGTTATAAAGTCAGGATTGTGAGTTATAAAGTCAGGATTGTGAGATATAAAGTCAGAATTGTGAGTTATAAAGTCAGAATTGTGAGTTATAAAGTCAGGATTGTGAGTTATAAAGTCAGGATTGTGAGATACAAAGTCAGGATTGTGAGATATAAAGTCAGGATTGTGAGATATAAACTCAGGATTGTGAGATATAAAGTCAGAACTGTGAGTTATAAAGTCAGAATTGTGAGTTATAAAGTCAGGATTGTGAGATATAAAGTCAGGATTGTGAGATATAAAGTCAGGATTGTGAGATATAAAGTCAGGATTTACTTTATATCTCGCAATTCTGACTATATCATGCAATTCTGACTTTATAACTCACAATTGCAAGTTTTTTATTTAAAAGTCAGAGTTGTGAGACATAAAGTCAGGATTGTGAGATATAAAGTCAGTTTTGTGAGCTATAAAGTCAGGATTGTGAGATATAAAGCAGGGTTGCCAACTTTTAAGATCAGGTTGGAGTGAGATTTTCTTTACTTCTTTTTTCAGTATCAATTCATAGCCTACTGTACACATAAAGAAATAAGGATATGTACGTTATTAACATTTTAAAATTTCACATTTAAAGAAATCGAGTGTTTGATCATATCTAAATATTTATTAAAATGCAAAATGGCAATACTTTTTTATGCAACTAGATTAGATACATGTATATTGATTAAAGAGCCATAAAGGCACCAGTGGGTAATGGCATTACAAATGGAAATGACAATTTTTCGAGCCACAAAATGACTCTAATTTGCCTCTTTGAATAAGAATTCTCTAATTTAACCTTTATTACTATACTATTAGAAGAAAAATATTTTAAGTGGTCATTAATGGACCATAATTATTGCACAAATAGAATTTAGTACCAAAATATCTCAAAATATTCAATAAATATTATTGAACTAAAATATAGAACATTTATTCAATTGAAAAATAGTTAAGGTGTATGGTCACATTTGACCACCAATGAGTATGAGTGTGACCAATTAGTAAAGAATACCTGAGGGCTAAATACAATAAAAAACATTAACATTAATGTTAACATTGTTGCATCTCCATCGCTCTCCATTATAAAACGATCCTGTATGGTTGTACGTAATAATCAATGCACACTGTGCTGTACTGTTTACTAAAACTTGCTGCAAACACCTGTAAAGTGGAGGTGTTGTGTATCAAGCCATTCAAATGTACTGACACAGTGCTAGAAGTATTGAGAGCTCCGTGAAGCACGTGACCGCGCGCACAGCCGGGAGATGAGAGAGCATGTCGCAACTCCGTTTTTCAACACTCTGGCTTTAACCGTTTTGCCATATTAGTGCCAAAACACTATTTATTGTTTGAATTTCGCATTAAAACATACAATTTTTAAAAAAACTTAGACTTTGTTTATCAAAAGCAGGTTTGGCAATTTGGCGTGAGATTAAGTTGGGCAGCGTGAGACAGAGCCTGAAAGCGTGAGTATCACGCCAAATGCGTGAGAGTTGGCAACCCTGTATAAAGTCAGAATTGCGTGATATAAAGTCAGAATTGCATGATATAAAGTCCGAATTGTGAGTTATAAAGTCAGAATTGTGAGTTATAAAGTCAGGATTGTGAGATATAAAGTCAGGATTGTGAGATATAAAGTCAGGATTGTGAGATATAAAATCAGGATTGTGAGATATAAAGTCAGAATTGTGATATAAAAAGTTAGAATTGCGTGATATAAAGTCAGAATTGCAAAACAAAGTCAGAATGTATGGAACAATTTTCCATTCATATATACAAATAATTATGTAAGCCCCTGCGCCGCTGGGTCAGAGTCGGTTCATTCTTTTAAGAGACAATAACTCAAATTAATTGTGCACTTTGATCTTTGGAACTTTGCAGATATTTTCCATCCACAAACAGCTATATTACATGCTACACGAAAGGTAATATCCGAAAAAAGCATAATAGGGTCACTTAAAAGCAAAGGGAACATTCAGCAGGAAACCTATGATATGAAAGATATGAACAGAAGATGCAAAGTGATCCGACATTTCAATCAGAGTAGCTGTCAGTAAGTGGCGTTGTGCTGATATTGTGGGATGGATGCAGTCTCACCCCTCCTGGGTGGCCATCGGAAGCAGTGACGATGAGGCGATACTGGTCAATGGTCTCTCTGTCCAGAGGTTTGGCCAGCAGCAAAAGACCTATACTGAACAGACACAAAACACTCTCATTAAACTTTCTATTTAATTCATTGCCACACTTCAAAGTCCTCATATTGTCTTCTAATTATTTTTTGGTTTTATTTTCTGTCATTAAAAAAGACACAAAGACAAACAGTTAAGTAGAGGCATAGAAAAATAAATTAAGAAAGAGAGAGAGAAAAAAACAAATTATGTTTAGTCTATATTGAGGACAATGATGAATATTGTGAACTAAATTAATGGGCATTTCACTCATAATTAAAAATCATTTACTCCTCTTTATGTGGTTTCTCTATGATTATTTTCTTGATTCTTTTCTTGAACACAAAAGGAGATTTATTATGTTCATGTGGCTCTTTTCCATAAAATATAAGTGGAAAGTACAGAGCCTTTAAAGAGATGTGGTGAAGAAAAGAATTTGAGATGAGAGGAAATGCAAATGTTTTGCGTTCCCCCGAGAAGCGTTATGTTCGCTCGCAAAATATTTGCATTCCCCAAGAAACGTTATGTCCGCTCACAAAATATTTGCATTCCCCGAGAAACTTTGTGTTCGCTCACAAAATGTTTGCGTTCCCCCGAGAAACTTTGCGTTCACTCGCAAAAAAGCAAATGCAAAGTTTCACAGGGGAATGCACAATTTTCTCATAACCAATCAAGATGCACTAAATTTGAATATGCCTATATTCAAAAAGCACTAATTATATTTGAGAGCTATGATTTTTAGTGCACAACCTCTTTTCCACATGCAAAACTATTGCATTGATTCAGAAAAGTTCTGAATCTTATGGGCTATTTTTATGATACTTTTAATGTGCTTTGTCATTATATTCATTACACTTTCATTATATAGAAACAAATCAGCTTGAACAAATGAAGTAAACCCATATAGGTTTGGAACAACATGACGGTAAATGAGTAAATGATGACAGAATATAAAATTTTGGGTGAACAATCCTTTTAAATGGCATAACTATTGTCATAATTATGATAAGGTAAGACACATAACGCCAACTCAGAACCGCAAGATCAGAAATTGCGCCATGTAAATTGTATTCAGGATAACATTTTTGGGTGTGTTTGTGTCGTGACCTGATTTGCATAATTCATTTGGTGAATTGTGTGCTAAAACAATGCAGACAGTAAATAAACATTATTTATCAACGGGTGCAACTCAACAAACAGTATCTGTGATCATCCATGCTGAACCACCAGCCACAGGGATGCCATTATCATCCAGAGACCAATAGGATTTCTGCAAATCACCAGCTTCATCCAACAGTGCACTCACATGTGTGTGTGTGGGTTGGCAGACGAGGATGGGCAGACAGGATCCTGTTAACATTGCAGTCACACACAGTAGAAGAAGCAGGCTGCTGCGCTGCTTGCTCGTGTTTGTGTGTGTGAGTGTGTGAGTGTGTGTGTGTGTAGAATTATATTCCTCCTCAGTTGACCCCTACAAAAGCGATATTGAACGTGTCCTCTGAAGCCTGTGAAACAGGCGTATAAAACACTTCAGTGACTGGGATTCTCTTTTCTTTCAGCCTCACAAACCTTCTCCCAGGCACATAGCATTCAAGGCAAAGTCTTTAAATTTTAACATCCTTTTTTTTAATGACTCTAACTGTCTTTGCTGTTTTTTCAACAGGGAAAATCCTTGAAACAATGAAAGAGATTTTATTTCAGCAGTCACCCCAGAAAACCTCTCCGCTGCATTTTTATCAATGAGATAAGATGAGATGAGATGAGATGAGATGATGAGTTGAGATGAGATGAGATGAAGCAAGACGAGGAAAGTCAAGATGACACAAGAGATAGAGTGATAGGAGAAGAGAAGAGACATGATGAGACATGACGAGAAGTGATAAGAAGAGATAATATAAGAAGTGATAACACCAGATCTAATGAAATCAGACGAGGTGAGGCACAGCCCAGCAAAAAAGAACAAAGAAAGGATGAAAGATGAGAAGAACAGACAAAACCAGAAAACACACCAGGTGAGGTGAAAAGAAAAAGAAAAAAGAACAGATGAGTTGGAAAAAGAAAGATGAGGCGAGTTAGACAGCACTAGTACTGCTCTTCTGCTCTCTGGATTAAAATGACTCTCTCCTGTTTAGGGTTGGGAACCGAGAACCGGTTCTTATGCAGAACCGATACTGATTTTTGAAAAATACCGGAACCGCACAAAATTCCTAAGTTTCGGTTCCGAAAACGGTTCTGGTGCAATGTGTGTGCGAAGCGCTGGGAGCGTATACTTTAATAGCGAGCGACAGCTCACCTCATCATGAATGTTGCCTGCCGCTTCCAGGAGTGCAACCAACTTACGCAGTTCAGCACTGAAAGCCCGGCTCGCGCTACACATTCACGGTTTTGCGTCAGATATTTTCGCATGGTGAAGAGAAAGTCACAAGTATGGATTCATTTCCAAAGAATGAATGACGATGAAGCAAAATGTATCGCATGTGAAAAGTTAATAACATGCAAAGGAGGCTGCACTAGCAATTTAACAAAACATTTGCTACAGCACGGAATCAACCTCAAAACATGCAATGTTTTCAACTGTTTAAGGTAGACTGCTGCACCTTTCACATCCCCATTGCCAGGTAGGAATTCATACACGGGTAAATATGTTATTTCAGTAGTAATAAACTATAGACTATCAATATATATATATATATATATATATATATATATATATATATATATATATATATATATATATATAGAGAGAGAGAGAGAGAGAGAGAGAGTGTCATGAATAGCGCTTCACCGGTTCATCCTCCGGACCGCCGGAGGGAGCCATCACCGGAATATTGATTCATGATCAGTCGGACTCCATTTCTCATAGGCCTTCATTCCTGGGACTGATCACACGCACACCTGCACTGCATCACACACACACTATTTAAGACACACACACACGCCACATATTTGCGAAGTCTTGATTTGCTACGGTTGTCATTTCTGAGCGTTTTTTGTGGACTGATACTTTGTTGTTACCCGGGCTGTTTGTTATCTGAGATCCTCTGCCGCCTGCCTTGAACCTTGCCTGTACACTGGTCTGTGATTGTTAGCCACCTGCCTTGATCCTTGCCTGTGACCCGACTCTGATTCCCGCCGCCAGCCTCGATCCTTGACTGTCCCTGTTTACGGTATTGCTCTATCCCTGTCTGTACTTCTGCTACCTTTAATAAAACTGCAAATTGATCCACTTCCTGTTGACCCTTCATTACAGAAGACTTCACCACACAGCGATCCAGCAGCTTGGTCACAGATCTCCACTGAGTTATCCGCTCAGGCCAATCAGTTAGCGATGCATCACCACCAACTGAACCATTTAACATCACTAACGGAAGAGTTGGTAAAGACGCTTCAAACCCTACACATCCACCCCGCCGAGGCCGCCACGCCACCGCCTGCTGCGCCTGCCACGCCCGCATTACCCGCCTCTCCAGCGGTAAATCCCCGTCTGGCCCTGCCAGAGAAGTTTGATGGTACTCCAACAAAGTGTAAAGGATTTCTCCTCCAATGTTCACTATATGTTAAACAGCCCTCTCTGTACCCCACTGAAACCAGTCGCATATCCTTTGTCTGCTCTCTGCTTACCGGCAAAGCGCTGGACTGGGCCACTGCTGTCTGGAGAGACGATGACTCTGTATTCCCTCATTCGCTGAGTTTCTACAACGATTCAGAGAGGTATTTGAACATCCCGCGGGTGGCCAAAGTCCCGGTGATCAGCTGCTCTCTCTCACTCAGGGCAAAACAACGGCGGCTGAATATGCTTTACAGTTTCGCACTTTGGCAGCTCAGACTAACTGGGTGGAGGACACATTGAAGCTACTGTTCCGTCGAGGCCTAACCATGGAATTGCAAGCAGAGCTCGCCTGCCAGGACGAAGGTAGCTCATTGAACTCTTTTATTGAACTTTCCATTCACATTGACGATCTCCTCCGCTCACGGCGCCCCACACGCGTCACCAGTCCTTCCAGTCCAAGCCCCGAACCCATGCAGCTGGGCTACACTCTTCTTCAGCCGGAGGAGAGGGAGAGAAGACGCCAAATGCACCTGTGTTTGTACTGCGGTCAGGCTGGTCACTTCAGAAGCCACTGCCCGGTTCGTCCCACGCCTACCAGCTCTAAAACAGTGAGTTCCTCCATTCAGTCCGATTACTCACCCTCCTGTCTCAAAATCCCCGTTCTAATCACTCTCAACAAACAGGTGGTTACCACGCAGGCCCTTTTAGACTCTGGTGCAGCTGGGAATTTCATATCTGATACTTTTATTAAGAAACACAACATTCCCCTAACTGACTGCCATTTTCCATTAACAGTGGAGGCGTTAGATGGAAAACCTATTGGAGGAGGAAGAGTGGCACACACCACCACTGAACTCAGGTTACAGATAGGAATTCTTCACCACGAACGTATCCAATTCTATGTCATTCACTCACCCAACAACCCCATCATCCTTGGTCTGCCGTGGTTCCGAACCCATAATCCACACATCTCCTGGAAGGAGGGACAGATCCTGCAGTGGGATACCTCCTGCCATACCAACTGCCTACAACAAGTCACTCCCCTGCCTATTCAAACGGTCAAGCTGAACGAGGTCAACCCTGAAAAGCTTAACATCCCGGCTGAATACACAATCTAGCTGTGGCTTTCAGCAAACAACGGTCGACTGAATTACCGCCTCGTCAGGGTTTTTCTTCGTGAAGAAGAAGGACGGGGGACTTCGGCCCTGTATTGATTACCGAGGCTTGAACGACATTACTGTCAAGTTCCATTACCCTCTGCCTCTGGTGCCCGCTGCTCTCGAACAGTTACGACAGGCCGAATATTTCACCAAACTGGATCTCCGCTGTGCGTATAATCTCATTCGCATAAGGGAGGGGGACGAGTGGAAGACGGCATTCTCCACAACCACTGGTCACTACGAGACCCTCGTAATGCCGTTCGGGCTCTCCAACAGTCCATCAGTGTTCCAGTCCTACATCAACGACGTGTTCAGAGACATGCTGAATCGCTGGGTCATAGTATATGATATCCTCATATACTCCAGGTCAGTGGAGGAACACATCCAGCACGTCCGGGCTGTTCTTCAGAGGCTTATCCAGCATCAGTTATACGCAAAAGCTGAGAAATGTGAGTTTCACCAAACCTCCACCTCCTTCCTGGGGTACATCATCAGTCGAGACGGGGTCGCTATGGATGAGAGCAAAGTTAACGCAGTCCTTTACTGGCCCAAACCGGGCACGCTCAAAGAACTACAGAGGTTTCTGGGCTTTGCAAATTTCTACAGGCGGTTCATACGCAATTTCAGCAGTGTGGCAGCTCCTCTAACTTCCATGACGAAATGTCAAACCTCTCGTTTACACTGGTCCCCGGAGACTGAAGAGGCCTTCAGCAAGCTGAAGGAACGGTTCACCACGGCACCCATTCTCCGTCACCCAGACCCTGACAGACCCTTCATAGTGGAGGTAGCTATGGCATCAGGCACAGGCATCGGGGCCATTCTGTCTCAACGTCAAGGTACCCCTGAGAAAATGTTTCCCTGCGCCTTCTATTCCAGAAAGTTATCCGCAGCAGAACGAAATTATGACGTGGGTGATCGAGAGTTACTGGCAATGAAGGCGGCGCTGGAGGAATGGCGCCATTGGCTGGAGGGAGCTCAACATCCTTTCACCGTGCTCACAGATCATAAGAATTTAGAATACCTCCGCTCTGCCAAGCGCTTGAATCCCCACCAGGCTCGATGGTCTATGTTCTTCACCCGCTTTCAGTTCAAAGTGACTTACAGACCGGGGTCTAAGAACACCAAGGCTGACGCATTGTCCCGACAAACTGACAGAGTAGAAAGACCGGACACCGAGGAACCCATAATTCCCAACTCACTACTTCTAGCACCAGTCCAATGGGACGTAATGTCAGAGATCCCCCAGGCCAATGCACAGACCGCTCCACCAGCGGCATGCCCACCGAACCGAACGTTTGTAACAGCTCCTTTAAGAGATAAACTTTTGCACCACGTCCACGATTTACCCAGTTCCGGTCACCCAGGCATCACCGCCACACAACCTCCTACGGAACCAGTTCTGGTGGGACTCAATGTTCAATGACGTAACTCAATTTATCCACAACTGCACCGCCTGCCAAACCTCCAAAACCCCTCATCTGTCTCCGGCTGGCCTGTTGCATCCTCTACCCATTCCACAACGCCCCTGGTCACACATCGCCATAGACTTTGTCACTGATCTTCCTGTATCACAAGGCAACACCACCATTCTCACTGTCATAGATCGCTTCTCAAAAGCTTGTCGTCTCATTCCACTGCCCAAGCTCCCCACTGCATTCGAGACTGCTGAATTGCTCTGCAACTTCGTAATCAGGTTTTATGGATTACCTGAGGACATAGTGTCGGACAGAGGTCCGCAGTTCACTTCTCGAGTCTGGTCAGCCTTCTTCAAGAACCTGAACATCAACGTCAGTCTCACTTCTGGCTACCATCAAGAACTCACCCGCTTCCTCCGCACATACTGCCAAAGAAACCAGACTGAATGGAGTCGTTATTTGATGCGGGCTGAATACGCCCAAAACTCCCTCAGGAAACCAGCCACAGGGATTACTCCCTTCCAGTGTGTTCTAGGCTATCAACCTCCTCTGTTCCCTTGGTCCGGCGAACCCTCTGAGCTACCGTCTGTAAACGAATGGATGCGAAGGAGTGAGGAGACTTGGGAGCTGGTTCATCATCATCTGCAACGCGCTATCAGGAGACAAGAGGTTCAGGCCAACCGACATCGGCGACCGAACCCCCAGTACACCGTGGGGCAGTGGGTCTGGCTATCCACCAGGGACCTACGTCTACGACTCCCATGCAAGAAACTCAGTCCCAGGTTTGTAGGGCCTTTTCAAATCGTTAAACAAATTACTCCTGTCTCATTTCGGTTAAATTTGCCTGCTAACTATAGTGTCTCTCCCACTTTTCATGTTTCGCTGCTGAAACCCTCCGGGGGTCCGAGGGGAGAACCGGAGGGAGCCGAGGGCCGACATCCCCCACCACTGAGGATTGAGGGCGAGGAGGCCTATCAAGTTCGAGAACTGCTCGACTCCAGGCGTCGGGGTCAGAGACTACAGTATCTGGTCGACTGGGAGGGGTACGGACCGGAGGAGCGATCCTGGGTCGACGCAGGTGATATCCTGGACCCTGCACTCATGGAGGAATTCCATCAGACGCACCCGGAGAGACCGGCCCCTCGACCACGTGGTAGACCCCGGTGTCCGCCTCCTCGCGTCAGGAGCCGCTCACAGGGTGGGGGCTCTGTCATGAATACAGTGCTTCACCGGTTCATCCTCCGGACCGCCGGAGGGAGCCATCACCGGAATATTGATTCATGATCAGTCGGACTCCATTTCCCATAGGCCCTCATTCCTGGGACTGATCACACGCACACCTGCACTGCATCACACACACACTATTTAAGACACACACACACGCCACATATTTGCGAAGTCTTGATTTGCTACGGTTGTCATTTCTGAGCGTTTTCTGTGGACTGATACTTTGTTGTTACCCGGACTGTTTGTTATCTGAGATCCTCTGCCGCCTGCCCTGAACCTTGCCTGTACACTGGTCTGTGATTGTTAGCCGCCTGCCTTGATCCTTGCCTGTGACCCGACTCTGATTCCCGCCGCCAGCCTCGATCCTTGCCTGTCCTTGTTTACGGTATTGCTCTATCCCTGTCTGTACTTCTGCTACCTTTAATAAAACTGCAAATGGATCCACTTCCTGTTGACCCTTCATTACAGAGAGAGAGAGATGTAATGCTGAATTACCATTTATTATTTACAAGTTTGTTGAATAACTGAATTACTATTAAATTAATATACAACTAATTAATAAATATAACTAATACTAATTTATAACTTGGTTTTATTCAGAGACAGAGAGAGAAAATGTAATAAGACAATTTCAGAGGTGTTCATTTGAACATATTTAATTTTAATGTCCATAAATTTTCTTTCTATTTTTTTTTTTTAGCAAGAATGGCTTAATTAATACTGTAATACATGTTCAATACAGGACTTTTTTTTTTTTTACATTGCCAACCTGTAAATTAATTTGAGAGCAAGTAATAAACACAAAAAGGATTGTTTGAGTTGCGTATTGTGCCTTTTCCTTTACCACTATTTGTTTAATAATTTTAATGGAACCGGAACCGGAACCGGAACCAGAACTGGAACCGGAACTGGAAAATTTCTCACGATTCCCAACCCTACTCCTGTTACTAACGACAGAATTAAGTGTGTTTAATGTGTAGTTGGTCATTAAGGGACCAACTACATATTATTTTAAAAAGCATTTTCATTTCTCACATGTTCTCTCACACTCTCAGAAAGCATTCACACTGTAACCCTGTTTGTGGGTTTGTCTTGTCTTTATGCCTTCCGTAAGGGATTGTCATGCAGAGAGAGGTACAGATGTACAGTCAATGTGCCATCAACGTACCATGCAGTCCCGCCCCTAAGTTAACGCCATTGGTTGAGCCAATTTTGCTGCGTTGGGCTTGTCAGTAGAGCAGTATGACAATTTACATGTGTGCTTACACCATGTCGTCAGTGGGCCAGATTTACTAACAGCTTGCGCCAGCGCAAAACCCTCTATTGGCGCTAAAAAACTACTGTCAGGATTTACTAAAGACAGTCAGTGAAAATTTTGCGCTGAAAAGGCGTGGAGTTATTTTTGCAGCATTTGTAGGAGGTTACCGTTCACACGCTAAATTTATGGGAGTATTTAAATGAATCACGCAATGTAATTTACTAAGGTTTGCTCTTGTCAATTTACTGATGTTTGCCCCATTATTTACCACCCCCAAAAAAACACGTATTAAACCAGACGCTAACTGGTAGATTGCATTGGTCATTATATGGAAATGATCCGGATGATCTGGCTATCACCAGACCAAGCTCTCTCTTTTGAATATAGAACATTAGTCTAGGTAGTCTGCTCTGTATTTTCTACTGCACAAGAGGCATAGTTGAAATGACGTACGTCGTTTCAACGTACGCAATTGGATAGTCCTTCAACCAATCAGACCAACGATCCGGGTGACGTACTTTGCAGAGCGGTCAGTAGTAAGGCAAACACATCCTTCTTTTGTAGGAATTGTTCCAGGGCAAGTTTCTGTTCCGTTTTCAAAGAAAACTTGGCAATGGAATCTTTTAAAACAACAGCGACAGCGGCATCAACGGTTTGCTGCACTTCGGTGGCCGCCATGTTGAATGTAAACAAAAAGCTGTTTGCCGTCACTTCTCTATCGTCATCGTGTTAAACCCACCAATAGCGCGCCAGGTGGATAAGCCAGTTTGTGATTGGTCCCCGCAGATTTGTAACGGAAGCAGGATAGAAAAATGTACAGGTTTCCAACCTGGCTGAGTTTACCCAGTCTACCTGTGTCTAATATTTTTAGTGGGAATTTATTTTTAAAGGTGACATTAAGCGTTTCTATATGAACGTACACAATACTGAGTTTTACTTATTAATGAAAACTTACGTTCGTGAAAGGTTGAAGACCTGCTGCGGGTCACCGCTGTCTATCTTGTAGGTGATTGGATCCAGCTCACGGTCTGTAGCCTGTGGAAATACACCAATTCACACAGTTTACACTGGTCGTTCAGACAAGTACTGGTTTGTGAAACATAAAATCAATGAAACATAAAATCAATTGCCGGATATCAATACACTTAAATGAAAAGGCCAAGTCTGTTTGAAGGGCATAATGAACAAAAGTAGAATCAGTGACATTTTACAACACATATAAATGTATAACCCTAGACCTTTGCTAGACTTTCCAGGATATCTGGTGATATTGATTAAGTTGTTTTTTAAGTGTGACAGCTTCATCTGTCTGTGCACTGAAGTTTAAAAGCATCAAATAATTACATTTAATTAATAAATTATTTTAGATCAAATGTAATTATCTTAATTTAAAACCAAAATAAGATTATGGTTTGATATATAAGAAAAAAGAGTGGCCATGTTCAAAATGGCTTACTACACACTAGTAGTACTGTATGCTAATTTTCTGCATGCACAGAATACCCAGATGACTTACTACATTTATCAAAATGTGCAGTATACAAAAGGGCATATTGCGTGGGATTCTGCATCCCACAATGCAATGTGCTTAACTTGACCTTCCATTTCCAGCGAATCTGCCAACATCTTTTTTTGGGGCTCATAATTTGATCAGACTTAGAAACTTAAGACCAGGCTTCCAACATCTATAAACCCATGTTCAGAAAATAATTGTATTAATATAGCCATGATATTTCCACTTCTGGAATTATTTAGGGGGGGGGGGGGGGCTTTTTCATGCATTCCATCTTATTTATACTGTTGAAGAGTTGGATTCTCATGCTAAACACCGCCACAATTTCAAAAAACGAGTTGGAAATATGATGGAGTTTTGTGTGCCAAATACACTCCTTCAGGATTCGAACAAGTTTCAGAAAGTTTTTTCCGAGTATGGCCCTGTATGACATCATAAAGGGTGCAATTCCTTGTAATTGCTCTTCGCCCGGATGAGCATGTGCACACATCAACCAGAGCGAGAGCAAGAGCACGTCCATCAACGAGCTTTGTTTAGATTATGGAAGCCGTCTGCAGCTCTGTCATTTTGTTTTTAGACCACGAAATCAACAATGACACTAAAGAAGTGTGTTTCAGGTTGTGAGGGAAATATATGATTGTTCAGCTTCCCAAATAACCCAGTGTTAACGAAACAGTGGAGTTTGTTTTTCCGGAGCAGCAACGGAGTTCTGCAAGTGTGTTTGTTTGTTCCAGGTCAAGAGTCGAACCCGCAGGTGGTGACTGAAACTGCATCAAATGTTTGTTGGCAATCGGTGCGTAAGTGCATATAATGTCAACAACACAAACGCATAGTAAAGCGAAAGTTATCCAGGGATAATGTCATGATTTATTGTGTGTGTGTGTGTGTGTCATAGGTGTGTGTGTGCTTGTGACTCTTTAGCACCACTCACTGCACGCCTCCACGAGCTCGGCTGTTTACAGCATCGGTATATCTGTCTTTTATAAATATGATAAAACTAAAGATTATTCGGAGATATGAAGGATGCAATACTACTCTATAGATACTCAAGATTAAGATGAGATTGGCAGAAACTGTGTGTGTTATGTCCCCTTTAATATTTACACGTTTTGGATGACCATGTTTAAATACAGTTAAAAAAAATAGTGGGCAGTTTTTAGAGTACAGGCTACTGTGCAGTATGCATTAAACAGTAGGGTAATGTTTCATTCCAAGTAAAGTCTGTGTATACCTGCATGTTTAGCAGTATGGCTCCTATTCTCATGGCCTCACTGATCTCCAGGTTGTAGGTCTGTAGGGGAAACCGTGGGGGGCTCTGATTGTTGGGTGGCAGAACCTCTATGTAGACCGTAGTTATGGAGCTCCTATATGCACATAGTAACAAAGACAATAAAAGACCAAATACACGAGCAAACAGTGAGAGACGGAACTGATGCAATGAAGTATCTGACCTCCTCTCTATGTCAGGAGCGTTGTCTGACGCTCTAACGGTCAGTGCGTAGGAGCGGCCAACGGTCAGCGTGACCCCTGGCGCTAACGTGATTCGTCCAGTGCGGTTGCTGATGATGAAATCGCCCTGATCTCCAGCCAGGATGGCGTATGTGATGAGACCGTTTAAACCAGCGTCAGCATCCTGAGCCGTCAGCTGACAGAAAAGAGACATCAGAATTTTAAGCCACATGTATTCACTGGTATTACCATTCCAAACATGGTAATGTCTAATTTTAATACTTTTTGGGGGTTTTAATATATTTGTGTTAATTCTGTGTGTTTGATCAGACTGTCAAAAGTTAAGATTAGGGTTCCCAATAAAACCATTAAATTAAAAAATATAGTATATAGAGCTTATACTAGTTTGTAATAGTAATTTAATGAAACAAAAATAGATGAAATCAATGTTTGAAAAATCCACGTCCATTTATGTATTTGTTTAATACATTTAAGACATTAAGTATTTTAAATAAAATGTATTTAAAAAAATCAGATCATAAACCGTGTCTGAATGTACTTTATTGAATACCATGGTATTCCCAAGGTGAAAGGTTAAATAACCATGGTAGTACCACGGTACAAGGCTCAAAAGCCTATAGGACTTCTTTCCTGGTTGATACCATGGCGTATTTTCATAATATTTACGGATGAGGTGTTAGTTCTACTTGCTGAACTTTTTTCTTTCGTTAAACTCTACACTCATTACTTCAAATTAACCATAACAGAAAACCCATCCATCCGTCCTTATTAAAATGCAGATTAGACTCTCAGTATTAATGAAGTTTAAAAGCAGCATAATATGATTATTCAGGATAAATTCTCAAACACAAAGGTCCGGATCAAAGACTAAACACGTTTGATTAGGTTCAAAGACACGCATTTAGATGTAAACACTTAACTCTGAACGTTATCATCTTTAAAGGCACCGGGGCAATAAATACACCCTAAGGGTAATTAATTCAAAGTCCTGCTAATAAGAAAGCGCCACCTCCATCCACAGCTCTCATTATTAAGAAAACTCTTCAGAAGCACTGATCCGTACCGCCGTGCTTTTAGCTGCTTGTAGTGCTGAGGTAAGGAAAAATTCACACACACACACACACACACACTCCAGGGCAGCAAATATGGCTTATAAAACACATCCAAGTGGCCCGGTGACCTAGCTGTGACCTGTGACCTCATTTCAGGAGGATCCGGGCAGCTTGTTATTTAAAGAGAAACTACAGTCCTTTATGTGTCCGATTTTCCTTTGAATTGTGACCCAGCCATGACGGAATGAGACAAACACAGGCGGAGCAGAACATGAGCAGAGTGCAAAAATAAAGCGGAGAGAATCATTACTGAGACAGAGAGTGAATATGCCGTAGCCTGAGGGACCGAGAGGCACACATTATGTTCACTTTATATCATTTTGTCCCACTTTTTGTCAGCCCACCATACGCAAGTCACTTTCACAATGCTGATGAATGCAGTTGTCATTTGTCTTTTGAGAGTTTAATCCTGGTCTATACACACAGAGTTTGGTTATTTACAGGAGTGTCAAACTGTGTTTTTCAACAAAATGCACAACCTAAAAATCTTAGTAGTGGCAACAGGATTAATCAGCATAGCATAGTGTGCAGAGATCAAACTAAACAAGTTGTTGAACTGAACTTTAATGCACTGATGGACTTAGGTGCATTCGTCACTCACACAATGTGTCAAGAGAAAGAGACATAATGAAAGAGACAGATGGACAGGTCATCAGAACAAATCAGTCCTTGGAAAGCTACTCTGAAACTGAATAATTTAAAGCAATTCAATTATAGAAAAGCTACTAAAATGCATAGCTGAAGCTAAAAAAGTAGTTCGCTACCAAACAAGCTACACTAAAAACGGGAAAACACATATTGTCCAATTTACTCGTTTTACAGTATACAGCAAAATTGTGTTTCTCTTCTAAACTTGATTTCTTTGCTTTCGATTAATATAATTATCTAAAATGTGCAATTTACTAGATTAAATTATTTAGGGTGAATGTGAACCAATCAAGTACTCGAAGACCGTGATGTATAAAGTACTCAAAAGCCATACTTGAGTAAAAGTATACAGGGAGTGCAGAATTATTAGGCACGTTGATTTTCTGATCAAATTTTTTTTCCAGGCACATTTGACCAATTCCAAACCACAGTAATCCTAATAACTACTATTGATTTAGTATTTAATAATGTATAAGTGATATATAATTGTTCATGAAGGCTGGAAATGAAAATCACCTTATATTCAGGTGTGCAGAATTATTAGGCATGTTTTCTTTTACAGATAAATTGAGCCAAAAAAGAGATTTAACTCAGACTGAAAAGTCAAAAAGTATAAAGTCAAAAATGCCCATGAGAAGGATGCAATACTAATGCAATACTAGACATTCTATTTAAGGCATGACCATTGGACAGTGAAATGCTCGTTGGGTCAGCAGGATCTGACAAAAACAGGTGGTGAAGTAAAGACACCTGTTAACTACAAAAGAATTAAGAATTAAGGTGAAGAATTAAGGGTGAAACCATCAGGAACCCTTTAGTCTCCAGCGCCACCATTTTCCAAAGCTGCAACCTACCTGGAGTCTCCAGAAGTGCAAGGTGTCAGGATCTCAGAGACTTCAGTTAGGTAAAGAATCCTAAAAAATGACCCCCACTAGATAAGAATCACAAGCTGAAGTGTTGTAAAATACATGAAGAAGGTTTTTTTGTATGGCTTTATGGACAGATAGGTTGAGAGTGACTCTTGAAGGACCAGCACCACATCCTCTAGTACCACTGTTTGAAGAATTCATCTTCCAGAATCTGGCAGTACGTTTTGGGAGTTCATTTTTAGTCCATCTCTGCAAAACGGACTTCAGGATGGACTAAAATGAAATCCCAAAACGTACTGCCAGATTCTAGAAGATAAATTCTTCAAACAGTGGTACTAGAGGATGTGGTGCTGGTCCTTCAAGAGTCACTCTCAACCTATCTGTCCATAAAGCCTATAAAAAAACCTTCTTCATGTATTTTACAACACTTCAGCTTGTGATTCTTATCTAGTGGGGGTCATTTTTTAGGATTCTTTACCTAACTGAAGTCTCTGAGATCCTGACACCTTGCACTTCTGGAGACTCCAGGTAGGTTGCAGCTTTGGAAAATGGTGGCGCTGGAGACTAAAGGGTTCCTGATGGTTTCACCCTTAATTCTTCACCTTAATTCTTAATTCTTTTGCAGTTAACAGGTGTCTTTTCTTCACCACATGTTTTTGTCAGATCCTGCTGACCCAACGAGCATTTCACTGTCCAATGGTCATGCCTTAACTAGAATGTCTAGTATTGCATTAGTATTGCATCCTTCTCATGGGCATTTAATACTTTTTGACTTTTCAGTCTGAGTTAAATCTCTTTTTTGGCTAAATTTATCTGTAAAAGAAAACATGCCTAATACTTCTGCACACCTGAATATAAGGTGATTTTCATTTCCAGCCTTCATGAACAATTATATATCACTTATACATTATTAAATACTAAATCAATAGTAGTTATTAGGATTACTGTGGTTTGGAATTGGTCAAATGTGCCTGGAAAAAAAATATGATCAGAAAATCAACGTGCCTAATAATTCTGCACTCCCTGTAGATATCTTGCTAGAAAATTACTTTGGTAAAAGTTAAAGTCAGTGTTTAGAATATTACTTGAGTAAAAGTTTTAAAGTATGTGATATTTATTGTACTTAAGTATAAAAAGTATTTTTTTTTTCATATTAATCTTACTTATTGAAAGTAAAAGTACAAGTAAATGTGACGTAAATGTGACGTTATAAATGCACGTAATGAGTTAGTAGTAAATAGAAGTATACATTTTTACAAACAATGCCACCAGCAGAGATGTAGATGGAGAGGAAAAGAGGAGAGGCACCTAATTTAATATAAAAAATATTTTTATAATATATTTATCATTACAGGCTATTGTAAAAAAAAACAAGTATATGGTTCGAATTTATTTTACTATAAATATGTGGCTATATTGCAGCGCTCCCTTTGTGCTTGCCTGTGTGCCAATGTGCATACTATCCATCCTAAATAGTATGTGACATTAGTAATTTTCAATACTATTTAGGGCATATAGTATATGCACATTGAAATGCAGGGCTTATCTTTTTCACGGTTTGCAGTGTGTGTGTGTTCACTACTCACTGCTCCTAACATGTGTGCACTAACTCTGATTATGGGTTACCATAATTGGCCTTCACGTCACTTTTTCTCTTTTTCCATCTCCAAACCTCTTCTGTTCACAGCTGATCGGAGGATATTGCGTGCCCTTTATTGCAATTTGATGATTTTTTTTGTAAAATCACATCTGTTTTTGCTTTTCGAACTCCGAGAGGTTTCAGTTTAATATGTTGCAGGCTCATTTATTGAAAAAAAAAAAAAAATCATAAATTATATTGATGATAATAAATAATATAATAATATTGGGCTTGTTTTGGACTTGTTTTTGAAGCTGCAGTTGCTTATTTGTCTCGCGAGAGTTGGCAACAAAGTATAAATCCCTTCACACATAGTCATAGCATTGAAATTAGACACAGTATATGTATATCATATGTATATTTCACACTTTATTTTCTTCTACTTTAGAACACTCGATGGTTATCTATTCAAAATATGTAGAAGTAATGATAAAAAAACCCCAAAACAAACTGAAATCGAATGAGTTTCTGATTTGTTTATATGTTTCTGTCGGCTGCATGAGGATACATTGATTTCTCATCACTAGCTTCAAATATGCCACTTCGCTGCATAACGACTGAATAAAAACGTCCAAATGGATATAAAATAATGCAAATAGATGGTAACAAACGTGACATTAAATATTTGGGTCTGACTTGCGTGTTTGTGTCACATTGTTTTAACCGCTTGAGGTACTAATGTTAGCATCCTCTCAGCCTCAATGGCATTAATACAACATCTAGTCAACAGATTAATTACTTTAGTGACAGGAAAACGTCCTGTAGTGTATAACATACCGTATTGTTGTCAATGTTTTAAATCTGTTTAAGAGTGTCCCGCTCTGTGCAGCGCGCAGCCTCACGTGTCAGTCGCTATAGCAACGGACGCAAGGACCAAAAAATGGTTGCGCGAGCACTTGTTTGCACGTTTGCTTGCAGTTTTCCGAATTTATTTTGTAGTAAGTAACAATGCCCTGGGGAAATGTATCGGAGTAAAAGTATACATTTTATGTAGGAAATGTAGTGGAGTAAAAGTAAAAGTTGACAGAAATATAAAAACTCAAGTATTCTCCCAAAAAATAACTCAAGTTATTATTATTACATCGTTACATTACACCACTGTTCGAAGATGATTTTTGCTGAAACTGTAATTCCCAGCATGCTTTGCTTTGGACTAAACATGGAGAGTAAAAATGATGAAATTAAGTGTTATTTTATGTGTTTTGTAAGCAAGATGAGTAAAGGCGGAGACTTGATTGTGTTTAATCTTCAATTATGTTGGAATTATTAGAACTATTTAAATTACACTGGGTTACCATTGTAAAGAAGAGTGGAGCATTTGCTTATGCTGTAGACTAAAAAGCCCAATTTAAACTTCTGCGTCGAGTGAACGTCGTAGGCTACGTGTGCAACACAGCCTACGACGTAGCTACAGCGTACACTCGACGCAGAAGTTTAAATTGGGCTTTAGTCCACCAGAATAAGCAAATGCCCACTCTTCTCTACAATGATAACCCAGTGTAATTTAAATTGTTTTAACCCTGACGTGCACCTCTCCAAAAATGTAACAACGCGTCAATTCTACATGGACCGCAAGCGCTGTGATTGGTGCTCCCTCTGCATGTGTACTCTGCACGTCGACGCGGACCAGGATGCAGAATTATAAATGAAAATCGACCTGTAGCCCACGGTGTAGAGGCTACGGCACAGGTCAGATGCAGAAGTATAAATCAGCCTTGATACAGCACATGTTATAACTGCTTTGCCCATAGAGCACTTCATGCTTAGCATTTAACATGCTAATATGTGCTATAGCTAATAGTTTGGAAGCTAGATAGTACAGTCTCCTAAAATTTAGTCAAAACGCAAGATGCAAAAATATAAGACATCTCATGAATTAATCTTTTTAGGGAACCATATTAAAATAATTTATAGACTACTTAATTGGGATAATTAAAATGACCATTCCATGATTCAGTGTACTATACAATGTGTACTATACTTCATTCAGTGTACTATACAATGAAGAGGGGGGTTTGGTGTCACAAAGGCTTTGTTTCAGGAGACGCGTGAATTCGACCAATCAGATGTTGAAACTCCAGAAAGTGTTTACTATTTTGTGTGCCTTATGCATCAGACGTTCAGCCAACAGTCCGTGGGTGTGAAGTCTGAGACTGGTGAGGCTACACTGCTGAAAGCACCGTCACATAACTAAAATGTGGTTAAGTTAGTGGGGCCGCAAAAATAATCCACAAGAGACCTCTGGAAAAATTATATTTTTGCATTTGAATGGGCTTCAGTAAGGTCGAAGATGTGAACAGATCGCAGTATGACTCACTGCAGTTTGTCACTCCAGTTCATTAGCTGCAGTTCATATAATCTGGTTCCTCTTTAAAAGGTTGCTTTATTGCCTGCTCTCTTTTATGTTCATTTAGCTGAATGACTGTTTGCGCCTCATTCTTCAATGCATTTTGCACTTATTTTATCAGGGGAAAAAAGACGTTGACATTGCAGACACAGTTGAATCACATTCAGCAATTTTACCAGAATCCTCAGTTATTAATGAAACAAACATTGTGCCGAGTTCATTTCACACTCCAAATCATATTACGAGTTCTCAACAAACACTCCGCTATGAATAAGGGATTCATATATGGGTCCTCATAAGCGCAGTGAAGATTTCTCAGCTTTACCGATGTGTGTAACTGTCCTGTGTCCTCACCTGCAGGATGGTCTCTCCAGGTAGCATATTAGTAAAGATCTCTACATTGTAGGACATCTGAGTGAAGGTGGGCGTGTTGTCATTCGCATCGATGACCAGGATGTCCACCTTCACGGGTCTGCTCTGTTGAACACCATCAGATGCCACCAGCTTTGAAAAAAACAAACAATGACATAGTTTCAACATTAATCAATCAATCAATCGATAAATATGACTCTTTAGTTTAGAGTCCAATTCTCACTATTAACTAGTTGCTTATTAGCATATATATTACTAGGATATTGGCTGTTTATTAGTACTTATAAAGCACATATTAATGCCTTATTTCTGCATGGCCACATTTTACATCTTTAATCCTACACAATACCTAAACTTATCAACTGCCTTATACCTTACTAATTATTAATATGCAGTAATTAGGAGTTTATTGAGGCAAAGGCTGCAGTTTTATACACTGAAAAAAATGATTTGTTGAATTTACTAAATTTTTTTATCGTAAGTGGTTGCAATCAATTTATTTTATCTCAATTTAAACAAAAACACATGCAATTCCCATAGAACCAAATCATTTTTTTTTATTAAAATCCAAAAACAAAATTTCAATTATTTAAACGAGCACAAATTAATTATGCTTAATTTAATCGGGCCATAATAATTTTTTTCAGTGTATATTACATCACTATATTTACTGTTTTTGAAAGAGACTGCATTTATTTTATCAAAAAAAAGAGAAAACAGTAATATTGTGAAATATTATTACAATTTAAAATAATGGTTTTCCATTTTAATATACTTTAAAATATAATTTATTTCTGTGATGCAAACCTGAATTTTCAGCATCATTACTCCAGTCTTCAGTGTCACATGATCCTTCAGAAATCATTCTAATATGATGATTTGATACTTCATATTTTTTGGAACCTGTGATACTTTTTTCAGGATTCATTGATGAATAAAAAATTAAAAGGAAAAGCGTTTATTCAAAATATAATTTTTTTCTAACAATATCAATCTTCACTATAACTTTTATAATTTAACACATCCCTGCTGAATAAAAGTATTAATTTCTTTCAAAAAAAGAAAGAAAAATATATATTTGCTTCTGTATCAAAATGTTCTATTATACATAAATACTGTTCTTTTTTTTACTTTTTATTAATCAAAGAATCCTGAAAAAGTATCACAGGTTATAAAAAATATTAAGTAGTACAACTATTTCCAACATTGATAATAAATAAGCATTATTATAATTATTTTTGAAGGATAGGAGTAATGGCTGCTGAAAATTCAGCTTTGTATATTAAAGTATATTAAAATAGAAAATCATTATTTTATATTGTAACAATATTTCACAATATTGCTGTTTTTTTCTGTACATTTGATCAAATAAATGCAGGCTTGATGAGCATAAGACAATTCTTTCAACATTAACAAAAGTAATGTTTCATCATTATGCAATAATATATAATTTGACACAACTTCTAATACATTATACAACTTAATTAATGATATACATCTTTTGAAATTTTAATTTATTAAAGCCAAGAACAATTTTTTTTAATGTTTTTTTTTTTTTTCCTGTGTGTTGCTTTTATATAGACCTGCTGATTTGTTTTAATCTTTATCTGACTTATGGAACAGCATGTGAGCACTTCATACAACAAATTCTCTTTTGCAATATTACTGGAAACCATGCAATAATTATATATATATTATTTTTTTTTTGCTGTGTATTGCTTTTATATGGACCTGCTGATTTGATTTAATCTCTATCTGGCGTATGGCACAGCATGCGAGCACTTCATACAAAAAAATTCTCAGTATTATGGGACAGCTTACAAATGTTATCGGCTAAAACTGCCACAGCAAACATTTGTCCAGAGTCTCCCTCTGTGCTCCTTTCAAAGGCACTCAAAGTGCTGAGCTAGCAGCCGTGGGTTATTCCGTTGTTCCTCGGCTTGCATTTCCATGAGCTTTTCCCCCAGAGATTCGTGTCAGTAAATGTGGATCAAAGCCCAGCGGTTCCTCAGTTTGAGCAGGAGAGGAGAGCTTTGCATACGTAAACATTGTGTTGGAGAACAGCTCCAGGTCAGCAGGATCTCCAGAGAAGTTTGGCCTGTATGCAGGTGGACTTGCATTAACCCTAGGCAGATTGACTGTTCAAGTGTGACGTTATTAGACGCTCGCTGTTATTGACCACTCGCTGGGTTTTACCTTAAGGAGTGTTTGGCTGATGAAGCTTGGAGATCTTTCACCTGCATTCCCGTCTACTATAGCGCAGTTATGCATTTTCAGTTCAAGCAATGGGGTATAGGGGACATTTGTTTTGGAATAGCAGCAGTAGATTAAATAAGATTGATATACTGTTGCAAGAAAAAGTATGTGAACCCCTTGCAGGATCTGTGAAAATGTGAATAATTTTAACAAAATAAGAGAGATTATACAAAATTCATAATATTTTTCATTTAGTACTGTCCTGAATAAGATATTTTACATAAAATATGTTTATATATAGTCCACAAGACTGAATTTATTAAAATGACCCCCATCAAAAGTTTATGAACCATTGATTCTTAATACTGTGTTGTTACCTGGATGATCCACAACTGTTTTTTTGTTTGTTTTGTTTTTTGATGGTTGTTCATGAGTCCCTTGTTTGTCCTGAGCAGTTCAACTGCACAATGCTCTTCAGAAAAATCCTCCAAGTCTTACAAAATTCTTCAGTTTTCCAGCATCTTTTGCATATTTGAACCCTTCGGTGTCTATTTTGAGATCTCGAGGACAACTGAGGGAGTCATACTATTTTCAGCTTTTTATTTCAAGTAAAAAAAAATTATGGTTTTGGTTTTAGTTAACTGTAACCCTGGCAAGTTCAGCTCTACAATAAGCTCTTCAGCTGTCCATCTGTTCCAGAATCCCTTTGAAAATGATGCGAGTGTACTTCAGATTAGCAGTCTCAGTGCTGTACATATTTAATCAAGCACAATCAAAAGAGATATTGTTGTACAAGAATAAAGAGGAATCGAAGAGACAGAATAAAGTTCAAGTGCATGACAGCATGAAAGACAGTGTCATCAGATCTCTCAGTGATCAAAAACTTCACATTTTCCTTGCAATAACTTTCACCACAAAACTCAGATAGTGAGAAAAACGTCAGCATATGCCTCATAAAATCGCAGCCCTCGTTCTGTCATTTAGAGAGCATTACCCAGCTTCCCCATCTGTGTGCATGGCCCAAATGGATGGCATTGAATAGACAATGAAAGTTTTAAACCAAATAAACAAAGACATAAGGTTAAAAACATGCACTGAGGAAAAACCCACATATTAGAACTGAGGAAAACTCTTCCTCAAAAGTTGCTCTTTCTTAGCTCAGGAGACTGAAAGAATGTCTCACTTGGATTAGATCTAGAGGAGAAACGTGAGATTGCTGAAAGGCAGGAAAAGCATCAGTGTCCATTCACTCTCCATCTTTGCTCTTGAGAAGAAACAACCGAGACATTAAAGAGATTTAAGTTTCGATTTTTCTTTCCAGCCAGTGCAGAATGAGAGAGGGAGGATCAGAGGATGAGGGGAAGGGGAAAAGGTGTTTGTCAGTAAAATGGAGGCAGGAGAATCGTGATGGGAATTAAAACTTTGGCCTGTCAGAGGATCAACTGTCCAGCCAAACCCCTGAGACAGGCCGCGTGTGAATGATGTGACCAGCCAAAAAGAACACGTTGCATGAAAAATCCCCTTCAAAAAAAAAAAAAAAACTTTAAAATGAATTGTTCACTCAAAAATGTTGTCATAATTTACTTTACTTTTTGGAGCTTGACAGCCCCTGACCACCACTGACTTTCAGTTTATACAATGAGAGCAGCTCAAACATTCTGCTAATAATATCCTTTTGTGTTTCATAGAATAAAGTCAGTCATACAGTTTTTTTTGTAATGACATGAAAGTGAGTAAATAATGACTGCATTTTTCACACTGCTGGAAAGTAGGCTTTAATTATGTCGGCCTCTCTGCAGGACTATATAGCTTGTTTCCTTTCATGTGCTTGTTTCAGCCATTTGTTCTTTATAAAAAAAACGTATTAAATGTGAATCGGTCTCTGTTTTGTGCTGATAAGCAGACTTTTGTTAAGCCTTTCAAATGGATTAACGCTGATTATCAGGATCTAAATCACCAAAATCTTGAAGTGAGCAGGGGTGTGTCCAAGCGAGTTAAATATGATTGGCCACCCCGAAATTATAAACTATGATTGGCCAAAGCCATTGGCCAACTTAACAAAGCCGGTTCCCATTCAGTCGGTCACTCTCGACGCCACGTCGGAGTACCGACGAATAGGAATCTCGCTCGCGAGAGCCAATCTACTTCGAGTGTAACTAAACGAGCCAATGCACATTGGCATGCAATGATTGCACCAGGTGCTCATGCCACGCCGCGCGGGTATAAATGAGACACAGGTGATTGCATCAAATCAACCTTTTGCTTCGGAGCCGGGTGGTAGATGGTAACGCCAGATATCACTCACTACTTCGCAGTCCTGACTGAAGACGGAAGCCGCCTTTCGGAAGCGATCTCTTCAGTCGGTGTTGGTGTGACGGCACAGCAGCGGTCGCGTGGTTTTCGGATCATCTCTCTGTGTTGTTTGTCTAGAGCAATCACAAAGGCTGTTCTCACAGCTGGTTCGGTGCGCTAGGTGGAGAGCGCTGAAAAGCCGTTCTTACGGCTGGTAAGAGAGCGCCTTCGTGTGAGAGAGCGCGCACGTCAGGCTGCACCCACCCCCTGACTGTGTCGCCGCGACCCCGCCCCCTGCGTGCTTCAGCACCAAGGAGAGCGTCCTTCTGAAAGAGCAAACACAGATAGAGCTTGCGTCTTTTTCAAGATGACATTCTATCTGTGTGTTTCTGGATGCGGTGGTTACCTGTCACCAAGGGATGGTCACCAGCGCTGTATCTCGTGTTTGGGCGTTCAGCACGCTGAGGCAGCGTTGGTGGATGACTCATGTTCTCACTGCGGGAACATGACCATCTCGGAGTTGCGGTCTAGACTCCATCTCGCAAGGGGTGGAGTCCCCGTGCCTCTGCCTCGATCTAACCCTCCACAGAGGGTTACTTCAGGCAGTAGCGCGGGTGATTTGAGGGTTACGGTGAGCGCGCTTCCCCCAGGGAACCAACCCCCGGGGAACCCTCATCCCTCACGCACTCCGCAGCCAGTAGAGCTGCCGTCGGAACGTGGTGGGCCGTCCTCGAGATGTGCACCATCCGTATCCTTCGGGGCTCCCCTTGATGATCAGATGTCCATCGCTGCATCGGAGGGAGGGTCAGACTTCTCTGGAGATGACGTGTCGGCGCAGGGGGCTCCTTCGGGAAGATCCGCTGTGCCCGATACGGATCCGGAGATGATGGCCATGCTTTCCCGGGCCGCCGAGAAGATCGGGCTCGTGTGGAACCCTCCACCGTGTCCCGAACCTTCAAGGTTGGATGATTGGTTTCTCGGGGTGGCCCGTGCTGGTTCTCAGCGCCCCACCCCGGTTCCTTTCTTCCCGGAGGTGCACGAGGAGCTCACTAGGTCGTGGACGGCACCTTTTACTGCCCGAAACCGGCCCAGTGGATCCTCCTCCCTCACCACCCTCGATGGTGGACCTGCAAAGGGTTACACGCAGGTTCCTCCCGTGGAACGGGCCGTTGCTATGCAACTGTGCCCTAACTCCACATCCAGGGGGAACCCGTGTCTCCCCTCCCGAGCCTGTAGGTACTCGTCCGATCTGATCGGAAAGGCCTACCAGGCTTGTGGAGAGGCAGGCTCCGCCTTACACGCTATGGCGTTGTTGCAGGTTCTTCAGTGCCTGGGCCCTCTGTGGAGGGTTAGATCGAGGCAGAGGCACGGGGACTCCACCCCTTGCGAGATGGAGTCTAGACCGCAACTCCGAGATGGTCATGTTCCCGCAGTGAGAACATGAGTCATCCACCAACGCTGCCTCAGCGTGCTGAACGCCCAAACACGAGATACAGCGCTGGTGACCATCCCTTGGTGACAGGTAACCACCGCATCCAGAAACACACAGATAGAATGTCATCTTGAAAAAGACGCAAGCTCTATCTGTGTTTGCTCTTTCAGAAGGACGCTCTCCTTGGTGCTGAAGCACGCAGGGGGCGGGGTCGCGGCGACACAGTCAGGGGGTGGGTGCAGCCTGACGTGTGCGCGCACGAGGGTGGTCACGATCCCGCAGTTCTCCAAGAACTGAGAACCGCAACGGACCTCGCGCTTCGTGCGACGAAGGTTACGGCGCGGGCCGTGGGTCGTGCGATGTCCACTATGGTGGTCCAGGAACGCCATCTCTGGCTGTGTCTGGCAGACATGAGGGAGACCGACAAGATCAGGTTCCTTAACTCCCCCGTCTCCCAGACCGGCCTCTTCGGCGACGCGGTCCAGAACTTCGCCCAGCAGTTCTCGGCCGCACAGAAGCAGACTGAGGCCATCAGTCACATCCTGCCACGGCGGTCAGCTGCTGTCTCCACCCCGCCGCCGGCAGCACCTCAGTCTGCTCGTCGCCGAGGGCGGCCGCCTGCGTCTGCCTCCGCTCCCGCGTCGCAGCAGCAGCCTCCACCCAAGCGACGTCGTGGAGCCGGGCGCAAGCAGGCCGCCCAGCCCGTCCAGGCTCCTGCCAAGAGAGGTGGCAAAGGCAGGGGCAAGGGCAAGCGGCCCTGAGACGGGCGACCCGGAGATGGGGAGGACTGCTCTTCTGGAGACGGTGACCGCACCGCTCCATCCCCCGGAGGAGGGCCGGGAGGAGAATTTTGTGTTCCGTTTTGTTTCTGTTCCGCCGCTGGGCTCAGCCCCAGCGGTACCCAAATTTTCAATAAAAGAGCAATTTCCTCCATCTCTGGGTCCTCAGGGGGCTCGGAGAGTTGTGGCCGGTCAAACGCCGGACCACACTCATCCTCCCCCTTCGCCAGCGGGCAGCAGTGGACGACCTCCTCACGTTCCTCCTGCCCACCTGTGGAATCAGGTAAGTGTTGCACAGCACACTCTCACCTCGCTGCGGGCCGCCTCCACGAGACAGCCGCCCCAGCCCGGTTCCTGCATTCCACCTCGCTGCCCCACCGTGGGTACGCCGGTGGTCCCTATGGTCCCGCTTGCACGGTCTCTGCGAGCCTGGCTAGAGCTCCCCAGTCCGTCTCGCTGGCTCATTCGGACCATCAGGCTCGGCTATGCGATTCAGTTCGCCCGGCGCCCCCCCAGGTTCAAGGGCGTCCGCTTCACCTCGGTGAATGCTGCAGATGCCCATGTCCTGCGTGCGGAAATCGCTGTCCTACTGGCGAAGGACGCGATAGAGCCGGTCCCTCCAGCCGATATGAAGACCGGCTTCTACAGCCCGTACTTCATTGTACCCAAGAGAACCGGTGGGTTACGGCCAATCTTGGACCTGCGAGTCCTGAATCGGAGCCTCCACAAGCTACCGTTCAAGATGCTCACGCAGAAACGCATTTTCGAATGCATCCGTCCCCAAGATTGGTTTGCAGCGATCGACCTGAAGGACGCGTACTTTCATGTCTCGATTCTTCCTCGACACAGGCCGTTTCTGCGCTTTGCGTTCGAGGGTCGAGCATATCAGTACAGAGTCCTGCCCTTCGGGCTGTCCCTGTCCCCCCGTGTCTTCACGAAAGTCACGGAGGGGGCCCTTGTGCCCATGAGAGAACAGGGCGTTCGCATCCTCAACTATCTCGACGACTGGCTCATTCTAGCACAGTCCAAGGATCAGTTGTGCGAACACAGGGACCTGGTGCTCAGACACCTCAGCCAGCTGGGTCTTCGGGTCAACTGGGAAAAGAGCAAACTCGCCCCCGTGCAGAGGATCTCTTTTCTCGGTATGGAGTTGGATTCGGTCGAACAGACAGCGCGCCTCACGGAGGAGCGTGTCCAGTCGATGCTGAGCTGCCTGAACACGTTTCAAGGCAGGATGGCGGTTCCACTGAAACAATTTCAGAGGCTCCTGGGGCATATGGCGGCCGCTGCGGCAGTAACACCGCTCGGCCTGCTTCATATGAGACCGCTTCAGCATTGGCTACACGGCCGAGTCCCGAGATGGGCGTGGCAACGCGGCACTCACCGGGTGAGCATCACACCGGCCTGCCGCCAGTCCTTCAGTCCATGGTCAGACCCCTCGTTTCTTCGGGCCGGAGTGCCCCTGGAACAGGTGTCCAGGCACGCTGTGGTTTTCACGGATGCCTCTGCCATGGGCTGGGGAGCCACGTACAACGGGCATGCAGTGTCAGGGGTTTGGACGGGCCCGCACCTGCATTGGCATATCAATTGCCTCGAGTTGCTAGCAGTGCATCTTGCTCTGAGCCGCCTCAAAGCGCGGTTACGGGGCAAAGATGTACTGGTCCGCACGGACAACACTGCGACTGTTGCGTATATCAACCGACAAGGTGGTCTGCGCTCCCGTCGCATGTCGCAACTCGCCCGCCATCTCCTCCTCTGGAGTCAGAAGTGTCTGAGGTCGCTTCGGGCCGTTCATGTCCCTGGTGTGCACAACCGTGTGGCCGACGAGCTTTCACGAGCTGCGCTCCCAGGCGAGTGGCGACTCCACCCCCAGGTGGTTCAGCTGATTTGGAGACAGTTCGGGGTGGCACAGGTCGACCTGTTTGCCTCCCCAGAAACGTCCCACTGCCAGTGGTTCTATTCGCTGACCGAGGGTACACTCGGCACGGATGCCCTGGCACACAGCTGGCCCCAGGGGCTGCGCAAATATGCGTTTCCCCCAGTGAGCCTACTTGCACAGACTCTGTGCAAGGTCAGGGAGGACGAGGAGCAGGTCCTACTGGTGGCGCCGTACTGGCCCAACCGGACCTGGTTTCCAGAACTTATGCTCCTCGCGACAGCCCCTCCTTGGCCGATTCCTCTGAGGAAAGACCTTCTGACTCAGAGACGGGGCACCCTTTGGCACCCGCGTCCAGACCTGTGGAAGCTTCATGTCTGGCCCCTGGACGGGACGCGGAGGTTCTAGGTGACTTACCCCAAGAGGTAGTTAACACCATCACTTCGGCACGAGCACCGTCTACAAGACAGGCTTACGCCTTGAAGTGGAACCTGTTCGTCGAGTGGTGTTCTTCTCGCCGAGAAGACCCCCGAAGATGTTCGATCGCGTCTGTGCTTTCCTTCCTGCAACAGGGGTTGGAGCGTAGGCTGTCGCCCTCCACCCTCAAGGTTTATGTTGCTGCAATATCCGCCTATCACGACCATGTAGAAGGTAAGACAGTTGGGAAGCACGACCTGGTCGTCAGGTTCCTTAGGGGGGCGAGACGGTTAAATCCTCCTCGCCCCCCCTCCATACCCTCTTGGGATCTTGCTCTGGTGCTCCGAGCACTTCAGAATGCCCCATTTGAGCCTTTGCAGTCAGCAGAGCTAAAGATTCTGTCAATGAAGACTTTGCTGTTGGCTGCATTGGCCTCCATCAAGAGGGTAGGGGACCTGCAGGCATTTTCGGTCGACGAATCGTGCCTAGAGTTCGGGCCGGGTGATACCCACGTGGTGTTGAGACCCCGGCCTGGCTATGTGCCCAAGGTTCCTACCACTCCCTTCAGGGACCAGGTGGTGAACCTGCAAGCGCTGCCCCCGGAGGAGGCAGACCCAGCCCTAGCTTTGCTCTGTCCCGTCCGCGCTCTGCGGGTTTACGTGGATAGAACTCAAAGCTTCAGAACCTCAGATCAGCTCTTTGTCTGTCACGGAGGCCAGCAGAAGGGAAAGGCTGTCTCCAAGCAGAGGATGGCCCACTGGATAGTGGATGCCATCACCTTGGCTTACCAAGCACAAGGTGTGCCCTGTCCGCTCAGGGTGCGAGCACACTCTACTAGAAGTGTTGCATCCTCCTGGGCGCTGGCACGTGGCGCCTCGCTGTCAGACATCTGTAGAGCTGCGGGCTGGGCGACACCCAACACGTTCGCTAGATTCTATAGCCTACGTGTAGAGCCGGTCTCCTCCTGTGTTCTCACCTCAAACGGGTAGAAGCACTGAGAGGCCCCGGCTCTTGTCGGCTTGCTGCGCTACGGCGCTTATATTCTCCAGAAGCAAACTCTGGGAGTCCTCCACCGCCCTCGGTGCCGGACGTGGCGGAACGTCTGGCATCAGGCCCCTTGCCGCTGAATCCTTGAGAACCGGTATTGGGCTTGGGCCATATGAGTGACCCTGCGGGGATCCCATATTTCTTCCACGGTCGCTCCTACGGGAAGCCCGTGTCTTTCCCTTGGGAGAGCCTTCCCTGCAGTGGGACTGAGCCCCCTTCTCCTTGCGGGCTACGGCTCAGCATTGTACTCCACATAACTCCTTCGGGGTACGATGTGGGCTCCGCAGCGTTCCCTTCTCTAGGGCACGCTTTCCCAGTGTTATCCAATAATCACTGAGCGGGTCATGCGGAACAGCAGTGATGGACTTCCCGGTGTGAGCCCCGTCTCATCAGGTAAGAGAGCTCAGGTGGCTCACACAGGGCACTGGATGGGGGCAGAAGCCATGTCGCTTTGGTAGGGATTCCTATTCGTCGGTACTCCGACGTGGCGTCGAGAGTGACCGACTGAATGGGAACGTCTCGGTTACGTATGTAACCCTCGTTCCCTGAAGGAGGGAACGGAGACGCCACGTCCCGTCGCCATGTCCTCTGTACCCTGCTGGGGTGCCTGTCTACCTACCCGGCTCCTCAGCAAAAGGCTGATTTGATGCAATCACCTGTGTCTCATTTATACCCGCGCGGCGTGGCATGAGCACCTGGTGCAATCATTGCATGCCAATGTGCATTGGCTCGTTTAGTTACACTCGAAGTAGATTGGCTCTCGCGAGACGTTTCGGTTGCTACCTAAGTTTGGGTATAGTTTTAGCAAACTCCGTTTTTTTCCCCCCAAGAAGATGCATTGATTTTTAGCAGTGTTCATCGATATGGAAATGTAATATACATGGCTAATGGACCTGCTCCGGGACAGGTTTTATTTGGGGTAAGAGACCGCAAAACAAAACTGGACCAATCAGCTTTGAGCAAAGTGTATAAAGCCACTCACTTTGTATCTCTTACTCAAAATTAAAGCAATTCAAAGTGAAAGCATTTAGAGACAAAAGTGTGTGGCTTTGGCTGCTGATTATTTATTTTACACACACACACACGCACGCACGCACGCACGCACGCACGCACGCACGCACGCACGCACGCACGCACGCACGCACGCACGCACGCACGCACGCACGCACGCACGCACGCACGCACGCACGCACACACACACACACACACACACACACACACACACACACACACACACACACACACACACACACACACACACACACACACACACACACACACACACACATATATATATTATATTCTTAATACATTACACAGAAGTAATTATATTCCGACAAATAATATCTAACTTTTAATTTAAAATCATACCTAAAATCAACCTATATGGGCAAACTTATTGGGACATCTGACCATTCCAATACCAGGGACTTTAATGAAATTGCATTCTAAATACATAGATAATAATATGGAGATGGTTGGCCATGGAAATCCATTCAATGAAGCTCCCGCATCACAGTTTTTCTCAGCACTCAGTGACCCCGTTCTGTGACTTTACCTAGTCTTCCGATTCATGGCCAAGTTGATACTGTTCTTAAATGCTTCCACTTTCCAAAAACACCACTTAGAGTTGAGCGTGGAATATATATCTATTTTACAAACTGAATAATTGCAAAGGTGGCATACTATCATAGTATCACTCTTCCCTGAGCTCTTCAGAACAACCTGTTTTTTCACAAATGTTTTTTAAATACATACTGCATGGCTAGGTGCTTAATTTTATACACCTGTGGCAGTGGGTCTAATTGAAATTTTGAATTCAAGAAAAAAGAGGGTGTCTATATATACAGCTCTGGAAAAAACTAAGAGACACTCAACATCATGACAGGTGAAGTGAACACTGATTATCTCTTCATCACGGCACCTGTTAGTGGGTGGGATATATTAGGCAGCAAGTGAACATTTTGTGCTCAAAGTTGATGTGTTAGAAGCAGAAAAAATTAGCAAGCAATTGGTTTAAGCGAGTTTGATAAGGGCCAAATTGTGATGGCTAGACAGAGCACCTCCAAAACTGCAGTGTTTGTGGGTTGTTCTCGGTCTACAGTGGTCAGTATCTATCAAAAGTGGCCCAAGGAAGGGTTCAGTTGTGGACCGCTTGTCAGGGTCATGGGCGGCCAAGGCTTATTGATGCACGTGGGGAGCGAAGGTTGGCTTGTGTGGTCCAATCAAACATACAAGCTACTGTAGCTCAAAATGCTCAAGAAGTTAATGCTCTAATAAAAAGGTGTCAGAATACACAGTGCATCACAGTTTGTTGTGTATGGGGCTGCATAGCCGCAGACCAGTTAGGGTGCCCATGGTGACCCCTGTCCACCACCGAAAGCGCCAACATTGGGCACACAGGCATCAGCACTGGACCACGGAGTAATCCAGTGGAAGAAGGTGGTCTGATGAATCGCATTTTCTTTTACATCATGTGGATGGCCGGTTGCGTGTGCGTCGCTGACCTGGGGAACACATGGCACCAGAATGCACTATGGGAAGAAGACAAGCCAGCGGAGGCAGAGGCAGTTTGATGGTCAATGTTCTTTGGGCAATGTTCTACTGGGAAACCTTGGGTCCTGCCATCCACGTGGATGTTACTTTGATCCGCACCCCCTACCTAAGCATTGTTGCAGAACATGCACACTAGGGGTGTGACGAGACCCTTGGCTCACGAGACGAGAAGAGACACGAGATTGGGTTCACGAGAACAAGACGAGACAAGATTTTACACAGTATTTTTAAGAAATCCTCAATGACGAAATACATGACTAGAAAAATTGTTTCCAGGTACATTTGAAATGTTTTAACTCATCATCTTGTAATAAATGTCATTTCAGTTCTACTTTCTGAGTATGAATTATCACATGCAGTAAAATACAACAATACTCAAGCACTCAAGGTGTTGCCACAAACTCAAATGACTGGCTTCTTTCCTGTATGATTGTCTCTCTGCACATGATTTATGAGCTTCTACAACTTTTGACCCCCTAACTGAACTCCTTTCCACAAATTGATAATAGATATTAAGTGCAAACAATAAGTACAACCATAATCAAAGTATTATCTCAATATGCAAAGTGCAAATAGAGACCAATTTTTTCTTCAAGTATGTTACGGAGCTAAGATATGGTTACAACTACATAGCCAAGCCTCAGATATTCATATTGGGAGATATTTGCATGCCTCAGGGAGTCGCTTTCAAACAGCGGTAACGTATTGAAATCACGTTTGAATGCGCGCTCTGGTTTACTTTCACTTTCAATTTCGCATTCATGTGTACTCTGTGGAATAGGGAGCGCTGGTGCTTAACATGCCAAGATAAGATTTGTCTGACGCTTCTGTTGCACAACGAATCCTCCGCCACGGTCCTGTCAGTCTTCTCATCACGTGATCAGTGATCACGTACCGCTCGAACAATTCGTGTTGGATGATGATTTGATGGAATTGAAGCGACCGTCATCCAGCTGAATTAAATTGTTTTTATTTCTATAAAAAGCAAAACGACAGTCACATACTAATCTCGCGAGATCTCGTGGCACGAGATCTGGTCACACCCCTAATGTACACCCTTTCATGGAAACGGTATTCCCTGGTGGCTGTGGCCTCTTTCAGCAGGATAATGCGCCCTGCCACAAAGCAAAGATGGTTCAGGAATGGTTTGAGGAGCACAACAACGAGTTTGAGGTGTTGACTTGGCCTCCAAATTCCCCAGATCTCAATCCCATCGAGCATCTGTGGGATGTGCTGAACAAACAAGTCTGATCCATGAAGGCCCCACCTCACAACTTACAGTACTTAAAGGATCTGCAACTAACATCTTGTTCCCAGATACCACAGCACACATTCAGGGGTCTAGAGGAGTCCATGCCTCGACGGGTCAGGGCTGTTTTGGCAGCGAAAGTGGGACCAACACAATATTAGGAAGGTTATAATGTTATGCCTGATCGGTGTATATATATGTATATATATATAAAAAAAAAAAAAAAAAAAAAAATATATATATATATATATATATATATATATATATATATAAATAGTAATATTGCACATTATATTTTTTTTTTGTATTTTTAAGGCTTGATTTCTTTAATGGAATCTACCTGAATAATTCATGTAAAATCTCCTAAATTATTTAGTCTATGACACAATGATTTTAATATTTTTAGTGAAATGTGTGTGTGTTTTAATAAGCTGATACTCAAAAGTGTCCCTTTGAGTGAATAGAAATGACCTGTTTGTATTTGACTGAGTCATGTTGTACAATTAAAAGACTGCAAACTGCTGCCACAGCACAAGTAGGAACACATTTATTAATGCACTGGCATTAGCAAAACTATTACTCATTGAACAAAGCAATATACTTCATTGTATTAGTATTCAGTTATCCACAACCTAACCATAAACTCTACTCTTCTGCACAATAGTAACAATTCAAAATAACAGAAACTCTTTCAAATGTCAAACATAACTGAACAGTCAAATTTAACAGATGCCAAATGGTATCTCTAATAAACCGCATAATTGAACCGATTCTCTTAAAATAAATAGTTAGCCTTCTCTTCTTCTTTTTTATCACCTTAATCATTTTCCTCAATTCAAGCCTCAACAAGTTCTCAATATTTATAGTTAATGTTCTCAATATTTTCTATACAACACTTATGCTGCCTTCACGTGCTATTGGAATTATCGCAAATACGAGTTTCCTATGTAAAAATTGCACATGAACGCCCTCTGATGTCGTGTTTACCACTGGGAAGTTCGGAAATAATTTTGATACCCCAATTCCCGAGATGGGCGTGTCATAAGCTTAAAACATGGTGGCGGGGAGAACTAGACTGCTGTGGCAGGTGTGGTTTTATTGTTTTTTTTCCAAAACCGCAAGGTCGTCTTGTCTTGACATTAATTTAGTACATATTTACATGTAAGAGTAATCATATGAAGCGTATTGTATGTTTGGTACACAGCGAAAATAGACTGCATTTGACTGAAATTACAGAATCAGCAGAAAGCGGACTATCTGGAATGTTTATGGTTGTCGGTGCATGGGAGGAGACTACATATGATGTTGGTTTTTAATAAGATTTTCCCAATAAAAAGACAAGAATAACCTGGTGTCCACCATGATTCCTGTTCACTCCGACAACAAAGCACTTGAATGCAACAAGCTCGTAATCACGACTTCTAAAGTGGGAATTAGGAAATTTTCGATAGCACGTGAAGGCAGCATAAACCACATTTTCCTTAATATAATTGGCATGATTCACCAGTGAGAGTGCCCCTGATTACTACCTGAGGACAGTCCACCCCGGACTGTCACTCCATCAAGGACTACATCTCCCATAATCCTTTGCCCGGACTCATCAGCACTCATTGATTACATCCACCTGTGTCTCATTACCCTGTTTACTTCACCCTATATAAGCCTGGTTATCTCATTCATTCATTGCAAAGTCTTGTTAGTTGTATACTGCATTTCTGAGCGGTTTTCCCTGGTTTCTTGTCTCTTGGTTTTGGATGTCTTGCCTGTTCTGTGAATTACCCATTTTCTTGTCTTGTTTGCCTGATTGGACTGATTACCTGTTATGACCTCTTGCCTGTTTTATGGACAACGACTTTGCATTACCCTTTCATTAAAGCTGCAACCTTTTGCAACCTTTTGTCTCAGAGCAGTAATGTAACAATAATATAGGCCTACACACTTTTTAATTATCACCTTATTTTTTTAAATGAAAATTACATATATTGATATACAATTAATATATATAAAGCTTTAACAATTTCTATGCTTGCATGTATATTTTCTTTCAGCTGCCTATTAAAACATCCCTGCCAGCAGCTGTTTTTTTTTTTCGTCTTGTAAATTAAACTCCTGATTTTTTTCATTACAATCTCTTAAATCTTTAGCAGATAAGTGAATTGTGCCAACTCTCTCGCAAGCAGTGACTCAAACAAACACTCTCCATGTTCCGTGTGATTGGCTGTCCGCTGCAGAAGCACTATGAACCTGTTGAATCTGATCAAAACCGGGTTAGATTTGTTTGGTCGACTGTAAACCATCTTTGAAGCTCCGAGTTTGTTCAATTAGCTTCATGTAACAGGTCACAAATTAAATACATAAACAAATACCCTGAAATAAAACTATTACAAATTTGCATCTTTATCATCTTGCCTACTCCTAATGTCATCCATTCTTTAGCCCCAAATGGGACAGCCCCAAATCAAATCGATCTCAACATCCCATTGCAGTGAATGGTCCACGAAACAAACACCACCTCTCAGATTAAACAATGATCAAAACACTGCACTCAAATGGTCCTCCTGTGATCCAGCTATCTTTTTAACAGCTTCTTGGAGATCAGGGATTCTAGAAAGATCAAAGACACTTGAGCCCAAATCTCAGATCAATAGATTAGATCAATGGACAGAGTCCTGAAGAGACACTTCACATACTGGACAAACAGCATCGTTTCAATCGGATTGTTTTTTTCATCACAGCAAAGAGATGTCATGCTGAGGCTTGATGTTCAAGACAGAAATATAAATCTTAAAGTAAGAACATTCCCTGTTGTTAATAAATTAGATGCTCCTCATGCCGGAGTACCACCACAGGGCAGATTGTGACACACAAAAGGTCTTAGAAGAGCAGTAAATAATCTCAAGAGGACAGAAGACTGAAGAGACAGAACTGAAGTGGCCAGTCATTCATTTTCAATGAGAGAAGCAAGATGAGTGACAGGGACTCATGAAGCCGATTTTAGGACCACTGTGATTTGTTCCATTACGCCATTATTTTCATGATAATAAAGTCAATTTGTCCCTAAAATTCTCATTCCAAAAAGCAAAAAAAAGCAAAAATATATAATCAAAAATGTTTATGAACAGATAATTAATACATCTTTCATTTTTATGTCAATTTAAATAAAAATACATAAAAATGACATATACAAAAAGATGTTCCTATTTTTCCTTTTGATTTTGTCATGAAATGTAATATGTTTGGGTTAGTCTAGTAGGAATTATAATTAGTTGAAATAAAAACAAACAGAAGCCAAAGGGAGGTTTTGAGTTAGACAGGTAAATGTGTGTACAGTCTCGTACCGTTAAAGTGTAATTCGTCTGTATCTCTCGGTCCACTGGTTTCAGCAGGGTGAGGTAACGTGTGATGCCAGCAGACGTGATGGTGAAGATGGAGGTGTAGTCATTCAGAGTGATCTTCAACTGAGGATCTTTTGTCTTCACAAAACAAAGATGAGAGTTGAATTCAGCATTGCTACACATAACAAACAAGCCTCATGCAATCACGCAATACTCATATTGCATAAACACGCCCAAGTGTCACTCAACTACCTCATTCACTCTGACATGCAAGAACCTTTTCAGAAATACAACAGATTAATAGCTTGTGGTTTAAAGTTCAGAGAATTCAAAAGTCAAATCTAATGTATCTAATGTAATATAGTGAGAAAATGAAGCATGCACATTTTATACAGTCACTCACAATGCTGTGAGTGGTTAGGTCATTCAAATTGATAAAATATTAATACAAGGAAACATTAATACTATTTGAAAGATCTGAGCACATGGTCTGAAGCATGTGGCGCAGGTGCACTTAGGGCGTGTCCGAATCCACTTTTGGTAGTATAACGACAGAAAAAATGGTCGCACGCCAGGCGCATGGTCCAAAAGGGTTGTACCCAGTGCTTGAAGTGGAAAAAATAAAGTGTTGGTACTCACCAGAGGGGGCGGGGCTTTGTTGGGGGGCGTGGTTATGGGGGGATTGTTTAGTCAATAATTCAAGAAGGTCCATATTTTAAAGCTCTTTTTAACTTGTACTCAGCCTTAAAACTAACATATAGTTCTTGTAATTGTTTAACTATAGCATTTGTTACAATAAGGGTTTATTTATAAAGCAAGACCATTGACGGCACCTCATTATCATGCAGGCCAACGTTAACTTGTTTCTTTCTTTTTTCTAATCAAATAGTAACACAGTTAGAAACTATAGCTACAACATGCCACAGGTGTAATATACATCTTAAGAGAAAAATCTATTCCCTTAACTGATTATCGAGGGTGCGCGCGGCAAAAATTACGTCATCGCGGAGTGGCGATGGTGTGCGTTGAGAGCGCAAGACTCCGTTTCGCTTGCCGTTGTGCCAAGCAGACAAGGCCCGCACGCAGTCAGCGGACGCTCGCGCTGCGGAGCCAGGCGAAAGTATAAACAAGACTTAACACTTTTTTTGAGCACGAAGGTGAATGCAGCTACAGTGATTTGCGTGCCACTTAATTAAACATTTGGGCATCCGTTATAAAGGCGAGAAGTAGCGGTACACAAGAAAAGGTGCAGGAAAGCTTAAGAGTAAAATGTAGAGGTGCCGGTACTGCGTACTGGTGAGTAACGGCCCACTTCGAGCACTGGTTGTACCTATTCTCTTAATGAGTAATGGGTGTGTTTTGTGCGTAACGTGCAATAAATCA
The DNA here is from genome assembly GCF_949357685.1 of Gobio gobio. NCBI lineage: Eukaryota > Metazoa > Chordata > Actinopteri > Cypriniformes > Gobionidae > Gobio > Gobio gobio. Next base: position 17,499,823 of record NC_137111.1, on the reverse strand, counting down.
GAGTCTCATCTCCCATTCCCTTTAAAAGCCAGTTGAGCTTGCACCATGGCGGATTCGCTATGTAGCCTACATGGCTGAATTTGAGAATCCTTTTATTTTTTTATATTTAAAATGTTTGTGTGCTGTGTGTATAATAAGCTGAGTGTACACGCGTTGTGCACCTGCATATTGGCGCATAGTTAATAACGCAGCCTTTAAATAACAATAAAAATACTGCGCTATTGACTTTAGACCAGGTTTTTGTTGGTCAATGGTGCAGTCGTTTTCAGTAGCCTCAAAATAGCAATGCTATTCAGACCAGCACATGCCTGTGGGCAAACACATGGGCGCGAGTGCATTTGCTATTTAGACAACGTGGTGCTGGACGTGAAAATGACAACTGCATCGCGCTGAAACTAGCAAAAAACACTTGCGTAATCGGTTGATCGGTGACAAACATGATGCAGGGCAACTTTTTTATTATTTTTTTATTTTTATATATTTATATCATATGATATAGTTATGCAATATTACAAAAGTGCTGTTTTTATCCCGGATAGCACAAGTGCAAATGTGATATTGATTTCTACAACAGTTCAATAAATAAGAAGTTAATATTGTGTTATATTTTAGACACAATATTGTCTGCTCTTGCTTAATTTAGCCAACAAAAATATTACAGTACCTATAAAGCCACAGCAGAACTGTTGTGCGTCTACAAGCAACACACATCAGAATAATTCGGGTGAACCAATGATTCAATGGCCAATTTATTACGAAAGCCATTTATTTAATTCCTGAATGAATCAGCCATTTGAACTAATTGAATGAATGAATGTCTCAATGACTTACTCATTAAGACATTTACTGCAGTTTAAGTTTCTTATTTAATTGAATAAAATGGGGTGCTTCTCAAACGGAATGCTGCATCCAAAGGCTGCGCCCTTCCTAGTCCAGTCTTTCGCAGGCTTGTAGGCTAAAGTCCTCCTCAGCATGAGATGGTCTAGAAAGTCCACATGGCTACATCATACATGTTCCCACCTCCACAGTCACAGCACGAAAAAATACTATTAATACTTAATTAAAAATCTTTAACTGGCTTTCTATTAATGCAACACAGTGATGTCTAACCGACCGTCTGCGGTTTCCCAGTGACTTACATTATTGGCAGTTTAGTGTTAAGTGATTAATTTACACCAAAACAAAAGATAACATGCATGTCTTCCTCTTCGAAAACATTATTTTTGGAATGTGTGCAAAGGATTGTGAGTGAATGAAGGACGCATAGAATACACTAAATGCATCTTCAAAATGAGCTGAATGAAAAACACAAAAAAACTTAAAATAGAGATAGCCCACGGCAAAGCTTGATGATGTGGAGGGCGAGATATGCAGCCTTACTAGGACACAGTCTTCCGATTAAGAAGCACCCAATTTAATATTTTCATATGAATAATAAAAAAACAAACATTAAAGGGATAGTTCATCCCAAAAATGTAATTCTGTCATAATTTACACAACCTTGTGTTGTTTCAAACCTGTATGATTTTCTTTATTTTGCGGAATATAAAAAAATATATTTTGAAGAAAGTTGTAACCAAACTGTTTTGATTACCATTGACTTCCATGTTCCATAGAAGAAAGAATATCACAAAGATTTGAGGGTGAGTAAATGATGACACTGACAGGATTTAAATTTTTTGGGGTGAACTAACCCTTTAATACCCATTTAAAACCCATTTACAGTCAAACCTAAAATTATTCATAATTTTTTACTAGTGGGTGCAGGACACTATAGTTAATTTATGTAAGTGAGGATAGCAAAATAAAGTAAACTGTGACATATTATACCCAAAAATTCTTCATACAGTGGTATACCAGTAAAATAGATAAAAAATTTGGGACCAAAATTATTCAGACACTTTGACCTGACCATGTTTTCCTTAAGTGTTTTTTCTTTAATTGCTAATGCAACCTTTTTACACCACAGACTGAACAAAATTAAGCATTGCTTGGTAATTGGTTGACCTAAATTGGTATTATCTAATTGTGCACTTAAATTTAACAGCTGACAGCTGATTGATTGATTGTAATCCATTACATACAATATGAATTTGTTCTGACAGTTTAACTCTGATTTTGAGTCATATTTTATTACTATTTTCTAAACTATAGCGAATAAACTGTGATAATTTTAGTTTGACTGTATCTCATGGGGCACGTTCAAAGCTCAAACCGGTGTGCAACGTTTTGCTACGGTTTCCGGTTGAACGTCATGTTTCCTGGAAACGGTGTGCATTATTATGCGTTTTCCCTCGTTTAGTCGGTGTGTCAAATATGTCAGCCCAATCAGCAGCAACATGTATATAAACCATGCGGTATTAAAGAGACAGCTCACACAATGGGTCCAAGTAAAGTTCTTTACAAATGTGTCCGCTGCAGCTCAGTATACGCAACAATTGAAGATATTAGAAGACATGATTGTCGTAAGAGTTTTATAGTAAATATATATATATATATATATATATATATATATATATATATATATATATATATATATATATATATATATATATATATATATATATATATATATATATATATATATATATATATATATATCAACATGATGATGTATTTATTTATATTTTTAGCTTCATTGCAAGGCAAGTTTAATTTAAATTAGAATTGATTACCAGGAGATAAAAAAGTTAATCAAATGAGACTGGGATGTTGTCTTTTATTCTGGACGGCAAGGGCAGTGATTGCAGTATTATTGTATTTTGCAGTATTAAACATGCACATATTTATATCGATTTCATCAGGCTCCGAAAATTCCTCAAAAATAACACAAAGAATGGCCTTCTCAGCTGCCATAGTTGCAACTCTTGTGTCATCAGAACAGGGTGTTCAACGCAGCACCGTTTCCGTTTAAAAAACGTTTTGCAATGTTTTGTCGGGGCTGAAAGCAGCCATGGTGTATCCAATTGAAATTGGGTAAATGCATTAATGCCACATCTAAATTGCAATAAATGGTGTGTAAATATATCTCAATACCAATTCAGATGCAGCATCTAAAAAAAAAAAAGCATGGCTGTTGTAGCCTAAAAGTTTATATGTAATAAATTATTTGTTGAATCAAATAAAATACTTATTTTTTTCTTCTATATATTGATAGTTTTCTCATTTAACACAATAATTATTTTAAATTATAGTTTGGGGGTAATTTCTCAGCCAAATTTGATGTGCAATTAATTTGTGATTATAAATTAGATTAGAATGAATCACCACATCATGTAATTAATTAGATTACAATTTTTAAATCGCTTGACAGCCCTAAAATAAATATATAAAGCTGGATATCAAAATATTCCATATATAACGAAAAAAGCAAAACAAAGGGGGGAAAAAGAAAAGAAAAGGATAGAAAAGAAAAGGAAAAAGGGAACACATCACAGCACTCTGGTACCTACTGGTGTGGCCCCTGACAGCAGCTACAATATAAAACATATGGAGAGACTGAAACCATCTGTGATTTTATGCATTTCTGCATTCCCAAGACAGGAGTGAAGCAGCATTGATTATGAAAATGCACTGGCTCTTTTTATAAGAACATCTTACCTCTTCTATGTCATTGTCCAGTGCTATGATACCCAGCGGAGCTGTGAGGTTGGAGCTCCCTGAGATGGTGGTGCCAACTGAGGCTGACTCACTGATGAAGCCCTGGTACGAGGGCTGCTGAAAATATGGTGCCTGGTTGTTCTCGTCCAGAATGTCAATTTGCAGGTCAGCAAATGCCGGAAGAGGGTGGCCGTTATCCTGTTCGGCCTGTTCACAAACAAACAAACTAAACTGTCATGGTGAAATTATCTGAAAAGAAAAGTTGAAGGTTGTTATCTGCTTATCCATATTAACATTAAGGTACAATGATAATGGCTATACACTATTAAAAATAAAGGTTCTTTGTGTGGTTCCATGAAGAACCGTAAATATCCAAAGAACCCTTCCATTGTGCAAAAGGTTCTTTATAGCGAAGAAAGAAAGGTTCTTTAGACTATATAAATGGTTCGAAAAAATGGTTCTTTAAAGAACCTTTCCCAAAACGGATCTTCAGGGAATCAAAAATGGTTCTTCTATGGCATCGCAGTGAAAACCCCTTTTTGGTTCTTCCTGGCACCTTTATTTTTAAGAGTGTACTTCAAAAAATACTATGGTATACATACCATGTTCAAATAAACTGACATTACCAAGTTAAAATGGTATAAAGGGAAAAAGAAACATTATCATGATAATAAATGTCCAAGAAAAACAAGTCTGTTATTACATTGTACTAGGGGTAGATTAAAATGTGATGAGATTTCTCGTCGAGTGAAAAGCTGTCTCGCGATATCGCCATGACAAAGCATGAGGATGAAATTAGCATGGGATATGCACCACTACTTTCACATTACATTGTCGTTTTTCTTTTTTATAGAATTAAAAGCTATTTAATTCAGATTCAAGGATAACTTCAATCGCTTCAATAGTAAACTCTTACAAATTAGGCGCAAATTAGGCGACATAAAATAGCCTGTTGCTATCTTACGCTGGCCTGTGTAGTTGTAACCACCTCTATATATATATATATAATATATTAGGGATGCCACAATTCTCAATATAATATTGAACTGTTCGGTACGGCATTTTGCGGTTTTGCATTTAATTAATTATTTCTCTCCGAATTGGCTCTGTTTGAGTGTGCCTGCGAGTCTACGTGCTGATATGAGCAAATTTCCAATCACTTTGCACTAAAGTTAGGATGTGTTTAGTCACGCTTGCAATGCTGGTGTCAGATTTCACACTTTAACAGAGCGGTGAAGTGAGGCTGCAGTGCGCACCAACATCTTTTAAATCTGTGGTGTGGGTGGGGTGTGCGATATCATGATTTTTGATCATGGACGATTAAAATGTCTCCAAAATATGCTTTTAAAAAAAATATGGTAGTGCTACAGTACACATTCTATCATTTGCCTCCATCCCAGTATACTGAACAATGCGACACACATTCACATCACACGTTAGTGGTAGAGTTATACTCACGGAACACTATTCACCATCACGATAGTTCCTTATTTGCATGCTTTTAAAGCCTTGAGTGCTTATGCACTGTTTTTTGTCTAAAGTGAAAGTAAAATCGGCGTGTCTGTTAGAGCTTAGATCGGGTTCAAAAAAATCAAGCCCGACCCTACCCGAGCCCGTGCACGTTGTGTCCGAGCCCGGCCCGGCACGACACATTAACTGTAATTATGAGCCAGAGCCCGATTTATACCCGACCATTTTTTTATACGTGGCCGTTCTGAGAACAAGCCTGTAATGAGCGAAGCTGACGGGTGTAACGCTCAGCTCAGTAATCCTCTATGCAGGCGCGCTCATGAACCGTTCACTGGTAAAACAACGCTTGCTCAAATCCCGCTCAGACATGACATGCATCTGTACTGTACCCTACTATAGGCCTACTTGTTGTAGCCATTGAACAATTTATTTTGTTTAATATTTATGTTTAAATATTATAATGTTATTTTTTAATTTCATCTGATTATGAAAAGTGCAAAGATGCGAGTGGGTCAGAAATGATTTTGGTGGTTATTATATTTTGTTTAATATTACGTTTTGTTTTGTATGAAGCCCTTCTTTAAAATGAATTTCGTTTGGTATAAATTGCATATTAATTTTAATCAAGGTTTCGTCAGCCAATTGCTTGGATTTAATAAATAACAAGCAAATAGAGTAATAGCAGATTATAATGGTGAGATGAAGTCGCGGGAGCGATCACATGCATTGCACATGAGCTGGAGTGCGTCTCATAAATAAACGAAACTCAGAAGGCTACGTGCCTCACAGACATGAGAAACATGTGTATAGAAAGCTTGAAATGTCTACGCTTCTTTAACTTCTAGTTAAGAAAAGAAATAGACTAGTTAAGCAATGCGTAGTGTTACCGCAAGCAGCTCATGACTTTCGGAGCGTTTCTGAATGCTGCGCTTCATCACTGCTTGTGCTGTGAGTTTAACACGCATTTTTAGACTAATCCTGCCTTGAGCAACTTTGTTCACATTTGTTTCTTAGCTGTAGTATTACTTTGCTAAAAATATATATTATTTCTGATTATGGTATAGCTTTCTGCCCACTCAATTAGGCTAATAAAGTAATGATAAAAAAAACAAAACACAAACAATCAAGGGCCTGGCCCAGCCCGACCCGACCCGAGGATAGTGCCGGGAAATCTCAGGTTCAGGTCAAGTTCGGGGTCGGGCTCGGGCTTGGGCAGGAAATCTAAACTCTAGTATCTGTATATTAGATGCGAGCAGGTCTTAAATTGACAGCAGCGCAGCCTAGTGAACATGCTGCCGCTTGTCCTTAAAGGGACAGTTCACCTCCAAAATTATGTAATTATTTACTCACTCTAATGTTGTTCCAAACCTGCATTGAATTTGTCTGTTGAACACAGACAGTTGAATACCAGACAGTTGATGGTAGCCATTGACTTCCATATTATTGTTTCCTACAATGGGGACCAGCAACTGTTTGGTTTCCAACATTCTTCAAAATATATTTTATGTAGAAAGAACTTTATTCAGGTGTAAAACAACTTGAGCGTGAGTAATCAATGACATAATTTTCCTTTTTGAGAGAACTATCCCTTTAATGTTAATAAAACAACAAAAGACAAAGAGAAAATCACTCACTGCTCTTGACTGAAAAACTTTAATACAGTAGCTTTAATAAGAATCAATGTATATTTTATAGTGAAGTCTATGTATGGTGTTATTTTTACATGTATTCATTCAATTTCATACTTAAATGCTGCTATACAGCTCTGAGCTGCCAGTGTAATGTGTTTATGTGTGTGTATTTGACAGTATTAGCACAGTAAATCCAGTAATCGCGTGTTTGACAGGCTTTTAGTGCGCACGCTCGGAAAAGCGCATGTTAAAACTGCGCACGCGAATGAAACCGGCAAGGCTTTAAAACGCATGCAAATAATGAACTTTCTTGATTGTGAATAACAAAAGTGTTCTGTGAGTATAACTCTACCACTAACGTGTGATGTGAATGTATTTCGCGTTGTTCAGTATTGGGATGGAGGCAAATTATAGAATTTGTAGAAAAATAATTAATTAAATGCGAAACCGGTTCAATATTATATTGAGAATTGTGGCATTCCTAATATATATATATATATATATATATATATATATATATATATATATATATATATATATATATATATATATATATATATATATATATATATACACTCACCTAAAGGATTATTAGGAACACCATACTAATACTGTGTTTGACCTCCTTTCGCCTTCAGAACTGCCTTAATTCTATGTGGCATTGATTCAACAAGGTGCTGAAAGCATTCTTTAGAAATGTTGGCCCATATTGATAGGATAGCATCTTGCAGTTGATGGAGATTTGTGGGATGCACATCCAGGGCACGAAGCTCCCGTTCCACCACATCCCAAAGATGCTCTATTGGGTTGAGATCTGGTGACTGTGGGGGCCATTTTAGTACAGTGAACTCATTGTCATGTTCAAGAAACCAATTTGAAATGATTAGAGCTTTGTGACATGGTGCATTATCCTGCTGGAAGTAGCCATCAGAGGATGGGGGTGGTCATAAAGGGATGGACATGGTCAGAAACAATGCTCAGGTAGGCCGTGGCATTTAAACAATGCTCAATTGGCACTAAGGGGCCTAAAGTGTGCCAAGAAAACATCCCCCACACCATTACACCACCACAACCAGCCTGCACAGTAGTAACAAGGCATGATGGATCCATGTTCTCATTCTGTTTACGCCAAATTCTGACTCTACCATCTGAATGTCTCAACAGAAATCGAGACTCATCAGACCAGGCAACATTTTTCCAGTCTTCAACTGTCCAATTTTGGTGAGCTTGTGCAAATTGTAGCCTCTTTTTCCTATTTGTAGTGGAGATGAGTGGTACCCGGTGGGGTCTTCTGCTGTTGTAGCCCATCCGCCTCAAGGTTGTGTGTGTTGTGGCTTCACAGATGCTTTGCTGCATACCTCGGTTGTAACGAGTGGTTATTTCAGTCAAAGTTGCTCTTCTATCAGCTTGAATCAGTCTGCCCATTCTCCTCTGACCTCGAGCATCAACAAGGCATTTTCGCCCACAGGACTGCCGCATACTGGATGTTTTTCCCTTTTCACACCATTCTTTGTAAACCCTAGAAATGGTTGTGCGTGAAAATCCCAGTAACTGAGCAGATTGTGAAATACTCAGACCGGCCCGTCTGGCACCAACAACCATGCCACGCTCAAAATTGCTTAAATCACCTTTCTTTCCCATTCTGACATTCAGTTTGGAGTTCAGGAGATTGTCTTGACCAGGACCACACCCCTGAATTGAAGCAACTGCCATGTGATTGGTTGATTAGATGATTGCATTAATGAGAAATTGAACAGGTGTTCCTAATAATCCTTTAGGTGAGTGTGTATATATATATATATATATATATATATATATATATATATATATATATATATATATATATATATATATATATATATATATATATATATATATATATATATATATATATATATATATATATATATCAGTATAGTTACTGTTGTTAAGCTAGATACATGGTTGTAAAGTGTGCAGTCTAACAAATAAAAAAGTTGTTTTTCTTTATTTTAAATTCAAATTCATCAAAGGATTTGAATTCATCTTCACTCATTTCTAATTAAAGTCCAGCAGTTAAAATACGGTCCAAAATGCCTCAAAATCAGTCTTTGTTTATTGAAGAGGAGTGTTTGGATAGAGATCCCTGAATATTTTCATTTCAGTTATGAGCCCCATCCATTACTGCTTTCATTAAGAAGCCATGAAAGACTGCAGATCTGTAATTCAATAGACACTTCACACACTTAAAATACACACACATACACACATCTGACAATGTTGACAGTGGCAATGTTTTGTTTGTTATTTGGTCTCGAATTTCAGTAAACTTGAAGCGAACTGAGAATAGCATATCATTCTTTGTTATTATGAAACGGAAAAATCATAACAGCAAACACAGTCATGCATCGTTTCACATAGGAAACATTTAAATTACCCCTGCTGTTACTGCTGTTCCACCAAAATCTATGACAGAGCAGAATAATTTCACACTAGTGTTCCCTTCCTCGTTTCAATTTCTTTCTTTTGCTCTCTCTCTCTCTTCCAGCTCAATTCAATTAGAAGATACAGCATGTTTAATGTAATTAAATATACAAAGCTCTATTCCAAAAGCAAGTGAGCCTGCCTCGCTGTCTACCACCTACAAAGGCAGCATCCTAACTGCAATGGAATCTCAAGTGAGTGATTTGGAACGCTCTACATAGACAGACACTCTGTTTGACAGAAATTCATCACATGAAGCTCATGGGAGACCCGACTGATTGATTTATTCCAATAGTGCTAAGCTAATGACGTGACACTCAAGAAGCATAAAAATATATTCAGGAGCACATGGGTAAAAATAGCGCTTTTTAATTTTTTAATTTCTTTGAAACTACACTACAATACAAAAGTTTGAGGTTGGTAAGATTTTTTATGCTTTTGTAAGAAGTCTCTTATGCTCACCCAAGCTAATTTTACCAAAAAGTAAAATAAGTAACAGTAATATTGTGATATTTTATTACTCCAGTCTTTAGTGTTACACAATCTTTCTGAAATCATTCTAATATGCTGATTTGCTAATACACTTCACTATAGGTTTGTGTACGTTTGTGTCGTTTACATTATATGCACTGTGATTGCCAACAAAACACAGACATCTGATGCAGTTTCAGTCACCGCCTGCAATTTCGACTCGTGACCGGGAACAAACAAACACACTTGCAGAACTCCGTTGCTGCTCCGGAAAAATAAACGGCATTTTTTTACACTGGTTTCTTTAACACTGGGTTATTTGGGAAGCTGAACAATGTTATCTTTCCCTCACAACCTGAAACACACTTCTTTAGTGACATTGTTGATTTTGTGGTCTAAAAACAAAATGACAGCGCTGCAGACGGCACCCCAATGAAGCTCGTTGATGGCTGTGCTCTTGCTCTCGCTCTGGTTGATGTGCGCACGCTCATCTGAGAAGTGCCCATACAAGGTATTCCGCTCTTTATGACGTCATACAGGGCCATACTCGAAAAAAAACTTTCCGAAACTTATTTGAATCCTCCAATAAAGTGTATTTGGCACAGAAATACTCTGTCGTACATCCAACTCAATTTTTTTTACAATTTGGCCATGTTTAGCATGAGAATCCAACTTTTTAACAGTGTAAATAATTCATGAAATAGCATTAGACCCCCCCCCCCCCCAAATTACCAAAACAAACGCCCATATTTTGATAGCTCCACCCCACAGATACATAACCCAGGCAACGACTATGGCCGAATCTGCTGTGCCACCTGGCCGAGGGTATGTCATCAATAAGTGAAAGCAATGTGTGTTACTATGGTAATACAGGTCAAATGTTCAGTGAAAAAGTCATCCCTTACATCCCACAAACACAGTTCTCATGAACAACTCGATAGCACAAGCACAACTAACAAACATATTACAATTATGACAAGATTAGAGGGTTTTCGGGCACACTTTGGGAGCTGACGCTTGAAACAGACAGCGAGGAGGTTTAGACCAGGGGTTTTCAAACTTTATGATGCCAAGGACCCCTGAATATGATGAACCTTTATGAGGGACCCCCTTCCTAAAATCCTTCTATTTTTATGTACGAAAAAACATTTAAACTGTTAGATAAAAAGTAAGCGTGGCATCATAAATACAATATTGTTTCCCAACTTAAACTGGATGTTAATTTGGATTGGAATGTATGTAAGCAGCTTACATACTGCGTTAAGAAAACTGCCTTACAACCCCAGTGAGCAAGATAAAGGGGACTATAGTGAGAAATACTCACTAAAGATACAAAGCAAACATATACAATTCTGGAATGTATACGGCAAGAAAGGAGAGAAACATTTAGAAATGAAACAGAATGAATATTCAGTAGACTTTATCCATTTTTGCTTTGTCTTTTTACTCTCTGAAATTCTCTGAGGACCCCTTAGAACTTTCTGGAGGACCCCAGGTCCCCGGACCCCAGTTTGAAAACCCCTGGTTCAGACGCTCCAGGCTTATACGGTGTGGTAATGAATGGGTAATTATCATAGCTGAAGTGAACGACAATACGAATTGCAAATGGACAAGCAAGCAAACATGACACATGAGCATATTCAAGCAAAAGCCAGCATATATTAGTTCTGTAAAACAAAACAAAACCAATGTTACTCGCCTATTAAGAAGAAATGAAGCAACCTCGGCCTTCGCTCCTTGAGTTCTCTCCAGCGCTGGAAAGCTGATACTTCTTGCCTGATCGTAAGTGAAGTGAAGTGAAAGTGAAATGTGGCCAAGTATGCTGACCCATACTTGGAATTTGTGCTCTGCATTTAACCCATCCAAGTGCACCCACAAAGTAGTGAACACACACACACCGTGAACACACACCCGGAGCAGTGGGCAGCCTTATTGCTGCGGCGCCCGGAGATGGGGGTTCGGTGCCTTGCTCAAGTCTCACCTCAGTCGTGGTATTGAGGGTGGAGGAGAGCGCTGGTTATCCACTCCCCCCACCTACAATTACTGCCGAACGTGAGACTCGAACCCGAAGTCTCACCTCAGTCGTGGTATTGAGAGTGGAGGAGAGCGCTGGTTATCCACTCCCCCCACCGACAATTCCTGCCGGACGTGAGACTCGAACCCGAAGTCTCACCTCAGCCGTGGTATTATCGCTCGGCTAATGTCCGTCCTGTGTGTCATGTCTTTTGAATAATGCCCTATCTTCTCACCGTCATTAGTAGACACGCCCTTTACTGCTGATTGGCACTCTGGTACTCTGCCCGAGACACTTTTTTAAAGCAGTTGAAATACCACTTACCCCACCTTTATTTGACTGGAAGGGTAAAATTTTTGTCAGTTATGGCTTGTTAGATCTAGTATTTTTTCTGCCCGCTTTGAATCAGACACAGAGAAAGAGTTGTGCGTAATATTTAATTTATTTTAATGAATTATAGCAATTCGATTATAGAGAGAGAGAGATTCGTACCTTAACTATGTCTGTTCAGCGTCTCTCTCTCTATTAACAATGGAACAGTGAGTTTAATTACTTTAAAATAGCGATGTAACCCCCTTGTTACTGAGAAATATAATTTAGCATTTCAGTGACAAAGCTATTTTATGACTAAAAGTCACGGAGCGTTGCTACATTTCTGTGTGCGAGTGACGTACGTGTCTGTGCTTCACTGAAAACAGTGCATTAATACAGAACGGTGATTAAACTGATGTGGAACTGTGCATTAAATGGTTTTATTGCACACCTTCCAGCCAATCAAAATTGAGTATTCAGACAGACCATGTTATAAAACCGTTTAATGCACAGGTAGTTCCAGTCAGTTTAATCATTTAATATTTAATTGAAGCGCGCACACACACACACACACACAAATATTAGAGATTGAAAATGAATGCTATGATTAAAGGGGCACTTCAGCGCTGGGAAGATGAATGTGTATTTAAACTGTGTCATTTATGTAGTAGAAATGTGAAATAATTTTTTTATTTGGTGCCTTCAAGACTGAGAAAAGACAGAAAATGTTTTTTTGTCTCATGTGGATGAAAGACAACAACTCCCAGAATGCACTTGCTTCGCTGCCCTACGAGGTCACTCCCAAAGCCACGGCTATTGGTTAACACTTGCCCACCACGGCACTGCCCCCAACGTCGTTTTGATATTCATAGTAATAAAATAATTTCGTTCAGTTAGAGAATAGACACTACAATTAAAAACTGAACGTGTCTTTTCAATAAAGTGTGAGTGAGCCGAACGAAAGTCACGTCACAGACGCAGCAGGAGTCAGATTTAATTCATCACGAGAAGAGCTGAGCAGAGCTGGGGTAAGTGCGGCTGTCATTCTCGGCGCGTGTCATCAGATCGCGGTGTTATCAGATCGCATGTGGAAGCTAAACTTTCATAGGAATTAATTGAAAAATTGAAACACTCACTTTGCTCCGTACCACTCCATTATGAATGCCCGAGCCGAGCGGCAGCCGCCGTGCTCATTTACATTCTGTGAGTGAGATCCCTCCCCTGTGGGCGTGTTGAAAACATGCGGAACTAGCTCAAGTAGTCTCTAGGCTCTGGCCAAAAATCCTCCGATGACGCAATATTTGCAAACATTATGCAAACATTAATAACAGCTTTAACTTGTCAAAGCTGTCAAATGACCATGGTATAAGCGGGATAATCCATGGCTAGCTGTGCATTAAATGTTTTGAATGCATGCCACATCGGGTGGTTGTTGGCCTCCATGTCATGCATTTAAATGAATTTTTTCCTCATGGAAGTTTTTCCGTTTGGTGAACTAATAAAACATTAAAACTCAAATAAATATTTTGTATACAGTTATTAATTATTTAATCAATCATCCGGCCTCAATCTCTTATTTCATACAAATGCAGCTGCTGCCATTTTGCAATGATTGTTTTGTACACTGTAATGGATTATAATATAACAAACAGGTACAATTTTAACTCTTCCCCCACCATTGACGCAATTTTCCGGCTTTCCATGTGTTTTCTCTGTTATACGGTAAGGGACGCTATTATATCTTCTGAAAGAGTACTGAATCTCCTGATCAAAACACATGTGAAGAAGGAGCAGAAACAAGCAATCTCATATGTAATCATATGAATATGTAAAATAACACGATATGAATATGTAAAATAACACGATCATCAACATTAAACAGCATATAAATCTAAACTGCCTAATGTTACTGAATGAAATGTCGACCCAGGATGAGCTATAGGATTGTGAATCTTTGGAATGGACTTGATCTATACGATCTATACATCTACGTTTTGATTATCGTTCCAATCTGGGTGTAGTTTTTGACAAAAACTTGATTTTCTCATGTTGCACATTTTTTTTATATGAAACTTGCACACATTCAAGTGTTGATAAAAAAAGAAAGTATGAAGATAGAATAAGTTTTTTTGTGTGTTTAAAAGCAGAGGGTCTGTTCTTGATATATATATAGCATGTTCAGATATTAAAACAACAAAATATTCTGGGGGCCATGACATTTTTGTGAAAATGATTAAAAACGCTGGTGATGGCTGGCAACTTTTTTTTTTAAAAAACACTGGCGGGGAAAGAGTTAAAACAGGTTAATCTCAAATCAATATCTCTTATCTCTATCTCCCCATAATTATTTATTTGGTGAAATACCGTGTAATAAGTGGTATGACTAGTTTGAAATTGCTGCTTGCTAGGAACTGCTTTCTCTACAGAAGCTTTGCATTTAAAGAGCTAATAAACTATTTCGACTCAGATCAATATTTCATGCCTATTTACTGATGTGGCAAGTAGCCGTGTAATAAGCGGGAGAATATATCTACCCAGTTGTTATCACAGAATAAACCCCTTCAGGGTGATGAAAGACTGCGATAACAACCGGCTGGACATGCATTATCCCTTGCTTATCATCAATGTTGTAAACAGTCGTGCCGTTTAATATTTTTTATACATTTTTTTCATCCTTTGATTAATTAAAATTTAACATAAAGAACAGCATAAGTTTGAAATATAAATCCTTTGTAACATTATAAACGTCTTTAACTGTCACTTTTGATCAATTTAATGCATCCTTGTTGAACAAAAAAAAAAACTTTTGAATGGTAGTGTATCTTATATATGTATATATTTATTGGTATTGAACAAAGTATAATGATAATTTTGATAATGATAATGAGTATTTCCCTTTCTTTGTGAGGTGTCACAGTACCTTGTGGGACTCAACTGCATTCTTCACAAAAGTATATATGCGATCCTTCTTTATCTGGTGATAATCTTACAACAATTATGCCTTTGCATTATGAAAGTGACTATGACGCTTTAAAGGGGGGGGGGGGGGGGGGGTCTAATGCTATTTCATGCATTCTGTTAATACACTTCACTATACGTTTATGTCGTTTACATTATATGCACTGTGATTGCCAACAAAACACAGACATTTGATGCAGTTTCAGCAACACTGTTAAAGAGTTGTATTCTCATGCTAAACATGGCCAAAATGTCAAAAAACGAGTTTGAAATATGATGGAGTATTTCTGAGGCAAATACACTCCTTCAGGATTCTAACAAGTTTCTGAAAGTTTTTTTTAGAGTATGGCCCTGTATGACGTCATAAAGTGTGGAATTCCTTGTATGGGCACTTCTCCCAGATGAGCACGTGCGCACATCAACCAGAGCGAGAGCAAGAGCACGGCCATCAACAAGCTTTATTCGGGTGCCTTCTGCAGCGCTGTCATTTTGTTTTTAGACCACAAAATCAACAATGTCACTAAAGAAGTGTGTTTCTGGTTGTGAGGGAAAGATAATATTGTACAGCTTCCCAAATAACCCAGTGTTAAAGAAACAGTGGATGCAGTTGTGTATCAATGGTGTATTCTGTGTGTGTGTGTGTTTGCTTGTGACTCTTTAGCTCCACCCACTGCACACCTCCACAAGTTTGGCTGTTTTTGGAAAGAATCGGTAAAGTGTATCTGTCTTTTACAAATATGATAAAACTAAAGACTCCTAGGAGATATGAAGGATGCAATACTACTCTATAAGTACTCAAGATTAACATGGCAGAAACTGTGTGTGTTATGTACCCTTTAAATGCTTCCTATGTATTGTAGGTTTTTGAAGAGAACAATAGTGAAAGTATGTACATATAGTGTGTTCAATTGATGATATTGTTGTAATATGAAGAGAAGAGACGATTTCCAGAAATATACTGCCGTTAATACCTGGTGTTATTGTGGTTGTAAAACATTCAGCCAATAATATTGTAAAAATGATGACACTCAAATATAAGAGCCTCTGGAAACAGTGAGTAGGGCGTTCGATGAACCCCTCTTATCTTCACAGTTAGATAACCTGATGATGATTTAATGACCTTAATGACGAGAGTGAAGCGCTGGTAAAGCTCTCTGTTCACAGGCTTCAGCAGGCGTAGCTCAGCTGTGCTCCTGTTGAGTGAGAAGAATTCTGGGTACGCAGCAGGTTGACCTAAAACGCAGTACAGAGAGACACAAAACCTGTGCTATTATCTGATTCATGGGATCAATCTGTTTTATTTTTTATTTTTTTTACCTACTACTAAGCTATTGGAGACATAAAAAAGGGAATTTTATATGTCCCGTCTCAATTTCTTTAGTCTGGAGTCTTTATAGACACAGCAACAACAGCAGATGTTTAATTCTGACATTTATTTTAGGACTGAGTTTCTATTCCAAATGTATGGAAACATTATAGAGTGCAGTTGTGTATATATGCGAGCCATTCTATACTTAAGGGTACATTTCACATCAGAAAAAAAAAGTGTTAAAACAATATGCTTTCTCAATAAAAATGCTTTCAGTTTATATATTTTATCTCCTATAGTTGCCAAGCTTAATCATTAAACACCATTTTGATAAATAAAAATAAAATAAATATACAACAAAAAATATGTAGGGGTGTTTGATTAGTAAAATAGTTGACAGTGTTTTTGCGGACAGTAAAATGATATAATTTCTAATTGATACTGAAATACATGGTTCACAAAATATTTGTGTGAGATTATAGTATCCATTATCCTAATGGAAAAAATATTATGTTTCTGAAGAAAAATTGTTAGAAAAAAATTTAATTATCTAGCCTAACAAGCCAGACCCACATCAAGATGTTGGGTCTGGAAACTCACCATTGACAGGGCTCAATCCGAGGGGTGGGATAAACGGTTGTCTTTCAAATTCCCTCTGCACGCAATTGGATAGGGCCATGAGCGCCACAACCAACCAGAGCAAAGAAGAAGGTGAAGCCGAGCTAACGTTAGTTGATAGACTTTCGCTGTATCCGGTCGGCAAAACTTCAAACTTATCTTCTTTTCTAAAGAATGACTTCAGTGCCGTTCTTTTTCATTTTCTCAAAGAAAAGCTTAACTCCAAGTCTTCCAGAGCCGCGGCCAAAGCCGTTTCGAAAGGCCGCTGTTCGTCAGCTTCTTAGTTTACAAGTAGCACGCAGAACCTCCGCAACTCTGCCATGACGTGCCGTCATTATGTTAAGCCCGCCCACCGACTCTACACACGCTGTGATTGGCCTGACCAATCACTGTGATGATTGTTAGGCTGCATTAACTAGGTCTGCCGGAACCGGGAACACTTCCCATAACACCTGATGTACTCGTTACATCATCGGAAGAATGGCATCTACGCTAATGATAGTCTCTCTGTTTTATCCCGAGGTTTACTGCAGTCAGCCGGATCCAGGCCGTATCCAGATCAGATGGTGGACCTGCGCCCAGACATGACCAACTCAGGACCCTGAAGTGTCTGCAGAGACCGTGTCAATTAGACTCCCCTGAAATTGCATCGTCGAAACGGCATCCTCAATAAACCCGTCTCCGGCGTGATGACTCCGATTGTTCGAATATTACAATTTAATAATACTTAAATCGATATGTCTTCCTCAATAAACCCGTCTCCGGCGTGTTGCCTCCGATCCTTCGAATATTCCGATCTATTATGACCTCTGACCTGTAAAGTTTCCAGAATAATAATCATACGCTGTTTGTTAATTGGCCAGAGGAGAACTGGCACCCCGACTGAGCCTGGTTTCTCCCAAGGTTTATTTTTCTCCATTAGGTCACCTGATGGGGTTTTGGTTTCCTTGCCACTTTTGCCTCTGGCTTGGCGTGCTCAGTTGGGGACACTACATTTTTCAACATTTTTCAACCAAATATCGAAATAAATCTAATTATTAAACTAAATTAACCATATAAACTAAATTACTGCTCTAATTACTGATCTAAAGCCCACACTGTCACTGTATGATAATTGAAATGAACTGATGACATTTTTTCTCCAGAATGGCTAGACGGCTGAATAAAATTATGCTGCATTATTTTCCTGTTTAACACTGTAAAGCTGCTTTGAAAAAATCTGTATTGTTAAAAGCGCTATATAAATAAAGTTGACTTGACTTGACTTGACCAGAGTTTGGTTATTCCAGCTCTCAGGTCTACCGAGAGTTGCTAGACTACAAATAAATTTTCTGCCGCTAGGGTGTGTCTAGATTTCTAGGCTAATAATTATCATCAATGGTCATGAAATGTACCCTAAATTAGACCCATATGTCTATTTTTCAACAATTGAAAAATATCTGCATTGAAGTACCTACCAACCAATATGAAGTACAGGATTCCAGGTCTGTCTGAGGGCGGCTGGATGTTTCTGTCCTGGTCTATGGCTCGAATGGGAGGAGTCACATTCAGAGGGTTCAGTTTGCTCTAGAAAATAAGAAGAGAGGAATAGTTGACTTAGAAATCAAAGTTGGCTAAATGAGATCAAAATATAATGTAATTACTTTTATATCCCATATTACTTTTATATCCCGGTAACAGTTTACAATAAGGTCCCATTTGTTAATGCATGATTTAACATTAAATAACAATGAGAATACATTTGTTACAGTATTTATCACTTTTTGTTAACATTAGTTATAAATACAACTGTTCATTGTCAATTTAATAATGTATTAGTACATTTTGAAATTGTGATTGAAATTAACTAAAATTAATACATTCAGTCACACTTTAGATCAGGGTCCAATTCTCACTATTAACTGACTAGTAACTATGACTTCTGCCTCAATAAATTACTTATTACTGCTTATTAATAGTATGGTAGTTGATATGATAATGTATTGTGTAGGATTAAGGGATGTAGAATATGGTCATGAAAAATAAGGCATTAATATGTGCTTTATAAGTACTAATAAACAGTCAATATCATAGTGACATGCATGCTAAGCAACTACTTAATAGAGAAAATTGGATCCTAAACTAAAGTGTTACTTTAAATATAGTTCTATATTAACTATTGTAGTTAACTAATGTTAATAAATGTAACCTTAATGTAAAGTGTTACTTCACAGTACATCTCTATACTTTTTGTGTGTCAACAAATTATCTAATTTTTATATTTTTATTTCTCCAAAAATTGTAGTAGGAACATCTGAAACAAAGCTGATGAATAAAACATTTGGAGATCTCCATTAAGTCTCAAGTTATCAAAGAGCATCCAGTGAGGAAAAAAAATCCTCTGGGCTAAAAGCAAAACTCTTGGGACAATTGACTATTAATCTATGAGTGTGCATTTCATGCAGACACATACGGCCTCTAAAAGATATGATAATAAGAAGCATCTCCTTTGGGACGGGTGCTTCATTAACATGGCAGTGTAAATACAGGCACTCAGTGTTAAATATGTGACCGCGGTAAATCAGAATTCTTGCCCACCTGAGACATTCAAAACTACCCATAATCCCCCCTCCAGCAGGCATTAGGCCGATTAATCTGTGCCTGGAGACAGGAAAAAGACTTTCGAACCATATCCCAGCTCTAATTGTGAAATATGTGACCTCATTAATTACCACTATTCCTGCCAAAGGAAATGAGAAGGAAACTATGTTCGGAATGGAACACTAGGATAATGCTCACTGCATACTACACAGTATACACTGACTACTGCCCAGGAATGATTTAAAAATAGCATCTGAAACAGAACGCATTCTGCATTAATACAGAATATGTTCGCATTAAAGGGATAGTTCACCCAAAAATGACAATTCTGTCACAATTTACTCACCCTCAAGTTGTTCCAACCCTGTATGAGTTTCTTTGTTCTGCTGAACACAAAAGAAGATATTTAGAAAAATGTTTGTAACCAAGCAGAGAGAGCAACCATTGACTACCATAGTATTTTTTTCCCTACTATGGTAGTCAATGGTTACTCTATCTGCTTGGTTACAAACATTCTTCAAAATATCTTCTTTTGTGTTTAGCAGAACAAAGAAACTCCTACAGGTTTGGAACAACCAGAATTGTCATTTTTGGGTAAACTATCCCTTTAACTTATTAAAATAGTACTCTTACAATTCCTGCAGTATAAAGTATACTGTGTGTAGCATGTTCATTTTCAGTATGTATGAGAACATAATTGGAAGCCAGCTTATGTGACTAAAATGTAGCATATAACTTTAAAATCATTGCACAATGCAAAACAGTCATTTCTTTTTTTATTCAGCAAAAATACCTTAAATTTATCAAAAGTAATTTTGTAACATTTATAATTATGCACAGTATTTCCATTTCAAATAAATGCTGTTCTTTTGAAATTCTATTCATCAAAAACTCTTGAAAAAAATTAAGCTGCAGAACTGTTTTCAACATCGCCAATACAAATAAATAGAATGATTTCTGAAGGATCATGTGACACTGAAGACTGGAGTAATGATGCTGAAAATTCACAGGAATAACATTACATTTTAAAATATATTCAAATAGAAAACAGTTATTTTAAACCGTAATAATATTTAATAATAATG
This sequence comes from Gobio gobio, assembly GCF_949357685.1. Classification (NCBI taxonomy): domain Eukaryota; kingdom Metazoa; phylum Chordata; class Actinopteri; order Cypriniformes; family Gobionidae; genus Gobio; species Gobio gobio. The sequence goes on along the minus strand of NC_137111.1, from coordinate 17,479,312 downwards.
TTTTTACTGTATAGTTTTATCAAATGAATGCAATTCTTGCTGACCCCAAACTTTTAAACAGTAGTTTGCATTTTAAATTGTGATTTAACTTAATTTACATTCACTTAACTTTTGACAGATTAAATAAAGACTTATTTCAGAAAATGTGCATATTCGGTATACTGCAGAAATGCTATTCCAAACACACAGTAACGGCAGACCAACAAAATGAATGGGGGATGTATTAAAATCCAACAAAAAAATTGTCTAAACAAATTTTCTGAAATGGATTCCCTCACACACTAATCCTTCATAATGTCTGAGATAATCAGGGAACAGCAGGAAGAGCGAAGAACAAAAGAGATTGTCTCTGTAAAAATGCAAGTACTGCAGTTCGCAAAATGCAAAAAGAGAAAGTTAAACTGCCCGAAATGAAGCAAATCTGCAGCACATTTATTCAGTGCAGAAATTGTCAGCCGTTGGGAATGCAGCTTCTGCAGTGGAAAACATTTTTAGCATAAATTACGAAAGTCCCCCCTTAGCAAAGATCAGCTGTGGCTGTATGTGCTGGACTCTCTTTTCTTCTCCATGTGGTTTGGTTCCAGAACAACCCATCTCCTCAGAGGTCTGCCCACCCCACCCCATCTCACCTCAACTCAGCTCTGATTTCATCAAACCTCCACATCTTGGCTTTGATGGGTGATGAACCCTGTGGTTTTACTGAGGGTCTCATCCTGCTTTGTCTCTACTCCCTGTCCCTGATCTCATTCAATCTGTACCAGCTAACTTTCATCATCCACCTCTTATCTCATCTAAATCCCTCGTTTCTCACCTTCCCTGTCCCTGCTGTATGAGTCTCATCTTTAGCCAAGCACAGGTCAGTAGAGCAACGTATGTGATGGGAAATATGAAAGGACTGACATTTAACTGGCAAAGGGTCAAGAAAACACCAACAACACTATGACACAAATACTGAGCAGGTCCATACAATGTCCAGTGAAGACATCAAAATGTCCTGCAAGTGTCCATGAACAAGACGTGATTATTATAAGAAGATAGATGTTCATGATTCCTCAAAATACAAGACCTTACATAATGAATGTTATGTTTTTATTGCCTTAGAATGAGCCATTTCTATCTACATACTCCACAGGTTCCTTTACAGTGAAATCCCCATTTTGCACTGCCAATTTTCTACACTGCCCTACAAAGGCAAAAGGCAGTAACTTCATTTTTGGTCGAAAATGAGTTATTGATATTTTTGGGACATTCAAGACCTCATTTATCATGTGGATAAGTATCTGGAGTCAATTCCGTTGTTTTATCGAGAAAATAATGGGTTGTCTTAACAGTAACTTTCAAAAGCCCAGGAGAAACCAAGGCAGAACACCGTAACACCAGTTACTGTTCTTTGCCTTTGTTTAAGAACGCTCAAATTGAGTTAGGATACTCTGCTATTGTTTAGCTGTCTTTTAGAAGTTACTGTATTCTGCCTTTGTTTTACTGTCCATTAAGTTTGCTGCGTTTAAATTACAGTGCAGCCTGTGTCATATATCTGTCACGGAAGCACTTCTGACACACACAATGACAATACCTGAATTAAAGTGTAGGTAAAACAAATAGTTGAGTGGTTGTTTTTACTAATAGTGTTTAAGGATGGTTGAGATGGCTTTGAAACGCAGACATCAAGGCAACTGTAAATCATCCAAGACATGATCACTAGATTTTATACAGGTGTTACTATAATGATTTTGTAAATGGTGATCAGCAACCAAATTTGAAAATGTGTACATTTCTGCCTTGGTGTGACTTCTCACTTTTTGCAGACAATACAAAGGCAGAGTACAGTCACTTCAAAATAGGGGTCAAAAGTCAACTTGTGTTCTACCTATAATTAATTTGGCTGGAAAACTAAAACCCTTTAAAGTCATTTTTCTCAATTCCACACTCTAGCGAGTTAAGGTCTTTTGCCTTTGTAGGGTAGTGCAGTAGCTCTAAATGGACAAACTGCTCTAAAGAGCGCTAGCTACTCCTTGCTGTCTCAGACGTCAACATGTGTCGGCCACCGTAGCTTCTCCACATGCTTCGAAAGGGAGGGGTGAGCTGTGGGCGGTTGCAAATCACAACCTCACCACTAGATGCCACTAAAATTTACACAGTGCACCTTTAACACATTTAAAGTGACATTAATAATATTACAAAAGATGTCTATTTCAAATTAAAGCTGTTCTTTTGAACTTTCTTTTTATTCAAGTAAAAAATGTATCAAGGTTTCCACAAACATATTAGATATAATATCATGTGACACTGAAGACTGTCAGTAATTCAATGATGTACTAAAAATGGAATTTGTTTCCTTTGCTTTTTTCACCTATAGATGACAACTTCTTTAAAACGATCCCCGTTCACACTGATCTGCAAAAACAATTAAAATGCAGTATTATACTGCCAGGCCAGTAGTTGGCGATATCACTTTGTAAAGATACACAACGCGGCTAAAGGCTGAACATGTAATACACATGTGCATGATGATAAAAGTAGCGTTTTCAAAAACTTGCACTTTGAAACCTGTTTTCAAACTTTGCGCTTTTAGGCCCCCAAAACACTGTTGTTGTGTAAATGAACGGCCAAGACACATACTTGTTTTCCCCGTTTTTAGTTAAACACCCTTTAAGTTGTAATTTAAATGTTTATAAGAGAAATCTTTCAAAAACATTTTAAAAAATCGTACTGACTCCTAACTTTTGAATGGTGGTGTATACCAGACAGTGAGTGATCGAAGAGAGCATAGAATCAATCCAGGGCTGCCCAAAATATAGCCTCAGGTCACCCTGTCCTGCTCAATGGGTCAAAGATGAAGTGCTTCAGTCAAGTTAAGACATCTTCCTATCTAGTAATGCCAGTTGTTGCATACAGCATCATAGTAGTAGCCCGTGACTGAAAGCAGGATATGACAACATCCTTGCTGGAAAATCCTTAAATCTTAAATTGGTAGCTTATTTTACATTGCTTCTAAAATAACCAACTGGGACCAGTTAGAAACCATGGTCATTAGATGGCACAGGATGGCCTAGATCAAGTAGACCATCTTGGTCAAGTTTGTAAGGTCCGGTAGATCATCTCAGACTCAATCAGACTAGATCAACCTATAGACCATCTTGGTAAGGTCTGGCAGATCATCTCAGACCTGTTTTTTTTTTCCCATAAGGGGATGGGGGATGGAGGGAATATTCAACATTTGAAGACCTCTGAAGTTTTATGCAAGTTCTTACCGGGTCAGTGAGCTCAGAAATAGCCACACGGTATGTGATAGGGTTACAGTTCTGTGTGTTGTTGACCAGAATACACGGGAGGAACACGGGACCTAGATCATCTCCATCCGAAACATCCAGAGTTAGAGTAGTGGTTGCTGTGCGACGACTTCCTGGAAACGGAGCTCGGTCCTAGAAAGAAAAAAGCTGGCATGTTACATAGATACAGACCTTCAGATACAACTTTCACAAATTTGCATACAGAGAGATAGCAACAAGGATATTGAGAACATAAGAATGAGGTGAAAGAACAATATTTTTTTTCAAATAAATATTCCTAACAAAGCAAAAGGTGTTATTTTTTGTTTGTTTGTTTGTACTTTGAACGTCCAGCCTTTTATAAACTTTTTTTTTTCTTTTTCCCTCACAGTAAAAGCACTGAATCCAGACAAACAGGTAAAGGAATCCAAAACATAAATGTAATAAATGTAATTCACCAAGCTGCACCTATTGACTGAATTACAATAATTATGGTGTAAATAAAAATTATTTTGAATTCTGTTGTTCTGTATCTTTCTTCCAATAATATTTCAGAGAGAGAGAGAGAGAGAGAGAGAGAAAGAGAGAAATAACTTGGTAACAAACTCCTCCCCTCATTTTCCACATCCTGAAATGATTCCATTTTCTTCAAGGAGAGCCGTTGCGGCCCTGATGTAAGGCATTTATTTGAGCCATTTGGCTCAATATGAAAACATGCTCACGGCCTCTGGGGTCTGGACACCTCACAGGGATGCTGTTCTAGACGGGTTTGGAGCTAGTTGTGTATGCAGCTCATGTGACGGTGAAGGGATGCATTTGGAAGTGAATCAGGATGTCGGTTATTCAGTGACAGATATAGGAGGTGCCTGGAATTTTAAAAAGTGCATTGTGCAAACTGGCAACCTAACAGGCCCAACACCGCTTGACCAAAAAGTCAAGGTTATTTTTTTATCTACAGGAAAGATTACAGAGTAAGAACTCATTTAGCAGAAATCTTTAACCAAAGTGACTTACAGCTCTTGGCTCACTCCTTATTGGAATCGAATCAGTAACCTTTCGATTACTAGCATTTGTTCATGACCATTTTTAGGGTTGGTAAAATTTTCAAGCAATATTGTGAGTTACAACAAATTGAGCTATATGAACATGTGAACAACATTAAAAACCGTGTTTATAGTAACACAGTGGAAGTCTATTGGTCAAGGTATTGGTTAAAAGCTGAAATGTTAAACTCGTATTTTTATTAAAGCACTTATATATTACTTGAAATATAAGTGGGGAAATGTGTGTTATTGAGCTTTAAGTTGTACTTTTAACAGTGATTCTAGGTGTAGTTCTAGGCAGGTGAACGTATGCCTTTGCACAATACTCACAAACACAAATTCAAACTCATAAACCCTCAAATTCAAACTCAAAAACGTTCAAATGCAAACTCATAAACGCAACAACTAGAAAGGGCAATTTACTCTCAACTCTCAAACATAAACTTGAAAGTACAAATTCAAACTCACAAAGGCAAACTCAAATGTAAACTTACAAGTACAAATTCAAAAGTATAACCTCACCAACACAAACGTAAAAACTCTCAAATGCAAGCTCAAACACTCTCAAACGCAAAAGCACACTCACAAATGCAATATAACTACACACAAGTCACCAGTGTTCTTAAACACAAACTCAAACAACTACTCTAAAACTAAAGTAAGCAATAAATAATTAAATAAATAAAAAAGTATATATATATATATATATATATATATATATATATATATATATATATATATATATATATATATATATATATATATATATATATATATATATATATATATATATATATATATATATATATATATATATATATATATATATATATATATATATATATATATATATATATTCATGCAGATTTTTCTAACAGCTTTCACCAGTAGACCTTAAGTAACATTTACATATTGTCACTGTCGGGTGGAAATCTTTTCTTTTCTTTTTTTCCCACTATAAATCATTACTATTGGTCTCTCTTTACGTATGTCTGTGGGTTTTGTAAATGTTTAAACAATGAAAAGTATTAAAAAGAGCATGTGACTAAACCTCGTAACTCCATTGGCTCCTCAAACTGTCAGTAAAACATCATAACTCCACCCCTACTCTATTATGAATGAAGTGTTTGAATAAGTGCAGCATTTTTTTTTATTTAAGAAACGCTATATATATATATATATATATATATATATATATATATATATATATATATATATATATATATATATATATATATATATATATATATATAATAAGCCAATACTGTCTTAAATAGCCTGTGCATAGCACCTAAGGATGTAATTCTAAAAATCATTCTCAATGTTAAAGAATAGCAAAGTTCACACCACAGCTATAGTGGTGGCCAAAATGATTAGAACATTTGGCATCTGGGAGTCGTCTTATTGGGCCTGTATTTATTTTCCAAGAGGACAATGACCCGAAACATTCTTCTAACTATTGCTGTAACTACCTGCAATGGAAGGAATCTGCTGGAACATTGAAAATGATGGACTGGCCCCCTCAAAGTCCAGACCTTAACTCCATCAAGCACATTTGGGGCGAGTTGGAAAATAAACTGGATAGATCTGTTGTACATTCAAAGGAAAGCCTTTGGCTTCAGTTGCAGAAGGCATAGGATAACATGATTGTTGATGTTCTCAGAGAAAATACATTGACACTATGTCAGAGAGATGTGCTGCTGTAATTGCTGCAAAAGGTGGACAAGGTTAAAAGTGGATAAAAACAGTACTCACTTCATCTGATATTTGATGGTGAGAGCAACCATCTACATGTTTCATGAACATTATGAAATGAAATCATGTTTTGGAGGCAAAAAAAAAGGTCAATTTTTTCAGATCTGTCAGGTGTTCTAATAATGTTGGCCACCACATTATACTGATAACGGCACAGAAACGATATCACTGGACTCACTTTCAGAGCGATTTTATGCAGCTAAAAACAGCCAATCAGAATCCATCCTGCTATAACAAGCTCAGGCATTTAAAGCGGCAGACAAGCACACGCTTAGAATAAACAGAACGATGTAGCCCACTGATGTGGACACTAATATATTAAACGTTCTTGGTGTCAATGGGCATTTAGTCTTTAATAACATGAGATTTCAGTCAAATTACAGAAGAAAAAAAAACGAAGCGCCAACATAGCTACAGTAAAATGTGTAACTTGTAAGTTGATGAAAATGTAATGTCATGCTCTTACTGTCTTAGATGCGACTGTTCTAATGAAGAACAAAACACCTATGTCGGAAATTCTCTGGTCAAACTCCATTGAGCTTAATTTTGATCAAATGTTAATAATATAATGACAAGTATGATTGTCTGACCATATATAAAATCACAGTATTAACTTTGACAACGCAATGTTTAATTTTTTGAAAAAAAAAAAAATCAATTTCCTGAAAAGTAGCATTTTTGGAGAAATGAGGTTTCCATCCAACACAGACCAGTTGCTACATATACAGTTATCAAGGGATTTTAGCTCACTAGTCTCATGATAACATGTCAAATGTTTTAAGCTTTGTTTTAAAGCCTTTAATTGTCTTTTGTAAGTGCGTTATTGTAAACACAATTTTAAAAGTTATTATCTCTGGTAATGTATTGACATTACCAGAGATAATAACTTTTAAAATTGTGTTTACAATAACTTAAGTTGTATTTACCCTGATTTACAATCCTCTTAAATGCATAAAGAGTACACGAACACTGTAAAACACTGTGTGACAGTGAAGGATATTTTATGTGTTAATAAACTTACATTGGCCTGGACTATAATTAGATAGCGAGTTCTCTCCTCATAGTTCAGCCGCTCTGCCAAAACAATGCTACCAGACAGAGTCCCAGCAACCCGCACGGTCCTGTTTGACATCTGAAATGGAGAAAGAAAAAGAGAGATTGCAGTATTTTAAATAAAACATTACAGTTTGAAAGTTAAATATCCATGCATAAAGTCACTGCTTTAAATTAATCATTAATTACAATGAAGAACTTGAGTTTAACTGCAGAAGGTCTGTTTGATCTGATGAAGTACCGGGTCATTTGGGTTGTACTGAATGGCGTATTCAATCTGTCCGTTTGGTCCGTCATCGATATCCGTGGCTCCATTGTTTCCTGAGAAGCCGGTGAAGATGGTGGTACCGATAGGAGTGAGCTGGAGAGATATCATTAAATAAAACACATAAAACAAACATCAGACACTGGCTATATGCTTGTGTAACAACACAGCAACTCTGACAGGCCTCAGATGTGACCCATGTGACCCAGATAGTGAGTGTGTGTATGTGAGTGGGTGTGTTCCTTTTGGATCCCCTTAGAAGACAGACTAGACGGGGGACAGAAGAGGAAGAACAAAAAAAATACAAAGAAAAAGACACTGAGAAGAAGAAAAAAAACAAGGAGAAAACAACAGAAAGCGAAAGTCAAAACGGAAAGAGAGAGAGCACAACCTGCACATATGCCTGCACACAAATACACACACTACTGATGTTAAAATAACAGGTTAGGGTCATTCTACAACTGCGGTAGCATTTCCATCTGGCATTTTTCCTGAGTTAACTCATCAATGATACATTAAACCTACTGTGCTATATTAAATAATTTCCCTTCTTTCTTATTTCATAGAGGGTATTGTAGATTTTATAAAATATATTCATGATTTACCCATGGGTGGCACGCTCATCTGTCAGTGGTATTAAACATAATTTAAAGAAATAAGAACAAATAACAGCAGTGACAGTAAATTGATAAACAAATTGATTGTCAATATGGTGGAAGATATTACAGAGAGAAAAATGGTAGCATTAAAATTCATATCACTTATGATGTTTTCAAATCATTTCTAAAACCTTTTACTGCTCTATTTTTGGATAAAAAAATGCTAGATTAATCACTTATGTTTGTATTATTCCTATTTGCAATTTGCTTTGGATAAGAATTTCTGCCAAACAAATAGATGAAAATGACATAACAGCTTTTATTGGCTCCTAGAGACTTTTAAAATTATAACAAAAAATAATAAGATATCGTATTATAAAACCGTATTCAGCCATTTGAATGTCTTTTCTGCTGTGACCACAATGTGCAATGTCCCTTGTAATGTGTCATGTGCTAGAGAACCCCATAAACACACCAGCCCGAACTAATTGCATGTTACATTGAATAATTGAAGAGATGGAAGGAATGAAGCCAAACCAATTTTTGGAAAACAACCTGACGATCTGGAGCTAATCTCATTTTACTTGGAATTCAGAGGTGGATGTCAGCATCTGAAATTCACACGTGGAACCTCCCCTCCCACACATACAGTATCAGTCTACAGTACACTGCCTCTGGGGCACCAAATCACCCAGGAAACCCATGAACCAAGTCACGGCTCTTGTGGATCAAAAGCAACTCACATGATGACATCTGCACCCAAATGCAGACACTATCTGATACTTTCCCCTTCCCACCCCGCACCCCCCTGACTTCATCACTTCACTGTATTTATCTTCCCTCGTTTTTTTTTTCTTCCATTTTTGCATGTGGGAGGGAGGCAGAAAGAAAAGAATGACAGCATATTTGACTTCAAGGAGAGGAGAAAGATTGACAAGCATAAAGAAGCCAAGCTTTTACACACTCCCAACACGTACACGCTCATGGAAGTTATTCAAACGTATTCCAAATAAATGAAAGGCATTACATTTAAAAATAGTCCTCATATCTGTACTTGTAGAGAGGAGGGTCAAGCGTGTGTGTGCACGCGCATAATTTTAAGTTTAATTTTGAGCCAATGCCAAAAGGGGATGGTTTTAGATCTGAATAACTGATGGAGTATGCCAACAGACTACACAATGACTTTATATCTTTATATGTGTCAACTTGACTCTCTATTCATTCATCAGTGCAGTTTTCTTGCCTGACTTTATATATTTCTTGGTGCTATATGTTTTATGAAATAAATGCAGCTTTGGTGAGAAAATATCTATATATATATATATATACACATACAGTCAAACCAAAAATTATTCAGACACCAGATACATATATTTTACTAGTGGGTGCAGGACACTATGGTTCATGTATGTAAGTGAGGATAGCTAAATAAAGTAAACTGTGACAAAAATTCTTCATACAGTGGGATACCAGTAAAATTGATAAAAATTTGGGACCCTTTGACCTGACCATATTTTCCTTAAGTGTTTTTTCTTTAATTGCTAATGCGACCTTTTACACCACAAACTGAACAAAATTAAGCATTGCTTGGTTGACCTAAATTGGTATTATCTAATTGTTTTCTTAAATTTAACAGCTGACAGCTGATTGGTTGATTGTTATCAATTACATACCTTTCTATCAACGTTATCTGACATTATCAAGATGAATTTGTTCTGACACAGTTTGAGTTCTTGTCATATTTTATTACCATTTTTGAAACTATAGCGAATAAACTGTGATAATATGAGAAAATGTTGAAGGTGTCTGAATACATTTTGGTTTGACTGTATGTCTGTGTGTGTCAGAATCTGCAAAGTGGTAATTAAATGTAACACATTTTCTGTAGCATGTAGTTCGAAGTATTTCACTTAGTTCCTTAACCATTCCGATTCAATTTCAGCGAGTGGAGAACAAATTTATACTCTACATTATGTATTATGCACATTATCGTCTCTGACAGACCGCTCAGGCCGACATTTTCTCCCTCTTCTCTGAAAGCGATGACGCATTCAAAACATCCACTAGTGTAGGTTTTCCAGAAAATGTGTTTACTCTCTGGACCTCTGCTTTGTGTATTGTGCACGTTATTTTTTTCCACAGACATCGATGTTGTGATTTTCAAATGATAAGGATTTAAAAACAGATGGATCATAAGTTAATAGTAGTATTCAGTTTATGTATTCAGTGAAGTGATTGATGGTGTGTATGTCCGAAGTTTTTGACGGACGTGATAACGTGCATACGGGGTGAACTATGTTTGATTTTTGGGTAATTATAAAACGTGCTGGAGACATTCCAAATGCTTTTTGCTTTATTTATTATCACATTAAATCATGTTACTCAAATGTTTGGCTTGTCAAAAATGTTACATTCAGCTGTCACAAATTCGTTGACTTTTGAAAATCAAGTTTATTTTTTTTACCAGGGAATGGATTTGTTCTCTTATGATAGAAATCTTTTATTTAAACCCATGGAAATGCAGATTCTGCTGTAGATAATAGTGGAAAATCCCTTTTTAGAACTGTTGTTCAATCATTACCCCATTAGCAGATTTTGACACCTATATACACATTTGATTGAGTTAATGCATCCTTGCTGAATAAAAGTAAAGATTTTTTCAAAAGAAAACTAAATCTTACTGACCCCAAACTTTTGAATGATAGGACATAAATTCCCAGCTGCATTTCTGGTTCATTTATCACATGGCATTGTCATATATACAGTACCCACCATAATAATGCTCTGTTGTATACTGCACATTTTGTCAAATGAGGCATGTTGTCCAGGTATCACATGAATATAGATCATTTGCATACTTTGCACACTAAATAGAAACTGAATTGACACAGAGACAGAGAGGGAATGAGGCAGTGCACAAGTTATCAGTCCTCACCTCATTAACTGATACATAGTAACGTGGCTGCTGGAAATGAGGCGTGTTGTCATTTCTGTCCCTCACCACTATCCGTACTTCATGCAGAATAACCGTTCCCACCAGCTCGTTGGTGCACTGAATCTGAACCACGATGGTGGTGATGTAACTGGGCGGCTGGAAGAAAGAACATAAATGGGGTTTATAGACAACTATTGTAATTGGATGCATTAGCAAACCATGAAACAAGGCCCCCCTTAGATTTGAGAGCTGAAAACATACATACACATATGGTAATAAATGGTAACACTGCCCAATTGTGATATTTTCAAAAGCCAGTCATCAATAACATTAGGGTACCTGGCATTAGTAAAGAACCTTAACAATACAGCCAATCAGCAATCCCCAGCAATAAGATGCCGGTATGTGTAAATTCACAAGATTACATAACTGAATGCAACAATGCAAACAGGATTAATGTCAAGTCTTCTCATTCTCTTTTGGATAAATAAGGTGTTTTGGCTGCAAGTACTCAGAATAAAACAAACAGCGGAGCTGTTGAGTGAAGTGGCTGAATCCCACAAAGCCTCCTGAAGAGGACATGGAGGCGGAAGAGGAGGCAATGTCCTGTAATCATCCTCCAATAGAGGCATTAGAGGCCTGTCACTACCACAATGCTTTTCAGACAAGCACACAGACACATATGTGGTGCTTTACAGAAGATTGTTGTGATGTATAAGAGAAAACAGTATAAGAGGGAGGAGATGAAGCACTTGTAGAAAAAGGAATGGGAGAAAGTGCAATGATCATATGGTGGCTGGAGGAGGAAAATATTCTGCCTTTTTCAGCTTTTTGATGGAAGCCTTGGCTGTTCTTGTACTCTAGAACAGTACATTATACTCTGAGAGCCCAGTCGAATAAAGCAAAAAAAAATAAAAAATGAATACAAATGTAAAGTTATATCTTAATAAAGATAAAGCCACATATAGTCCTATTTACTGAAGTTCTATGAATCTGCAAAATCTTTATATAACAATAACCTAAATAATCACCATCATCATCATCCAAAAGATATTTAATAACTAAAATATATATATATATTTTTTTAACTTTACTTTAGAAGCACACTTGCAAAAGATTTTGGTAAATAATGATACATTATTCTTACTATGGTAAATTATTTTTAAGCATAAACCTCACAAAATGTTGTTATACTTATACTTGAAAAGAAAATAATAATAATAATAATCTAATCTAAAAGATACATACTATCGTTTTTCGAATATTCCCTTTCATGCAGTGTGTAATGTAGCTGTTTGTGAATGTAAAGGTTCTGCAAGGTTGTAAAGTTGAAAGTGCATGATAAATAAAGTTATTGTCTCCCAAAGTAAAGAATCGACTCTGAACCGTCTTAACGAGTTGTTTGTAATTCGTTCTACAGTTCTAATGCCTGCCTATGTTGTACAGTGTCTGCCCGCGAACAACTTAACCAGCCCTCAAACTGACGACTGCTTCTCAAATCTCAGTGTTCAACGCAGCATTCGCAAAACGCTTGCTCTTTAAAGATGGGTCAGTACCCTGTTTATTTGGACCAGCTTGCTCCTCAGTATCACAACCTGTAATAATTAATAATTATTGATGTATATATTTTCTACCAGGTGTACTGTCTTACTGAAATACTTCTGCTAAGCAGCTCGCCCACTATTGCCTAAAACGGTGTCTATTAATGCAGATTGTATGTCGTTCTTACCACTTTGAGTAAAGATAAAGGATGAAGCAAGATTTGTTTTGCAAACTTTAATGTTACATCAGCCATTCACGTTAGTGCTGGGCTATCATATGCACTGTTATTGATACAGTTCCCACATGTGAACCTCAATAAATTAGAAATATACACATCGGTTTGTTGATGTACATACACTTGTTAATGCTGATGGTGAGGAATTACAGTTGAAACATCTCATAATGTACCTCAAACTGAGTAGCGTATCACTGAGAAACATCCTGCTCAAGACGTCCTTGCGATGGAGGTTCGGGTTGAATAACTAGTTCTTCCAATGTTTTATCACCAGACTTGCGCTCGGCAAAAATCAACGGCATTGTTACACTCTTTACAGTGTGTACAATCGCTGAGCTTTTTGTTTCCGGCGTGCGCTGTAACGGCGGTTTCACAGTGCAGAATCTGTGCGTATGGAGAGCGGGAATGTTTTTTTTTGTTGTTTTTTTTTTAAAGCAAAAGCCTCACAAAATGTTGTTATATTTATAATAAACAAAAAAAAAAAAATAACAATACTATCAATCTATTACAATTTCAGTTTCAGCCATCTCTTGCCATACAGGAGAGATGGTCAATTAATTTTCTTTGCAATGCTTTTTCTTTTTTTCTTTCGGGGTAGGTTTCAAGGTCTTTTCCCAATCCTCCCCATTACATGGCTTGGAACTCACACACACACACATTCACACCTACAGACAATATAGCGTCTGTGCACCGGAGCACCCGAAGGAAATCCACGCAGACACAAGGAGAACATGCAAACTCCACACAAAAGGAAACCTGCTGTTTGGTGACAGTGCTTGCAACTGATCCACGGAGTCACAGCACTGCCAAATACTACTACTACTAATTATCTATATTTAGGATATAATCTCTGAAAATTCTTAATATATCATGCTATTTTGTATAAGTAAATTTATCTTAATTTAAGGATGTTCAAATTTTTACTAGAAAGACTAAAATACAGAGTAAGAAAATGTTGCAGTGCTGTGTGGCTGTCATGATCTTATTACCGTGACGTGTTGGTGTGCTGCAAATCAGGACAGAATTTATTGTAGCGCTCGTTTGTCTTAGATGCTTCAGGCAGACTTTCATTTGATATATGTGTGTGTGTTTGTGTCAGCCAAAGTACAACAGTAGCAATATGTTATTCTTGACAGAATGTGCGTGTTTGTTTACTCACGTCTCGGTCCAGCACTCGTCCGGTGCTGTTGAGAAACAGTCTCTGCAGTGTGGGGTCAAGGATAACCCAGTAATCATAGTTGTCCAGTAGTGTCAAGGAGATGGTTCTATCTGGATCCTGAGCACGGCCGTTGATCTGCATGTTTTCCACTAAAACGGTACCTGACAGAAAGAGATTAGCAGGAAATGGTTTGGTTTCCAGGTATATTGGGATATTGACCTCCTCAAGTAATATGCTAATAATAATAATAATAATAATGATTTCCTCATGAATATATAAAAGTTGTAAATCCTTATTCTGTAAAGATTCATTAGTGTCCTATTTTACCTCATAAATATCTGTGTATGAGAGGCTGATTATGTAAGAATGTGAAGGTCATAATTTCAGCATGTGTTAATGTATGGTTGGCTGAGTTTTCGCCTCTCCTCCAAGATAATTACACTTCATTTTATGCTTCAATGTGTTACAAATTATTTAAACTCCTTTTGAATCCCTGCAAAAAACACAAAATAATCAGTCCTCACAGAGCATAAACCATTAACCGGCGCTATTCAATTAAAGCTCCAAGAGGTCCAGGCTCTGCTATTCCTTCCCAACAAAGGTCCGGACAATCAATCATAACAACTATATTTGTAAATTAAATGAATACCCCTGAAATATGCATTTGCACTGGAATGGATAACATTATCTGAGAACCAATATTTGAGATAACATTTACCTGAGAGCCAGCTTAATCTAAGGGTGCTTTCGGAACCTGGTGTGTTTTCTCCCTTGGTTCGGTTCATTTAGGCATATGTCGTGCCAAAACAATTGCTCCAAGGCCGCCTGAACAAGGTGGTCTCGGGCCGATTGCAAACAAACTCAGGGACGGTTCGCTTGAGGAGTGAAAGCAATTCGACCCAACGGACCAACTGGTATTATAATTCATAACAGGAAATGTGCTATATAAATAGCAGTCATGTCTAATTATGTTAGTGAGCACATTAGTTATCACAGTTGAAAACCAAAAGAGCACCTCTTCATATTAAAATGTTGTCCCGATGAAGCCTTGATTCCTGCTCTAGCTGCATTAGCACATTCGTATAGTGTTTGTATGCATCTTATGTTACAAATAAAAGTGTTACAAATAAAGCCGCAATAAGCTCATGAAGCAAACTTGTCAATCATCTTGCTGGATGACGCAGAGAAAACTCTGAGCAATAAGAGGATAGTTGTACTCACATGTTACACATTTTGGTACGCTTTGAAAGGTTGCCTTGTGAAAGCAAACCATAACCAAGAAGAAAATGCAACATTGTAACAAATTAAGTCCCTATTTCAGAATTTCAGAAAACGCCCTAAGATTTTGAAGGGGACTTGCCTATTAAGTTGGCAGCCACAAAACTTTGCAAAAAGAAGGTAAAAAGAAATCTTGAAAGTCAAACTAGTCTTTCAAAGCATATAATCTGTTCAGCATACAAATACTAAACTGATTTCTTTTGTAAAACTAATTTGGCATTACATTTGATGGGCGAAAAAGATATTTGAAAATAAAATGTTGCATTATCCTTTAACCTTGTAATGCCTTTACACAACATTAAAACATCAATGTAAATGCACTTTAAATGTAAAAACACACCTGTTTTCATACTCTCGAATCACAAGACATAGAAAAACCGTTGTAATACATCAGAAATATTCCATAAACTTCCCAGTACTACTATCTTCTCAAATCACAGAATAAACTGCAACCAAAAAGACCATTATATTGCAATTTTTATTGGTTTATAAAAACAATTTGTAGTCAAACGAAATTTGACCTTTCGTCCTGAAAAAACTATTCCTCAGAGCCAAAAATCTCACATTCAGTCCCATTAAAGGGTTAGTTCACCCAAACATGAAAATGATGTCATTAATTACTCACCCTCATGTCGTTCCAAACCTGTAAGACCTTCGTTCATCTTCGGAACACAAATTAAGATATTTTTGATGACATACGAGAGGTTTCTGAACCATCCATAGGCAGCAACGTCATTGCAACTTTCAAGTCACAGAAAAGTAGTAAAGACATCGATAAAATAGTCCATGTGACTACAGTAGTTCAACCTTAATGTTATGAAGGGATGAAAATACATTATGTGCGCAAAAAAAATGCTATCTTACGCTATTCACATAGTTAACACAGTGCAACGCTTCTGGGTTCTATGTCAGAACACCAGCTCACCATTGGCCGATGCTGTTCACATGAGCAGCACGACCCATGCGTGTGATGCTGACGCAGGAGCTGGACAATTATGAGCCGGCGTTCTGACGTAGGACCCGGAAGCACAGCGTAAGAGTCTTCTCGTCAAGTATTCTCGTCACTTCATAACATTAAGTTTGAACCACTTGCACTGTTTTAACTATGTAACGATGAGTAATTAATGACAGAATTTTCATTTTTGGGTTAACTAACCCTTTAAGACTGAAATCCATGAACCGCCCCTAGCGTAAACAATAGTATTCAACCAGAACATCTGCATTTGTTCTTTCCGGTGACATAAAATTAAACAGAAAGAAAGAATATTACAAAGATTTAATGTGCTTTTTGAATTGAAAGTATGACAGTAGGCGTTTCTCAATGTCAAGGAAGGATCCTCGGAAGCCAGAATTCCGATGTGCTACGTCATCGACAGCCGTCGAAGGACTGTTCCAATGTCGAGGATCCTCGGAATTTCAACCAAGGTCTGAGTCCTTCGTTCGAAAAATATGCCATATACAGGAAAGGATGCATACGAGTAGACTTCGCGCTCTCAAATCACCCACAATCCTATGCGCGCAGCTTTGCTATCTTGTTCCAAAAATACAAAATATTGGACGTTGGCGGAGTTGGAGCGTTAACAGGGAAATATGCTTTCAAGTGTAAGTATTTACGTTACCAAACATTTGTTATAACTGTAGTAAATATAAGTAAAGTTTAACGTTTAAATGCCAGTACAAATGACTACCGTATTGATATTATACAAATTACGTTACTGATGGCTAACGGACCTTTTCACTGTTGTAATGACGCAATGACGTGCACTTGCTAGCCTGTTCCATTTACATGTTCTCCAAATGCTAAAGAGGAGCCTCGCCTAGCCTCTGAAGGAAGTGACTTGGAAGGACCAGTCCTGCAGAGGAAGTATCCTTGACATTGAGAAACACCTAGTGTCTTTGTTTTATTATTCAGTAACAAAATGTATTCATTTACATGACTCAAACTGTCACTATTCAGCAGAAGAGTTTCCTAGAACAGTCACAAGAACGTAATTTCAATAGTCAATCCCAATACCAGTGAACTTTCACTTTGGAAAACAATCTTTCTTTTTGCTAGTGGAGCAGAAACTTTAACTCAATACATCCCAGATCCTTGAGAAACCCCGCCATTACAGACATCCGACGCTATCGGACATAGACAGACTCTGAAGCCCTGATGTTTACTTCCAATATTGCCTGAAAGGAAATCCATGACCTGAGCGAAACCACCCGTTAGCATGTGAGCCGAGCAAAAACACACCAGCCGCGAGTGAGGGCAGATGCGAGAATCTCTGGGTAAACAGCATCTCAGTACCTAAAGTGAGGGGTCACAACACACCTGCTGTCTGTCAAAGTCACTTAAATCCCATCCCGCATCAGCTAATAACCAGCTATTAGAGGGGTTAGGAATATAGAACGGCGTTAATATATGGCTCCTGTTGGATTATTTTTTAACTCTGTTGGATTTGTCAGGGACAAGAGCACATGGATGAAACTGTACGGAAATTGTGAGGAAAATGGCTCTTTGGAATCACATCTGCACACTGGAGAAATCAAATGCTATTAAGAGGGATCTCACACCAGGCATGGCGGAGACTCAAGGGACCGGCGTACACGCAAACATACACCGCACACACCAAATCCAAGGCAGCTTCTCAGAAACCTTTTCACACCCATAACCAGGTGAGAGCTTGTGCTCCGTCGCACACGTGCAGATTTTCCGCATCTATTCCTGAACAACCTGGCGAACAACATCATTAGTGGTGTTTGCTAAGGCAAAATTATTCAAACTTTAGCAGGTAACGATTTATGCTATAGACATGAATGATGCCTCAAATCCTGTGGGCTGCTGAGGAGAGGTGTGCTATTTCTTGTTTAAGTGATTGGATTTGCAATTTTGCCTGGTGAATGATAAAACTGGTGAAAAAAAAACAAAAAACAAATCTATACACTTATATTGTATATTAAAAGAGAGACTCAAGCCATATTTAAAGATGAGAACATCATAGAGATTTAGAAGTGGGCTCTTAAAACCTGATTTGCTCCTCTTAATTGGTTTGATATGGACATCTTAGCTTGGTCAAGCTGGTGCTGAGATGGTTGGCCACCTGGTCTTCCAGTCTAACTAGTTGTCCCAATTGCCCCATACCCCTATACTGTGTGAACAAATGGCAGATGCGCGGTTTCATTTACCACACACACACACACACACTGAAGCATGCATGAGGTGTTTTCAGCATCAGCTGCCTCACTATAGGAGTCACTTCATGAGCAGTTTACCGTTTCATTTAAGAAAAAAAAAACATCATATCATAAACACACAAAAACTTAAAGGTCTGCACGGCAACTCGTCAAAAGAAAAGTTTGATTTTACTTGAATAAAATTTGACAGAAATATATTACTGTTGTACAGTAGAATTTAGCTACGTCTCAATGTAATAATACATAATAATGCTTAATACACATTGAGAAAATCCTATATTTGTCATATTAAATGAGTGTTAATTAGTGCTGCTTGTGTGGAGTTAAGGGTAGGCATAATATAAGCTTTAGCTTCAGCCTACACCTTTGGTCAATAAGAATGTAAACATTATTATTTTGTTTATTTTTATTTAATTTTATTTTTTTAATTTTATGGGTGCTTGTATATACATAATTGTATGTATGCAACTGTATGTCTCATGTTTTCCTGTGTAAAATGATTGCAAATGGAATTTTGCTTGTTGACCAATAAATAAATAAATAAATATTGAATAATAATATTAACAGTAACACTAATAATAATAATAATAATACATTATTATTAAAACCTTTTTTTTTTAGGAATAATAAAAAATGTTCTTCCATGTTTTAATTTTGTTGTGCAGCACTTTATTTGACAAAAAGTGTTTAATTGTATATGATTAAAAGATAAATTAAATTAATATTTAATGCCTTCAACTGATTGCCAGAAAAAATAAAATGCAAAATTACAAAAGAAAAATAAACAAAAATGTCATAGAAATAATTTTTTTATTAATAAATTGTTGCGTTTATTAATTCGATTAATTAGACAAAAAAAATCCGAAATCCAATTTTAAATACATTTTAAAAATAATAATAATACGGATTTCATAGGGCCCTACATTCCTAAATGTACATTATAAGAGACCCACATTTTTAGCAGATGCAGAAATGACTTAGTGTGCTTTTACTGTGAAGCAAGCTACTTCCCACATTGAAGGGGATGTTCTCATGACCTTGCACAACGTTCCCTAAAGGTTCTCTAAAGGTGACGAAAATCCTGAAACTTTATAGAACATTAGGGACGTTACTAAAACGTCCTCTTTTGGTTATGAAAGTGCAGCAGTTTAAGGTTCCTGATATGACTTTAGGGGGACGTTCCATTTTGGTTATTTTATGGTTAAACAGAAACGTTAAAAAGAGGACATTTGGGACATTAACAGAACGTTCCCATATAGTCCTCTGTTGGTCATATAATAACAATCCCTATATGACTTTAGGTGAATGTCCTATATTGGATATTCTATGGTCACCAGGCATCATTACAAAGAGGACATTTGGGACATTAACAGAACGTTCGCATATAGTCCTCTGTTGGTCATATAATAACGTTCCCTATATGACTTTAGGTGGATATCCCATATTGGTTATTCTATGTGGTCACATGGCAACGTTACAAAGAGGACATTTGGAACTTTAACAGAACCTTTCCACATGGTCCTCTGTTGGTCATATTATAATGTTCCTGGTATGACTTTAGGGGGACCTTCCATTTTGGTTATTCTATGGTCACATAGCAGTTCCCTGCTAGTCAGATTGGAATGTTTACACTACATTCCAATAACGTTTGTAGGACCTTTAGGGGACATGGATGGGTGGGCATGGATGGATGGGCAAGGATGGGTGGGCACATGTCCTGGCAGTACTGATTTAGTTCGGTTGTGTCTGAGATTTGTACGTTATAGTCCTCACCAAACAGGACTGCGATCGCAGACGCAGACAGTGAATCACTTCGGGGCTTTTTGGCCAACGGTTGTGTTTCATCGGATTCTGCTAGGCCTATCTCTTCCTCGCTCTCTGAGCTGTTCGAGATGAGATCACACACCTCGTCTGCACAGCGTGCTTAACTTCCGCAGTTGCGAACCTCAGGTGTTTGTGTTTAGGATCCAGGAAGGATGCGATGGATGCAACCTTGCAAGCACTGCTGACATCTGCAGGTGCAAGTCGCCGCTCCAGTGATGTAGACACTCTCCTGGGATTTCTTTGAGGTGTTTTGACGAGTTGAAGAGTTGCTGTCACTGGGTAAACCATGGAGATGGATACTCCGGATTCTCCACACAAGGCAGTGGTGGCACATTTAAGTGAGTGAAGCACTGGTAAGAGTTCCTCCATAACTCCCCAGCTATCATCAATCAGTTCGAGGGTTCATGCTTCTGATAGTTTAGTGAAAGCTCTGACTGATAAAACAGTAGATATTGCCCATCTTTGCTCTAGTAAGCGCTCGAACATGTCATGAATAGAATTCCACCTAGTTCGGCAGTACTGCACTAATTTGTGCTCAGGCAAGTTCTGCAGTCGCTGCATTTGTTTCTGCGCTTGTGGCGCAGTTGTGCTGTGATGGAAATGAGAAACAAGACGACTGGCAGATGCAACTACATGGTTTATGTGCTGAAGCTTGAAATCTTCATTTGTAGAGAATTGGAGTATGTGTGCAAAACAAGGCTGAGAGTCCCATTCCAACCATGCAGTGTTCGCAAGCACCATGTTACTCGCATTGTCATGCACGCATGCTGTTATTTTGCAGCTTAGTCCCCAGTGGTCCATAGCAGTGGAAAGAGTATTTGCCAGATTTTCAGCAGTATGGCGCTCTGGCATGGCTTTGGTCTGCAGAACAGCACTGTGAATTTCCCAATCAAGTATATAATGACAAGTGACCGTGATGTACGATTCGGTTGTAAGTAGGGATGGGCAACAGTGGTCCAGTAATCGAGTACTGGAACGTGACAGCGATCATCGATCATGAGAATGACGATCGCCCTGAAAAAAAAAAAAATTGTCTCTTTTTTATTGGTTATAGCGTCGTTTTGCGCGGTACCGGAGGTCTGATTTGTAAGCGTTATACAGTACGCCTCCAGACCACGGCGAAATAAAGTAACTGAGGCGTGCACTGCAGTGATGTCTGGAATCACAGTGATCATTGAATGGTTAGTGCAAGATGTGCAGCGCCAATCATAGCATTATAATGGAACACGATGGAAATAGAATGCTGCAAATGATCTGTGCTTAGTTCCCCGTGTATCAGCTGATCCACAGAAAAACTAGCGAGAACACTCAGACTAGCGCGTGAAGTTCATGTGCGCATTCGCGTCCTTTTCTGCGGATGCACGTTGTAAGATTACTTTTATGTTGTCTATATCTGATTAATCTAATATAAAACGTGTTTGGTTGAGCTTAATAAGCTAGCAAAGCGCTGTCGTTATACCGGCTGTTGTTCATTCTCTTCAGTTTCAGCTCAAACGCATATTTACTGCTCGACATGATGGTTAAGAGACAGTCATATTCTTTTTAGATAGGCTATTTCTTTCTCAGAATTATTTAATGCAGCAGTGCTATACTGTTCTTGTCTTTTTTAACAGTAGACCTAGTTTAAAGTTGTTTTTCGTTATGAGTTCGAAAACGCGCAGTGATGTCTGTAAACACTTCGATCATGAATAATAAAATTAAGTGCATGATGTGCAGAGAGTCAATCTGTCAAAGCATTATAATGAGTACACGATTTTAATAAAATGTTGTTTCTGTGTGCTTTCGTTGTCCGTGTATCAGCGTTGTTAAGGGAAGCGCGCATTTAAAATGTTCCGTTTCAAACCATAGCCTGTAAAATCTAGCACGCTGAAGTTCACGTGCGCATTCACGTCCTTTTGTGATTTATGTCGTAATAGGTTCATTATAATCTTCATATTAATATTGATATAGGGTGCGTTTGGTTGAGTTTATTAAACAGCTAGCAAGCTCTGCAGGCTCTGCAGGGTTATTTCACAGTTTCAGCTCAAAGGCAATGCTCGATATTACTGACTTGGTTATTTGAGACGGTCCTTTTCTAAAGATGTTTCTTTTTCAAAGACATTTATGAATCATAATCTAGCAGTTATTTTTTGTTTTATATGTTCATGTTTTCATATACCTGTTATCATGTCACGTTTGTATTTGTCAACAACCATTTTCATAACAGTTTTCATTATCTCAATGACGGACATGCCCCGCCCCCTGCACATGCCCGCCCCCGAGTACTCGAGTACTCGTTTTTGAGACCTATCGATGATCGAAATGAGAAATTGACAAAAATGCCCATCCCTAGTTGTAAGTGCTGTTCATGAATCTGTCGTCAGTGCCATTTTTTTCAACACTCGCTAACTGACTGCGCAGCTCCCTTACGTTGTCATCAAAAAGTTTCTCCAGTCTGGCAGTGATCGTTTTTTTTGAGACGGGACAGTAAACTCAGGGTCTACAAACTCCATAAGCCTTCTAAAACCCTCTCCTTCTACAAAGCTGATCGGAAGCATATCTTTAGCGATCATCTTAGTGATGAGGGCCGTTGTTTTGCTCTACCCGTCTAGCATCCAACTTGGTTGATCGGATCATGAAACTAGCCACTGATTGCTGCTGACCTGTGGATGGACCTGCTGGGTGCTTCGCTCTCAGATGACTGTGCATTGTAGCGGTTGACCTATGATAAGCAAGCTTCGCATGGCAGAGTTTGCACTGCACTTCTTTTAATTGTAATTCATTTTATTATAAGAACTCCACACAGAACTCTTATTCGACATTGTTACCGTACGTAGTGCATGTGGGACAGTGCGTGCGTGTGAGACAATGTGTTCTTCTTCTGTTGTCTGAGAGTTGATTGACAGCTTTTACGTGCGTTATTGGCAGCATGCACCACCCGCTGGTTACATGAACATGTCAACACCGCATCAGCGCCGAAAACGTGGATTTTATTTAGACGACAATCGCACACCCTATTCGATATTCTATAATTAAATTAACTAATCGAATATATTCGAAAATCGTGACTCATCCCTACTGTAAATGTGATGGAAGGACCTAAAAAGGACCAAAAAATAACATTCTAGGTTGGTAACCTAAAGGTCCCGCAAACGTTATGGGAATGTAATGTAGAGGGAACGTCCTATAGTAATGGTCCCCTAAACATTCTGAGAACGTCCTGAATGTTCCATGAAGGTCCTTCAAATAACGTCCCCAAACCCTTTAAAGAACTCTAAATCATGACCATCTCTGAATATTCTAGGAATGTTACCAGGCGATGTCCTTGACACCAGCAGGGACATTCTGAGAATGTTCTGTGAACATCAAATTTCCAAATAAAACATGATCCCCAAATGTTCCGAGAACATCCTGAATGTTCCATGAAGGTCCGCCAAATAATATCCAAATAATGTCCTTCATGACCGCCTCGGATCGTGAGAACGTTCTGGGAACATGACATTTCTATCGTGAGCTGCTCGTGCGGAAAAGAACATAGTGCCTCACTTCACTCTGAAACAGGCAGCGCATATTTATTTAATTAAATCACAGTCTTTGCGATTTGATAATCTCACTAAACCATATTGTGATTTTGGTTTTATTTCGATTAATTGTGCAGTTCCAATTTGCTAAGACCAAAAAAACAACATAGGCTGACTCCAGTAATCCTAGTAACTGCATAGCAATACACTAAAACTAATCAGAACACCTTACCAACCACATAGCAATGACCTGGAAACCCCCCTTCTATCATTGCGGCGAGTTTCACAGGGGCAAGCACCGCTCGCACTTTCTTTAGAAATTATTATTCTCTGCCAACTCATTTGATGTGCCTTCTGCCAGCCAAATAAGTTTGTGCCAATCAGTTTCCTTCTAAAAAATAAAAAAATATCTGAGACGGGATACATTTGTTGACAGGGAAAGCAGGTCCAATTTAAACTGATAGAAGTGGATGCTTATTTGAATGCAGAAATTAGCTGTCATCCTCCTGTGTGTGTGTGTGTGTGTGTGTGTGTGTGTGTGTGATTGTATTGTGTTCAGATGCCTCATGAGGCCTAGCTCTATTAAAGGAGGCCTGAAGCTTGTGTGTGTGAACTGCAGAAAGGATATGAAATCCACCAGAATCGATTAGGGGAGGAATCGAATTTGATGTGAAAATCCTAGAACATCACGATACCCTATTGATAAAAATCTTTGTTCGTCATCTGCCTCTGCAGAAGAGTCCTACTGTCACAAAATCATTACAGCATGAGGTTGTGTAACTGGCTTTAGCATTCAATCATTCAGGACAACTGCAAGCAATCAGATACCTCCATCATAGAGCACAAAAATTGTATTATATTAAAATTACTCTACAAGACTCCCCAAAGAAAAGAAAATGATCAAATGGGTTATCTTGTTGTTTCTCTAGACAGCAGTGAGATTAAATGGCGACCTCATAGAAACATTTCCTTAATCCTCATCATCATATAGTCACCCTATTGTGTCGTTCTAAAATTTAAAACAATTTATTTTGTGAAACACAAAAATGACAATGTTAGACGCAATATGTTAAAAGAATTTAAGCAGCCATTTATACTGTTAAGATCCAAAAAGGCAAACAAGTATCATAAAAGTTAATAAACTCAGCTCATTTTTGCCAAACTACTGAAGTCCGTACACAGAAATATTTCTATTTGAAACTTCAATAAAACATAAATGAGAGACTTATTAAAACTCCTAAACTATGCAAAGAGCTACCCCTGAGTACTAAAAGTAGTCATAAAAGTGGTCATGTGACTGTATTTATAGCAATTATGTAAAACAAAAAACTATATTTAAATAAGTTTATAAAATTATACAATTATTTTGACTTTAAATTAATATCAATCATGTATTGTTTTAAATGTATTATATATATATATATATATATATATATATATATATATATATATATATATATATATATATATATATATATATATATATATATATATATATATAATATTTCATTATGAACTTTAATAATTAGCATACAATTATTCAAAAAAGAATGATCTGAGCTATGCTATTCACATTAAATTGTATAGCTGTATACTTTTCATGTAAACATCTGAGACAATACAGCATAACTGTGAACATTACTGATATTTTTTTCTTCAAAATACTTTCTGAATTTTTTCATTGCCAAAAAATGTCCCCACTAGGATAAACGATTTCAGATATTGCTATCTTTGTTATTATAAAATAACATAACGTGAGGTTTACCTGAAGCATACACACAGTCTGTGGCAGGCATTCTAACCCCTAACCCTTAAATTCAGCATTCCATAAGACCTCTGAATTCTTCTGCAAGTTGTTATATGGCTGCAGACTTTGGGTTTTAAGACTGTTCCTTCTTTCTCTTACACACACAATGATGTGTGACTTCCTCCGTAAAGTCACAGAGTTAAATACATCAGGAGAGGGTAATCTTATTTTGAAGTGTAAAGATCCTTTGGGAGTTGTATGGTGCTATCTCCTTAGACCCCTAGAGGACCTGGAGCTCATTTAAGAGTGACGGTCCCTTACTGCCTGTGTGCAGGAGACTGCATGGGGAAAGTGTAAAATCATTACTGAAGTTCTGTACCACAGATTTAACATTTCTGCCAATAAATATACGCAAAGACGCAAAAGGAAATCAGCACCCACATTACTACATTAGGCTGCATTTATTTGATCTAATATATATATATATATATATATATATATATATATATATATACAGTATATAAATATATATATATATATATATATATATATATATATATATATATATATATATATATATATATATATATATATATATATATATATATATATATATATATATATATATATATATATATATATATATATTCAGTGAGATTTTTGTATGCACAAGAAGTCTGACAAACAGCCAGTATGCTCCACACGGAGATCTGATCTCACCTTCATCGAGTCTTTCCGTGATTACATGAAGAAACAGGAAAAACTGAGACATCCGGAAGAACTGCAGCACTTGAAGAACACACACACGCTTGAAGAAGACACATGTACCCCCCCCACACACAATCACACACACACACACACACACACACACACACACACACACACGTTTGTTTTTGTGAAATGTGAGGAAATTCCATAGGCGTAATGGTTTTTATACAGTACAAACCATATTTTCTATCCCCTTACACTGCCCCTGCCCCTAAACCTACCCATCACAGGAGACTGTGCAGTTCACTTTCTGTGAAAAAAAACTCATTCTGTATGATTTATAAGCATTTTGAAAAGTGAGGACATGGGGAACGTCCTCATATTTCACCCTCTTTTTGTAATACCTATGTCATACCCATGTCATTATACACATTTGTGTCCTGATATTTCACAAAAACATGCCCACATGTTCACTTATTGTTTCAGTTTACTATACTGCAGTAAACAAATACTATATTTCCAAATTTCAAACCATTCATGTTTTCGTCAATCTCATCAGCACATGTTTTTTTGGAAGGCTTCTTGGCCATATGATGTCATTTAAAAAGAACATAAATGTCCTCAACATTTAGCACTATTTTGGTATACTATGTATAAAAACTAATGTAGTGATGTATTTTGCGGGATGGATTCCATAGAAACTAATCATTTCTAAATCTAAGGACGTAAACTGCTTAAAGTAGAATCTCTGATTTGTCATCTCGTAATGACAGCAATTCTGACATGACATTATTTCCGCATTATTCTAATCCTTGGGTTCACATGTCTGTTGCAAATTTGTATTATGGTATTAATAAAGAATTTTCCCTTGAATGATTCTGAGTTATGTGGCTGTGTTAAACCCTAGTGGTAAATGCTGCGCTCACACACACACACACACACACACACACACACACACACACACACACACACACACACACACACACACACACACACACACACACACACACACACACACACACACACACACACACACACACACACACACACACACACACACACACACTCACTCTGTTTACTATAATATATACAAATAGGAGAATATTATAAATATAGAATATTATGAGAATTATCATGTGGAATAATAGAATTACCAAATAATAATAATAATAATAATAATAATAATAATAATAATAATAATAATAATAATAATAATAATAATAATTCAGTAACATATTAGGGTCTATGACTGGTAAGTTTAGGGGAAAATGTACAGTATATATATATAGGGGACATGTATATGTCATGAAAACAAACAAAAATGTCACAATCCAAACTGCTTACTTTTCTTTTTAGAAAATTAGAATTGCTCAATTTATTTCCTATGATTTCAGGGTGTGCTTTCAGGAGACACATTCAGTTAGTATTGTACCTTTAAAGCCCTATTCGGATTTAACATGAGGAGGTGGGGGTAAAGTAATTTTACCTCAGGACGTCTGTAATGTTAATGGCCAATTCGCACGGGATAAGACATCTCAGTAAAACTAGCAGAAGTGGGAGGGGTAACTCGCTTTACGCACCACAGTAACCTCCTTGTCGTATGACGTTGCTTCCTGTTATCACGTGAGCAAACACGCCAACAAGAAAAACGCGAAACTGGAGAAGGGAGGAAACGCTGTGTTTAATCTCAGAATATTAAAAAAATCTTAAATAACATTTTTATATTATATGAATATTAAAAAAATATTCTAATGTAAGTGTTGTGCCTCTAATAAGTGCTTTCAATCTTGTTTTTGGTTTAAATGGTATGCGGAAAATACTGGAGGTTTGCCACAGAGTTGTCCCACCACCTACAACGCAACCGAGTGCTGTTTGAAGTGGCTCCATGCTTGCAAAACGCGCCAAAAACTACTTTTAAACAGTAAATGATGGAATTTTACCCTACATTTTTACAGCGGGTCTATTCGAACGGGATTAGTATTACCCGTGGTCATTTTTCCGGACCTTTTTACAGAAGGTAAAATCTCCGTAATCTTTACTGACATTGTCCGTAATGATTACCGAGATGGCACATTCGGACGGGACTAAAATCACAGAGAACCTCTGGTAATAATTACTTTACCCCCACCTCCCCATGTTAAACTAATCCCGTCAGAATAGGGCTTAAGATAGATAAAACTAAAAAAATATGCAAGAAACAAGCATGCTTTCTTGTGAATGAGTATTCATAGAAAGACAGACTAGCATTTACAAAGAAATTCACAGATTCACACGAGTCACCTGAGGGGGAAAGAGAGAGAGAGATTTTTGTGAAAAGGTCTTTGCGCTTTGTTGAGTATCCTCTGTCATGTGACATTAGTAAACATGAACCCCCCTGTCACACTGACCTATTAATAAGAGAGACTGATTATTGTCATTACCATAACAGTGTGTGTGTGTGTGTGTGCGTGCGTGTATGTGTGTGAGTGTGAATAATCAGACCGCAGAAACAGACCTTTTCCTTGAAGCTTCTGGTTCTGGTTTCCACCTCAGAAATGCAACCATCAACATCTTGAACTCAAGATGATGAGATCTCACCTTCGGAATTACGCAAAAGAGCGATTTGTGGAAGAGATGCTGTTTTCACAAGCATAAAAGGCTGCCAACTGCCGCCAACAGCTGTGTAGACTCATGTGCCAGCCTCTGTGTGGCTTTCACATCATGATTTGGTTAAAGTCATCCTGCTTCCAGTTATCAGCTAAATGTCAGAGTCACACCATCCATCCACAGAGAAGAAGACAAAAGCACAAAAGCAGAACAGACTGGGTGTGATGATTCTACAGTATGCAAGCCATTCTGAGGAATACCAC
Source organism: Gobio gobio (assembly GCF_949357685.1). NCBI lineage: Eukaryota > Metazoa > Chordata > Actinopteri > Cypriniformes > Gobionidae > Gobio > Gobio gobio. The sequence goes on along the minus strand of NC_137111.1, from coordinate 17,450,371 downwards.
AGTCAACATTTGGGAAAAAAAAGCAGTGAAATGTGACGCCTTCAGAAGCTGAGACAGATTTATGTACTGTAGTTCACCTAGAAATATTAGGTCAACAATGGCTTCGTTCCAACAATTTTAAATGATAAATGGCTAGTAAATTTAACAAATAATTACAATGACTCTGCAAGTAACATTAATATTAGCATGACATTTTGAAGTAGAAAGACTAAATAGTCCTTTCTAATAAAACATACTCCAATAATCTTTCATTTACTATGTATTTACTTCAGAAAATAATTGTATTTACAGTGTAGGCAGCAACAAATTAACAAAAAAAGTTATCCCATTAAGTTATGAAAAGTTATTTCTCAATGTCCTCCAAATTTTTTTGGTAACACTTTAGTTTAGGGTCCAATTCTCACTAGTTGCTTATTAGCATGCATATAACTAGGATATTGGCCGTTTATTAGTACTTATAAAGCCTATATTAATTCCTTATTCTGCATGACCATATTCTACATCCTATAATCCTACTCAATACCTAAACTTATCAACTACTGTAACAGTTCATTGTGTTTGGACTTGGTTTTCTGTTTTTACCATCACCCTGCCTGAGTTAGCTCGTTTATTTGTCACCATGGTTTCTTTGATTTGATTCGTCATTGTTTTCAGCTGTTGTCTAATTAGTTCTCTTTGTTTTCTTCCAGTATATTTCTGCCTGTGGCAAATGTGGTCTTCTCTTGTCGGTTCTCGTTAATGTTAGTTCTGAGTTTGCTTTAGGTTTTCTTTGTATTAATAAAGTTTGTTTGAATTGATCTTCTTCGACTTGCCTTGCCAGACATGACAGCGGGAACATGGCGGCAGGCCATTCTCCACTGTCTGGAAAGTGCGTATCCCCAATCCACAATCTTGCCTGTATCTGCAACCCCAGAACCCAGCCCACCACCACCCTGTGACACGGAGCAACAGCCGGAGTCACCGACAGATGGAGTGCCAGCGCCTGCCGCGATGGAGCAGCTGACACAAGGAGAAGCGGACGTGCACACCATCGCACCGGAGCCTGAGCCCTTGTCATCAGATCTGGCGTACGAGCCCGTAACAGAGGAGAGATTAGCGGAGTTCGAGGGAATAGAGGAGTTCCCTATCCACAACCTCGAAGCAGTGTGTGAGTGCATACTGGACTGGGAGATAGATACGTTGGTCCCACCCCCTCCCTTCCACCACCACTTCTAGTTCCAGCCTTGTCTTCGTCATCTCCTGTCTGCTCTGTTGTTCACCCTTCACCTCCTCACTGCATTGGGGATTCACCTGGGGATTCCAATGAGCCATTCTCAACTGGGCTGGGGAATTCCCTGGCTCTGCCTCCGGCCGCTGTCCCCGCCACACCACCTCGGCCCATCGCCCTAGCTCCTCCATGGCTACCCCTCTCTCTTTCAGCTCCACTGTCGACCATCGGGCCAGCGTCATCACCGGGCTCTTCTCTTTGTTTTATTCCAGTATATATCTGCCCGTGGTTCAGTCTTCTGTTGTCGGTTCTAGTTAATGTTAGTTCTGAGTTTGGTTTAGGTTTTCTTTGTAAAAAAAATCTTCTTCGTCTTGCCTTCTGCCTGTACCATGCAGAGAAGATGTGACAACTACCTTACTAACTATTAATAAGCAGTAATTATGAATTTATTAAGGTAAAAGTCATACTTAATAGCTGTTTCATAGTGCTAATTGTACCCTAATCTTTTTTTCTTGGTTATATGAATTTTAAAGGAGATATATAATACAGGTGCTGGTCATATAATTAGAATATAATCAAAAAGTTCATTTATTTCACTAATTCCATTCAAAAAGGGAAAGTTGTATATTATATTCATTCATTACACACAGACTGATATATTTCAAATGTTTATTTCTTTTAATTTTGATGATTATAACTGACAACTAAGGAAAATCCCAAATTCAGTATCTCAGAAAATTAGAATATTACTTAAGACCAATACAAAGAAAGGATTTTTAGAAATCTTGGCCAACTGAAAAGTATGAACATGAAAAGTGTGAGCATGTACAGCACTCAATACTTAGTTGGGGTTCCTTTTGCCTGAATTACTGCAGCAATGCGGCGTGGCATGGAGTCGATCAGTCTGTGGCACTGCTCAGGTGTTATGAGAGCCCAGGTTGCTCTGATAGTGACCTTCAGCTCTTCTGCATTGTTGGGTCTGGCATATCGCATCTTCCTCTTCACAATACCCCATAGATTTTCTATGGGGTTAAGGTCAGGCGAGTTTGCTGGCCAATTAATAACAGGGATACCATGGTCCTTAAACCAGGTACTGGTTGCTTTGGCACTGTGTGCAGGTGCTAAGTCCTGTTGGAAAATGAAATCTGCGTCTCCATAAATTTGGTCAGCAGCAGGAAGCATGAAGTACTCTAAAACTTCCTGGTATACGGCTGCGTTGACCTTGGACCTCAGAAAACACAGTGGACCAACACCAGCAGATGACATCGCACCCCATCACTGACTGGAAACTTTACACTGGACCTCAAGCATCGTGGATTGTGTGCCTCTCCTCTCTTCCTCCAGACTCTGGGACCCTGATTTACAAAGGAAATGCTAAATTTACTTTTTAACTTTGGACCACTCAGCAGCAGTCCAGTCCTTTTTGTCTTTAGCCCAGGCGAGACGCTTCTGACATTGTCTGTGTTCAAGAGTGGCTTGACACAAGGAATACGACAGCTGAAACCCATGTCTTGCATACGTCTGTGCGTAGTGGAGTCCAGCTGCAGTCCACTCTTTGTGAATCTCCCCCAAATTTTTGAATGGGTTTTGTTTCACAATCCTTTCCAGGGTGTGGTTATCCCTATTGCTTGTACACTTTTTTCTACCACATCTTTTCCTTCCCTTCGCCTCTCTATTAATGTGCTTGGACACAGAGCTCTGTGAACAGCCAGCCTCTTTTGCAATGACCTTTTGTGTCTTGCCCTCCTTGTGCAAGGTGTCAATGGTCGTCTTTTGGACAACTGTCAAGTCAGCAGTCTTCCCCATGATTGTGTAGCCTACAGAACTAGACTAAGAGACCATTTAAAGGCCTTTGCAGGTGTTTTGATTTCATTAGCTGATTAGAGTGTGGCACCAGGTGTCTTCAATATTGAACCTTTTCACAATATTCTGATTTTCTGAGATACTGAATTTGGGATTTTCCTTAGTTGTCAGTTATAATCATCAAAATTAAAAGAAATAAACATTTTAAATATATCAGTCTATGTGTAATGAAATAATATAATATACAAGTTTCACTTTTTGAATGGAATTAGTGAAATAAAACAACTTTTTTGATGATATTCTAATTAAATGACCAGCACCTGTAGTTGTATTGACATTACTGGAATAAGGTTTGTTCCTAACTTTGAGAGAACCTTGCCAGAATGTTAGCCAAAGTTCTGAGAATTTTCCCTGTTAGCTGGGTATGACCTGACTCATGCTTGAGTAGAGTTTGAATTGAGCATATTGCTAAGCTCTAATAAGTATACAAACACAGTACAAACAATATTGGGTTAAATAATACAAATAATGCATGTTTTATGGGATTGCCTTCTCCATGAAAGACAAATGTAATGCTGCCTTAGATAAAGGTACCTTTTAGAACAGCATTCGTGCTGAGAAAGCCATGTTGCGTACATAGGTGGCTCAATAGATTCTGGAACACAGCTATAGACGTGAATGATTTTTACAAGCCCAATAAGTAGCTACTCAATCAGCAGATGGATGGAGTTATCTCAGTGTGATTGAGTGGAGCTTGTTTTTCATTTGTTTTCGGGAGACGTTTTTAATTTTGGGAGGTTGTGCAGGTCTAATAAGGGTTGATTAGAGAGGACAGGACGAATCAGTCAGACCCGAGACAATTTAATGAAAGTAAAGATCTACAGCACAAACCAATATCTACCGCTCACTGAGGAGGAGATCCAGGAAAAAAAACTGTTCCTGTCTTGAACAACTAGGGATGAAATACAAGTGACTAAATTGTTATCTGCCAGTATTAGAATTACTTAAATGATCAGCATTTGTGTGATTAGACCCATATTGCATTCAGATAATATCATAATAGCATTACAGCTTATTATGTGGCTAACTGGAATACATGCCATGATTGACCAATCAGAATCATTTTGGTGGTCAAATATACACTACTAAGTAAAAAAAAAGTTAATAAATAAATAAATAAATAAATAAATAAACGAAAGTAACTCAGTTTAAATGCACTAAACTGATCAATAGTGACAATCAGTGTCAGTGTATGTGTGTGTGTGTGTGTGTGTATCAGACTTATTTTTTTTTTACCCCCAATTCAAACAGTTTGCTCATTTTCTATGCCAAAGTAGTAAAAAATTTATATTAAAGGTCCTGTTCTTCGTGATCCCATTTTTCAAACTTTAGTTAGTGTGTAATGTTGCTGTTAGAGCATTTATAATACCTGTAAAATTATAAAGCTCAAAGTTCAATGCCAAGCGAGATATTTTATTTAACAGAAGTTCCCTTTCAAAGCCTACAGCGAACGGCTGGTTAGGACTACATCCTGGTATTTCCTGCACTGTAACCCTATACTGTAAATTTACAGGGAATTTCTCACAGTATTGTACTGTATTTCCATAAAGCAGTAATATACTGTATCTTTTACAGCACATCTGTGAATATACAGCACTTTTCTGTATTCAGCCCGCTAAATTCATAATACAGTATCACACTGTAAAGACATTGAATTGTGGGATTGATTTCTTTCGCGCTCATTTAAGATCAGATGCGAACAGAACAGACAGCAAACTCAACTTGTCAGCGGCACTCAACTGAACAGAATCATTAATCCTGTAATCATGTTTAAACCCGTGTATATCTCTGAATATGTGAGCAGTTTTTACGTTTTTTTGTGTGCTTTGGTTGAATCAGTTCGCGTTTCAAACCATTACGTTAGTTGCCTGTGACGCAGCAGAAAATGGAGGACGTTTAACATTACATGAAGACGGGAGGAAAAATGTGTCATCTGTAGAAGACGATGAGGAGTTTAGAGCTTAAGAAGATGGAAAATTGTTCGACTCAGCATTGATACGGTAAGCCAACTACGTTTTGCGTTCACATTTTGACATTGTTTACACGAATGGTTTGATTTTGAGAACGTGATTTGTTACCGCGCAAATAATCTGTTCTCACCTCTTTACCAAGATAAGTTAATGCAATATTTCACATAATTTTCACAACATTTGTGTGACCTGCTTTTGATCCCTATTTTCTTCCCTCCGTTTCAGGCTTGTATTATAAACCGAAGACGGTCCAGTGCATGTAAACAAGCAACGTAAGTGCTTAGTAAGCAAGTTCACATCAGTGCTAGTTATAGTTTGTAAACAAAAATGCTATGGTTTAAGTTCTGTGATCGTGCTTTTGAATCATTGTCAGCATTTTGCCAGCACATGAAAATCCATAGTCATGTTCCTAATACTTCTTTCAAATGTGATATTCCATAATTTAGTTTTTCGAAAGCAAACCAACCAACGATGACGTTCGGAGCATACTCTCCAGAGGAGAAGTCAGATGGTGTTATCCTTCAAGCAGATGTAAGTAAGGATTATTCAACAAATCTCATTCATCTGTAATGTTTTATGTTTACTCATATTTGTGCTGTCCTTTTTAAAAATTGTTTCAGGAATTTGCAAATCCATCTGATGTCCAACAAACTGTACATTTGCCAGAGAGTCCACGCCTTATATTTCTTGGTATGTAAAAATTAAAGTGGTAGTTTCACCCTAAATTGAAAAGCAAGTTATCATTTACTCACCCCACTGCAATTTATTTTTTTATTCATTAATATTTTTTTGTTGTTTCCAGTCCAGATGTCTATTAAATGCTTCTTCATGTAAGAATTTTTAGATAAGTTAAGTATTGTCTTGTTTTCTGAAAAAAAAAAAAAAAAAACATTAAGTGAGTTTATGCTTAAAAGCATCAGAGTTCTTTTAATAGTTATGCAGAACTGTGAATAGACAACTACATAGAACATTCTTTTAATTATTCATTTATTTTATTTTTCATTTACAGGTCAATCTCTGAGCAACCAGCGCTGGATGTCAAGTTGTGTGTGAAGGAGCACAGCCCAACTTCATCACTGGCCTGGCAGCGCTGTTTGTCTCCTTCTATAACATCAACTTGCAGTACAAGGAAGAGGCCAGCATGCACCCTTGAGTTTGTTCAGAGGTTTGTCATTAGCATATTTGCCATTAATATATTTTAGATTGAATTGTCACTAACCTCATCTTGACAGCATATGTTAAGGACTTCATTTTTTGTTCACAAACGTTTTGTACAGCTGACTACAGGGATGAACAACATGGCCCTGGTTTCACAGACAGGGCTTATTTTAAAGGGATTGTTCACCCAAAAATTTAAATCCACCCATGTTTTACTCACCCTTAAAGGGTCAGTTCACCCAAAAAAATGAAAATTCTGTCATCATTTACTTGCCCTCAAGTTGTTCCAAACCTGTATGAGTTTCTTTGTTCTTCTGAACACAAAAGAAGATATTTTGAAGAATGTTTAATCAAGCAGAGCAACCATTGACTTCCATTTTAGGGGAAAAAATACTATGGTTGTCAATGTTTGCTCTATCTGCTTGGTTACAAACATTCTTTAAAATATATTATTTTGTGTTCAGCAGAACAAAGAAACTCATACAGGTTTGGAACAACTTGAGGGCGAGTAAATAATGAAAGAGTTTTCATTTTTGGGTGAACTAACCCTTTAAAGAGCACCTATCATGGCATTTAAAATGTTCCAAATATTGTTTTAGAAGTCCCCAACAACAGTTTTGCATGCATGCAATGACAAAAAAGACTTTAGTTTTCTTATAATATGCATTTATTTTGACCTGTTTTGACAGCGATTCTCAAATGATTCCATTAGTGATTCACTTTTCAAAACCCCGCCTTTACGTGATGCTAATCTGCGGTGATTGGTCCGATGACCCAGTCAGTTGTGATTGGTATAGTCTGTGCAGATATTCTCGGAAACGGAACGCCCATCAAAGTCTTATAATGACAGTAATTTGTTAATGTGTCAGGAGTTATGAATATGAAAACCGCGTCTGTACCGTTTGATTGTAATATGAGCCTCAGCTGATCTCATTCATAAAAAAACTCCTCTATTCTCCTCACGAAGACTCGCGACAAATCAACATCCCTCAGGGCTTTTAGTTCAAAAGTGTGCAGATGAGGAGACATATTGATAGATTCTCATATGTCTGTGTCAAATTTCTAAACAGAGGAGTATTTTTTATTCAATACTTCCTCAAAATGGGCAGAAATAGCCTAATCATGAGCGATTGAGTCTCTTATGTGTTGTTTTCAATTCATACTGGCAGCCGGAGGGCGCTCTGTGCACATGTAATCCATGTATGGTACAGACAGACGAAGAAGAACCATGTGCCATAATAAAAGTCCATAATAAAAGCTTCCTGAGATCGCGAAACATACATTTGACGACTAATAATAAACACTCAATCGCGACGATTTATGGTTTGTCTTCAAGCCACTTAGTCTTCAAATGCTCATCCTTGAGCAGATGAAAAAAGTTTGCTTTTGAGTCGCACTTCAGAACACAGCGTCTCGTCGCCATGATGTTTTCTAGTTTTCACTGGCGTCTTGGAGCGCAATAAGTGGGCGTATCGTATTCAAATAACTTGACAAGTTGACGTCATCTAGTCAGAGAAAAAGCTTCGGTCTTCTAACGATTCTTAAAAATGACTCCGAGTCGACTCTTACTTTTGAAAGAAAATAACTATATATACGGTGCACTGTCATATTTCAAGCTATCACAGGATGTTTTTGTTCACTTAGATCTATGTTACACACTACATGAAAGGTAAATTTCAAAATTCCATGATAGGTGCTCTTTAAGTCATCCGGTGTGTAAATGACTTTCTACTTTCAGAGAAACACAATCGGAGTTAAATTAAATAATGTCCTGCAAATCCAAGCTTTATAATGGCAGTGAATGGCTGGTTCAGAGTTGAAGTCCCAAAACAGTGCATTAATTTATTATAAAAGTGCTCCGGGGGTTAATAAATCGACATGCCTTGTGGGTCAAAGTTCACTCTTTTGGCGCAAATCAATGTTTAGGGTAGTCTGCATGATGCAAGTTATTACAGTTAATAATGTTTTAAATATGTATATTTTTCTTACACAAATGCATCAATTCATTTAGAAACCCTTTATTAACCCCCGAAGCTGTCTGGATTACTTAAATATTGGATGGATGCACTGTTTTAGGTCATCAACTTTAAACCAGCCATTCACTGCCATTATAAAGCTGGTAAGAGCCAGAACATTATTTAATATAACTTCTATTGTACTCGTCTAAAAGAAAAAAGTCATATACACATAGGATGGCTTGAGGGTGAGTAAATCATGGGCTAATTTTCATTTTTGACTGACCTATCCTTTTATGCCAGGTGTAGACCTTAGTAAAAGTAGGGTATTTAAGCACCTTTTATAAAAATGTCATTTTTTTTTAATTACTGGTGTGCATCTTGAGACAAAACAATGGCACGGACATTTTAAGATATGTCAGTGCAAGTTGTGTTCAGTTAAGACCGCTCAAACACACATTTTAAATGATGTTTAACATTATCACGTAGTCTTGCAATTGAGTTAAGTTAAGTATTGAAGTCATAAGGGATTCTGGCAATGTGCTGCATTTATGGCTGCATTTCCAATGATACTTAGATGGGACCTGATTAACGACCTGATGAGGGGATGATATTGTTAAGCTGTGCAGTGTAACCAGTGAAGAATTTTTTTTTTAATTGATCACAACATTCAACATTGCATCTTTTCATGTTGTTTAATTTTATCCAAACAGACTAGTCGTTAAAACAGATAGCTGGTGACTTTCTGTCTGTCTTTCTGTCTGTAACATTTAATCTATACATTTAATAATTTTTTCTTCTTCTGTTTTTTTTAGACGTTTTCTTGACATCAATCCAGAACGTGGATCAAAAACAAAGAAAGGAAAAGTAACTTCAAAGAAAACTGGCCATGTTGTGCCAAAAAAGAACATTTCAGGCAATTTTATCTTAATCTTTTTTTTTTTAATAAATGTTTCAAACCCCAAAGAATGTTGTTTTCTATTTCCTATTGTGACTACTGTTATGAAACTCTAAAGTATAATATTTCTAATTATGTATTTATGTAGAGAACAGTTTAATACTGTAAAATTATGTGATATTACAGTAGGATACAGTATTTGATAATTACAGCACAGTACTGTAAATGCTGTTTACAGTAGCTGTCCTGTAAAAATACAGTAAGTGGCTGGCAACCCAGCTGCCAGTATTTTACTGTAAATTTACAGCATAAAATTTTACAGTACAGTACTGTAAATACTGTTTACAGAAGTTGTTCTGTAAAAATACAGTAAGTGGCTGGCAACCCAGCTGCCAGTATTTTACTGTAAATTTACAGCGAAAAGTTTTACAGTGTGCTTTAATTACGTCAGTAGAGCAGTATGTCGACTAACCTCCGCCCACAAGAACACGCGAAAAAGGGGGCGTGGTCTTGTTGCTCCCGCGTGGAGAATAGGAAGTGTTGCGTTCGGTTGCGTTCGTATAGTTTGTTTGTTGCCATGTCGTCGAGACGCTGTTATTTTCATCCCGGAGTCAAGTCACCTTTGTTTGGCTTTCCCAGGGACGCTGTACTTAGAGATCATTGAGCGCATGCATCCCCGTTATGGTGAGAGGCGTGACCTTTCCGGTAACGTGCGCTCTGCGTGCCCTAAGCTGCTGTCGAATCACAACACGGGAACCGCTGGCACAATCAGAACTCGTTACGTATTTCTGAAGGAGGGACTTCATAGAACAGGGAAATCTTTCAAGCCGTTTTGAGGACAGTGAAAACAGCAGTATACAGATAAGTAAATTGTGTGAAAAATACTGTGTTTTTTTACACGCGAAACATGAACACATGTTATATTGCACACTGTAAACACAATCAAAGCTTAAAAAAAACCACGAAAAACGGGACCTTTAAACGCTAGATTATATTAAACTCAATGTTTGGTTTTAGTCTAAAAATGGCATTACATTCTATATTGGAAACATTCTATATAAAAACAACAACAACAAACAAAACAGTTATTAATAGATTCATAATACCTGCATCGGCCAAATTTCTAATGATGTTCATACCTAACAGAAACTACAAAGTTGGATGCAAATGCAGTGCCACTTATATATTTGGATGTGTTTTGTTCAGAAGTGAGATCTGGTCTTCTTTTTAACATAAAGAGGAGATTCAAAAGTCCAAAACTCCGGAAATAAACTCTTTGAGAATAAAGAGGAACGGAAATAACAGCAGAGCAGGAGGAGAGAGGTGTTCTCCTGCCAGCAGAGAGATATCAATCAGGCCTTCATCCAGGACCTGGCAGGGGCCACTGAAGACACACACACACACACACACACACACACACACACACACACACACACACACACACACACACACACACACACACACACACACACACACACACACACACACACACACACACACACACACACACACACACTCTTGAATATGTTGTTTATGGGGACTCTCCATAGGCGTAATGTTTTTATACTGTACAAACTGTATATTCTATTCCCCTACACTAACCCTAACACTAAACCTCTACCCATCACAGAGAACTTTCTGCATTTGTTGAATTTCACAGTTAAGTATTTTTTTAAGCCATTTGATTTACGAGTTATTATACATGTGTCCTCATAAACCACATATACCTAACACACACACAAATACACATGAGTCCACTATGTGTCAGACTCCTATGCTGTTGACGTAGTAAAAACAGTGCAGCACTTCCGGGTTCTACGGCAGAATGGCGCCTCATTATTGACCAGCTCCTGCATCAGCATCACATGCTTACATCGTGGTGCTCATGTAAACAGCGCCAATGGTGAGATGGCGTTCTGACATAGAACCTGGAAGCGCTGCACTGTGTTAATGACGTCAACAGCATAGAAGTCTGACAGAAATGGTTGAATAAAGTCGTTATTTTTGTTTTGTTTTTGCGCACAAAAAGTATTCTCATCGCATCATCACATTAAGGTTGAACTACTGTAGTCACATGGACTGTTTTAACAATGTCTTTACTACCTTTCTGGGCCTTGAAAGTATCAATGACGTTGCTGCCTATGGATGGTTTAGAAACCTTTTGCATTTCATCAAAATTATTTTAATTCGTTTTCTGAAGATGAACAAAGGTCTTATGGGCTTGGAACGACATGAGGGTGAGTAATTAATGACAGAAGTTTCATTTTTGGGTGAACTAACCCTTTAAAAACACGAGATATATAATAGTTGCTATAGTATTGCAGTTACTATAGTAAGCAATAGTAACTGCAGAGCCGCATTGCTGATAAATTGAAAAGAAGGCAGGGTCTCATGAGATGCACAACAATGATGGGATGTTTGTCTATCAGATGTTTACATAGAAAAACAGTTCAAAGCAGCAGAACTGACAGAGCTTTATGACTGGCCCAAAGCAGACTTCTTACGTCAGTGTATTCATGCTCATACTGGAAATTGTCATTCTTTGTTCACACACAGCATCATACCAGTAAGTAATACCATCTCATACTGGTAAATTGCCAGAGCTAATGTATTTTTGAAAAGCATTTTTAATTACCGTTAATTTACCAGTAAAGACTGTATGTGTGAAGGGGGCTGCTGAAGACTGGAGCAATGGCTGCTGAAAATTCTGATTTGCCATCAAAGGAATGAATTACAATTTAAAATAAATTCAATAGAAAACAGTTATTTTAAAGGGGTCATGAACTGAGAAATCACATTTTCCTTGAGTTTTTGACATATAAGAGGTCATCATATAAGAATATCCTGTAAGTTTCAGAACTGAAAACTTCCTTGCTAGTCTTAAAAACTATGGTGAATGACTCGTTGTGGAATGTGCCTTTACGTGAAATCCCGCCTCTGCAGAAGAAAATCAATGCCTTCATCATTGCAACTTTGGCACCACCCTCTAGCATGTTAGTGAGATGACTAGGAGAGAATAGCGGTACAGGATGGACTACAAATATCATTACCTTCCAAAGGATCCTAATGCTAGGAAAGTGCTTATTTATTTTCAACAATGTGAATGTCTCAGTTGAGCATTATTTCTTTGTATGCAGTACATTTTACTGTGGATTCTTTGGTAAATCAGTCGCCATTTCCGCACAGGATTTGCAAACAGACTTTTACAATATGAACTGAACAGTAATACAACAACATGTAAGTAATGTTGATTCTAATGCATGATCTGTGACCAATGATTTTTGATATGTAATGATTCATGTACATTCAGATGTTCTTTGTCTATGTGTTAGGAAATCAAACCAGTGACTAAACGGTCAACTTCACACTATTTTTCTTAGTAGGTTGAAAATAAACTGTGATGAAATTATATATAGAAAGTGATCAAAGAACGCTCACTTTACAATCGCTGGAGCTGTCAATCAAACTTTCGTGAGAGTGCAGCATTCGTGCGAGTACAGAAATTGAGTTACAATGACGAGTTTACTGCATTCATGCGCTCAACATGTCTGTAATAAGCTACACTGCTCATTAATGCAACCTTTCAATGCATGATCTAAATATAATCCTATAGATATAAATATAATGCTATTATATAATCAACACGTTTCACAATTAGTTAACCTTTAGAGCTGTAATAGTTAAAATGTGCTAAAAGTTTTTGACAGAGTTCCACATGTAATACTTGTGAAATAATACTTATTTCATATGCACATATGTCAGCCAAACACAGCAGTGGGCGTTTACACTAAAGTCTCACAGCAAACACGCCCCTTAAAGGGTTAGTTCACCCAAAAATGAAAATTCTGTCATTAATTACTCACCCTCATGTCGTTGGACACCCGTAAGACCTCCGTTCATATTCGGAACAGAAATGAAGATATTTTAGTTGAAAGCTGATGGCTGAGAAAGGCTTCAGACAGGCCTCCATTGGCATTCAGTACATTGACACTTCCAAGATCCATGAAAGGCACTTAAAACGTCGTTACAAAGTCCATCTCACCACAGTGGCTCTACAATAATTTTACGATGCGACGACAATAGTTTTTGTGCGCAAAAAAAAATCAAAATAACAGCTTTAACCTACTTGTTCTCGACTTCCGTGTGTGCCTCCACGACGCATGCGCGAGAATATGATGTAGCGCCGGCGTTCGGGAATCCATGAAATACACACTTTAACCCCATTTTGAGAACTACGGCGAGACCTAAAGCACGATCAATGTAGAATCCAACAGCTTAGACACGCGCGTCTTCCTCTGCTCGTAAACAAATCGCTTCTGGGTCATCTGTCCGAGCGCCGGATCTGCGTCATATTCTCGCGCATGCGTCGTGGAGGCATACACGGTAGTCAAGAACAAGTTGGTTAAAGCCAATGTCAATGGAATGCCAATGGAGGCCTGTCTGAAGCCTTTCTCAGCCATCAGCTTTCAACAAAAATATCTTCATTTGTGTTCCAAATATGAACGGAGGTCTTACGGGTGTCCAACGACATGAAGGTGAGTAATTAATGACAGCATTTTCATTTTTAGGTGAACTAACCCTTTAAAACAGTGTTCAAATCAGAGGGCTAAAATCAGGTATAGAAAAAATGCCCTTTATTTCTTAATTATGACAATTTTGATGTAAAAATAATAAAAACATAAGTGCACCCCAGGAAACGTTATAAAACAATGTAGTTCATGACACCTTTAAATTGTGATATATTTCACTATATAACTGTTTTTACTGTATTTTTGATTAGCCTTGGTGAGCATAAGACACTTCTTTCAGAAACATAAAATAAAACTAGTAGTATATATATACTCCAGTATTTGGGCCTTGTGGGAAATTTGTTTTCAGTGAGGAGAAGAAGTCTCATGTGAAGTCGCCAGCTCAAACAGGGTTAGCAAGGCTGATGTTTCAATATTGCTCATTTAAACGCTAGTTGCTAGGCAACCATACATCCCTTCCATCCCAAAATTACACAAAATACAATTAGCCACACACTCTTCATGCATGCAAAGTTTGGTGAGTGTACATCATAGGGATCAAACGTTATAGCTGTTCAAAGTGAGGAAGAAATAACATTTTTTTATTATAAAGCAGGAGAGAAGCAAATTAATATAGAAGATGATGGATTCCAAATTGTTCAAATAAATACATTCTTTAAGAATCACAAAACATAAATTCTCCAACACCGTGTACACTCCAGTGTTGTTCATATGCATGGCATCAATGATGACATAAACACACAAATATGGACCAGAACTAAACACTGCTGATGCAATGCAAGTAAATAATGAGGATGAAAAATACTTATTATGATCTCACTCTATACAGACAGAAAGGGCTTATGTTGAGACAATTTTGCCATTCATTTGTTTATAAGCAACTGAAAAAAAGCACAAATGTCAGAGCATGTCAAAACCTCTAAAGGGCCCCAAAACAGCTCAGACTTCAGAGGGTTAAGAGACTAATGCAGAGGTCACACTGCACCATTTTAGCCCTGGTTTTCACAAAATCAACAGATTTTGCGAAATCACAGACAAATGCCTGAAATCGCCTGAAGCAAATCAGTGCTAGTTCACGAGTGACAATCACGCAGTGTGCATTATAAAACACACAATCTGAGAGAATCGCTGATGCGTCACCGACACCCATGGTATTTGCCATGATAAATATCTGGACCTGTCAGCGAACCTGTTGTTCAACTACAATTTGCGGACTTAAAGGTGTTTTAAGATTTAAGACATTGCTTTACCATCTCCATCAACTAATAATAGTTGTAATTGTAATTTCTAACAAAGAGATTTCCCTCTTTGCTTCTAGTCTGTGAGTAACAATACATACTGCAATACAGTTTGTACAGCAAGTGTGGGTTATTTACTGGAAAATAAATACTAAACATAAGTGTCTCCATGCAGGACTATGAGCCATCTTTCTGTCTTTATATCCCTACAAAGACCAACACTGTCGGCTGTATCCTCTATAATCTCAGGTATAAATTCTATACAATTGCTTTGATAGAGGGAAACAAGCTACATTTCTAGCTTGAACATTATTTATTCTTCAGACATTCTACTTTAAATGCAACAAGTATCGTCTGTATGCAAAGTGACTCAAATTTGGTTTTCAACTAGGGGTGTAACAATACCCTCATGTCACAATTCGATACATATCACTATACTGAATTCACGATACAATATTATTGCGATAATCCAAGACATGGTAAAAGGTTAACAAGAATGTTACTGTTGATTAAAATGCTAAATTTGGTATTACATTGGGGGTGGAAATAGGTTTGGACTGGTGCTGGTAACCCAATGCACAGGGCAGTGATGACACCAGAATGAAAGTATTCATGATTCTGAAGCTGAAAATACAGAATTAGTTTACACTAATATGCTTGCACTCTGTCACTGACTAGATATAATTTAAAATAATGTATGCCAATTTTTACTGGTAACATAAGACTTTTGGCATTGACCCATAGATATTCCCCCATTGCATTATTATACATTTTATCCAACAGCATATCTAGTAGTTTAATGTAGTACTGACACAAACTCTGTGAACTTGAATTTTTCTCACACAGTAATTTTAATTTTAGGGAAACAATTTGGGTACACAAGATTGTTATTGTTACACCACTATTTTCAACCATTGAAAAAGGGTAAAATTCAACAATTTGGACATAGAGTTCCATTAAGATCCCCATATCTATGGGATCGAACCATAAAGGGCCTTGAAAATGAAAATTTCAAAAGAAAAGTTTGTTAAGAACCAGAATCTAAAATCATACTGAGATAGCTTTAATACTATTTGAACTACTCCAACTACTTTGGAAAAACACTCAGACAGGTATGTTCTATGCAATTGTCTTGACAGAAAAAAAAATTAGATACATTTCTAGTTTCAACTAGAGGTCTACACGGGTCCAAAAATTCATGCCCGAACCCGAAGAGACCCGTAATGTGTTACACGGAACCAACCCGAACCCATCTATTATTTCAAAAGCTGGACCCAGACCCGTGCAAATCGGAGAAATCCCAAAAATGTAGTACTCAGAACTGACCAGGACCCGTATATTATTGATAGCTGGAACCGAACCTGGCGGGAAGACACAGACCCGACTGGACCCGATTGTCTCATATTCAACAATAAACTGCTATTAACAAGTCAATAAACAAGTTGCGAAAAAATATAACTTTTGGTCTCAGCCTACCTAAAGCCGTCGTCTCCCTTCCTTGTACCTGATTGTGATGCACAATCCTTGCCAAGAAAAAAGGTATGTTATTCCTCTCTTGTTATTCCAAACATGCTTAATTCACTCATCATTTCAGCTGTAAAAGTCCACTTTATGTTACGGTGACGGATGACAAATGCGACTTTTCGACTCGAGTTAACTTGCATAATAACTTTGACTGTTTGCCCTATTTAACTAATAACGATTGCTTGTTCGGTGCCATGGCCACGTACGTTAGCATTATTTATTTGCTATAATCTCTGTGAGTTGAGTCTAAACTTTAAGATTAAACAAGATGGTTCATTCATATTATTATTAAAGTCATTACAGTCACTGCGGAAGCTCGGGTTTCCATAGAAACATGATTCGCGCTTGAGAGCGCACTTGCGTGTTAGTTGGAGCAACCTGTAAAATGAGCTTCTTTATGCAATTTGAGCGTCATAGAAAACGTCTCGGGTTATGACTATAACCCTTGTTCCCCGAGAAGGGGAACGAGACACTGCGTCATCGTGACGACACTTTGGGGAACGCCCCTCGCGTAAAGCGTCTGAAGAAACTGTAAAATCAGCCCAATCCGATTGGTGTTGCGTGATGACGTCGTATGTGACGGCATACCCGGAAGATACAAAGAGACGTCTGAACGAAACAGAGATAGCGTTCTTTGCGATGAAGCGAGCGCTCTGATGATTGGGTGGACACGAGACGCAGTGTCTCGTTCCCCTTCTCGGGGAACAAGGGTTATAGTCATAACCCGAGACGTTCCCCTTCGAGGGAACTCGAACTGCGTCATCGTGACGACACTTTGGGGAACGAGTACCAACTATCCCGCACCAATCATACCCACCCCAGTGTGAAGCTGGAACCAGGCACAACTAGGGGGCGAGCACTCTCGCGCCAGGCGTCTCAGGGAGATGCAGACTATAAAAACGAATGAAGGTGTGAGGAGTGGCCCACCCAGCTGCCTCGCAGATGTCTAGCATAGAGGCCCCAGAAAGGAGGGCTACCGAGGAGGCCATGCTCCTGGTAGAATGGGTCCTCACGGCTAAGGGTGAAGGCAGGTTGCGCACCCGATAAGCCATGGCTATAGCCTGGACAATCCAGTTACTAATCGTCTGCTTTGACGCAGGCAGCCCTTTCTTGGGTGAACCAAAACACACCAACAGCTGGTCTGACTTTCTCCACTGAGCAGACTTCTCCAGATAAATCCTCAATGCCCGCACGGGGCAGAGGAGGTGAAGTCTGCTCTCTTCCGCCGTCACGTGAGGTGGAGGATGGAATGCCTGGAGAACCACTGACCTTGCCCTGTTAGATGGCACCTTGGGCACGTAGCCCTGGCTGGGATGCAAGATGGCTTTAACCATGCCAGGGGCAAACTCCAGGCAAGTCGGCGTGATAGCCAAGGCCTGGAGGTCCCCCACTCTCCTCAGAGAAGTGATAGCAAGGAAAAAAGCCACCTTGAAGGTCAGTATTCTTGCCTCAGCCGACTCCGGCGGCTCAAAGGGGGCCTCAGCCAAACCCTCGAGCACCACCGCCAGGTCCCAGGTTGGGACCCTGGAATGAGCCGCAGGCCTCATCCTCCGAGCCCCACGGAGGAATCGTACAACCAGATAGTGCCTTCCCAACGGCCCATCACTTAGAGGTGCGTGGAAAGCCCAAATGGCAGCCACATACGCCTTAAGTGTGGACGGGGAAAGACCGGCGGAGAAGCGGTCTTGACGGAACTCCAGCACTGAAGCCACCGGGCAGATAACTGGGTTCACCTCCCGCTCTCTACGCCAAGTGGAAAACCTTCCACTTCAGGCTGTACAACCTCCTGCTGGAAGGAGCTCTGGAGCTGAGTAGGGTCTCTACGACATCCGCAGACAGGCCCTCTACTAGGTACTGGGCCCCCTCAAGGGCCAGACCCAGTGACCCCACACCTCTGGCCGGGGGTAGGCTTAAATCGTGCCCTCGGCCTGAGATAGCAGGTCCCTCCTCAGAGAGACCTGCCATGGGGGACCGTCGCGCAGGTAGATGATGTCGGAGAACCATACTAAAGTGGGCCACCGGGGTGCTACTAAGAGAAGGCTGATGCCCTCCCGGCGGACACGCTCCAGTACTCCCGGGAGCAGAGTGATTCGGGGAAAAGCGTACAGACGTAGCCTCGGCCACATCTGTGCCATGGCATCCAGCCCCAGCAGGGCCGGATGAGTGAGGGAGAACCACAGCGGGCAGTGGGACGTCTCTTGAGACGCGAATAGATCCACTTCCACCGGGCCCAACCGCTCGCACATAGCCTCCACCACCTCGGGGTGGAGTCGCCATTCCCCGGGCCTCAGCCCCTGCCTCGACAGGATGTCTGCTCTCTAGTTTTGGTCCCCGGGGATGTACATCGCCCTGAGGGATGACAACCTCCCCTGGGACCACAGGAGAACCTGATGCGCCAGTCTGCAAAGAGGGCGCGACCTCAGGCCCCCCTGGTGGTTTAGATACGATACTGCCGACATTGTCGGATCGTATCAGGACATGGTGGCCGCGGAGGTCCGGGAGAAAGCTACTCAGAGCTTTGTAGACCACCAGCATTTCCAGGCAGTTGATGTGCCAGGAAAAATGCCGGGTCTCCCACAGAACTCTGAAAAAGCGGCCTTCCATGACCGTGTCCCAACCAGTGAGGGATGTGTCTGTTGAAACGGTTTCCCGACAACATGATGCTCCCAGCACTGGCCCCGGGGACAGGAACCAAGGTCTCTTCCATATGACAAGGGAACGAAGGCATCTGCGCGTTACCCTGATCATACAGAATGAATTTCCCCTCAAGGAAAGCCCCCTGGTTCACTTACGCATCAGGACATGGTGGCCGCGGAGGTCCGGGAGGAAGCTCCTCAGAGCTTCGTAGACCGCCAGCATTTCCAGGCTGTAGATGTGCCAGGAAGAATGCCGGGTCTCCCACAGACCTCTGAAAAAGTGGCCTTCCATGACCGTGTCCCAACCAGTGAGGGATGCGTCTGTTGAAACGGTTTCCCGGCAACATGAAGCTCCCAGCACTGGCCCCCGGGACAGGAACCAAGGTCTCTTCCATATGACGAGAGAACGAAGGCATCTGGTTCCCAGCCACCACTGTAGGGGTCTCGTGCAGCAGGCCAAGATAAATTCTGTTGGACGCAGCTGCCGCAAGTCCCAGCAGTCCTAAACTGCTGTACAGTGATGCCCGAATGGAGGAACCTGATAATGATACGCTTCGCCCCCGAAAGCGAACCTCAGGAATCCCCCGTGACACAGAAGGATGGAACATGGAAGTATGTGTCCTCTTTAGATCCAACGTGACAGACCAGTCCTCAGACTGGATCTGAACCACGACACTCAAGCATCTTGAATCTGAATCTCCTCGGAGAACGATACAAGTACCTCCGATCTAAAGTTGGACGCAACTGGCCATCCTTCTTAGGAACTATGAAGTACCGGGTGTAGGACCCGGACTCCCTGACTGGCGGAGGAATACGTTCAAAGCCTCCTTAACCGACAGGGAGTGTACTTCCTGTTCCATTACCCGCACCTGCTCTGGGCCGACCACAATCCAGACCACCCCGTTAGACTTTGGGGGAGGGAACTGAACTGCGGCCTGTAACCCCGTTCTACAGTACGCAGGGCCCATGCAGATATATTCGGAGGCATGCGCCGAGATAATCTGCTAAGGGAACCAGCCTCTCGAGGCCGGCCTCGGGTGTCAAACGAGCCTCCTCCCCGACCCCCTGAAGCGGCTAACCGGCAGGGCGAAATCGAGGAAGATTTTCGGTGTGCGTACGCGTTTGCTGGACCGCCGCAGGTCTTTGCTAGAGGCGGCTGGTGCAGCGCGCGTGCGCTGAGAAACGATGTGGCCCGAAACGTACTAGACGGCGGGAGCACAACATCGATTCCCAAAAGCTCCACAGGGGAGGCGACCTCGATTGCTCCTACCCGGGAGAGGGGGCCAGCCAGCAGGGGCCTCATCTAAGGGAGCAGCTCGACAGGGCCGCAACCTCCAATCTTAGATGGATATCCAGACAAGTCAAACACGCTTGGGCGACAGACTGATTAAGTATCTAACTTAACAAAGTCAGATAACATGACATCAAATGTCATCATAATCACCCAAACCGTGCAACCTGGTCTGAATGATAGGCTGAGTAAAAAATACATCTAACTCCTCATAGTCAGATAATATTTTAATTTAATTCCTCGGAATTAAATGCAGCCATAGTAAGGTGAAAGCGAATACTGTTCGATTATATTATATACGGCTCGAAAATCACACGTTGCCTCAGCAACGCGGCTCAAGCAGTTATAATACAATTGGCCTTCCTCCCTCGAGAAGAAAGCCAAACAGTATCACATTTCACAAATACGGTGAACATGGTCTGAATAATAGGCTGAATATCTAACTCCTCAAAGTCAGATCATATTTCATTTAATTCCTCAGAATAAAACGCAGCCACAATTATCAGACAATACTGCTTAATTGTATTATATACGGCTCGTAAACCACACGTTGCCTCAGCAACGCGGTTCAAGCCGCTATAATACAACTGGCTTTCATCCCTCGAGAAAAAAGCCAAAGGGCGCGAGGCTGAAACACCCGAAGGCGCACGGCAGTCCGCGTCGAGATATTTCTGAATGAAAACAGCCCGCCCCTTCAGGATCTGACTGCATGCCTCGCACCCACAGTATCCCTTCTCACCGTGTCACGTTGTATCACTCTAATAACAGACCCAAACCTGCGCGCTGCCTCGGCAACTCGAGGTTGAATCTGCATTAGGAAAGGCGAGCCTCGATACGGAGCCCATCTAATTCCTCAGAATCAGACAGCTCACGCATCGGGTCCTCCACCCCGGGGGAAGAAGCCGCAGCGCGGGCTTCCACGCGGGGAAGGAGAACAATGGAGCTGTCACCGGGAAGGAGAAGATGCATAAGCACTCTCAAGTTCCCCTGACAGACCCATCTGCGAGTCCATGATAGATCAACCGTGCTGCCTCAACAGCACGGGACCGGGCATGGAATTCGCGAGCCCTGTATGCTTGTGAAAACAACGTTGGTAGATAACAACACCAAATACTCTCAGACTGGTAACAGAGAGCGCTAACGCTGAAGAGCAAAAAAGCTATCTCTGTTTCGTTCAGACGTCTCTTTGTATCTTCCGGGTATGCCGTCACATACGACGTCATCACGCAACACCAATCGGATTGGGCTGATTTTACAGTTTCTTCAGACGCTTTACGCGAGGGGCGTTCCCCAAAGTGTCGTCACGATGACGCAGTTCGAGTTCCCTCGAAGGGGAACATTTATGTAACAGTTCACCTGATATTGTGTTGCTGATTTGAAATATATTATTTAAATATGAGTACATTATTACTGTGCACTTGTATTAAATCTACTCGCTTTGCTTCTAACGGCTGAGAGAGAGAGAGAGAGAGAGAGAGAGAGAGAGAGAGAGAGAGAGAGAGAGAGAGAGAGAGAGAGAGAGAGATCACCCGTGTTTTTTATTTTATTTTTCTTAAACCTTATTTCCCAGCTCACACTTTTCTTATCCTAATTTTACAATTTGCAAGTTACACAAAACACACAAGCAGTGCTGACTGACTCTGATCACAGCCAGGTGATCGACTCCAGTAGTATTACACACAATGTTAAACACCCGAAGCAATAGATTGGGACCCGACCCGGACCAGGCTGACCATTTAAAATATAGACCCGATCCCGTATGGGTCCCGGGTCGGGTCCACGGGTCTCGGGTGCTCCGTGTAGACCTCTAGTTTCAACATTGGATCGAACAACTAAGCCCCCCTGGATCGAGCAACTAAGCGATAAACGTGCCTTTGAAAAGTTCAAAATGTTGTGCAGTGCCAGGTTATGGAAAAACACAGTCGCTGTATATTCACAGAGAGACTGAAGTTAAAAAAACTATGCTGGGCCTTCCATATTGGAATCCGATAGGAACTGAGCAACACACTTAAGTGAGTAAAAAAGCTTTTACTATGTCACTATTGCTTTGTTACAGATCGTTTGATATATACTGATTATGTGTGCGCGTCTAACCAAAATCAACTGGGGAACTTTCTGAAATTCCCTTGACACTGAATGACCCTATTTTATCTAATATATTGAGATCAGTATGACATGCAAATTAAAATGTACTGTATAGAATGACCTTTGAATGGTTTTTGTGTTGCCACAAGGCATGTCTATTGCGGTCTCAAAATTCTGGTCAGTTGATAATACCTAGAATATATATAGCCCTGTTTCCAGCTAAATTACCCAGAACAATATGTACCAGGAACTTTTTTTACAGGAACTTTTTTTCCCCAGACCTGCTACTGTCTGTGTTGCCACTGCGGTCTAAAGTACCGTGAAGATTTGGCAAATTAGTCCAGAAACGTGGGACTGCGCATGGCTGCTCCTCCCAGTCAGCGACGGACAGGAATCATTTTTGTGCGATACTGTCTGCAACAATAACAAGTATGGAGGAGATGCAAGCAGTGCTGCTTTTGCTAGTTATGTGGTTTACTAAAGAGGTAATTAACAAAACGGGCGGAAAAGAGATGAGCACTGATACTAAAGCGTATTCTGAAAGCTTGTAAAGCTAGATTTAAATTAAGACAACGTATGTTATGATCAGCCATTACGGACATTGACCATGCGATTGCTGAGACAACGCGCGCCATCGGACAGAAAGAGCAAGACTGATATTTACTGAACGCAGAACGAACCTCGCAAAAGACTTTTAAACATGCCCGTTGAAATAAAATGCTGCGTGGAGTCAACCGATCAGCATGTTCAGTGGCCAAGTCCCGCCCCCCTGAAGTTCTGGAACTTTGAAAAAGTACTACCTCGCAAACAGGGTAGTTTGGAGGGGGAAATATTTACCCGGAACTTCATTTAGACCCTGGTTCCTGCGGTCGAAACACACAGTACCACCCCAAAGTTCCTAGTTCCTGGGGAAAGTTCCTGCGGTGGAAACGCGGCTAAAATCAATTGCAGGTGGTCGATCCTTTTCCTATTTAGCAACTAAACTTTGAAACAGTCTTCCTAGCATTGTTTGGGAAGCAGACACACTCTGTCAGTTTAAATCTAGACTAAAACACATCTCTATACTATGACATACACATAGAACATTATCAATTTATATTATTTAAATATGTTAAATGATTGTTAGGCTGCATTAACTAGGTCTACCGGAACCAGGAACACTTCCCATTACACCTGATGTACTCATTACATCATATAAAAGAATGGCATCTACGCTATTGTTAGTCTCTCTGTTTATCCCGAGGTTTACTGTAGTCAGCCGGATCCAGATCACATGGTGGACCTGCTCCTAAACACAACCACAACGCAGCCCTGAAGTGTCAGCAGAGACCGTGTCAACTAGACTCGCCCTGTGAAGGCCTCCTTCCCTTCCTTTCTCCTTTGTACAGATAAAAACACACACGCACACATACGTGGTCAAACGCGCTTGCCTATAGGCTGAACACATAATGTTTGCGTACATAGCGTTGCCGTTTTCACGGACTCGCCTTTTTAGGGGTTTGGGCGGGGATGGTTGTGGTATAGTTTCAAAACCATTTCAAACCTATTTCCTGGTTTCGTTCTTCGGCCACCAGGTGCTGTTGCCGTGTTGATGGGGTCCGGAACGCATTGGGGGTTTTCTGTTTTAGTTGAGGATGGTGTTGTTTACATGGCGCCAAATTAAATAACTAATCAGTTTTTACAATCAAAACAATCGATCAAAAACTTACTTTAGCTTTTCATCTAAAACAAAATTAATTTCCTATTATCACTGTAAAGCTGCTTTGAAGCAATCTGTGTTGTGAAAAGCGCTATATAAATCAAGTGTGTATAGTTATGTATATACTGTAGTTTACATGAATGTTTTATTTTGTCCCAAGTGTTTCCTCAGCAGAAAAGAAATTATCTGTCTGCTTTTGCATGGATAATAGTCAAACACTGATCTAAACTTAAATTGACCAGTAAAGACTCTGATATTTTTCAAAGAGCTGAGCCTGCCCTGAACTGAAATCCTTGCCACACAGAACCCTAAAGGACCCTGGGGTCAGATGGACTCTAATATTTCAGATGCCTTGAGATATATTTAAAATAGGTCACTTTTGATGACCAGATATAACGTCTATGATGCAGGGATCAAAGTAGAGCCAGAAGCTCAGGCCAAATGTATTACCACAGCAACGGTGCTCTGATTTCAGTCCAAACATACAGAGGCCTTTAATGAAGAGGATCGTCTCTGATATGGGATCTATTTAAGTATCTCATATACAGCAGAACATAGACTGCCGAGATCTCGGTGCATTTGAATTGATCCAAAATGTCAAGTGTTTATATAATCTCATACTGACTCTTTTCCTTTTCCTCCCACAAGCAATTTCTCTCTGTCTCCCTCACCCATCTAGTGAGTACTTTGCTAGCAGCTCCATGTTACTTCCGAAATGAAGCCACAGCGACCAAAACAAGAAAATAAAAAAAACACCACTGCAGTATGTTTCTCTAACATTAAGCTTACACAACATTGCCCATAGTTTTGTCATCTGAGACATTTTTCAAGGAATCACAAAATTGGCAGTTTGTGTACCCCCAACAGACTTTTTCACAATTCACTATACCTCAAACAGGAAAAGTTCAATTCAAATGCAGTAGGCCTTTTTACTGCTGGGTTTATGTGCCTGCTCTAAATGCAAAATTCCATTTAAGTTTACTTGGCCTAACATCATACACATGCCTGAAAGTGTTTCTGACATCAATAAAATGCACAACCCATGTTGTGTTAAGCCATAAGCATGAACTCTGTAGCTTCTTCTGTTCCACCACACATTATCAAATCTTTATACATTTGCAGATTAAACTGAGCATATATCAAAACAAGAACTTTATAAAACCTTTGTGTCATGTACAATGTAATTTCAGTTAGATTGAAAAATACATCCACTGGACTCAACAATAAGGATTAAACTATTGGTTTTCTTTTACATTTATAGGGCTGAGTGGTATATCAAGTTTGTCAGCGGGGGAACTAGAGATTTCATGCTGGGCGGGACCAGCGGGGATGGGAGAAATAGGGAAATTTATTTGGACTAGATGCTCCAGCACAGAGGACTTTCCTTTACAGCCCGTGACCCAAAGAACAGCCAGCCACCATCCCACTTCAGGCACACAACGGCAGAGCCCACCGCAGATGGAGGAATTAAGCCTGCCGCGATTAATGAGCCAGAGCTGACAAGGTGAATGTTCGTCGAGTACGAGGGAATGGAGGAAAACCCCGCCCACACTCCCACCACCGAGGGTTAGCTGATATAAAATTTGGCTGGATGTTTTGAGAATTTGCTTGAGAAAGATGCAGGATATTCAGAGGAATAAAAAGTCTTTAATGATACATCCAAAACTAACATTGACGATACAGGACCAAGAACTAGAGAGAATTCAGGTCTTATGTAGACAGGTGATGATTAAAGTAACTTAGGGACATGCAAACTCAATTAATTACTAGCAAAAGGAACATAGGTAAAAGAGGAACAGGACACAAAGAAAATGAAACCAAAACAGAAGTACATGTGACAACAGTAAAATCTGCAATATTGTAAAATATTATTAAAATATGAGGGGCCGTCCAAGCCATAATTCATTCTGGTACTCTCACACACATACATTCTCCTTTCACATACATATATTGTCTGCTCTCACACACTTGCATTCTCCTTTCACATACATACATATTCTACTCTCACACACATATATTCTCCTTTCACATACATATATTGTCTGCTCTCACACACTTGCATTCTCCTTTCACATACATACATATTCTACTCTCACACACATACATTCTCCTAGAAAATATATGTATGTGAAAGGAGAATGTATGTGTGTGAGGGTACCAGAATGAATTATGGCTTGTACGGACCCTCACATAAATACATACATACATATATTAAAATATAATTTCATTCATCTCATACTAATTTGGTGCTTAAAGTGGTGATGAATTGAGAAATCAACTTTCCCTTGAGCTTTTGATATATAAAAGGTCATGGTAATATAAAAATGTCCTGTAAGTTTCAGAGCTGAAAACTTCCTTGTTAGTCAAAGAAAAGCTTTTATTGACACCAGGCCCAGCAAACAATCGATTTCAGAATGTGCCCGGCTATGACGTGATTGTGTAGTGAAGCACCGCCTCAACCGAAGAAGAACAACGCCTGATTCTGTAGCCCCGCCCACCGACTCATGCCACAAACATGACAGCTAAGAGCAGCATAGAGCTAAACAGCATCGAATTTCTAAGCAGTAAACATACCACATAAGCTTTTCGGATTCTGATTTTTAAGCATTCGGATTCCAATATTATGAATGCATGGATGAACTTTATTGTTAATTAATATCAAGCTCATGTGGGGAAGACATTGCACAAATGTTTATTTAACCACAGAGTCGTTTGTAAACAAGAGACTGGATTTGCAGACAGGATGAGATTACATGAACGAATGAAGCAACACACTAATGTAAGTCAAAAATGTTTTTTTTTATATGTGATAGTATTGCATTGTTACAGATCGTTTGATATCTATGGATTATGTGTACGAGTCTAACAGGACAACTTAGCACACTGTCACAGGCTGGAGAATACTTTATTTGTGGTGTTCTTGGTTCATTACTGTCTTGATGTGCGTTGTTCACTCTGTGTGTGTGTGTGTGTGTGTGTGTGTGTGTGTGTGTGTGTGTGTGTGTGTGTGTGTGTGTGTGTGTGTGTGTGTGTGTGTGAGTGTGTGTGTGTGTGTGTGTTTGTACGGTTCGCGGTTATATTCATCAATCGGGTGGGCCAAGTAACGTTAATAAAAAATATCATTCAAATCAATTGCGGGTGGATGAGAGATGAATCATTGTGTTTGTTTGATAAAGACATTTTGCGAGCCCTGGCTGTGGGCTGGGCGATTCATTCCGGTTGCCGTTTGCCACACGCTGTCACTGAAAGGGATAAATATGCAAATATGCAAATCTTATCCAATCCTAGCCGTGGGCGTTTACTTCCAAGTCTTCAGTGCGGCACGCCCATCTAAACGGAGTGTCTTGAGAGAGCCTCAAAACCAGGTCAGAAAATAGCCTATTACTTATTCATTATGTTGTTTTTGAATGTAAAAACCACGCAAACGTCATAAGTTGACCTCAGACAACAGTATAAAAAAATTTAAAAAGCCAGTTCTTGACCCCTTTAAGAAACCCAGATGAAGACAGAGGGAAGGCGGAGCCTGTTGGAGCAGAAAGGGTGGCCCTTTGGAGCCGCAGGGCTGAACTACTGCACATTTTTAAACATGCAGCAGTCCACTGTAAAAAAAAAAAATCAGGTCTCCAATTGAAAATTTTATAGTGACTGATCACATCTAAATTTTTTAGCGGGCCAAATTGAATTTCTGTGAATTAAATTGCATCAATTCACAGAAATTCAATTTGGCCAACTGAAAAATTTAGATAGAAAATTTTCAATTGGAGACCTGATTTTTTTGTACAGTGTATTTCAGCTTAATTTTTTTGTGGAAACATGATAAAACAAATAAAAAAATCTGGATTCTTGGATGAATAGACAGTTTAAACAGCATTTATGTATTTTTGTAACAATGTTACTAACAAAAAAGTTACTTCCCCAAACCTTTGAATGGTATTGTACATGTGGAACTATATGTTGGAACCATTGGAAAAAATGTAACCAATTTTTTTAGCCTTGATGCTCAAACCTTTTTTTTTTCCTTTTTTTTTGGAAGAGTCATGCAATAAAATATTCACAGAAATAGAACTAATATCACCTGGATAAGATGCAGTTAATTTGTCTGTCTCTTTTGCTTTTCTATCACTGCCTCAACAGATACACTTGTTCCTGTTTTGCTTAAGTGGCCCAGAGGGTCCCTTTGGCTGTTTTGCCTCATCACAGTCCGCTAGAGCGAAAAACAAAAAACAAACTAATTATTTAAACACATAAGCAGACGGAGTAAAATATCCATTTAACTGCTCCCCATTACTGCAACTACATTTCCCAGCAGGCCTCTGCCTCGATGCACTTTCCTGAGCCAACACACAGATGCTGAACAAACTCTTTGACCCACAGAATAGGTAGAGGAGAGGGAGGGGAAGAGAAGGGGAATGAAAAGAATAAAGAATGGAAGGAGTAAACAGACAGTAAATTCGCATATAGTAGCCAACACCTGTCACATCAACAAACAGACAGTGTTGTCAAACGCTCTGTTGAGTGCCTACAGCGGCAAGTAGCTCCTTTATAAATGCATGATGTGGTGTAGCATCACCTGCACGCAGATACAGTATGTGATAAACGGCCCCAGCGTGCCTCCAACACAAAAACACCATCTGTGGCTCCAGCGAGAGCACACCAACACACGCGTGATTCCAACCTGGAACAACAGGTAACTGCCCATTCAGCTTCAGACAACAGCATGTCTGGGAAGTTTGAGACTGAACTGAGCATAGCAAAATTCACCTTTAAGTCATGCTTAAAAGTGAAATTATAAAGTCATGCTTTATAAAGCATTATAGCAGAAGTTATCAACATTTTTATCAATTTGGCAGGTTAACACAGGCAGCCCCTGCACTTTTCTGGGGCAAAAAGCATCTTTCTTTATTGAGGGCCATTCAAAAGCTGTGTATTCTGACAAAAAAAAAAAAAAAAACATTTTTTGCAAGCAACAAATAATTGACTATAACACACTTATTTTTTTTTTAGAAAGCTCTTAAAAGCGTGAAATGGACTTCTAACGTTACCTGTCTGCTGCATTTGACATCACAGCTCAGGATAATAACTAGTGAAGTGTTTGGGGCTGTGGACGTTATTTATTTTTTCTCTTCTGGTTTATCATTTGTCAGATGAAAATCCATTTGAAAAGTAACAGCTCATCTCTCCCCAATATACCACAGAATTTGATGTATTATTCATGTATTTTTCTAAGTAAGATCGAAGTAATTTTATATATTAAAGTCTATATAAACTACCAAAATAACATATTTAAAATAAATAATAATTTTATTCAGCAAGGATGCATTAATTAATCAAAAGTGACAGTAAAGACAATAACTTTATATTTCACATAAATGCTGTTCTTTTCTTTTCATCAAAAAAATACTAGTCAAATGTATCATGGTTTGCACAAAAAATATTAAGCAGCACAACTTTTAACAGTGATAACAATGTTTATTGAGCATCAAATCAGCATTATAATGATTTCTGAAGGATCATGTGACACTGAAGACTGGAGTAATGATGCTGAAAATTCAGCTTTGCCATCACAGTAATAAATTACATTTTAAAATATATTCAAATAGAAAACAGTCCATTTAAATTGTAACAATATATCACAATATTGCAGTTTTTACTGTATTTTTGGTCAAATAAATGCAGCCTTGGTGAGCAGAAGAGACTTTCAAAAACTATAAAAAATAGGCAGCGTGTATTTGCAGTGAAAAGTGTAAATAGCTTTTAGATGCTATTTATACTTAGTGCAGTATTTTCACCTCAGTGTATTGCAATACAAAAAACAGTATGCAAGTAAGGAATAATTGACTTATGCAAGTAAGGAATAATTGATGACAGACCGTTTAATTATTCGAAAAATAAAGCACACCCGAGGTGGTAATGTGGCCATGACGCAAACTATTCCGCTTATACTACAGTTACCACACCTCAAAACATTCTTCAGATGATGCATTTCAAGACATTTTTTTGGTTTTTGTCCTTAAAACGATCTCGAGTGCAGGACTAATTTCTTAGGCATCTAAACCCAAGCCCTGTTGCTAATTCCAAAACGTTGTTTTAGAGCTAGTAATGGAGGATTCAGCCACTGATAGCAGACTAATGCAGTTATTAATTTAGAGAGAGAGAGAGAGAGAGAGATTAAGCACGTGTAAATTACCTGGTTCTGTGCGTCTCTCAACAGTGTCGGCAGCAGTGTCTGTACTAATAGCAAAACTGTAAGTTTATCTGCTTTAAGAAAAGCGTGTTATCTCGTCTAGTGAGACATGTCATGTAGCTTTTAAGCTGCTGAACCGCGCTGACAACACGTATCTGTGCGAGTATGTGTCTGCATGTGTTTGAGTTGAAGACAGAACGGGAGAAAGAGATTATGTGCTTTTCCATAATATATAATAAATGCATTATAAAACGTAATTTTGTGGCAAAAAACATGAATAATTTGTTGTTTTTATCCTATTGTTTACTATATTTATTTGCTTGAAGTTATATGGAACTATAATGCGGTCAAGACCTGGAACTAGGCGTGCATTTGCCTGAAAATTATTGCACACCTTAGAACATTCGTCAACAAATCAGATTCAAGCATTCAACTGCCCTGTAGTATAACAACATATCCGGTGTATATGATTTTATTTATTAAAATCATAAGTGGATGCTGCCTTTTGGGACATTACTTGTCCCCATCCCTAAAGGCCCTAAACGTTAAACACTTTATTCCCACTAATAAATACCTGTTAGGCACTTTATTTCCACATTTCAAATATTTCCTTATTTTTTTTATGTATCTCCAAATTGATATGCAATGGGAAAGGGGAGACAAATGAGTTCGGAAAAAAGGCGGATCCGAACTGGTGAAAAGGTAACGCCACCCACTTTTCTCTCCATACTACTGATATCAATAGGATTTATTTTGTAATTTTGTCTGGCACAATCAGACAATTGTCCTATTGGTAAGCCCCTCCCATCGAACGCAGATGAGCCAATGGCAGTTGAGTATCAGTTGCGCTGGGACCGGAACTCGGACATCTTTAGGTTTCAGCGCCATAGAGAAACATTGGAAAATCCGAAGCTGTCATCGGTTTTATGGTGTTTATGCTACAAAAATGGTGAACGTCGTGCCTGAGGTACTGCAACACAGGGATCGTGAGAGGATTTTCTGGTTGCCATACTCTAATTAAGTTACTATTAAAGCTAGTAATTCCCTGCTAACGTACAAACCGACTAACTATAACTAACTGTTCTCATGCATGTAGGTCAGAAACACGAAGGTCTACATTTCAGTGCATCTCTCCATATTATTAAACTGATTAAATGTGAATTTATGTAATCTTACCCTGCGGTACATGAACAGTGTTGATCCTGGATGTTATCATCTGCGATTGTAACAATAGGCTTCTCCCGTTTGCATTGAGATCTGTAAACCATCGCTTCCAAATTAATCTCACCATATTTATTTTATTCCCATTTTATTTCTGTGAGTTTAGATATGTTTAAAGGTCTGCATTACCTGTCTTATAAGGAGGACTCCTATTTTGACGTGTGTTATAGTTAACGGGTAGTAAAGGGAGAGCTCGCACGCAGTTTATTGGAGTTGTTTTGCAGATACAAAGTTCACCAGTTATTAACTGCACCCCCGAAAAGACAAAAGGTCTATATGTTTGTTTACTGTGAGTGTTTTTGTGTAATTTGCTGTGTATGTTCATGGTAATGCCACGGAGAGAGGGCTAGAGAGAGAGAGAGTTTGTGAATGAGACGTTAAAAAGGCGCACATTTGCTTTGTTTGTTCAGCTCTTATGATGATTTTTTGAGTGAAAAACGATGTAATAAACTTCATAAAACATCAGTAAAGTTTGGCCATCATTCGGACGGGGTATACGCTACATTCTGTGTTCAAAAACTTGGGATAAGGTTTTCACACTGACAGCTGTACATTGTAAGATATAGCAACTCCGTTTGTTTGTCCGAGTTAGCAACAGTAACTAAGGGGGGCGGGGCTTACCGATAGGTCAATTGGTGAGCGGAGTTAATGTAAATAGCCTCTGCCAACAAGGGGGTCTTTTTGCATTTGGTGTGAATATACACTCCGTAAACTCCGTTTTCATCTGACATTAACATTTCTATCACAATCTCCATGAACCCCTAGGGCTTTGTGAACCCCCAGCTGGGAAATTCCGAATCACACCACAGAAAGTCTAATTAACTTCATAGCTAAACAAAACACATGCCAAACTATGATTAATAGCAGATCAAACAACTCACAGGAAGCAGCATGCTTCAGATGATGGCCCAGATACTTACCATTTGGACTTTCCTCATCAATGGTGACGATAGTGGCAGGTGGACCTGACCGTGACAACTTACACTCTGTCAGAATCAGAAAGAGAGAGAAATAAAGTCAGACTCAAATCTGCCATCACCTTCAACACAACACATCACTCATATCTCACTCATGTGAGGTTACATCATCTAGATTATGAACAGCCAACACTAGTGTTAAATGATTTTACTGGGTGAATAAGTAGAGTCAAAGAAAGAGAAGAGAGAAGCCTGTCAAATTAGCTTCATGATGTGATAGAGGAAAGAAAGAAGTCTTACCCTCATAGTGCCAGTCTGAGGGGCGTTAGTGTCAGCAGCAGTGAGAAGAGAAAAGAAGAGAAGAAAAGGAAAGATACATATGAGAAGAAAGACAGCCAGTGAGAGGAAAACAGAGACTAATGTACAGTACAGGGCTGTGCGCAATTCATAACTGAACTGGGAATGGCTTTTAAATACAAGCTCAATTCCTGAATTTGACAATTAAAATTAAATGAAATTCAACGATTTTAGTAATACATTTCCTAATTGTAAAGTCACTTTCTCTAAAAGCCTCTGCTAAAAGACTAAATGTAAATGCATTTCATTTCAAGCATGAATTTTGCAATCATAGATTCAACATATTAGTTATTACATGAGGGAAATTTATGAAGGTAAATTGATGCCATTAACACTTCATCTCTGCACACACCGAAGGTGCAGGCACCTATTGAAATCGTTAGATTTCTTCTTATTATTATTATTCTGCCGAAAGTCTATGGCAGCCCATAGAACCGCTTGCGGGAAAGTTATGAAATTTGGCACACAGATAGAGGACAGTCCCAGCATTAACCACACCAATTTTGGAATCTCTAAAACAATCCCTCGAGCGCCACAACCTGTCCAAAGTTTGACTCATATTTTTGCTAATAACTTTAGAACCATAAGGGCTAGAAACAAAAGTTTTTCCTCTGATTCCTTGGCTCAAGCCAATTCGATGGCACCCTATGATGTCATTTTCCATCATAATAATTTCCCCGCCATTTTCAATTAACCGACTAATTAGACTCTGCTGACAAAACCGTATTAGACTCAAGATGATTAGTCAAACTGTTATTGTAACGCTCAAATGAAAATCGACAAAGTGCCCACAAAAATGAAAGTCAGGCTCTATCTCCACAACGCTTTAGCATTTTTCATTTGTGTGTTATGCCAACCATGACCTGAGGCTGCCTGCAGCGTTTCGGCGCAGTGCCACCTAGTGGTCCAGAGATACAAAAATTTGATATTTTTGATTATAACTTAAGAACGCTTCAGCCAAATATCACAAAACTGGTCTCTTTAGAGTCCGGGCATCACGCCGAGCCATACCATAAACAAACGCACTGGCGTATCATTAAAAACTCTGTGTATCTTCGTCACCAAGTCCTGAAAGTACTCAAAAAGTTTCAAGGCAGCGCCGCCTTGTGGACAAAAGTTATAATGAATTTTCCAATAATGCTAATAACTTTTGATTAAATTTGACTATTGGCATAAAACTTTTAATAGATTCCTTGGGTCATGCCAAGAACATAGATCCCAATTTTACCATATTTGGCCAAACAATCTGTTCGCCATTTTGATTTCCTTTAGAAACCTACTTTTTCAAACTCCTCCTAGACCATTTGTCTGATTTTCACCAAAATCGAATCGTAACATCTTCAGACTATTACAGCAACAAGTTATTAATTTCGTGTCAACAGACAAAACCGTTTTCATATACTGCAGCGACAAATTTGAGCCATGATGCCAAAAATGACTCTTGAGGCTGTATCTCTGCAATGCTTTGACAGACTGACACCAAACTTTGCCTTTGTCATTGCCATCTCACTCTGACCACACCACATCAATTTCGTTACTGTGTCACCTATTGGTCAAAAGTGACAGACCATTAAATCATATTATTAGTGACTGTATATATGATTTTTCAGCCATTTTGCCTAAAATCATCTTAAATTATCCTTAGTTTTGATCGTCTTCGTTAGCCACAATTTTTGATGACGCCATCACGAATTGTGTCATACATCAAAAAAAGCTGAGTAAAACCATTGTGTTAAAATATTGAGTGTTTTCTGTAAAATGAGACAATTTTTATCGTTTTACTCCAATGTATGTGGGTAGGGCGCTCTTTTAAATCCAGATAGGCCTAATTATCTAAAAAATTCTAAATATGCTGCAGAGCTGAAGTGGTTAAGAATCGCATGTGCAGGGTAAGATTTGTTAAAGTGTACATTAGATTGCAAGCGTAAATTAAATTTGCAATGCGCAAGAGAAGCTTTGTAAAGATGTTAATCGCCTTTCAAGTGTATGAAAAAATATTTGCAGCATTTTACTGTTATTCATAAGTGTAAGTCATGTATTATGAAACTGCAGCTTCATGCTAACGCAAAATAAATATGATCTGTATTCTTCTGACTTCCATTTTTCTGTGCTTACACTTTTGACATGTTTCTTTGCCAAAATACGGCCAAAATCATTGCACGCCAGTGAACATTTGCAAGCGAAAACAACAGTCAGGAACTGCAAAATAGATTGACTGTGTAAAACAAAACAAAAAACTGTTGCAAATGTCTAAATGACTTGTTGTGTACGAAGGGCAAAAAAATTCTGTACAGTTCTGTCTATCTTTTGCACTTGTTCATTATAAATTTCAAGCTGCAAATATTTTTTTCTTACATTTGAAAGGTGATTTACATCTTTACAAAGCTTCTCTTGTGCATGCAAATTTAATTTACGCTTGCAATCGTATGTACACTTTCACAAATCTTACCCTGCGCATGCAATTCTTTATGGCATCAATTTACCTTCATAGAAATTGGCTTCTTTGCACTTTATTCAAACTTTATATTACATATTTATTAAATAAATTTGTATGCATGTTGTGAAGTTGTGCCTGGAGTGTAAAACTATTGTGTTCCAAATCCAAACTGTATAATTTCTCATGATGCAATGAAATATATGGAATTGAGCGGATGTCCTTTTTGGCCAAGTTGCCACACCAATCTTTCACACACTCATTATTCCCAGCCTATAATTAAACAAATCTTGTGACAAGTATTAGCTTGATATAAAATGTTATTCTGTGGGTAAACATAGGCAGATGGAAGGATCTGCCAAGGAGGATATTGTTAAAATGGTCAATGGGTTTTGGATATTGCTCATGAGAAGTGTGTGGGCAACATTTAGCTGTGCTTTATGACCAAATCAAAATAGCTCTGTTTTCATGGTAGAATATAATTTATTTCACAATATTGAACTGAAAGCACAACGCAGACTTATTGCTCATTCTAAATATTTCAGGAAATAAATATGCATAAATTACTGACAAAATACTTTGTCAGAAAAACCTGCTGAACTAATGAAATATCTCTGTGACTACAATTGGAATTCAGTACATTTCTCTTCTTGTCATTCCAGTTCAGCATCCTGTGTGGGTGCCAATTGAATTCACAGTCAGACTCAAGAACTGAAAAAGAGCTATTTTGAACCTTGGTACAGTGGCAGCCTTTTTTTTTTTACTGACCATGATACAGCAGTCTCACACACATACATCAACAATGTCACCCACACATCGATTAGCTTTAAGTGTCTGAGACGAATCACATTACACTCTGAGTCATGAGGGCAAGAGATGCCAGAGGATACACACACAGCAGATACTGTTCCCCCTATACCGTATGTCGCCTAACTCTTCTTACGCAACTAAGCACCAGTTGGCAGGTGAGAAGCAGGAGATTTTCTTCCCATTAATTATTGATCACCTCAGGCCTTTATCCTGATCGACTAGGGGTGTGAATATGAGTGAGTCAGCAGGGAATTAATTCAATTCACTGGCTTTCAATTTGATTCAAAGGCAATTTTTGTCAGTCAGAATGACTCGATTTTAACTCAGAATAGTGATTAAATTCAGTGACCTAAAATTATAGTAAACTTCAGTAAAGAATTTTGAGTTCAGAATGTAACTGTGTATATATCATGATAAAACCCATCAAGTTACAACCACATTATCTGTAACCCAAATAAAGGTAAATGTTGTCAACATTAATGGAAAACCAGATAAGCTGCAGAAGATTCCGTTACAGCCATTTGGGCAGACACAGTGAAATTCTGTATCCCGCTGGTCCATTTCAGTAAACCACATGGTTCATGAGGCTTCACTGCACCGCCTGCTTGGGGGAACACACATACTGACAAAATATATACCCCGAATGCACTGCAAGTTGTTTTGGAAAATAGCTTCTGGGAAATTACTATAACATGTAAATGTTCGCCAACTATAGGAACAATATGTTACAGTGCATACAACATTAAAGTGATCATGTCATGTAAAGACAAATTTCACTTTGTTATTTTAAGGATGGATGGATGGATGGATGGATGGATAGATATAGAAAGTACTCTCCTTTCCACCAAGACCATCTACTAAAACTAAGCAGCAAAAACATTTGGCCAAAGACTGTGAGTAAGGTCTGTTAATCATTTCACATGCAATTAGGGCATTTATATATGAGTCTTAAAGGCACAAAAGAAAAAAAAACAATCATGTTTATATCTAAAGGTCATAGAGAGGCTGGAAATGGGCATGATAAAATAAATTAAACTAGAACTCGACCTAAAAACCTTCATTGCCATATACTCTTAAAAATAAAGATAAAAATACTGTATTTTTTTCCATTAATTTCTCCCATAGGGGTTTCAAAAAAAGTATTTGAAAGTCTCTTCAAAATCAGAAAAAAAGATGAAGTTACATGACTGTGTATTTAACGGCTTTAGTGATAGAAAGAACTACAATACCATGAAGCATTGCGAACAGCATAATCCAATTAAAAAAGATGGAGTAATATAAAAATGTTGCTAAAATATAAAAACAATGTTCGAGGTCGAGGGAGACTCGATTATGTCATTTGTGGTGCTGTCACATGGTGTTTTGGTGTTGGTTCATGTTTCATGTGTTTAGTTCATCAAGTTTACTGTCATGTTTCTAGTTTGTCTTGTCCTTTCAGTTTCCTGGTTTTGTCATGTGTTTCATTGTCATGTGACTCCCATGCCCTCATGTGATCTTGTGTCTTGTCCTGTCATTGGTTCATTGTCTCATCACTGTTCACAGGTGTCACTTGTCTTGTCATTAGTCTGTGTGTGTGTGTATTTAAGCCCTCATGTTTGCCATGTGTCTTTCTCTGTTATTAATGTTGTAACCCGTTGCTGGTGAGTTTTCTTGTCAAGTCTGTTTTGTTCAGTCTAGTTTGTCACAGCCAAGTTTTGTTTGTTGTTTTGCCAAGTTATGATTTATGTTAAGATTTATGTTTGGATAAATAAAGAACTGCACATGGGTTCAGCAACTTGCCTCCAGTGAAAAGTGTTACAGAATAACAGACCGCCATAATGAACCCAGCAGTTTGTCTCTTGCGCCTCCATCAAGGTGACCAGGCCGTCGAGGACTATGCCCAACAATTTTGTGAGCTTTCCAGCCAGGTGAACTTTAATGATGTTGCCCTCAAGGGTATTTTCTTAAATGGACTTAATGACCTTTTAAGGTATTTGATGCCAGAGAGCAATTCTCCAGGAACTCTAGCTGGATATATTGACTTTGCACTCCAGTTGAGTGGCTCATCTTTTACTGTGGGAACGGTGGATGAAGAGCTCCACGTTCCCACAGTACTCTCCACACCAGTGAGCCAAGCCCACAAGCCCGCTCCAGCCCACGGCCACGAGCCCGCTCCAGCCCACGGCCCCGTCCAGGCTCCAGCCCACGGCCCCGTCCAGGCTCCAGCCCACGGCCCCGTCCAGGCTCCAGCCCACGGCCCCGTCCAGGCTCCAGCCCACGGCCCCGTCCAGGCTCCAGCCCACGGCCCCGTCCAGGCTCCAGCCCACGGCCCCGTCCAGGCTCCAGCCCAAGGCCCCGTCCAGGCTCCAGCCCAAGGCCCCGTCCAGGCTCCAGCCCAAGGCCCCGTCCAGGCTCCAGCCCACGGCCCCGTCCAGGCTCCAGCCCACGGCCCCGTCCAGGCTCCAGCCCACGGCCCCGTCCAGGCTCCAGCCCACGGCCCCGTCCAGGCTCCCGTCCAGGCTCCAGCCCACGGCCCCGTCCAGGCTCCAGCCCACGGCCCCGTCCAGGCTCCAGCCCACGGCCCCGTCCAGGCTCCAGCCCACGGCCCCGTCCAGGCTCCAGCCCACGGCCCCGTCCAGGCTCCAGCCCACGGCCCCGTCCAGGCTCCAGCCCACGGCCCCGTCCAGGCTCCAGCCCACGGCCCCGTCCAGGCTCCAGCCCACGGCCCCGTCCAGGCTCCAGCCCACGGCCCCGTCCAGGCTCCAGCCCACGGCCCCGCCCAGGCTCCAGCCAACGGCCCCGCCCAGGCTCCAGCCCACGGCCCCGCTGTCCCGCCCAAGAAAATTTTGGGGGGGGGCAAGGGGTACATGGAGGCCATGAGGGCCACGTCTCTGTGGGCCCCTGAACCGCCATTACCGCCATGGCCTGATGAACTGTCGTTGCCGCCATGGCCACCCACGCCTAAGGGTCCAGGTCCTCCCACGCTTGACGGTCCAGGTCCGCCCACGCCACAGGGTCCAGGTCCGCCCACGCCACAGGGTCCAGGTCCGCCCACGCCACAGGGTCCAGGTCCGCCCACGCCACAGGGTCCAGGTCCGCCCACGCCACAGGGTCCAGGTCCGCCCACGCCACAGGGTCCTGGTCCGCCCACGCCACAGGGTCCTGGTCCGCCCACGCCACAGGGTCCGCCCACGCCACAGGGTCCAGGTCCGCCCACGCTCCCAGGCCCGTCCAGGTCATGTCTGTGTCCGGTGCCCCTGCACGGGCCTGGCCCACCATCCCTCCCCCAAGACCGCCCCCCAAGACTTTTTTTTGTTTGGACTCTTTATTAGGCCATTGAAGTGTTGGTGTTGTTTGGGCGTCAGGGGCCGCCCATAGAGGGGGGGATCTGTCACATGGTGTTTTGGTGTTGGTTCATGTTTCATGTGTTTAGTTCATCAAGTTTACTGTCATGTTTCTAGTTTGTCTTGTCCTTTCAGTTTCCTGGTTTTGTCATGTGTTTCATTGTCATGTGACTCCCATGCCCTCATGTGATCTTGTGTCTTGTCCTGTCATTGGTTCATTGTCTCATCACTGTTCACAGGTGTCACTTGTCTTGTCATTAGTCTGTGTGTGTGTGTATTTAAGCCCTCATGTTTGCCATGTGTCTTTCTCTGTTATTAATGTTGTAACCCGTTGCTGGTGAGTTTTCTTGTCAAGTCTGTTTTGTTCAGTCTAGTTTGTCACAGCCAAGTTTTGTTTGTTGTTTTGCCAAGTTATGATTTATGTTAAGATTTATGTTTGGATAAATAAAGAACTGCACATGGGTTCAGCAACTTGCCTCCAGTGAAAAGTGTTACAGGTGCTTCATGGGAGTGGGCAGAGCTAACAATATATTTTGGCGTGTTTTGGATCTCTGATTGGTGTAATTTCCTTATAAAGAAAATAAATAGAGATTTTACTTCCGGATCCCGATTGCTGCACTCTATAAAAAAACTCTATAAAGTTTTTGCAATGGAAAGGTTCCATCGAGGTTATAGATGTCAAAAAAAAAGAACTACTCGTCCATGCTGTAAATGTCTGTGGGTCACAGAATTAACATTTGATAAAATAACTATACTATAATAACTTTAATGTGACCTCATCCTGCTTAGAACTCTCATTTTACTGTTTAAAAAAAATCACAGGAGGACTCTGCAGGAACTATTCCATCCTTTTCTTAGTTTACTCTGAAAGATCTAGCCCACTTCTACTGCAATTAGAACACGTGTCTCCATCTGCTGAGGAGAAAAGAGGCTCCGTTGCTCCTTTGATAGACACAAACTCAACAGAGCAACTAGGGCACAGACGCACTTCCACCCAGCATCAAACAGCAGCTAATCTTCTGTAAGCTCTGTTTACTATAGTAGCTTTCTACACCCCAAATGCTTCTAGTTACCCTTTTAAAGAAGAATATTCTTTGCTTCTATGACTTTTAGAGTCTCAAGACAGAGGAGAGGTTTATTAAAGATGACTTTTGTGATGTCAAAAGCAAGGAGACACTTTTAATTAAAGGAGAGGACAGGAAACATCACATGGCTCTGAGACAACAGACCCCACTGTGAGTCGCAAGGCTTAATCTGTCTTACTTTCACATACAAAAACAGCACTGATGACAGTTTAGACTTCCGCTGTGGGATTTAACGGATGGGTCAAAATCCAAAAATGGGTCACAGGTCTGTTTTGATAGGATCAGGGAAAAACAATGTTAAATGCAAACTTTTATTCAACTTCCTGCATGGATAAGTTGCATGAACATGACATGAAAGGATAAAAGTGAATATGACCCAGATTACATTAAATAAAGTTTACTTGCAATGGCAAAAAAATAAATAAAATAAACATGGTTTATGAATTAACGGATGCCAAGACCCAATAACCATCAAAATTCAACAAGCATCTAGAAAATAAAAACTCAAAATGTGTAAAGAGTGTAAATCACGTTACTAAGGCTGTTGACTTTTATAGCTGGTTCTTTTCATGAATAGTTCAAAAATGTACAGCATTAGCCAAGATAATTATTTAATGTATAGTGGTGGCCAAAATTATTAAAACACTTGGCATCTGGGAGTCGTCTTATTGTGCCTGGATTTATTTTCCAAGAGGACAATGACCCCAAAAAAATGTCTAGCTATTGCCGGAACTACCTACAATGAAAGGAATCTGCTGGAACATTGAAAATAATGGAATGGCCCCCTCAAAGTCAAGCACATTGGGGCGAGTTGGAAAATAAACTGAACAGATCTATTGTACATTCAAAGGAAAGCCTTTGGCTTCGGTTGCAGAAGGCATGGGATAACATTAGTGTTGAAGTTCCTAGAGAAAATATATTGACACTATGCCAGAGAGATGTGCTGCTGTAATTGCTGCAAAAGGTGGACATACCAAATATTAAATTAAAAGTGGATACAAACAGTACAACTCACTTCATCTGATATTTGATGGTGAGAGCAACCAACTGCATGTTTCATGAACATTATGAAATGAAATCATGTTTTAGAGGCAAAACAATTCAGATTTGTCAGGTGTTCTAATAATT
The DNA here is from genome assembly GCF_949357685.1 of Gobio gobio. Taxonomy (NCBI): domain Eukaryota; kingdom Metazoa; phylum Chordata; class Actinopteri; order Cypriniformes; family Gobionidae; genus Gobio; species Gobio gobio. The sequence continues at coordinate 17,408,859 of NC_137111.1, read as the reverse complement.
TTGGCCACCACTGTAAGCAAAATCGACATTGTTACTGAAATATACTCAACGGAATTTGAATCAAATCTGAAAATCTGTTTCCTATCCAGTTGTTTATACAAAAACATTTTAACCCTGTATAAATGTACGTATTTGATATGCAAGGCATATCTAAGGCCTCTAAATTATCAACATGATAAAAATGGTTAAATTTGATAAATGTTATTTGTCGTCTGACATACTATTTAGCAAGTAAAAGGCTTTTTTAGAAAAATTCTAATAACATCCACTTTCAGTTTGTGTTTGACAAAATTACAAAAATAAGGATGAATTTATGTTTGACAGGGAATATATCTCCACAGCATAGCAAGTTGCAAATATTAAACATTTATATTTAGGTTCTTAAATTCTAAGACTAGCACACTGCATGACTTTAAACACTGACTGTAAACACTGACAGAGCCCAACTGGAACAAACCTGGTTCGTTTAACCTGGAGTCTGAGCTGTTTTGGGGCCCTTTAGAAGTTTTGACATGCTCTGACATTTGTGCTTTTTTCAGTTGCTTATAAACATATTAATGGCAAAAGTGTCATTACACTGTGTCCAGCACAAACTGCACAACCATAAAATGAGAGAAACACGTATGTACATGCTTGTATTTTTGAGAGAATAACGTTTATGCGTGGTTTTTGAAAAAACTAAAAAATCTCAGAATTATGGGTACAAAACACACAATAGATATGTGTCCACAAGTCTTTTGACTAATGGGTGATGTTGGGTTTTTGCTTCAAACTGATGTGAGAATCATTGTGCCTACTCATTCACATTAGAGCTGCCACTAACAACTATTTTTATATTGATTAATCTATTGACTACTTTATCGATTAATCGATTAATACTAATTTATCACAATAATTTTCACAAATTTTACTTAAAAACATTTAATTTAACTTGCAACGTTGGCCTTCAGTAGTGTACTATAAAAAAGTATAAATGTAAACAAGCCCTTGACAAAATGTTAAACTAAAAGAGTAAAAATGTAAAAAGGTACAAATTTGTAAACCATCAAAACATAAAAAAGAGAATATCAGCAAATACTTTTTATATAGAATAGTGTTGTCACAAAACCAAAATTATGACTTTGATACGATACCAGACTAAAATACCTCAATACCGATGTAGTTGTTTTCTTTTTCCTGATCAGCGCGTATATATTTGACTGTTCTGCTTCCATTGTTTAGTGAACAGTGGAAGCAGAGCTCACACACATGTCCTCACCCCTGCTGTCACACATCGGCGCAAATTAAGAAATACTGCTCTTATTAGAGTGCTGTCATTTTTAAAGTACCGGTACTAATACAATTTCATATCGTACCCAACTTACCCAGTCAACTAAAAATATTGACGTTGACTAATTTAAAGCGTTGACGCAGTCGATTGTATCGACCAAATGCGACAGGCCTAATTCACATAAAAAAATATGTTAATTTACACACCGTGTCTCAAAACGATGTAAAGTAGACCTACATGCACTAGTGTTGTTGTGTTTATTTGAGTTGATGTGGGCATTGACTCATGGAGCGCGTCAAATTTGAATCTCAAAAGAACACGCACTCCGTAGGTGTGGCCGCATTGGTGGATAATTAGACACTCGCGAATGACTAACATATCTCTCTTTTCAAACAGATTACATAAACAGGGAATATTTGTTTTCGTCAACGTTTCTTTAGACATATGTCTCATGATTGTGTGATAAGTTTTCACTAAGTTATAGGTCATTTTCTGAAGAAAATCAGATTAGACATCATTCAGTACGTTTACATGGACAACAATACTCCGATATTAATCTGATTAAGACCATACTCTGATTAAGAAACTACCATGTAAACAGCGATTTCTAATTACCTTAATCCGGTTAAAGCCATACTCGAATTAAACAAAAATCGAATTAAGACATGTGGAGTATGCCTGTTTTAGTCGCATTATCTAAGTGCATTGTAGACATGTACACACCTTAATCTAACTATTAACGTCGTGAAGGAGTTTCCGCCGCGTTTTGTGACAGGTCACACACACACACACACACACACACACACACACACACACACACCAGGCAAGTGCAGAGGGGAGGGCTTTGGGGGCTCGTATCAAAAGTATATAAAGTGCCCCTCTAAACAATCATCAATAATATTGTGACAAATAAAACAGAATTTGAATTATAATTAATATAACCGCACGTACAAAACAATGCGCTTAAATTCCCGTTTATCTTTTACGTACCTTTCAGTCTGAAATGTCGTTGCCATGACGTGTTGCTATGGTGCGTGACTGCGTGTCTTGCTCATAGACCGTAAAAACTCTGCTCACTCGGACACGGCCTCCTCTATATTTTTTTTCTTTGTGTTGCAATAATGCTCATTTTAAAAGTAAAATACGATCATTTTGTATCTGTAATCCCAGATTCATATTTGTCTGCTTACAACAGCGGTCGGGAACCTCTAGGCTTGCGAGCCATATGCCATTCAGTGAACGCTTTGTGGCTCGATAGCAGAAAAAAAAACAATCCAAACAATCACGATTTTGAAACCTTTTCATCACATTTTCATCATTTATCAAAACTATTATTCGAAATGTAGGCTGTCAAGAAGGAGGCAAGATGGGCAGTGTCTCTTAAAAAAACCTGAAAGACAATATTTAATATTACAAAAAATAAAACTATATATATATATATATATATAATATCATAAAAAAAAGTATAAAAATCACTCGTTTTTATAAAGTCACACTGTCCAACAGCGACACCCGCAGGTAAAGTTACAGTGGGTTGCCTGAGCCCATTGATTTGAACACACCCACAAAAGTCGCGCTATGATTGGACCCCGGACAGCGTAGCGTGGCATGGGGACGTAATGACGTACCATTAATCAAACTATGTTCTGTAACATGTAAAACGGGAACATGAACGTAATATTCTAAAAGCAACTCATGTAAACACCTTAATCAGATTATTGCCTTATTCAGAGTAAGGTCAATAATTAGATTACTGCTGTCCATGTAAACGTAGTCATTGAGAGAGAGGCTGCAGATCGCGCATCATGTTTGTTTCCTTTATTTTGCAAAAAGCACATTTTGTTTTTATTGTGAGTGTACACAAATAAAAGTAGAAAATTAGCAGATTATAATGATGTACACTCACCTAAAGGATTATTAGGAACACCTGTTCAATTTCTCATTAATGCAATTATCTAATCAACCAATCACATGGCAGTTGCTTCAATGCATTTAGGGATGTGGTCCTGGTCAAGACAATCTCCTGAACTCCAAACTGAATGTCACAATGGGAAAGAAAGGTGATTTAAGCAATTTTGAGCGTGGCATGGTTGTTGGTGCCAGACGGGCCGGTCTGAGTATTTCACAATATGCTCAGTTACTGGGATTTTCACACACAACCATTTCTAGGGTTTACAAAGAATGGTGTGAAAAGGGAAAAACATCCAGTATGCGGCAGTCCTATGGGCGAAAATGCCTTGTTGATGCTAGAGGTCAGAGGAGAATGGGCAGACTGATTCAAGCTGATAGAAGAGCAACTTTGACTGAAATAACCACTCGTTATAACCGAGGTATGCAGCAAAGCATTTGTGAAGCCACAACACGCACAACCTTGAGGCGGATGGGCTACAACAGCAGAAGACCCCACCGGGTACCACTCATCTCCACTACAAATAGGAAAAAGAGGCTACAATTTGCACAAGCTCACCAAAATTGGACAGTTGAAGACTGGAAAAATGTTGCCTGGTCTGATGAGTCTCGATTTCTATTTTAACATTCAGATGGTAGAGTCAGAATTTGGCGTAAACAAAATGAGAACATGGATCCATCATGCCTTGTTACCACTGTGCAGGCTGGTAGTGGTGGTGTAATGGTGTGGGGGATGTTTTCTTGGCACACTTTAGGCCCCTTAGTGCCAATTGGGCATCGTTTAAATGCCACGGCCTACCTGAGCATTGTTTTTTGACCATGTCCATCCCTTTATGACCACCATGTACCCATCCTCTGATGTCTACTTCCAGCAGGATAATGCACCATGTCACAAAGCACGAATCATTTTACATTGGTTTCTTGAACATGACAATGAGTTCACTGTATTAGTATGGTGTTCCTAATAATCCTTTCGGTGAGTGTATAACACTTGCCTGAATGTCGTCGCGCCGGCGTGATCATCGACCTCTAGGGGTTAAGCATAATCAGTCGTAACGACCAAATTACGTTTATAATCGACCTGACAGTCATGTAGTGTGTTCCCAGCATAAAGGTTAAATAATCAATACTGTTCAATACTCTTATTGACTATTATATTATATGTCTGGTTTTACAGGGTAAAATGTCCTTGTCCAGTTACGTCCTTGTCCATACTATACATTTTTTATATAATTGTGCCTGAGCAGTTAATTGCAATATTAATAGATTTAAACGTTTGATTTATATAGATTTAAACGTTTTATTTTTGTTTAAATTTGACTGTAATTGTGTTGTGATATCCAGCTGAGAACGGCTAATTTACAATATATATACTCATACACATATAACAGAAAAGGATAATGAATGATGAGACTACTGTCTTAAAAGACGATTTACAAAAAAAAAAAAAACATTTAACATTTTCATACACACAAAAGCCTCTTGCAGCATTCAATTTCCACTGTGTGCACATTTCATTCTATTAACTGATGTCATATGATTTTGGTTGCAGAATTTGGACAAACTGCTGAGTGGGTAAACAGCGCGCACACACACACACACACACACACACACACACACACACACACACACACACACACACACACACACACACACACACACACACACACACACACACACACACACACACACACACACACACACACACACACACACACACACACACACACACACACACACACACACACACACACACACACACACACACACACACACACACACAGCAAAGCAGCTTATGGCTTGATCCACTTATCTGAGAGGCCAGAGCAAATCCTGAAAAGCTAAAAGCTAAAGCTATAGGTTGAGGTCTGGAGTTAACATGGCTAGAAAGAGCATGATCAATCATGAAGACAGAAAAAACAGAGCACACTCTCACTGCTCTGGATCACAATCACATGATTCAAACTCATCTGCAGCAATCAGCTGCAAAGCGAAAAATCTATGAAATGATGTGACAGGGACATGAACAGCTTGTGAGAGAGGCAAAGGTGGGTCATTCTCAGGACACAGTGTAATTTGTGTCCCATTTGTGTCCCCATGACTCACTACTTAACAGGAACAAGAATATGATTTCACAGCTTTAATATAGTAGCTGTGTTTACTTTGTAATGCAAAAAATAACAACAGCAAAAACATTAAAAATAAAACAATTTTATAGTAAATATTTTTCCATGCAAATATCAGCCAATATGCATGCCCCTGTTTATCATCATTATTATATTCTAATGTGTTATAAAGAAATTAGAAAGTTGTAATTTTATTCCTATTAAAATGTTTCAACTTTCTATGCATTTTAATTTCATGTGCCTACAATTCTTGAAGAACCTTTAAATCTTCTATAATATATATATATGGCTAGCTGTTCATTAAACGATTTTAAGGCACAACATGGAGGCAAACAACCGCCTGACGCGAAGTCACGAGATCTGGAAAAAACACATTGTAGTCCAAACGAGCCATTCATTGTACTTGAAAAGTGGATTCTGTTAAATAAAATATCTCCCTTTGGAGTGGACTGTGGCGAGCAGCGAGGCCGAGGGACCGTGAGGGCGGGACGAGGCGGCGCTCATCAGAGAGGATGAGCGCCAGCTGCGAGCCGCAGCGATCTCGGCCCTTGCGGAGGAGTGAGGGAGTATAAAGGAGGAGCGACGACAGTGCGGGACGAGAGAGGACCAGGCCTGGATTTTGTGTTATGTTTTATTTTGTGTTCGCTGCAGTCGTCCGTGAGGGGCTGCAGCTTTTTATTTTCATTTGTGTTTGTAGGTAGGCGGCAGTCGACCGCGAGGGGCTGCCGCCGCCATTTTATTTTGTCTTTATTTTGATTAAACATTTTGAATGTTCGCCGGTTCTCGCCTCCTTCTTCCCGTACGATCAAACGTTTACTACATGGACTTTGAGCTTTGTAACCTTGCAGATCTTTTTTATGCTGAAACAGCAGCATTACACTAAAGTTGAAGCATAATAGGACCCCTTTAACATGGCATTTAACATAACATAATTCAATTCTAATTCTAATCTTCTCAGTTACCAGTTAATGATCGGTTGACGGGCGTCGGTTAGGGAAAAACATGAAAAGAACATTGGTAACGTCTACCTTGGGTTGTTTCACCAAGTAGTGTAAATGCAGATATTGGTCAAAAAATCTGATACAGGGAGTGCAGAATTATTAGGCACGTTGATTTTCTGATCATATTTTTTGTCCAGGCACATTTGACCAATTCCAAACCACAGTAATCCTAATAACTACTATTGATTTAGTATTTAATAATGTATAAGTGATATATAATTGTTCATGAAGGCTGGAAATGAAAATCACCTTATACTCAGGTGTGCAGAATTATTAGGCATGTTTTCTTTTACAAATAAATTGAGCCAAAAAAGAGATTTAACTCAGACTGAAAAGTCAAAAAGTATTAAATGCCCATGAGAAGGATGCAATACTAATGCAATACTAGACATTGCAGTTAAGGCATGACCATTGGACAGTGAAATGCTCGTTGGGTCAGCAGGGTCAGACAAAAACATGTGGCGGAGAAAAGACACCTATTAACCGCAAAAGAATTAAGAATTAAGGGTGAAACCATCAGGAACCCTTTAGTCTCCAGCGCCACCATTTTCCAAAGCTGCAACCTACCTGGAGTCTCCAGAAGTGCAAGGTGTCAGGATCTCAGAGACTTCAGTTAGGTAAAGAATCCTAAAAAATGACCCCCACTAGATAAGAATCACAAGCTGAAGTGTTGTAAAATACATGAAGCCTGCTTTTTTATAGGCTTTATAGGTTTTATAGGTTGAGAATGACTCTTGAAGGACCAGCACCACATCCTCTAGTACCACTGTTTGAAGAATTCATCTTCCAGAATCTGGCAGTATGTTTTGGGAGTTCATTTTAGTCCATCCTGAAGTCCGTTTTGCAGAGATGGACTAAAAATGAACTCCCAAAACGTACTGCCAGATTCTGGAAGATGAATTCTTCAAACAGTGGTACTAGATGATGTGGTGCTGGTCCTTCAAGAGTCACTCTCAACCTATCTGTCCCAGAGTTTCCGCTAGAAAAAAATGGTGCCGGTCAAAGTGACCGGCAGAGGTTTCGTTTTCCGGACATTTTGATGATATGCCGGTCAAATATCGCCTCTTAATTATTCAAGTTGAGGAAAACTGAAAGCAGTTTATGTAACTTAAAAAAAATGACATAATCAGGCCGTATATGCAACATGTTTATTAGCCTAACTTTCAAATAGACGGGAAAAAAAACATGAACGTCCGATTGGCGTCAATCAACCAATTTTTTTTACTATGGTTTCACATTTCATAGTTTAACAAACCAACCCCCCTTCCCCACATAAAATATCCAAATATAGCATTGTTTTTACTCAAGCAAATTTAATTATAAACTCAGTATGTCTCATTTAGTTGGTAACATTTAAATTGGCCACCGTGTAAATGACTCCTTGTCAAATGAACTTGAACAAACAAATGACTAGGCCTATAACATTGTCTCGCGTCATTTTTGGCTACTTTTTACGCTTTTTTGCAGTGCTGAATTGTGCAGCTGCCGACTTAAAATCAAAAGTTCCCAGTGTCTCTCCACAACTTGCAATGCGCATAAGCCGCGTAACCTTGTTCTCCGCAAGGCGACTTCGCTGCTTCGTCTTGATCCGATTCTGCAGTGAGAACCCCCTCTCTGCAGGAACACTCGAGACAGGGATTACACAGGCTATCTTGGCGAGCTTGGTCCACTCTGGATACATTTCGCTGAAATCACAAATGAGGACTTCGCAGGCTGTGGAGAAATGCAATCCTCCATAGCCACGGAGCGCTGTCATGACAGCGAGGGCATCACGTCGCAGGCTTACGGTATCGATAAGAGGAGCGGTGTCCGCAGACTCAAGGCTTGTAAAATGGCAAACAATCCTTCTGATCGCTGGTTCTGCATATTCTTGGAGAGCTATTTGTCAGATTTGGAGAGCTATTTGTCAGATTTTAATCTGAAATTTTAATCTGACAATTTGACCGAAAAGATTTAATTTTTTCGGACATTTAATTTTTTTCCCGGCCAATGTCCGGTAATTACCGGACAACGGAAACCCTGATCTGTCCATAAAGCCTATAAAAAACCTTCTTCATGTATTTTACAAATACATTTTTCTGAGTTAAATCTCTTTTTTGGCTCAATTTATTTGTAAAAGAAAACATGCCTAATAATTTTGCACACCTGAATATAAGGTGATTTTCATTTCCAGCCTTCATGAACAATTATATATCACTTATACATTATTAAATACTAAATCAATAGTAGTTATTAGGATTACTGTGGTTTGGAATTGGTCAAATGTGCCTGGAAAAAAAATATGATCAGAAAATCAACGTGCCTAATAATTCTGCACTCCCTGTATAGTCAGCAAATCGGAATTGGGAATCAAGACTTGCAGTGTAAATGCGGAAGTTGCATGGTTGTGAAATCTGTCTCCCGAGTTTTCCTGTGGCTGTGGATTTTTGGATTAAAGAATATTAGTATTATATCATCATGCGTCATGTGATTTTATATACAATGACAGATATACATTCAATTCATTAGGATCAGTGTCCATATGTTTTATTAACATTTCCTTTTAGTATAATGTATTTCCCATATGAATTGTAGTTTCTAAAATACCACTTTATACTACCATAAAAATGAATCTTGGGAGATGTCGTCTTTACCTCACAGCCAGTGGAATAGAATCGGGACGGGACTCTGGCAGAAATCATGTTCATGGATGAGATTATTAACGTTACTGTAGTATAAAGCAGAGAGTGTTGTGGGAGCTGAACGAGGCCGATGGGGCGATTGCTAATGAGATGAGCGTGACACACGGCGACAGCATCGGAGCTTATATTATACCGCAGACGAGTGATTCCACTTCTTCCGGTCAAGCGTATGTGGAGTAACAGCGCTGTTTTATCATACTATACATTTGAGTGTGTTGAAAAGGATGTTATAACGTTACTCTGTGCGTTCACTCCGCGGCTGCTATGAGACACTTGTTGCACACTGCAGTAAACTAGATCGATATTAGAATATCAAATTAATAAATGCTGGATGGCTTGTGTTGCTAAATGGTGTGAAATTAATTTTAAAACATATTGTATAACGGAGAATATGCTGTATTACTGTACAGTTTTCTGTCAATAAATGTATCCTAACAGTTGTTCGCTTGTCTAATAAAAAATATAATATATTAAAGCATCTTTGGTGAAATCAGGGTATGATGACATATAGGCGACACACGGACATAGTCTGTATCCTGGTTAAAATTGCTTATTTCTCTGGATTTAAACATTCTTAAAAACATCTGGGATAATGTTAGTACACAAGTCAACAAAATGTATAACACTCTTCTAGTGGTTTTTGGATATTTGAATCCAAATAAGAGAGAAAAAAATCAAGGTGCAGCTTCATGACAAGTTCCCATGGCCAAACCAGTTGAGAACAAGGCTTAATAACAGCAGAGCAGAAGCTTTCAGCCTCCTATCCGTTCACTGACTAGAGAATCAGGCTGATTCCCAACATGCCCTCAAATGTCTCTCTGTGCAATTAGAAAAGTGGCACAATAAAGCAGGAAAAATCTACAGCTATAGAGCTTAGCACTGAGGCCATAATAGCAAAGCATGCAGACACTGCTCAACAACAAAAACAACATGCATTTGATAAAAGTGAAACATGGCAAAATGAAAAGGCAGTTTACCACAGTTTTTCCTTTGTAAATTCCAAATTTTTTTGGGGGGGGGGTAATTTTTTATAAAAAACAAACAATTAAAAAAATGGAAAAAGAACAACATAAAACACACTTTTCAAAATATTCTCTTTAAATGTAATACATTTTTTGTGACATTATTTTATGAAATTTGAGAACATTTGCACTCTAAATTCTTATTGCGCAGTGTAATGTTTTGTTTTTGTTTAGTAATTTTCATTATTATATATATATATATATATATATATATATATATATATATATATATATATAAATATACACTCTCACCTAAAGGATTATTAGGAACACCATACTAATACTGTGTTTGACCCCCTTTCGCCTTCAGAACTGCCTTAATTCTACGTGGCATTGATTCAACAAGGTGCTGAAAGCATTCTTTAGAAATGTTGGCCCATATTGATTGGATAGCATCTTGCAGTTGATGGAGATTTGTGGGATGCACATCCAGGGCACGGAGCTCCCATTCCACCACATCCCAAATATGCTCTATTGGGTTGAGATCTGGTGACTGTGGGGGCCATTTTAGTACAGCGAACTCATTGTCATGTTCAAGAAACCAATTTGAAATTATTCGAGCTTTGTGACATGGTGCATTATCCTGCTGGAAGTAGGGGATCAGAGGATGGGTACATGGTGGTCATAAAGGGATGGACATGGTCAGAAACAATGCTCAGGTAGGCCGTGGCATTTAAACAATGCTCAATTGGCACTAAGGGGCCTAAAGTGTGCCAAGAAAACATCCCCCACACCATTACACCACCACCACCAGCCTGCACAGTGGTAACAAGGCATGATGGATCCATGTTCTCATTCTGTTTACGCCAAATTCTGCCTCTACCATCTGAATGTCTCAACAGAAATCGAGACTCATCAGACCAGGCAACATTTTTCCAGTCTTCAACTGTCCAATTTTGGTGAGCTTGTGCAAATTGTAGCCTCTTTTTCTTATTTGTAGTGGAGATGAGTGGTACCCGGTGGTGTCTTCTGCTGTTGTAGCCCGTCCGCCTCAAGGTTGTGCGTGTTGTGGCTTCACAAATGCTTTGCTGTATACCTCGGTTGTAACGAGTGGTTATTTCAGTCAAAGTTGCTCTTCTATCAGCTTGAATCAGTCGGCCCATTGTCCTCTGACCTCTAGCATCAACAAGGCATTTTCGCCCACAGGACTGCCGCATACTGGATGTTTTTCCCTTTTCACACCATTCTTTGTAAACCCTAGAAATGGTTGTGCGTGAAAATCCCAGTAACTGAGCAGATTGTGAAATACTCAGACCGGCCCGTCTGGCACCAACAACCATGCCACGCTCAAAATTGCTTAAATCACCTTTCTTTCCCATTGTGACATTCAGTTTGGAGTTCAGGAGATTGTCTTGACCAGGACCACACCCCTAAATGCATTGAAGCAACTGCCATGTGATTGGTTGATTAGATAATTGCATTAATGAGAAATTGAACAGGTGTTCCTAATAATCCTTTAGGTGAGTGTATATATTTATAGTAGTGGTATAAAGTGATATCCGGCTTATCCCCTTTATTTATCACTACATTTTGTTAGTAGATTTTGTAACACATTTTAGCACATTATTCCTAATGTGTGACATTTTTCCTAATGTGTGTCTGTCATAATAAGTGCCTAAAGGATGTGACTCAGATCAAGAAATTAAGTGTATACTGGCTATTCGCCCTGCTGTTTCACAGGGGCTTTAGTGCTTTGTGAATGTGAAAATCAGCTCTGTTGGATTTAGATTGTGTGACTGTCTTACCCAGTCAAGAACTCTCACTTTGATCCTGATAAACTCTTGGCTGCTTAACACAGCGGGTCTGGGATTTCTGTTCTTTGGTTGTGTCTGAGTGGGCAAAACATTTACGAATAAAACAAGCCTATACAAGAAATGTGAAATCCAGCTTTCCTGCCTAATAATAAACAGCTTTAGAGAGTACTGACACTAATAAAACTCACTGGCTGTATTTAAATCAAAGAGTCACAGTGACATTTGACTATAGTGTCTCCTGAGCAAAAATGGAAAAATGTTGATGTGCTTTTGAATGCTTTTTCCTTTTTTGGTGTCTGGCTTTTTCTGTCTCGTGTCTGAAAGTGACATTGCGTTTTTTTCACTTCAGTCTTTTGGTCTTTCTGTCTTTTTAGTTACTCTTTATCTCACAGGCTTGTGAGAAGGCATATTCAAAGCTTCCAATAATAAATACAAATCTCAAATGAGATTCCTTTTCCTTTAATTTTGAGGCTTGAACTTAACATTTATAAGTTTTGTGGTCATATATTGAACACTTCGTTTCAAAAGTTTAGGGTCTGTAAGACTCTTTTTTGTGGAAAAAGCAAACTTAAGCTGCTTAAAGCTGCATTTATTTTATAAAAAATAAAATAAACCAGTTATATTGTTTTAAATTATTACAATTTAAAATAACCATTTCTATTTGAATATATATTAAAATCAAAATATATTATTTCTGTGCTGGCAAAACTGAATTTTTTGCATCATTACACCAGTCTTTATGTCACATGATCTATCAGAAATCATTCTAATATGCTGATTTGCTGCTCAAGAAAAATGTCTCAATATTATCATAGTTAAAAACGGTTGTGTTGCTTATATAAAGAGAAATTTAAAATGAACATTACCGTATAAATAAATAATATTTCATTTGTTTTCATTATTTAAATGGAACAATTCAAAAGTCATTACTGTCATTAACATTTACTGTCTCACTCTTCAAGGCATTTTAGGAGAACTGGCACAATGTAAGAAACAAGACAAAATTGATACTTAAACGTTTTGTCCACAGCCAAACACTCAGTCAAACTCCTGTACTGTCCAGAAGCGATGATTTCTGTCAGTGTGTTGTTTCTTGGTGGCTGATGACTTTCTCCCTCCCCTGTTGTCTCGGAACACATCTCCATCTGGTTTGGCAATCTGTGGTATCTTCCTGATGCTCTGTGTCAATATCTAGAGCTCTCATGTGGTGCTTAAATACTCAGCCAACAGCCCTTCTGCTGGAGAGAGACTTTTAGACATGGCCAATCCAGTGAAGAGTATAAGCAGCATGCGCAGCATAAAAAATGAAATGCATTGTGGCTTGAATAAATTAAGCCATTGCTTTGTTTTCTAATAGTCAGAGTCTTATTCAAATTATTTCAACTATTACCATTGTTTTGCATGCTGAATGTTGATGTCTGTGTATGACTCGGGCTTGGGGGGGGTTGTGAATTCAATATTCAAGATGACTTTGGAAAATGAATGAATGCAACTAAGGAGAAAGGTAACTGCGGAAGTGGAGGAAATGAGCATAAACATTTTTTTTGCTTGACAAAATGGTACTCAAACCAATAAATTAATCTTAACTTGGGCTTTCTGAGTAATAAAGGCATAGTATGCGAATAGTACAGATTATTAGATGTTTACAATTTTACAATTAAATGTAACAAATTGTTGGACATTAAAACTGCAGTCCGTAACTTTTTTGGGTTAAAAATGATCTAAAATACATTTTTGATCAAGTACATAACCTCATTATCTTACCAATTCACAACGGTAAGCTTGTATTAATGTGTTCTAATTTGAGTGGTACTGGTAGAGTTCCAGGGGAAATACAAGTCTTTGCATCATTACTTCACGTCTGTATACATAAAGGAGGAGTCCGGCTAGTAGTAATATCACATGGGACGATGCTGCAGGTGGCGGATCACGTATAGCCTTTTTTCACAGCAGCTGGAATAATTAAATGTATCATTTTGATGGCAGATTGTAATCCAGAAAGGACCAAAGCTAAAGACTTAAGACTGCGGAGTGGATACAGAAAAAAAGATTTGTATTTCAAAAAGAGAACCAGTTCTAAGGAACATTAATTAGCTTTTTGGGTTAAACAAACTATTTCTTTATATGAAATTCGAACAGTATGACAATTAGAGATTAGACTGTACAGAAATTGAAAACTGCAGGTAACACTAATACACACTAAATGCACTTATTCATGCAATGCTGATGTTGTTAACATTAACAATTTGAGAACAAAGTATGACAGCCGCACATACTCCTCAAAACATTAGATTCATCTGCACTGAGGAACCATGCCGATGCACCACCCACGTAAAGATGATAATTCCGCAAATAACTGCAATTGCAGGTTTCAAACAGAGATGGCGACAAAGAGGCACAACTTACAGACTGCAGCTTTAAGTCAAGTTAACTAAAAAGTGTTAGTTAGAATGTCTTGGTTACTGATGTAACCCTTGTTCCCATTCAGTCAGTCACGTTCAACGTTACGTCGATACTGATGTATTGGCATCTTACATGGGAGCCCTAATACGTCAGTATCAACGCAACGTCGAACATAACTGACTGAATGGGGAAAATTGTTAGGTTTTACAATGTGTCAAAGTTATGTAGATTTGAAAGGTTGATTGAGGCGAAGAAATGATTTGAAGGTGAGCTATAACTATAACTATAAATTCCATTGAAATGCTGATTTGAATATTTCTGTGAGGGTCCTTTGAGCAGAAAACCTAGCGCTGTAATCAAAGCGTGTCTGTCCTGAAGCAAACTAACGTTCATTAAACTACCAAAGTCACAAACGTCTAGAGTCGACAGATGTCAGAATCCACTGCGGAGGGAGGAATAGGATTTTCTGTGTCTGGCTGCACTTTTCACAAAGACTAACTTATTATCTGGGGGTTTTTTGACACAAAGAACAGTTCATACAGAAGACATGAGGCCTTGATTAGACCCTTTCAAAATATATATATTTTCACATATTCCATGACATAATTTCATGATAAGTAAAAAATGAGTAAAAAAAAAAAAAAAAACGATTGCTTGATCCCTAGCCTTGTATTTCAATTATCATTCAATGTATTTATATTTCAATTTTTTTTATAGATTATAGATTTCCCCACCATTGACAGAATTTTTCGTGTCATGATAAATCGGGTTCTCCCTTGAAATCAGATCTCTATCAACTATCAGTTAATGATTGTACTAAGTACATACGAATTATATTAATTTCAAAATACGTAGGTTACAATATAGCGCATATTAAAACAAACTGAATGTTTCTTTCACTCGATAAACAGTTTAATTACATATAACACATTTGATAACACATTAATTAATAAATAATAAGAAAGGCCTCAGATAGGCCTCCATTGGCATTCAGTACATTCACACTCGCAACACCCATAAAAGGCACTAAAAACGTTGTTACAAAGTCCATCTCACCACAGTGGCTCTACGATAATTTTACGAAGCGACGACAATAGTTTTTGTGCGAAAAAAAAAATCTAAATCCTGAACGCCAGATCTGCGTCATTATTCTCGCGCATGCGTCGTCGTGCTTCGTGAGTTCACGTCCGAGGCCTACACGGAAGACAAGAACAAGTTGAATAAAGTCGTTATTTAGATTTTTTTTTGTGCACAAAAACTATTGTCGTCGCTTTTTATTGCGGAGCCACTGTAGTGAGATGGACTTTATAACGACGTTTTTAGTGCCTTTTATGGGTCTTGTGAGTGTGAATGTACTGAATGCCAATTGATGCCTATTTGAGGCCTTTCTCAGCCATCAGCTTTCAACAAAAATATCTTCATTTGTGTTCTGAAGATGAACGGAGGTCTTACGGGTGTCGAACGACATGAGGGTGAGTAATTAATTATATAATTTTCATTTTTGGGTGAACTAACCCTTTAATTTAAGATTTATTTACACTTAACTTAATAATGACGATTGTGAATACATGTAGAGCTAGTGCAAATGCATGTATAAACTAAGCTATCAGGCTGATTGGCTGATCTGAATGCTATGCTAGTACACATGCTAACTAATACAGACATTATTTGTCATTATTATGTAATCAGGCGCTAAGGAGGCACTTTTACTTATTTGACCTAATCTGTTATATCCGGCAATAAATACAATAATTTAAAAAAAATAATAATTTAAAAAAATATGAATAAAATAAAATAAAATAAAATAATAAAATAAAATAAAATAAAATAAAATAAAATAAAATAAAATAAAATAAAATAAAATAAAATAAAATAAAATAAAATAAAATAAAATAAAATAAAATAAAATAAAATAAAATAAAATAATAAAATAAAACTCATAATGGAGAACATGCTATCAAAAATCACTTCACTTCACTCCATCAAATAGGACAAAGGGAGAAGACAGCACACGGAAAGAGAGAATGAAAAAGGGAGACGTATTGATTCGTAAAAGCCTCTTTCCTCGCCACTATTTGTCCTTGTGCACAAAATATCCAATTTGGCTGCTCTACACAAGAAATAGCAACAGCAAACCGAGACAAACATATGTTTAAGTGAGATCTCTCAACAGTACTTTTTTCACTCAACAAAATAACAGGTAAACTAAAGGAGCATGTCTCTGTCTGTAGCAAACATTTCTTTAAGAAAGGCCACTTTTATGTCTAAGCTATTGATTTTAATTATAAAAACATAACAGATTTCAGCCTTTTTTTTTCCATGGTCACATCAAAACTTTCTTAGAAACTTTTTTTATAATACCTTCATGATTAACGTTTGCTTTACTTTTCAGAAACTCTTCCTAAATGAAATCACATCCATAACAGAACCCATTATAAGATTAACCCAATAAGATAAGTGTCACAACCTGTCTGGTTTTCTGTTTAGTTTTCAAGGAGTTATGTTGCCTTCACATGCTATCGGAATTATCATAAATACTAGTTTCCTAGTAAGAAAAATGGACATCTCAAGCCCTCTCAAGCAGAGATGATTCTAGGATTTTCATTTTTGGGGGGCTCAGTGAGGGTATGGGAAAAAAAATGGTAACACTTTAGTGTAGGCTCCAATTCTCACTATTAACTACTAGCTTATTAGTATGCATATTAGGATATTGTCTGTTTATTATTACTTATAAAGCAAATGTTAATGCCTTATTCTGCATGACCATATTGTACATCCCTTAATCATACAATGTAGGCAGGTTTATAATCACTGAGATCCCAAATGCATGGTAGTTAGGGGGGTTCGGGAGCATGCTCCTAAATCCAAAATTTAGATTTTCATTATTTACATATGTGCATTTTAAGATATTCTGAACGCCATGAATCATTTTCGTAGACATGTTAATTTACTGAAGGTTACTAGGAAAGCTAGGTAACTAAATGTATTAAATTAATTTACAATATGCACACATTAATTGCTATTAATCTTATGCCTAATCTGAATAAAACGGCTTTGTTAATATTTCTTGTTTGTTAATTATATTATGAATGACATATAGGCCTATTTCAATTCAAAATGGGGAATTTTTTTATTTTTATTTAAAAGTTTATTAATTTGTCTGAATATTTTTGTCATTTGTTTAACATTTCTGACTTAAAGAAGCAGCTGTCAAATATGAAAGATTTAGTCGTGCTGCTAAAAGCAGCTTCTGTGCGTACATAAATCCCACCAACTCTGATTTGATTGGTTTTCTCAAATATTTTGACATTGACAAAGCGATGACAGACCAATGAGGCTCAGATCAACGCACACACCTCTGCTTCTGACGTGCGCTCTGCTCGACGCTGCTGCAGATTGAAGGACACGCTGATTAAAAGACGGGCCAAAGCCGAAGCCTCCCGCCAGTTTCATATGTAATAAAGTTAATAACACATTATTAAGGGAGACTGGACAAAAGTTTACGGGGGTCTGAAGCCCCCCTAAAAAGGGTCTAGTCATGCCCATGCTCTCAAGACAAAATTTGAGCTCGTAATCACGACTTCAGAAGTGGGAAGTACGAAAATTCCAATAGCACGTGAAGGCAGAGTTAGTTTGTTTCCTTTCTGTTGTTGGTTATTCATTGCTTCATTGATTCTCTTACACCTGTTCCTCATTTACTCATTAGTTCTCTCAGTATATATTGCCTTCTGTTTAGTTAGTTAGAACTTTGTCTAATTCACTTGTTTGGATTACTCTTCATTGATTGTTGGATTACCTTGTTTTGTTAAATAAGACATTATAGATCACCTTATCTTCAGCCATCTGTGACAATAAGTAAGGAAAAATTGATAATGTGAAGCGGAGTGGCCATTACACCTCAGGTGTGCATTATTTTTTAAATCTGGACTAAATTATTCCGCTTATACTACAATTACTACGCCTCAAGACATTGTTCAACTGTTTTATTTCAAGACATTTGTCAGGTTTTTGTCCTTTTTGTCCACTTTGGTGTGTAGGACTAATTTCTTGCATTTCTTAATTTCCACCACAATAAACAATTGAACATAGTGGAAAATTATATTTGTTCATTAAAAATAATAATGATTAAAAAATGCTCAGATGAATGGTCAAAAAAAAATTTTTTAAATAGGAGCGGTCAAGTTAAGCAAACTAGTGATTATTTATTTATTTATTCATTTATTTGTCTATTTTCTCATAAACAGGGCCTTGTCCCATTGTCATAAAACACATATCCCACTGAAAGTGTCCAAATTTCTTTTCTTTGGATTATTGTTTTTCAGGGAATCCCAGTGTCCTCTAATACGCCTTTCTACCTAATCTGCTGAGAGCCCATCTCTGAAATCTTTATAGCTGAAGCCTTTTATCACTGACACAGGAAATTGGAACATTTCACTGAAACAGTTATCAAGTGCTTTTGCTTTCAGAACATCCATTGCCATAAGAGGCGGCACGACCTGCAGCTCCTCTAACACCCGTTGAACAAAACATCACCCGAGATGTGCAGGGACTGCAAACGCTTCTGTAGTCAGCTAACACATCCTGTAATCAGATCAAGAGGATATTCCCGCCGCTATCAGGATACATCTAACAGATCACTGCTTCACAGTGACTTAGAGGATAAAATAGAAATGTATGGCCAGGCCCGGACAGGGAAAAAAAGTGCAATGCCATGATTCCTGCCCAAATCTGATCCATGAAGTGACATTAGAAAAATCTTTCCAGATGTTTTCAGATGTTTCTGCTAAAATTATTGAGACAACGAATGAAATAAGAAACACGGATAACTTGCACTAAGGAGTGTTAACTCTTTCCACGGCAGCAGTTTTAAAATCAAATTTGTCAGGCACCGCCAGCATTTTTTATTATTTTCACAAATTTTCCATGGCCCCCAGAAAGTTTTACTCCATCTTAATACATTATTTTTTTTATCAACACTTGAATGTTGGCAAGTTTCATAAAAAAAGCTACATTTTGAGCAAAAAGCTGAGAAAAATTTGTTTTTGTGAAAGACTACATCCAGATTGGAATCAGAACGATGATCAAAACATAAATGGAGTAGATTTATAAAGTCCATCAACATCCCCAAAGCTAACACGGTCCGATACCACTTCCTGGATTAACATTAGGCAGTTTTGATTTATATGCTGTTTAATGTTGATGATTGCGTTACTTTACATATACATCTGCTTACATGTCCTATCACTTGTTTCTGCTTCTTCATCTGTGTTTTGATCAGGAGATTCTGTACTTGTTCAGAAGATGTGTAATAGCACCCCCTACCGTATAACAGTGAAAACACAGAAAGACGAAAAATTCAGTGAATGGCAGGGAAACGTTATCTTATAAAAAACTGAAATTTCCATCGATGGCGGTGAAAGAGATAATATACATTTAAGATGTTTATGGTTCTCTAGAAACTATGGAAACTTGTTTCCATCGCGGAATAAAAGGGTTTTATTATATTAAAAAGTAGCAATTGTGAGATAAAAAGACTGAAGATATAAACTCACAACTGCAAGTTATAAAGTTGGAAATGCAAGATATACATTTGCACTTATGGTTGTCAGTCGCTGGTATCAATACCGCACAGTAAAACCGAAATGCGGTTCTCTGTACCAATTTTGGTACCAGAGCAAAAACTGTTCAATTAAGTACTTTACAAAAATGTTGGCCTGTTCTGTCTCGTCCATCAGTTATCACTGTCAATCATTGCAGTTTCCATTTCAATTGGGCATTTAAATACGGTTGTCAATCCAGAAACTTTACAGTGTACTTAGCAGCATGAAAAACATATCAGGTTACGACTGTAACCATGGTTACCTGAGAAGGGGAACGTGACACTGCGTCTGGATCTTTGCTATGGCGAACACCATCAGCGTGACCAGTGTCTGAAGCATGTGTGCCAATACAATAATTTCATTGGCGGACGACCATGACATCACTACCGGTCCCCCCGTGTGTATAAGAGGGTGCCTGCAATGTACATCCTCAAATTCTTTGGCTGAAAGAGATGTGCAGGCAAGCCCAAGGCGTCTCATTCCCCTTCTCATGGTTACAGTTGTAAACTGAGATGTTCCCTTTCAAAGTGGAACTCAACACTCATCTGGATTGACGCTATGTGGAACAAATACCCACTCCACCATGTTGAGGGAAGGCCTGATTCATCGATGAGGGCGTTTCCTGTAGCGTTGTTCCATATGCAGTGTCTCGTTCCACACCCAAAAAGGAACTAAACATGTATTCAGATTGTGAATGGGAAATAAACAGAAAGCAAGAGAAGAGCCCTACAAATGTTGCCATCAGGGATGCAACAATACAGTTAGTCCACGGTTCAATACATACCTCGGTCTTTAACCACGGTTTTCGGTTCGGTTCGGATGGCTTGTCACATCAGTTTTTTGCTATTCTATTCTTAGGCGACAGGAACAGCAAGAGGTATACAAAATACTATTTTTTTTATTGCAATACCCTTTCTTTATTTTACTTAAAAGAATAGAAAAACTACTTTTAAAAAAAAACCTTGTACACATTCCAAGTGTATTGTATATTTGAAATAAATGTATATAAAGATTTACACTGGCAGCTCAGAGCTGTACAGCAGCATTTAAGTATGACATTTAATGAATAAATGTAAAAATAAAACGCTACATAGATTTCACTATAAAATATACATTGATTATTATTAAAGCTACTGTATTAAAGTTCTTCAGTCAAGAGCAGTGAGGGATTTTCTCTTTGTCTTTTGATGTTGTATTAACATTAAAGGGATATTTCACTCAAAAATGAAAATTCTGTCATCGAGAAATTAATACAGGTTTGGAACAACATCAGAGTGAGTAAATAATGACATAATTTTAGAGGTGAACTGTCCCTTTAAGGACAGTGTGTTCACTGGCTGCTGCTGCTGTCAATTTAAGACCTGCGTGCATCTAATATACAGACACGATGATTTTACTTTCACTTTAGACATAACCGACTGTGTTTATGTTAACCTTGTGTGTATTTGACAGTATTAGCGCAGTAAGACAACTACTTAGTCCAGTAATCACTTGTTTGACAGGCGTTTAGTGCGCGCACTCGGAAAAGCGCATGTTAAAATAGTGCATTTGCACGCGGATGAAGGCTTTAAAGCGCATGCAAATAATGAACTTAAGTGATTGTGAATAACTCTAGTGTTCCATGACGTAAGTATAACTCTACCACTAACGTGTGATGTGAATGTATGTCGCGTTGTTCAGTAGGACTATATTGGGATGGAGGCAAATGATAGAATTTGTAGAAAAATAATGAATTAAATGCAATTCTGTCAGGTCCACTAAAGTAAAAAAAACACAATAGACAAACATTTAGTAAAATTTTTAATTGCATATTTTGCAAAGATTTAGATTTGGCGGTATAGCTCTGTTCTAAATTCCCCATCCTTTTCATGAGCTCCATGAAAAGCCAAGACAGGGAACAGCAGCAGATTCTGGGGACGACCTCCCATTTAACTGCGAGGGCAGAGCAAATCCCCCATTTGGAACAGAGCATGCATCAATGACAACAGAATGACATGATTAAGTTAAGCAATTTAAGGAGGAGCTGGGGAGGAGGTAGGTTGCAAAGCAGCGTGCAGCAGAAGCGTCCAAGCAGGCAGATTGAAGTGAAGCTATGCTTAAGTAAGGCGCCCTGTTTGAGAGAAGCCAATTGAGAGCATAGGAATCGGATCAGCTGAAAGAGGGGCGGAGTTAGAATTTCCCAATCAGCTGATAGCGGAGCTTGACTACGTGGCCTGCCAGAACTAACGCTGGCGCTTGATAACCGGAAAAAATGCAATTCACAAGTGCGTATTGAACCGTGAATGCCGTACCGAACGGTTCAATATTATATTGAGAATTGAGACATCCCTAGTTGCCATATTAAAAATTTTGCCATATTCAAATAAAGGTTTTAAAATGTAGGCAAAGTGTCACTAATTAAACTAGTATATGTTCCGCTAATTGTCAGCCTCTTACATGCCTGCATCTCGAGAGATTGCAGAATTCAAGCGACAAATTATGTTTCATAAACAAAGTTTGTTAGAAGCACGTTCAAACGGTCTATCAAATCAGCCCGAGAGGAGGTGTATATATACACTTTTCTGCATCCCTCCGCCAACCCAACTCCTCACTCTCGGCTAGGGATATGGGGGAGAACTCTGAGTTTGGACTAAATTCCAAGCTCAGAGCCCTCGATCCCCTTGGACAGCACACCAAATACACATATAATTTTTTTTCCCTCCATTCAATCATCTGTAAGTGTGGACTCGTGAAAACAACTGCCATTATTTATTTATCAAAGATTTATTTTAGCGTTTTATTGTAGATTAAAATCTATAAATCAAAATATGTATTGCATTTATTAAGAAAAGGTTCAGCACCCAAGGCTCTATCACTATTGCCTCAATGGTGTAGAGTGTCTTTGGTCGGATTGTGGCAACATCCATTAGGATTGTTTGTGATTTGGTCTTAGTAACTTAGTCCTCTTGACTACTCCTAACGTTTCACAGATTTAGGAACTCGTTTTAAAAGCTCTAAAATGCTTTGGGAAATAGTCTTAGAGCAAATTTAAGAGTCCTAAAATTAGGACTGACACAACAATTTTTTTAAGAGTTTCAATTTTTTTAAGAGACAATTTAGGAGTCCTAAAATTAGGACTGACACAACCACTTTTTTTAAGAGTTTCTCCTAAATCATCGGCAAGTTAGGAGCTACTTTTAGCCTTAATAGGTTTTGTGAATATGGCCCCAGACCTCTATTTAGGACCACATATGGAAGCAAATCGAACATATCAGATTTGGTTTGTGGTGTTCACACTCTCATGAAAAAAACAGATCTAAGTCACAAATGAGCAAAACAAAATCAAATTTAGGCCATGAATGAGATGAGAGCGTTTGGAAGCAGGGTCTATCAGTGGGTACCAAATATACCCGATACGCTGTACTACCGGTGCTGCAGAAATGTTGGTACGTCAACTGCAACGTTTTCTTTTTAGTACCAACTGTTACCATATGTACGGTATGTTTGACAACCCTACTTAGAATTGTGGGATATAAAGTCAGAATACCAAGATATAAACACATAATTACCTTTTTTTATTCCATGGTGGAAACAAGCTTCCATAAGAAAAAAATAACTAGAATAATATTAATTTCAACTGTCATTTGTTATGAATATTCTTATATTTTCTTTAAAACTTTAGGAAAAAGTATCCTATAAATTGTTAATTATTTAATTCACTGGATTATCAAAAAAATCATTACTTTATGGTTATTTAATATATAAACCTTTTTTGTGTAATTTCCAGTAAAAATAAACATATTGTGATATAAAATTACTCACACTGTACCATGATAAACGATTTTGGTCATAACACCCATCCCTACTCTCCAGCTAGGAGACTAAATCAAATTCCGACAACACTTTTGAAGGGAAAGAGAGGATGTTACTAAAGAATAAAAATAAATAGATCAACAGACAAAGTGAAAATGAAGAGAGCCGAAGATCACAAAGCTCGGCACCAAACCAGCTCCCAGCGTGCAATGAAACAGAGAATCAAAGACAGACAGGTACAGCAGAATGACAAAAGTGGAGACATAGGTGATAAACAGATAAGAGCGACTTTAATAATAAAACCACACCAATATAACACCAAGTATAAAGAAGAGAGGAAGAGATGGGCAGAACAAGAAACAAACAGAAGAAGGGGGGAACATTGATTTGATAGACTCTCTGCACAGATGATGGGAGATTGGACCTCGAAAAGCGCTCTCTGGTCACCGTGGTGATGAGAGGACAGTTGGACACTTTTGTTCCTCTGATATGCTGCACAGACAGTGAACAACTGAATGTGACCGAACTAAATACACCCACAACATCACGAGAAAACCATTACTGACAACAAACTGCAAGTGCTTATTTTACAGTACAAACACATCATAATTACTTTATCTTATCATAATTTATTATCTTAGATTTTTCTACTACACACCTATATTTCTCATTTCTATATAGAAAGAATGTTTGGCAGAGTAAATTACTAACTTGAATTAAATTTGCATTTAAATATTTTGTAGTGGCACACAACTTTAGAAAACACTCTAGCCACTGAAGACATCAACTAGACTACGCATCCATGAGTTTCTTTCTGTTGAGTTTGAATACTTACAGATAAGATGTCATATAAGCTGTAATTATTATTTTTTATTTTTTTACAGTGCTGTCTGCCTCCATCATGCTGTCTTCAAAGATACTCCAGGTTGGCCAAATTCAAAGGAAGCACTGCATACAGACTATACCACTCAAAAGTCAATAAGACTTCTACTGTATTAATTCAAGATTTCTATTTCTATTTTTTCTATTCATCAAAGAATCTTGGAAAAAAATATATACCGGTTTCCAAACAATATTAAGCTGTTTTTCAGCATTGATAATAAATGTTTCTTGTGCAACAAATCGGCATATTAGAATGATTTCTGAAGGATCATGTGACACTGAAGACTGGAGTAATGATGCAGAAAATTCAGCATTGCCATCACAGGAATAAATTACATTTCACAGTATATAAAAATAGACTGAATAGATATTAAACTGTAAAAAAAGTATTATTTCACAATATTACTGGTTTTACTATATTTTTAATTAAATAAATGCAGCCCTGATGAGCATAAGAGACTTTACAAGTCTCAACATTAAGAACAACATTAAATAGTTTACAAACTCCCAAATATTCTAAAATAAAAAGATAATTCTATAAATAATATATTTTATATTTATACAAATATTTTATACAAATACTTTAGCTGAATTAATATGTTTTGAATTATATCTAAGTTTATTCTTGTTCTAAACAATAAATTCAGCAGTGTTTACACTATTATGTATGTTTATTTTGATAAATAAAATAATGTATTTTTGTTCTATAAATATACTGATGGTGTATTTCAAAAAGGTTCACATCCAGTGTTTGCAGTGTTTATGAGCTATGGTCAATAAAAAGCTGTTGGCACTTAAAGGTTAAAGTGTATAGTATTTATGAGGATCTATTGACAGCAATGCAATATAATATATATATAACTATGTTTTCAGTGGTGTATAAAGACCTTACATAGATGTACCATTATGTTTTTATTACCTTAGAATGAGCCATTTTGTGCTGCCATGTTTCTACAGAAGCCCTAAACGGACAAACTTCTCTACAGAGTCACTCTCTGCTCTCTCCGACGACTACATTTTTGTCTCTTTATAGTGAGTGCTGGTGATGAGGTGCAGGTGCAGTGAATCAGAATTCTGGGGAGAGTGAACGAGTGGGCAGAGCGTGCTGATCTGGTGATGATGGATGGACTTGTGATGGTTGTGACTCTGTGACAATATTATTTCTTGTGATCCTAAATTATTAGGTATTTTTAAAGAAAGAGATGGAGTAGATCTGGATGTTTTTATGCAGTCGTTAGGCAGCGAAGTGGCATATTTGAAGCTAGTGATGAGAAATCAAACTGTATCCTCATGCAGCCGACAGAAACATAAACCAGTCAGAAACTCATTCGATTTCAGTTTTTATTGTTACATATTTTGATTAGAAAACCATTGAGTGTTCTAAAGTAGAAGCAAATAAAGTGTGAAATATACATATGATATACATACAGTATACTGTGTCTATTTTCAATGCTACGACTTTATGTGTGAAGGGATTTATATGAAATGGTAACATTTTACAATAAGAGGTAACATTAACTAAGGTTGATTAAAACATTTTAACATTTTAAAGTTGTCTCTTACATTAGTTACTGTACTATGAATTAACATGAATGATCAAGGTTTAATTAATATATAAATATTTTTTATTTAAAACTTCAAAGAAAACAAACTGGAAGAAACCGAATTAAAACTGAACATAATCTTGCTGCTTGCTGAACAATTTTTTAATAATTTTTGATCCTTTTGTATTTTGTATTTACTTGTACTTTTACTTTCAATACTTAAGTAAGTTTAATATGAATTTAAAAAAAAAAATTATACTTAAGTACAATAAATATCACATTGTTTAAAACTTTTACTCAAGTAATATTCTAAACACTGAATTTAACTTTTACCAAAGTAATTTTCTAGCAAAATATATATACTTTTACTCAAGTATGGCTTTTGAGTACTTTATACATCACTGTATTCTGGGGGCTATGAAATGTTTGTGAAAATTATCAAAAACGCTGGCGGAGAAAGAGATAAAGCACAACTGCAACAGCCATGAAATTAACCACCTTCAACCACAACAACAACAACAAATATTCAGAAATACACTGGTATAAAAACTTTGTGTGGACTACTTTAGGTAAGCGAAATAACTTAATACTTTTTTACAACTTTATTTAGTAGGCCATAATCATATTCAAACCCACTTTGATACTATAGCTGTCAACAAATAAATATAACAAACACAATTCACAGAAATTAATTCAAGATAACTCAAATATTTCCCCATTATTGGGGAAATAAATTGGGCGGAGTAGCTATGCAGGACTAAAGTACTGGATATATCTAGTCACACTGCAACACACCATACGCTTCAGGTGTAGATGCAGTGTTAGTAGGCCATATACAGCAAGGCAGCTCGCTAGCATTGAATAAATCCTTTCCAGGAGCAGATCAGTGTAATTATGTTTTTTTTTTAAATAACAGCCCAACACTTTATTCTGATAGCATGAGACTTGAGATACATTTCCTCCTCCTTCTCAATTAGACAGAGAAGACTGACTCTCAAAGTGCACCTGCAAGCTGACTTTAATGGCTCACCTAGCAGCAGATATCCAGCGGAGTTTAATTACAATGACAGGATGAAATAGGTAAGAGTTGATATCCAGCTCGTCTCTTGAGATGGATACCCAGATTCCACTTTTAAATGGTGCGTACATACTCTTAAATGTGTCCGAGGTACAGACAAGCAGAAAGAAATATAGGCACACAGAAAGACAGCCGACATGGACAGGAGCCAATGAAAGTGGATATGTTCCAATCTCTAGTGCACTATCAATTTCTGTTAAGTCACCTACTTTCTAAGAAGTGTGTCCTTTGAATCCATAGCTTGCAAAAATAAAAGCTGCTCATATCAAGTAGTTCAACTAGTCGAAGGTCCCTTCTGAAAAATGATGTAGCTACTAGGGGTGTCGAAATTTATTGTTCCCATTCAGTCGGTCACGTTCGACGTACGTCGGACGTACCGACAAATTGGGATCACTTCAGGGAGCCCCTATCAGCTTCGAGATATAGAGAACAGGCCAATGGGCCATTGGCGTGCGAGATTTGCATCTCGCGCTCCGCCCCGCGCCGCGGGTATAAACAGGAAGCGAGAGCGAATGCACGCTGTCATTCACTTCGGAGCCGAACGGCGTTGATGAAGCAAGACTGCTTTTCTAAAAGAGAGCCTATCTGCAAGAGAGATGCTCCAGAGAACGAAAAGGACGCTCTGTGTTGGCGAAAAGGCACAATCAGCGCGACCGCATGTTCACCGCTGCATCAGCATAACAAACTGCTGTTCTCACAGCAACTGTCGGTTTGGTGAGGGCGTTTGTTTCAGTGAGTGCACCACAGGACTGCACTTACCACCTGTGTGTTGCCGCGGTCTTCCCCTGGGTGCTTCAGCACTGTTTAAAGAGCGTTTCCTCACAAAAGAGCAACACGGGTGTGACACTGCGTCTTTTTCAAGACGTCATTCCACTCGTGCGTTTCTGGATGCGGTTGTTTCCTGTCCTGACGGCCACGATCCCTCTCGCATAAACATGTTGAGACTGTGTCGTGGGTGATCCATGTTCTCCCAGGGGAACGGGATCACGTCGACGCGCTGGTCATCTCACCTTCCGCGTGAGGGTTTGAGTGTTCAGCGCGCCGTGTGCCGTCTGGCTGCCGGGTGACAGCGCGGGTTGCCACGGCAACTCTGCGCGCGTCACTCGGCGCCTCCGATGCGCGGTCGAGACTATGATGCCTCAAACGGGGTTGAGTCCCTTCGCTTATACCCCGATCTAGTCTCTTTTCTGGTGCACCGGAGGGGGGACTATTTTGGCTGATAAGCCTGGGTGGCCTGAGGATTACAGTGAGGCTTCCCCGCCGCGTACATCTCTGTGGGCCCCTCACTCCTCTATCGCATCGCAAGCATGTTGAGACTGTGTTCATGGGTGGTCTATGCTCTCTCACGAGAGCATAGCCACGTCGGCGCGCTGTTCGTCTTGCCTTTTTCATAAGGGCTTGAGTGTTCAGCGCGCCGTGTGCCGTCTCACGGCCACGCCCACTGTCTCACGTGTCTGCTGGTAGCTTACAGATGGGATTGCTGGTCCTTGAAAGGGGACCTAGCATTTCATTTGGGGCTCTAGCAGAGGACAGATGTCAATCGCTGCATCGGAGAGAGGGCTGTTATGTGTTGAAAATGAAGATGATGCTGAGATTCCCACCGTAATAGTGGGCGCTCGTGCTGAATCAGATTCATACTTGACAGCCATGCTTTCCCGGATGGCTGAGGCATAGTGCAACGCGTAAAATCGCCTTGCCTGCCCCTTGCCTTTTTTCGGATGTGCATTGGAAGGCTTTGGCATTGTGGAACTATTGGTGCCAAAATATGGAACACCAATAGGGCCATAATCTGTATAAAGTTTTCCTCTCTCTCACTACCCTCATCGGTGGGGTGGCAGTGCCACTGGCAGGCCACCTCCGCCCTGCTTAGTGCACGAGGGTAGTTCTGAGCTGAGGTTGAGCTGCGCACAGCGCTGGCCCTTGGCTAGACGATGTCCACCCTGGTCCAGAAACACAATTGATCCGGATTTGGTCTGGAACTGTTCTTCCCCGGAGGAGGGCCGGGTGGAAAACCGTTAGTAATTCTGTTCCGCCACTGATGTTAAAAACAGCCAGTGGTACCCAAAAAAAAAAAAAAAAAAAAGAGCAGTTCCAATACCTCTGGGTCTCGGGAGTTCAGGAATGGCAGCGTGTGACGCTACAGAGCCTCGCCGCTTTCATTCCCCTCCCCACAAGAGGGCGAGAATGGCAGTGTGTGACGCTACAAAGCCTCGCCACTCTCATTCCCCTCTTCTCAGCGGTGCGTGGACAACAGTGCGCGGCGCTATGCCTCGCCACTCTTGTTCCCCGCTGAGGAAGGAGGTGAGGCAGACCGTGCGCAACGCCACAAAGCCTTGCCACGCTCAGCCCCTCCTTCATTTGGGAGCGCGCTTGGCGGTGGTCGACGCTCCCATGCCTCGCCACCCTCAGACGCCTCTCCCTTCGCCAGCAGGGGGCGCCGGCTGTGGGAACGCACTCAAGCGGCCTCCCCACACTCGCACGCCCCCTCCGCGGACGCAGGTAAGTGTTGCACAGCACACTCAGATCCCACTTCGGGCCGCTCCATGCCGTCCGAGTCGGATCCCTGCATTCCGTGTCGCTGCCCAGCTGCTGGTACGTCTGTAGTTAATCCCCTTGCTCGGTGTCTGGAAGCCTGGCTAGAGCTTCCCAGCCCATCTCGGGGCCGTACCATCAGACTCGGCTATGCGATTCAGTTCGCCAGGCGTCCCCCTAAGTTTGGGGGCGTTCACTTCCCAGTAGCGAAGGAGAACGCCCCCGTGCTCCGGGCAGAGATCGCAGTCCTACTGGCGAAGGACGCGATGGAGCCGGTCCCTCCAGCCGATATGAGGTCCGGGTTCTACAGCCCGTACTTCATTGTACCCAAGAAAGGCGGCGGGTTATGGCCGGTCTTGGACCTGCGATTCTTGAACCGATCCCTTCACAGGCTGCCGTTCAGAATGCTAACGCAGAAGCACATCTTCAGGTGCGTCCGTCCCCAAGATTGGTTTGCAGCGATCGACCTGAAGGACGCGTACTTTCATTCTCGTTTCCCCTCGACCGGCCCTTTCTGCGCTTCGCGTTCGAGGGACGGGCATGTCAGTACTGCGTCTTGCCCTTCGGCCTGTCCCTGTCGCCCGCGTCTTTACGAAGGTTGCGGAGGTGGCCATTGTCCCCATGAGAGAGCATGGTGTTCACATTCTCAACTACCTCGACGACTGGCTGATCCTTGCCCAGTCGTGAGAGCAGTTGTGCGAACACAGGGACAAGGTGCTCAGTCACCTCAGCCAGTTGGGACTTCGGGTCAACTGGGAGAAGAGCAAACTCTGTCCCACACAGAGGATCTCTTTTCTCGGTATGGAGATAGACTCGGTCGCCATGACAGCGCGCCTCACCGAGGAGCGCGTCCAGTCAGTGTTGAACTGCTTGAATTCGTTCAAAGGCAGGACAGCGGTACCACTGAAACATTTTCAGAGGCTCCTGGGGCATATGGCATCCGCAGCCGCAGTAACGCCGCTCGGATTGCTTCATATGAGACCGCTTCAACCCTGGCTACACGATCGAGTCCCGAGATGGGCGTGGCACAGCGGTTCCCTCCGTGTCCAAGTGACTCCGAGGTGCCGCCAAACCTTCGGCCCATGGTCGGACCCTTTGTTTCAACGTTTCAAAGTTCCGCTCAGAGGCAAGCACGTTCTGGTCCGTACGGACAACACTGCGACCGTTGCGGTACGTCAAAAAACAGGGTGGTCTACGCTCTCGTCACATATCACAACTCGCCCGCCATCTCCCCTTATGGAGTCAGAAGCATCTGAGGTCGCTTCGTGCCATTCACATTCCGGGCCTGCTCAATCGTGCAGCCGACGAGCTGTCACGTCAGCCGGTGCTTCCGGGAGAATGGCGACTCCATCCCCAGGCGGTCCAGCTAATCTGGAGTCGTTTCGGGGCCGCACAGGTAGACCTGTTTGCCTCCCCAGAGACGACCCACTGTCAGTGGTTTTATTCCTTGACCGAGGGAACCCTCGGGTCGGATGCCCTGGCCCACAGCTGGCCCCGGGAAGATTGCAAGTATGCGTTTCCCCCAGTGAGCCTTCTTGCGCAGACACTGTGCAAAGTCAGGGAGGACGAGGAGCAAGTCCTGTTGGTCGCTCTATATTGGCCCAACCGGACTTGGTTCCCGGAACTAGTGCTCCTTGCGACAGCACCTCCCTGGCCCATTCCTCTGAGGAAGGACCTCCTGACTCAGGGACGGGGCACCCTATGGCACCTGCGTCCAGACCTCTGGAAATTCCATGTCTGGTCCCTGGACGGGACGCAGAGGTTCTAGGTGACCTACCGCAAGCGGTAGTTGACACCATCTCTTCCGCTAGAGCCCCCTCTACGAGGCGCCTCTATGCGTTGAAGTGGAACCTGTTCGTCGATTGGTGCTCTTCTCGCCGAGAAGACCCCCGAAGATGTTCGATCGGTTCTGTGCTTGCCTTTCTACAAGATGGGTTGGAGCGAAGGCTGTCTCCCTCCACCCTCAAAGTCTATGTTGCCGCTATTGCCGCTAATCATGAGCTAGTAGATGGAAAATCTCTAGGTAAGCACGATCTGGTCGACAGGTTCCTTAGGGGGGCGAGGAGGTTAAATCCGCCTCGTCCTCCCTCCATACCCTCTTGGGACTTAACTCTGGTGCTAACTGCACTACGGAGAGAACCCTTTGAGCCTCTGCAGTCAGCTGAGTTGAAAATTCTGTCGTTAAAGACAATACTCCTGACTGCGTTGGCCTCCATCAAGAGGGTAGGGGACCTGCAGGCATTTTCGGTTGACGAATCGTGCCTGGAATTCGGGCCCGGTAACTCTCATGTGATCATGAGACCCCGGCCTGGATATGTGCCAAGGATCCCACTACTCCCTTCCGGGACCAAGTGGTGAGCCTGCAAGCGCTGCCTTCGGAGGAGGCAGACCCAGCCCTAGCTTTTCTCTGTCCCGTCCGTGCTCTCCGGACTTACGTGGATAGAACACAAAGCTTCAGAACCTCAGAGCAGCTCTTCGTCTGTTACGGAGGACAGCAGAAGGGAAAGGCTGTCTCCAAGCAGAGGATGGCCCACTGGATAGTGGATGCCATCGTCTTGGCTTATCAGTCCCAAGACGTGCCCTGCCCGCTCGGGTTAAGAGCCCACTCCACTAGGGGTGTTGCCTCTTCCTGGGCGTTGGCTCGTGGCGCCTCGCTGACAGATATTTGTAGAGCTGCGGGCTGGGCGACACCTAACACGTTCGCTAGATTCTATAGCCTCCGTGTAGAGCCGGTTTCTTCCTGTGTGCTCACTTCCCATAGTCAGTAACACCGAAGTGCCCGTTCTAGTGTCGGCTTGCTGCGCCATTCCCTCCCCTATGGTAGACGGATGCGTGCGCTTATTCTGCTCCAGTCGAGTTCCCCGGAACGGCGAACCCTGTTGAGTCCTCCGCAACCCGCGGCAGTCGGACGTGGCGGAGCGTTCGACGCCAGGTCTAACACTCGTATGCAATGGTGGAACTTGTGTTAGGCTGGGTTCCATATGTAGTGACCCCCACGGCGGTCCCATATGTGTATTCTTCCACGGTACGGCTCCCTACGGTGATCCCGTGTCTTTCCCTCGGCAGAGTCTCCTCTGCCGTCCCAGGTACGTGTTGTTCCCCCTCCACGAATTGGCCGGGGCCACCCCTGGGACTTCCGTATGTTGTGCTGCCCACGGCCAGCCCATACGTGTATTCTCCACATGTTAACTCCCTCTGGGCATGATGTGGCTTCCGCAGCTGCCTTCACAGGCACGCTTTCCCAGCGTTATCCAATACAGTCAGCTGAATGGGTCTTGCGGAACAGCAGCTTGGACTCTCCCTGCGTGAACTTTCCCGCCCGCATCAGATCGGGGTCTGAGGGGCTCATCGCTGGGCGCTGGAAGTGGTAGTAACTGTGGCGTTTTCCATAGGGGATCCCAATTCGTCGGTACGTCCGACGTACGTCGAACGTGACCGACTGAATGGGAACGTCTCGGTTACGTATGGTAACCCTCGTTCCCTGAAGGAGGGAACGGAGACGTACGTCCCGTCGCCACAGTTGCTGTACCATCACTGCAGGTTGAGCCACTAAGTTCGGCTCCTCAGTGAAAAACAGCGTGCATTCGCTTCCTGTTTATACCCACGGCGCGGGGCGGAGCGCGAGATGCAAATCTCGCACGCCAATGGCCCATTGGCCTGTTCTCTATATCTCGAAGCTGATAGGGGCTCCCTGAAGTGATCCCAATTCGTCGGTACGTCCGACGTACGTCTCCAACCGAGACGTTTCTACGATGCATCGTGATGCAGACGAGGACGATTCAATATCGGTTCAGTTATAGACCATAACCGATTATAATGTACTGATACATTGCACAAAATGAAAATAATAATGTAAATATTATTATTATAAGTGTGAATCAAAAAATTAAAAGCGCATACAATTTAAAAAAAAAGCAGACATCTGGGCACATTTCGGCTTTCATGAGCAACCTGGTAAGCACAGCCTAGAGAAGACACACGCTGTGTGTGTAAATCATGTCACGCACAAATAAAATATGCAGGGGGTAATACCACTAACTTGAGAAACCACGTCAGCCGTTTTCACCCTGAGCTGTTAACGCCTGTCAGTGGCAAGGTGGACCAGCTCAGCCAAAAATAGATCAAATGATATCAACATTAGTTTTCCAAAAGGATCTGTTTACACCTGGTCACTTCATGTGTTTTTACAGATCTGATTTATCAAATTGATTTAATTTACACTTGGTCACATAAATGTATCTCCGCAGCCCATAACACGCTCTCACACGTTTACTTTTTGTCATTGTTGGGAGGAGTACAATTTACATATGTGGTTTCAACAACCAGATGCATTTAGACTTGTTCAGTTTCATCTGGAATGTGGCCCAGACAACCGCCTGAAGTGGCTTTTAGTATATACTTTTGTGTATTTGTTCTAATGCTCCTGTTGTGTTCTGTGCCCAGACTTGAGTTTTGTTTGATGTTTGATACATTCAAGAAGCGCGTTTTCTTTGAGAAGGTAAAAAAAGGTTCAGTTCACATATCTGACTGCTTGAATTTATTGACAAAATTGTATACATGTGAAGTAAAATTGAGGATGCAGTGCATCGTTGATGTATCATGATATCGAATTGAACTGAATCAATGACATGATAATCGGAATCGAATCGAACCATGAGACCAGTGTAGGTTCAAACCCTTAGTAGCTACACAATTAAAAAAAAAAAAAAAAAAAACCCTATGTATAAATAAATTATGGAAAAAAATGTGTTACACAGAAAAAAGACATAAAGTGCCACATTTAAGGTTCCAGAAACAAAACTGTGATGATTCAAATAGATCAGTGAATCATTTATTTGAAACAAGTTCCTCAAAAGGAATCATTTTTAACAAGCATTTTTTTGTTCATAAAATACTTTACTCATAATTTACTCACCTTCAAGCCACCCTTGGTGTATATGACAATCTTCTTTCAGACGAAAGCGGTCCGCTTCCGTATTCAACTTACGCAGAAAGTGTAACGCCTCTTGCAGTTCAAAACGCTTACACTACGTCCGACATCCGTTACACTTTTTCCGTAAGTTGAATATGGAAGGCGGTCCGCTGGAAGCTAGATATTTTACTTTATAATGCGCTAAATATCGATATTTTTCTTACAAATTTTTTTGATTCAAAACCCATTGATTCACTTCAGAACTTAGTTAGTTACTCAACATTTCTTCGAAGGCAGCATACTAAACAAAATGGCACCTAACGCTGTACATAGTCAGATAACACACAAATAGCACTTCACAGAACACAATGCTCACAGTTGCAATAGTCATATATTAGCATGCTGCTAAGCTACTGACTCAAAATTCTAAAGGCCCTTTCACATTATTTGTGTCAAGTTTTTTTATTACATGACGCTCTATGAAACTAATTTGTGACAACTACCGAGTTACCTCAGATATTGGCTGTCCTCCAGTCAAGCTATTTCTAAACTATTTGATGCTGACCTATCATTTTTGCAATGACTATTCTAAAATTGCCCATAAATCTGTGGCTGTCATACTTGATTTTGCCTTGATTTTGTGGCTGTATTTTGAAGCGCAAAGCAGCAAAAAAAAAAAAAAACTTTATAAAGTTAACCTTTATGAAGAGATCTTGAAAGTCTCAATTTCCTTTTATTCATCTATATTTACATTATTTGTTTTATTTTTAATACTTGCACATCCTTTGTTTGCTGTCATCTGACCTTTGTTTGGCTTGCCTTGCTTGAAACGTGTAATTGTCAACATTAGTATGTCACATAGCTTTTATAAAAAAAAAGAAAAAAAAAAGATAACAGCTCTTTATTTCCCTTCTGTAACGCATCAAAGCCATTGCCAGGTCTTTTTTTGTGCACATTTCACACTTTCCAGCTTTTCTACCCAGAAAAACTGCCCTTTTGTGGAACGAGAACATTTTTGGAGTTGCCGAAAACAGTGCACGCTTACTTACATTGAAATGTCTTAACCCCTTTCCTGTCACCCCCCATTTTGGCAAGTGGGGCATTTTGACATAACCCAAATAAAAAGGCTGCTGCTCGCAAGTCTTTCTGAATATACACATATGTAACATATATCTAGACATGGCTTAAGCCAACACTTAAGAGTTTACAATTCAAGACTCAGAATTACTCAGACTGTTATTAAAATGGAGATATATAGGCTCAAACATTAAAACAAAAATAAAAAATATTAATAATATATTTTAAAATGTATACAAATATTATGTGATTGTAGAATAACAACTTATAACCACAACTAAAGTGAAGCCACAAGTGTGGTCATGCTTCATTTCAAATCTGAGGATGAAATCTCTAAAATTATGCATTTTATGAAGCATATTGTAAGACTATGTCATGCGACTTTTTAGCGAATGCTAAGATAAGATGCTATGATTATGTTATTGTGATAGCATCTTATCTATAAAACACATACTTTCAGTCTACTAACTACTCTTTCAACTGCTTAATTCATACTCAATTGTTTTCATTCAATGGACTTTCACACGTCTGTCATGAATGACAAACCTCATTATCCTTTTATAGAAATTCTTTTGTTTTAAAATTGAGCTATTCTAATCTATTCAGACATTCTTGATGGCCCATCAACTCATTCATCCCACTTTACATTATAACTTACTATCTGAAGTCTTTCTAGCAAAAAAATAAGAAAAAGCATGCTTTTGGTACCCTTATGTGAAATAAAATATAGCTCCTGGCATGACAGGTACATTAGAGCTACAGTTAGCACCAAGCTACATAACACAATATAAAATAATAATATTACACTTTAACTCCAAACTCCCTTTAAACAGCCAACGAGTGTTTGTATTTACTTCCGATCACGATATAATGTGGGTGTCAGTGATGTTCTATGGTGTCAAAATGTTATATTTAGCATTTTATATGGAGCTAATCGCTACACCTGTTTAACATTTTACTGGAAACATAATTTTTTTATATGAAAATACACCAAATCGCATGCAAAAAACGCACAAACCATATGGCATAGTAATCGTGCATTTATTGCTTCTTGGTTGGCAATGTTTACAACAGAGAGATGAGATGAGGAAGTGCACTGAACAGTGTGACCAGAAGGGGCAGGATTATAATCACGTTGTGTCACGTAAGAAGATTGACAGCTGTACAGCGAATGAGAGCGTTCTGGGATCATCATAAGTGAAGTGCATCAGGAAGAACACAGACAGAGATCGCCCTGAATGTCATTCAGCTCTTCAGATCAGCATAATTCATTGATAAATGAATAGAAATGTTATTCTGTATGACGAAATATTTTGCAAACATGTGATAATAAATCTATATTTGTCCAAATATGCACACTGTTTCACTAAGAGCCTGAACGGATGCGGTTTAGTGCATGTGTGTGACCACAAATAAAACGGAGAAGACGTGACTGGCTTTTGATTCTTGTTGATATTTAATTCAAAATATTGTCCATTACAGATCGGTTATTTTGCACATCTGACATAAATTAAGAAATGAATGTCACTGCAACCTTTTAATCATAAACAGTGGTCAAATAACAAAGCTGGAGACTTTTATCTTTATAATTATACCATGTTTTAACGTGCAGTGAATGTTGAACAACAGTAAATCTGGGGCCGTCGGCGATACCTGACTGCTAAGGGGTTAATTAAACAACGCAATTTTATATTTAGTTTTCTCTCCCCTGCAGTAGCGAACCCGTACCGAACCGTGACTTCAAAACCGAGGTACGTACCGAACCGTCAGTTTTGTGTACCGACACACCCCTATTGACTACTATTAGTTTTTCATATAGTATCCTATTAGTGTTTATCTCCCCCGAAGTATAAACATTGAGCCTCCCAGGCACCACACAAAATTTGAGAGCAGTCTGTTCAGATCTGTCAATCTCTTTCCAGCTTAACCTATAACGTGAGTTTGGAACAGGGGTGGCATTTCACAAAAACCTAGGGTATGGCATGATTCCTTCCAGCCATATATACAACAACAACATTCCCAAGTAATTATACTATATCTAAACAAATGACAAGACTTAAAGGGATAGTTCACACAAAAATGAAAACCCTGTCATCATTTACTCACCCTCAAGTTGTAGGGCTGCTCGATTATGGAAAAAATCATAATCACGATTATTTTGGTCAATATTGAAATCACGATTATGTAACACGATTATTTCACATGACTTTGGGAATGTGTTGCATTTATTAAAAATACACCTTTCAACAATTCAATTGAAATTGTAACATTTGTTGTACTTTTTGAACTATTAAAATAAATAATATAACATATATTCAAATCAAAGTATAAAAGTATTCACGTAAAAATGATAACCACAAATAAATAAGATCAACAATATGGTTCGGCTAGATATGCTTTTCAGGTATGTCTAACATTAGTGTAGGAGCCGCATTTGAGTTTATTTTTTGGTTTCATAATTTACTTATAATTGTCTTTTCTGTTGCATTTGAGTGGTACACCTTCTACAGCCAGAGAGGGCGCTATCCTATAAGTTGGAGCTTGAAGCGCAGAAGGAGAGAACAGAAGGAGAAGGCGTGCCAGCAGATACAGGCTGTTTCCGAAATCGCCCCCTATACCCTCATTCACTATTCCCTACATTAGTCCACTGATATAGTCCACTTAGAAAACGAGTGAGTGATTTCGGACACTAAGTGCGCCGGAAAGGCTGCCGTTTTTGCAGTTTGTGCTTGCTGTTTGGCAGCTCCAGTAATAGTTAAAAGATTTATCCTGAACTCTGCTACGGAAACTAGCATGTAACCTTAATCAAACAATATAATAATCATCTTAAAAAGGATCATTTATACCTGCATGCATGATATTGGGCTGGACCAGTGCGGTTCGGAAGATGGATGGATGATGGATTCAGCTGTGGGCACTATCTGAGGGAACAGCCATTTAGTGGTGTCCGAAACCATAGTGGAAGTTATTAAGTACACTCATTAAATCCCACAATGCACCACAATAACGAGTTTGCAACCGATGTATGCTCGACGGCTAGAGAATACCCATAATGCACTGTGAGAGTCGCGCCGTGCATTGAATGAATTCCCGCGTTTCGCCAGGAGATGGCATCGACTCACACACTTTTTAAGACCAATGATATTGGGCCCACTCACTTGTATCGTCTCTAATTGAGCACGTCTGTTTACATACCCTGATAAACACTGATTAAACGCGTTAGGGGCTTTATTTTCACTTTTCTAATATTTTCTTCATATTCATGGAAAATAAATTCCTTTCCGATCTGATGGAAAAAAGGATCAGTGCGAGTTTGGCAAAAGACGGATTCGAACCTCTGATCAATTTGCGTCAAATTTTAACGCCATGCGTCTTACCCCTACATTATTGCTGCTGATGAAGATTGTGTATTCCGTAGGTGTGTCTGCCTCAACCAGACGTTTAAACAAGCCGATATATTTAAATATATTTGTATGTAAATTGCATCTACTCCAGTAAAATGTTTCTGTTAAAGGACCCACCGACATTTTTTTTGCTTCTGACGCCCATAATATAAATAGTAGCCTACTATAAAGTATGAAATATATAGGCCTACTAGCCTATACTATATATATATATATATATATATATATATATATATATATATATATATATATATATATATATATATATATATATATATATATATATATATTATACTATATACATATTATTGTTATTTTTTTTATTAAATGCTTATTAGTTACTTTATTATTCCCCTTTCCAAGTAAGTTCAGTGCCACACAAGTAAAGAGTTATAGGGTTAACTTTAATCTTGTTGACTCGTTTTTGGAGTAGTGGAGTAATGGAGAATGGTACATAGGGCGAATCGGACAGCGGTAAGTTGATTCATCAGGGCGCGGCTCTCACAGTGCGTTGAGAGTACACTACACCGCCTGGTTGAGTGAGAGAACGATTCAAAAGCATAAGCAGTTGTTTCTCGTTTTGCTCTCGAAATGCTCTCGCGGGACTTTGATCGGATACGCCGATCGGGCATCGAACAAGCATATTCTCCAGCGCGTAAATCTACTGTACACTCGTTATTGCGGTGCATGGTGGGATTGAATGAGTGCACTCAAAAACGTCCTCTATTGTTTCGGACACCACTACAAATGGATGTTCACTCAAATAGTGCCCTATTTAAGGGTATAGGGGGCGATTTCGAACACAGCCACAGTCTTTGACCTCGGCCTGGATCTGAGTTACTGGAGCTTGGCCTGTATGAGAAAGCTGAGAAAGCTGAACTCCAAGCGCTACAAAGGAACGTTTAAAGACATTTTTGTTTTGTACTTTATATTTATTTGCAATAAAATTCGACAAGCATTCAACGACAACACTCTTGGATTTTCTTGGATTCGGGCTGTGAGTCTGACCCTGTACTCGCATTCTCCAGGTGGTTGGAAACAATAACAGGGGGTTACAGGAAAAACCCAACATTGTTTTTGCCACTACATTTCGTCAAAGACTTGCTGTGAATTGATCAAAGACAGATTTATGTTGAAACTACGCGATATGAAGACAAAGGAAGCGTCGGTCTAAGTGAGGCAAGCCAAACAAAGAAACACGTGGAGGTATGTGCTTTCAAAGTGAATAATATTTGAAGGATATAGAAACCAATCTCACCGCAGGTTTGTGAGTTGGTGAACTGTGATAAACAATTAAGAGCGGTGTAAGGCAGTTTGCCGTTGTGAAAACACAGCCAAATTGGAACGAATTAAATGCAAAGATATGTTGATTTAAGGAATGAATACGAACTGCTTTCAACATTTTTGAGAACTTTTTGATTGATTGAAGTAAGATAAATACCTTCTGAGATTTTGGGAAGTTTTTTTTTTGAGAATAATGGCTGATTCTAACAAAGAAGAAACAAACCCTGTTAAAGACATGAGTGAAACTGTTGCGCAATTGCGCTCATCTAGAGGAGGAAAAATGTCACATGTAACACGGAGGATGAACATTGTGAATGATTTAATGACTAGTCCGGAATTTCTGGATGAAGTTAAACAAAACATGATTAAGTTTAATACATTTCTTGAAGAGTTCAAAGCCGTGCATGCCTCCTATAGTGAAATGTTGGATGAGGAAGCAAATCAAGAAGACCACGAAACATGGTATCAGCCTAGATGGGTACAGATAAAGGCTTTTATGGCTAATGTTGAAAATTGGATTTCAGCCATAGAAAACCCAGGTTCCCAAGCCATAGTTGAAGCCACCTCTTCTGTCACCCAAGTAGATGATTATGATACTGATACTGATGCACAATCATTTAGATCACATACATCGTCTGTATCATTGCGCATTAGTGCAGAGGCAGAGAGAGTAGCTTTAATGGCTAAAGCTGCAAAGCTGCAAGAAAGGCATGCAATTGAGGAGCAGGAGCATATTCTAAGGAAAAAGAGAGAAGCTTTAGAGTTGCGTTCTGAAATTGAAGCCACTACTGCAAAAATTAATTATCTGAAAGAAGTTGAAGTAGAAATGTATAAACCTGCCCAGTCTGATGTCACAGTTCAGATGCCTTTGTTGGGTGCAGAAGCAGATGAAGTGAAGACAAAATCAACAGTGACACATGTACCATTGGATGAAAAGCTTGATAGCTCGCTTTATTTCCATGAAGGGACTTCCCCAGTAGTTAAAACCAGGCCAGGTGTTCAAGTTCAATTTCCTCCTCACAACAGACCTGTTTTTCAGCCCCTGGCTAACAGTGATATCCGGCCACAGCTACAGCAGACCTCAGCTCGTCATTCCTCCGTCAGCAAGGTCAGTCCCAGCCATTCAGTCCAATATACCTCAAGGGCAAATTCTTACACCCAGTTCAGCACAAGAAAGCCACATGATTAAAATTCTGGAAAGGCAAAGTGAATTAACGAAGATTCTTATGAAACAGCAACTTCTGTCTACACTACCGCAAGGTAGCATTCCACTCTTTGATGGCCAAGTTCTTGAGTACAAGTCATTCATTCACTCCTTTGAAAATATGGTTGAAAGCAAAACTGATAACAATAAAGATAGATTGCAGTTTCTTATTCAATATACTAGAGGCCTAGCACAAAGGCTAGTCAAGAGCTGTGAGTACTTGTCACAAGATAGAGGCTACAAGAGAGCAAAGGAGTTGCTAAAGGAAAATTTTGGAAACGAATACAAGATCTCTTGTGCTTACTTGGAAAAAGCCCTATCCTGGTCCCAAATAAAATCTGAGGATTTTAAATCACTACAGGATTATGCCATGTTCCTTAGGAGCTGCTGCAATGCTATGGAGGAAATGGAATATATGGAGGAGCTGGATACAGTATCCAATATGAGAAGCATTGTGCTCAAGCTACCATACAAGCTTCGGGAGAGATGGCGTAACAAGGCTTATGAGCTGCAAGAACAACGTAGTCGTAGGGTAAGGATTTTAGATCTAGTCTGCTTTATTGAAACACAAGCTCGTATAGCAGCTGATCCAGTATTTGGTGACCTTGAAGATCAGTCGGCTAGTAGAGCCAAGGCTAGATCCCCAGTCAAATCACAGGCCTCGAAGTCATCTGGCAGTAGTTTTGCCACTAGTATAGCTATTGCCCAAAAGCAGATGAAGTTTGATCTTTCTTGCCCCTTCTGTAGCTTAAGACACACATTGGACTTGTGTAAAGACTTTTTAAAGATAACACATAGAGACAAGCTCAGTTTTATAAAGACTAAAGGCATGTGCTTTGGATGTCTCTCCACAGGCCACATTAGCAGAGACTGCAAAAGACGTCTCAGCTGTAAAGTATGTAAGCAAGCTCACCCTAGTGTCCTACATATTGAGGCCAAAGATAGTATCATCAAAAAGGCAGAGAGACCCTCTGATGTTGCAAGCAATGCATCAGCAGGGTTATGTGGTCATATAGGGGCCGGAGACCAAGAGAGTGTGCTGTCCATTGTCCCAGTTCAGGTTAAGGCAGCAAAGGGCAGCCAAGTCTTACAGGTGTATGCTCTCCTGGACCCTGGATCCTCCGCCACCTTCTGCTCCGAGGATCTTATGTTTCGACTCAATCTGAAGGGAAGAAAAACACACATTCTTCTACGCACAATGTTCCGACTCATGTCGTCTCTGAAATGGAAGTTTCCGCACTGGACAGCAATAACTTCTTACCTCTTCCTGATCTTTTCACTCAAAAAGAAATGCCAGTTACCACAAACAGCATTCCCAAGCAGAAAGACTTAGCACAATGGAATTATCTAAGTCGAGTCAAACTTCCCAGCATTAATTCAAAGGTGGAGCTGTTGATTGGCACAAATGCTCCAAAGTGCATAGAACCATGGGAGGTTGTTAATAGTCAAGATGGGGGCCCCTATGCAGTTAGAACCTTATTGGGTGGGTTGTAAATGGGCCACTGAGAAGTGCTGATGGTAGTGCAGAGAATGTGACTGTGAATAGAATATCAGTTACAAGTCTAGAACAGCTTCTGATCTCACAGTATAATCAGGATTT
Source organism: Gobio gobio (assembly GCF_949357685.1). NCBI lineage: Eukaryota > Metazoa > Chordata > Actinopteri > Cypriniformes > Gobionidae > Gobio > Gobio gobio. The sequence continues at coordinate 17,365,785 of NC_137111.1, read as the reverse complement.
CAGTGAGGTAGCATCTGAGGAGAAGACCGAAATGTCAGTTGAGGACAGAAGGTTTTTAGAAATAGCCAATGAGGCGGTCTTACAAGATGGACATTACTATCTGAAGTTGCCCTTTAGGAAAACTGATGTCAGCATGCCTAACAATCGCCAAGTTGCAGAACAGCGCCTCCAAACTTTGAAAAGGAAAATGAAAAAAGATGAACAATACAAACAGGAATATTTTGCCTTTATCAATGACATATTTGAAAATCATTATGCAGAGGAGGTCCCAGAGGAAGAACTCACACAGGCACCTGGAAAGGTATGGTAAATACCACACCATGGAGTGTATCACCCCAAAAAGAAGAAACTTAGAGTGGTGTTTGATTGTGCAGCTACTTACAAAGGTGTATCCCTCAACACAGAGCTACTACAGGGTCCTGATCTGACCAATTCTCTTGTCGGAGTCATTTGGAGATTCCGCAAAGAACCCATTGGAATTATGGCTGACATTAGGTCAATGTTCCATCAGGTGGGAGTAGAGAAATCAGGTGTGGACTACTTGCGCTTTCTGTGGTGGCCACAGGGTGACACCAGTCAAACCCCAAAGGAATACCGTATGCTTGTGCACATATTTGGTGCAGTGTCCTCCCCAAGCTGCGCAAGTTTTGCATTACGAAAAACTGCTGATGACAATGAAAGCTGTTTTCCCCTTCAGGTAGCTGAAACAATCCGGCACAACTTTTATGTGGATGACTGTGTCAAGTCCGTGGTTGAAGAGTCTGAAGCCATCCAGCTAGTAAAAGACCTCACTGCACTATGCTACAAAGGTGGATTCCAGCTGACTCAATGGGTCAGCAATAATCGGGCAGTTCTAGCATCCATTCCAAAAGAAAAATGGGCAAAAGAAATCAAAACACTGGATCTCGACAAAGACAGCCTACCAATGGAAAGAGCCCTGGGATTGCAGTGGTGTGTGGACTCTGACCATTTCCAGTTTAACATCAATTTAAGCCAGAAGCCACATACCCGCAGAGGCATACTTTCTGTTGTAAGTTCCATTTTTGATCCCCTCGGGTTTCTTGCTCCTCTCATTCTCCCAGCCAAGCAGTTGCTACAGGAGCTCTGCCAGAGAGGCTTTGGATGGGACGAACCTTTGCCCCAAGCTGTAGTAGACAGGTGGGAAGGATGGACAAACAGTTTAGAAAGAATAAAAGACTTCAGTGTTGCACGTTGTTTGAAACCAAAAGGCTATGGAACAACAAAGTGTGCGGAACTGCACCCCTTTGCTGACGCCAGTGAGAGTGGCTATGGCTCAGTGAGCTACATAAGACAAACTAATGAACAGGACATTGTACATGTCACTTTTCTCATGGGAAAATCTAGAGTCCTTCCTTTAAAGAACATCACAGTGCCACGTCTGGAGCTGGCCGCTGCAGCATTGTTGGTAAAGGTGGACAAAATGCTAAGGAGAGAACTACATCTTCCATTAAAGCCCTCCGTTTTCTGGACGGACAGCCAAACCGTACTTAAGTACATTAGAAGTGACACTGCAAGATTTAAAACGTATGTAGCCAATAGGGTCTCGCTGATTCGGGATAACTCGGAGCTGTCTCAATGGAGATATGCAAGAAGTAAAGACAATCCAGCTGATGATTCCTCGAGAGGATTGAGTGCAGGTAAATTCATGGAACAAAGGAGGTGGATGCATGGCCCAGAGTTCCTATGGAAACCTGAGGAAAGTTGGTCAGAGGTGGAGGCATTGGGCTTAGTGTTACAGGATGATCCAGAGGTCAGGAGAAACACTACTGTGTTTACAACAGTGATAAACACTGAAACACCCACAGACCAACTTATTTCATACTTTTCAAATTGGATTAGGCTACTTAAAGCAGTGGCATGGTACATCAAACTAAAAAAGGCCTTGATACTGAGAATCAAAAAATAAAAGGGCTTCCCATCGTATCAAGTCACTACCCGCTCCCACAGCCAAAAGGTGAGCCCAAACATTGAGGGCTTCAGGCCCAAATCCGGTGGACAGCGCCTCACAGTGGAAGATCTCTTACAGGCAGAAAGGTCAGTTATCTCTTATGTTCAGAGGCAAGCATTCCCAGCTGAAATTACAACACTGCAAATGACCCCACCTAAAGTGAAAAGGAGCAGCAGGATCTGTAGGCTTGATCCTGTGCTAGACGAAGGCATCCTAAGAGTAGGTGGCCGGATGCATAAATCTGCCATGCCTGATGAAACTAAACACCCCTGTATCTTGCCCAAAGATTCACACATTTCAATTCTTCTTTTAAGACACACTCATGAACGTTGTGGTCACAGTGGCAGGAACCACATGCTCTCAGAACTCCGTAAGAAATATTGGATTATTAAGGCCAACTCCTTAGCAAGAAAGGTGCTCTCAAGATGTGTTGTATATCGACGTGTGAAGGGCAAAGCAGGTGAGCAAAAAATGGCAGATTTGCCACTAGAAAGAATCCTACCTGACCTCCCTCCCTTTACCAATGTTGGATTGGACTACTTTGGCCCGATTGAAGTGAGGCGAGGAAGAAGCACCATCAAAAGGTATGGAGTTCTGTTTACATGTATGTCTAGCAGAGCTATTCATTTGGAAGTAGCTTTTTCATTAGACACTGACTCATGCATTCACGCTTTGAGGAGATTTGTTTGCAGAAGGGGGCAGATTAAGCACATCAGATCTGACAACGGAACAAACTTGGTGGGTGCTCAGGTGGAACTCAAGAAAGCTCTGGCGACACTGGACAAGTTGAAGATCCAGGATGCCCTGTTTCCTGATGGAATCGAGTGGAGTTTCAACCCACCAGCTGCATCGCACCATGGCGGAGTCTGGGAAAGGCTTATAAGATCTGTTCGTTGTGTGCTGAACTCCACACTCCATCAACAGTCCATCGATGATGAAGGTCTTCAAACTCTATTCTGTGAGGTAGAGGCTATTCTAAACAACAGTCCTCTCTCCACAGTGTCCTCAGACCCATACGACCTAGAACCGCTGACCCCAAACCACCTCCTCCTGCTGAAAACCCAGCCCATTATGCCTCCTGGAATCTTCCTGAAGTCAGACCTTTATGCTAGACGCCGCTGGAAACAGGTCCAGTACATGGCAGATCTCTTCTGGCATAGATGGACTAAAGAATACCTTCTTCTACTCCAGGAAAGGCAAAAATGGACTGTAGTGAAGAAGAACCTGAATGTTGGAGATCTTGTTCTGGTGATTGACCCCACTGCTCCTAGAGGGTCATGGCCATTAGGAAGAGTTCTAGAAACCAAGCCTGATCGAAAGGGGCTGGTCCGATCCGTGAAGCTCCAGACACAGACTTCAATCCTTGATAGGCCTATTACCAAGCTGTGCCGAATCCTGGAAAATGAAGAGTGTCCGGTGCCTCTTAACGATCACCAATAAGGGATGTAATGTATACATGTATATATACATATTTTTCTAAAAATATTAAGAGATTATTTGATTTCTGGCTCCTTTTTTGTATTTATTTTAAATAATTGATTCTATAGAGAACAATTAGGGGCCGGTGTGTAGGAGCCGCATTTGAGTTTATTTTTTGGTTTCATAATTTACTTATAATTGTCTTTTCTGTTGCATTTGAGTGGTACACCTTCTACAGCCAGAGAGGGCGCTATCCTATAAGTTGGAGCTTGAAGCGCAGAAGGAGAGAACAGAAGGAGAAGGCGTGCCGGCAGATACAGTCTTTGACCTCGGCCTCGATCTGAGTTACTGGAGCTTGGCCTGTATGAGAAAGCTGAGAAAGCTGAACTCCAAGCACTACAAAGGAACGTTTAAAGACATTTTTGTTTTGTACTTTATATTTATTTGCAATAAAATTCGACAAGCATTCAACGACAACACTCTTGGATTTTCTTGGATTCGGGCTGTGAGTCTGACCCTGTACTCGCATTCTCCAGGTGGTTGGAAACAATAACAGGGGGTTACAGGAAAAACCCAACATTGTTTTTGCCACTACAATTAGTTTTAAGGTACAGAAATGTATCAAATGTAAAATAACATTGCATATTTGAGTGCATAAATTAAAGATTAATCCTATTAAACTTACAAAAGCTATTCAATCAAGAGCAGTGAGTGATGTCCTTGTCTTTTGTTGTTTGACATTAAACAGTCAGCAGTAAAGGCTACAGCCTCTTTAAGACCTAAAGCATGGATATGCGTCGTCTTTATCGACTGTATAAAGTTTACTCAAGGCATATACAGACTATGTCTGCTAGGATACTCATCAAGATGGACATGTTGACATACGTTTTGTGTGAGTTCGTCCGTTCAAGAGCAAGACTTGAAAGAGAACTCAATATTTGCGCGCTGTGAGACGTGTGCGCACTCTCGGATGAGTGCACAGAGAAACATTTTCTCACAGCGCGCTACTTCTCATTCACGTCTTCTGGCACTACACCCGGGTGATGATGGCGAAAATAGCTGGTCATATTCGAACATACGGCAGCACTCGCATGCATTGAACAAAGTTTACAAAGAGATAATTATTTGAAAAATATGAAGGAAAAAAAGGACGTTTACACGGCACCCCTGCTCTCGTCAGTTTTTGTTTCTTTATTAGATTGTCATAGGTCACTCTGTGTTTAATTTTCAAGTGGTTAAACAAATTTGTGGTGTTCTCTTGCGTTGCAGCCACTACCATGTAGCAAATCTTGCACGTAGCATGTTTCTGCTCGTAGTCTGATTCCTCGAAGCCAAACTGTTCCCAGACAACGGAGTTGGTTTTGCCTTTTTTGCTCCCCAAACGCTGCTGTAACTGCCCTCCTTATGCCATCTTTACTCGCGCCAAGTTTTTAAATTCCAGCGGATGATATGCACACAAGACTCACGACATGAGAGTTTGTGGCTTCGGGAGGGGCGGAGGGGCGGAGGGGCGGATGTGCGCGTTTCATTCAGAACGCAAGACAAAATGAGAGTGTTCTTGCAAAACTGAACATGGCAAAATAATCGTTTTTTCTCGATTGTACTATTTTGGTGATCGTTGGGAGGCAAAATCGAAATCAAAATCGAAATCGAAATTCGATTAATTGCACAGCCCTATCAAGTTGTTCCAAACCCGCGTGAATTTTCTTTGTTCTGCTGAACACAAAAGAAGATATTTTGAAGAATGTTTGTAACCAAGCAGATAGAGTAACCATTGACTTCCATAGTAGGGAAAAAAATACTATGGTAATCAATGGTTGCTCTATCTGCTTGGTTACAAACATTCTTCAAAATATCTTATTTTGTGTTCAGCAGAACAAAGGAACTCATACAGGTTTGGAACTTGAGGGTGAGTAAATTATGACAGGATTTTCATTTTTCGGTGAACTATCCCTTTAACAACAATATGAAATCAATGCAAATTCTGAAACAGCCCTAAGCCTACACAGTCTCATAACCAGACACGAAGCATCACACAAGAAAATGTATCTTTTCCATGTTAATCAAAGTTTTTGGGGGTATGGGGTTCAGTATCAACACCCACATTATCGATTTACATAATTTATAGACAAAGCATTATGAAATCATTTACTGTTGGTTTCTTCATCTTTCAACACAAGTTTCCACACAAATCTTGTTTACAAATCGAAATGCTCCGAACAAACATATAATCCTCCAACACGATCCGCAATGTCATTAAAATAAACCATCCCCTTTAAATTAGATTTTTCAAATTTAAGGTTCACTGCAGTGCATTCTTGGATTGTCAGGTTTGGATCAAGTTAGAGTTTTTAATGAGACAAATCACAAATATATTTATCTTGCCGATAAATAGCCAATTGATGGACATTTGTTTACTGTATATCAATGAGCCAAAATGCAACATTGCTTGGCAATCACAAATAACATTCAGCTGCACTACACTGAAAAAATGGTAACCTAAAAACCTAACCTTCATGTGGTAATATCAAAAGAATTTATTTTTCAAATAAAAACATTAAAAATTAAACATTATTGAATCAACCTAATTATTGTAGGTTACACCAACAAAACAAAATATAAGGGTCAGATCAGGTAGAAATAGCTCTTTAAAATAAATATTGCAGGTTACCACTTTTTACAGTGTATGTCTACATTACAAGCTACACATATCTAAATGACTATAATTAATGAAGCAGTGTGTACACTGGAAGTACCTGACTACAACACTATTTACAGATTGCTGTATGAAATTGCACCATGGATATTCTGTAGTGTATTGCAGAGTACTGCAGAATTACAACCATCAACCATTTTACACAATTTTACCACCCAGCCCCACACATAACATCCTCACTGCGCTTTTCAAATCATACAAAAATCAATAACAATAAACGCTGCATGAAAAAGACAAGGATATCTGAAAATGTCAACTACAGACGCCCACCAATCTTTTATCCTCAACTGCTAATCTGAACAGTCTGACAATAGCCACAATTTATTTGCCTCTATTTCCACTCAGCCTCACGGCATTTCCAGCAACGTTTTGAGATTTTTATTACGGTTGTCAGTTTGTCTTTGGCAGACGTGACGGTATAATTCATACATCATCAGACGCTCAGTTTGGAGAGCTGAATCTGGCTGCTTCGGTAATGAAGGTGTGCAGAGAAGATGCAGAGACCGATTTGTGAGACGCTGCCACACAGAGATAGAGATACAATTATCTCTCTGACTTCGCTCAGAGCATAAACGCTGGGCTGTAACATCCCATTTCACCAACTCCAGGAACAAAATGGAAAGTTACGGTCCTGGAGCAAGGTGCTAGTGACAGGGAATGAATGATGCACAGAACTGTGAGTCTCACCTTCAGTGTTTTGAGCCAAGATTTGGGTGATGATAACAAACAAGCCAATCGCCAAACCCAGACAGCGCGATCTCCACCAGCTCCTCCTCATCTTCAGTTACTGCCTACTGCCAACCCACCTGCGGAAAAACAGACAGAGATGGTTTTTATTTTAAAGGTCCAAAAGACCAATATATCACTGTAAACCATGCAGCACTTGACAAATTTACAGAACTATATAAACAATTATAATACAATTGTGATAAAAAATTATGATGCTGCATGCAAACTGATAGGTTACTTAGGAGAAGATTTAAACTGTATTTTATGTATATATTTATATAATATAATATCATCCACCCTGCTTTGTAGATATCAGTATCATACTGCTCAAACACTTCCAAGACAACAAGTGAATACCCAACGCCCAACACACACATGCTGGTGTCCATGTTTTATGGGGACTTCCCATAGACGTAATTATTTTAAACCCTACCCCTAAACCAACCAATCATAGAAAACCTTCAGCATTTTTAGATTTTCAAAACAGCTTAAAAATGTAGTGTGATTTATAAGCTGTTTTCCTCTTGGGGACCAAAAGATATGTCCCCACAAGGACAAGGATTTCAGATATTGCCATCTTTTTAGGGTACACCTGAACCACACACACACACACACACACTTTCTTCTGCACAAGTCAATAAATTCCTTGTGGCAGCTCAAACTTCAGTACTGATTTAGTCAAAAGCAGATAAGTCTGTGCATTAAGCTGGCATGTGGATATTAAGTCGATTTTGCAGGCATGGTTACTGATCAGTGCACACTGAATTAACACTAGCTAATCCCAAAATGGAAGTTACATGTGAAAAAGATAGAAAAAAACGATAGAAAAGATAGAAAGAAAATTACACAGCAAAAAATACGATAAGAATTTAAATTAAGTAAGAACTATGGGCAGTTATTTAATTAGTTTATTAACAATTTCTAAGAGTTATATATTTATACATATATATATATAAATAATGAAAGCAAGAAAAAAGTTTCATATAGAGCAATACATTGTTCTAATAAAAATCAACCCTGGGACTTTTACAGTTGTTCAAGAAACATATTTATGGCTGCACTGCAATGAGAAAATATGGGCAGCACTTAAGTGCAAACTAAGAGTAAATAGTAGTTAGATGCTATACTTATAAATAGTGGCAGATACTATTTGCACCTTAGTGTTGTTGTACATTAAACAATATGCAATAATAACAGAGTGTAAATGATGATTAAAATTATTAAACTGATGCTATCTTATTGGGACAATAAATCCTACCACTAACTCTAACCGATAAACTCTTCATTATTAAATGCATGTTAGACACTTTATTTCCACCTTTCAAATATTTTCTTAATTTTTATTGAAAATAAATGCCTTTCCGATTTGATATGTGATTGAACTTGTGTGGATTTGTGTCAAAATTTTCTGCCTTGCCCCTTACCACTACACTGTTGCCGCTGTTGCCAATTTTTTGGCCCAACCAGACATCAGTGGGCGGAGTTAGTTTAAATAGCCTCAGCCAGCAAGGCGGGTTATTTGCACTTAGTGTAAATTCGGTTGTTAAGTCTGACGACACACGACGTCACGCGACACACTTCTGGGTCCAAATGCTTTATCTCATACCACAAGAAAAACAACAAACGGTGCTAATATACACACACAATGTGGTGTTATACTACAACAATTTTATAATCATAACCTTTATCGCCATACCGAAATTCCAGATGGCCAGACAGTGATTCATCTTTTATAGATCGTTAAAATATTAATGTCTGTGTCGCTGTGAGCACAGAGACTGTGTGTAGACTGTACGTATTTAAAATGTTTAACTTTTTTAAATGTTTGATGTTTAATATTAATAAATAGCGCTCATAAACGGCCGTCGATGGCATTCTCAAGTAAAACGAGTTGAGGCTTGGACCCAGAAACAGCGTTCCTTACGTGACTTAACAAGCGGATAGACACTGGAAAAGATACTACAGTGAAGGGGAAAAAAAACATGATTAATTCAATGTAACTTGCCATTTCTTTGTAATTACTTCTGAAATTTACTAGCAAAAAGCTAATTTTAAAATAGTTTCTACATGTTTTTTTTTTTCTACATGTTTGTTTCTGCATGTTTTTTTTGTGTTTTTTTTCCCCACTGTCGTATATATTTTCTCAGTTCACCCACAATTTGGACACAGGGTGTGAGTGCTGGAAAACAATTGTCATCGTAAGCTCTTCTAAAACAGTTTAATCTACTTTGCTTTTTAGTGTTCGATTGTGCAAGGACAGATAATACTTGATTTGTACAAATATACACATGGGATTAGAGCATTCATTTGTGCATGTGTGTGCTTGTTCCGTTGTGAGGCTGGCTGTCTCATCGGTTGCTGCCTACATGTGGAGGTTGATGTAGAGATAAACTTAAAAAACAAGTGTCTCCATTTGATCTGTCACCTGTATTCATACTCACAATCTCTACGATGTGCCTGCGGCAGCCATAAGACACTGAAACACTTTAAAACCATACGCTGATGTGCGTCAACACAGTCATCTAAATACAACATCAGACCGCATCGCCGCCACTGTCAGATTCTCTATTCCCAAAAGAGCGTAAGCAAGTCTCTGGAGCATGATGGGTGAAAATGATAGTTTCCCACTTTAACATTTCCACAGAGTGCTCAACAACTGTGACAATACACAACAAGAAGGGCTAGAGAAACACAGGAACTTGCAACACCGTCTCTCCTGTTTTCAGCTTTGAAGTTTATGTTTGAGGAACATAAGCATGGTCCACAATTAACAGTCATGGCAACAGACGCCACTTTCTCTGGCTGCTATCAGGACCCTTTAAAAAAATTCTGCGGTTTCTGTAAGAGGAATCTAGTCTATAAATCACACACTTTCCTTCACTTTCTACGGCTCACCTGCATCTGTGAGAATTGACGGACAGTTGTGGTGTGAGACGGCTGTGGTTTCCTTACTTTCTAACCCAGAGAAACCAAGCAAGAAACTAACATGCTGTTGTGGAGAGGGTAGAGAAACAAAAATTGCAAAGATTTATAAACAAAATAAGCCAAAAAAAATTTTTTTTAACACTAATTAAAACCATTTAGGCTGCATTTAGGGAATGTATGAACTGATAAAATGTGTAGCTTGAAGGCAATGTAAGTCACTATGAATAAAAGCATCTGCCAAATGCAAATACATATAATATTCATCACTTAATGGCGAAAATCCCAAATAGGCAGTATTTAAATGAACATTCAGACTGACCAGATATAAAAAAAAATATATCATATTTAGAACCACATTTGAAAGTAATCCAAATCGGATGCCAAAAAATTGGATCTCACATAAGTGTTTGCGTGCCAAAAAGGTCTATCTATGCCAGATATATGTGAATAAAGAGAAGTGATTGACATAAACAGCATAAATGCATAAATACTGCCTTAAATTGACAACATTCCAGTTTCCAAGGCTAGAAGCATAGCTAGAAATGAAAATGCTGTTCCCCGATTCACTTACCTATAAAATAGAGCATATAAATATATGTGTGTGTGTATTTGAGCATATATGCTGCCGTAGACTTTACAAAGTCCTTGAATCTTGCATTGTCAATACAAGATCTTGACCAAAAATGTATACACCTGCAATGTTATTGCCACCAAGAGGTGCATCAATTTTTGGTCAAGATCTTGAATTGACAATGCAAGTAAAATAGTAAAATACTGCCATATGGAACTTGGGAAGACCATTGTCACTTAACACAGACTGCCACTGCATTAAGAAATGCAACTTGAATCTCTGTTACGCAAGGAGAAAGCTATAAATCAATTGTATGCAAAGATGCCGGCGAGTTCTCTGGGCCTGAGCTCATCTCAGTCCACATTTCAGCGGGGAATTGACATTAAGTCAAAGTCTCAGTCCCAAATGCAAAATGGACCATCCAGACTTTTATCAGCGACAGGTGCAAAAGCAAACATCAGTCATGAGGGGTGCATCAATGCAAACGGCATGGGTGACGTGCATATGTGTGAAGGTACCATTGACGTGGAGGCGTATTATTGGGATTGTACATAGACTACTGCCATAAAGATACTGTCATCTTTCCTGGGAAGCAAGACAATGCCAGGCCTCATTCTGCATGTGCTGCATCAGAGTGGTTTCTTAGACACTCTACACCGTAAAGTGAATGTGCTTTTTGGGGCACCCATTTTCAGTAGGAAAATGTATGCCCCATCATCTACAATTAGTATCCTATATTTGATATAAAACCCCATGACAAATACATTTGCTGGAATGTGCATTAAACAACCCATGATGCATTGTGTCTGGACCAGACTGCCAAAGTTATGAAAAAATACACAAAAATGGATGAAAAGGTTCCACGTTATTTATATACATATATATATATATATATACATTTTTTTATTTTTTTATTTCTTTATTATTATTATTATTTGTACAGGGACCGTGTTACATTTTTTGCATAAATGTTTTCATTCCAATTTGTTGCTGAATATCCCGTTTCTCTCATAAATACATTAGCTTAGGGAACATAATTTCATTTTTATGTAAAACAGGCACTGTAGAACTATGTAGCTTACTGTCTGAATGTTTATCATTTGATAAGTGGTATGAAGTGATTCACATATTTCAAGTAATAGTCAACAGTAGCAGTGTATAGCTAGAGTGGAGTATGCAGTAAGAACTACTCTAGTATTCCATTCTCAACATAGCCAGTGAAGCACTCTTTAGCAGACAGGGATGATTCACATTTCATTCATGAAGTGGGTTTGTTTTCTTTTAACCAGCAGGTCTACACTATAGCCTCAGCCCTCATGACTGCATTCACTCTGTTTAGCTACATATTTAAAACAACACAGGGACTGAATAAATCTCATGTCATCTTTAAAGTAGATTGAAACCTGCAGCCCTTCCTGCTGCTGGTGTAACAGCGATCAGTGTAAGTTTGAACAGTCTTTTTGCATCATTATTGTGCTGCCTGTAATGTTCCATTATTTCAACACCATTCTTCAAATTCTCAGCTTGCGTTTCTTAAGAAGAGCACAGATGGCTGGGCAGGGTTTTATTATCAAGGGTCTATGCATCTTTCACAGTAACATTTGATATCAAAGTACAAAGCTGCTGGATTTCCGGAAGGATCCAAAGACCTCTGAACAAGCTGCCTCCTGCTGTCAAAATTACCCAGAAGACATGAAGTTCCTAAACACCAACCCCGACAGCAAACGTTTTACATCCAGACTGTTATCCCTCAAACGCCCGCTCTCGTAGATCTGGATTTCCTCTGATCTGTCTTGCTATCAAAACACACAACTGATGTCAGAATGACAATGTGCAGATTTAATTAGCATTCGCTGACCCCAAACAGAAAGAGCAATTTTTCTACTGGGATTTAAAGCATTTGCATAATTTCAACATATTGCTTATACTCATGAGTTATGTTTGTGAAATCAGTATACAGCAGAGCAGGTACAAATGCATTTCTCCATTTACAAATAAGATAGAGTGATGACACTTGCTTATGATCAGTGAAGTTATCTCTCTCTATGAAAATAAATTTAATTAAATATAATAAAATAAATAAAATGGACTGGCCATAGGTTGTTTCCCTGCCAATGGACTGACACAATGGGAAAGGCTCCAACATCCCAGCAACCATGAAATGAAGTTAAATGAAATGGACTGGCCATGGGGTGTTTCCCTGCCAATGGCCAGAGACAACTGGAAAGGCTCCAGCATCCCAGCAACAATGAAACAATGAAATGAAATGAAATGAAATTAAATGAAATAATAATTAAATGAAATAATGAAATGAAATTAAATTAATTGGATTGGTCAGTGGCCATAGGGTGTTTCCCAGCCAATGGCCCGATACAATGGGATAGGCTCCAACATCCCAGCAACTATGAAATGAAATTAAATAAATTAAATTAAACAATGAAATGAAAGGAAATTAAAAGAAAAGAAATTTAATGAAATGGAATGGCCATAGGTTGTTTCCCTGCCAATGGCCCGATACAATGGGATAGGCTCCAACATCCCAGCAACTATGAAATGAAATTAAATAAATGAAATTAAACAATAAAATGAAATGAAAGGAAATGAAAAGAAAAGAAATTTAATGAAATGGAATGGCCATAGGTTGTTTCCCTGCCAATGGCCCGCGACAATGGGATAGGCTTCAGCATCCCAGCAACCATGAAATGAAATAAATGAAATGAAATGAAATGAAATGAAATGAAATGAAATGAAATGAAATGAAATGAAATGAAATGAAGAAATGAAATGAAATGAAATGAAATAATGAAATTAAATAATGAAATTAAATTAAATTAATGAAATTAAATTAATGAAATGAAATGAAATGAAATGAAATGAAATGAAATTAATGAAATGAAATGAAATGAAATTAATGAAATTAAATGAAATTAAATAATGAAATTAAATTAAATGAAATTAATGAAATGAAATGAAATGAAATGAAATGAAATGAAATGAAATGAAATGAAATGAAATGAAATGAAATGAAATGAAATGAAATGAAATGGACTGGCCATATGGTGTTTCCCTGCCAATGGCCCAATACAATGGGATAAGCTCAAATATCATGAAACGAAATTAAATTAAATTAAATTAAACGGACTGGCCATATGGCGTTTCCCTGTCAATGGCCCAAGACAACGGGAAGGTTCCAGCATCACAGCAACCATGAAATGAAATAAATGAAATGAAATAATGAAATAAATGAAATTAATTGAAATTAAATAATTAAATTAAATTAAATTAAATTAATTGGACTGGCCAGTGGCCAGATGGTGTTTTCCTGCCAATGGCCCGATACAATGGGATAGGCTCCAACATCCCAGCAACTATGAAATTAAATGAAATGAATGAAATGAAATGAAAGGAACTAATGAAATGAAATGAATAAAATGAAAAAAATTTTAATAAAATGGAATGGCCATTTGCTGTTTCCCTGTCAATGGCCAGAGACAAAGGGAAAGGCTCCAGCATCCCAGCAACCATTAAATGAAATTAAATGGAATGGAATGGCCATAGGTTGTTTCCCTGCCAATGGCCCAAGACAATGGGAAAGGCTCCAGCATTACAGCAACCATGAAATGAATGAAATACATAAAAAAATTAAAAATAATAAAAAAAAAAAAAGAAAGAAAGAAAGAAAGAAATAAAAATAAATAAATAAATAAAATAAAATGGACTGGCCATATGGTGTTTCCCTGCCAATGGCCCAATACAATGGGATAAGCTCAAACATCATGAAACGAAATGAAATTACATTAAATGAAATGGACTCGCCATATGGTGTGTCCCTGCCAATGGCCCAATAGAATGGGATAAGCTCAAACATCATGAAACGAAACAAAATGAAATGAAATGAAATGGACTGGCCATATGGTGTTTCCCTGCCAATGGCTCAAGACAATGGGAAAGGCTCCAGCATCACAGCAACCATGAAATGAAATTAAATGATGAAATGATTAAATGATGAAATGAAATACTGAAATAAATTAAATTAAATTAAATAATGAAATAAAATGAAATAAAATGAAATTAATTGGACTGGCCAGTGACCCTATGGTGTTTCCCTGCCAATGGCCCGATACAATGGGATAGGCTCCAACATCCCAACAACAAATGAATGAAATGAATGAAATGAATGAAATGAATGAAATGAATGAAATGAATGAAATGAATGAAATTAATGAAATTAATGAAATTAATGAAATGAAATAATACAATAATGAAATAAATGAAATTAAATGGAATGGCCATAGGTTGTTTCCCTGCCAATGGCCCGAGACAATGGGAAAGGCTGCAGCATTACAGCAATCATGAAATGAAATGAAATGGACTGGCCATATGGTGTTTCCATGCCAATGGCCCGATACAATGGGATAAGTTCAAACATCATGAAATGAAATGAAATAATGAAATGAAATAAATGAAATTAAATTATAAAAATGAAATAATGAAATAATGAAATAAATGAAATGAAATGAAATGAAATAATGAAATGAAATGAAATGAAATGAAATGAAATTAAATTAAATTAAATGAAATAAATGCAATGCAATGCAATGCAATGAAATGAAATAATAAATGAAATGAAATGAAATTAAATTAAATGAAATAATGAAATTAAATGAAATGAAATAAATGAAATGGCCATAGGTTGTTTCCCTGTCAATGGCCAGAGACAATGGGAAAGGCTCCAGCATCACAGCAACCATTAAATGAAATGAAATGGACTGGCCATATGGTGTTTCCATGCCAATGGCCCGCTACAATGGGATAAGTTTTTTAAATGAACTGAAATAATGAAATGAAATAATGAAATTAAATAAATTAAATTAAATTATAAAAATGAAATAATGAAATAAATTAAATGAAATAATGAAATTAAATTAAATAAAATAATGCAATGCAATGCAATGAAATGAAATAATAAATGAAATGAAATGAAATAATGAAATTAAATAAATTAAATGGCCATAGGTTGTTTCCCTGCCAATGGCCAGAGACAATGGGAAAGGCTCCAGCATCACAGCAACCATGAAATGAAATGAAATGGACTGGCCATAGGGTGTTTCCCTGTCAATGGGCAGAGACAATGGGAAAAGCTCAAGCATCCCAGCAACCATGAAATTAAATGGAATGGCCATAGGTTGTTTCCCTGCCAATGGCCCAAGACAATAGGATAGGCTTCAGCATCCCAGCAACCATGACTGAAATGAAATGAAATGAAATGAAATAATGAAATGAAATGAAATGAAATGAAATGAAATGAAATGAAATGAAATGGCCATATGGTGTTTACCTGCCAATGGCCCGATACTATGGGATAAGCTCCAACATCACAGCAACCATAAAATGAAATGGCCATAGGTTCTTTCCCTGCCAATGGCCTGAGACAATGGGAAAGGCTCCAGCAAACCATGAAATGAAATGAAATAATGAAATGAAATGAAATGAAATGAAATGAAATGAAATGAAATGAAATGAAATGAAATGAAATGAAATTAAATTAAATGAAATAATGAAATGAAATGAAATAATGAAATTAATTAAATAAATAATGAAATGAAATGAAATGAAAATAATTTAAATGGACTGGTCATAGGGCGTTTCCATGCCAATGGGATAAGCTATAACATCACAGGAACCATAAAATTAAATGGAATGGCCATAGGTTCTTCCCCTGTCAATGGCCCAGAGACAATGGGAAAGGCTCCAGCATCCCAGCAACCATGAAAAGAAAAGAAAAAAAAGAAAAGAAAAGAAAAGAAAAGAAAAGATAAGATAAGAAAAGAAATGGACTGGCCAGTGGCCAGTGGCCATAGGGTGTTTCCCTGCCAATGGCCTAATAAAATGGGATAGGCTCCAGCATCCCAGCAACCATTAAATGAAAAGAAAAGAAAGAAAAGAAAAGAAAAGAAAAGAAAGAAAAGAGAAGAGAAGAGAAGAAAAGAAAAGAAAAGAAAAGAAAAGAAAAGAAAAGAAAAGAAAAGAAAAGAAAAGAAAAGAAAAGAAAAGAAAAGAAAAGAAAAGAAAAGAAAAGAAAAAAAAAGAAAAGAAAAGAAAAGAAAAGAAAATGAATGGACTGGCCATAGGGTATTTCCCTGCCAATGGCCAGAGAAAAATAAAATAATAAAATAAAATAAAATCATAACTTGCATTGTATTCAAAGTATACATTTTTACCAATTATAATGCAGTACCTAGAAACCAATCCCATGACCTTGGTGTTGCTAGTGCCATGCTCTCTACTGTTTGAGCTACAGGAATAATGATTATGATGGTATAAAGATCTTATTTGTCATTTTTCTTTCCTGTGGGCTGTAATGTTTAGTATTATCAGAGGTTTGTTTAATGCTGGCTGTTAATCGAATGAATTGTGTTTGAACTATTCTTTCTTTACTCAAGGGCCATCTTAGCCTTTTTTGTGTGTGTGTGCGGTGAAGGATAATGGATCAAAGTGATTGGCATCACTACGTTTCAGCAAAGCAATCAAGGGTAAGAAGGCCATTGCTGTCACTGTGGACTATAATATCAACCAAGCACACCTGTCTAATAGCACTGCTTTTTCCACAGGCAAATAAGAAATCAATGAAAATTGCCGACATCTCTCGCTAAAACCTATTACAGTCAATGTCTGACAGTCTTTTATTCATAAAATGTTCTGTCAAGCTAAACCCCTCATCAAAGACACTTTGATGCTATGTCATGCTAGGACACTGTTTTGCATTTCTAAATAATTTAAAATGACTAAACTTCACTGACAAGCCACTCATTCGCCCAGCATGCGTTCAGAAGCCACCCGAAGGATGATCACATGACAGGTAACTGATCATCACCAGGCCGCCCTTCCAGTAAATCACCTGTTATAGACACCAAACACCGACAAGACGTTACCGAAACTTCCCAGTGAAGGTGCAATAGAAGGCTCTGTTCCCTCCTGCCTTAAAGGAACACTCCATTTTTTATGGATCTCCATTTTATTCCATTGAGTTTTACCATTTTTGAATCCATTCAGCCGACCTCCGGGTCTGGCCTTAGCACTTTTAGCATAGCTTAGCATGGATCATTGAATCTGATTAGACCGTTAGCATCTCACTCAAAAATGACCAAAGACTTTCGATATTTTTCCTTTTTTAACTTTTTTGACTTTTCTGTAGTTACATTGTATACAAAGACCGACGGAAAATGAAAATTTGCGATATTCTAGGCCGATAGGAACTATACTCTCATTATTGCGTAATAATCAAGGAACTTTGCTGCCGTACCATGGGTGCAGTAGCGCAATGATATTACACAGTGCCTGAAAATAGGCTAACTTCTGTCAACATAACCAATGTGACAACTTGCTTGCACAGGGAGCGTGCTGGGGACTATTTTCAGGCGCTGTGTAATATCATTACACAGTTCCTTAAGTTCCTTGTTTATTATGCAGGAATGAGAGAATAGTTCCTAGCCATATCAGCCTAGAAAATCGCAACTTTTAATTTTCCGTCGGCCTTAGTACACAATGTAACGTCTCTGTTACGTGTGTAACCCTCGTTCCCTGAAGGAGGGAACGGAGACGCCACGTCGGAGTACCGACAAATAGCAATCTCGCTCGCGAGAGCCAATCTACTTCGAGTATAACTAAACGAGCCAATGCACATTGGCATGCAATGATTGCACCAGGTGCTCATGCCACGCCGTGCGGGTATAAATGAGACACAGGTGATTGCATCAAATCAGCCTTTTACTGAGGAGCCGAGTAGGTAGACAGGCACCCCGGCAGGGTACAGAGGACATGGCGACGAGACATACGTCTCTACAGATGTCTGACAGCGAGGCACCACGTGCCAGAGCCCAGGAGAATGCAACACTTCTAGTAGAGTGTGCTCGCACCCCGAGCGGACAGGGCACACCTTGTGCTTGGTAAGCCAAGGTGATGGCATCCACTATCCAGTGGGCCATCCTCTGCTTGGAGACAGCCTTTCCCTTCTGCTGGCTTCCGTGACAGACAAAGAGCTGATCTGAGGTTCTGAAGCTTTGAGTTCTATCCACGTAAATCCGCAGAGTGTGGACAGGACAGAGCAAAGCTAGGGCTGGGTCTGCCTCCTCCGGGGTTGCAGGTTCACCACCTGGTCCCTGAGGGGAGTGGTAGGAACCTTGGGCACATAGCCAGGCCGGGGTCTCAGTACCACGTGGGTATCACCCGGCCCGAACTCTAGGCACGATTCGTTGACCGAAAATGCCTGCAGGTCCCCTACCCTCTTGATGGAGGCCAATGCAGCCAACCGTCTCGCCCCCCTAAGGAACCTGACGACCAGGTCGTGCTTCCCAAGTCGTGCTTCACCACCTTCTCGGTTGTGATAGGCGGATATTGCAGCAACATAAACCTTGAGGGTGGAGGGCGACAGCCTACGCTCCAACCCCTGTTGCAGGAAGGAAAGCACAGACGTGATCAAACATCTTCGGGGGTCTTCTCGGCGAGAAGAACACCACTCGACGAACAGGTTACACGTCAAGGCATAAGCCTGTCTTGTAGACGGTGCTCGTGCCGAAGTGATGGTGTTAACTACCTCTTGGGGTAAGTCACCTAGAACCTCCGCGTCCCGTCCAGGGGCCAGACATGAAGCTTCCACAGGTCTGGACGCGGGTGCCAAAGGGTGCCCCGTCTCTGAGTCAGAAGGTCCTTCCTCAGAGGAATCGAAGGATACAGATGGTGCACATCCCGTGGATGGCCCACCGCCTTCCAACAGCAGCTCTACTGGCTGCGGAGTGTGAGAGGGATGAGGGTTCCCCGGGGGTTGGTTCCCTGGGGGAAGCGCGCTCACCGTAACCCTCAGATCAGGGTGCGAGATTCCTATTCGTCGGTACTCCGAAGTGGCGTCGAGAGTGACCGACTGAATGGGAACTACAGAAGAGTCAAGTTTTAAATAGGAAAAATATCAAAACTGAGATGCTAACGGTCTAATCAGATTCAATGATCTATGCTAAGCTATGCTAAAAGTGCTACTGCCAGATCCGGAGATGGAACAATGGAACTGTTTAACTCTAGGGGAGTTGGAAAATGAGCCTATTTTCAAAAAAATAAATCTATCAATAAATCAATAAAAAGCAAAATTATGTAATTTTTTACTCTCCCTCATGTAGATCCAAATTCAAAATGTAGAATAAATTATGAAATCTCATGTAGATCCAAATCCAAAATCTAGAATAAATTATGAAAGAATTTTCATTTTTGCATTAAATATTTATTTTACTCTCTCATCTTCTCTTTAGTTGTTACCTGACTAGAGTGCTGAGGTGAACCAAATAGAGTGAATGCTGCCAAAGACAGCAGTGCAATTCATTACCCAACATGAGATGCAATCAGAGGACGTATGGGGTCCAAACACTAATGACTCCAGTGATTAACCCATGTCAACGACCTAGACATGTTCTAAAGCACCTGTGATGGCAATCAAGCACAGAGATGTGTTACTGTATGTTGAAATTTACAACAGAATGTGTCATATGAATAAGGCGGTACCCAAGATGTACACAATTAAAGTTAAAGATTCACTTTTAAGCAGACAAAATGCAACATGGTTGCTTGGAGACCAAATCAAACACCTGCAATGATATTGTTATGCATTTTGCACGTCAAACACATTCACAAAATTTTTCCTCCCATCTCATTTTTAAAAATTATCATTATTAATTAGATTTACATTTTTTTAGATTTTACATTATTACTGAGGTTTTTGTTGAAAGGCATAACTCACAGATACATGAGGATTCTTTCACCCTCATGTCATTCCAATCCTGAATGACTTTGTTTCTTCTGTGGAACTGTGGAAAATGTAATATTAATGGTCAAAACTGGTTACCAACATTCTTCAAAATATATTTTGTGTTCTGCAGAAGAAAGTCATACTGGTTTGTAAACAGGGTGACTAAATGATGACAGAATTTGTAAGTGTTGGGGTCAACGTGTTAAACTATTGCATGTTAATGCCTTTGCTTGGCAAAATGTTCTGAAGTTTGCTAATTTGCTGAACCAGTCATAAATCCCTCAGTTATATTTGTGCCAATAGCCACAAATTTGACTCATTGTATGGGTCAAAATGATAATTTTTTCTTTTATGCCAAAAATCATTAGGATATTAAGTAAAGATCCTGTTCCATGAAAAAATGTTGTTAATTCCCTACAGTAAATATTTAAAAAAATTATTATTAGTAGTAATATGCCTTGCTAAGGACTTCATTTGGACAACTTTAAAGGCAATTTAGATTTTTTTGCACCCTCAGATTTCAGATTTTAGTAGCTGTATCTCGGCCAAATATTGTCCTATCATAACAAACCATACATCAATGGAAAGCTTATTTACTCAGCTTTCAAATTATGTATAAATCAAATCAATCACAAATTGACCCTTGTGACTGGTTTTGTGGTCCTGGGTCACATTTGTAGTTGGCCTAAAATAATGAACTTCAAAAAACTAATTCAAATTGGTGTTCAAGGTGGGTTATAACCAGGGATGGGCAGTATTTCAGATACATGTATTTAAAATACAAAATACAACAAAAATACTATTTTGTATTTTAATGCCTTTGGAATAAAATCGAATGTAATTTGTATTTAAATACATTTAAGATGAGTATTTTTGTATTTTCAAAATACTCAAAATACTTTGAGCCAGTCAACCTCTTTATCAGTTTTCATGCATCAACTAGTTCAGACCAGACACTCCCCTCCCCCCAACCCCAACATTCATGCACGTGAGACTCAACTTTTCTGGAATAAGGTGAGGATGTCATGGTCGATTCTACTTGTTGATTAAAGTAGCTTATCAGATGTGTTTGAAGCATTAACGTCACTGCATGTTAGGGATGGGTGATATTATATGACAATACATATCGTAGATTCGTAGTGCCGAACTGCCGCAAAAAGAAATACAAATTCACACTTGCAGGCTGGCAAGCAGTTTTTTTGCGCACGCGCTCCGAGACGGAGTGGAACGCTGACAAATAGGCCTACACTTAAAGGCCTTTTTAACACGGCAAGCGGTGGAATCAGCACACAGTTGCCGCTTTCTCTTTAGCTTTGTGCAGTTGAAGCCTTGTTTATACTTTCGCAATTCGCATGGCTCTACGCCATGAACCTGCTTGCTGCGCGCACTCCTCAGTAAACCTACGAGGCTTTTATGCTTGACATGCGGTGCTCTCCGTTGTATAATTCCGTGAAACGACAGAGGGCGACTCTGAGGAATTGTTCTCCAAAACATCAAAAAGCAGCGATGAGTGGAAGTAGTTTGCAGAATAATTTGTCAAACACTCGTCTCATGAGAATTTTGTAAATAAATGGATTTCTTCACATATAAACTGATTGTGGGTCATTTTGAGGACACATGTGAAAAAGTTTTTTAGTACACTTCTTAAACGCTAACCAAATAATCAAGTTAAACCCAGTACTGAGTTTGAAGTAATGATGGTGATAAAACCTAATAAAAGTTAAACAATTGTTTGTTTGTTTTTTCCTACAGGGCAGCGGAAGGGAAGAGGTATATCAAATGAAAATTAATATTCTAAGATTTCAATTCAAGATTCGTTTCTGTGGTGTGTCCTTCCTTATAATGACCGTCGTCAATAGCAACGAATTATAACAGCGCACATCCACGCATCACAACGGACGCGAGCTCTCGTTTCATTCAAATGCAAATGCGTCTCTGTTTTTACACGGTTTTAATGATAATAACATTTTAAACGATATTACTAACCGTCAATACATTTTATTGTGGTTTATCGTGAAACCGGTAATCGTTCAATCCCTAGTTTATTATTAAATCTACACCACTGCCTAAACGCAGCAAATTAAGCCGGGTGCACACTGTGCGATATATAATTGTCCTTTACGATTGTCCCTTGTCAGACTGTACGAACATGATCCCCACTGTAAGCCATGTCACACTGTGCGATAGGTCAAGGCACGTTAAAAACTTTTAAAAAATGAGCTGCATTACACGTGGGATTGAAATGGTGGCTACAAAAAAATCTCTAGCGCTCATTTTGGTCAAGACAATTTAGCGGTTATCATAGGAGAAGTCACACTGCAGGTCATTATTCAGCTGTCGGTTAACATGTCAAACTAACGATCAATTGCAGCCTAGGATCAGAGGAATCTTTTAGGAATTGCAAAATTTGTCTCAGATGGCCAAATCGTCGCCAAAATCGCACAGTGTGCACTCGGCTTTAGATGGAAACAAAATAAATGTTCTGTTTGATCTATATCTTTAGAAAACTGCATCCATTGGTGATCTAAGTAAGCATCTGTGAATTGCCGTCTGAAGGTTGTGTTTCACCATTTAGAACTTCTTCCAGCAATCTAAACGGCAGGTCACAATATCAAACAAACTAGAAGACAGCATACAAGGGGAAATAAATAAATATTTTGTGTGTGTGTGTGTATACTGTATCTAGGTTATATATTGAGAGTGTGAGGGGATTGTTGTTTGAGAACTGGCAACATCATATAGGTTTGAAAACACATTCAAATCAAGTGTGGACAGAGCTGAGGTCAAATCAGAGCAGCACCTCATTCAGACTCTATCAAGATGGATAACACACCAAGCTGTGGATCAATGAAATGTGTTATGGATGCATTCCAAGGGTCATATGACTCAAAAAACTAAATTTCTTTGCCGTAGTGTTGAATATAAAGGTAAAAGCCACTATTTTAACTTTTTATGTTATTTTTTTTATGTCACTTAAAGGAAAACGCCGACTTTTTGGGACTTTAGCTTATTCACCGTATCCCCCAGAGTTAGATAAGTCCATACATACCATTCTCATCGCCATGTGTGCCATAACTCTGTCTAATGCATCCACCGTTAGCCTAGCTTAGCACAAAGACTGGAGGAAAATGGCTCCAGCTAGCCTACTGCTCAATAAGTGACAAAATAACGCCAACATTTTCCTATTTACATGTTGTGATGTGTATAGTTACGTCGTGTACTAAGACTGACAGAAAATGAAAATTTGCGTTTTTCTAAACCAATATGGCTAGGAACTATACTCTCATTCCTGCGTAATAATCAAGGAACTTTGCTGCCGTACCAGTGGGTGCAGTGGTGCAATGATATTACGCAGCGCCTGAAAATAGTCCCCCCAAACGTGTATGTGACCAAGAGTTAGCAACGGAGATTATGCTGGTCTGTGCATTACATAAAAGGGGCTTTCGCACTGGGAAGTTATAGGAACTCAGTTATAGGAACTAGCCAACGAGGCAGTCCCCAGAGAACAATTTTTTCCCCTAGGGCCATTTTCCTGGTTGCATTCGCACTGCCAGTAGGAACTCTGAAGTGACATAAGCTGGCCGACAGCAAAGTTATTTAAGAGCAGTATTCAACTATATCAACAACTGGAAAATTGAGGACGCCATGATCGGATCGTGTTTTTGTTGTATGTCGTGGGTTTTGTGATAACAGAGATAGAATGTAAACTTATAAGTTTGTAAGAGCAAAAAGGTGGGCTAAGAGACAAATTCTCCTACGACAACTCTCAGTGTTACTACATATCATTGAGCCTGACAATGCTGCAGACAAAGGCGACACGTAAATTCCGTTAACACTGGCCTTCTATATGTTTATGTCGTATCGCTGTTCCCTTTCGAGGGAACTCCCACTGCATCGGAACGACGAATTTGGGGACACTCCCTAAGCAACAGCGCGTCTGAAGTATGAATGAAATCAGGCCAATCCTGATTGGTGTTGCGTCATGACGTAACTATGACGGCATACCCGGAAGATACATAAGGGGAGCCTGGGCATAGTAATGGCAGTTATCGCTCTTCAGCATAGCGCTCTGTGTGAAATCTGTCTGTCTATTTATTGTTGTTTGTCAAAAAGTGAAAGTGTGTGTGAAATGGCGACTGGGAAGTGAGAGAGTTTAAGCAGTGTGTGCATCCGTGTCCCCGTTACATGTCGGGCTCAGATGCACACCTGCTGTGTGTGCAGTGTCTGGGTGTTCAGCATACTCGGGCGGCTCTCGAGGGAGCCGCTTACGAGCGTTATGAAAGCTGACACTCAGGCTGCTCTGCTCTCGGCTGGCCGTGTTCAGTGAGACCAGCCAGCCTCGTGAGCCCTGTGGATCGGTCCCGCATCCGCCGAGGCGGTGCGGCGAGGCCGGTCATGGGGCTCACGGATGGACTGTCAGCGGGACTTGGGACTGCTGAGGCATCTTCCCAGTCTTTGTCTGACAGTTCAGATGTTCTCCTTCCCCGTGTGGAAGCCCGCGCTGCGGCTTCTTCCCCCGGGGCGGAGGACCTGATGCTTCAGCGGTCTGATTCTGAGGAATTAGACGCGCTCAGCATCGAGGCAGTCAAAGTCATGAAGCACTCCTTATATATGCAATTAAAGTGAACACACGCGATCGGTGTGCATGAGATACTGGTTGGCTTAACGGCTTGAGCCACGTTGCTGAGGCAACGTGTGGGTTACGAGTCCGTATAGTACGATAAAACAGTATCGTCTGATGATGGCTGCATTTAAATCTGAGGATTTAAATGAAATATGAGCTGACTCTGAGGAGTTAGATATTCAGCCTGTCATTCAGACCATGTTTCACCGTATTGTTTGAAACTGTTTGGCTTTTTTTCTCGAGGGATGAAAGCCAATTGTATTATGACGGCTTGAACCTTTTATGAGTCCATATAAATACAAATAAACAGTTCGTCTGATGATTACGGCCACATTTAATTCTGAAGAATTAAATAAAATATAATCTGACTTTGAGGAGTTAGATATTCAGCCTATCATTCAGACTTTGTTTCACCTTATTGTGGCTGCATTTAATTCTGAGGAATTATATTAAAATACTATCTGACTTTGAGGAGTTAGATGTATTTTTATTCAGCCTGTCATTCAGTTCAGTTGGCACGGGGTTGGTGATTATGATGGCATTTAATTCCGAGGAATTGAGTGTCGTGTTATCCGACTTTGATAAATTGGATACTTTAATTCTGTCACCCAAGCGTGTTTAACTTGTGAACTGGATATTCATCTAAGATGGAGCCCTCCTGAAGTGATGTCGTTCTCGCCGCCTTGTGGCCTGCGGGACACATCAGGTTTAGGCAAGGGCTAATCGCAGTGTCCGCCCTAGTGTTGCGGCCCTGTCGAGCTGCTCCCTTAGATGAGGCCCCTGCTGGCCAGCCCCCTCTCCCGGGTAGGAGCGACCGAGGTCGTTTTCCCCCAGGAGCTCTCGGGAAATCAGTGCTGTGTTCCCGCCGTCAAAGACGCTTCGGGCCTCACTGATTTCCCGCGCACGCACGCCGCCGTCGTCACCTCCAGTAGGACTTGCGACTGGGCAGCAAACGTGTGCGCCAACCGAAAAACGTTCTCGACTGCTCCCTGCCGGTTAGCCGCTTCAGGGGTTCGGGAATGAGTTTCGATTGACACCCGAGGTCAGCCTCGAGAGGCTGGTTCCCTTAGTAGATTATCTCGGCGCATGGTCATGCCTTCCGAGTGTGTCTACGTGGGTCCTGCAGACTGTAGAGCTGGGTTACAGGCTTCAGTTCGGTTCTCCTCCCCCGAAGTTCAACGGGTTGGTCCGGACTGTGGTCGGCCCAGGGCAGGTTCGGGTTATGGAACAAGAAGTACAGCCCTGTTAGCCAAGGAGGCCATAGAATGGGTCCCTCTGGCAGACAGGAAGTCCGGATTCTAATGCCGGTACTTCATAGTTCCTAAGAGGGATGGTGAGTTGTGTCCAACTTTAGACCTGAGGTACTTGAATCGTTCTCTGAGGAGATTCAGATTCAAGATGCTTAGCAATTCCTCCATTGTGATTCAGATCCAGTCTGAGGACTGGTCTGTCACGATGGGTCTGAAGAGGACGCATACTTCCCTGTATCCATCCTTCTGTGTCACAGGAAGTTCCTGAGGTTCACTTTTTGGGGGCAAAGCGTACCAATATCGGGTTCTTCCAGGCGGCCTAGCCCTTTGAGACTCTACACGCAGTACCGTGTTGACGCCTTCTCAGAGAACTGTGTTCCTGGGAGTCGTATGGGATTCTCTACGTTGGGGGCACAATTGTCTCCCGCACGTATCGAGTCCATACGGGCGGTGGTCTCTAGAAGGAAGCTAGGCCACAGCATCACAGTGAAGCAGTTTAAGGACTGCTGGGGCTCATTGCGGCTGTGTCCAACAGAATATATCTTGGCCTGCTGCATGAGATCCTTACAGTGATGGCTGGGAATCAAGGGGTTTTCCTAGAGGGGAAAACCATTCTGTATGATCAGGGTAACGCGCAGATGCCTTCGTTCCCTAGTCATATGGAAGAACCTTGGTTCTTGGTTTCTGTCCCAAGGGCCAGTGTTAGGAGCGTCCTGTTGCCGGGATTCCGTTTCAACAGACGCCTCCCTCACTGGCTGGGACGTGGTCATGGCAGCCGCTTGCGAGAGGTCTGTGGGAGACCCGGCATTTCTCCTGGCACATCTATTGCCTGGAAATGCTGGCGGTCTACAAAGCTCTGAGGAGCTTTTTCCCGGACCTCCGCTGCCACCATGTCCTGATACGGAAGTAAACCAGGTGGCTTTCCTTAAGGGGAAATCCATTCTGTATGATAAGGGTAACGCGCAGTGGCCTTCGTTCCCTAGTCATATGGAAGTAGCCTTGGTTTCTGTCCCAGGTGCCAGTGTTGGGAGCGTCCTGTAGCCGGGAATCCGTTTCAACAGACGCTTCCCTCACTGGTTGGGGCACGGCATCAAGGGGGTTGAGGTCGCGCCCTCTATGCAGACTGGCGCATCACATCCTCCTGTGGTCCCAAGGGAAACTGTTGTCCATCAGGGCAATGTATGTCCCGGGGGTCCAAAATCAGGGAGCAGACATCCTGTCGAGGCAGGGGCTGAGGCCCGGGGAGTAGCGACTCCACCCTGAGGTGGTGGAGGCCATGTGCGAGAGGTTCGGCCCAGTGGAAGTGGATTCATTCGCGTCTCGAGAGACGACCCACTGTCCACTGTGGTTTTCTCTCACGCATCCGGCCCCACTGGGGCTGGATGCCATGGTGCAGACGTGGCCAAGGCTGCGTCTGTACGCCTTTCCCCCGATCACTCTGCTCTCGGGAGTCCTGGAGCGGGTCCGTCGACAAGGCGCCAGCCTGCTTCTGGTGGCGCCACGTTGGCCGACTCGAGTTTGGTTCTCAGACATCATAGCTCTGCTAGCGGGTCAGCCGTGGGAGATTCCTCTGAGGAGGGATCTCCTGTCTCAAGCAGGGGGCACAATATTTCACCCCCGGCCAGAGATATGGAACCTTTGGGTCTGGCTCCTGAGGGGGCCAGATACCTAGAGGCTGGCCTGCCGGCAGATGTGGTTGAGACCTTGCTCAGTTCCAGGGCTCCGTCTACAAGGAGACTGTACAGCCTCAAGTGGAATGTATTTTCCACTTAGTGTAGAGAGTGTGAGGTGGACCCAGTTAACTGCCCAGTGGCTTCAGTGCTGGAGTTCCTCCAACATCATTTCTCTGCAGGGCTTACCCCGTCCACACTCAAGGTGTACGTGGCTGCCATTGGGGCTTTCCACACACCGTTGGGTGATGGGCCTTTGGGTAGGCACCAGTTGGTTGTACGGTTCCTCCGTGGGGCTCGGAGGATGAGGCCTGCGGCTCGTTCCAGAGTCCCAACCTGGGACCTGGCAGTGGTTCTCGAGGGATTGGCTGAGGCCCCCTTCGAGCCACTAGAGTCAGCAGACCCAAAGAGCTTGACCCTTAAGATGGCCTTTCTCTTAGCCATCACTTCTCTGAGGAGGGTGGGGGACCTTCAGGCCTTGGCGCTTACGCCGACTTGCCTGGAGTTTGCCCCTGGCGAAGTGAAGGCCATCTTACAC
The DNA here is from genome assembly GCF_949357685.1 of Gobio gobio. Classification (NCBI taxonomy): domain Eukaryota; kingdom Metazoa; phylum Chordata; class Actinopteri; order Cypriniformes; family Gobionidae; genus Gobio; species Gobio gobio. The sequence goes on along the minus strand of NC_137111.1, from coordinate 17,337,584 downwards.
CCTAGGGCCGGTTATGTGCCCAAGGTGCCATCAAACGTGGTCAGGCCTTTGGTTCTTCAGGCATTTCATCCTCCGCCTCACGTGACGGCGGAAGAAGGGAGGCTTCACCTGCTCTGCCCGGTCAGAGCCCTTAAATTATATGTGGAGAAGTCTGCGCAGTGGAGGAAATCTGAGCAGCTATTAGTGTGTTTTGGTTCATCTAGGAAGGGGCTGCCTGCGTCAACCCAGACTATCAGTAACTGGATTGTCCAGGCAATAGCCACGGCCTATCAGGTGCGCAACCTGCCTTCACCTATGGCCGTGAGGGCACATTCCACCAGGGGCATGGCCTCTTCGGTGACCCTCCTTTCTGGGGTCCCTTTGCAGGACATTTGCGAGGCGGCCGGATGGGCTACTCCACACACTTTTATTAGATTTTATAGTCTGCACCTCCCTGCGACGCCCGGTGCTAGGGTACTCCAGTCCTAGCTGTGCCCGGTCTCCGGCTTCACACTAGGACTGGTGCTACCATCGGTGTGACCTAGTGGGTACTCGTTCCCCAAATTCGTCGTTCCGATGCAGTGGGAGTTCCCTCGAAAGGGAACGGCTCGGGTTATGTATATAACCCTTGTTCCCTGAGAAAGGGAACGAGCACTGCATCTCGTCGCCACACCTCGGCAGGCCTGGAGCGCATGCTTCATCGCGATAACTGCCATTACTATGCCTGGGCTCCCCTTATGTATCTTCCGGGTATGCCGTCATAGTTACGTCATGACGCAACACCAATCAGGATTGGCCTGATTTCATTCATACTTCAGACGCGCTGTTGTTTAGGGAGTGTCCCCAAATTCGTCGTTCCGATGCAGTGCTCGTTCCCTTTCTCAGGGAACAAGGGTTATATACATAACCCGAGCCGTTTTCCATGTTCATGGAGTTAGCTTGTGGAGTAAGAATATGTAAACTGTGTGTACACAGCTTTTTTTTTAAAGAAAAAAGGTTTGGAACGTCATGAGAGTGAGCAAATAATGACAGGTTATTCATTTTTGGTGTGAACTAGGCCTATACATTTTACAAATAAAGTGACTTCAGAGTGCAAAATTTCTCTCTTCGCATCTCTTTCAATCCTGACTGACACTTTCATCTGCGCTGACTGTCATTATTTGAAAGCGATCAAATCAGGTACATTGGTTGCTATAGTAATGATGTAGGCGTCACCAAGTGACTTTCTTCTACTACGAGGAGCAGAAAGCTGGCAGTATGGAGACAACTGACAGAAAGCTTGAAATCCGCTTATCTACATCATGGCGTTTCGCCACAGAACTGAACTGATGCTTAACTGATGCTTTACTGCAGAGGGAACCTCTCAAATGCATGGGGGTGAGGGAAAAAAAAGCAACCATGTGCATTCTGTCTCATTAGAAAAACAGTGATTGCAACTGGGACATCTGATATAGTTTGAATGTTTGACCCTTCAGATGGACTAATGGCTTGTGCAAGAACATCTCTTCTGAAAGGCTTCTAAAAACATCATCCGTGACATCAGAGTGGAGAGATGAGGCGTTCATTCTCTCTCTTGCACACACAACACACTTTTTTTAATACGAGCACTCACCATTGTGACGGGAATGTCAAGTCCTTCCAAGAACCTGAGAATGAATATATTGAAACCATTATTGCAGAGAACGCCATTTGATGGTTTTCACTTCACACAAGGAAACCTGCTGTACATTTGAGGGGAAAGTTCAGTCTTAAGGCTTCCCTTAGTCAGACATGAAAATGCTTCGGCGAACCTCTATAAATCATTCAGTTTGCCATGTAGAAGAGGGAAATCCATGCACAGAAGTAGCTACTATATGTGCACCCTATACTGAAAAGAGCAGCTTGAATTTGGAATTCAGCTAGTTGAGGGTGAAGCTAAGTTTGGTCTTGGTCCCTAAGCATCAGAATGGTTTTATTTTGTTGTTAAAGCTATTTTAAGGGAAAGTTTACCAAAAAATGAAAATACTGTCATAATATATTCAAACTTTATGTTGTCCCAAATCTGTACTGTACACTGGACTTTTATGATTTAAAGTTATGTAAAAGGAAGAATAAATATGTGCTGTTAAATGAAAAGTAGGATTTAACCAAATACTAAGTAAATTCATATACATTTTTCAATGCAACTTCCAGTCAAATTGATATGCTGATAATATATTTTTTAATGAACAGTCTAAACTCAGAATAAAATGTAGTCTCAGGCCCTGTTTACACCTGGTATTAAGATGTGTTTTGGTCGTTCAGATCACAAGTGGACAATGCTAAATACAGGTGTAAACGGGGCCTAAAGCGTTTTGAGCTTGTCAACTTTCGACCATTTCCAGGAGGTAGTCGAAAATGCATTCTACCTGTATGCTGTACACTGGACTTTTATGATTTAAAGTTATGTAAAAGGAAGAATAAATATGTGCTGTCATTAAATGAAAAGTAGGATTTAACCAAATACTCAGTAAATTCATATACATTTTTCAATGCAACTTCCAGTCAAATTGATATGCTGATAATATATTTTTAATGAACAGTCTAAACTCAGACAAAATGTAGTCTCAGGCCCTGTTTACACCTGGTATTAAGATGTGTTTTGGTCGTTCAGATCACAAGTGGACAATTCTAAATACAGGTGTAAATGGGACCTAAAATGTTTTAAGCTTGTCCACTTTCGACCACTTCCAGGAGGTAGTCGAAAACGCATTCTACCGGATTGCTTTCGTAGTGTAAACGCTCATGTGGTTGAATGTGTTCAAACAGGTGGTCAAATGACCACCTACGATCCACCTACTGACCTAATGACCTAACTGACCTAATGTTTTCCCGCAATCTACGGGCACGTTCATATCTAAATAGCATGAGCTTATTATGTAGACCCATAGACCCTCCCCTCAAAGAAATCAGAACATAAGTGGTTGAAAGTGGACAAAAGAGACGGATTAAAACATCAGGTGTAAACGTGAAGGTGTCTCCCTCGTCTTAATACCAGGTGTAAACAGAGCATCATTGACTTCTTGACATTTAGATTCTTGTTTTGCATTAGCGATTACCATCTATTTGAGCTAATTTCTGCTGTTTAACATGTTCAGTGTATAGAGAGGCATTCACAGACCATCAGATATCCTGCCTACTGCTCTACTGAAGCCCTCCAAACAGCATCTGTACCTGAGATTATCCCATCTGCCAAAACATCAGCAGTCTCACTCTCTCACCCCCTCAGACCTCGTGTCTGGTCTCAACCATTCTCTACAGCTCTTATGTCTACACCATTATACACTCATCTTGTTCCTCCAAACTCTTGAGTTCTCTTATAAACAGCTCTCTTAACCCCTGTCTGGCTCCGCAAACTATAGCATCTCAACCAAATACATTAACACTCTTTTATGCCCTGGAGTCTGGAGTCTGGATTCCCGACCTCTCCAACTGCTCCCTTTCTGTCTGAGCTCTAAACCTCTGGCTTTCGCGGTCTCCCCTGCTGTTGTCATCCCGCGGGACTCCCAGTGGGCAGAAGCTGATTAGAGATGAATCAGACAGCTGAGAGGGGCTGGCTGAGGTAAAGATGCATGCTGGAGAAATCCAGCCTGGCCTTCACACATCAGAGACCATGTACACGGAAGAGAGGAGAATATCATTGGACTTATATTCATACAGTTGGTAAAGTCGCCAACTCACTGAATGTCCAACACCTACACCTACATTGTGGAAACTCCCTATTCTGCTTCTTTTAAAGGAATATTTCACCCGCATATAAAAATGCTGCCATTATGTAATCCCCCATACAACATTATTTTCTTCTGTGGAACACAAGGGAAGGGGGACTGAGGCTTCCAAGCTTTAAAAATGATGCAAAGGCCCCATGAAAGTGGTCCATATGTCTCATGTGCTATAATCCCAAGTTTTCTGAACCCATCTGAAACCATGCATGCCTTCCTGAAGCTCAAACAGTACAGCATGGTAGAAACGCCAAGGTCATGGGTTTGATTCCCAAAGAAGGCAGGGAAACATATGCCCTAGCACTCCTTGGTATATTCATAAGAGAAATAGATGTCTAATTTATGAATCATTCTTTTAAGTCAGCCCTTTTCGATTAGTCTGAATGATTCCATCAAGATTCAGACAAATCTGACTCTCAAGTTCATCTCACTAGCTAGTAGCTACATTTACATGCACCCTAATAGTTTGTTTATAATCGGATTGATGGCTCAGTCAGACTAAAAAGCCTTCATGTAAACACCTCACCCTAAATCCATCCGATTGAGCTCGATCCAAATTAAAGTTTGATCGGACTGAAAGGGGTGGTGAGGTGTATAATCAGATCAACAGAAAAAATAAGTAATGTAAACACTTGAATTCAACTATTTCAGATTCAAACATACCTTGTGCACATGTGCAGTGCCGTGATGTGTACCTTTAAAAATGTTTTATGTCTTACAAATGTGTTTTTTATTTTTATTTCATGTCGGACTTACGGACTGGTCAGTGGATGAGACTGAACATTTACAAAATATTTGCTATAAAAAGATGTCATCTTTTTTATATATGTCATCAAGGCAAAAATAATTATATATATTGAGTCAATGGAGTTGAAAAGAGTAGGGTTCATATAAACAGAACTCTCTGAATCTGGAATTAGATTTGATCCAAGGGTGATTGGGCCTTTTCTCTGGCTGGGCACAAGCTTTGGAATGGTCTCCGCTATCATTTGCGGTCTGCTCCTTCATTGGGCATTTTTAAATCTACTTTAAATCGTATTTTTATTCGTTAGCATTTGGTAATCTGTAATTATTTTTGTGTAGATCTGTTTTGTACTTTGTACAGCACTTTGGATCAATCCATTTTTTGTTTAAATGTGCTTTGTAAATAAATGTTGTTGTTGTTGTATTCATTATGTCTGACGAAAATAAGTGCATGTAAACACCCAATGACAGCTCACTCTACGGTAAGATTATAGGTGGAGCATTGTGTTGATAATTTTGTTCTGAAATGGCTTCTGAAGACTTCTGAATACAGCTACATGAACCACTTACTATGACATTTCATGATGGAGTATTTTCACTAGTTGTCATTCTTGTTCACACTTGTAGGTCAGTTTGTTTGGTTTGTTTGGTCCAGACCAAAAATAACAAAAATGAGTCCTGGTCTGCTTAGCGTTCACATTGGCATTTTAACACCGAACCTAAAGGTTTAGTGATATGTTCACAACCTGATTAGCCGGTTTTTATTACGTGTATTTTCTGACGGAACTTATTGAACATCCAAAACAATGCTGTGTACTGGGCCGAATACATATGATGGTATTTTGACCAACTGAGAACTTGTGAAGAGCTCATAAAATGTGTAAAACAGCGGCATTAATCCCTCCGTCACACTCCCAAACATAGATCTACAGCAAGGAGACGCAGTTGGGCAACATCGCAACTATGACGAGAAAAAACAGGTATGCTTGAGCATTCTGTCCTTTTTAGGGTCGCATCTTGTGACATCATGTCCGTTTTTGGTTCGTTTACATGTCTTTGGTCCATGTTGCATTCATATTTTACTAGAAATGCACCAGAGTTCGTTCGGAAGCGGACCAAGACCCATTGTTTTCAGCAGTCTCGTCCACTTGTTTGGTGTGCACCAGGGTTAGGATGGCAGCATTCACACTTATTCAATTGAACCGTACTAACAGAGTAATCGAACCAGGGTTTGTTTTCCCGAAAATGCCAAGTGTGAACACACCCTCAGACCTTTGACCCTTTGGATAAATTATACAGTTGTATTCATCAATGCATTGTAGACATGTGCCAGTATACGCTAATACGATATACCGCAATAATGAACAAGCACAATATTGTTATCGTGGGCACTTCAAAATACCGTGAATAATTATTTCTTACGAATTATTCCGATTTTTAGAATGCATATTAAGAATACTTTACCCATCAACCGTTTAAAATGAACAAGAGGAACATGCACTAATGTAAACAAACCGTGCATGAGCCGAGCACATGGCGGAAGGAGTGAAGGAGACTGAAGTGCACATTCACTCTCTGACAGTAGAGGGCGCTGACGGAACCACAGAAATGCAGCTGTTTCCCCGGTAACCCTCGTAAACAAAACAATATGGTGCTCATCAGATAACAAAGACTAAAGGCTATTCATTTTCAAACTTAAACATTTTATATTTTAATCTGGACTAAATTACATGCCCTAGATATTGTTTGAATATGTTCTGATTGTTGTTCAGTCACACACTTTACAATAAGTCTCCATTATTTAACATTAGTTCATTCATTAAACTGACAATGAAAAATACTTCTAAAGCATTTATTAATCTTAGTTCAATGTAAATTTCAGCAAAATAATAACACATTATTCAAATCAAAAGTTGTAACTGTATTATTTAATGGACCTGAGCTAACACTAACAGTTGCTTTTTTTTAACTAACATTATCAAAGAATAATAACTGTATGCTAATAAATGTTGCTATTCGCTCTTTGTTAATGTTAATGCATTAACTAGTGAGACCTTATTGTAAAGTGTTACCTTTTGTTCTTTATAATTCTTTAGCACTTTAATCTGTTCTAAATATTTGCTTACTTTATACATTTTTGTGTATTGCTTTATTGTATTTAAATGTTTGGTTCTTTTTGTTATAAGAAAGTTATTAAACCTGTTATAGTATGACACCACTTTTTTTGCAACTTATTTCAATATCGTGATAATACCGTATACTGCTATAAAAGCTTCAGCAATTAATCGCAACATGAAAATTTGATACCGGCACATGCCTAATGCATTGTTTATTGAATAGTACAGAGCGTTATGTGCATGGCTCTGTAGAATTGCAATGCTGTGTCATGGAAAAGATGGCTAAAAATAAAAGCTATATGCACTCTTATTGCGTCAATTATTACCACTTTTATGATGCATTTGCATCCTTTTTGAAGCTTGAAAGCCTCTATCCCCATGAGGACTAATGGCATGAGCAAGCAGGACAAACCTTCTTTTGTGTTCCTCGGAAGAAAGGAAGAAATAAAGTCATAGGGGTTTGTAACAACATGAGTGTGAGTAAATGAAGACAGAAGTTTCCTTTTTGGCTGAGGTATTCCTTAAAATCTTTCCCTGTGTCCCAAGATGCTACCTTACTTCCAGTGCGTCTGTCTGTATGTCTCTCTCCAGCTGTTCTCTCTCGCAGTCTCTGCCTCGCAGTTTTTCTCTCCTTCCATCTCCGTCTGCGTGGCTGTGTGAATGGAAATCATTTCAGGCATCACTACCCACGGCTAATGCTGAAATGTGTTCTCTAAGGTGTCCACAGTGAATATGAATACAGTCATGCCTAAGCCATGATGCCACACAGTCTAGATACGCCAAACTACTACCAAAGGAACATAATGAAATCCTCGCTATTTCACGCACAGCACAATCTTTTTCTCCCCTCTTAGTAAGTCATAAGACCTCTGGTCAGTTCTAAGACATCTGAAGCTGTATTATGGGCATTAAAAGATCAGAGGTCAACTCCGACACAAGGCGAATGAAGGTCAGGTGCATGTCTAAGACTCTGACCTCAGTGTAATTGCCTTAGGGCCCTTTAAACCATGTCATTGTAAGGCTCCTATTTGCTGTGCTTCAATGGTCAGAAGTGATTACAGCAGTTTGATGCTCATAATACTTCCAGTGCGCTGAGCAACAGACCACCTCCTGAGACAGTTTCACAAACCATGGAAACTTCATAAAACTGGTTAAACTGGGAAAAATATTTAACACACAATCACAATGAGAAGGTCACTGGTGTATCACCTTAGCAATAAATAATTAAGTTAAACCAGCACACAGGGCAAAAACATCTCATAGAGTTAATGTGAATAATATCTAAAATATCAAAACCACAACTATGTATAACCTCATTGGCATATAACTTTTCTAATGAGCCAGTCAAAATAATTGATTATTCAGTATATTATTATTATTATTATTATTATTAATGATTTAGCAATTAATTGTCCTCTCCGATTCTAAATGAACGGGGAACTGTGTACTTTGGTTTGTTCATATGATAATGAGTAGCCTAAATAAAGACACTTCTGTCATGACAACTCTCTGAGTGTTTGGCATGGTAACAGATATGACAATGTTAATATTTGGTTTTGGTTTGTTGCTGTTGCTGCTGCTGCAGAGTAAGTACGGGACTTTCTACTACCAGTACATACATGAATTTGAATTACTAGGGGTGTGGTCTCAGCCTCAGACGGACAGATGGCTGAACGTCTGATGCATATGGGACAATGAAGTGTTCTGGAAACACTTCAGGAGTTTCAAAGTCGTCATCTGATTGGTTGAAATCTACAGGATGTCCGCGAGACGTGCGTTTTGTGTTCTTTAGCGGTCCGCCTGGAAACAAATGCCATGACACCAATCTCCCTCATGGAAGAAGAACGCCGTCGTGTTTACAAATGTGACAATGAATTTTCAAAGGTATGTGATGTTTGTGGCTCCATTGTTGCAGTAAATTTGCAAATCATTCTTGAAAGAATAATTTATAGATGCACGTTATTACAGGGACATCGACGTTTTCACACCCCTAAACATGACGCAGAACGAACTGTGATTGGCTGCGTTACATGTCAGTCAAACGTTCTCTTGTGAGACTACTAGGGGTGTAACGATACACTCATGTCACAATTCGATACAAATCACGATACTGAACTCACGATGCGTATCGTGATATTTTAAGCCAAAATAAAGAGGTTTTTTTTTATTTTATTTACTTTTTTATTATATTGTTATAAGGACCCTCACATATTCCCCCATTGCATTATCATACATTATATTCACCTTTATATATATTTGTTTACTTTAGAAATGTCACTTAAACTCTGTAAACGTTCTTTTTTTTTTTTCTCACACAGTCAGTTGTACTTTGTACAATGCAGACATTGAAAGCCTTGAATAATCATACTACTAAAACTAAATGTGATCTGTGGTGACTTAAATTGTGTTTGCGCTTTCACTTTGAGGAGTGCCGTTCCGGCAGCGTGTGTGCTCCAGATAATCAAAGCAATCAATCACAGTTCTAATCGCAAGAAAATCAAAATCGCTATTCCCAAACTGTAAATGTTTAGCTTATCCAAAAATGTAAATTCTTCATTTACTCACTCTCATGTTGACTTCTTACGTCATGCACGATTTAAACTTCCGTGTTTACTACAGTATGTGCGTGGTTGTAAATATGTTAAAGCCATCGTGTCTTTTCAGAAGACTTGGATTTGGATTAGACCACTCGATTATTTATTTTTACGATGCCTTAATGACATTTTTTTTTATTTTTTAAGTTTTAGAGGAATGGACTAGAGAAAGGGAGAGACAGAAATCTCTCATAAAAATATCTTAATTTGAGTTTGGAAGTTAAACAAAACGACATGAGGATGAGTACATGATGACCGAATTTAAATTTTTGGGTGAATTATATCTTATAAATACAGTAAGCTGAGCCTTGGATAAAACAACTCAATATTGCGAATCCTATCGTTTACATCAACAATAACATTGCATTGTTATATTGCGATATCTCTATAATGATGTACATTTACATGTAATCATTTAGCAAACAATTTTATCCAAAATGAGGAGAGCAATAGATACAATACATCTAACGTTATCGTGCTGTAACAAGTCTCAGTTAGTTATCGTTATCGTTAGATGTATCGTTACAACCCTATGAATTACCGATAGCAGATCGATACAGGTGGAGCTGGGGAAGGTGGAGGGTTTCTGAAAGCGTGCTGCAACTGTTACAGAAAAAGCTCACCGGTCTTTGAAGGTTGAGCAGCGATATTGCAGAAACCAATCAGCTTTTTTTTTTATAGAGAATGTGTTGCAAGCAGATTGAGTTAAGGATCAGCCTGCACCATCTAGAGTTTTATGACAGAACTTTGATAGGGCTTTTTGTTGTATACATTAAGGCCCTTTTTACACTAGAGCTAGTTTATGCAGCATTTTGATTGGTTGACTCCATGCAGAATTTTATTTCAACCAACATTTTTAACTGTTGGTGTGCGTGTAGTAAGAGTTGTTTGCTATTCGAATCATCAATGGAGTTTAAAAAAATACAACAGACGGATCGACGACAAGGTTCAGGCTTTATTAAGCTTATATGCGGAGGACGAAATCCAGCGGGAACTGGAAAGTTGCGCACAGTCCTACGTCACTGGACTAATAAACCTAATCTTCACGCACTTTAGACCGTGATGGAAACACAGACAGCAACCGGTCTGGGGGAAAACAAGTTCCGGGTAATTTTAGGTGGAAACGCAGATTTTGTTTTCTTTTTCAGCAGCCATTGTGCAGTTAAACTCTGCATTTTATAATACTGCAGCAGCAGCAGAGGGCAAGCTATTATTAGAGCAATCTGCAACTGTTTATACTTGTACGCACATGCCCAGTGTGCATGAATGGTCATGTGACATGCGTTTTCGGTAATATAGTGCGGACGGACGGAGATATTTTCTGAAATGCTGTCAAAATGCCAGTATGGACGAATTTGTTACCATTTTAAATGAAAAATATTAAGCAGCAACATTGATAATAACAAGAAATGTTTCTTGAGCAGCAAATCAGTATTATGAGAATGATTTCTGAAGGATCTGAAAATTTAATTATTATTTTAATTATTTAAAATAGAAAAAAAATATTAAATTGTAACAATATTTCACAAAATTACTGGTTTTGTTTAAAAATATGCAGCCTTGGTGTTTGGATGACATTTAGATGAATTGGATGAATTAGAATCAACATATTATAACAAATGAGCAGCTCTTGTGTATATCAACTTATATCAACCTACAAGAACAGCAGTTGTGAATGAGAGATACATTTCAAATAGCAAGCCAGAGGGGAATCACAATGTCAAAACATTTCATCATTACAAGATACAAATAGGCCTATTATCACAGTGCATGAAACGTTTGACTTGTCTCAAACATTTTTTTTTATGGCAAAGCATTCATCTCATTCTTGATCTCCTAATAAAACACAGGATGGCCACATCATCTCTAACGAAGCTTCTGTTAACCGAAACTTTAGACTGAAACGTGGACGTTAACTCATGAGATCACCCCAGTACTCCTGACACACATACACATAGACTCAGACACACACACTCTTTCTCTCCATATCAATGGTGTCAGCTGCACACAGATGCCAACTGAGCACCAGTCTCACTGATCTATTCATTACACCAACAGCACATCACTAAACTCATTATTCAAGCCTTTTAGCATACATTATGGGAAACATGATTGTAATCATAAAGTCAATAGTGTGGAAAAGGTGGTAATGGTGAAATACAAATAAAAAATTATTTGAGGCGAGGCCTTTTGTCACTATGTATGGCTGATCATGTAGTTAACAGGAAAATGCTCCTCTATGATGTCCACGTGCTAAAATCAACCTAAATGAATAAAAAAAATTGTGAAAATGGACAGACTAATTAAAGTAGACAACTCACACACTCTGACATCAACTTTTGCTCATGTCCGAATGAAAATGACATTGAAATTATTGAAAACATGCGAAAACATTTTTTGGCAGGAGGTGCACCTTTCAATACACCTGCAGTGTTGACAGATGATAGGACATAACTAAAACATAAACATATAAAGCACTACCACACGCTACTAGCAAAACCACAGATGCAGCTTCTGTGCTTTGTTTGCAGTGAGAAAATGGAAACAAACGAGCTATGATATGACTGATGGGAGTGAAAGAAAAGGGAAAGTTTAATCCATCAGATAACCTAGTAAACCTCTCTAATATCCTCAAAATTAACATTCGCGTTCGCATTTTACTTCATTTTACCAGACATGTCTTGAATGAATAACAATTTTACAGAGATTTTTTTCTCCACCAGATGAATTCAAAGATGTATGCAGATCTAGAGAGGAAAGGAGTGATGAATGAATGAAATAAATTTGGTCTTTTAGTCGGTCCTATTTAAATGCCAATATTTTGCTTAATGTACCTAACAGACGGATTTCAAATTGACGAAATAAACAAAACTCAACTAACGACACACAGATACGCTCTTTGACCATAATAGCATATTATTAAGTCTTTAAATCATCTTAATACTGCTTACTCACGCAGTTTATTTCAGTTTCCTCTCCTCATGTTCCCGCAGACGTCCGTTCACAGCAACAGTTACGCGAGCGTTTTCACTCACGCGCGCGGCGCGTGAAATCATTCATTCCTCCTGTCAGGAATTTACCGGACGGTCTCCGTATCACTCAAACGTTAACCCACCATGTCGTTTTAGAATCCAGACAGAGTCACTCCGGACAGACCCACGCGGCGAATCCCGCATCAGTCTCTGAACGTGTGTGAGTGTGTCTTTTTCTCTGGCGAAGACGGACCGCAAGAGCACCGGTGATTTGACTTCTTACTGATTCTCCTTAAGCGCTTAAAGTCCAAGAGGAGGTCAGATTCAGGACGGTGTTCGTTAGTCCTCAAGTAACGGTAAAAAGTACCATGACAGCTCCAATGAAGTACAACCCACCTCACACAGCCCTCATTCAACCTTCTCTCTCTCTCTCTCTCTCTCTCTCTCTCTCTCTCTCTCTCTCTCTCTCTCTCTCTCTCTCTCTCATGAGGCAATAATCTCATTTGCCTGGTCAGTAAAGGTGAGGGCAGGTAAATCTTGTTGTGAACTCAGCATTTTACAAATATGTAAAAAAAGAAGTCCAAGTCACAATAAAAAATACTTATATTGCAAGGTAATTATGTTTACATGTATTATTATTAATTATTATTATTATTATTATTATTATTAATAATATTTTATTTAAATTATAATGACTATCTATCTATCTATCTATCTATCTATCTATCTATCTATCTATCTATCTATCTATCTATCTATCTATCTATCTATCTATCTATCTATCTATCTATCTATGTGCAAAATATATAGCAAACATGTTTTAATGAGATTCACTCATTCAGCCAAATAAAAGGTACACACTAAAAGTTTTACACATGCAAAATAAAAACAAAGCATGCTGTGAATGTGCTGAGTTATAATTTAAGTATTTCTCATAAACATGATGCAGTCTAAAAGAGTCTCTTCTTCCACCTCTTTAGAAATTAATGACAGAGAGACATGCAAACACTGACTGGCTGTGCTGTTCTCTAGTAACGTAGCCAGTTAACATCTTAAACGCAGCTCACTGTAACCGGAGAGGCTTTGGTCCAGTGCTCGCATACAGAAACCCTGTAACATCACACCACCTGAATGTAGCCCACCACTGCAGAAATGTACTTACACAGAGGATCCACATGACTTTGAAAGGAATATTCAGGGTTCAGTACAATCAACAGCATTTACCTACACTGGATGTGAGCGTTGCGTGGCATGAAAATCAAATTAATATTAATATTTACCACCTACCTAAGCATTGTTACAAACCGTACACCCTTTCATGGAAACGGTATTCACTGGTGGATGTGTCCTCTTTCAGCAGGATAATGCGCCCTGCCACAAAGCAAAAATTCAGGTATGGTTTTGAGGAGCAGAACAACGAGTTTGAGGTGTTGACTTGGCCTCTAAATTCCCCAGATCTCAGTCCAATCGAGCATCTGTGGGATGTGCTGAACAAACAAGTCCGATCCATGGAGGCCACACCTCGCAACTTATAGGACTTTTTTCCATGAAAGGGTGTACATGGTCTGCAACAATGCTTAGGTAGGTGGTACATGTCAAAGTAACATCCACATGGATGGCAGGACCCGATGTTTCTCAGCAGAACATTGCACAAAGCATCACACTGCCTCCGCCGGCTTGCCTTCTTCCCATAGTGCATCCTGGTGCCATGTGTTTCCCAGCACACGCACCCGGCCATCCACGTGATGTAAAAGATAACGTGATTCAGACCAGGCCACCTTCTTCCATTGCTCCATGGTCCAGTTCTGATGCCCACGTGCCTACTGTTGCCGCTTTTGGCGGTGGACAGGGGTCATCATGGGCACCCTGACTGGTCCGCGGCTATGCAGCCCCATACACAACAAACTGCGATGCAATGTGTATTCTGACACCTTTCTATCAGAACCAGCATTAACTTTTTGAGCTACAGTGGCTTGTCTGTTTAATCGGACCACAAGGGCCAGCCTTTTCTCCCCATGTGCATCAATAAGTCTTGGCCACCCATGACCCTGTCGCCGGTTCACCACTGTTCCTTCCTTGGACCACTTTTGATAGATACTGGCGACTGCAGATGGGGAACACCCCACAAGAGCTGCAGTTTTGGAGATGCTCTGACCCAGTCATCAAGCAACATGTTATTTAGTTTTATTTACTTCACCTATGTGTAAAGTAAAGTCATAATGTTATGCCTGATCGGTATATATATAGTGCAAAAACTTTATTAACTAATATGTGAACCTCAAGGAACATAATAAAATAATAATAAAATCCATAAATGATCTGTTTCTACATAGAAGTTTCTACTCCAAGCGATTTACACTGGGATCAACTGATGGTAATTTTGAGTCATATTTTAACCCATACTGTTACCCAACTGTAACTGTTGGTGACTTACTATTACCACAAGGCTCTCTACCAACATCTACAAATCACAATGCACATCCACACCTTGTGCACAGTGGATCAGCAGGCAGCCCCAGGAGATCCATGTGGCAATCACAAAATGAACTGAGCAGAGGCCTGAAAATAGAAAGTATGTGTGTGAAGAGAGGAAGAGATAGCAGAGTGTGCGTGCGTATGAGATAGAAACCACTTCAAGGTCAACATAGTCATTTGTAGTCATGGCAGACCAATTAGATGAGTTAGATGTGGATGTTGGAGCTGTTCTTCGGTCTGAGAGAGTCACTTGTATACTCACTGTAACCAAACTAATGCAGTCCATGCTACCAGTCTGCAACTGGGCTTTGTGCTACAGCTTTAATGAAATCCCACATCAGCACCTACAGAGTCAGACCTCCTTCTAAATAAGCAGGTAGCCTGGAAACAGATGCAGGAAATAGATCAAAACAAACGCTGATAAACTACATATGTCTTGAAGTCAGCCCAAACAACATAAAAATAAAAATCCTGTTCAGAGTAAAAGAGACGTTCGGCTCAAACATTGCACCTTCCTCAGTCAAATTATTCGGAAAATGTAAGCTGAAGCAAAGTGATGCCCTGCTCTCAAAAATAAACCCCCCACACACGCAGGAAACACACTGCAGCTGCTCACTCATGCCTCAGCAAGCTCAGGATCTAATATTCTCAATATAGAAGCAGAACAAAATCTGTGCTAGCATGCAGTACATCTACACATTTTTAAAAAGCTGATGCTATAGCAGATACATTGAGCACATTTCATACCAAGTCCAAACCTCATCTTTGCAGGTATACAGTCAGTCACTCAAACATCACCTCATATTTTGAGGACACATTCCCAAACACTGGGGTACACAAGATTATACCGGGGTTCAGAGTTTTCAGTTTCGGAAGTAGAAAACAATGTTGACAATATAATAATATTTAAATAACATTTAAAATGTAGTTTATATATATAAAAAATAGATATCCTCTTTATATATAACTCAAAAACCCCTGCAGCAACTTGACATTGTGACATATGGATGCCAAATATATATATATATATATATATATATATATATATATATATATATATATATATATATATATATATATATATATATATATATATATATATATATATATATATATATATATATATATATATATATATATATATATATATATATATATATATATATATATACGTTATGCTATATATAGACATTATGATAGCTGTCACGTACGCTCTCCATCTACCCATCTGCAACAGTCCATTTCCCAGCATCCCTCCTGTCCCTCACCTGCACTCAGTCGGACATCACCCGCACCTGTTCCCCATCAGCATTCCAATCTGGACCTGCACACACCTCACAGTCACTCTTGGTCTCCAATGCGGTTTATAGGCTCCTTACCTGACAAATCTCCTTGTGATACTCCAACAATCTCCCTGTGAAACTCCAGTTATCTTCAGTTACACTCAGTCTAGACGATCCTAGTCATCTGTCTACTCGCCATACTCCACAAAGCGGTGTGTGCTCACCTGCTCTCTCACTCTCCAGTCCTCCGATATATTCCTGCACCCTGAAAAGACTAATTTATTCAGTATTCATCTGCTCCATATCAATCTGCTTTCTCCTTCACTCACCTGCTTTGTTGTTCACACCTGTGCCAATAAATACTGTCCCAGAGTCTGGTATTCCGTGACAAAAAAGCCCTGAAGCAACATGGCTTTGTGACATATGGATGCCACTCAGAAGGCACACATAATTAGGACATTTTGTGAGTCTACCTTATTTGAAAATAAAAGGCATGCTCTCTTGTGTGACCAGTTCTTTACATCATAGAGCCATAGAAACATTATGACACATCCTTATGAGCTGTAGATTTGTTCCCTCTGTCTTGCTAACACACATCAACATTACTAATGCTAGTAAGAGTAAGTCCTTGTTTTGTGCTTTGCTTTGCTTTGGATGAGCCAAGTTTAATCACAGTGCTAAATCCCCCTAGGGGGCAGATTTAGATATACAACTGGGTTAGAATAGAGAGAGAAAGCTGCATAATTCTTTCTTAGTAACGTAAGAGGTCAGAACAGAGCGCAGAAGTCTTCTGGGCATGAATGAGTAACTCAGTGAAACCACATTATGTGTGTGTGTGATAGTGTGAATAAAAGTCAGGTATAAGGCCTTGCAGTTCGTCATGGTCATTCACTTTGTACAATATAATGAAACCATAAACACACTAGCATTGATTCAAAAACCTAGTAAGGTGCCTGTATACTTCCAATAGGGCTATAACAGCTGGAGTAAGCTAGAGGGTCTGTTATTCCCATTCATCTCAATGGAAGTTGCTCGGCTAGTGTTAGTAATCAATCATATTTTCTCAACGTCTGCTCTGGACAAAAGTTTAGGGTATGTAAAAATATTTTAAAATAAGTCTCATGCTTGCCAAGACTGCATTTATTTGATCAGAAATATAGTAAAAACAGTAATATTGTGAACAATTATTACAATATTTAAAATAACTGTTTTCCAATTGAATATATTTTAAAATGTCATTTATTCCTGTGATGGCCATTACTCCGGTCTTTAGCCATGATCCTTCTGAATCCAAAGAACCTTTCAGGATTCTTTGATGAATATAGAGTTCAAATTAACAGACTTGTTTGGAAATAGAACATTCTAAATGTCTTTATTGTCACTTTGATGCATCCTTGCTGAATAAAAGTATTAATTTCTTTATCAAAAAAACAATTACTGACCCCAAACGTTTCAACGGTTGTGTACTATAATGAAATATGATATATATGTTGCTCGCAATAATATAATTAAATCAAAATACGTGGCTATTTTTGAATGGTGTTCAAAGGAGAAAAACAAGTATGTACTTGACCTTTAAGTGTACTTGAGCATGACGAATGATGGAAATGCAGATCATAAATATATTCATTCAAAAGAAGTATAAGTAAAATTAGTTCCATCTAAATGGAATCCACAATTTCACTCACATAATCTAAATAATGTAATCTTCACTGCATTCTCCTTGGTAGTCACCACATTCTTTACATTTGCATAAAGTTAAACTCTGCCAATGGTCGCAGTTGTACATGCTACCTCTAATTGTCAGCTATAATTGAAAATAAATGACTTCTGGTTGCTTTGTTACTCTGAATTGCTGTCAGTGTAGAAGGAATCTGCCTATTGACAGAAGGCAGAGAGGCAGCTCACTAAGTTTTGGAACAGAGATACTGACAGAGCTGGGCTGGAAAAGTACAACTATAAACATGACAGCGGGCATTTCTTACCGTCATCAATAAACTAGCTGTACTGTCATGTGCATAGCAATACACAGAGTATAAATTAATCATTGTGAAAAATAAATCTGTGCGCCTGCTCAGAACTGTTGTATCAGCACAGACCGCGCACTCACTGTATCCTCTAATGAGCACATTCAGACGCTATTTGTTAAACAAGCTAATTCAAATTCCGCAATCAGCTACGGAATATCTTTCGCGTTTATTTCGAAATCTTTCTCGTGTTGCCCGTGACCTCTGCTGCATCTCTCAGAGGTTGCTGTTGAATAGGAATTCTTATTAATCCAACAAGTAGCGTTGGGAAGCAAAACACAGTCCTTATCTAGTTCAGTTGCACTCCAGAGAGAAGCAGCTCTGAGTGTGTACTAATAATTAGCAGGAATGAAGCATTTACAAACAAAGTCTCATTAATAGTAAGCATGACAGACATCTCCTTCAAGCCCTGTGGAGCTCGTGAGCAGCGCAGATGCTCCGTCCCGCCAAGGCTGTCATTGAGCATCACATTGCTGTTCGTAAACGACACATCTGTGGAGGCGCGCAAATGAGCACACGTTTTGTCGCGACTTGCCAGCCTATGAAATTAGCCCGGGGTCATTAGGGGAAGTGTGCACATATCAGCCACTCAGCAAAGTGTTTCTTTCTGAAATAAAAAGGAATTGTCTTAGCGATGGGGGAAATTGCAGGTGAAACCCCTGCCGGTTTAGAGCTTTGATTGATTACGTTTGCACAAGGTGGGAGGGTGAGTTTACAGAGGAGAAAAGGCTTTCAATATATTCACTGAAACTAGATTTAGCAAAGACTATGTGAGACACAAATGAGCGATGTATCTAAAATTATCTGCAACATATACCGGACCTTTGGTACCTGCATTTGTCTCCTACACTGAAAAAAACGGTGCAGAAACTTTTTCACTCAGAAATTGCTAAGTACAAAGAAACAGCAAGTAGCACGTTGCAATTAAATGGAAAATTATGAAGTAGGAAGACTGAAATAGAGTCAGTCTTTTTTCCCATCAGAACCGTACAGAAACCTGTACATTCATTTCTACTGCTTCTGTTACACTTTTGCGGGAACCAATCACAGACTGGCTTATCCAGATGGCACGCTATTGGCGGGTTTAACACAATGACGGATAGAGAAGCGATGGGTCGTTGCCTGTTGACTACGCCTCTTGTGGTCTGATTGGTTGAAGGACTATCCAATTGCGTACAGAGTCATTTAATATATGCTCGTTTATCACGCCTCTTGTGCAGTAGAAAATACATAGCAGACTCTACTAGGATTTCTGAAGATACTCACAGTCACACAACACAAGTGTAGTTGTTTTTTCTCATGTGTTCTACCACGTCGTTTTACAATGCCAAAGAGGTCTAAAGTGTGGCTACACTTTATAAAAGTGGATGCCGAGTCAGCAAAGTGCAACATAATGCGATAAGAGTATTGCAACCAAAGGCGCAAAAGGAAAACTTTCTGTGAGACGTTAGTTCACAAACAGCGCAAGTGAATCACCGCGTCCGCACGCTCTCTCTTTCCCTCTCAAAATGCTTAAATGGCTTCACATCAGCACTAAAATCGAGCTGCACAGTTGACACAGGATTTGCCACTTGCACAATCGAGGCAGTGTCGCATCGTCACTAAAGTTTATAATTTGCATTTATTTTTAAGTCTTGCCAGTGTTCAAACCGCTCAGCACACACAAAGGCCATCTCACAAAAAAGCTTGCGAGTACAAATTGCGCTGAAATGGTCAAATACACACAAATGTATGTACTAAATTACCATCTTGACGAGTAGCCTATGCACGTAAACCCCGTCGTGACTCGCAAGTGAACATTTGTGCAACTGTATGCAACCGTATCCGTGTTCGCTCTTAAAGTGACGAATAAACTGCTGTCTCTGAGTTTCTCTTTGTCTTGTGTTGTTTGATTAACCTTTATGACACTCACTGCTCTTGAATGACTTACTTTTGCAACCTTAAGTGTAAGGATTAATCTAATTTAATTTATTCAGGGAAGACCAATATTAATTTACATTTGATTCCTTATTACATGTCTTTAGTATTGCTTACCTCAATACTAATGTTAGACCTACCTGAAAATGTGTCTTTAAAAACAAAAATGCACTGCATGATCAAATATTTAGGTGAGATAATTATATACATGTATATGACAAGAGTCACCTAAGGGGGGGGGGGGGGGGGGGGGGGGGAGAAATACAATTCAGGCCCTGAATGAATGTCTGTAAAATTCCCTATAAATAATTCTACATGATAAAAAGAATGCTTCAAATAGATCAGGATCGGTGATCATATCAGCAGATACTGCTTCCTGTGATCGATGATCGGTGATCGGCTCCAAAAATCGTGATTGGAGCACCCTTACCAAAAGCACAACCAGTTTTATTAATAATGTTACCCTGAGTGAGAAGTGTTACCAGAATTTGTTTTAATTAAGGTGAAAAATAAAAGTTTTGTGTTTAATGTATTTTTGTTGATGTTGAAATGGATTTTAAAACATATGGTATCGAAAAAAGTATCGTTAGGAACCGGTATCGAAACTGAGGTATCGAAATTGGCACCGGATCGAAAGATTTTGAACAATACCCAGCCCTAAATATAACTGTCCCCCAAACAACAAAAGCGTGTCATTTACTTCAACTCTTTAACTCTCTCTATCAGTCTGACCCCTCCTCCTCATGAACACCCCCCACGTCTAACTGTGACGTGTGATTCCCGCGCCTCCGGCCTCAGCAAGTAAATAAACAGTAAACACATTTATAATGAGAATCATATAGCATCAGCAGCACAATAGTATTTCAGTCTTTTTACTTTAAAATGTCATGTTCAATTAAATGTGTTAATTGACATTTCTTTGTGAAATTTACTAGCAATTTCTGAGTGAAAATTGTTTCAAAGTAAAAAAATCAAATCAAATCAATGTAATTCCTGGTTGTTTAATTCTTCTGAACAATAGAAGAGAAAAAGAACATGATAGAGTGAATGCAAATGCCACCGGTGATATTTTATCACTGTTTCTAAATCTAGTAAACTGCCTCACCATCTACTGCTTACAAAGGCAGCATCTTAACCAAAATAGCACCTGATAAGTGACTGATCTGGAACGCTCTACATAGGTAGCCGCTCATATAGCACTCTACATAGAGGATTTCAATACAGTTTGATGATATCATGTTGCTAAGTTAATGATGCAATACTCAATGCATAAAAAAACGTCTCGGTTACGTATGGTAACCCTCGTTCCCTGAAGGAGGGAACGGAGACGTACGTCGGACGTACCGACGAATTGGGATCACTTCTGGGAGCCCCTATCAGCTTCGAGCTATCTAGAACCGGCCAATGAACAATTGGCGTGCGAGATTTGCATCTCGCGCTCCGCCCCGCACTGCGGGTATAAACAGGAAGCGAGAGCGAATGCACGCTGTTTTTCACTGAGGAGCCAAACGTAGTGGCTTAACCTGCAGTGATGGTACAGCAACTGTGGCGACGGGACGTACGTCTCCGTTCCCTCCTTCAGGGAACGAGGGTTACCATACGTAACCGAGACGTTCCCATTCAGTCGGTCACGTTCGACGTACGTCGGACGTACCGACGAATTGGGATCCCCTATGGAAAACGCCATAGTTACTACCACTTCCAGCGCCCAGCGATGAGCCCTTCAGACCCCGATCTGATGCGGGCGGGAATTCACGCAGGGAGAGTCCAAGCTGCTGTTCCGCAAGACCCATTCAGCTGACTGTATTGGATAATGCTGGGAAAGCGTGCCTGTGAAGGCAGCTGCGGAAGCCACATCATGCCCAGAGGGAGTTAACATGTGGAGAATACACGTATGGGCTGACCGTGGGCAGCACAACATACGGAAGTCCCAGGGGTGGCCCCGGCCAATTAGTGGAGGGGGAACAACACGTACCTGGAACGGCAGAGGACACTCTGCCGAGGGAAAGACACGGGCTCGCCGTAGGGAGCCGTACCGTGGAAGAATACACATATGGGACCGCCGTGGGGGTCACTACATATGGAACCCAGCCTAACACAAGTTCCACCAATGCATACGAGTGTTAGACCTGGCGTCGAACGCTCCGCCACGTCCGACTGCCGCGGGTTGCGGAGGACTCAACAGGGTTCGCCGTTCCGGGGAACTCGACTGGAGCAGAATAAGCGCACGCATCCGTCTACCATAGGGGAGGGAATGGCGCAGCAAGCCGACACTAAAACAGGCATTTCGGTGTTACTGACTATGGGAAGTGAGCACACAGGAAGATACCAGCTCTACACGGAGGCTATAGAATCTAGCGAACGTGTTAGGTGTCGCCCAGCCCGCAGCTCTACAAATATCTGTCAGCGAGGCGCCCAGGAAGAGGCAACACCCCTAGTGGAGTGGGCTCTTAACCCGAGCGGGCAGGGCACGTCTTGGGACTGATAAGCCAAGACGATGGCATCCACTATCCAGTGGGCCATCCTCTGCTTGGAGACAGCCTTTCCCTTCTGCTGTCCTCCGTAACAGACGAAGAGCTGCTCTGAGGTCCTGAAGCTTTGCGTTCTGTCCACGTAAGTCCGGAGAGCATGGACGGTACAGAGAAAAGCTAGGGCTGGGTCTGCCTCCTCCGAAGGCAGCGCTTGCAGGCTCACCACTTGGTCCCGGAAGGGAGTAGTGGGAACCTTGGGCACGTATCCAGGCCGGGGTCTCATGATCACATGAGAGTTACCGGGCCCGAATTCCAGGCACGATTCGTCGACCGAAAATGCCTGCAGGTCCCCTACCCTCTTGATGGAGGCCAACGCAATCAGGAGTATAGTCTTTAACGACAGGATTTTCAACTCAGCTGACTGCAGAGGCTCAAAGGGTTCTCTCTGTAGTGCAGTAAGCACCAGAGCTAAGTCCCAAGAGGGTATAGAGGGAGGACGAGGCGGATTTAATCTCCTCGCTCCCCTAAGGAACCTGACGATCAGATCGTGCTTACCTAGAGATTTTCCATCTACTAGCTCATGGTTAGCGGCGATAGCGGCAACATAGACTTTGAGGGTGGAGGGAGACAGCCTTCGCTTCAACTGTAGAAAGGTAAGCACAGATGCGATCGCACATCTTCGGGGGTCTTCTCGGCGAGAAGAGCACCAATCGACGAACAGGTTCCACTTCAACGCATAGAGGCGCCTCGTAGAGAGGGCTCTAGCGGAAGTGATGGTGTCAACTACCGCTTGCGGTAGGTCACCTAGAACCTCTGCGTCCCGTCCAGGGACCAGACATGGAGTTTCCAGAGGTCTGGACGCGGGTGCCATAGGGTGCCCCATCTCTGAGTCAGGAGGTCCTGTCTCAGAGGAATGGGCCAGGGAGGTGCTGTCGCAAGGAGCACTAGTTCCGGGAACCAGGTCCGGTTGGGCCAATACGGAGCAACCAACAAGACCTGCTCCTTGTCCTCCCTGACTTTGCACAGTGTCTGCGCAAGAAGGCTCACTGGGGGAAACGCATACTTGCGTTCTTCCCGGGGCCAGCTGTGGGCCAGGGCATCCGACCCGAGGTTCCCCTGGGTCAAGGAATAAAACCACTGACAGTGGGTCGTCTCTGGGGAGGCAAACAGGTCTACCTGTGCGGCCCCGAAACGACTCCAGATTAGCTGGACCGCCTGGGGATTGAGTCGCCATTCTCCCGGAAGTACCTGCTGACGTGACAGCTCGTCGGCCGCACGATTGAGCAGGCCCGGAATGTGAACAACACGAAGCGACCTCAGATGCTTCTGACTCCATAAGAGGAGATGGCGGGCGAGTTGCGACATGCGACGGGAGCGTAGACCACCTTGTTTGTTGATGTACGCTACGGCCGCAGTGTTGTCCTTCCGGACCAGAACGTGCTTGCCTCTGAGCGGCACTTTGAAGCGGCTGAGTGCAAGACGAACTGCTAACAACTCGAGGCAATTGATATGCCATTGCAGTTGAGGCCCCGTCCACAGACCCGAAACTGCAAGCCCGTTGTACGTGGCACCCCAACCCGTGGATGAGGCATCCGTGGAGACAACGGAGTGCCTGGACACTTGCTCTAGGGGAACTCCCGCCCGGAGAAACAAAGGGTCCGACCACGGGCCGAAGGTTTGGCGGCATCTCGGAGTCACTTGGACACAGAGGGAACCGCTGTGCTACGCCCATCTCGGGACTCGATCGTGTAGCCAGCGCTGAAGCGGTCTCATATGAAGCAATCCGAGCGGCGTTACTGCGGCTGCGGATGCCATTTGCCCCAGGAGCCTCTGAAAATGTTTCAGTGGTACCGCTGTTCTGCCTTTGAACGAATTCAAGCAGTTCAACACTGACTGGACGCGCTCCTCGGTGAGGCGCGCTGCCATGGTGACCGAATCTCCATACCGAGAAAAGTGTGGGACAGGGTTTGTGAGTTTGCTCTTCTCCCAGTTGACCCGAAGTCCCAACTGGCTGAGGTGACTGAGCACCTTGTCCCTGTGTTCGCACAACTGCTCTCGCGACTGGGCAAGAATCAGCCAGTCGTCGAGGTAGTTGAGGATGCGAACGCCATGCTCTCTCATGGGAACAATGGCCGCTTCCGCAACCTTCGTAAAGACGCGGGGCGACAGGGACAGGCCGAAGGGTAAGACGCGGTACTGATATGCCCGTCCCTTGAACGCGAAGCGCAGAAAGGGCCGGTGTCGAGGGAGAATCGAGACATGAAAGTACGCGTCCTTCAGGTCGATCGCTGCAAACCAATCTCGGGGACGGATGCACCTGAAGATGCGTTTCTGCGTTAACATCGTGAACGGCAGCCTGTGAAGGGACCGGTTCAGGAATCGCAGGTCCAAGATCGGTCGTAACCCGCCGCCTTTCTTGGGTACAATGAAGTACGGGCTGTAGAACCCGGACCTCATATCGGCTTGAGGGACCGGCTCTATCGCGTCCTTCGCCAATAGGACAGCGATCTCCGCCCTGAGCACGGGGGCGTTCGCCTCCACTACAGTCGTGAAGTGAACGCCCCTGAACTTGGGGGGACGCCGGGCGAACTGAATCGCATAGCCGAGTCTGATGGTACGGAGGAGCCACTGAGACGGGCTGGGAAGCGCTAGCCAGGCTCCCAGACTCCGCGCAAGGGGGATCAACGGCACCACAGACGTACCCGCAGCGGGGCAGCGAGGCGGAACGCAGGGATCCGGCTCGGACGGCACGGGAGCGGCCCGAAGCGGGATCTGAGTGTGCTGTGCAACACTTACCTGCATCCACGTGCGAGTGTGGGGAGGCCGCTTGTGTGCGTCCCGACAGCCAGCGTCCCCTGCTGGCGAAGGGAGAGGTACTTGAGGGTGGCGAGGCATGAGAGCGTCGACCACCGCCAAGCGCGCTCTCTTGGCACCCAGAGATATTGGAAACTGCTCTTTTATTGAAGTTTTGGGTGCCGCTGGCAGAAAAACAAAAGATTCTCCCCCGGCCCTCCTCCGGGGGAGGGAGTGGTGCTGCAGCCATCTCCCTCAGAGCAGTTTCCTCCATCTCTGGGCGGCCCGTCTCAGGGTCGCTTGCGACGGGGCTTGCCACCTGGCTTGGCAGCGGCCTGAGCGGGCTGGACGTCCTTCCCACGGCCGGCCCCACGCCGACGGCCAGTGTTAGGCTGCTGCGGGGCTTTGGCGGGGGCGGAGGCGGAGGCGGGTGGACGTCCTCGGCGACGAGTAGCCTGAGGCGCTGCCGCCGGCGGCGGTGTAGGTGCAGCAGTGGGCCGCCGGGGCAGGATGTGCTTGATCGCCTCCGTCTGCTTCTGGGCGGCCGAGAACTGCTGGGCAAAGCTCTCGACCGCGTCGCCGAATAACCCAGCTGACGAGATGGGGGAGTCCAGGAACCGATATTTATCGGTCTCCCTCATATCAGCCAGGTTGAGCCAGAGATGACGCTCCTGGACCACAAGTGTGGACATCGCCTGACCAATGGAACGGGCGGTGACTTTCGTCGCCCGGAGGGCGAGGTCCGTCGCCGTCCGGAGCTCCCAGAGGAGCTCTGGGTCAGGCCTACCCTCGTGCATGTCAAGGAGCGCTTGGGCCTTGTGGACCTGAAGCAGCGCCATGCCATGCAAGGCGGACGCAGCCTGTCCGCAGGCCTTGTAAGCCTTCCCGGTCAGACCGGAAGAGAACTTACAGGCCCGGGACGGGAGACGTGGGTCACCGCGCCAGTTAGAGGCGGTCGCGACGGCGCGCTCCACTGGCGGGATCCCCACGTAACCCTTGGCTGGCCCGCCGTCGAGGGTAGTGAGGGGGGAGGAGTCACTCGGTCGGTTTCTGGCAGAAAAAGGTGCCGTCCACGACCTCGTGAGCTCCTCATGCACCTCCGGGAAGAAAGGTGTCGGGGCGGGACGCTGAGAACCAGCGCGAGCCGCCCTGAGGAACCAATCATCCAACCTAGAGGGTTCGGGACACGGTGGAGGGTTCCACACGAGCCCAACCCTTTCGGCGGCCCGGGCAAGCATAGCAGTCATCTCGGGGTCCGGGGCAGCCGTTGCCACTCTCCCATAGGGAGGCAGTACAGCTGACCCTTCATCCTCCAAGGACTGAAACTCCCCCTCCGATGCAGCGATCGACATCTGCTCGTCTACCGGAGCTCCGAAAGACACCACTGGTCTCCCGTGGGAGGGTCCAGCGGTCTCTCTCGGGAGCTCTACCGGCTGCGGAACCGAGGGAATAGGGGCCTGCGGAGTTTCACTCGGCGGGTTTGCCCTAAACGTGATCCTCAGATCACCCTGGCCATCCAAAGAAGCAGGTCCACCTGGGTTAGGGGTAGACCTGGGATGGTTCGTGGGATGGGTAAGGGGACTCCCCCAGCCCGGAGGTAGGAGAGTCTCGATCTTAGTTCCGCGATGGTCATGTTCCCACAGTGGGAACATGAGTCATCCACAAACGCCGCCTCAGCGTGCTGTTTGCCCAAACACGTGAGACAGCGATTGTGACCGTCAGTAGGCGCCAGGGAACGACCGCATCCAGAAACGCACGGGTGGAATGTCATCTTGAAAAAGACGCAGCGTCACCCGTGTACTCTTTTGTGAGGAAACGCTCTGTGCTGAAGCACTCAGGGGGAAACGCAACAGCGCACGGGATTGTAGTGCAGCCCGTGCCTGTACTCAGCAGGAAAATGCCCAACCAGACCAAAAGATTCGCTGTTGCTGTGAAAACAGCAGTTTTTCTCTGCTTGCAGAGGCAGCCGATGAGTCAGCGCGGATCCCGCTGAAATGTGCCGTCTCTCCAACACGCGTCTCCTGGATTCTCCGGTCTTCTTACTCTTGCTGATAGCAGCGATAAACTCATTAATATGAATGAGAGTCCTCTTCATCTGCCGTTTGGCTCCGAAGTGAATGACAGCGTGCATTCGCTCTCGCTTCATGTTTATACCCGCAGTGCGGGGCGGAGCGCGAGATGCAAATCTCGCACGCCAATTGTTCATTGGCCGGTTCTAGATAGCTCGAAGCTGATAGGGGCTCCCAGAAGTAATCCCAATTCGTCGGTACGTCCGACGTACGTCGAACGTGACCGACTGAATGGGAACAATGATTTTTCCTCTGAATTGCCGCAGTGTATTTATTGACTGATTTAACCTCGAAGGATACATGGATACTGCATTTTAATTTGTCCAAAAACAAGGTATGATAATACTGCCTACCTACAGGTTTTGCATCAAAAGTGCACATATAGTCTGTTAAAATGCTGTTTAGGTCAGAGGCTTTGATGTCAAGAACCCCTCAAATATGACAATACTGGTGGTCACAGTACTAAAGTCAAAATAAATTATTAAAAAATGGAGAATATTTACTTTGTATGTTGATAGTGTTTTTTTTATTATTATTTTTCTTGTTAAGTTAGATGTACATGTTTAAAAATAAAGATTCTTAATTGGCATAGATGGTTCTATGAAGAACTTTTAACATCAATGGCACATTTCCAAAGAACAACATTTTTTTTTATAGTAAAAAATGTGTTTATTCAGATTATAAAAATATTGTTTTAAGAACTATTCACTGGACATTTCTTAAAATCGTTGTTCGGTATCATTGTAAAACCACCCTTTTGAACCCTTTGTTTTTAAAAGAGTGATAAAAGAGCTTTTAAAATAAATAAATATATAAATAGATGTTTACTACAGCTGTAAATTTAATACTAGAGCTGCCAATAATAGTGGGTAATCTGTTAGTTTTTAGGAAGTAAATTTAATAATAATTGAGTACAATTATATTAAATTATATAACTTAATGTTGATTACCTAATTATTTTGATAGAGCTATATATATATATATATATATATATATATATATATATATAAAAAAAATAATAATATATATATATATATATATATATATATATATATATATATATATACATACTTATTTTATTAATTTTATTTTTTATTTTTTTGCAGAAACAGACCTCTTTTGAAAACCCCTATATGTAAGCAGCTCACTAGGATTTAGAAAAGACTGTTGAGGTTGTATGTGAATTTCAGTGTTTCTCATGACCAGTTTCTTCTTCCCAGGCGCTGGATAAAGTGTTGTGTCAGAAGTAATGAATTGGATATTTCAGAGAGTAACAAGAGCAAAGCCTTGTGGGTCATTTAGTGCACAGCTGTATGTGAATCCCACAGCACTGGAACTTTACAGCTCTCTGAATGAGGCAATAAAGGAGTGTGAATATGCGTGTATGCAGGAGCAGAGTTAAGGGGAGGGGTCAGCATGGTGCGGAATAAGGCACCTGTCTCTGCTCATCTCAAGAGAACCATTTTGCCATTTTAATCAACTCTGAGAGAAGACCACACACACTTGTTCCAGATACATGAGCCAGGAATCCACTCTCGGAGACGCTCCGGATGACTAAAGAGAAAGTGCATAAACCTGATGGAGAATGGAGCTGCATGTAATATCACAATTAAAATGAATACGGAAGCGATGTGTACCCATAAGCACACAGGAGCCATCCATGTGCCATGAAATGCTAATTTCACACGCTGTCGACCCATCATGGATTTCCAAAGTGCTGAAATACACAATCATTTGCATGAGGGATTTGGCTGCTTGAGACAAAAGAATTATGTTCTTGAGTTTAGCTTCCGCAGACAGCCACGGTAGCAGCATCACCAAAACAAGCGCTGCATGTGGAATCCAAAAAAGGAAGTCATCATGGGGGACAACTAGGAGTCTGTAATAGGTGGGGGGTGTGGTGGCGCTAAAGTGTAATCAATTCATTGGGCCAGTGGGGGAGCAAGTCTATCCATGAAAATGTATAGTCCTGCCCTGTTGCAAACAATTTAGTCTTTATCGCTCAAGCCTGTCGTTTGCGTTTCTGATGTGTGCGCACATTCTCAGGTCAGATGAGCCTTAAAATTAATTTGCCATAAAAAAAGAACTGTAACATATGAAAAAAATATGCAGCTTAAGCACAAACTATAATAATAAAAGGCACTTTAATATAATAATAAAAAAAATAAAATCTGTAACAATATTAAAGGATCAGGGAGGAGGTGGGAACTGGCGAACATTTCACAAACTTTAATTATAAAATAATCAAACACAAAATGAAAGTAAAGCGGCAGCCCCTCACGGATGACTGCTGCACACACATAAACAAAACATAACGTAAAGTCCAGGCCTGATGGTAGTTTGACAAACTCAGGGTTACAGGATTAGTTTTGAGTTGACAAAACCAAACCAATCTATTCAGGCTTTGTTGGTCCCATGATGCTGATCATCAGCTTTCTCTGTCAACTCAGGCTTTGATCCTGCGTTTAGGAGTTTAGCTGTGACATCAGTAGTGAACAGCCAATCACATGCTGTGGATCAGTGAAACTGAGATTCATTTCTCTCTTCTGCAGAATATTACATGATTGAAAAATATTAAGAATTTAAACAAATAGACAGGAAGAAAAGAGCTGTCTATGAAAGAGGATAACTTAAAGAAATATATTATACGTCAATGCAAGTAAAAGTTATGAAGTTAGTTTAGTTGATATATAGAGAGTATTGAACATTTAAGATCACATGTAGTCATTTTTATAGCTTTATTTATTGATTTTAAAGCTTATTTGTATGACCTTTATATAGGCTATTAATATTAATTTTAACTAAGTGCCTATTAATGATTGATTAACTAAAATATATAAGGGTATAATTACATAAATTATATCTAAATCATTCAAAAGTATTATTATTATAAATAAGCATTGTTAAAAGCCAGGCGCGTTAGTCTTTAAAAACCATTTGCTATAGTGACCTTTCATTTGGAGTAGAAACAGAGTGAGTGACTTTATTGCATCAGAGGTGTGTCACTTTGCTCACAGCTGATTGGTCCAATTTCAGTTTGAGATGTCTTATCCAGAACATAACCTGCCCTGGAGCAGGTTAGCCGTGGAGAGTAAGTTACTATGGAGATGAACACGGCTAAAAGCCAAACCACTTTAATGGTACCTAAAACCCAGGATTGGTACAAACTAAGCTTAAACATATCTGGCTAGCCAGCTAAACCGGCTTCATAAGCCCCTGGTCCTCTCTCGTCCTTCACTGTCATCGATCCTCCTTTTATGCTTCCAAAGCTCCTCCATGAGAAACTTGAGACCGTGCGGCGTGCAGGTGACGCTCATTATCAATTACGCCACCAGCCTCGATATTGATAATAATAAAAAATGTTTCTTGAGCAGCAAATCACAATGATTTCTGAAGGATCATGTGACACTGACAAGTTAATGATGCTGAAAATTCAGCTTTGCCATTGTAAAATATTCACAATTTTACTGTATTTTTTATTCAAATAAATTTAGCCTTGGTGACTATAAGAAACTTTTCAAAAACTTCTTCAAAAAAATCTTACTGACCGCATACTTTTGAACGGTGGAGCTGACTGAGGTTAAATTGGTGCGACTGAGGGCTTAGGTGGAGCTGGAGGGAAAGACGAGGCAGAACTGGAGCCAATGTAGAGCTGACTGCTTGACGGGCCAAGGTAGAGTGAAAGGCTTTGCGGTTTGAGGTGAAGCCAGGGGTTCGATATACCAGGGCGGAGCTGTCAAACTGGAAGCCATAACAGGGCAGGCAGAGGTTTCAGAGACAGCCTTCGTGCCTAATACAGGACAGACAGAGGAGCTGGGATTGGGAGGCAGGGTGGGTCAAAATAGACTTGGTGCTAGTTGACGAAAAAGATTTGGTGCTGGGAAATGAAACAGACTTTAAGCAAGCCAGGACCAGTGGAGACAAGATATTCTAGGAAAGAACCTACTCTAATTCCTCACACACTTATAAATAATACACAGCTCACCCTCAGCAGCGGTTGTACGGGTGGGGCTCCACATCATTCCCTCGTACTCCACGAGGATTCCCACTGGGACAGCTGGCTCACAGACCTGGTCAGACCTCCTACTGATGGGCTCAGGCGTCAGCTCTGGCATGGGCTTTGTGGTGGGCTAAGGCTCCAGGTATGCAGTGGGCTCTGGCTGACTGTCCTTGATGGTGTAGTGGGAATCATATATAAAAAAAAAAAAACACCCAGCCCAAATACTCGTATATTCTCCCTCGAGGGCCATCTCTAGGCAGGTGTGCTTTTGTCTGTTGATCCAGACCTTCCCAGAAAAACCTGCAGAGGCTGGCATCATCGTAGTGAACAAGATGGTGCAGATCTAAAATCTGCTGCGTGTGCCCCTTGAGGAAAAGATCCACCTGTGAGAGGAGGAGGATTTTTATTGCTCCTAGATCCATGATCTTGGTCCGTTATTCTGTCAGGATGTGGTTGAGGCAAACGATGAAAAAAGCAGGATCTAAGTGCAAAGTGCAAAGAACAACTGAAAATGAGGGCTATAAACAGTGAAACACTAGATACTAGTTATAATTAACAAGACACAGGTGTAATACATGAGGGCAAAAACCATGACAACAAATGAAAAGGGACAAAAGAAACATGAACTGGGGCCTGTACCATGATGGTAGTTTAACAAACTCAGGGTTACAGGATTAGTTTTGAGTTGACAAAACCAAACCAATCTATTCAGGCTTTGTTGGTCCCATGATGCTGATCATCAGCTTTCTCTGTCAACTCAGGCTTTGATCCTGAGTTTAGGATTTTAGCTGTGACATCAGTACTAGTGAACAGCCAATCACATGATGTGGATCAGTGACACTGAGATCTACTTCTCACGAGAGAAGCAGCGAAATTGATATCTCTCTTCTGCAGAATATTACATGATTGAAAATATTAAGAATTTCAACAAATGTACACAGGAAGAAGAAAAGAGCTGTCTATGAAAGTGGACAACTTTAAGAAAAATCTTACTTAGTCAGTGCAAGTAAACATTATGAAGTTAGTTTAGTTGATATTAGATTAGATTAGATTAGATTCAACTTTATTGTCATTACACAAGTACAAGTACAAGGCAACGAAATGCAGTTTAGGTCTAACCAGAAGTGCAATAGCAGCAAGTGCAGGATATACAACGTTTGCATAAGTGCAGGACATGGATATGTACTGAGTATATATAAATATGTCTATAAATAGAGAGATGGTTATTACTATAAACAGAATTTACAGGTGAATATGTACAGTGAATAATATACAGATGGTTAATACTATAAACAGAATTTACAGGTGGATATGTACTATGAATATAATATAATATACAGATGGCTATTACTATAAACAGAATTTTACAGATAGAGGTATACAAAGATATTTTAGGCTAAAATTAGGAATATGGCAGTGGATTAAGGTAGTGCAATAAATTATGGACAGAAGCTATCCGAAAAAAAGTGTAAAAGTGCAGTGGAAGTGATTGCATATTACAGTTAGAAGTACGGTGCAAAATACAAATGTAAACAGTAGGTACTGTAAATAACAGTCGGCAGTGCAAATGAGCATAATCCAGTTACGGTGTGGTAGTGCAAAATGAATAAGTAAACAGTTGTTACTGTAATAAAGAGTCGGTAGTGCAAATAACAAAGTGAAGGTGGATGTGAGGTAGGAGAGTTATCAGTATATGAGGGGAGTGGATCAGCGGGGGTTTGAGTTCAGTAAGGAGACAGCTCTGGGGAAAAAAACTGTTCTTAAGTCTGCTGGTCCTGGTCCGGTGGATCCTGAAACGCCTGCCGGAGGGCAGGAGAGAAAACAGTCTGTGGGCTGGGTGCGAGGAGTCCTTGAGGATGCTGCGAGCTCGATGCAGACAGCGTTTCCTCTGGATGTGTTCGATGGCAGGCAGTGGAGTCCCTGTGATGCGCTGGGCAGTTTTCACCACCCGCTGCAGTGCCTTGCGCTCCGCAACAGAGCAGCTCCCATACCACACTGCCACACAGTTGGTCAGGATGCTTTCTATTGCGCAGCGATAGAAGTTCACCAGGATAGCTGAGGAGAGCTGATTCTTCCTCAGTGTCCTCAGGAAGAAGAGGCGCTGGTGAGCCTTCTTGACCAGGCTGGAGGTGTTGGTCGTCCACGACATGTCCGCCGAGATGTGGATCCCCAGGAACTTGAAACTGGAGACACGTTCAACAGCCATTCCATTGATGTGGATGGTGTCGTGTGTGCCTCTTGACTCCTTCCTGAAGTCCACGATGAGCTCCTTCGTTTTGGTGGTGTTGAGGAGCAGGTTATTATCAGCGCACCATGTGGCCAGGTGCTGGATCTCCTCCCTATAGGCAGTCTCATCGTTGTTGCTGATGAGACCAATCACCGTTGTGTCGTCCGCAAACTTGACGAAGCCTTTCCTGGAGTGTGGAATCAACCCCCGCAGGCCACACCTTGATGGTCTTCACTGATGGCTTCACACGGTTGATGAGGGGTGAATATTTGGGGATGAGGAACAAAGAGATGTGGTCTGACTGTCCCAGGTGGGGGAGGGGTGTCGCAACGTAAGCTCCCGCCATGTTTGTGTACACGTGGTCTAAGGTTTTGTTTCCTCTGGTGTGGCAGGAAACATGCTGGTGAAACTTGGGTAGCACTGACTTTAAGTTTGAATGATTAAAGTCACCTGCAACAATAAAAGCAGCTTCCGGGTGATCAGTCTGTTGTTTACTGATGGCTGCATGAAGTTCTTTCAAAGCAAGCTTGGCATCAGCATCCGGGGGAATATAGGCTGCAGTTATAATGGTGGAAGTGAACTCTCGCGGCAGATAAAACGGTCTACATTTAACCATGAGAAACTCCAGGTTAGCTGAACAATGACTCCCAACAATAACAGAGTTTGTGCACCAGGCTTTGTTAATGTAAATGCACAATCCACCACCTCTGGTCTTACCGGAGCCATCTAATGTTCTATCCGCCCGGAGCGTGTGGCATCCCGCTAGCTCAATAGCGGTGTCCGGTATTCCGCCGTTTAGCCAGGTTTCCGTGAAGATTAGGACGTTACAGTTCAAAAGTTTCTTGCTGTGTGTGATGCTGAGTCGAATCTCCTCCATTTTGTTCACTAGCGACCGTACATTGGCAAGGAAAATACTGGGTAAAGAGAGCCGATGTGGGGTAAGCCTTAGCTTTAGCCTTAGCTTAGCTCTCAGACCACCGTGTCTTCCCCGCCTTTGTTTACGATCTCGGCGCCGCCTGCGAGCACTTCCGCCCGGCCGGGCAGAGTGCATAGCCTCGGGTGTTCTAGCGATCTCAGGAAGGAGTCGAAGATTGTCCATAAAACTGTCGGAAATTCGCAAACCAATATCCAAAATCTCACCACGGGTGTACGATGTTAAGGCACAACTATTCTGAACGAACAGACCCGAGATGAGCAGGAAAAATACCGCAAAATTGCAGAATCTGGAGAGACCCGGAGCCTCGCGAACTACTCGCGCCGCCATCTTGGGTTTAATCTATATATAGAGAGAATTGAACATTTAAACTCACATGTAGTCATTTTTATAGCTTTATTTATTGATTTTAAAGCTTATTTGTATGACCTTTATATAGGCTATTTATATTCATTTTAACTATGTGCCTATTAATGATTGATTAACTAAAAGGATAAATGTGTAATTGATTACGGGTATAATAATTACTTAAATGATATCTTTCAAAATTATTATAATAATAAATAAGCATTGTTAAAAGCCAGACACTTTAGTCTTTAAAAACCATTTGCTATGTAGTGACCTTTAATTTGGAGTAGAAACAGGGGGAGTGACTTCATTGCATCAGAGGTGTGTCACTTTGCTCACAGCTGATTGGTCTAATTTCAGTTTGAGATCTCTTATCCAGAACATAACCTGCCCTGGAGCAGGTTAGCCGTGGAGCGTAAGTTACTATAGAGATGAACACTGCTAAAAGCCAAACCACTTTAATGGTACCTAAAACCCAGGACTGGCACAAACTAAGCTTAAACATATCTGGCTAGCCAGCTAAACCGGCTTCATGGTATAGGCCCCTGGACAATGAAACCGAAAAACAGGCCAATATAGTTTTGAGGTTTCACGCCTATAGGCTATATGTGACTGGTCTGGTGGCCAATCTTCAATGATTTTACATTCCATCAGCGAGCGCAGAGCAGAGTGTGAAGGTTCAATTAGCAGAGCAATAGCACAGCGGTACATAAAATATTGCCGTTCACAACATAATAGGCAACATATCAGAGTTCAGACGACAAATTGTCATTGCGTGTCTCGCTGCCTCATCTGTGACCAGGGGCCTATACCATGAAGTCGGTTTAGCTGGCTAGTCAGATATGTTTAAGCTTAGTTTGTGACAATCCTGGGTTTTAGATACCATTAAAGTGGTTTGGCTTTTTGCAGTGTTTATCTCCATAGTAACTTACGCTCCAAGGCTAACCTGCTCCAGGGCAGTTTATGTTCTGGATAAGAGATCTCAAACTGAAATTAGACCAATCAGTTACTGAGCAAATCGACACAGCTCTGATGCAATAAAGTCACTCCCACTTTTCTACTCCAAATTAAAGGTCACTGCATTGCAAATGTTTTTTTAAAGACTAAAGCGCCTGGCTTTTAACAATGCTTATTTATAATAATAATAATTTTGAATGGTATAGAATAGATATCATTTATGTAATTATAATACCCTTAATCAATTACACATGTATAATTTTAGCTAAACAATCATTAATAGGCACTTAGTTAAAATGAATATAAATAGCCTATATAAAGGTCATACAAATAAGCTTTAAAATCAATAAATAAAGATATAAATATTACTACACGTGAGCTTAAATGTTCAATTCTCTCTATATATCAACTAAACAAACTTCAAAACTTTTACTTGCATTGACGTATTAAGATTTTTTTAAAGTTGTCCTCTTTCATAGACAGCTCTTTTCTTCTTCCTGTGTAAATTTGTTTAAATTATTCTGCAGAAGAGAGAAATCAATCTCACTGCTTCTCTCGTGAGAAGTAAATCTCAGTTTCACTGATCCACAGCATGTGATTGTGAAGTACACAGGAGGCAGACACAGATGTTAACAGGTAAGGGTAAGGTAAGTTATTAGACCACAGTAGAGCAGGTGTTGTGGAGCAGGTGAGTAAACCGGTTGTTGGTAGATTAGAAGGTGAAACGAGAAAGAGAGAGTTACTGTCTTTTGTTTTGTAGAGGGAAGGACACTGGAGCCTGGAGGTCGCTGGAGACTGGAGATCGTTGGAGACTGTAGATCGCTGGAGTACTGAGGGACGGACAGGAACACACCCACACAGCAGACAAGGAACACGGAAGGAAGGAGACACGCTGGAGACAGGTAAGTATCAGTAGTAGAGTCCTTGAGGTAAGCATAGCCTGAAGTATATGCGAACGAGACCGGACGTGGAGTGCTGTGTGGTTGTGAATCTTGTAGTGCTGGTGATGAGTGTGGTGATGAGGTGCAGGTGATGGTGATCAGTACTCTGGGGAAGGAGTGCGTTGTGATTGGTGGAGGGTGGAACCTGACGTGTCTGTGACAGTGATTGGCTGTTGACTACTGATGTCACAGCTAAACTCCTAAACTCAGGATCAAAGCCTGAGTTGACAGAGAAAGCTGATGATTAGCATCATGGGACCAACAAAGCCTGAATAGATTGGTTTGGTTTTGTCAACTCCAAACTAATCCTGTAACCCTGAGTTCGTTAAACTACCCTCATGGTACAGGCCCCAGGACAGAAAGACTTTGTTGGGTATCGAAAGCTATGGTATCCAGGATAATGTCGGCATACCCCCACATAAAACATAGGACAAACCACATCCAACAGGAGTAACTGTTGATGCAAGAAGAAGATGTCTGAAAGGGATGTCCAGGTACTAACTTGGATTGTATCCAAAAAAACATAAAACCACAGTTACCCAACTCACTGCACAATTAAATGCCCCACCAGAACTGTTAGTCGGGAGCTCCACATAATATTCATGGTCGGGGCTGCTATAGCCAAACCTTTTGGTCACTTGTGCCAGTGCCAAATGTTGGTTCCATTGGTGCCAACAGTGCAAATTTTGTGCTGTGGACAATGTGAAACATGTATTGTTTTCTGATGACAGCCTTTCCCACATCCGTGGGAGTTATGGTGTGGAGATGCCCCAAAGAGGCTTAACACCCGGACTGTTGCTGCCCAGAAGCACTCGGGTGGATCAGTGATGGTTTGGGCTGCAATATATTGGCATTCTCTACAGAGCTTGATCGGCGCGTCACTGCCAAGGACTACCGAACCATTCTGGAGGACCATGTGCACCTAATGGTTCAAACATTATACCCTGAAGGGGGTGCCGTGTATTAGCAAGATAATGCACCAATACACACAGCAAAAACTTTAGACAGAATGGTTTGATGAAGGCCACTTTGGGGTATTTTGGAGGAGCAAGTCAAAAAATGTTTTCTTCCCCCAGCATCACATAGTGCCACTGTTCTGGAAGAGGAATGGCTGAAAATCCATCTGGCCACTGTGCAGGACTTGTATCTGTCGCTCCCAAGACTAATCAATGCTGTATTGGCACCAAAAGGAGGCCCTTCACTATACTAATACATGGTTGTGGTCTAAAACCAGGAGTTTCAGTTTCATTGTCAAAGCCCATATGTGAAGATAGGCTAGATAGATAGACAGACAGACAGACAGACAGACACAAACACACAGACACACACATGCAACTCATCTGTCTTTTCCCCGTAGATGGAGAAACAGCACTGACAGCATCTTTTGCAAAATTCATATAGCCTACCCTTTGGAACAGCTAAGAAACAATGCATTAGTCTGCTGCTTTTATTCAGCAATAAAAACGACCCCACTTTTGTTACGAGCAAAACATGAAATCGCAGGATGTAATGCATTTTTAATGCTCAAGATACTGGAGACATGCTGTGGTTTTTCTGAGTCTCAGTGAAGTCAAACTGTCACGTTAAGCCATTACACACAGAGGAGATCCCAAACATGACTGCAAAGCTCAGATTTTGCGTGGAGTTCAAACGGTGCAGCCACCACCGAGAAGCTGTATGGTTTAACATTCTAAATGGAGCAAAATAACCCAAAATGCACCTCAGTTTGTGTGTACGAGCAGGAGCTCGCTTGTGTAAGAGCACAATACACAGACATTCAGGAAAACAGCATGTCTGTGAGAGTGACTCATGCTGACGGGAATAGGAAAGGGTGAAAGCGACAACGCAGAATGTTAAAAAGTAAAACTCTTTTGATGAATGTTGATAAGCGAGTTTCTAAAATGAAACTTGACAAGCTTTTTCTTCTCATTATTGAGTGCTACTGTAAAACCGTACAGGTGACTCACGATGGAAGCCTGTCGCATTATTCTATAGTGCATATTCTCTCAAGCAGATTGTCTTTGGGATATGATTGGGATAAAATCAGATCACAAAAACAATCAATCGCGGTATAATATAGTCCTGAGATCTAAACCATTGACTCGGCAGACACCTACATATCCAAATATTACAACACACACACACAAGGTGCAGGTTTATTAAATAAAACTAGCTAACGTTTGACACATTTATAGAAGAAACCAGATAAAGCAGTTGAAACCCAAGGCCTTTTATTACAAGGGGGCGTGCTGAAAGAATACGGATAAAAGTAGATCTGGGAGAGGAAAACAATTTCAGACACACAGCACAGCTCAATCAGCTTCTACTGATCATCACAACTTCATGACAGACCCACTGCACTGCAGATAGAATAAAGCAACAATCTCTGTTCCATCTCTATTTATATCTGTTGTTCTTATGGAGTATTTACACGTGGTCACTTCTTGTGTCTTGATCGAATAAAGTATTTGTATAAAGTAAAACCATTCCATTTACACTAAGCCACATAAAGGTTTATATTAAATGGATTTAAAATCTGTTCTCACACTATATGCAAACATAACGTTTATTTACACAAAGTCATTGGGAGAGTTATGTTTGCGGTCTCAAATACATCTTGGTCTTTTCATGATCGCATAGCTACCTGATAATTGAAAATCCATGAAATAACCCTTATTGTATGTGAATGTTTATTTTTTAACAACTGTGCAAAACTTTAAAAAGGAACTCACCATTCTAAGTACTTTGTATACTTTCTAGCTTTGTTCTGACACTTAGTGAGCTACACAGATAGCATTTTAAGGCATTTCAACGCAAAGGCTGTTCCCAAAAGAAGGCAGAAAAATTATGGAAAAAAAAGACAACTTTTGGCAGAATTCTAAAGCAGATTTACATCCCTGTTAAATAAAGGAATCCCTGTACAGTAGTGTCTGCACAGTAGTGTCACGGTTCTGTTCAGTTAGTTTAATTTCCATAGACTTTTTTAGTTTGTTTTTCTCAGTCACATGTTATCCTTTGCCTTAGTTTCCCGTCAATCATTAGTTTCTATACACAGATTAATCGTCAAGCTGTTTATCATTTAGGTCATTATCTCTGTGTATTTAAGTTCCTCCTTGTTCACTCTTCGGTTGTTGCTGGGTACACATAAAAAGAAAATCGCTGCGATTTTTGACCGATTTCTCCCCTTCCAACAATCCTAGGTAAAGTCCCGATTATCTTGATGGTTCTACAGATTATTTCATCAGATTTTCCTGTGGTGTGAGGTGTGTTAAGAGTGATTGAACCTGATTGGAAGAATGTTGGAGTAAATATATATTTGTATGCATGTCATGTGTACTAATTTCTTGTTTCTCCGTAATGTCTAATTTCTCCATCATTTCTTGTGAGCGTTTATTATTTTTTGCACCCCGCGGCTGCCGTATAACTACTTCGTAATTTTTTTTATATCCCTGCATCGCCGAGCCTAATTAAAAAAAGAAAACACAGTGTGAGAATTTACTAGCGGCTAGCTCCATCGATAATGCACAAAGCCGTGAATTAAACACCAATGACATCGTGGATGAATTCGTCAAAAGAAAGGCCCGGAGAATGCGACTAAAATGAGTGAGTTTTATGTTTTTTACATTTTGGGCCGCCGTGCCAAGATCAGTATAGTTTATTATTGACATTGGCTGAGCTTGTTTTAGAATTGTTTTTGTTCCGTTCTGGTTGTGAAAAATTGTTGGGTAGAGTGTGTTTTATGGTATTGTTTGGCATGGTATTTTCTTGACTTCTATAAATGTCTCTTCGATGTACTTGGGGGATGGGGTTAGGGGGGCCCGTACAATTTATTTAGCATATGGGCGCGGGACTGACTTGCATATACCTACTCTTCTTCATCTTTGAGCCTGACTGAATGTGACAAGTAGATTTAGTTTAAAGTCATTTTTGCTTATTAGTATAGCTGAATTGGATAATTGAAGGACAGAAAAAACAACAACAACAACAACATTGTTTAATAAAGGGAGATTAAACACATAAAATATTTGTGTTATTTAACATATTTATTTATAGCAGGTTTGTGTATATTCTGAGTTTGCATTTCACTGTTTTTATTAATAATAAATTATTTGTTTTTGTGCAAGTAAGATGAGTAAATGCCTGCTCCCATTTGGTCTAGAACTAAAATAACCATCATGTTTACACAGCACACCTCACTCCCAATTTCTCTCAATATTGGGACAGGAGAGGTGTCAGTCAATAAATGGTAAAAACAAATAACTTTTTAAAATTTTATTTGAAAAAGTAACTCAGATATTTTGTAGTCTGTCCCATCCGGCCGTCCGTCCATCTGTTCCGTTAGTCTGTTTCTATACCAGTTCAAATTCAGAAATTAGAACTTTAAAAGGCATTCTCAATTTAATTCTGAATGATGGAACCCTGACTGTTATTAAAGCAAAAGGGGAACAATAAACAAAAAAATATACTATTTAATCAAAATTTCTATGTGCTATACATTTCTAAGTCTAGTATTGCAGCTTTAATCTTAACACTATTAGAATCAATTGTGTGTGTTCACTAAATGGTGTTGCATATCAGAGTAGAACAATGTAAATGTTAACAGTTGCATACGTTGGCACTAGGCAGTGAACAGCAAGGCAGCTACTGTAGGTGTTGGAAAAAAGATATTGAGTTTCTTTGCCGACAATGATAAGAATATGCTCCCTGCTAAATATTTTAAATTAAATCTATTAAAGGCATGGGAGTAAGAGTCTGTCTTTATATTTGCTAAAAAATCTTAATAAAAGAAATGTCTGTATTTGGACTGAACAAGATGAGATTATTATTAACTTCAAGATCTGACAGCTCTGACCTCTTTCGTGTATTAACTGGCTAAATTTGTTCTTAACAGCTTCATTTAATTCTGCCGGTAGATGTCAGCTGTCACTGTAACAATCTTTTTCAATCTCATTTTGTGGCCAGATTAAACTGCTTATGAAAATTAAATACCAACCAGTGGTTATATAATTTAGTCTGCATTTGAGTAGTGAATTCAAATAGTAAATGACTCAAATGGATGTTGATCTGAAACACAAATTTCACTTCATGATTCACCTAATACTGAATATCACAGTTTTGGGTTTTTTTCTGTATTCCATTCCAAGCTGGATGTAGGACAGTCCTGCTTGATATTCTCAATTTTTGACTATAAAAAAATGTCCTTTCACATGGTAGCCAAATTGAAAAACCCCAGCTATTTTCCAACCAATCAGGTAAATCTCATGTCTCATTGAGATGGGAAAATCAGAACTATCCAATATTGCATGACCCAATTTTGGCCATGCTTTAGCTTTTAGACAGATGGCCTCACATTTGATTCTAGAATACTTTGGTGTTTGCAAAGGAGTTTATGGTCGACTCAATGACTGCAAGGTGCCCATGTCTTGTCTCTACAAAACCAGCTCAAATCATCACCCCTTCTTATATTGACAGTTGGTATAGGTGTTTGTGCTAACATGCTGTGCTTGCCAAACATCTTCACTTTGGTCTCGTCTGTCCAAAGAACATTGTTCCAGAAGTCTTGTGGTTTATTCAGATGCAACTTTGCAAACATAAGCCATGATGCCATGTTCTTTTTAGAGAGACGAGGCTTTCTCCTGGCAACCCTTCCACTTGTCCCACACTGTAAAAAACATTCCATTAAATTTACGGTAAAAAACTGGCAACTGTGGTTCAACCCACTGAAGTACTAATATCTGTTTTGTACCTTTGTAATACACTGACAACCACCAAACACAGTGGTGATGAGAGCCACATGATGAATCAAAGCTCATCACAAGCAGCTTTTCTACAAGCTGAGAAGGTTAATACTAATATATAGAAGGTGCATAGTCATTCACACAAACACTAAACACCATCACATTAACACACAACATTAAAAAATGCAATAAACATTAATTTAACAACATTAAATGTAACAAAAACCCTAATGTATACATAACTGATTAAAAAAAACTAAGAATAAACAGTTATTTCAATGAAAATTCATCACATGTGAAGTGTCATGCAAATTCTGGTAATGTCAATTTATTTGTATTTATTTATTTATTTTTACTGTAAATTATACGACTTGTTCTTTTTCACATCCCCAAAAATTTTTTTATGAAATTTTACTGTAAAATTGCATTAAATGTACGCTTAGATTTATTACAGTCAATCACCATATATAGTACGGAAACTTTCTGTCAACCAATTAACTGTTTTTCACTATAGCATTTTTACAGTATTTTACCATTAAAATCACAAATTTTACAGTGCCTTTTCTAATTGTACTGTCATGCACATTTAACATGTTAACTGAGGCCTGTAGAGTCTGAGATGTAGCTCTTGAGTTTTTTACAGTTTTTCTGTGCAGTGCACGGTTTGACCTTGGGATGAATATGCTGGGACATCCACAAAATTGGCAACTGCCTTGAAGTTTTCCACTTGTGAATAATCTTCCACACTGTAGAATGATGGACTTCAAATTGTTTGGAAATGGCCTTGTAACCCTTCTCAGATTGATGGGCAGCAACAATTGCTTCTCTAAAATCATTGCCTTTTGTCTTTCCTCCCTGGCATTGTGTTTTGGCAGCAAACTGCCAAAACTTCTATAGAGTTGCTCACGCTTGCTGTTGATCAATTAATCAAAATAAAGGCATTTATTAGCAGCGCTTGACTGCTATACTTACTTTCTTAATTCCAATGGAAGCAATAAGGGTGTACTTAGTTTGTCGCACATGGCTTCTACATTTTATTGTTAAATTAACCATGACACCGTGTAATGTGTTGCTCATCTGAGGTTGTATTATTTTATTGTATTCCTTACATTCACTTTGAATTGTAGTTTAGTTTCTCAATTCAAATTCAACAATTGAATTGGAACTTTAACACTAACTGCCACGGGGTAAAATTTACCCATGGCTGTTTTTCGAATGTACATGACAGATTTTCAATAAAATATCCAAGTCTCCCAGTCATTGACTTTTGATAAAATTGTGTTATTTACAATCCCCTGTTGTTAAAAATTGTTTAGATAAAACCAGATTAAAAAATGTTATACCATAATTTTATACCAAGAGCCAGCGGGTAAAATTTACCCCTATGTATTAGCTTTATTTTCAAGCTGTTTTAGCAACGTGTAGGCTTAAAGGGGTGGTAAAACACATTCTTTTGAAGGCTTGACTGTGTTTGTGGGGTGCACTGTAACATGTGTTCATGCTTCGTTTTAAAAAAAATTGCCTTATTTTTCATATATTTGACCTTTATTCTACACTGCTCTGTCCCTCCTTGTAAAACGGTCTGATGCTTTCCGGGTTGTATGAAGCCAGTCCCTCAAAAATACGCGATGGGCTCAGATTGGTTAGCTGGCCCAGTGTGTTGTGATTCGCTAAACACCTAGTGCACGTCGGAAACGTCACGCCCCTTACCTTTATGGGAGGCTGTGCTTTGGTCAGTGTTAGAAACAACGGCGTCAATAAAACCATACCAATCTGAGCCCGAATCAGACCAAGAACATTTGAGTGAAGATGATCGAGCAGAACCTGTTCAGTCCTCAAGAGTAAAGACTGCGGATCTATAATGATCGCTACTGAATGGCACTTTAACTTTTGTATTTTTAGAACGATTATAGCCAAATATCTGTCACAAGAACTAACCCAAAACAAACACTAAGCACTGGCTTTAACTAGTAAGTTAGCCAAATCACACACAGAACCATGTTTAGCAAGCCTGTAGATAAACAATACATAAAAGCTCTAATCAAAGAATCATTTACACTAATGCCAGGTTCGCTGTTGAGATTTTAACGTTAGTGTTTGTAACGTTAGGTGTTCGTCGGATAACGTTAAGTATGAATGAGCATTTAACAGACTGGTTTGCAGAACAGCGTTGT
This sequence comes from Gobio gobio, assembly GCF_949357685.1. Taxonomy (NCBI): domain Eukaryota; kingdom Metazoa; phylum Chordata; class Actinopteri; order Cypriniformes; family Gobionidae; genus Gobio; species Gobio gobio. Next base: position 17,293,084 of record NC_137111.1, on the reverse strand, counting down.
CATCTGTTTACTTCCTTGCTACAACCTATTACAGGAAAACACATCGATGAAAAATAAATCAGACTTACAGGTTGTGGCCCATGAACAGCTTCTGTTTGTAAATCCAGCTTTCAGGACAAGCCGTTGTGCATATCCTGTATTGAACTCGCGAAGTTTGTGGAAGTTTGTGTTGTCCTCCGTGAAATGTGCAGCGCGCGCATCGTGCATCCACGCACCGGCAGTGTTTTTTTCACGCAGCTGACGTTGTGCAAATCCGGCATTGAAATCGCGAAGACGGTGGATGTTCTCCTCCGTGGATGTGCTGCAGAGAGCCCTGCGTGCGCCTGATTCCCCGCTGACTCAAACACACGTGCATATAACATGCTGTATGTTAAACGCTCTGCAACGCACCCCCGTCCCTATGAAGGCTGAACAGAGCAAGTACCCCAGACCTGCAATCCGGATGAAAATAACAGCGTTTCCTTGGCATCGCGGCAACAACACTCCAGCCTAACTATACCACAACAGCGCCGCGATACAAAATGGCCTCACCCCCCCCCCCCCTTATTTAATATTCTCGGAGGAGGGGTTTATGTAAATATTGAGCCTGTTGATGTCACCAACCCTGGAGGAATGTGTGTAGTCGCCTACTGGCCGTTTGCTGTAGTTCTTGGAAACTGATTTCTTTAAAAGCAAATATCTCCCTTTGCTTTAAACTTTGAACGTTGTAACTTTGCAGATGTTGTTTATGCTCAAGCAGCAACATTACACGTTAGCTAAAGTTAGAATAGTGAAATCGTGGTTTACCACCCCTTTAATGTAAACAGTCACACATGTCAAATGAAGATGTTTAGCCTACTCAAACTTTGAATAATTGTTATAATTGTTGTTTTTAATTTTTTATTGTGTATTGTTTGGTACTGTGTTGCTACATATTCAATTCTGCCCGTTATTCAAATGATATATTATATAAATAAACAAATTAATAATTAATTAGGTGAAACCGTGCGCTTGAATTTGTCGTTGCACATGTCATACATCGTATGTCATCCTTGCAGTGTGGTCGATTATTATTGCTCTTTACTGTCTATTTAGGGTATTTTAGTAATTTAAATAACATGGGTTATCTTAATATGTGATTAATGACATTTTATTATAATATTACACCACCCAAATATGTATTTATGTATTTCTAATCCTCGTTGTCATTGCAGGCTTATTTCGCCTATATTCACCAAAAAGTGAATCTTGTAACCTGCTTACTGTAAAATAGCATAAACCAACAGGACAAAAACATAGTTGATGACTAAAAATAATCATTTAATGACTTTGTGAAGACAGTGACATAATACAGTGACATATTACGCTTTTTAGCCGAATCAAAACCGTAATCATCTGCATGGGTACATTTCACCGCCTGAATATATAAATATATATATAATTTAATTTTTCATTGTCTAGAATAGACCATTGCATTTTCTCATCATTCAGTTGCAGCAATCTCTAAAGTGAAAAATCCAGTTCTCAGTTCTTAGAGGTGAATGTGGAGATCATAGACAGCCTTTGCTTTGGCTAGCATTAGAACAGCTAGAGTGCAGTAGTCCTCCAATTACTGAAGAATTAGAGCTCAAGGCCTGAGGTTATCTTCTCCATCCGCTCACTCTTCTATCTTTCTGTGGATTAACGCTTCTCTGTTCTTATCTGAGACTGCAAGCTAAAATCCATGAGAAACAGGCAGATAAGAGCAAGGCAATATGCCAAGAAGTTTTAGCAAAGGAGAAGAAGGAGAAGAGGGGCAATATGAACTTCAATATATAAGACAAGTGCTACTGACCTAATACAGAATTTAAATGAGCTGTTATTCACCTAATATTAGTGTCCTTCATAGATCTGACAATTTGTGAGCCACGAGTTGGGAGGTAGAAGCAGTTGCAGCTCTGGTCTGGTAACCCACCGGTCACTTATGTAAACCCCAGAAGGGGTGATTGATGACACGGGGAGATGCTGAGTTCCCTATCTGAATCTGTTCTGCTGTTTCACTAGTTTTTATCCTCTGTTTGCCCTGTTGTTTCGGTCAAACCAGCAGTGTGTGTCTGGAAAGAGTGTTTGCCAACACACTGTTCTGTCCACAAGAGCCAGCCAGACATTTGAACCACAATCTGAGCTTGAATGATCTTTTCTAATCATATATCATATCATAATCACTGTACCATTATCTAAATCTGTAATCATAGACAGAAGGATAGAACAATACATGGAACGATGGAATGATAAAACAATGTACAGAACGATAGATGGAATGATGAAATGATAGATGGAATGATAGAACAATACAGAACAGTGTACAGAACGATGTACAGAGCAATGTACAGAACAATGAACAGAGCGATAGATGGAACGATGTACAAAATGATAGATGTAATGATAGAAGAATGTACAGAACGATAGATGGAATGATAGACAATGTACAGAGCGATAGATGAAACGATGGAATGATAGAAGAATGTACAGATTGATAGATGGAACGATGTACAGAACGGTGTACAGAACAATGTACAGAATGATAAGCGGAACGGTGTACGGAGTGATGTACAGAACAATAGATGGAACAATGTACAAAATGATAGATGTAATGATAGAAAAATGTACAGAACGATTGATGGAACAATGTACACAATGATAGATGTAATGATAGAAAAATGTACAGAACGATAGATGGAAAGATAGAAGAACGTACAAAACAATAGATGGAACGATGGAATGATAGAATGATAGAATAATGTACAGAACGAACAATGGAATGATAGAGCGATATACAGAATATTAGATGTAACGAATGAATAATAGAATAATGTACAGAACAATAGATGGAATGAAGTACGGAATGATAGAATAATGTACAGAACAATAGATGGAATGAAGTACGGAATGATAGAATAATGTACAGAACAATAGATGGAATGAAGTACGGAATGATAGAATAATGTACAGAACAATAGATGGAATGAAGTACGGAATGATAGAATAATGTACAGAACAATAGATGGAATGAAGTACGGAATGATAGAATAATGTACAGAACAATAGATGGAATGAAGTACGGAATGATAGAATAATGTACAGAACAATAGATGGAATGAAGTACGGAATGATAGAATAATGTACAGAACAATAGATGGAATGAAGTACGGAATGATAGAATAATGTACAGAACAATAGATGGAATGAAGTACAAACAGACAGACGGACGGACGGACGGACGGACGGATGGATGGATGGATGAATGATTTCCAGTCTTAACCAATCATTCAAAACAACTCTGGCTCTGCACAAATGATTTTATTGAATACTGCCTACTTAGTTTGTTTAAACTCTGTGAAAGTCAAATAGCTTTAATAAATATTCTGAAGCACTGGAAAAACATAAACTGCATTTGCATTGTGTATTGACACAATTGTGTCCCATGCAGCTCACATGCATGCCGAACATATTCTGGACAAATACATATACTGTATATATATACACAAACATCAATATGAGACGATGTTGTAGCAGTTAAAAATGTTCTATATCTACCATAATGAATCAAATGATTTATCACTAGCTGCCTTGTACAAAATAAATATATGTGCCATCTTGAAACTAATAAATATCCACAAAATCATTTATGGAGTGTGATTTGCTTGATGAATTTGCCAGACTAGAAAGCAATGAATCAATAATGCTTTATTAAGACAGCATAATGACTGAAATCCATCAAGTATCTGAAATTACCTAAAACAATACAAGAACAGACATTTAATAAATTCTACGAAGCAAACATCCAAGCTGAGAGTCACTTTAATGAAGAGAAAGCTACTGTTTTGTGACAGTCTGAATGTGAGCAGACATGCTGAAAATCACCCATCAACCAGTCATGATCTCAACACATGATTACACACAAACACATATGTTCTCAGCATCCAAGAGCCTCTTCTACTACTCTTTCACTCTCTCTTTCTCTCTCTCTCTCTGTCATTTCTTCAAGTAATCTTATCAGCACACTTTTCACTCCAATAGTTTTCTGTTATCAGCGTTGCCCTCAATTTAAACTCACCCCTCTGTAGGAGTCTCTCATAATTTCAAAGTCAAACTCATTCGTCATTACATTGAGCTCGATGTGTGTGTGCTTGCAAACCAACAGGCTTGTGGGAGTTTGTGGTTGTGTATTTCAGGTTGCATATCTGTGTGCATCACATGAATTCCACCATTTACCTCAAACAATGGCAGCGCCAAAGGTGTGTAACAGGTCACAAGGTCAAAATATATGTTATCTCAATGCAGTGCAATTTGATTGACAGAGTGATCTGTCTGAAAAAATAACCTTAAACAAAAATGTATTTTCACTGATATAATATATATTTTAAAAACTTATATTTAAGGTAATTGCCAAGACACATTTTTTTCATTTTCATTTAGTTAACTTGATGTACTAAAATAACAAAAAAAAGGGAGAAAAAAAAATCCACACACACACACACACACACACACACACACACACACACACACACACACACACACACACACACACACACACACACACACACACACACACACACACACACACACACACACACACACACACACACACACACACACACACACACACACACACACACACACACACACACACACACACACACACACACACACACACACACACACACACTTTGTGGTATAGAAGGACTTTGATGGCCAAACCAGTATGGTGGTGGTATAAAGGGACACCCCTTTCCCAATGCCCTACAGTGATGATAAAACTATCAAAAATGTTGTTTTAATCTGCAGATCACAAATCTTACTTCAAATATTCTATACACACACAACAGAACAGAAAATATGACAATATGATATTTTGGTGGTACACAAGGACATTCCCGCCCATCCTGAAATGTTCCCGCCTATGACATAATTGTGATTTTTGGGGCCCGACCGTATTATGAGGACACTCGTTTTACAATACACAAAATATGTCGTTTTAGTGGATTACAGGGACCAGTGTGTTTTACAGGCACGTGACCACACACACAAATGCGACAACACAGTGTATTACCAAGACTAAGGTGATTTAAGAGGACTGGATCTTAAACACAATACACAACTGCACAATCCAACATTATGGGGGCCAGTGTGTTTTACTGGTACATGACCACACACACACACACACACACACTAACCTGAAAACACTGCGTATTACCAAGACTAAGGTGATTTAAGAGGAATGATCTTTAAACACAATACACAACTGCACAATCCAACATTATAAGGACGTGTGTGTTTAATGGTTCATGCCCACAACACACACACACACACCTGAAGATATGGTGCATTACCAAGACTAAGGTGATTTAAGAGGACCGGATCTCCAATACATTACACAAAAAAACTTACAACATTACAGGGACCAAAGTGTTTTAGAAGTGCTTTAATTATGACTTAAAATATTAACATAAACATTGAGTTTTTCCAGTTTTACCATGTGATACCATCATGTCATGCCATTTTAAGAGGAAAGTGACACCCTCAAACATAAAAACATGTTTCAGAAAGCATACAGCATCATTACAAAGCTTCGGAAAGATAGACAAAACAGCCCATTTGGAAACAGGCACATCTGAAATCAGTCATTAAACAGCTTTGATATATATTAAATTAACCCACTCGACATGCAATAAATGCTGCAGCATATAGAGAAACGACTTATAAGGGACGCTTTACCCAAAAAAACAATTCTGCACAATTGTTGAGTCAGAGTTTCAAAGCAGCTTAGAGGAAAACAGTGATAACAGGAAAATTATGTATTACATTTATTAAAATGATATTTGATTATGAAGTTAGTTTGGGCTGTAGAGCAGCTCTAGAAGAGTATAGTGTCATCGTTCAGTGTTGATTGAGTTATGTTGTAGAAATCATCAGTTATTCCTTTAGTTAATATCATCTATAGCATGGGCGCCGGAAGCAAAAAAAATGTGGGTGGGTCCTCTCAGAAAATTTTTACTGGAGTAGACGGCATTTGCATTAAGTAGAAATATACCGCCTTGTTTGCTAAACGTCTGGTTGGGCCAGACAAAAAAACGGAAATCACCGTATCAGTGAGAGCAGCAATAGTGCCGGGTGAGACGCATGGCATCAAGCTGATGCAAATCGACCCGCGGTTCGAATCCACCTTTTGCCGAACTCACTCTACTCCCTTTTTCCATCACATATCAGATCGGAAAGGCATTTATTTCCAATAGAAATTAAGAAAATATTAGAAAAGTTGAAATAAAGCGTCTAACATGTGTTTAATAATGGTTAGGGGTTGGTGAACAGACATGTGCTGAATTACAGACGGTAAAAGTGAGTGGGTCCAATATCAATGATCGTAAAAAGTGGGTGGGTCTTGTCCCGCACACATACAATGGTTCCGACGCCTATGATCTATAGCAGCTCTGGAGAAAACACTCATGTCATCGTCCAGCTCACTTCAGTTCTCATATAGTGCCAATGCAGTCAGATCAATAATAGTTTTGAAACATATAATAATACTATTTCTTTCAAGAACAGTTCAACTTCTAGATGTATGTAGTGAGCTCTTAGTATGTTCTGCTGCCCTACATAAGTTTAGCTATAGAATGAAACTAACAAAACCAACAACCAAAATAATAATCCAGCATCAAATGAGACACATGATGTAACATCACTTATTTTAGGCTTTGCTTTTCAAGGTAATTCCTCGATTTCTTACAAAATATCTTTTGTCCACTGTGCTTTCCCAAAACATAATCCTCAGCGGTCTTACACTGCGGTCTTTCAGTCAGTGTGGCCAGTTCTCCTTTGGCTATATGAGCCTTAAAATGTTCAATTACAGCTGTAACTTCAGCATTTGACCAGCACACATTTGGTCCTTTCAATTTCTGGCTCACTGTCATTGTCTGTACAGAAGAACACATGCTTTAGTAAGCTCTAACTATATGAGAGCTCCTGTACTTACACTGATGGAGGTATTCTGATTTAAACCTCAGGTACCTTGAGAAACTTCAGTGGTTTTCTCAATGGGCATCTTCTGAACACCTGGAAGAAATCAGTTATACACTGATCAGAAACTCAGATATAACTCAAACCTGTATCTAGATCTTAAAACGGAATATACACCTGATATCTAAAAAAAAAAAAATCACATTTCAAATGACATTCAAAATATTATTCTGGAGAAGAAATGTTATATTAAACACCTCCTTTTTAAGTTTTTGACCAACATGAACATGATCAACTTATTGGTATAGGCCAGAATTACAATGTTGGTGCAACACTGATTCCATTAATGTTCTTCTAGAAAAGTTTCACTATATAAAAGTGCAAAAATCTGATTATTGATAACTGATTATTACAATTAATGGCAAAAGGAATGTTTAGAAATGTAAACTGATATTACCTACTGACACACTGCAGCATTATATATTATAGATCTATCTATCTATCTATCTATCTATCTATCTATCTATCTATCTATCTATCTATCTATCTATCTATCTATCTATCTATCTATCTATCTATCTATCTATCTATCTATCTATCTATCTATCTATCTATCTATCTATCTATCTATCTATCTATCTATCTATCTATCTATCTATCTATCTATCTATCTATCTATCTATCTATCTATCTATCTATCTATCTATCTATCTATCTATCTATCTATCTATCTATCTATCTATCTATCTATCTATCTATCTATCTATCTATCTATCTATCTATCTATCTATCTATCTATCTATCTATCTATCTATCTATCTATCTATATATATATATATACACACACACACACCATATATAACTGTCTTAAAACCACTGGCTTAAAATGAACATTTCTAACGCATCATCTTACTCCAAAGGTACAAATTCTGTTGTGTACCTTATCAACATTATTTAATATTAAGCCATTGATTTTGGGCTGTTGGCAAACATAATTCTAAAGTGGAAACCATCTAAACATCAACAGACAGGTTGTTCATGTTTATACGCACTTTACTATCATTACTAACATTCAACAAAGCATGTATTGATGGATTTTGTTACCCTTGTTGTAAAGTGTACACTATTTCAACACTACCTGATGTGTTATTCACATTTGTAGACTCTTTATCAACATGACTTGTCATTAACAAAGCATTTATTATTATTTAATGAACCTACAAATGTTAACACATCAGTTAATGTTGAAATAGGGTACACGTGATAATAAGGTTCTCAAAATCCAATAATATACATGCTTTGTTTAATAATGTTGATAAGGTATACAACAGCATTTTTACCTTTAGAGTAAGATGGTGAGTTAGAAATATTAATCCGTAGTGTGTCAACTGCTGTGTAAACTAATGTAAATATGTACAGTAAGATAACCTTACAAAAACAGTAAAGCTACAGGCATTGTTCATGATTAGTTCATGTTAACTAATGCATTAACTAATGTTAACTAATACAACCTTATTGTAAAGTGTTACCATAATAACTATAATACTTTTAGATCACTATTATTAGAATTGTTGCTAAGATACTAATATACTACTACTGTCAATGAAAAATGTATATTTTATAATGATTATATTATTTTACAATACTTCTTTCTTAATTTCTTCGCTTAAGCTGTTATACTGGCAGAAGCCTGCAGTTTCAGTGAAAACAGGTTTATAAACGCATCTTATTACAAATGGGGTGAAATACTGTAAATCAACTGTCCACAGAAAGTTTGGATATAATGCAAATGTGCTAATAGAGTGTAAGTGGTGCTCGCTGCATGTTAAACTCAAGGCACATGTAGAGATGGAGTTCACTGCATTCATTGGCTGTGAAACGAGACGTGGACAATGCCAGATCATGAGCTGGTCGAGTGAGGAAAGTGTGCGGTTCAGTTTGAAACACGCAGCACAACAAACTGTAGACTTACTTAATTATCGTCTTGTGTGATTTGATAAGGGCACGAAGCTATATCGTGCTTTTGATTTTAATTTCATTTTAGAGACGCTTTACCAAAGAGCATGCCGCAAGATACAAAGACAATTTATGTTATTACACAAACACATTTGGAGACGGAATTAAATCCGGTGACTCAAAGCACTTCAGGAGGTGGTCTGAGACGCATTCCAAATGAAACTGGACAAGTGTAAATGCAGATGGTTGTTGAAACCGCATATGGTTTACCACAACTTTACTCCTCACAAAACTGCCAAATTATAAACAAGTGAGAGCGTGTTTTAGGCTATATGACATGTTCTAGTCAGATATGACAGCACTCATCTTCATCAAAAGTAGTGAGAATAAATTATTTAACCAGTGCTGATGCTACTCTCTCTCCTATTGATCTTGAAATTAGCTGATGATAAATAAAATGCTTCTCATAGCGGTAGTTTTACGATGACGTGAACACCGTTAAACCAGCGTATAGCGTGGGAATTAAATATTGGATATATATCCGTTTTGCAAAGGCCCATTTATGTGGCCAAGTGTAAATGGAATTGTTTTGACAAATCATATCAGTAAAAACACATGAAAAGGTTCTTACTAGACTAGCATTTTCTAAAATGATGCAATGCTCTTTTTATTACCATCTCAGCACAGCCTTGATCATCCAATGAGAACTGGTCCTTCTCAGGGCTCACCTGAAAGCAAGGTAAAGAAAGAAGAGATAAACATTCAACTACAGACAAAGATTCAGAGATGATCCAAATGAAGCAGCACAGACACTGGACTCTATCTGATAATAACAATGAGGCCGATATATTAAGACTAATAAATAATGGATTATTTCCTGCAGCTTCAGATGTGTACTGTTCACCATGATGGTTGTGAAATGTTTGAATCACTTTGAAAAGGAAGACACAGTCAAGGTGCATCACAATCAGCGCGGTGTTACAGGGAGAGTTTGTTTGTGCATTTGCAGCATTTTGTGGAATTATGTAATATTTTTAAAATGTTGTGTATATCTGATTTATCTCAGATAGGATGAGTTACTGAACGCTGCAGTAAAGTGCTTCACTGTAGGCCTACCGGTGATCATCTCTTCCACACGCGAGCTCAAACAGCAATGCAGGACAATAATAACTGACTGTCATATATACATAACATTATAATGAGAAGACTATTGCAATAAAACGCTGTGAATTCTTTGGGTCTAGCTGCCGTGCTTCAGCGCTGTTGTGGGAAGATCGCGCTGAACAACAGGAGTTCCACATTTTGACAAACACAGTCAAGTTCACTTGTGCATTTGCATCAATGTGTGCAGATATAAGTTGTGATAGTAAAGTTATGTAGTATAAACCTTTGATTTCTCTCATATAGGATGGATTAGGATTAGTTAAATAACTCAAGCAAAGCTCTTCATTGTACCGCTGATGCTCATTGGCTTCAACGCAGAACATTAATAACAATAATTGGGACTGTCATATATAAATTACATTATAATGAGAAAACTATCTGAATAAAACGCTGTGAATTCTTTGGGTTTAGTTGCCGTGCGTCCACAACAGGAGTTTCAATACGTAACTTAGTTCAAGTTCATCTATGCATGATTTTGTGCAAGTATGAGTTGTAATATTGTGTTTATTTTGTATAAATATCTAATTGATCATTTATAGGTTGTGTTCCATTGAAGCTAAACAAAAGCGCTTGGGTTTATGGGTGTTCATTCAGCTCTTCAGCTTTAGCGCGCGCACCTCAAACACACGTTATTTGAAACCATCCTATTAAACACGCATAATATTACTGTAATTTTAAAAATGTTAATATGTTTTCAAAAGTATTGATGCATTATTTATCAGAACTAGTACTTTTATTGTTCTTGTATCATTTTCATCAACAATATGAGTAAAATAATTCCCTTATTGTCCATTTGATTTGATTTATCCATGGCACAGGCATTTGATTCTTTATGTAGCCTAAGTAATGTTGCCCATGACTTGTTTGCATTTTAATTTAATTTTATTTATTATTATTTGTAAGGCAATAGATGTTTTGGGTAAAACTTTACAATACATTTGTTATTGCATTAACTAACAGAGCAAAACTTTTGTTAATGTGAGTTAATAAAATATGTGAGTTGATGTTAGTTCACAGTGTGCACTAAATGAACAGATACAACACTGGATCATAAACATGTTGAGATTAACGTTAACTAAGATTAATAATCCTGTAGAAGTATTGTTCATTCATTGTTAGTTCATGTTAGCTAACACTAACAACATGAAAACTTATTGTGTTGTGTTAAGTGTTGTCTTTTTTTTTTTTATAAAGAAAGTTAATTAATTTAATTTTTACAATCATATGATAGCCAATAGAATGAATGGCTACTGTACTGTATAGGTTTGATTTATGTTGAAGTGTTTGAGTCATGGCTTTTAATGATGAGCCTTTTGTTTTTGTAATCAGGCTCTCAAAGTATATAAAATTTGGATTTAGATTAATCGGCCAATATATCAGTTATCGGCTTTCAAATATAAAGAACGATCAGTTATCGAACTCTGCCCAAATGTTTATATTGGTGCATCCCTAATTTTAATTTCCAAAAAGAAAAAAAAAAAACAATACCTTCTGTACTCTCTGTATCTCTGACTTCTGACTGGGACAGAGTGCGGAGGGATCAACCTCACGGAGAGTCTACAAAGCATCAAATTAGACATGAAACAGTGATGTAAATATGTGAACAGCCTAGATCTCACACGGAGTGTTTGCTTGGTTTGCTCATTCTCTTACAGCACAACTCTCACTTACCTTGTGTAGTCCCACAGTAAGAGCAGCACAATCATCACTGCCTGATGACAGCTGGGTCTGACGGCTTATCTGAACATATGAAATAAAGCGTTACATACAGAAACACTTCACCTAAAAACATAATATATGGAATATAGCAAAGGGATAATGTACAGTCAGCCAGTAATTAATACAAAATAAACATGGACAGGATAATCAGATAATCATACATAACTACCCATCAATACATATTTGCACATAAAATATTGATTTGAGATAATATAAAAGATTACAAAATAGTTCAATTTCAAATCAATATTTCAAGGTAATGTTAATGTCTTTTATGCATCACATTAGATGCGTGTTCATTATAGTATGTCATGTTGTGTGTGTGTGTCTTACAACAGTTTTATGAGGACACCGTTTTATGAGGACATCATAAGAACATGTTCTTGATGTTTGACTTTGACTCAGTGTGTTGTGTTAGTTTGACAGAAGTCTGGTCTATGAGGACACTAGTTTTACCGGGACACTGGTCACTAGACACATTTGGACGGCACCGGAGCTCCAGTATTTGTGTGTATGAGAGTGATACGAGACACTGCGTCTGTGCTAGTTGCACAGTAAGTGATCCTGACTCACTTTTTACACACAATCATAATTCAGTGACTGATAACTCTGGCAAACGATCTGTTTCTGAGCTGAAATCTGTTCTATTCTTTAAGGAATAACTCAATTATTACATTACCTTCTTGGATACCTTTAGAGTTGCTGTATCTTGTTTGGTTTAATCTGATTCTTCTCAGTTATCATCTGGAAAAAAAAGAAGAGCAAATAAAAATCAAAACAAAATAAAGACAAATAAAAACTCATTTTAGTTTTACATATTGAAAGCCAATTTCAACCGAGGGTCCTATTTTTTTCTTCTTCAATTTTTATATATTATAATAATTATAATAAATATTTTTCGATATTGGTATTAGCCGAAATGAGCAGTGAATTATGGGTTATCAGTATCGATCCTAGTATTCCATATGTGCACCACAGTGTCCCGGTAAAACTAGTGTCCTCATAGACCAGGATTCTCAAACTAACACAACACACTGAGATCCTTCAGTCAAGTCAAACATCAAGAACATGTTCTTATGATGTCCTCATAATACGGTGTCCTCATAAAACTGGTGTAAAGCCACACACAACCTGACATACTGTAATGAACACACATGTAATGTGATGCATTAAAGCCATGAACATTAACTTGTAGGGCTGCACAATACATTGCTTTATCATTCATACCTATTCATGGTAGTGACATTGGAGTATAGCCCTATGTGAAGTCAAGCAGGCTATATGGATCATAGTTGATCTCTTATAGTGAAAACAGCCTAATAAACTGCTGCGGACTGTCATTAATTGCAATAAAACATCCAAATACACAGAAAAAAATCAGTTTTGTAGCTTTAACCAGGAATAATTATATCTGATGTATACAGTAAAGACTATGCAGTGTTATTTTACGGTTGATTACTCTATATACCCTTATTACTGTTCCTTGGAAAACATGAGGCACTGTTTATTTCATATTTTTGTTCCATTTTTGTATCTATGCTTGCAGTTTATTATTTTCTATGCAGACGCACACCCCTACAAAATCATAGAATGTAGATTCTAGAATGATTAGTTATTTCCAAATAAAGCTATTTAAGTCATCTGGTGAAATTGTTTTTCATATTGCATTATTGCAGGGGAAAAAAACAATATTGCCATATCAGTTCCCTTTCAAAAGCTACACTCAATGCTGCATAAGCTTATGCAAATGGGAATGTCTTTGACATAACCAGCTGTGAAAATAGTGTGAAAACACGTCAATGAAATTGACCCGGAGGTATTTATAGCCTCGGCCGGTGACGTCATAGGCACACCTGCTGCACGAGGCTATAAATAGATGAGCTTCAGCTGGAGCAAACCAGGTCTTTTTGTTTTCAGACCAACTCTGTGTTATGGTGTGTTACAAAGTCTCTGAAAAAAAAAAAAAATTCTCTCTCTCTTTCAAGACTCAACTCGAGATCTTTGTTAGGAGTTAGTTTTCAACATGGCAGTGTGCAGATTTCTCTCTCTTTCTCATCTCTGTTACAAAGAAACATATGTGGAAAGAGTTCTAGTTAAATCTGATCAGTTGGAAACAAGTCAGCAGAGTAAAACGCTGTATATCCATGTTCTCTTTCAAACAACAGAACTGGATGCACACGTTTATTGCTGTGTGTGTTTGGGGAAGAGTATGCGGTCGCTGCATTGAGTCAGACGAGTGCGAGCATTGCAAGCCTTTACAGTTAGAATGCTTTATGCTCGTCTGGGCTACTTTCAGTCCGCACCAGTTTTCGGAGCTCTCGAATGGGTTTGTTGACGAGCAAGAGACGGGTCCGTCCCTTTCGCTTGCTCGCTCAACAAATGCATGTTTCCCCGCGTGATCCCGAAGCGCGCTCCGGCGTTTCTTCGGCTCGCGCGGGGAATGATGATGAATCTCTGGGTCCGCGGACCTCGAGCAGCCGCCTGCGATCGTTCCTCACATGATAGTGAATCCATACGAGGAATTTATCGAGGTGGTTGTTCGCGCGGTGGCCAGGGCAGTTTGTCTGGTACCGTGAATGAGAGATCCCCAAACGCAGTGAGCTTGAGGTTTCTGTCTAGAAAAAGAAAAAAAAAAATAAATTTACTTCATGTGTTTTTGTACCCTTGACGTCGACATTTTCGACTATCATGGGTGCGAAATCGCGTGGATATGTGAGAATACCCCAGGTGGGAAACGCTCACGAGCTATCTCTCGCCTGGGTCTGCATTTTCATTAAAGAGACATACCTCCCCATAAAGCCATGTAGAAAATAAACGTCGGCTGTCATGGGCAAAGCTTATATATATGAATTATATATTGTATATTATTTTATATGGAATATATATATATATATATAATATATTATTTTATATGGAATATATATTGTATATGATTTATATAAGAATAATAAATATAAAGGGACAGGCTGGTGCTGCGCTGCACACTATGGCTGTCTTGCAAGCATATCAGGCTGACCTTCTGAAGGATTTGAGTGGTTCATTTGGTGACTCAGTTAACTCTGTAGTGGCCAGATTTAAAGGAGTGGAAAAAACATGAAGTGTTCACTCAGTTTCTTCCTCAATGCACTCAAGGGGAGGGGCTATCAGCCACAAAACCTCTCTTCAGTCCTTCAAGATTTAGGGGGGTAATAAGCAGAGTGTGGCGAGTCGCGCTCTCCCTCGTAAAGACTGGAGACCGGCTCGTCATCCTCAACAACCTCCCAGGGCAGACTTCGGGACTGTCATCAATATAAGAAGTCCGGTGGTCTGGTGCCCAGTCTGCCCCCACGGGACAGGGCGTGTCAAACATTTGCTCGCCCCACCCCGTTATCCTCAAAACTACTCCATCCCCGCCGCCTCTGGTGATTCGGGGGGGCAGTGGTTTCCAGTGAAATGTTAGACGTTCAGTGTTTAAATCCTGCTATCATCCAGGACATAGAACGTCTAACATCCCCTCAACAGGAAGTGTTAAAATTGTCACTCTCAGAGTCTCAGGCAGCGTGTGAACTTCTGCCAGGCGTTTCTGCATGGGTGTTAAGCACATTAAAAATTAGTAAACTAATTTATTTGTCATCCTCCTTGTTTGAACGGCGTGGTCTCCACTTCCGTGAAGGCGGAGTTGGCGTTCGTACTGTCACAAGTGACAGCAGTTACTTCCTGGTCCCCAGTAGGGTGGGGGGGTGTCTAATCTCAGATCTTCGAGTCTTAAACCGTGAAGCAGTTAAAGTACTCAAGGTCAAGATGTTACAGTGAAGGTGGTCGTGTCGCATATTCAACATTGTGATTGGATTCGGCACGATTGATCCAAAGGACGCATGTATTCGCATATAAAGTCTGCCACAACACAGGAAGTTCCTGAGGTTCGCTCTTGGGGGCAAAAGCTTACCAATTTCGGGTCTTCCATTTGGCTAGCCTTGTAACCGCACATAAACAAAATGTATGGATGTATTACCGGCTCTATTGGGATTCCGGGGCATTCAAATTTTGAATTACAAAGGCGATTGCTAAAATTAGCACAATCACATGAGATGGTGCTTCAACACAGTGTGTTGGCTCATCTAGTTTCTCTAGGGTTGAGACTCAACACCAAGAAAAGTGTTCTTTCTCCTGCCCAGAGAACGACTTATCTAGGGTTTGTTCGGTTTTTGGTCACAAGGTGGGCACAATGGTTTCCCGCTTGAATCAAGACCATTCAGTATTCCCTGAGCAAAGTCAGGCTAGACCAAGATCTTACTGATCATCAGCACCAGAGTGTTAGGTCTAATGGCATCAGCATCCACGGGTTTCCCTTTGGGGTTGTTGCACATAAGACCGTTTCAGTTGTGGCTCAAAGCCAGAGGACTTAGGGCCAATCCTCAGGCAAATAAAGTGGCGCGCCATGTGGCTTCGTACACTAACTATGTGGTTCAGACCCCGGTTTTTGCCTTGGGTCCCACTCTAGGCGTACCTTGTCGTCGCAAGTTGCTAACGACGGACGCTTCCCTGACGGGCTGGGGTGCGGCCTTAAGTGGTCGTCCAGCCCAACGGGAATGGGAGGGTCATCAACTCAGTTGGCACATCAACTGCCTCGAGTTGACGGCTGTATTTCTGGCCCTGAAATACTTTCTCCCCCAATTGAGGGGCTGTCATGTCCTAGTGCGGGTGGACAGTACAGCTAAATATCTTGTATATAATCACCAGGGGGGTCTGTGCTCACGCTATCAGAATAGCGAGACAGATTTTTCTCTGGGCTCAGAACAAGTTCCTGTCACTCGAGCAGTGTACATTCAAGGGCGGGAGCAGATTTACTGTCCAGACAGAGTTACAGATGGGGGGGTGGAAACTCCACCCAGAAGTAGTCAAGCAGATCTGGATCAGATTTTACAGAGCTGACCACAGGGAGTGGACCTCTTCGCCTCTTCTCAGACAGCGCAATGTCCCTGCTTCTCTCTGTCACCCAGCCCCGCTGGGTCTGGATGTGATGGTTCATACATGGCCCAAAATGTGTCTGTATGCCCTCCTTCCAGTCGCTCTGCTCCTGGGAGTTCTAGCCGGGGTTCGCCAACAAGGGTCTTGCTTCTTATCAATAGCGCTGCGTTGGTCGAACAGGGTTTGGTTCTCGGAGATAGTGTCTCTCCTCAACGGCTCGCCTTGGGCGATTCCGGCGAGGAGGGACCTTCTGTCTCAGGCAGAGGGCACGATATTCCATTCCAGGCCCGACCTGTGGAACCTTCATGTTTGGCCCCTGAAGGGCACCAACTGAGGGACACGGGGCTTTCGCCTGCAGTTATTGAGACCATTCTAAGTGCTAGAGCTTCCTCCACTCGGAAGTTTATGCTAATAAATGGGGTGTCTTTGAAAGGTGGTGTACGACACAATGTAGATTCAGTCAACTGCCAGGTAACTCCAGTTCTGGATTTTCTGCAAGAAAAGTTGTCATCAGGCACCTGCCCCTCCACTCTCAGGGTTCATGTGGCCGCTCTTTCGGCTTGCCACGCCTTGGTGGATGGGGTGCCGCTCGGGAGACATCCTCTACTCGCTCGCTTCATTCGTGGGGTAGGCGGTTGAGGCCACCTGTTAGAACCAAGATCCCTTCATGGGACTTAGCTTTAGTCTTCGAGGGTCTGGTTGAGACCCCCTTTGAAACATTAGCTTGCCCCTCCACTCTCAGGGTTTATGTGGCCGCTCTTTTGGCTTGCCACGCCCTGGTGGATGGGGTGCCGCTTGGGAGGCATCTTCTGCCTGCTCACTTTGTTGTGCCAGGCAGTTGTGGCCTCCATTAAGAGCCAAGATCCCTTCATGGGACTTAGTTTTAGCCCTCGAGGGTCTGGTTGAGACCCCCTTTGAACCTCTAGA
This sequence comes from Gobio gobio, assembly GCF_949357685.1. Lineage (NCBI taxonomy): Eukaryota > Metazoa > Chordata > Actinopteri > Cypriniformes > Gobionidae > Gobio > Gobio gobio. The sequence continues at coordinate 17,275,396 of NC_137111.1, read as the reverse complement.
ATCAGCGTATGACGAACTTCTGACTCTAAAGATGGTTTTTCTTATGGCTATAACTTCTCTGAAAAGAATTGGGGACATGCAGGCTCTGTCAATATCGCCATCCTGCTTAGACTTTGCCCCAGGTTTGGTGAAAGTGATTTTGCATCCCCGCCCTGACTACCTGCCTAAGGTTCCTTTGTCGACTGTACATCCTGTCACTCTTGAAACCTTCTGCCCTCTGCCGTTCACAACGCCGGATCAGGAGAAACTTCATAGACTGTGTCCAGTCCATGCTCTTCAGGCCTACGTCCACCGCACTAGCCAGTGGCGTAAGTCAGAGCAACTGTTTGTTTGCCATGGGGGCCGTAACAGAGGTTCTGCCACCATCAAACAATGTCACATTGGGTCAGGGATGCTACTGCTCTTGCCTATTAGGTGCGCGGTCAAGCTTCGCCTATAGGATTAAGGGCTCACTCCACCAGGGGAGTCGCTTCTTCTACTGCGTTAGCAAGGGGTGCTCCCTTACAAAGTGTTTGTGATGCGGCAGGTTGGTCCTCTCCGCACACATTCTTAAGACTTTATAGCTTGGATGCTCATGCCACTCTGGGCTCTCATGTCCTTGAGTCGACATCACAGGCTAATGCCTGAGGCTTCTTGCGTTCTTGTGCACACCTACACAACCGTAAGGGGTCCAGGCACCATCAAGCACGGCGGCGTGGGTATTCTCGTTCCCATTTGCATAAGCTTATGCAGCATTGAGTGTAGCTTTTGAAAGGGAACACTTGGGGTTACTTGACTGTAACCCTGTTCCCTGATAAAGCGGAACGAGATGCTGCATTGCTAGGCCGTGCTGATGATGCTTCAGGACTGGTCTTCAAACAAAGAAGATCTGGTTTGCTCCAGCTGAAGCTCATCTATTTATAGCCTCGTGCAGCAGGTTCCTCCGGGTCAATTTCATTGACGTGTTTTCACACTATTTTCACAGCTGGTTATGTCAAAGACATTCCCATTTGCATAAGCTTATGCAGCATCTCGTTCTGCTTTATCAGGGAACAGGGTTACAGTCAAGTAACCCCAAGTGTTTTTTTTAAATATTGTGCATCTCTATTAACCTGGGTAACATTTAAGCTTTAATATTACCCTTTAAATTAAATATTATAAAAAACACTGCCGGTGCGTGGATGCACGACGCGCGCGCTGCACATTTCACGGAGGACAACACAAACTTCCACAAACTTCGCGAGTTCAATACAGGATATGCACAACGGCTTGTCCTGAAAGCTGGATTTACAAACAGAAGCGGTTTACGGGCCACAACCTGTAAGTCTGATTTATTTTTCATCGATGTGTTTTCCTGTAATAGGTTGTAGCAAGGAAGTAAACAGATGACAGCGCTGTTCTGCAAACCAGTCTGTTAAATGCTCATTCATACTTAACGTTATCCGACGAACACCTAACATTACAAACACTAACGTTAAAATCTCAACAGCGAACCTGACATTAGTGTAAATGATTCTTTGATTAGAGCTTTTATGTATTGTTTATCTCCAGGCATGCTAAACATGGTTCTGTGTGTGATTTGGCTAACTTACTAGTTAAAGCCAGTGCTTAGTGTTCGTTTTGGGTTAGTTCTTGCGACAGATATTTGGCTATAATCGTTCTAAAAATACAAAAGTTAAAGTGCCATTCAGTAGCGATCACTATAGACCCGCAGTCTTTACTCTTGAGGACTGAACAGGTTCTGCTCGATCATCTTCACTCAAATGTTCTGGGTCTGATTCGAGCTCATATGGTTTTATTGACGCCGACCAAAGCACAGCCTCCAGGTAAGGTAAGGGGCGTGACGTTTCCGACAACCGTGCACTGCGGTTAGCAAATCAGAACACACTAGGCCAGCTAACCAATCAGAGCCCACTGCGTATTTTTGAGGGACTGGCTTCATGCAACCCGGAAAGCATCAGACCGTTTTACAAGGAGGGACAGAGCAGTGTAGAATAAAGGTCAAATATATGAAAAATAAGGCAATTTTTTTTTAAACGAAGCATGAACACATGTTACAGTGCACCCCACAAACACAGTCAAGCCTTCAAAAGAATGTGTTTTACCACCCCTTTAACTTACCGTCACATATACCTTGAACTCTGGGTTGATTAACCCAAACCTTGTTTACTCGAGGTATGCTGGTTCCAAAAACGAGTCTGGGAGTAAGTTCAGCCAACTCAGAGTATGTTCCAGGTTAACACACAAGACATTCTCAACAGAGCGACGAATCGATGATTCACCATGGAAACAGACACTTCTTCCTCTTCTTCTTTTGTTTAATGGCGCTTTACATAACCTACTTACCTATTTGGTGGTTATGCAATCATCTTTTCGTTTAATAAGTAATCTTTAAAAAAATATATTGTTTGTTTGATGCTAATTGAATGCAGATCCATGTGTGAGATGACAATAAAATAAATAATAAATATATTTTAACATTTATTCATTTATTAACATTTAAACTTATTTTTAATTTATTTTTATTCTAATTCTTTAGAATTAATATATAATATTGTATATTATAAAACTGAAACAAATTTGGTTATATTAATAACTATATTAATCATATAAAAAAACATCTGAATACCTCTTAAGCAAACTAACCCTGGAACATAACCTGCTCCGGAGAGTTCAGAGAGTGAGTTGCTTTGGCTACTTACATACCCTGAAAGTTACCTCCGTTTTTGGAACCGAAAGTTGAAGTTATCGGCTTACTTACTCTTAAACATACCCAGGTATGTCACATAACCTGCTTTCTGGAATACCCCCCAGGAACACCCCACAAGAGCTGCAGTTTTGGAGATGCTCTGACCCAGTAGTCTAGCCATCACAAATTGGCCCTTGCCAAACCTTCTCAAATCCTTACATTTGTCCATTTTGCCTGCTTCTAACACATCAGCTTTGAGGACAAAATTTTCACTTTCTGCCTAATATATCCCACTCACTAACAGGTGCTATGATGAAGAGATAATCAGTTTTTCACTTCACTGGTCATAATGTTATGCCTGATTGATGTGTATATATAGTTTATATAATATTATTATAAAATCCATACATATTTTCTTTTACATAGTTAAATATTTCAGTCATAATTTAATATTTATGTGTTTCAAAAGTCTAACTTTATTTACAAAAAATAATTTTCTTTGCACAAAAACTAAGCAATCTAAGATGACATTGTCTGCAGACACTAATCTAGAGCCTGACCAGCAAAACATTTTTTACAGTGAGCTTCATCCTGTCGTGGCAGGCAGTGGATTGAATGATATAATTCTACAACAAAGCCTTTTTTTTTGTTTTATAGTATTTACATTAACTGTATACATACTAGGGATGCGCGGTATACCGGTACTGCAAAAATACCGGTATATATTTTATTTCAAACGGTACGATATCATGATTTTGCTCATTTCGGTATATACTGCTGTTCCGAAGTTCACCGCTAGGTGGCAGCGCGCTACCCAAACTGACGCGAAACCGGCAAATGTGGCAACAGAACAAGATGAATACAGCAGTTGAATCTCACTCAACACGCACAAAACTCATTAATAAAGACGAGTAGATGTGAAATTTGGAATTACTTTGCTTATAAAACTGCTGAAGAACCATCAAACCTTGCCAAGCATCTGCCACTTAATTCCTGACTTGTAAGACATTAAGAGATCGACAGGTGAGTGCATAATTCTAACGATCTAATTTAGACATTTTTCTTTTAACACTGATTAACGCACATACATAAGATCGTATCGTTTAAATATAAAGAAATCTCCAGCGTTCGTTTCAACCAGTGACGTTTAGACCTCATAATATTTGCACGCATACTATTGCACTATTTACATCCGCGAAAGACATAACCAACTGTGTTTATGTGACTACTCACTAAAGATTTACATTTTTGACATAATTTTGTGTGTATTTGACTGAGGAAAAACAACTTAATTTGGAATGTGCGAGCTCTTTAGGCGTGTGTGTGTGTGTGTGTGTGTGTTTGTTGTTGGCATGAGCGCAAAGAAAACTCTCTCTCTCAAAGAGCTCTCATCCCATATGTATTACGAAATGCTATAAAATCGCTTGCATGTTCAAATTGGCGAGGTTTAAAAAGACGTGGGCAGTGATTTCCGTCAGCTGTCCCGCAACGGAAGCGATAGTGTTGAATCTGAGCGCGCAGATGCTTTTATAGTGCAGGTGCGATGTCTTTTCAAGCCAGAAGCAATGGAGACGCGCAGTAATGCTGAAATTACTTACAAAAAAGTTTCCAAATGACTGACTGATGTGACAATCTTTGTTGATTAATTTAATAATAAACATTTGCGGTAATTTCCCGCTTCATAAACCCAAAACTTGCGAGAGTGAGCAAAATTATGCACAATACCCGCATCAAAATTCAGACCCTGTATGGTATCGATTTAATATCGGTACTTCGGTATTAGATTGTGGTACCGTACCGAAGACAAAATTGTGGTATCGAGCCATCCCTAATACATACACACATCAGCAGTAGGCCTACTAACACACAAAGTACAAAACACCATGTTAACTGCTGAATGTTTATAGACTCAGAAAACTGATATTTGCAAAATCATGCAGAGCAGTTTAGCAGCAAAAGCATTACATTATTAGCACAGTCCATCAAATCTACCTTAATTTGATGAGAGGACAGTTCAATCTGACCCAGCTGTTGGAGGTTTAGGCTTCTCTGCAGGGTTCTGACCGTCTGCTCCTCCACTGCATGGACAGATGTGACCACAGCATGATCCATAGACACAGCCGTCTTTACACATCTCTTTCTGTATCACACATACATGGTACATTTTTACTGCCATGACATTCAAGGGTTCATATAATGAGAAATTATATTTTCTAAGATCTTTATAGATAAATGAATTACTATGAAAACATACTAGAGATACCATTTAAACTGCAATAATGCCTTGTTTTATGTGCAGCTGTCAGATGTTTGTACGGCTCTGTCTTGATGTAATGCAGCTTTTAGTGTGCGTGTGTGTGTATTAAAGTGCCCTTATTATGCTATTCTAAAGGCTCCTAATTTTGTTTTGGATGTCTCCTACAACAGGTTTACATGCATCAAAGGTCAACAACACTTTAATTTTCTCATAATAAACATTGCACATCACCACATTTTTCAATGATGCCCAAACTATGAATCAGTCTCTCTAAATCCCTCCTTTCCGTGAGCTACTCTGCTCTGATTGGCCAGGTGGCCCAGTCTGTTGTGATTGGTCTACCGCGTGCAGCGTGTGTTTTATACATAACAGTTCTTCAGCTCTGGAGGCTGTCCTAAAGCTCAGTGATTGTACACACTGTAAAGACAGTAACAATGACGTTGATTTTATCATATCAATTCGACCGCGAGTCCGATGATGAAATATTGGAAGTAGGGATAAACCGAATCCAGGATTCGGGTTCGGATTTGGCTGAATATTGGGCTTTTTGACGGGGTTCGGTTTCTAACGAACCCTAGGCTTGCACTACGCGCTACTCCGCTGGTCTAACGTAATGACGCCGCTGTTGATTATAGGAACGTGTTTACTAGGTGGACTGTTCGAATGCAGTAGGCTGTGATAAAGTGAAAATGGAACTTGTGAACAGAAAATGTGTTGTTTGGCAGTACTTTCAGTCAAAAGAAGGCGATTTAAGTCGAGCTACATGTTCAATTTGCAATGCCGATTTGTCTCGTTGTGACAAGGACCCTAAACAATAGCCACTGTTAAAACATGTGCGTATTAAACATCCGAAAGAATACGAGTTGTGCATGAAGAAATCTACAGCCAAAATGCAGCAACTTCAGGTACGGCAAAGGAAGGACAGTCATCCAGGCATAATGTTGTCTATTCTTAATTAAATTTTAATTAAAAATACACTGCTGTTGGGATGTTTGTCGGTTAATTTTCCCAACCGACAACCGCTGCTCATTATCCGATTATTAACAGTTAACTGATAAGATTATAATATTGAATTGGCATTAAATAAAAATACGATTGACGAGTGTCTGTGACCCATTAAAAATACTTTTTTCACGGGTATATTTTACAGTGCTAACAGCAGCATACAGATCAGATGTACATTTATATGTAAATATAAATAAAAAGAATAAAATAAATAGGCCTACACTAAATATTTTTCACTTAAATCATTACCAAATTAAGATGACAAAACGAAAATACACTGAATCCGTTTGAAGCTCAGAAGAACCGGAATAGTTTTTTTGTCAAATAAAAATAGCAAGCCTACCTCCGCCTTCTGCGCTCTCCGTTGTGCTGTTCTTTGAAACAACAAAGGGCGACTCGGGGTAATTATTCTATAAACCATCAGGAAACAGCGGCTGTTACAGATTGTACAGTGCAGCAGTGAAGAGGAGAGTAGAGACTTCCACAAAGATAGGTTTATTCAGAAACAACATCGGACAGAACACCACACAGCATACACATAACAGCTAGTATAACTGAGACTAGACAAGGAATGAATGAACAAGAGAAAACTAAATACAAGCCTTGGGCGGAGCAGGAGACCTGGGCGGGTCTGGAGCCTTGGGCGGAGCAGGAGACCTGGGCGGGTCTGGAGCCTTGGGCGGAGCAGGAGTCTTTGGGCGCCTCGGCCGATCCAGAGCCCCACCCACATGTGCGCCACCCACATGTTTCCCACCCACAGGTACATGGCCCCCCCAAAAAATTTATTTGGGGGATTCAGGGGTGGAGTGGAGGGCTCATGGAATGGGGTGGTCTCGTGGGTTGGAGTGGCCTCGTTGATGGCTGGAGCGGCCTCGTGGAAGGATGGAGTGGGCTCGTGGAAGCCTGGAGTGGGCTCGTGGAAGCCTGGAGCGGAGTCCAGGAAGTCCAGGAGTGCTGGAGCGGCGTCCAGGAGGGCTGGAGCGGAGTCCAGGAACCACGGAATGGGCACAAGAGAGTCTGGAGCAGAATCCAGGAAACACAGGGCGGTTGGGTCGCTCCCAAAGTCTATCAACCGCCGTTCCCGGGAATCTGCCATAGTAGCGGCCCGTCATGACCTGAGACGGGGGCTTTGCGGCAGCTCTCCTCTTCCGCCTGGGCTTAGGGGCAGGCAGGACCTTCCCGGCAGGCCCACTGGAGGGATATGCGTAGGAAACTGGCTGAGGGTGAACTGACCAGGCAGCAAGCTTTTCTGAGGGGACTGGACGAGGAAGACCCGTATTCTTAGGAACCTCTTCTATGTCGAACTCTGAACAATTTAGGGACAATATCAGATTGATTGTCTCGACTAGGGAAAAGGAACAGGCAGGTTCCAGGAAACGAATAGTGTCCTCGTCCAGGCCCATCAGAAAAAACGCATTTAGCGGTGCATCTGGCCAGTTCACCAGATAAGCAAGCTCCGAGAATTCCTCTACATACCTCTCCAGTGGGCGACCATTCTGCCTAATCCCCCAAAGCGATCCTCTGCTGAACAGCCCTCCTCTGGGGACACTGGAGAGAGCGGGAACAGGAAAATACCCATCCTAGAGAGAAGTCCTTTTGCTGTATTGGTCTGGTCTTCTGTTACAGGTTGTACGGTGCAGCAGTGAAGAGGAGAGTAGGGACTTCCACAAAGATAGGTTTATTCAGAAACCACATCGGACAGAACACCACACAGCATACACATAACGTGTAAACATAACGGGTAGTATAACTGAGACCAGACAAGGAATGAATGAACAAGAGAGAACTAAATACAAACACTGATGACTGACTAACAAGGGGCACAGGTCATACAGATGAGGATAACATAACACAGCTGAACCGAACTAGACTAACGAGGGTAACCAAGGAAACGTGGCGGGAAACATAGACAAAGGAACATGTGACCAAAGCAAACAACATGACAGAAACACAGATATGTAACAGCGGCGAGAAGAACATGCGTGACAGTGTTTACTTTAGTAAACTTGTCTTGACCAAAACCACACTACGAAAAGCCTTAAACAAGGCTTCAGATGGCACTGGTGCCCCGGGAATACAGAGAAAATGCCTTGCTAGCATGGCAAGCCTCCGGATTCGGGAAGTGCCTTTCATTTGCTTTCCACCAGTCAGGAGCTTGTACTGCTGCTGTATTTTAATACTGCATAGCATATTTTGCAATATGAGCATCATTACACTGCTGTGGACGTTGTTTACTTCATTAATGGGTTTACTATGATAATGGACTGAGGATGGGAGTAGGATTCGGTATTCGGTTTTGGATTCGGCAGAATCTTAACCAGTGGATTCGGTATTCGGCCGAACCCCAAAAATCTGGATTCGGTGCATCCCTAATTGGAAGAACTAGTTATTCAACCCGAACCTCCATCGCAAGGACGACTTGAGCAGGACGTTTCTCAGTGATACCCTACTCAGTTTGAGGTACATTATGAGATGTTTCAACTGTAATTCCTCATCATCAGCATTAACAAGTGTATGAGCATTAACAAACTGTGTGATTTCTGATTTATTGCGGGCGCACATGTGGGAACTGTATCAATAACAGTACAATACGTTAGTCGTGCACTAACGTGAATGACTAACACATTCTCACTCCCAACTCGTCACATATTGATGCTTGGTCAGAACCCTTCGGCGTCAATTTTTAACTCACAGGGTACCCCTTTAGCATCATTTTTCGACGCACAGGGTACTCCATTGATTTCAGTTGTTTGCACAATGCGTCAGATCAAGACGCATTTAATTCTTTGCATTTGTAAAAGTAGACATGATTTTATAAATATTTATAGGCTACTTTTATCAGCCTTTTTTTCTACTTTTTTTTATTAGTGCAACTAACCCCACTCCTACCCTAAGCCTACTCCCCTCTCAAACACATAACAGGCAAATACAAGTACAGTCACGGGCATATATTGCAAAAACTAACCAGAAACAGTATACAAGTATTAATTCATGTTGCATGTTTTCAAGTCTTCTGAAGTCATACGATATCTTTATGTAAAGAACAGAGTTGATCTTAATGTTTTAATCACTGAAATGATGATCCAACCGCTCCATGAACGCACGCACTAAGTCATATCTCATGACACAGTCGGTCAAGAGACACACAAGAGCTAATGCCATTTTACAGTCAAAGCTGACGTAATGATGCAATTGGTCACAAGACATACGAGAGCCTGTGCAATTTCACTATCAAAACTGACATAATGTTTCTTTGGGTGTCAATTTTTGAACGTGTGCATGATCTTCGGTGGATGGAGACGCTGATTGCTTTTGGGGATTTTCTTCACACAAATCAATCATTTGGCATCGGAACACATGGCATATTTGTACCTTTTTAATAAATTGTAGCTGTAGTCATATCTGCTTGTTATATCCTGTGTTTTATATCGTATAATAGACAAATGGGTAGGTTTAGAGATGGTTACGTGGTTGGGTTACGTGTTCAAACAAGTCTAAATACCGTACATAAAAAAAATTAAATAAATGTAAATAAAAATTATGCTGGCTGGTTAAATTGAGAATCACACTCCATCATAATGGCAAAATCATAAACCTTTATAATTTCATCATTACAATAACATTCCCATGCCCAATGCATCTGTGTATGACACCAAAGGTTTCACATTTAAATCAATGGAGTACCCTGCGCATCGAAAAATGTGACGAGCTGGGTGTGAGAACGTGTTGGAATGATTGTTGTAACAATCTTTGTAAAACAAATATTGCTCCATCCTTTATCTTAACTCAAAGTAGTAAGAACGATGGACAATCTGCATTAATAGACAGTTTTTGGTAATAGTGGCCCACAGCTGCTTAGCAGAAGTTTTTCAGTAAGACCCCCTGAAGATGGAACGAGCGTTCATCGAATGACGCTATGGGGAACGCTTGCGTGATGAAGTCATGAAGCACATGTGAAATCAGTCCAATAGTGTGAGGGAACGTCAAAGGCGGATGATGTCATGAACCAGGAAGTATAAAGCCTGCCAAAACAAAGCTGCGCTAGCTTCGAAGTCTGAAGTAGTCACTTTGACAGGCATGTAGGAGATATGGCAGGACGATGCAACGCTCATTCCCTCTTCAGGGAACCGAGGTTACAGTCGTAACCCAAGGTTTTCCCTTTCAAGGGAACTCCCGTTGCATTGAATGACGCTATACGCTGATTTCACGCAGCCGCCATTTTGAAATCGAAAGCGAGGCTCCGGTGGGAAGAAAACCGGAAGTGTCGCCTTGAATCACAGGAGAGTTTCGATTGCGATGGCTTATTGTTGTGTACCAGACTGTTCGTCCTATCAACGGAAATTAAGTGATAAAAATATATCCTTTCATCGCTTTCCGGGTGACCCAAAAGCCTGTCGTGAGTGGGTTGTGAAAATAAGAAGGGATATTGGACCTCATTTTCAGGTAAGTTAAAGCAGAAATAACTTTAGTTAGCCTAGCTAATGCTATCTTTCCAAGTTACACACGTTTTGGGTGGCAGTTATAAAACTAATTAAGTGGTTCTCTCATAAGATTACAGACAACACGAGAGTATGCTCCAAGCATTTTACTCAGGACTGCATTGAACTTTCACTCACGGGTTTACGTAGACTGAAACGGGGAAGCGTGCCGACTTTGTTTACATGGTCCTGTGAACTCAAGCCAAGGAGGACACTTCAGAGAAATCAAAGGTGCGTTAACTAGTTTGATGACAAAATATGAATAATCTTAAAAAGATTAGGATGGCATGTTATGAGACCATTGTTTTAATAACCAAAATATATACTATTGTCTTTTCATTGAGTCATTTAAACCTATCTGAATGTGATTGTAGGCTACTGTAATGTTTTATCATAAAACAAGCAAGTACTTAACCAAACTGATTTTTAAAAAAATGTTAACACACACACACACACTATATATATATATATATATATATATATATATATATATATATATATATATATATATATATATATATATATATATATATATATATATATATATATATATATATATATATATATATATATATATATATATATATATATATATATATATAATGTATGTATGTGTATATATATATGTGTGTGTATATGTGTATATGTATATGTGTATGTATATGTATATATATAATGTATATATATGTATGTATGTATGTGTATATATGTATATATATATATACACACACACACACACACACACACACATATATATATTTATATATATATACACACACATATATATTTATACACATATATATATATATATATATATATATATATATATATATATATATATATATATATATATATATATATATACATACACACACACACACATATATATACACACACATATATATATATATGCCGATTGCTGTCATTTCTTATAGTTACAAATTTTTTGTATAATTTTCAATGTATTTATCTGCTATTAATTGGCTGCTATATATATTTGATAGATATTACAGGTTGTTTCAGGTTCAGTTTATGTAATGTCTATAATGTATGTACATAACAGTACTAGCCTATATAAACTGCCAAGACTGAAATCATGATTGTTTTCATTTCCAGTGTCTGTAATATAGAAACTCTTGAGGAAGAAGAGGGGGAACATTTATTTTCTGATCAGAACACAAGAGAAGAGTGAGTCATCTATCTCAGACCTAAGGGCAGGGACACACCAAGCCGATGGTCAGCCAATGTCTGTCAATGGTTCAATCCAACTGAAAAGCCTTCAACTTCTCAATCGAACTGATTAAGCTTGATCTGAATTAAATCTTGATTGGATTGAAAGGGGTGCTGTAGACCTGAAAAAAAAATCTGATCCATAAGGAAAAAAAAATCATATAAACTGAACCTTTCAAACTTGAAATCACATTGCATTCATTGATGAAAATTAGAGCATGTAAACATATCTAATGACCTCCTTGATACTTATTTTTGTTGTTCATGCAATTCTCCTTTTTTTATTAATACACAGGTCTAACAATGGTTTTGGGGCACTGCAAGACCATGATTACCTGGAAACGTCACCTACCATGGAAGAGCAGCTGGTTGCAGCACAGAAGGAGATTGCTCGCCTGACAAAAGAAAATGAAAATTTAAGAAGTCAGCAGTTTTGTCTACAGCGATTCCAATGTGAGCCCAAGATGATCATGTTTTACACCGGATTTAAAGATTATGAGACCCTCAAAGCACTCTACCTGTCTCTTCAACCTACAGCACAGTCTCTGGTGAGATGGAGTCAAATGCAAAGACATAATAAAACAGAACAGACTGTAACCGCTGGCTTTCAAGCTCACGACATTTGTCTCTTAGACCAGTTTTTCTTGTTTCTCTGCCGTATGAGGCAGGGACTTCTTTCTGCAGATTTAGCTGTAAGGTTTAATGTGTCAAAGGCCACAGTCAGCCGGATATGTATAACTTGGGCTAACTACCTGTATTTCATGCTTGGCACACTACCAGTATGGCCAAGTAGAGAGGCTATAGACGAGCTAATGCCACCTTGCTTCAAGCTGACCTTTCCCAAAACACGCGTTGTGCTAGATTGTACTGAGATCCATATTCAAACAGCAAGCTCAAAAGTTTTAAACACGATGACATACTCTCATTACAAAGGCACCACAACTTTGAAATCCCTGATTGGCATTACCCCCTTTGGGTCAGTTAGCTTTGTAAGCAACCTATACACAGGCTCCATCTCTGACAAGGAAATCACCAAAGAGTCAGGCATTCTAAAACTCCTCCAGCCAGAAGACGAAGTAATGGCTGATAAGGGCTTTCTTATCAGAGATCTCCTTGCTGACATCAATGTCAGTCTTGTAACCCCGACATTCACAGGCCCAAGTGGACAATTCAGTAAAGATGAAATTACACACACCCAAGAGATTGCCCGCTTGAGGATACACATAGAGAGGGCTATCAGACGCATCAAAGAATATCACATTTTTGATGGTGTCCTACCCCTTTCACTCTGTGGTTCAGTCAACCAGATGTGGACTGTTTGTGCTCTACTGACTAATTTTCAGGGACCTCTATTTTAAAGAAAGGTTTCACCCAATAAAATGTACATAAACCAGAATAGTAATTTAAATGTTACTTTGATTTGTATTTATTGAATTGTTTTATTGTTATGATTTGTACAGTAGATGGAAAATATACACTGGAACAAATGTATACAATCAAAAATTATATATTTTTGTACATATATTTATTTCATACTTTAGACTATAAACAGTGAAATTCATTTATAAATAAAATTATATTTTTTGTACAATCAGTGGAATTCAGTTTTATTTAATGTAGAAATTATTTGTTCTAAAACTATATATATTTACTTATTTATATTTACATATCTAATGTGTGCACCGCATGTCTGTTAGGAGTAAAGCCTTATTTATACTTGCATTTGTAATTGTGTGTCAACGAGGACAACGACAGAGAAGTATAAATGACGTTGACGCACAATTACAAATTATAAGCACAAGTTGGGCAGCCAGTAGTTAAAAAAGAACAAGTCCAACTTAGTTTTCACTGACTCCCATTTCTCATCATCAAAATGAATGCGCTCCAGGTGGAAGTCATTTCTGGATTTGACAAAGAAGTCACACCATCTCATCCCAGTGATTCCCATTTGTCCAATCATTTGATAATGATATTCATGGCTGGTTTTGAGAGCAAGCATACCATCTTCTCTTACGGTAAGGTACTTGCACTGTAGGACACTGTCTACATCAGGGCACTTGATTTCAAGTAACCCCAGAGCACCAGTGCTGTCAACCACCTTCCGATCAGGAGATGCGCCTAAATGTGGGGCATGGGGATTTATGACAAAGCCACAAGGGTAAACGCGATTACTGGTTACCTGCTCGTATTGTGCAGCTGCATCTGGCTCCAGTTCCAGCCCTCTCTTCATTGCCTGTGTCTGAACTGACCTTTTCTGTTTCTGCATACTGGTTGCAAGGCTGTTAAAGTCTGCAACTCGTGAGACTATCCTCTTAAAATTGGATGAAGTCAAGCGCTGGGAACGAACACGGTGCCACATCTTATTGTTGCTCTGCCCAGTCGTTTCTTTCTCCAATGCCTCGGAATCAGAGAGGGTAACAGTCATACCATCATAAAAAATGCTCTCCTTTTCACTGAGAGAAGTTGAAAAAGTACATGGTTGTGGTGGGAGAGGAAAAGGTGGGTAGGGATCAGTGGAAGTGGAGGGCAACCCGATCACTTGGTATGTCAATGCTGATCCATGAGGCAGATGTCCGAATTCAGTTGCAACTTTGTCCACAGGGTATGACTTTGATGCCTGCAGCAGTGTGTACATTTGGCTTTTGCTTCCAATTTTAGCAAGATTTTCATGAAGGTCATTTGCAAACTGATCACTTGGTAGAGGGGTTGAAATGGGACAATACATATTAGGTATGACTCCATGACTAGATCTTTGATAAATTGTTTGAGGTGGATTAGCTGTTGGTGGCTTCAATTTTGATATTTTAACTGTGTTAATAGGTTTAGGGGCTAGACCCATAGAACGTGAAGGAATATGCCATGTCTGTGGCAGGGAGGTTTTACTAACGACCGGTGGAACAGACTTATGGTCCAATTTGATGAAGTGTGCCAGGGTATACAGTAGACCAATTTGATGATTGCATTGACCCTGGCCAGCTTTGCAGCTGCATTTTGATTCTCCGATGACAAAGGAACCTTCAGATGGAAATTCTATCTGTAAAATAAGAAACAATATATAAGTCAGTATTTATTCAAAATAATGAAAATATAAAGTTCCATCAAGTTGTTGGAAGGAACATGCAAACTTTCATACTATACAGGTTTGCTCTTCACCTGATGTTTGGTACTGGTTGTAGGAAACAACCAGGTAAGTGGACAACAGTGTAATAATTGCAGACAAGTACAGTAAATGTTTTGTATTTTGAGTTGAACTGATAATACTACATGTTGGATATATGTATGGATATATATTTGTATGTATAATGTGTGCATAATTATAATGCAAGTCGATATTCTGGAAAAAAAATTCAAGCCCATTTTTACTAATTCCATACCATATAAATTTTAATAACCATTAATATTATTAATCATAATCTTTTAGAAGTGATATATAATTGTGTGCATAATATTCAGGAGTGCATAATTAAGCAGGTTTTCTTTTACAGGTAAAATGCATTTAATAATGATTTTCAGTGCGAGCTGAATTATGCACACCTGAATATAAGGCCTTTTCCCCTTCAAGCAATCATTAACAATTATATCACTTCTAAATAATTAACGTTACATATAAAAGTATTAGCAGTTATTAAGATGTGTGGTTTGGAAAAATGTGCTTTGAAAAGAAAGATCAGAATATCAACTTAATAATTATGCATACACTATCTATCTATCTATCTATCTATCTATCTATCTATCTATCTATCTATCTATCTATCTATCTATCTATCTATCTATCTATCTATCTATCTATCTATCTATCTATCTATCTATCTATCTATCTATCTATCTATCTATCTATCTATACACAGGTGTCAAATTGTCCAGTTCTCCAACAACCAGTCTCATTGCAAAAAAGGTGATTCATTCAGAAAGTAAAAAAAAGAAGTAGGAACGAACTTTTGGCACTTGAACTAGCACCTGAACTTGAACTTGTGTCTGAACTTGAACTTGTGTAACTGTTACCTGCACCATGTATGGGGCATCGTTTTTTCGCATTGAGCGAAATGCCCTTGCCCTCACAACACAGCCTGACTCACTTTTCCTGACTGTAAACATTAAAAAAAATATTCGAAATGCATTCTAACATAAAATGTCATGCTGATGTTTACTAAAAACAAAATAACATGAGCAAACATACTGCATTTCGATTGTGTTCCAATACTTTTGACAATACAGTGTAACGTTAGTTGTTTGCACTACATAAATTATTATTAATTGTTAACCTTACCT
Source organism: Gobio gobio (assembly GCF_949357685.1). Lineage (NCBI taxonomy): Eukaryota > Metazoa > Chordata > Actinopteri > Cypriniformes > Gobionidae > Gobio > Gobio gobio. Next base: position 17,259,489 of record NC_137111.1, on the reverse strand, counting down.
TCAATATCAGTGATGTAACCCTCAATCCAGTTGCTGTATCCTTTTAACAAAACAGCTCGTGGGATTCGGCATCCATCCTCTGCCCATTTTTCCACATCAAATAGAGTAAATCGCGGCAGCAGCTTCAGGTTTGTAGTCCAAGTCATTGTTGTTTATCACTACTTCCGGTTTTCTTCCCACCGGAGCCTCGCTTTCGCTTTCAAAATGGCGGCTGCGTGAAATCAGCGTATGGGGAACGTTAATACCAACGCCACCATAGCGAGACGTGCCTGTCCAGTGTGAAAAAGCAGCACTAGGACGACAAAACCCCAGACCCTGGTGTAGAGTCCAAATCCAAAGAGTAGAACCTGACGAATGTATGCAGTGAGGACCAACCCGCCGCATCACAAACGTCCTGCAGAGCCACTTCTGAAATAAGGGCCTTAGAGGCCCCCATATTCCTAGTAGAGTGGGACCGTACGGCCAAGGGAGAAGGCCGTCTGACCGACTCATAAGCCAGTGAGAGTCTCGACCACCCACTTGTTCATTCTTTGCTTAGACGCTGGGAACCCCTTGTTGGGGGGCCCGAAGCACACAAACAGTTGTTCCGTTTTACGCCACAGGGCAGCTCTGTGGACGTAAGCATCTAAAGCCCTCACAGGGCAAAGAAAATTATTTTTCTCCTGGTCCGGATTGAGGAAAGGTGGAGGACAGAAGGCCTGAAGAATAATCAATCTAGCTACGTTAGTAGGGACCTTAGGAATATAACCTGGCCTAGGATGAAGGAAGGCCTTGACCATGCCAGGTGCAAACTCCAAGCACGAGGGTGCAACAGAAAGAGCCTGAAGATCTCCTATCCTCTTAAGAGATGAAATAGCGAGGAGGAACAGAGTTTTTAAAGTCAGAAACTTAACCTGAACCTCTTCCAGCGGCTCAAAGGGAGCCTGGGACAGGCCCTGGAGGACCGTAGCCAGGTCCCACGCCAGCACCCTGGTGCGAACTACAGGGCTCAGCCTCAAAGTACAACGAAGGAGCCGAGACACCAACAGATCTTTACCCACAGATAACCCACCCAGAAGAGTGTGGTAAGCACCAATGGCCGCCACAATGTGGAGGGGGATAGACCTGCATTAAACCATTCCTGCAGGAATTCCAGCACTGTACCAACCGGGCAGTTAACTGGGTCCTAGTGATGGCTACTATACCAAGAAGTGAACACTGTCCATTTCAGAGCGTAAAGCTTCCTCGTGGATGGAGCTCTGGAGTGAAGAATGGTATCTACAATCTCGGTTGAGAGACCCGACCTTATGAGCTGGGCCCCCTCAGAGGCCACGCCCATAGATTCCATAGTTCTGGACAGGGGTGGAATATTGACCCCTCTGCTTGGGACAGAAGGTCCATCCTGACCGGCAACTGAAGTGGATGCCCCTCGAGGAGCAACACTATATTGGGAAACCATACCCTGCCCGGCCAACGCGGGGCTATTAGGATAAGGCACACTTGGTCCCTGCGAACTGTCTCCAGAACTTCCAGGAGCAGAGCGATCGGGGGAAAAGCATACAGACGCAGCCCTGGCCACGCCTGTACCATAGCACCCAGACCCAGCGGAGCTGGATGCGTGAGGGAGAACCAGAGTGGACAGTGAGACGTCTCTAGAGACACAAACAGATCCACTTGAGCCCGGCCGAACACCCTCCAAATCTGCTCCACCACCTTGGGGTGGAGCCTCCATTCCCCGGGCCTCAGCCCCTGCCTCGACAGGATGTCTGCTCCAATATTCTGGGCCCCAGGGATATAAGCTTCTCTGAGGGAGAGGAACTTCCCCTGAGACCACAGGAGGATCTGGCGTGCCAACTTGCATAGCGGACGTGAACACAGACCCCCCTGGTGATTTATATAGGCGACCACCGATGTGTTGTCCGTGCGAACGAGCACATGCTGTCCCCTGAGGTCTGTGAGGAAATTCTTGAGGGCAAGAAACACCGCCAACATCTGCAGGCAATTGATGTGCCACGAGAGAATATGGTCTCCCCACAGACCCTGAGTTGAGCGACCCTCCAGGACTGCTCCTCAGCCCGTGAGAGAGGCATCTGTCGTTACCATCTTGCGACGACCAGAAGCTCCCAACACGGGACCCTGGGACAGGAACCACGGGTCTCATGTACAGCAGTCCAAAAGGTATCACATTGGATGCTGCTGCCATCAGACCCAGAATTCTTTGAAACTGTTTTACAGTGAGTGAGTGGCCTATTTTTACTCTCTTTACTGCTGACAGTATAGACTCTATCCGTGCCGGTGACAGGCGTGCCTGCATCGACACTGAATCCCATACCACGCCTAGAAAAGTGGTCCTCTGAAGTGGAGAAAGCACACTCTTCTTGGCGTTCAGCCTTAACCCCAACTCCTTCATGTGAGCGAGAACGACATCTCGATGCCGAACCGCTACCTCATGCGAATGAGCTAGAATCAACCAATCGTCGAAGTAATTCATAATGCGAATCCCCTGGGCTGCATCTACGCATTTCGGGAAAGTGCGGGGTGAAAGTGCTAGACCGAATGGAAGAACTCTGTATTGGTATGCTTTCCCCCCGAAAGCAAACCTCAGGAACTTCCTGTGATATGGAAGGATGGAAAGGTGGAAATATGCGTCCTTGAGATCTATCGTGACAAACCAGTCCTCGGACCTGATCTGTGGCACGATTTGTCTCAAGGTTAACATCTTGAACTTGAGTTGCATGACCGCCTCGTTCAGCACCCGAAGATCTAAAATGGGACGCAGACCCCCATCCTTCTTTGGAACTACGAAGTACCGGCTGTAAAACCCGGCTTCCCTGTCTGAGTGGGGTACATATTCTATGGCCCCTTTCTCTAACAGGGCTTTTACTTCTTGTTCCATTACCAGAACCTACTCGGGGCCCACCACTGTGGGAAGGACCCCCATAAACCTGGGCGGGCGAGACCCGAACTGTATTTGAAACCCTTTTTCTATAGTGTGCAGGACCCAACGAGAAACATTTGGCAGTAGCTTCCACGCTGCCAAGAAGTTTTCTAGAGGTACCATCCTCTCGAGAATGGCTTCTGGTTTTTGTTGAACTGTCAGAACGGTGCCCTGTAATGGCGATCCGGCAGGGAACACCGGAACTGACTGCTCTAGGACCCTCCTTGGAGGGGGCATGCAGCCCAGGACCACTACATTTCTGGGTGGACCCTGGGATACACACTCGTGGGAGACCACTGCGCCCTGTAACCCCAGAGGTGGCAGGGTTGGCAGAACGACCCCCAGAGGGCGCCGAAGGGATACAGGCACAGTATAATGAGGTGTACACTGCTTCCCTTCGGGGAGGAACGCCCCATAATCCTGAACCCTCGGGCGTCAGGACCTTTTCCCCGCAGATGATGGTCCGCAGATCCGTCTTACCCCTCGAAGGCTGCGGCAGATTGCGCATCCCGTGTCCCCAATCTTTCTGAGGGGGAGCACGGGAAGCCACACTCTGTTTCTGTGTGGCACGGTGCGAAGTGCTGGCTTTCGATGTTTGGGGCTGCTCTCTGTGATCGGCAGCCCCAGTGAAATGTGAACGGTGGGGGAGGAGCTTCTGGAATGCGACCGTTTGCTTGGAAGCCTCCTGAAACCTTTCGACAACGGTGTTAACTGTGTCGCCGAAAAGGCCTGAAGGAGATACGGGCGCGTCCATTAGAAAGCTTTTATCTTTCTCCTTAATAGAGCTGAGATTCAGCCAGAGATGCCTCTCAGTAGCCACCAAGGCTGCCATAGTGGTGCCTTGGTGGCCCTAAGAGACAAATATGTGGCCCGACGTAGCTCACACACTACTTCGGGCCCAATTCCCCCACCCTCATCAATGTCACTTAGTAATTCAGCCTGGTAGGCCTGCAGCAGCGACATAGTGTGTAAGCATGCTGCAGCCTGACCAGAAGCTGAATAAGCTTTACCCACTAGAGCAGATGTTGTGCGAACTGGCTTAGTGGGTAATGCCGGGGCTTTTAGGGAAGATGCCGAATCAGGGTATAAATAGCTCGCTAAATTATCTTCCATTTTGGGCATCTCCCCATAACCGTGCTCTTTATAGTTCATAATGGTGGAATAGTTGGATGTTTGTGCACTATACGACACTGGTTTCTTCCATGATCTCAACACCTCAGTGTGGAGATCAGGGAAAAACGGTAGACCCCGGCATTGAGGTTGTGAACGAGTCGGCAGATAACGTTCATCTAACTTGCTTTTAGATCGAACATCCTGCTTATCAGCGGGCCAGTCAATGTTTAAACGCTCAACAGCCCGTGTCACAACCTCAACTAGCTCTTCAAATGCTTGTGACTGAGGTGGCGAATCCTCTATTTCTCTGACACTAACACTTTCCAGATCCTCAGAACTGGAAAGCTGCATGAGAGGTGCCTCAATCGGGGCGGAAGAAACCGCAGCGCGTGCTTCCAAACCCAGAGAGAAGGCACTGGATCTATCAGGTGAAGGAAGAGATAAGGCTGGGCCCGTCTCTATCCTCGCTGATACATCCATTTGCGAACCCCAGGACTGTGATCGCCGCTGTGCCTCGGCAGCAGCGGGACCAGAGCCCTGAGGAACGCGAGCCTGAATGTCCTCGCGAAAGATCGCCAGGTGGGATCGGAGTGTCCGTAAAGGAAGCACCTCGCAATGCTCACAGCCAGCGCCCTCGAGCGCTGACCGTGCATGCTCCTCTCCCAAACAAGCAACACAAAGAATGGGTGTGTCCCCACCTGTAATGAAACGAGGGCAAGGGTGTACACACACTCTAAACTGCTGCTTATCCGCCATAGTTTTTGTTTAAAATTATTTTACTGAACTAGAAAAACACTGAATCACTGATCACACAAAGCGCCACTGAAGACAACAGAAGCTAGCGCGGCTTTGTTTTGGCAGGCTTTATACTTCCTGGTTAATGACGTCATCTGCCTCTGACGTTCCCTCACACTATTTGACTGATTTCACATGTGCTTCATGACTTCATCACATAAGCGTTCCCCATAGCGTCATTCGATGCAACGGGAGTTCCCTTGAAAGGGAATTACGTATTTTGAACAGTCGGTAGAAAATATATACATCAATAATTATTCATACTGGAGTATATGAGTGAGATTCGAATTACAAACGACTCATATAGGCAGTTCAGAATCGATTATTACTTTCTAAAACAATAACTTAATTTATTGTGCACTTTTGACTTTACAACTTTGTAGAACGTTTACATTCACAAACAGCTATATTACACACTGCATGAAAGGCAATATTAAAGAAACCATAATAGGGGCACTTTAATATATTAAAATGTTGCACTACATCAGAGAACTTGATTTAGGAGAGGTACATGTAATACATAAAGGCCTGGTTTCACAGACAGGGTTTAGATTAAACCAGGATTAGGCCTTAGTTCAATTAGGACATTTACGGTAAGTAGCTTTTATTTATAAATGTAAAACAGCTCAAACGTGCATTTTAGTCTGGGACTAGCTTAAGCCTTGTCTGTGAAACCGAGAGAATATTTCTATTCTGATTGAAAACCATCCCTTGCTGTTCATCACAAAAAGGTTATTTTTTAAATAAACTGTCAAAAGCATGAAAACATTCTCTTCTGTCAAACAGAAAAAGCATCCTTGTAACAGTTTTAGTCCCCACATGAAGCTCTGTGTGTCTGCATACAAGAGTATTTCACGCACAAGCTGTTTTCCCTCAGAAAATCAATTTAACCCGTCAGTAGACAAAGAGGCTGATTATCGACCCTAGTTTGTAGGCAGCATTGCCGTCTCCTCTCTCAGGACTGTTCTCAACTATTAGCAATCTACCATCTAATATAGTGCAACGAGGCAAGACACAGCAAGCAGAACTGGAATTAGGACTAATAACTAATGTCTCGATATCAGGCAAATTATACAACCATTAGGCGGACATGTCTCTTTAGGGAAAATGCACATTATTCTCTTCTATTAATAATGCAATTTGTCTTAGAACTATGGGCCAGTGCTAATCTGTCCAAAAGAATTAACATGTTGATAATTCCACATTTCAAGAGAGAAATGGTTTGTGAAATTACCGTGGGTGTATTACAAATGTCCTCCATGTGCTTGAATAAAGAGAGACGTATGTTACAGACAATATTAAGAAGAAGTGGATTCCAATATAATTGTATATAAGATTATGTTCCACAATAAATAGCACTCGTTGTGAGTCTGCGATCATTTTAACAAAAGGGAAAGACTACATTTCTCAGGGTAGGTTTATTTTTAAAAGTCTTTTTCTAAGTCTTGACTACAAAAACATTGTTTGAACATTTCCGCCACCAGTGGCCAGGGAAAAAAGAGATACATTCATTTATCACACACTGCACTTCCTTACCAGAGTACTATGTTGTCACACTATGTAAGCTGTCACAGTGAGAGCCTATTGAGACTAATACTAAAGTTTAAAAAAGAATGATAGAAATATGGTCTAAAACATTTATATAACACTGTAAAAGAGTTGGATTCTCATGCTAAACATGGCAAGAAAAAGAAAAAAAAGGGTTGGACGTATTACGGAGTATTTCTGTGACAAATCCATTCAATTAAGTTTCAGAAATTTTTTTTTCGAGTGTAAGACGTCATAAAGAGCGGAAAACCTTGTATGGGCACTTCTCCTGGATGAGAACGTGCGCACATCGACCTGAGCGAGAGCAAGAGCACGGCCATCAACAAGCTTTGTTTGGGTTATGGAAGCCGTTGGCAGCGCAGTCAATTTGTTTTTAAACTCAACAATTTCACTAGAGGATTGTGTTTTTGGTTGTGAAAGAAAGATAGCCTTGTTTAGCTTCCCAAATAACCCAGCATTAAGGAAACAGTGGATACAGTTTGTTTTCCCGGAGTTCTGCAAGTGTGTTTGTTTGTTCACAGTCATGAGTCGAAACCACAGGTGGTGAGTGAAACTGCATCAAATGTCTCACTCTAAAAAATGCTTTGGGTTGTTTTAACCCAGCGATTGGGTTGTTTTGAGCAAACATCTAACCCAACCGCTGGGTTAAAACAACCCATTCACCGGGTTAAAACAACCCAATTGCTGTGTTAAAACAACCCATTCACTGGGTTAAAACATTTTGCTGGGTTAGTCCATTTTCAACCCAACTTGGGTTGTTTTTAACCCAGCATTTTTTAGAGTGCTGTTTTGTTGGCAGTCAGTGCGTATATAAATGGCAACAACACAAATGTATAATAAAGCGAAAGTTATCCAGGGATTATGACATGATATATTCTGTGTATGTGTGCTCGTGTCTCTTTAGCTCTGCCCACTGCACACGTGCACAAGCGTGGATATTTTCGGAAAGAATCTGTACAGCGTATCTGTCTTTTAAATATGACAAAACTAAAGACTCTTTGGAGATATGAAGGATGCAATACTCCTCAAGATTAACATGAGACAGAAACTGTGTGTGTTATGTACCCTTTAATACAGTAACCTTTAGTACCCTTTAGTAATTTAGTACCCTTGCTATCCAACAACTGTAAAACTCTAAATTAACTATAAAAATGAAAAACAAATATGTTGATGAATAGGGCTAAATAATGACAGGTGTCTTCTGTAGAGCTGCTTTCTATTAGAATTGAATTGAAATGGAATTGAATTCTATTGTATAATGCGCTATACAAATGACTTCACATGACAATGGAATCTTAATTTTATTTTAATTGGAGGACAGAATTCAATATAAATAAATAAATAAATAAACAAATACATAAATTAATAAATAAATACATTTTTAAACCAACATAAAAATTGAACATTTGACACTTAGGGCCCTATCTTGCACCCAGCGCAATTGACTTTGTACACCGACGCATGTGTCATTCCTATTTTGCACCCGCGCAAGGCGCGCTTTTCCCTCCTCAGAATCACGTCGCTAAACTAGTGAATGAACTTGCGCTACCTGGGCGGTTCAGCGCAAAAAAGGAGGCGTGTTCCGGCGCAAACAATCCCTGGTGCTATTTTGCTGTTCCATTAAACAATTGCGCCACTGACCAGAAAAAACCTAGTCTAAAGTCAGTGGCGCGTTGCGCGTTGTTCATTATGCTATTTTAAGGGCGCATGCTTGACCATAATGTATAGCGTGCACAACGCGCATACACTTTGCTCATGTAGCCTAACCTACACAGATGCAACAGTTATTTTTGCAAATCATAAATTGTTACACTAAAAAAATATTAACACATGAGATGACGGAAATCATTGTGGTGTGCCACGAAGATGTGAAAAAATAGGCATAAATCTAGCTTACAAATGATTCAGGCTAATTGTAATAATTAAGGATAAGACCTGTTTGCCCAATAGTGGCAAGACATATATGTATATAAGGACATCTGACAAATTGGTTTGTCCGTCAAGAACCAGGAAAAAAAATCGACTGAAAAACTGAAAAAACTGAAAGACTGAAAAAAAAAGACTGTGAAATCACCTTTACCATAATGTACAACATTACAACTTCACTTCTCTGTCTTTCACTGCTCTTACAAGAACATCAGTCTCCTCGGCTGTGAACCGCTCCTGGCGTGCGCCTGGTAAATACGCCATAATAATAGCAATCCATAATGGAACTTGCGCACCTGCTTTTAAAGGGAATGTTGGATGACGCTCGGATTGGTTTATTCACGTTACGCCCAAACCACACCTATGAATAATGAAGCTACTTCAGACCAACCCATTTTAGATTTGCGCCGGGCGCAAGAGCCATTTATCCCGCCGGGAAAATAGCAACAGCGCCGAGACCCGCCCACAAAGTTACTTGCGCTTCGCGCGTTGACACTTGCGTTTCAGATCGTTAAAATAGGGCCCTTAATCTTATAGGTTACTGAGATACAGCCTTTGTGACAACCTTTAATCAGATAATTATCCCTTTTTCTGCATGATTGCTTTGGCTTTGAAATACAGTATAGTGATAATCAATCCAAAACACACATCTCTTTCAGCCCATTCATTTGAATATATCACAAGCTTAGAATTATGTGCATTTATCATCATGAATATTGGTTTACTTTCACCCACTCAGTCTCTTTGGATATAGCTTATCAGTGCACTGGCCTCATGCTCCTGCAAAATCGGTTTAGTACAGTCTACTGCAGAACAACTCATAATGTCAGTGTGAAATAAACAGTCATGGAAATGTAGAAATTAAAGTTAAAGCTTCAATCTCTTTGCTCAGAGAAGCTGTCAATCTCAGCTGTCAATCATGATATCACACCCCCGTTTTTTATAGAATCAAATAACTAACTAAAACCAAAATTATTTAAAAAAAAACGAACACTTGAACTTACATCATCGTGATAAAAACTACTCAAAGTGACAGAAACTATCTTTGGAAAAAACTTATTTGAAGTGTATTTTGATTGTTTAGTTTGTCACATTAGATTACATGGAGAGGGCGGGGTTTATGACCTATACTGGGACCAACCACCTGGGGGTGATCAAATGCATATGAAAAATAGCGGAGGACACAAAGTAAGCTGCGGGAAAGGTACGATTCATGCTGTCCGAAACATGAGAATGCTTTATATTTATGAGCGCTTCAAACTAAAGCAAGCGTTTATCACGTCTTGCCCTGTTGTGCTTTGACAGATGCGTGTGCTGTGAACTGCCTCTGATAAGTTACATTTTATGGTTATATCCTTATCTGTAAAAGTAAAAAATCCCACAAGTATTTCCAGTTTGCATATTCTGACAACAAGCGAGTCTTTGGGCCCTTCACTGACTTTAATGAACGAGGGCGCATGCACGTCAAACAGACGGAGCGCAGTAGAATAGGAGCGCAATAATGACTAAAATACAAATTTTGCTAAAATATAGACCATTAATGTAAAATAATTACTATGTTCAGAAGAGTAAATGTGTGTTTTTTCCAACCCGATCTCATGACAATTGTATATATTTTATGAGGTGGCTAATTTGTACGAATTTGTACGAGCTGACTCAATTTTTGCTATATCCATGTTTGACAAGTTGCCCAATTTGTATTATTTTGTACGGATAACCTAACCTCAAAACCTGGCCCTTAAACCTACCCGTCACTGCGGTTTAGACAATTTGTGTGAGGTCGTACGAATTCGTACGAATTAGCCACTTCATACAAATACGTTGTGAGATAGCGCTGGTTCTTCACACCTCGTACAAGTTTTGTGCTTTTGTTTTTTGTAATTTTATAATATCATAATTTAAAATTGTATAATTTAGTTGCTTTATTTCTTCTTTAAAACAGTAAGCAATCAATTGTTTTTAGGTTTAGAATGTATGGTCTGTATTTTAACCCTTTTTTGCTTATAATGTTGTCGCGAATTAGCTCAAAGGGGAAATATTAATAATTATTCATACTCATTATTCTTATTCATTATGATTCATTATGAATATATGAATCAGTTAATGAGATTAACTTGATGTAGCTACATTAACATTACAATCAATCAATCAATCAATCAATCAATCAATCAATCAATCAATCAATCAATCAATCAATCAATCAATCAATCAATCAATCAATCAATCAATCAATCAATCAATCAATCAATCAATCAATCAATCAATCAGTTCATCCTGTGAACTCTCAGCATTGATTATTAATTAATTCTAAGAAAAGAGTATTTTTCATGGCAATATTTTGATTTTGTATATCGTACATTATTTGCATTTAGCCTGTGCTGTTGAAGAGCGTCCGATGTACAATCACAGGAGAAAGTCTTGATAATTGGTCCGATGGTGTTGAAGTTACAATCGATTTTTTCTGTGTTGACTGAAGAAGATATGATGAACTTGCAGTTATTTCGACTCCGTCGAGGTCGAGGAAGTTTCACACGACTTGAGGTGTTGGGCCTGCCTGCCCGTGACTGTGTGGTAGGGGTTTCCTGTCCTACACACGCACATGGCTTGATGTGTGTGTAGGCCTTACCAGGCTGGCCTGCTTGGCCAGCTGAGAGACAGCAGAGGTGATCGGTTGTAGGTCCAGGGAGGGAGAGAAGAGAAAGGCGGCTCTGCGCCGGGGCCTTTTAACCTCTCCTTTGAGTGGTCAGTGAGCCAATTGTACTTAGGCTTTCAGAGGGAACTTCTTGCGATCCTTTGTCTCAAGTTGATAATTTGTATATGTATCTGGATATGTTGCTGATGAAGGAACTATTAAAGATTCTTGTAATACTTATTTGTTGCACAGCAGGTATCAACATATCATGTACACAATCCTTCAGATCTTTAAATTGCAACTTCGTAGACACCAAACAAGGTATAGGTAAGGTTACATTAATAGTGGTACATAGTACATTACACTAAGGGTTTGTTCAAAAGATATGCATAAAACAAGATACACTTTTAAAAGATAGTTATAACCATACGCACAATGTCCCGGGGTGCATGTTCATTTAAATAACAGTTTTTCTATAAATTAATACAGGAAAGTCTGTTTAAGGGCATTGGGTCTCCCTTTTCACTTTCTTTCAAGCCATATACAAAGTCTTATCTGATGGTAGCCCTGGTAACGGAGACCTTTCCTGCTCTTTTGGGGGAAGGTCCATTATTAAGCATAAATCATTTAAATCATATTTGTTAAATGTAACAAGTGATTATGTGTCTGATTTGTCTCAGTCGTTACAATGTACAGCATAGCCTACATAGATTAATTCACTATATTGGTTTTCATAGGCTTTTATATTACACATTGTTTGAAGGACAGCATTGGGCAGGATGTGGAATAACATTGTTTAAAATAATGGATTAAAAATTAATTTTAAATGTATAACAATGTCTAGGTTTTTTTTATCCGATTAATCGATTAATAATAATAATAGTAATAAAAAAATAAGCACCAGATTCATTGATTATCAAAATAATTGTTAGTTGCAGCCCCATTGATTTGAACGTATATTTGAGACTATATCTAGCTATGCAAAACTATAGTTTGAATTAATCCCTTTTCACATTAGATTAGATTAGATTAGATTCAAGTTTATTGTCATTACACATGTACAAGTACAATGCAACGAAATGAGTTTGGAGCAAGCCTCCGAGCCGCAGCTATTTAAAGCGCCGCCACACATTGACAACAAAAAGCGATTAATGCATGAACATTTTATGATACAGCCACTTTAAGACTTTAAGATTTTTCCATTCCATAGACCTATAATTTATTTCAAAAGAGAATGATGATGCAAAATCCATCTTATTATCAAATAAAACAAATAGTAGCAAAATTAAGGGAATCTTGTTATAAGTGTGCCTACAGATAGCCTCCATGTGTCATGAAAGATCGACTCTGGTCCATTCATGAGGTCTCATGAGGCTTTGAAGCAAGAACAAAAGTCTGTGGACATCTGCTTATGATCAAAACCAGGATGTCAAAATCTGATCTCGAATAACCTTCCCGACTTTACATCCAAAAGTTTTATCCAAGTCACTCCAAGTTTGCTTACGGCCACAGAACTGGGAAACGTCTGTCCCTCTAGATTCTCAGGAATAAACTGCACGAGCAAGCAGGGAATAAAATAATTTATTGTTTAGCACATCAAAGGCAAAGAGGAGAGCAACTAAAAGAGGGAGGAGAGAAAGAAAGAGAAAAAGAGAAAAATGAGAGAAGTGAGAAGAAGAGAGACATGCTTTGAATGCACATGTTTCTGCTTATGCAGCATGTAAACTGCAGCAGTGACTCCAGTGACTCCCCATCCGCACAGCCCTTCAGAGATCTGAGCCAAAGTCCTAGTTATTTATGGTGCACTGAGAAACAATAATGTCTCTGATGCGCTCGCCCGATTTAAACCCCCAGTTAAGAACATGATCCTTTGGCTATCATTGCTTGAAATTCTCAGCAAATTAAAGGTTTTCGGCATGACCAAGTGCAAACTTTTCATGTGTGCTGCGTTTTAATCAAGTGAGTGTCTCTGTTCTAAAACCTATAAGTATATTTTAAGATCAACAGTCAGACAAAACTCTTACCTACACCATCCAGACCCAAAAATCATCCACATTGACAAGTGTTAAAAGTTTGTGCAGTCTGACGAAATACCGTTTATTGACACCAACATATAAGTCATACATCTATCAATCTCCGAATATCTTCATTCAAAACCAGTAAGAAATTATACTGTATAAAAAAAATTTAATCTAACAAAACAATGCAATTATATGTAAACTATATCTCTTTAAAAAAATGTATGTAGTTATATAAGCTACGAAATTAGATGTAATGTTATAATTGTATCACGTAAAAATATATATTATTTAATATATATACACCGATCAGGCATAACATTATAAAAATTAAAATAAAAATCCAAAAATGTTGTTGGTTCCCCTTCTTCTGCCAAAACAACCATGACCCGTTGTGGCATGGACTCCACTAGACTCCTGAAGGTGTGCTGTGGTATCTGGCACCAAGATGTTAGCAGCAGATCCTTTAACTCCTGTGAGTTGCGAGGTGGGGCCTCCATGGATCAGACTTGTTTGTTCAGCACATCCCACAGATCCTCGATTGGATTGAGATCTGGGGAATTTGGAGGCCAAGTCAACACCTCAAACTCGTTGTTGTGCTCCTCAAACCATTCCTGAACCATTTTTGTTGTGTGGCAGGGTGCAGGCCACAGAAACCAGGGAATACCGTTTCTATGAAAAGGTGTACATGGTCTGCAACAATTCTTAAGTAGGTGGTACGTGTCAAAGTAACATCCACATGGATGGCAGGACCCAAGGTTTCCCAGCAGAACATTGCCCAAAGCATCAAACTGCCTCTGCCAGCTTGCCTTCTTCCCATAGAGCATCCTGGTACCATGTGTTCCCCAGGTTAGCGATGCATATGCACCCGGCCATCCATGTGATGTAAAAGAAAATGTGATTAATCAGACCAGGCCACCTTCTCCCATTGCTCTGTGGTCCAGTTCTGATGCGCACATGCCCACTGTTGGCGCTTTCAGGAATGGACATTGGTCAGCATGGGCACCCTGACTGGTCTGCGGCTATGCAGCCCCATACGTAACAAACTGCTATGCAATGTGCATTTTGACACCTTTCTATTAGAACCAGCATTAACTTCTTGAGCAATTTGAGCTACAGGCACACGGGCCAACCTTCGGTCCCCACGTGCATCAATGAGCCTTGGACGCCCATGACCCTGACAAGCGGTCCACAACTGAACCCTTCCTTGGGCCACTTTTGATAGATACTGACCACTGCAGACCGGGAACACCCCATAAGAGCTGCAGTTTTGGAGATGCTCTGACACAGTCGTCTACACTGGTAAAAATGATGTGTTGGATTTACTTAAAATATATATGCACCATTTTTGCATCACACTTTTTAAGTAAACCCAACTTGGAATAATTTTACTTAAAATTAACAAGAAAACCTTTGTTATATGTACTTGAATATTTGAGTTCACTCAACATTCTTTACTTAAAAATATATGTAACATGCAAGTATGTGCAAGTTGTGTTAACTTAAAAATATATGTAACCCGATAGAATCTACTAAGTAATGTTAATTAAAGAATGTTGAGTGAACTCAAATATTTAAGTACATATAACAAAGGTTTTCTTGTTAATTTTAAGTAAAATTATTCCAAGTTGGGTTTACTTAAATATTGTGATGCAAAAATGGTGCATATATATTTTAAGTAAATCCAACACATCATTTTTACCAGTGTAGCCATCACAATTTGACCCTTGTCAAACGCTCAAATCTTTATGCTTGCCCATTTTTCCTACTTCTAACACATCAACTGTGAGGACAAAATGTTCACATGACTAATATATCCCGCTCACTAGCAGGTGCTGTGATAATCAGTGTTATTCACTTCACCTGTTCTTAATGTTAGAATGTCATAATGTTGATCGGGGTATATATATATATAACAGCTTACATAAAATTATTATAAAAACTTCACAATGCAAGATAATGGATTACTTGTCTGGCACAAGACATGCACATTGATTAAAGTGCCAATATGCCGCTAAAATAATTTATATACAGAACAAATTGGAGTAATGAGCAAAAATTTAGCTGTGTCAACTGGGACCCTACATGACCCTACATGTCATCTGATTATAATGCATAATCAGTGTAAAACACAAACATTAATTTGCAACCCCCCCAGGCCTATATTGTAGAGATCATACATTTCAGGCCACTAAACTCTCAACTTGATATTTCTGTCTAACAGTAATCAAATTACAGCACGTTCAAAACCAGAGAGTGATGACTGCGCATGTTTGGTTGGATTATGAGACCATATGGTGCGCTACTTTCAATCTATGTCCTCTCTTTCTTCCCCCACGTATGAGAAACAAGGTTTTCAGGTTCGTAACCCATTTAGGTATTGTAGGATCTACCTTAGAGACTGACATCAAACTCAGAAACATGGACTCTCTAGAGGAAGCTAACTCGAACAGATGAGCACTGCATCACGGCATATACGCACGGAGAGAGCGAATCAACCGGCTGTACTGACACTACACATCTCCTGCTCACTGCATCCCATTGTAAGCAATGGCCATTATCAAAATGAAACATGACACACACTGAAAGAAACACATGCACTGTTTGGTGTTCTCCACTCAAGTACACCGAGGAGCCACAAATTGATCAGTGCACTCACAGTAGAATTGTATCGCTGGCAATTTTGGGTCCACTAAATCACACAAAATGCATTGCCACCAAAACGTATTTGGACACTTCAGCCACGCTTAAAAATCTATGAATGTCACTGCATTCCAAAACAAAATAACAAAATAACCTGCACAAGCATATTTGAGAACATTTCATAGAAAGAAGCTTTACAAATTATAACATGCATGTATACTGTTCACAATCAAGATAAAGTACTTTGACTAGAACTATCAAGTTAACATGTTAATGCATGCACTTAACTCAGTGCCTAATGCATTCATTTTTCTTAATGCTTTAAAAAGCAGTTAGTCAGTTTGAAAGTATGAGCGTTTCATTCTATTCTTTTTTATATTAAAATGTAATTATTATCAGCTCTATATTGTTAATGTGAATTCGAGGGGAACTGACTTCATACATCCACATAAAATTATTTTGGATAATTTCGAAACTGAAAAAAGGTCAAGTTGTAACAATATTGCACAATACTACTGTTTTACTGTATTTTTAATCAAATAAATGCAGCCTTGGTGAAAATAAGAGACTTCTTTCAAAAACATTAAAGGGTTTGTTCACCCAAAAATGAAATTTCTGTCATTAATTACTCACCCTCATGTCGTTCCAAACCCGCAAGACCTTCGATCATCTTCTGAACACAAATTAAGATATTTTTGATGAAATCAGAGAGCTCTAACCCCACATAGACATCTATTTAATTAACACTTCCAAGGCCCAGAAAGGTAGTAAAGACATCATTAAAATCGTCCATGTGACTACAGTGGCTCAACCTTAATGTTATGAAGCGACGAGAATACTTTTTGTGTGCAAAACAGACAAAAATAACGACTTTATTCAACAATCTCTTCTTTTCCCTGTAACAATATTCACTCTTTTGGGCTATTCACAAAGTACAGCGCTTCTGGGTTCTACGGCAGAAAAGCGGCTCACTTTTGTCTGAGCACGATCCCATGATCACATGCATGCGTTGGGGTGCTTGCATGAATTGCGCAAGAGACTGGAACGGGAGAGAAGATTTTTGTTTGTTTTTGTGCACAAAATTATTCTTGTTGCTTCATAACATTAAGGTTGAACCACTGCAGTCACATGAACCATTTTAAAAATGTTTTTACTACTTTTCTTGCAATTATATTTCTGTCTATGGAGGGTTCAGCGAGCTCTTAGATTCCATCCAAAATATCTTCATTTGTGTTCTGAAGATGAACGAAGGTCTTACGGGTTTGGAACAACATGAGGATTAGTAATTAATGACAGAATTTTTTTTTTTAGGTGAACTAACCTTTTAAACATAAAATTGTGGTATTATCAGCTCCATATTGTTAAATTGATGACCTAAACCTCTGTAAAATTGAAGAGAACTATCTTCATTCATCTACAATAAAAATGTATTTGGCATCGTTTAAAAAAAAAAAGCAAAAATGGCTCAGAAAATATTTCAAAAAACGACTGTACAAAATATCAAGCTATTCATCATATAAATTGACTAACATCCCAATAACACTTTTTTTTTTCTTTCTTTTTTTGTTGACAAAATGCTGTAGTCATTTCCAATTAATGTCAGTCAGCATTCAGCCAGTGAAGTGTCATTCAGCTCTAGGTTCAGTAAGGGACGAGTACTGTTAGTACAGGGAGAAGTTTCCAGAGGGTAAATATCTGCTTTGAGAAGATAATGAGGAATTATGAGGCGCTTGATCCCAATACCTATACTTATCCACTTTTAATTACCTGTCAGGATTCAGCAATGATTAGGAAGAAGAACTGAAGCCTAAAGCATAAACTATCATCCCAGCGAAGAGTCCTAAACCTGGGAACAAGATTACATGTGTGTATATACTCCAGAGCTGTTTTGATTTACTTTCTTTTGAAACAAAAAGTTAAAGGTAGGATAGGCAATTTTCGGGAGGTTAGCAATAGCGAGCTATCTTTGAAAGCATAAGATCCCACCCTCCCTTCAGAGAGTCTCCAAAGCCACACCACCTCCAAAATGCATGAATACGCACAGTGGAGTCTGCCAAGCGTCACGAGACGACAGCGGTGTTAATTTATGTCTCGAAGCACATAACATTACAATAATAATGAACAAAAACAACAAAAAGGGTTTCATTTTTCACCCAAAAATGAAAATTAGACCATGATTTACTCACCCTCAAATCATCCAAGGTGTATCTTCTTTCAGACGAATAAAATCGTTATATTAAAAATGTCCTGGCTCTTCCAAGCTTTTGAAGTCTATAAAAGTGCATCTATCCATCATATAACTGCTCCATACAAGGGTCTGGGGGGTTAATAAAGGTCTTCTGAAGCGAAGTGGTGCGTTTGTGTAAAAAAAATATCCATATTTAAAACTTTATTGACTAAAAGAACCAGCTTCCTGTGGTCAGCGGTACGTAAGTCGCCTTGCGCTAAAAGAGTAACCCTTGACCCTTGAACCCTTGACGCATATGAACACAGAAGCACAGAGGATAGAGCAAAACAAAACACCGGTCATGAATTAGAAGTCTAAAACGAGGCGAGGATTTCGATATAAGAGAAGAGAGGCTTGAGTTTGTTGCCTCAAGAGGCATCAAAGCTTATGATGCTCCTGTACATTGCGTCAGTGGTTACTCTTTTAGAGCAAGTCTGACCGCTGGAAGCTAGTTATTTTAGTCTATATAGTTTTAAAATAAACAATATTGATGTTTTCTTTCTTTGGCTTTCAGGTTTTACCAATAATAGTAAGACTTGGATGACTGCCATACATGATGCTGATATAATGCATCTTATAAAGAGAAAATGAAAAATTTTATTATACCTATTGTATTATATTGTTGTTTAATGAAAAAATAAATAAAATAATGATGTGTTCTCTCTATTGCTTCCAGGTTTCAACAAATTAATTAGACTTGAATTGTAATGATTTATGACTACTGTGTATACCTAATAATGATAACGCTTTTTAATGAATGAAGGTAAACTAAATATAAAGATTTTAATAAATAACTGTATTCTTTCTATGGCTTCCAGATAGGATGAGGTGCTTTTTCCAGTGGTAAGAGATACAGACCCTCTCATCTCCCTATGATAAGACAATATCTGATATGGAATATATTAACAGGCTGGTAGTATATTGTATTTGGTCCAACCTTTTCCAACATAGTTCATGGACTCTTAGTTTGTTTTCGTTTGTCACATGTTTCTTTATTTAATTTTCCCGCCACTCGTTTGTCTTGGCTACCCTCGTTAAGTTCTGTTCAGCTCAGTGTCCTTTTAATTATCATCTTTCTGTTTGCTATTTAGTTCTCCCCTTTCACTCAGTCTTTGTCTGGTCACCGTTTTGATAGTTGTGCTTTTGCCTGTTTTTAATTTATGTGAGATTAAACTACTATTTGAACAGTACCTGCCTGTCTTCGTCTTCCTGCATGTATGCTTGCAATTATATTAGGGCTGGGCAAATCAACGAGTTGACGCGGGCGATTCATTTTTTCAGCTTAACGCATTACAAATATTTAACGCAAATATATTTTGATTCACTCATGCGTTTTTTTTTTTTATCATACGTGGATCGGTTTGCGCTGCGCAGAAAGATGAGACGTATACAGTGATGTAAGACCTGGCTCTGTTGTGGCTCTCAGCATGTGGAACAGCAAACGGTTCTTAGAAGGCTTTCTCAGTCGAACCAACTATGAACTGGGACTAGCACTGGCTCCGAACTAGCACCCGGTTCATTCTGGTGGAAACCAAGGCAGTGCTGGTGCTAGTTCGGAGCCAGAGCCTAGTTTCAAATCGGTTCTTTGTGTTTCCACACCCAAAGTACCAGCTCCAAGTCAGGAAAAGTGGTTCTTATGTAGCATCAAAACATTGCTGGGCTAGAAGTAAGAACCGATTACGTAAGGCGCTGGGGGCGGGGTCAACAAGACGAACACAAACTTGAGATCTGCCATTTTTTAAATAGCAGCTAATGGAGCTAACAGCTGCTGCTCGTTTGTAATCTTCGTAATTACGGCGAACTGCATGAATGCGTTGGATTTGCTGTGTTATGATGCCGATGTCGTAAAGCCATATGAATCAATAGTAACGCAACGTTTGCATTGTTGATGGAAGGCTTGTTTGCAGCGGTGCTGTGCAGACCGATCGCTGTATGACAACGAGTCCAGCGAGAGCATATGACTCCTTATGCTTTTGATTCACTCATGCAGTGTTTTGATGTCATACGCGGATCGGTTTGCGCAGCGCCGATGCATCTCGAACAAGCCTGGTGTGTTTGTGTTTCCCGCTGCCTCTCCTGCGTTGCTGAGAAAGATTAGACGCAGCCTTTACAGTGATGCAAGACCTGGCTCTGTTGTGGCTCTCAGCATGTGGAAAAGCAAACGATTCTTAGAAGGCTCCTCAGTCGAACCAACTATGAACTGGGACTAGCACTGGCTCTGAACTAGCACCCGGTTCATTCTGGTGGAAAAGGGGTACTGACACACACACACACACACACACACACACACACACACACACACACACACACACACGACGCACAGACAGACTCGTGTCAGTCTCCTGCTCAAATCGAGTTCTCTTTTGCTCTTGAACAAACAATAACAACAACACAGAGGATTTTGAGTATTCTCATATTAGGAGTCTTAAATTAGTTAAATAACATCTTAAATGAACTTAAAGAGTTGTGAGGAAATGAGATGTGTGGGACAGTGCGTCAGATCTGCGTCATGTTCGTCAGCGGCTGTTCTTAAAGTGACAGGAGCACTGATGATGCCTGTCATTAATGTTCATCAAAGAACAACGGGAACAGAGAACATTTTAGCTTTAATGATGATTAATCTATATTTAATTTATTATTTCTGCAGTTAAGAAAGGTGGTTGATAACTATTACATTTCTGTATGGTATGTCTAACAGGGAAGGCCACAGGTAAAAATAACATTTATTATAATGGATTTATGTAAAGATTGTTTTAAGTTCACTTAAATTAAAAGTTGTTTTTTTTTAAAGCCTAATAAATGTTGAAATTGGGAGCTTTCAGTTATACTGTAATGTAATGTCATTAATGTTTCATAGAGACATTAGTATCAGTGATACTGGCCTTCATTCATAAAAAGATGCCATTACAACACATATTTAAAATATGCTGTTAAATTGTTTCTACATTCATTTGGAGAGTAACTGAAATTATTACAATATCAAAATATTAAAAACTTAAAATATTAAAAACTTGCGATTAATCCCGATTAATTACAGAAAAAAATGCGATGAATTAGTAAAAAAAAAATTATCGATTCCCAGCACTAAATTATATATAATTACATGCATACATACATACATATACTACATGCACATTTTTAAATATTTACCATTTCTATTATTGATTGCTATCAGGATGTGAAGAGTTTCAACCATTATGTTTATATATTACAAACAAGGGTAAATGCCTACCCTACATTTTAGGGCAGGAACAAGAAAAAGAAAATTGCCAATAAGGGAAAGAAAAACCTTCTTACCACACTGGTAATGTATCATTATTATTATTAATATTTTTTATTTTATTTTCAATAATCACGCATAAACGTTATTCTCTCAAAAATACAAGCATGTCGCACACATATTATGGTAGCCGAGTCCGTGCTGAATACAGTGTAATGACACTTTTGCAATTTAATGTTTTTTTAAGCAACTGAATAAAGCACAAATGTCAGAGCATGTCAAATCTTCTAAAGGGCCCCAACACTGCTCCAGAACCCTGAGGGTTAAGGGAACTTGTTTTCCAATATATGTTCATAGTACTGTCCTGAGAAATTGTGGTAGGTTTTTTTTTTTTGACACTTGATCATTCTTGCAATTCATGGCTTGAGTAATTTGTTCCACCTATTCTAGGTTGATTTCCCCCCTGTGTATTTAAACCAAGTGTTTGTTCTGTTTATTGTCTGATCTCATTTGTGTATTATCATTGCTCTGTGTTTAATATCCTGAAACTCTTGAGTATTTGTTTCTTTGATTTAGTGTTAAATAAATTTACTGCTGCGATTAGATCATGCCTTCTCTCATCCTTGCTGCAACCACAACTTGACAATAAGTCACCAAAACTTTTAAGCAGCACAATTATTTTCAACAATAATAAACTATTTTCAAATAACAATATTAAGAAATGTTTCTTGAGCAGCAAATCAGCATAGAATGATTTATGAAGGTACATGTGAAACAAGACTGGAGTAATGATGCTGAAAATTCAGCTTTGCAGGAATACATTATATTTTAAAATGTATTCAAAGTTAATATTTTAAATTGTTATAATATTTCACATGACTGTTTTTACTGTATTTTTAAACAAATAAATGTGGCCTTGGCCTATGAAACTTATTTTTAAAAACATAAACTTACACCAAACTTTAGTGTATAATATTTTTTTATATTATTGTAATGTATATTACAATAACATCAAAGTTTAATTTCACACATAAAACACTGATACTGTGAAAGGGTTTCTATTGTAAACTAATTCTTTATAACCATTAGATTAAATTCCAGTTCCACAAAATCTTGGCAGCAGATAAAGATGAAATAACCTCAAAGTGGTGAATGTTTACCATGACCTTTTTATTCGAATTGCATGCATATTCTCACAAACACGTATCATAGCAAAGAGAATATGAGAGAAGAGGTGTGAAATGAGGAAATCAGAAGGAGGGAATACACCCTGGCAGAGGAGCTGGTGCTTGCCAGCCATCAGGGGCAAGCCATGATGGATGGCGTCGAGAGTGCTGCCTCCTCCAAACAGAGCTCTTTGATTTAGGGTATGTGTACGTGAGTTCATATTTATTAACTGTGATGCAAGTCCATATGGCTGAGTGTGTGTGCCGTAAATACTTGAGGGAAATTCAGCGGGCCACGGCAAAGTAGGTAAAGGTAATTCACTGAAAAACTAAATAAAAAGTAGTTCATATAAGTTATGCATTCTTAATACGAATAACTCACAATGATTTCTGCAAACATCAAACAAATCATTATCTTATTCAATTCTCTTAAAGGCACAATATGTAATTTTCACCACTAGAGATCGCTTATTCAAAACAAAGGCGTAGCTTGAATCATGGGAGTTGTAGTCTTCACCTCTGCAGCCGGTGGAAAATAATCTGATAGGACTCAGGCAGAAATTATGTTCATGGATGAGCTAATGTAAAGATTTATTAACGTTTCTGTAGTATGAAGCAGGGTGGAAGTGGAACCGAGGAAAGAAGCCGCTGGAGCGATTGCTAATGAGAGACAAGAGCGTCACACGACTCGAGAGCAGCGCTGCTTTTATTATGCCTCAGAGAACCACTTCCGCTTTTTCCGCTCATGCGTATGTGGGGTAACACAGCGCTGTTTTATAGATAGATACATTCGAGTGTGTTGAAAGTTATGTTATAATGCTACTCTGTGCGTTTGCTCAGCAGCTACTATGAGACACTTGTTGCACACTACAGTGAGCTAGATCGATATTAGGCATGGTAAAACATGGTACTAGCGGTAAATAAAAAAAAAACGAGATTTTAACTACAATGTTAACTGTGTTGAGCTATATAACACTGATTCGTTTTCTGTCGATGAATGTATCCAAACAGTTGCTCATCTGTCTAATAAAACACATAATATATTACAGCGTCTTTGGTGTTTCCATGGTTTCTACAAAATAAAACAGGAAATCGAGGGTAACACGGGTATGACATCATTGATAGGTGACGCACATGGTCCATGTCCTAGTTAAAATAGCTTATTTCTCTGGATTGAAGCATTCTTGAAGACATTTGGGATAATAAAATATATAATATTTGTGGTTTTTGAATATTTTAATCCAAAAACCTTACATATTGTGTCTTTAACATTATGGAACATTCTTCTAGAACAAATAATGAGGACGTTCCTTGAACTCCGTTCTCAGGTTTTATATCATTACAAAAACATTCAGCAATTATTAATAACATCATAAGAATATTCAGAGAATGTTGTTCTAAGAATGTTTTCTCTCAAAATTATGAGAACATTCATCAAGTGCATTTAACATCATATGGACATTTCATGAACGTTGTTCACACGTTTTTCAACAAAAACATTCAGCAAATATTAATAACATGATAAGAACGTTCTGAGAATATTGTTTTAAGAATGTTTTCTCTTAACATTGAGAATGTTTTCATGATATACAATTAATAGCATAAAGATGTTCTGAAAATGTTATTCTAAGAATGTTTATGATTTATATTACATTATGAGAACATTTATCAAGTACAAATAAGATTATAAGGATGTTCCATGAATATTGTTCTTACGTTTTATTATAACATTATGAAAATGTTCAGCAAGTACAAATAACATCAAAAGGACGTTCCGAGAATGTTGTTTTATGAACGTTTAGTTATTAACTCTTTCCCTGCCATCGTTTTTCAAAAAAGTTGCCAGCCAAAGACTACATCCAGATCGGATTCAAAACAATGCTCAAAACATAGATAGAGTAGATTGAGTCCTTCAACAAAAAGCTCCTAAGCTTCCTGGGTCGACATTTCATTGTTAGGCAGTTATTATATGCTGTTTAATGTTGATAATAACGTTATTTTACATATGCATCTGCTTAGATATGATATCGCTTGTTTTAATTAGGAGAGTCTGTACTCTTTCAGAAGATGTGCAATAGCGCCCCCTACTATATAACAGTGAAAACGCAAAAAGCCGTAAATTTCCATCAATGAAGAGGAAAGAGTTTCTTGAATAACTAGAAAAAGTTGTGGGAACATTCCCTGTTACTGGAGTAGTATTTTTTACATTAGGGGGTTCCTGGGTCGGATAAGGTTGATAACCCCTGCATTATGTGATTTATACCCAAGTTCCCCTTCAACCTGAAGTCTCTTCTTCCTAAAGGTTCCCAAGAAAAGGAAAACCGGTAGCGCATGAATCCCTGCACAGAACTTACAGCTCAGTCCTGTCTTTGTACAAGCGCATATCAGTCTGTGTTATTCCCCAGCCTACAATGTACTTTAACTAGGCTGTTATTTATTCAGGTAGAAACAGATTCTGTCAGGGGGCTCTGTATAAAAGGACCCTGGAGCTGGACTATGAGATTAAGGAGCTTCAAATAATAAAAAATGAAATTAGAAACTGAGCAGCTGGAACATCAGAGGTCATATGCTTATTAAATCAAGCAATGTTTTAGTTTGAAGGATTATGCTTAAGGCTGTTTTCTTTCATCAACGTGAAAATCAATAAAAATGTACTGATATTCCAAATATGCTTTTATTCAAATATTGTGTTATGACATTTCTGACTGCTTTGCCAGCTGGGTGGTCCAATGCAATGGGGTCAAATCTCATAGGTGGGGAGTTGGTAGTGTGAATGCTCTTTTTTGTGATACAGTGAGTCATTGTGCATGATTTATCTCTCTGCAATATGTGTTATGTAGAAATTAATCAAGTTCAATAATTAGCTAACCAATTTGCCCTATGGGTAACACTTTATAATAAGTATACAGTAATAAAGTGTTTACAAATCATTTGTAAACTATTAGTTTATAGTTAGTTAATATATTAATAGACTATATACAAATAGTGAGTTCTGATTTACTAACACCTTATTAACCGTAAATAGTTCTCACTTTAGATTAGGTCATGGAAAAATTACATTTTAATGAACACTGAATATGAATGCAATTAATGTCTAATAAACGTTGGTTTAAAGCACTTAATTAATTACATTTCCCGATTTTCCGTGTCCTAATCTAAAGTGAGAACTGTTTACGGTTAATAAGTTGTTAAAGGCACAATATGTACACTGTAAAATAAAAAAATCCCCGTAAATTTTACCGTAAAAAATACAGCAGTAACATTTTGGGCCCTATCTTGCACCCAGCACAATTGACTTTGTACACCGACGCATGTGTCATTCCTATTTTGCACCCGCGCAAAGCGCGCTTTTCCCTCCACAGAAGCACGTCGCTAAACTAGTGAATGAACTTGCGCTACCTGGGCGGTTCAGCGCAAAAAAGGAGGCGTGTTCCGGCGCAAACAATCCCTGGTGCTATTTTGCTGTTCCATTAAACAATTGCGCCACTGACCAGAAAAAACCTAGTCTAAAGTCAGTGGCGCGTTGCGCGTTGTTCATTATGCTATTTTAAGGGCGCATGCTTGACCATAATGTATAGCGTGCACAACGCGCATACACTTTGCTCATGTAATCTACACAGATGCAACAGTTATTTTTGCAAATCATAAATTGTTACACTAAAAAAATATTAACACATGAGATGACGGAAATCATTGTGGTGTGCCACGAAGATGTGAAAAAAATAGGCATAAATCTAGCTTACAAATGATTCAGGCTAATTGTAATAATTAAGGATAAGACCTGTTTGCCCAATAGTGGCAAGACATATATGTATATAAGGACATCTGACAAATTGGTTTGTCCGTCAAGAACCAGGAAAAAAAATCGACTGAAAAACTGAAAAAACTGAAAGACTGAAAAAAAAAGACTGTGAAATCACCTTTACCATAATGTACAACATTACAACTTCACTTCTCTGTCTTTCACTGCTCTTACAAGAACATCAGTCTCCTCGGCTGTGAACCGCTCCTGGCGTGCGCCTGGTAAATACGCCATAATAATAGCAATCCATAATGGAACTTGCGCACCTGCTTTTAAAGGGAATGTTGGATGACGCTCGGATTGGTTTATTCACGTTACGCCCAAACCACACCTATGAATAATGAAGCTACTTCAGACCAACCCATTTTAGATTTGCGCCGGGCGCAAGAGCCATTTATCCCGCCGGGAAAATAGCAACAGCGCCGAGACCCGCCCACAAAGTTACTTGCGCTTCACGCTTTGACACTTGCGTTTCAGATCGTTAAAATAGGGCCCTTTAGGTTTTACGGGACAGCACCATATAATTTAAAGGTTTATATTGTAATAACTACGTGTACACTATAAAAAAAATTAATTACCAACCTATTGAAATACTAATATATGTTATGTACCTTTGATATATACTGACAACCACCAATCACAGTGGAGATGAGTCACTGATGAATGAAAGCGTCATTCAAACAAACACTAAACACCATTATGATACCACTCTGATTTCCTTAACATTATGAATAAACATTAATTTAACAACATTTGATGTAACATAAAAACCTGATGTACATAACTGATTAGAAAAAACTGAAAAGAAACAGTTATTTCAATGAAAATACATCAAATGCGAAGTGTCACGCAGGGAATTCTGGGAATGTCACTTTACGGTTTTTCACTGTAAATTACAGAATGGTATTTTACTGTAAAATTTAATTAAATGTAAGGTTAGATCTATTACAGTTATTCACTGTATATAGTACGGAAACTTTCTGTTAACCAATTAATTGTTTTTCACCGTAGCATTTTTACAGTCTTTTACCATTAAAATCACAATCATTTTTCACAGTGTAATTTTCGCTGCTAGAGGTTGCTTATTCAAAACAAAGGCGTCGCTTGATGACGCCTTGATTTCGTGGAGCTTTTATTATGCCGCAGACAACCGCTTCCGCTCCACTCATGCGTATGTGGGGTAACGCATGCAGCGCTGTTTTATCACATTATATACATTTGAGAGTGTTGAAAGTTATGTTATAATGCTACTCTGTGCGTTCCCTCTGCGTCTACTATGAGACACTTGTTGCACACTGCAGTGAGCTAAATCGATATTAGGCATGGTACTAGCGGTAAATCAAGAAAATCAAGATTTAAACAATAAGACTGTGATGAGCTATATAAAATTGTCATTTTCTGTCGATGAATGTATCCAAACAGTTGCTCCCCTGTCTAATAAAAACATAATATATTAAAGCATCTTCATGTTCCCATGGTTTCTACAAAATAAAACTGGAAATCGAGGGTAACGCAGGTATCATGTCATTGATAGGTGACGCACGAATATGGTCTATGTCCTGGTTAAAATGACTTATTTCTCTGGATTTAAACATTCTTGGAAACATTTGGGATAGTGTAAGTACACAAGTCAAGAAAATATATAACATTGTTCTAGTGGTTTTGCATATTTTAATCCAAAAATCTTATATATTGTGCCTTTAACAGATCATAAAAACATTATCTCTCTTTGTGAGCTAATTAAACAAAAACAAAAACAATTATTAATTACAGTGACAATGAATGAATAACTCACTATGTGCATATAAGCTATTAAACAATTTACAAACTATTAATTAACTATAAAAGAATAGTTTGTAAATTATGTATACGTGCTTTGTTACTGTATACTTATTATAAAATGTTACCGCACTAGGTGTTTCTTTTGCTCTGGATGGTCAAAAGCAAGGCACTATAGCAACACCAAGGTCATAGATTTGCAGGGAATGCATAAACTGATGAAATATGCATAAAAAGAATATCTGAGTCACTTTGAATAAAAATATCCGCCAAATGCTTAAATATAAATGCATATAGTGGTCACACTTTTCAATCCAGTGAATATTTTTCAGGGCAGAAATCATAAAATTTCATAAACATATAAATGGGAATGTTCATTCATATTTGTATATTCATGTAGCCAAAACTATATATATATATATATATATATATATATATATATATATATATATATATATATATATATATATATATATATATATATATATATATATATATATATATATATTGGAAAATGTATATTTGTTAGCAAAAATTAATTAACATTGAGTTACATTTCACTGTTTAGCAATTCAGTAAGTTCCTTTTCCTGTCATTCCAATGTAACATCCTGTGCCAATTCAGCTTAACTTCCAACTAAATCTGAGCCAATTCAGATTTGTGTCCAAGCCTGTCAAAGAGGGTGAAATGTCACGCATAAGGTCAGCATTGATGAGATGAAGGCAAAGGTCAATACAACCAGGATTCCTAGAACTGGGTCGACTGGCTCATAGTCAAAATCCCAAATCCCAACACCACACACACACATACAATTGTACATGTATTGAGCCCTCTATTAAGATATAATCAGCATAATGGCTACATTTATTAAGCCCAAATCCACTGTCTGTATGTCCAGCACATTTACTATTATTATGTTAATGAGAACACCTCTGCGCTGCCCAATAAGCGATTATCAAACATATCCATCCAGCCAGCGCAACATCAGACATCTGTAGATTATAGCCCTCTAATCTTTATGAAAATATTTCAAAAGGGACGCACTGAGGCAGGATAATTACATTTATCTTTTCCGTTCTCATCTTCCAGAATCCCAGTGCTTGGAGGATGTTGAAACAAAATAAGGCCTGTATACTTTAATCTTCCCCTGGTTTAGCACATATCAAACGGCACATTAACTGGGCCGTATTTACTCTTCATTAAAAGGCTCCCTGTGTCTCTAGCTGTGATGGTGGTGAATGTGGGAAGAATTCGGCTAGACGAACCGGCTCAACCATGATCAGACACACATGGCATGCTGGGACAGAATCTCAAACATCTGCTTTGCAATTTATGCAGTTTCATGTCTCACATTTACAGTACAACACACACTGGAATCGAAGACTGATAAAGTGTCATGTTTAAATATTCATCTATGATTAAAATAATCTCACAGAGTAGACTGGGGCTAGTTGTCATAAGGGATAGGTTCTATATATGTTCTATTTTGTCATATTGAACTACTTTTCTGAAGTACAAACCAAGTCGTCT
The DNA here is from genome assembly GCF_949357685.1 of Gobio gobio. NCBI lineage: Eukaryota > Metazoa > Chordata > Actinopteri > Cypriniformes > Gobionidae > Gobio > Gobio gobio. The sequence continues at coordinate 17,230,173 of NC_137111.1, read as the reverse complement.
CCGGTTACGTATGTAACCTAGGTTCCCTGAGAACAGGGAACGAGACGCTGCGTCAGCTTGACGCTACGGGGAACGCCTTCAGCGTGACAGGTGTCTGAATCACAATCGAATCACGTCAATCCTATTGACCGGCGACAGCCCATGACATCATCAAAGTGCGACCAGGAAGTATATAAGGGCGCCTTTCCAACATGACACCGCCTCTTCGTCTGAAGGGACTGTTCGGCGGGCAGGCCCTGAGGCATGGCAAAGCGACACAGCGTCTCGTTCCCTGTTCTCAGGGAACCTAGGTTACATACGTTACCGGAGACGTTCCCTTTCGAAAGGGAACTCGCGCTGCGTCAGCTTGACGCTATGGGGAACGAAATACCAACGCCGCCATGCCGAGGGGAGTGCATGCCCACTGGCAGTGACAACTGTCAGGACAAGCAAATTCAAATGAAATGCCTGAACCACTCCCCCTCTGGTCACACAAGGCTGTCAGTGACAGCATTCCCTACGGTCACAGCCCGAGCTATAAGCCTCGTCAGGAACCTTAGTGCGGCTGCACGAGGTCCTATTCAGGCCGCTCAAAGGCCTGGATCCAACCCATTCAAAGGAAGGGGGCTCCTTTAAGGGAATGTGGCTAGGGGGCCCTAGGGCGCCCCAGCCAGCCACTAACGCCGCCAAGGCGGCCTAGCTTGGTGCCTTTTTCAACGGGCACTTCGGCCGGGCCATCCTTGTCTGTTCGAGAACAGAGCCTCTGGATACTCGCCTCCTGAAGAGGCATCCAGTCCAAGGGACTGCAGAATGGCAGTGTCCTCCTCGAGCCGGATCTCAGAGACGGGCATCCTGGTGAGCAGTACTCAGCATAGCGCTTTCTACCCTTGCCAGCGAGGGGAGTCAATCTGCTATTATCAAGTAGAAACACTCAGGAGGCCAGACTGGCCTAAAAGCTGATCCAACTTGGGAGGCCTCGCGAGGGGCCTACGACCATCTGATCAGGCCCAGGCAGCTTCGGGCTCACAGACGACCCTCGGAGAGAGGGGAGCTTAGGAAGGGGCTGCCCGGTAGGTAAGCCAGGTTGTAGGCTAGATTCCCTCCCATGGGAACCAAGTAGTAGAAGCGACCTCAGTCGCGCCAGGGTAAGACCATCCTCAGATGCTGCCAAATAAGGGGCAGATACCACTAGCTGTCAGCATATGCCAGTAAACAGTTCTTGAACTGAGAACCCAACCCCTCAGGGAGGCCTAGTGAGGCCTATTGCATGATAGCAGTACATGCCAAATGCTCGAGGAACCAACTCGGGAACTCGGCCAAAGGGAGGCCAGATAAGGCCCATCCCCATAATAGCAGTCGAAGCCCACTGTCAATGCAGCTGGAAACAGGAGCTCATCCCCTCAGGGAGGCCTGGAGAGGCCCGCTACCTAATAGCAGGCTATGCTAGCCGCCCGAGCATTCTGACTCGGGAATTCCCCCTCAGGGAGGCCCAGTGCGGCCTATCGCCTGGTAGCGAGCTCACCGGGAGGCAGAGTAAGGCCTACCATCTGCCAGCAGTCCATGTTAGTCCATTTTTTGCCAGAGGCATCCTGGTCCCGGGGCTCACCCCTAGGGACAGTCAGGCAGCCGCACTGACTTATCATGGTCGACTGGCGTCCATGGAGCCTTACAGCAGATCCGCGGAGGCGGCTTCCTGTTGTGGCAGGCACGAGACTGGCTGCTATATCTCCCGGCTGACAGCGGCTCCTCTGCTGGCTGACAAGACAACAAAGAGAAGTTATTAGTTGATAATTCTGCTACTTGAGGCCGACATCGTTGGGGAGTAAACACATAGCAATCAAAAGGGGCCGACTTTGCAAAAGGCCTACTTTCCAAGGCTGACTACCTATCTAGGTTGCAGCTATTAATCGCTAACCTCCCCAACGTCGGGACTCACTCGCAAGGAGGCCTACTGAGGCCTACCACCTGACCCGGAGTCTACTGCCCAGACTGCCCAAGTTGGCTGCTCACAGCCAACTGGTTTCCCCAAGGTCCCAACCTGGGGCTAATCCATCCCAGCGGCCCACTTTTCGGGCCTACTGTATGACAGTTGCAGTCTTACCAGCAGCGCCTACAAGCTCTGGAACCTAATTACATTACTCATGACAGGATACTCGGCAAAACAACGCCCTGGACCCCCTAAACGGGGGGAGTACCACGTACGCCACCCGCCCAATGAAGGACCTAGCTTTTGAAGCGGCCTATCGTTTAAATGCAAGGGCGTCAGCCATGGCAATGCTCTGGCTACAAGGGAGCTCACTACCAGACCATTTTTTTTACAAAGGTTAAGAAGTTCTGCTCAACCCAAGCCATGGGTGAGGCAGAATGACACAGAGCTAGGTTAGCGAAATACTCTAATCTACCCTGTTTTAACAGAGGAGTACTGCCACATGCCAGGTATAATTCCAAAGAACTGGCGGCTTTAAACAACTAGCTCTGGAGGGCAAAGTTGAACAACATATACAACATCCTTACATCAAACAAAAAGGATGGCCTACCCCTCCAAGCGACCACTGGCTAGGTCGCTATCACATCCTGCACAGCACCATCTGTATTGCTAGTAAAAAACCCCGAACACAGAAAAGGGGGCGGGCCTTGGCCGGACGACTCTACGTAAGAGACGGCTACATTAGGGAAACTTTTTTTTTTAACCCTAGAAGCGTAGGCCAAAATAGATCTAAACCTGTTTTGTTTTAATGGGCTCTAGATCTAGCTGTAGCTGTAACAGTCTGATCCCAATTCTCTAGCCAGTCTTACACTGAGAGAGGACGCAGGCCGCTCTACCCTGAGGTGGCTACCAGTTACAAGCTTGAAGCTGGGAATTCTTACACGCAGCCTTCCTACATTTAGAGAAAAGCGCTACACACCCGCAGGAATGAGCCGGTGATATTCTCGTTTTTTTTTTTTTTTTTTGAGATAAAAAACATAATCAACGCTTGCAAAAACCTGCTGAATATACTTTTAAAGCAACTGGCTTGTAAAATGCATTCGTTCTGGCCGTCCAAACAGGGGAACTATAGACCCTACAGAAATATCCAACTACTCCAAAGTGATCCCGAAATCCTCAGCAGGGAGCATGGAACAGAAAATGTATTAATATTTTCCCCACAGGGGACTTACCCGCTCGCCTGCAGCGTGCCATTGATATTCAACCACAATCTTTATTCATAATGTGTGTGCTTAGGTGCAGCATTACCACCGACCCGCTCGAGGGCGCTCTCACACACCAGGCCTGGCGGGCCGTCAGAGATTGGGGTACTTCCTTTTCCCGCTCATCACGGGCCCACCGCCTGATGTAAGAGGCGTAGGGGAAAAGGGAATTATTAGAAGGAGGAAGGGCCTGCGTTAGTGTAGCGCCTCCTCGGAGGCGGAGACTGATCCCAACGTGGCCCTCCACGGCGCTGGTTCCGGGTCACTTGTCCGACGTCCTTCCTCTTCTGAGTGCGGGAGTCACGCTTTTTCCACGCCCTGCTCCAACCAGGAGGGGGCGCGCGAGAAGCGACGCTGGCTCGCTGGTCCTGCCGCCAGTCCTCAGATCGTGACGGACCGGAGCTTCCCGCCTGTCTGGGTGCCGCCCCGGATCTCCGCCTTTCTTCTTTTTCTTTTATTTTATTTTCTTTCTCTTTTTTATAGTGTGCAACGCCGACGCAGCCTGACCTGCCGACGTGTATGCCCTGCCGTCAAGGCGTGAGGTGGTCTTCAGCGCCTTAGAGGGCAGGGCGGGAGTTCTCAGTGTCGATGGCCTCCCAGACGCGAGATAGTTCTCGAACGTCTCGTCGATTGGTGGCATCGACACATAACCGGACTCGGCGGATCCCTCGACATCAGCGAAATTCCCTCGCTGATAACGAAAGATCTGTGCCGAGTACGGCTTCTTCCATGCCCCCGAGATCTGATCATGAAGATCGGGGAGGAATGGAAGGCTCCCGGGAGCTGCTGGATTGACGTCGGAGAGAAACCGATCATCGAGGCGGCTCGAACGCGCGGGCTCTCTCCTCGCGCGCCGCCACTGTAGCTGCAGTCTAGCAGTGGCACGCTCCATCACTTCCAGCAGCTCGTCATACACGGGGCAGGGCGGCTGAGAGGGTTCAGCCTCAGCTGATACTTCGTCACCACCCTGCTCAGCTACCCCTTGCTCATCCGGAAGAGCACCAGCTGACGAAAGGGAGGAAAGGTCTGACTCCTCCCCCGGCAGCTGCCCCTCGCGATCTGACCGATCGTCAGAGAGAACCACGCCTCTCTCTAGACGATGAGCCAGATCCATCTGGGAACCCCATGATTGCAGCCGGCGCTCGGCCTCAGCACCGGCGGGACCGTCCCCAGAAGCTGGACCCACTTCCCTCGAGAAGAGGGCCAGACGAGAGCGGAGCGTCCGGATGGGAAGACGCTCGCAGTTGGCACAGGAGGCTCCCTCGAGAACCTCCCGTGCGTGCTCTTCCCCCAGACAAAACACACAAAGGGTATGTGTGTTCTCAGGTGTAAGGAACCTGGGACACGGATCCGCGCACTTCCGGAAGTTATGCTTGGACTTCCCTGTGTGTTTCATTGTAGCTTTCGTGATTCTTTCTCTCGAAGCAGACAAACAGTCCCTGAAGACGAAGAAGCGGTGTCATGTTGGTAAGGCGCCCTTATATACTTCCTGGTCGCACTTTGATGATGTCATGGGCTGTCGCCGGTCAATAGGATTGACGTGATTCGATTGTGATTCAGACACCTGTCACGCTTAAGGCGTTCCCCATAGCGTCAAGCTGACGCAGCGCGAGTTCCCTTTCGAAAGGGAACTCACCAACTCGTCACATATTGACGCTTGGTCAGTTCCCTTCGACGTCCCTTTTTAATGCAGAGTACCCCTTTAGCGTAGTTTTCTGACGCGCAGGACACTCAATTTTAGTTGTTTGCCCAATGTGTCAGATCAAGACGCATTTCATTTTTTGTAAAATTATACATGATTTTATAAATATTTTAATGCTAATTTTATATTTTGGAGCAACTAACCCCACTCCTACCCTAAATCTACCCACTTCTCAATAATATAAAACACGTAACAGGCAAATACAAGTGCAGTCACATGTTTTTATTGCAAAAACTGACCAAAAACAGTATAAAAGTATTAACTCATGTTGCTTTCCAAGTCTTCTAAAGTCATATGATATCTTTATGTGAAGAAAAGAGTTGATCTTAATGTTTGAAATGATGATCCCGCCGCTCCGTGAACGCGCACACTCCACTCATTCAATATCATTCGATATAGTCATATCTCATTCAAATGATAAACCAGACTCTTTAGCATGATGCGATCGGTCACGAGACACACGAGAGCCAAAGCAATTTCACTATCAAAGCTGACGTAATGGCAACTTTTGAAATGTGTTTATAATCTTCGGCGGATGGAGACGGTGATGGCTTTTGGGGATTTTCTTCACACAAATCAATCATTTGGAATATTTGTACTTTTTGAATAAATTGTGCCTGCAGTCGTATCTGCCTGTATTATCCTGTTTTTATAATACACTAATGGGTAGGTTTAGGGATGGGGTTGGGTTGGGTTACATGTTCAAACCTGGGTAAAAAAAAAAAGGAAATAAATGTAGATAAAACTATGGGGGGGGGGGTTCTTGTGGTGCCCCCCTCAGCACTTGGTGCCCTACGCGCTGCGTGTGAAGCGCGTGGTGGGAGCAGCGGCACTGGCCAAAGGGAACTGACCAAGCGTCAATATGTGACAAGTTGGTGAGACCGTGTTGTACAATCATAAAAACGCAAACCAATATTTCACGTGCATATATGTATCTATATATGTATGTTATCACAACTTTTTATAATTTGTCCAATCAACTTAGAAAATCAATATGGTTCAGATAACAATATTTTGAGTTTCTGTTTATTGAACCAATCAATCGCCTTTGTTGTATTAACTCTTTTTTTTTTTTTTTTTTATCAAGGCAACCAGGTAACTTATTCTTTTTTTTATATATATATTTTCTTCTAAAACTCCAATAATCTGTTTTGTTTACATGTTTTCGAAAAAATTTTGTTAATTTAGTTCACTCTTGCTGTTTCATAATTTTTTAATGTAAATTTAGCTGAAAAGGTACATCTTACACTGAGCAAAAATTGTATAGAAACAATTTTCACTCAGAAATTTGACAAATACAAATAAAAACACATTGAACTAAACTCTGAAAGACTGAAATAGTATTTTCTTTTAAAACTCCAATAATCGGTTTTGTTTACATGCTTGACATTTTTTTTTTTGCAGTGCATAGTAAAAAGGTACAAAAAAATAAAGGTGTTAAATCAATGTCACTAAATGGCAAGTTCTTATTGCAATGTGACAATATACACTTCCATAATTTATCATGCTCTATAGTGTTACTTATATGTTGTATGGCCAATATCGGTGGAAATATTCAATATTGTTTTTGAAGCCAAGACTTTAAGGTTTGCCCCTGCTCAGAAATTGACTTTCAACAAATAACCCTACCCTGAGAAATATTCACTGAAGTGTGACAACTAGTCCGGACCTCCCCTATATCATATAAATCACATAGAAGAAAATGTCTAAAAATAGAAGCTTCAGCTCTGTGGTTGTAGTAACTATATCATTATAGCAAACTCAGGGTTTATCCTTAGACAATGCTATTTTTAAAGTTGTAGCCATACATATAAATGAAATATTTACCATACACATAATGTACATTTAGCATCAACATGGGTCCATATCGACCTCCTCATCCTGGGCAATATTCTGCAACCGTTGGGTTCGGAGCGGACAGATTTCGCCTCAGGTCACACTACAGCCAAGGACAGTTTTGAAATCTTTACAAAACCTGCTATTCATCATATGGAGACGGGACCAGACAGCTTTTGCCTCCAACCCTGTTTCACTGGCCGTGATCAGCAGCTCCTCTAATGTTCACAGCATCCATTAGAGACGGTGTGACGGTCTGCTAATAATGCACATCAGGGTTGATATATTCTAATGGGGAGTTAAAGCCATTGAGTCTCTCTTCATGTGAGGAAAACAGGCCACTGCAATGACACTTCAACCACAGACAGATAGCTGAGATGCGGTCTATTAGAGGCACTTCAGATATTCAATAACAGCGATGGACATGGATGAGAGAGAGCAAAACATAGCACACAAAAATATATATGAAAAGCGGACTGTGAGATGGGTTTTTAATGCTTCTGAAATGGTGGATGTGTTTTATGGATAAACACACACACAAAGTAACTGAAACGTAGTTTCTGCAGGGGATGCATGACATTGCTCAAATAACACTTTCCATTAGTGGATCCACAAACACTGCAGATCACAATCAGCATTTCTGCAAATGACTGCTGTATATTTAAAGTACTGTAGCATGAGTCCACCGCCATTCATCATAACCTTTAAAAAAAAAACTCTGAAAAACACTGAACCATCATTTACTCGTCCTGGGGCCGGCAGCAAAAACATATCTGTTAACATCTTCCTAACTAAAGATATAAGCAGAAAGTCTGTTGCATAACATAAGCCAGTCAAGAAAGACTCTAAAACTAAAACCATAAAAAAAGTTATTCATTTACCAAGCAGATCTCGGCAGCCATTGACTACGATAGTGGGAAAAAATATAACCTGCTTGGTTACAAACATTCTTCCAAATATATTCCTTTGTGTTCAGCAGAAGAAAGAAATGTATAAAGGTTTGGAACAACTTGAGGGTGACTAAATGATGACAGAATTTTCATTTTTGGGTGAACTATCCCTTTAGCCTAGAGGTGAATGCAGTCAGATAATCAACTTTTGTCAACAGCATAAAATATTGTGCTTACATGTCCAAATTACATTATTTTTGGATTTCCATGTGTTCACATGGTGCCGCAAACTAAATTCATCCACAGTCATGCATGAGGCGAAGCACAACCCAAAAAATATTCTTCTGCAAAATGCATGCAGTTTTGTTTTTTAACCACTAAAGGCCCAAATGTTACATAGTGTACCTTTAACTAAAATGAAAATGAAAACTATATAAAAATAAAATCTATTTCAAATTCTCAACAATAATATAGTACATCAAGTATACTAAAATAATACTGAGGAGTAGTTTTTTTTAAGAGAAAATGGGGTTCTATGTTATATTCCTGCTGTTTGGATTGCACAGGGCAGCCTTGTGCTAGAAATTTGAAATAAATTAGATATGTGACTGTCAAGCTTTTTTTTTAAAAATGAAAATAATACATACATAAATGCACTTTAAAATCTAATTAGTTAGGCTTACTTAAAAAAAGCATGCAAACTGACTGCCTTAAAAAACAAAAAAACAAGTCAAGTGAAATAGGAATAGTATGTTGTGCTAACAAATGCTTAATTAGTATAGTTCACTTACACAAGAGTTCTAGTAACTAAAAAAGAACTGTAGAGAATTACAATAATATGGATGTTCCAAGTGCCAAACCAAATGGAACACTGATCACCATAATGGTGAGGTTTTCTTTTTTTGGCTTGACAAAATTGCACTCAAACCAATCAATTAATCTTAACTTGGGTTTTCTGAGTAAACAAGGAATAATATGTGAACAGTACATATTACTAGATTTTTACAATTACGTTAAGACATTAAGTAAAGTTAGCAAAAAAAGTGTTAGTTAGAATCACTGTTGGATTTTACAGTGTACTTGGCACTATACGTGGATGTACTATATAGCAAGCACTGTGTGCTATATGACTGTTTTTTTGTGAGCTGTAGTCCAAAATGTAAGTCCTTATTTACTGTATGTGGACAGAGGCAGACAGACAGAAAAAAAAGTTCTAAAAATATATGTATGATCTATAAAAATATGACTGAACGCATATTTATTCCTACATTTTCAAAAGCATATTAATACCAACGTGCTTTTTACAGTAGCTAGTGATTTTATCACAGATGTAAAATGAAATGTGAAAAAATATCTAGATTTCATGTGGGCCTACATTTGATCAGGGTATTTGTAAACAGAGAATTTGCTCTTGAACAGAATTAAACGAATTGCATCCTTCCAATTCTGCTGCCTCTCCACATTAACAGACTAAAGCAGATTTTCCTGCAACAGAAGTGCTGACCGCTGCTGATGGACACTGAGCCTGCTTTCATCAACACATGCGGTTTGTGTTATTAAACAGCTAAAGCAGCTTTAAATGCATGCACACACACACACACACACACACACACACACACACACACACACACACACACACACACACACACACACACACACACACACACACACACACACACACACACACACACACACACACACACACACACACACACACACGCACACACACGCTGTCATCAGAGAGGCTTTAGTACCCAAATGGAGTTTGGAGTAAGAGGAGACACTCTTCAGACTTTCCTCGTCACACCCTGCCTAAAATGGTTTGCTGGTCTTAGGTGGTTTAAGCTGGTCTAGCTGGTTTCCCAGCCTGGTGTTCAGTTTGTTGTCAAGTGCTCACAATTTAACCTTTCCATTGCACAAGTTCTTTATAGTGAAACAAGTTCTTAAGATAATTAAAATATTCTTTGCGCTTTTCACTGAAAATATTATTCTATGGCATTGTGCAAAACGTCTGTTACTAACGTCAGTGACTGACTGATAGGGCATAATCTGCTGAATGTACACTATCCCTCAGCCTTGCCAAGCCCCGCAGTTTGGGAAACACAGCAAAAGTATACTTCACTTTTCACGCGTACGTGAGTGTCAGCGTACAGTACGTGTGGTACGAATAGTAGCCGGATTTTTGTAACCGCACATGCGCATTTATTTTTTCATGGGTTGTAACCAAGGGGGTAATCCAGCACCCGGAAAGCGTACCTTCCATAGGGGCAGCCATTGCTAACCAAGCCATCACCTGCTGTTAGCATCCCATTGACTCCCATTCATTTTGGCATCACTTTGACAGCGATTAACTTTACATCTGATGTGTTTAAAGACTCCATTTGTCCATTGTTTATTTCTAAAGAAACATGTCAATGTATAAAAGGCTCTATTACCTTGTATCTTACACTATCTCCCTGTAGAAGCCATTTTTGTAAAAATAGGCTAACGATTGCATCATAACCACGCAACTCTGTCGCACAGTAGAGAAATTACTGTATATACCCGTATAGACAAAATGCATTAACTTAAAATGGTGTACTGGCGTTAAATTTTAAAATAAATAAATACTATGCAAAAATGACAAAATAATGAATCAGAATACTTCCCAAAAGTAGTCCCTGCTCACGCTCTCCGTCTCTGCAAGATTCGGTGATTCAGATTTCACTTAGCACAACTACTAGAAGACTTACAACTGTCAGACAGGTTGCTCATGTCACATCTACGTTGTCAAGCTCAGTCTGAGGCTGCGCAGTACGCTCAGCCATCAGGAAGTGAGTGCTTCTAATTGACTTCACTTTTCTGCGTTGAAGTCTATGGGGTCGCCGTGTCTCAGTGGCGGTTCTAGGGGGAAGCCAGGGGGGGGCAGTGCCCTTATGTCAACAAGCTTGGCCCCCCCTCTGGCCCCCCTAAATTTGGAATCATATAGCACCAAATAAATTCTGAAACTGGTTGCAATGTGCAGTTTTTGCTGTGGCGGTATGTGATGAAAATATTATTTTATTGTGTCATAACCAACAACCAATGCAGAGAAGCAAAAGCGCATGAGGAGGCTGCGCGCTGTGACGCGCAAGTAGTCTGTTTATTAATGATTCGTCACTCAGTCTGCATTCGCTCAAATAGTTGTAAAACGCGGGCTATAATGGTTGCTACGCACTTGATTATAGATAAAATAAGCTTTCTTTATACACGTTGTGTTGTGTGTAAATTCACCCATATGCAGCAGTGATGCTGTAGATTAATTTTACTGACTTGACGACTTTGAATTCCATTCAGTCCTTTCGTTCATTTAAACATACTGGTTAAAATATTATAGAAATAATATTGTTTTATCCAACTGTCCAGTGTTGCTTATAAAGTATTAGATGTTTGTTTTATGCCTATGCTAACTTTTCGAAGAGTCCGCTAACAGAGAGCAGGTAGGCTACAAAACATGTAAAATAAATGTTTTACTTTTACTTTTATAAATTGAGCATGCATGATCATATTACAGATACATTAATTTTTAAATAAATGAACTTGAAATTATTATACTTCACGTGTAGAGACTGCAAAGTGATACAGTACATGGCCAAATAAAAAAGACTTTCAATAATCCGGAAAATAAGTTAAAGGGTTAGTTCCCCCAAAAATAAAATAAAAACACCTAATGTAACTCCCCTGTATAAACCTGTATTAGTTAGAATGTCGTTAACCAAACCATTTCAGTGCTTCTTAGTTAGAATGTCCATAAAATTCAATATATGCTTCAAAAATGCCCCTGTTTGAGTTTTAGTCTCAGAGCGTTTTTTAAACTGGGCACGTTTGTTATGGTCTGCGTCAGAGCGCGTTCTACACCGCGAATACACCGCAGGCTCCCTCTCTCTCGTATCCAAGGTAAATCATCAAAATTATCATCCCTTTCATGTGTTTAATTGAACTAAATACTTCGTCATCTGATAAAATGCATGCGCAGGTTACTTTTCTTTGTTACTTTTCCGTGTGCCCCCTAAAAGCACAAGTGCCCCCAGCCTGGCCCCCCAAGTTAGCGTGGTCTAGAACCGCCACTGGTCGCCGTGTCCATTTCTTTTACTGTCTATGGTTTGTTACTCGTGGCAAGAGATTGCGCAAAGCTGCGCATGCGTCAAACGCCTGTGTACACGTAAGAGTCAAAAGAGGCTATACTTTGCAAGGCTGTTCATTGGAATGTGTGTGTACACTCGCATTTGCGTAAAAAAAGTATACTTTGGGTTTTAGAGTATTAATAAACTGTCTGATTAATATCTGCACTTTATTTTGATGGTCTCCAACAGACATTCTATAGACTAAGTAACTCTCCATGTACATATCAACTTAATCTACTACCCAAACAAATAACCCTAAGTCTACTAATACTCTAATGAGAGTTTTTTAAGTCAAACAGGTGATGCTACTCGTCTTAACCTCTGTAGTTCACACACACTTCTATATGCAGATCTAACCCACCTCATTAAAAATAGCCTTTGTACATCTGTGGAATCAAATCTATTTTACAATTATTCTTTTTAATGCACAGACTCCCAAATGCTGTCGAGAATGTCCCAAGATATACAGCATCATTAATGAAGGTCTTAACCTACACGTCTAAGTTTGTTTCTGTGCTGTAATAAGGCCGGTGAAGCAACTGCTGAGCTGTTACCTTACAGGAGGAGCACGTTAATGATCGAGGACCGCAGAGGAAAGCTGCATTCACTCTCCTGCTGCTCTGCTCCCCCAAAATGTCAGCGAGTTAGATTTGGCTTTGATAAAGTCTATGCTATATCCTGTTTTTATGCGCTTGGCTTTTTCCCCAACATTAAATGTCATCTCTGACACGCAAATAAAACGTAAGATTTTTAATATCTGGTGCTCCCTTCATCTGAAGAGCACTTTGAACCCAGCAGTGAGAGTGTGTTTTTGGGACGCCACCATAGGCTGATTGGACACCCGCATGTTGTTTCCACAGCACCGCTGAGATTCTTAAGCGTCTGTCCTTTTGTTCAAACCCACAGAGGCTAATGAGGCTTTTTCAGGATTACCAATCCACACAGGCCAATTTCCCTGCCGACTTACTGGTGAACAAGCGTGCGGCATCAAACCGCAGAAAACAGCCTGTTGTGTTTGACTGATTGCAGGATCCATGCAGTCTGTGGGAGCATTCGCTTGATTTTCTCATTTTTCTGATAATATCTGCCTTAGAAGAAAGAGGAAAAACACAATATTTACTTGATACAAATGCTCAGTATTGATGTTTAGGATTAATCATTTATACATCTACATGCATAAAAGTAGATGTATGTTACAAATACTCAGTATTGATGTTTATGATTAATAATTTATACATCTACATGTATTGTAGATCACAAACCCCTTATGATGACAAAAAGAAGGAGGACCGTGACGTCGCCCGGTATGGCGCAGCCGGGGCCCCACCCTGGAGCCAGGCCTGGGGTTGGGGCTCGTATGCGAGCGCCTGGTGGCCGGGCCTTCCCCCACGGGGTCCGGCCGGGCTCAGCCCGAAGGAGCGACGTGGGGACACCTTCCCGTGGGCCCACCACTCACGGGAGGGACCGTAAGGGGCCGGTGCAAAGCGAATCGGGCAGCAGTCGAGGGCGGGGGCCTAGACGACCCGATCCCTGGACACGGAAACTGGCTCTTGGGACATGGAATGTCACCTCGCTGGCGGGGAAAGAGCCTGAGCTTGTGCGTGAGGTTGAGAGGTTCCGACTAGAGATAGTCGGAATCACCTCCACGCATGGCTTGGGCTCTGGAACCACACTCCTCGAGAGGGGATGGACTCTTTACCACTCTGGAGTTGCCCATGGTGAGAGGCGGCGGGCTGGTGTGGGTTTGCTTATAGCCCCCCAGCTCTGCTGCCATGTGTTGGAGTTTACCCCGGTGAACGAGAGGGTCGTTTCCCTGCGGCTTCGGCTCGGGGATAGGTCTCTCACTGTCGTTTGTGCCTATGGGCCGAACGGCAGTGTGGAGTACCCGGCCTTCTTGGTGTCCCTGGGAGGGGTGCTGGAAAGTGCTCCGACTGGGGACTCCGTCGTTCTACTGGGGGACTTCAACGCCCACGTGGGCAATGACAGTGAAACCTGGAGGGGCGTGATTGGGAGGAACGGCCCCCCTGATCTGAACCCGAGTGGTGTTCAGTTATTGGACTTCTGTGCTATTTACAGTTTGTCCATAACGAACACCATGTTCAAGCATAAGGGTGTCCATCAGTGCACATGGCACCAGGACACCCTAGGTCGTAGGTCAATGATCGACTTTGTGGTCGTTTCATCTGATCTGCGGCCGTATGTCTTGGACACTCGGGTGAAGAGAGGGGCGGAGCTGTCAACTGATCACCACCTGGTGGTGAGTTGGATCCGATGGCGGGGGAGGAAGCTGGATAGACTCGGTAGACCCAAACGTACTGTGAGGGTCTGCTGGGAACGTTTGGCCGAGTCTCCTGTCAGAGAGATCTTCAACTCCTGCCTCCGGCAGAGCTTCGATATCCCGAGGGAGGCTGGAGATATTGAGTCCGAGTGGACCATGTTCTCCACCTCCATTGTCAAAGCGGCTGCTCGGAGCTGTGGACGCAAGGTCTCCGGTGCCTGTCGAGGCGGCAATCCCCGAACCCGGTGGGGGACACCGGAAGTAAGGGATGCCGTCAAGCTGAAGAAGGAGTCCTATCGGGCCTGGCTGGCTTGTGGGACTCCTGAGGCAGCTGACAGGTACCGACAGGCTAAACGGACTGCAGCCCGGGTGGTCGTGGAGGCAAAAACTCGGGCCTGGGAGGAGTTCGGTGAGGCCATGGAAAAAGACTATCGGCTGGCCTCGAAGAGATTCTGGCAAACCGTCCGGCGCCTAAGGAGGGGGAAGCAGTGCCCTACCAACGCTGTTTACAGTGGCGATGGGCGGCTGTTGACCTCGACTGGGGATGTTGTCGGACGGTGGAAGGAATACTTCGAGGATCTCCTCAATCCCGCCGTCACGTCTTCCATTGAGGAAGCAGAGGCTGGGGGCTCAGAGGAGGACTCGTCCATCACCCGGGCTGAAGTCACCGAGGTGGTCAAGAAACTCCTCGGTGGCAAGGCACCGGGGGTGGATGAGATCCGCCCTGAGTACCTCAAGTCTCTGGATGTTGTGGGGCTGTCTTGGCTGACACGCCTCTGCAACATCGCGTGGCGGTCGGGGACAGTGCCTCTGGGATGGCAGACCGGGGTGGTGGTCCCTCTTTTTAAGAAGGGGGACCAGAGGGTGTGTTCCAACTATAGGGGGATCACACTTCTCAGCCTCCCCGGGAAAGTCTATGCCAGGGTACTGGAGAGGAGAATCCGGCCGATAGTGGAACCTCAGATTCAGGAGGAACAGTGTGGTTTTTGTCCTGGTCGCGGAACACTGGACCAGCTCTATACCCTCTACAGGGTGCTGGAGGGTTCATGGGAGTTTGCCCAACCAGTCCACATTTGTTTTGTGGATTTGGAGAAGGCATTCGACTGTGTCCCTCGCGGCATCCTGTGGAGGGTGCTGGGGGAATATGGGGTCCGGGGTCCTTTGCTGAGGGCTGTCCGGTCCCTGTATGACCGAAGCAGGAGTTTGGTCCGCATTGCCGGCAGTAAGTCAGACTTGTTCCCGGTGCATGTTGGACTCCGGCAGGGCTGCCCTTTGTCGCCGGTTCTGTTCATAATTTTTATGGACAGAATTTCTAGGCGCAGCCAAGGGCCGGAGGGTGTCAGGTTTGGGGACCACACGGTTTCGTCTCTGCTCTTTGCGGATGACGTTGTCGTGTTGGCCCCTTCTAACCAGGACCTTCAGCATGCATTGGGACGGTTTTCAGCCAAGTGTGAAGCGGCTGGGATGGGGATCAGCACCTCCAAATCCGAGGCCATGGTCCTCAGTCGGAAAAGGGTGGCTTGCCCACTCCAGGTTGGTGGAGAGTTCCTGCCCCAAGTGGAGGAGTTTAAGTATCTAGGGGTCTTGTTCACGAGTGAGGGGAGGATGGAACGGGAGATTGACAGACGGATCGGTGCAGCTTCTGCAGTAATGCGGTCGATGTACCGGTCTGTCGTGGTGAAGAAAGAGCTAAGCCGTAAGGCGAAGCTCTCGATTTACCGGTCAATCTACGTTCCTACTCTCACCTATGGTCATGAGCTTTGGGTCATGACCGAAAGGACAAGATCCCGGATACAGGCGGCCGAAATGAGCTTTCTCCGCAGGGTGGCTGGGCGCTCCCTTAGAGATAGGGTGAGGAGCTCAGTCACTCGGGAGGAACTCGGAGTAGAGCCGCTGCTCCTCCACATCGAGAGGGGACAGCTGAGGTGGCTCGGGCATCTGTTCCGGATGCCTCCTGAACGCCTTCCCGGGAAGGTGTTTCGGGCATGTCCAACCGGGAGGAGGCCCCGGGGAAGACCGAGGACACGCTGGAGGGACTATGTCTCCCGGCTGGCCTTGGAACGCCTCGGTGTCCCCCCGGAAGAGCTAGAGGAAGTGTCTAGGGAGAGGGAAGTCTGGGCATCTCGGCTTAGACTGCTGCCCCCGCGACCCGGCCCCGGATAAGCGGAAGAAGATGGATGGATGGATGGACATCTACATGTATGAAACTTTAGGGTCTGTACATTTTTTTTATGTTTCTTGAAAGAAGTCTCTTAGGCCCTGTTTACATCTGGTATTAACATTAATTGTATCTGGTATTAATCTGGTATTAGCGTTTTGGGCGATCGGATCACAAGTGGAGACACATTCCCGTTTACACCTGATGTTTTAATTCATCTCTTTTGTCCACTCTCAACAACTTCTGGCCTGCTTTCTTTGAGGGGAGGGTCCATAGGCGGGTAAATGTATGAGATTTTTCAGGTCTTTCAATCTAATGGACAAAATAAGCTCACGCATACGGAGAGCAGCGGCTTTCATTTCTGCTCGGATAGCTGCAAGACCACGGCAAACGTGATGAGTGCATTAGAAATGAGGAATGGTGAGAGAACATTGGGCTTGGTACGTTTTTCGTCTTCCAACCAAACATACACTATATTGCCAAAAGTATTGGGACATCCCTCCAAATCATTGAATTCAGGTGTTCCAATCACGTCCATGGCCACAGGTGTATAAAATCAAGCACCTAGGCATGCAGACTGCTTCTACAAACATTTGTGAAAAATGGGTCGCTCTCAGGAGCTCAGTGAATTCAAGTGCGGTACTGTGATAGGTTGCCACCTGTGCAATAAGTCCATTCATGAAATTTCCCCACTACTAAATATTCCATGGTCAACTGTTAGTGGTATTATAACAAAGTAAAATGGGAACAGCAACAAAGCCACAAAATCACAGAGTGGGTCAACGCCTGCTGAGGTGCACAGTGCGCAGACGTCGCCAACTTTCTGCAGAGTCAATAGCTACAGACCTGCAAACTTCATTTGGCCTTTAGATTATCTCAAGAACAGTGCGTAGAGAGCTTCATGGAATGGGTTTTACATCACCAAATGCAATGCAAAGCGTCGTATGCAGTGGTGTAAAGCATGCGGCCACTGGACTCTAGAGCAGTGGAGAAATGTCCTCTGGAGTGACGAATCACACTTCTCTGTCTGACAATCCGATGGATGAGTCTGGGTTTGGCTGTTGCCGGGAGAACGGTACTTGCCTGACTACATTGCACCAAGTGTAAAGTTTGGTGTGGTCATGATGTGGGGTTGTTTTTTAGGGGTTGGGCTTGGCCCCTAGTTCCAGTGAAATGAACTCTTAATGCTTTAGCATACCAAGACATTTTCATGCTCCCAACGTTGTGAGAACAGTTTGGGGATGGCCCCTTCCTGTTCCAACATGACTGCTCACCAGTGCACAAAGCAAGGTCCATAAAGACATGGATGAGTGAGTTTGGTGTGCACAGAGTCCTGACCTTAACCCGATGGAACACCTTTGGGATGAATTAGAGCTGAGACTGCGAGCCAGGCCTTCTCGTCCAACATCAGTGCTTGACCTCACAAATGCGCTTACATTTACATTTAGTCATTTAGCAGACACTTTTATCCAAAGCGACTTACAAATGAGAGCAATAGAAGCAACTAGAACAGTCAAGGGCAACAATATGCAAGTGCTTTAACAAGTTAGTCTCAGTTAATCTAGCACAGAACAGATTTTTTTTTTATTATTATTTTTTTAAAATAAATTAGACAGACATAAAATGAATAGAATGATAAGTGCTATTCTTGATTGGTCAGGTGCTGCTGGAAGAGATGTTTTTTGAAAATGGTTACAGACTTGGCCGCACGAATTGAGATAGGCAGGTCATTCCACCAAGTGGGGGCGGTCCAAGAAAAGGTCTGTGAGAGTGATTTCATGGCTCTCTGGTAGGCACCACAAGGCGTCGTTCACTGGCAGAACGTAAGCTCCTGGAGGGTGTGTAAGTCTGAACAAGCGAGTTTAGGTATATTGGTGCAGAGCCACTTCTAGAAGAATGGTCAAAAATTCCAATAAACACACTCCTAAACCTTGTGGAAAGCTTTCACAGAAGGGTGGGCCAACTCAATATAAAACCCTATGGATTAAGAATGGGATGTCATTAAAGTTCATGTGCATATAAAGAGAGACTTCCCAAAACTTTTGGCAATATAGTGTAGGTCCTCATCCAACAAAGTTGAAATCTGGATAGCACTTACCATAGTGTTTGCGCATTGGCTCAGGAGGTGGAGAGTAGGCGGTCTTGTGTGTCTGTTCTAACGCATTCAACCACATGAGCATCTACACTATGAAAGCAATGTGTTTTCAACTAGCAGAGGAAGCACAAGCTCAATATGTTTTAGATCACATTTATACCTGTATTTAGCATTGTCCACTTGTGATCCGATCGATCAATCTTAATACCCGGTGTACACATGGTCTTAATCTTACCAAAGATGCATTTACTTCAGTGTCATATGATCATTCAGAAATCATTGTAATATGCTGATTTGGTGCTCAAGGAACAATTATTCTTATTATTAAGGTTGAAAACAGTTGTGCTGCTTAATAATTTTGTAGAAACATGATTGAAATCTTCATTATAAAGGCTTTTCCTTTCATTTAAAACGGACTCTCTCTGAGACAGAACGAGCTGCTCAAGGCCTGAATTTGAATGCAGAGATTAGTGCCGCTAAACATTCCCATTAATGAGGCATTTAAAATCTGTTTGTTTGAGGTTAATACCTCTGAAACATGTTTCAGAGGGGAAATTATTAAACAACATTTATAATCACACAACATATTATGGACCATATTGGCATCTATCAGTCATTCCTGATTGATTCATTTTTATTTGCATCAGTTTGATTAATATTTATAATGTCTCCATAGGAGCATATCAGCAGGCTGGTAGAACATGCAGAATAAGGCACAGATAGAGGTTTCTACCACATATAGGGCCAGATTTACTAACAGCTGGTGACAGCGCAAACACTCTTTTGGTGTTCAAAAACCACTGTCAGGATTTACTAAAGACATGCAGTGAAAAATCAGCTATGAAAAGGCCTGGACAGTTATTTTTGTGGCTGACTTTATTGCATATGTATTTGTAGGAATGTCCTTTTCAGATGCTAAATGTATGGGAGGAAAGCATTTAAATAAATAATGCAATGTGATTTACTAAGGTTTGCAGTAGTCAATTTACTGGTGTTTGCGCCCTTATTTAACGCCCCCCCAAAAAGCATGTCTTAGCACGTTTTGCACTTGACCTATAGCTAGAATAACAAAATGAATAAAATATTAGAACAATTCTATCATGTACTGGAGCTTTTATGCTTAACCCTGCAAGGCCCACTATTGTAATATTTCAAAATATTATCCATTTTAGCTCTACTAAAATAAACCTGGACATGATTTTATTTCTCTCTAAGACCACATTTACACAACTAATAGGTCTTATTGTTTAGCCTTGAAATGTTATTGGATGGAAAATTTTGTGTATAGACCTGTTCACCTGGCCACGAACTTACACAACCTAAAACTCAACTTGAAGCACATCGTCAAGTTTTACTGGACTGGATAAATCAACATTTAAGTAAGTAAAATGCCCAAAATATGTTTTTTTTTGTGTGTGTGTGTGTGACTATGGTGTCTAGATCATGCAGATATTAAGGTACTGTTGAATGCTTTAGTCATATAATATTTTGAGCTTGTTATGTCAATGTTGTAATTTTACAAGACTGGGTGAAAGGGGTAGCAAAATTTGCCTGTGCACCTTGCACATTACATGGATGAATTTTACTTCTCACCTGCTCCATGTGAAATAAATACTAATAGAAACATTGTTTTTTAAATTTCAATTTACAATTTTGAGTTTTATTTGAAAGTATGAAATTAATTTGAAAGTATTTGTGTAGCAATATTTGAAAAAATCTGTATCTTATAATTTATAATGTCCTGTTTTCTTTTCTGGGCTTTGATTGTTTCAATCAAATATCTACCCATACCCAAATATCTGCTTGCTGCATGAGTGACAGGCGATAATGTTCTGGAATGTGGGGGGTATAAATGCTATTTGCATGATATGTAGAGGGCACAATAAGCTAGAGAGACCGTATCGTGTTCATTCTGTGGAATGTGTGAATCCTTTAACATGTGTAAGTATGATTGGGTTATGGAAAATAAAAAAATAAAAAATCCATTTCAGAATGCCACCAGCCAGGAAAGACTGTATTATTTACAAATTGTATGATGTCATTGATGCTGTCCAACATGGAAACAGTGCTTTTTAAACAGATTCTGACACAAATGATGAAGAGGAATGTGGAGATGTCTGTGAACTTGAAAAGGAAATAAACAACCCATGATTGATGATTATGTGGACATCGTGCCAACAAAATCAAGTTATTCAAGAACAAAGAACATGCCCTGTGACAGGTGTCACTGGCTGAAAAAGGATTTTATCAGTTCCAACACTGATTTTTAAGGTCAGGATATCACTAATGATGCAGTCTCCCTTCATACACCACTAGAGTATTTCTGAAAGTTTGTCTCAGAAGATATGAACAAAATAGAGGACGCTGCAGACACTGTGGTAATGGCTACACCAACACACTTTGCAGCTAGTGCAATGTCCGCCTCTGCTTCTTGGAGGACAAGAACTGCCATTGGGACCAATACATAGATGCCAAAATTTCCATTCAGTTGATGGCTCCAGCCCACAACCAGGGCCCAGTGATGGGTCCAGCCCCTGACCAGGGACCAATGATGACTCCAGCCCCGACCAGGGCCCAGTGATGGTTCCAGCGCTGACCCGAGTTCAGAGACCTCTCCAGCCAATGAGGCCACTCTAGACTCCACATCAGCCCATGAGCTGAAGCTAAGAGGGCACAGCCGTATACATTTTTGGGGGGGCTACCCGTCCACGGAGGCAGTGCTGTGTAGATCCCTTGTACAGCCAACACCCATGGAGATTGTCTCTGAACTGTTGGCGCCACCCTGGCCTCCTGAACTTTTGATGCCTTCCTGTCTCTTGAGATGCCGGCTCCGCCCTGGCTTCCCATAGAACCGGTACCGCACTCCTCCGGAGGCCTCCTCCTTGGACCAAGCCTTCCCTTGTTGGCATCCAGGGCGCCCTTTCAGGGAGGGGGGCAAAATGTTATGACGAGTTTGTTTTTGTTATTCTCCTAGTGTGTTTCATTGTGTTTTTGGTTAGTTTTATTGTGACCTAGTTTTCCCAAGTGTGTGTGTGTAATGTGTTGGTAATCATTTCCCTCACCTGTGTCTTGTTAATTATCTTGTTAAGGTGCTTTGTTTATCTCATGTATATGTAACATGGGGACATAGTTGGGTACCGTAATAAAAAAAAATTGACTTGAGTCAGTCGTTGTTTAATTGGTTTATTTTCATATTGTACATTGTTTCAGTTCTGTAAAAGAAATGTACATTGTTATTGTTAGTCAGCATGTAAAATGTTTATTTAATTTTATAAAGTGAAAGTCACGTGGGCTCATGTGTTGTGTGGTAAGCGCTGAAGGGAAAAGGAGTGGAGAGAGAGCACGATCGAGGTATTGAGAGTGAGACAGTAATATGTGAACAACATATTTCTCAGATTGAACAGTGATTTGACGAAAAGCGCAATTCAGTTTTACAGATGAGAACACTATCAGCGCGTGCGCTGCGCGGGATGAGAGACCGGGTGTTTCGTTGACAAAACGGACCAGAGCTGCAGTCTAGAACATTCGTCTGGATAGAGAGAGAAGCGCGGGACGAGAGACTGGGTGTTTCGTTGACAAAACGGACCGGATTTGCAGTCTAGAACATTCGTCTTGATAGAGAGAGAGCTGCACAGGACTGGGACAGCGCGCACGCGATCGGCTGACACATTACTGTTGCGCAACACACGTCTGGTGAGCTCATTTGTTTATTTTCTTTTGCTCTACGGAGTGAAGTAGCCATGAGTTTTTGGCTACAACGACCCCGAGCATCGATCCAGGCCTGCAACGAGGACTGTATTTGATTTGTGCCGGCTATTAGTCTAAATAGGGGTACACTGCCATATACTATAGGATACTATATATCCTGTGTTCGCCCTCAGTCTCTGTCCGTTATCATTTGGTGTAATGTAGTTTTCTCCAGCGTTTTTATGGTTCATACGTGTTGGATTAAAATCTGCCTTCAAGAATTATTCCTTGACGTGAGCATTGCTAAGTACCACGTTACATTACACATACAACTTGTGGACTATATTACAAATCAGTCAATTATTACCTTTGTGTGAGAAACAGATAGAAATTTTAGCGGTTCATTATACTCACAGCAATCTAAAAAAGGGCCATGAGTTGAGAAATCAAATATTCCTTGATCTTTTGAAATAAAAGGCCATTGTGCTATAAAAACTATTTTGTAAGTTTCAGAACTCAAAACGTCCTTGTTGGTCCAAAACAACTTTTATTGAAACCAAGCTCCTAAAACTACTAGTTTTCGGATATAGTCACAATATTACATAATAACAGTAAAAATCTTGCTAACACTATTAGTGAACCTCAAAGAATATGTTTTTAAAATACAGTTCTTGACCCCATTAACATCTGCCCTAGCTCTCCTTGACATGTTTACCAAATCTCCCTGAATTATTTGCTCTTGATTCAATATCAGATAATTTTTTGTACCATGGTACTTTTAGTTTTATTTTATTTTAAACAGCGCAACTATAATATTTCCCTAAAATTGCAATTAAAACCACCTGTGTAACGATCTAGTTGTACAAATTGCACAAACGGTCAGTTGGACCGAGGTCAAATATGGAGCCAGTAGGAAGGTGGAGCCAGACGGAGTCAAAGGTGCAGGCAGGTTGACAGCTGACCAAGGCGAAGCCAGAGGGACAAGGGAGCCTGGAGAAGCCGCATGGCCGATGGTTTCCGGTAGAGCCGAGGGAGGGAGGAGCCAGGGTGGAGCCGATGTGTCGACAGGCCGAGGTAGAGCGATGGGCACAGAGGCTGGAGGCGCAGACAAGGGATCCTCTGTGCTGGATGGAGCTGGTGGCCTGAAGACACTGGGCAGATCTTCATAGCATGTGGAAGGTGCAGAGGGGGATGAAGAACACAAGCGAAGGTGAGGCTGGTCCTGGATGTTTGAGGAGGTGGGAGGGGAAGGCTGTGCGGGTAAACTGGGGCAATGGAGAAACAAGAAATGCTGGAGATGCAGGGGAACTGGGAAAAAGTCCATTAAACCTTCCTCAACTCAGTGGTGGGATAGTGGGCGGGCTATCCTCCCAGCCCTGAACTCTGTTGTCGGCTAGTGCACCTGACCAGACACAGTTAAGGGGGTCAAGCTCCGGGGCAATGTCCTCTCCTGTCCTCTCTGATGGATCAGGCTCTTCGATTGCGGCAGGATGGTCTGCCTTGTCTGTGGTTGACTCTTGCAACATCTTAGTCGCTCACTGGTGGTAGTTGGCTGGTCTCTGGCGGTGCTTGAGTGGAGCTGGTGCTCCGCAGAACCGATAGTGAATAATGAATCATTGTTCACCAGCACACACTCCACGAATACGGCAAAATCCTCTTTTGGACCATCCGCTGGAAGGCGTGCCTTGGATGTGTAGTGCGTTTTTTTCTGGGTAGTGTGTTTGGTACGTTAGATAGATGAAATCCTGGGTGTGGTCTTCCAGCGGACGGTCTTCCTGCTCCAGGCACAACAACTAAACAGAGGGAGGTCCATGGTGACAGAGTGGGAGAAGAAGAAAAAAAGAAAAACACTGTACAATTAACTTCTGTTTTGGTTTGGTGTTCTGTCACAATCTGGTTGTACAAATCGCACAAACGCAGGAGATCAAGAAATAAAATTGTATTTAATAATAAATCAAACAAGGAACATGGGAGAACACAACCAAAATCAAACACTGACGCCACTGAACAATGAACACAGGACACACTGGGCTTAAATAACAATGAGAACCAATGACACAAGTGACAGAACAGGTAAATAAAATCAATAATCAGACACACTGGGAAAAACATGAAACACAGGAACCCTGATAACCTGCTGAAAGTAGATTTATTTTACTTCACTATATAACATCATCTTAGTCAGCGTCTCAATTCCAAATATCTCATGTGAATCAGTTTCCCTGGATAAACTGAAGAAAAGATCTTTGAAGCTGAATCCCCAAAACACTTGGACTTATATTTAGAGACAGAGGAATATGAGGGAAAAAACAACAGCGTTATGGAATGAAAAATAAGAATGCAAATGCCGAATGACAGTGATCCAATGACATTATTGTTCTTGAGTGCTTCAAAGTTGCAGAACTGTCTATTCTTATCAATATTTAGTAAATGCGGTTTTCCATCTGTGAAAGGGATAAGGATTTGTGCTGGAGAAATCCTTTATTATCCAACATGCATAGAACTTTTCCAGGTTCTGGTCATCTCTAGACTAGACTACTGTAATGTACTTTGTGCCAGTCGTCCTGCATGTGCATTCATACCTCTGTGGTCTGACTGGTTTTCGACAAGCCCAAGAGAGTTCTCACTCCACTGGTTGCCAATTGCTGTCTCAGTCAAGTTCAGTTCATCATTGAGTCAATGGCACCCTGTGGCACCCACACAAAAGGCAAAAAACACTTTTCCAAACCTTCACTTTCACTGTACGTCAAAGATGAATGATCCTCCTATCTGAGCACTGGAATGACAACAGTTAATGCACAACCTTTCTGCTATTTTCTTATTCTCAGTCTAGATAGGTACTAAAAAAAAAACTGTATGGATGCATCCGCAAAATAACTCACAATATATAATCCCGCACCATAGGCTATGTACAGCAGAGTATTTGTGTAGTCTATAATACTGTACAAACTATTGCTTGATGTTTAATCTAATTGATATACACTACCATTCTTGGGTTTAGAGTTAGAAAGTAATACTTTTATTTAGCAAAGATGCATTAAATTGATAGAAAAATAACAATAAAGACTATGTCACATGTGCGACACACCAGTCTCGATTCCCACGGAGGAGCTCTGGAAGGATAAAAGGAGTTTTGATGATGTTTTTTCCTATTCATCAAAGAATCCTGAAAAAAATGTATCATGGTTCCACAACATATTAAGCAGCATAACCATTTTCAACATTGATGATGATAATTAAAAAAAAAAAAAATTCTTGAGCAGCAAATCAGCAGATTTCTGAAGGATCAAGTGACACTGAAGACTGGAGTACTGATGCTGAAAATCAGCTTTGCCATCACAGGAATACATTACAGTAAGAATTATAGAACCAAGGTTCAGATCCCAAATGATTACCCTTCATCTTGTGGTAAACTAAGGGTACTTTGTTCAGGGAAGAAGGAGGCGGGAACCGCCGATCGTTAACAAGACTTTAATAAATAATCAAATAAACTGAAAGTAAAAGCGGCAGCCCCTCACGGACGACTGCCGTGCGCACACATATAACAAATTGTAAACAAAACATAACATAAAATCCAGGCCTGGTCCTCTCTCGTCCTTCACTGTTGTCGCGCCTCGTTTTTTGCTCCCGTCACTCCTCCGTGAGATTCGAGACAGGTTTGATGCGCAGCTGGCGCTCATCATCATCATCATCAAATCACTCACCGGCCTCGCGTTGCTCTCACGGCTCTCGCTCACCACATTTATGTTTATATGACAACGATGTACTAAAAACAGATGACAACATTGTCAAAATGATCCCGTTTCACATGAATCTGCGAAAATGACAAAAAAAGACTGCATTATGCATGCTAGGCCAGTAATTGATGTCATTTTGTCAAGAAACACCCCGCAAACACGTAATACACATTCATGAACGTAATATACATGCGTGAACTTAACACGCATGCACATGACATCACCGTTTTCACATATTTGCGTTGTTTACACGGAGACGGTAAAGGTATCTTTTTCAAAACCTTACACTTTGAGACCCGTTTTCAAAACCTTGCATTTTCAGGCCCCAAAACGCCATTGTCGTGTAAATGAATGTCCAAAACGCATAAAAAGTTTTCCGTTTTCAGTTGAAAACAGTGTCGTGTAAACGTACCCTAAGAAGCAGGGCTCATAGCCCAAGTTGGTCAGTCTACTGAAAAGCCCCGGTGCTCTGTACAGCCAGTCTCTCCATGTTTCTGAGCAGTTCTGGAACTTCATTTCAGCACATCTAATGTTACTGTCTCTCTAGTCTAGGGTGAATCACTTTTGTTGTTCGTCATCTGTCAAGTCAATTTGGATAAAAGCATCTGCTAAATAAATAAATGTAAGGGATAACAACAGGATTAACTTTACATGAATGGACGAATCAGATCAGTTACTCAACCTCAAACATATCAGTATGATCACTCATGGTGGTAATAACTGTCAAGCTCCAAAAAGAACCACAAAACACTATAAAACCCATAAAAGTGATATGCTATGCTATGCATGGAGCTAAGGTCAACATTAACTGTCTTCATAAAACAAATACTGGAGTGAAACCAAATATCATAACTAAATAAAAATACTTAAGAGGTTAGAGAACAGACTTTTCCCTTAGTACAGCCAGCAAACTGCATTTGTGGACAAGCTGAGTTGCAAAATCAGCAAATGGTCAAGGGAGAGACAATTCTTTGCACACTAATGCAGATTTCACTCTGAAGTTGACTTTGTGCAGCAACTATTTTAGATTATGTCATTGCAGTTTTGTTAATGCTATAGCCTAATATATTCTACAAAAACTCTTTTCGAATTATTATTTAGACTGTTGTGGGACGAGTAATTCACAACAGACTGACAAGGAATTTGTGTGTTTTTATTATGTAGGCTATTCATCTTTGATATTTGGATTTCTCACAGTGGAACAGTTTCTTTGCCTTTCAGGACTTCCTACTGACTCTTATTCCACTTGACGTCTCTTTTCAAACTTTCTATTCTGTGAGCTCTTTCTAACCCATATCCCATCATGCAGTGCAACCGCAGCACTGGGTCTATGTTGCTCTCTGATCTGACATGCTCTTTTTTTTGTTGGTGTGGTACAGCTAAGAACCCCAAACAAGTCTCTCTCATCAGGGAACATTTGAATACACACACGCACAGCAAGAGTTCTTCTTTCAGAAAAAAAGGACTGAAATTTCGAGCAAATAAAGTATAACCATTATGACACTCTGGGCCCTATCTTGCACCCAGCGCAATTGACTTTGTACACCGACGCATGTGTCATTCCTATTTCGCACCCGCGCAAAGCGCGCTTTTCCCTCCACAGAAGCACGTCGCTAAACTAGTGAATGAACTTGCGCTACCTGGGCGGTTCAGCGCAAAAAAGGAGGCGTGTTCCGGCGCAAACAATCCCTGGTGCTATTTTGCTGTTCCATTAAACAATTGCGCCACTGACCAGAAAAAACCTAGTCTAAAGTCAGTGGCGCGTTGCGCGTTGTTCATTATGCTATTTTAAGGGCGCATGCTTGACCATAATGTATAGCGTGCACAACGCGCATTCACTTTGCTCATGTAATCTACACAGATGCAACAGTTATTTTTGCAAATCATAAATTGTTACACTAAAAAATATTAACACATGAGATGACGGAAATCATTGTGGTGTGCCACCAAGATGTGAAAAAATAGGCATAAATCTAGCTTACAAATTATTCAGGCTAATTGTAGTCTAATAATTAAGGAGACCTGTTTGCCCAATAGTGGCAACTTCTGGCAAGACATATATGTATATAAGGACATCTAACAAATTGGTTTGTCCGTCAAGAACCAGGAAAAAAAATCGGTGAGGGTGGACGCAGCGACCCAGATAGCAATGAGTCGGCGGACCACCGGCGGTGATCCGGCGGCTGTAGAAGCGTCAGAATTGCGTAATCACAAACACGTTTGACGGCGCACCGCCGGCGGCAGGCTTCCTACCGCCTTCGTTCCGCCGCCGGCCCGCAGGCAAACCGCCGTTCCGCCGCCTTTATACCAAAAGGCGGCCCGTTGGAGGCAAACGCTATTTTCGAGCGATCTGCCTCCGCTTATTGTGTAATAAATAATATATATTTATTTATTTATTATTCATATATTTGTAACATGCAGTTTATGATTGATAATAATTGAACAAATAAGATAAATTCCCATTTGGCATTTTTATTCCACATTTCAAAGTACAGTAACTGTCAATGATACAAGATAATATAAATTAAATATAAATAAGATGAAATATAAATAACAGACAATAAATAAGCTTAAATATGCCTATAAATGACAAAAAAAAAAAAACATTTTTACTAAACAACCTGCATGTTTCCAATTAAATTTTGGTTTAAAAAAAAAAAAAACAGCCTTACAAGCAAATTATAACACTTACAATATTTGTTAATAACAAAGAGGTCAGCTCTGGGATGAAAAGAATTACCATTAAACATTATATCAAATAATGAGGATATTTGGTACCAAAGAATGTGCAGGATACCAAATAAATCGAGGTATAACATCACATTTAACAAGCCATTTCTAACAATAGGATAAATGGTAATAATTTAGAGTAAAGCTCTGGAGAAGAATAGAACAGTAGTAGAACAGACCATTATAACAAGCCTGACTATGGGTTCTCCGGTTTTCCCCGACCTCCAGAATGAGGCAGCGCAAATTGGCTTATCTTCAGTGATTTCTTGTGCGCCTATATAAAGGACAAACAACCTCACCATCCCATATCTATCCAAGGAGCTGCCTTCAAGGCAGGGTCACAGGGAATTAAAAAAAAAAGTAATTTCCACAGTGAACAGTGTGGATTGGGTGAGTGTAGCCTGAAACTTCTGGCTTCTTTAGGGGTCTTGATGTTACTGACTGCAGGATAAAGAAAGGGTTCCAGGTGTCAGTAGTCAGCTTAGGTGTAAGAGGTCGGCTGTGGGTCCCTCTCAGCTGTGCGGCGTCTTTTTCCACCTTCACGATCAGATGTTCCTCATCAGTGGCATCCTGGGTTGCCGGGTTCTTCCGGATGGCTCCTGTAGAAAATACAGATCTGTCATTCCATTTGAATGGCATAAGGCCACACACATCTACTTAAATATATAACACATTTATATATTTCTATATATATATTACTTTGAACAATGGTCTTCAGGAACATGTCTCTAAAACATGCTTTATCCCCTACACCCGTCCAGGTTGTATTAATGGAAAGGTGATTAGAGAAGATACTCTGAAGTATTCGCCACACGGTTGTTTTTAGGTCCCTCCCACATTTGATTGCCAAAAACCGAAGCTGAAAATACAAAAAAGTGTTACAAATTACATATCTCTGAAGCTTCTCATACATAAATATAAAAATGTGATAGGCTGTGGATTCACACTGTAGAATATGCAGTGTACAATCTTAAATTTTACTTTTTAGATTACCCTACAGCATTATAAACAAAATCAGCACACTTACAAATCGTTCCTGGAGCTCTTTATCCTGCCTCAAACTGTTGTCAAGCAACGCCAAATGGGTTGTCTAGGGGGAGTAACAGACCCCCTGGCAGGGATAACTCTCCAAAAGACACATTGGCACTGAAATGTTGCCGCATAGTGTCCCTTTTGTTGTCCATGCTACGCACAACATCGCCAAACTCTCCAAGACGTCGCAGCATTAGGGTCTGATCTGCACCTACAGGGGTTCACAGAATAAAAGAATAAAGCAGTCAGTCCTGCTCCCTCAACTTCTAAACTATGACATTTACAACTAGGTCTACTACATGTACAGGTGGCCCCAGTGGGAATTAAACCAACAACCACAGGTGTTGTTTGCAAGTTGTACCTGATTGCCCAGTACGAGCAAACGTCATCAACATTGTTTCACTTGCTTCACCTGCTCTTGAAGTGAGCTGCTGCCATCCGAAGCTACAAAATGAAAGGCATTTGGTAATTTTGGACCTACATCACAGTCAAAAAAGTAAAATTTAAGAAAGAGTGCATGTTCTCACCTGCTTGTGCATTGCTTTCCCTCAGGGCTTGGTTGTCCTCCCTCAGGGCTTGGTTCTCATTCTGGAAATCTACATAAAAAAAAAAAAATATTTTTTTTAATATATATATATAAAAAAAAAAAGTATATATAAATATACATATATACATATATATACACATACATATATATAAATAAATAAAACACAACAACTAAAGGCACAATTTTCCATACTGTTAAAGTTTCCAACAGCTGCAATTTCCTGTTTGTCCATCTCAACTCCTTTCAATATTCTTCTCCTTATAGCCCAGTAACTAGACATTGTGACTAACAATTTATTTACCTTGAAAGCCGAAACGATTGTCCAACAGTAGGTCTCTTGGATGAAGATAACCGGTTGTGCTCTGGTCAAGGTATCTGCAAGAAAATGTGAACAAAACCGCATTGTTAACGTTATATACAGAATATACAGTAGCTATGCTGTAGGGGAAAAAACTGGTCAGCCAAATGTGGAACAGTAAAATGTATTCATTCAGTGTAGTGATTCAAGTAAACTGCATTGTCCTCAAACATAAAAAGCAGTTCAGAGAAATAACTCATAAATCACCTTAAATGCTAGAAGAACAGTAGCAACACAGCACATGTTAGCTAACACTTGCTAGAACTGACCTAGCAGCATGCTTGTTCGGACTAACACAATCATTTAAATAACCTATATACATCATTCTGTTTTGTTAGAAAACACCAAAAGTTAAACTTAAGTATTTCTAGATGTAAAGCTTTGGCTAACTTACCTACAGTAGCTAGATACATTTTAACATGTAGAACATGCTTGAACTCAGTGTGTAAAAAAGGCGAAACAGCACGTGTTAGCTAACACTGTGCATTGTGCACTAGACTAGCAGCGTGCGTGTCGGCACAAACAAATTAAAACAACCTACCGGTATGTACATAAAAAATGAACATAATATTGTGTTACACAAAAAGGAAACATGTACTTACTTAAACGCTCGTAGTCAAGGATATTTTCTGATCTCCTCTCTTCAAATACTAAAACCGTGTGATGAGTTGCCGGCCGCTCTTGGTAAATCTGTTTCATATGTTTTTCCGGTTTGTCTTCCGTCTTTTTTAGGTATACTGCCCCTCTCGGCCGGTGGAGGTACTTCTCTGTTTGGTTTGATTTTATTTTTATTTAAATTAGTACATTTATAGACAAGTACAATACAAAAAGTACAATGAGAACAAAGAATAACAACAAATGTAACACTGTAAATAAAATAAATAATAAAAATAAGAATTCTGAGATAGAAAATACTTTATAATATTAAGGCAGTCACATGAAAATGAAAAGCTTTCAGGTTTCTGTTTTTGTAAGCTTTTTGTTTTGCGACCTCATGTTTGAAAGGGTTTCAAAGTATATTGTAAAAATCAGCTTTATAAAAGGTAATATTAGAGGGCTTCTTTTGAGTTATTCTCGTCTTATGAATGTAGAATTTTTCCTAAATAATTAATAATATATTTTTGTTTTTCAGAAAAATATGGGTTTTGAAAACAAAGTAAAATGTCATGAAGTTCTAAGTTCTACTTTCTTGTCATCTCTATTTTAAAGTCAGTCCAAAAAGAAATAGAAAAAGGGCAATACAAAAATAAGTGTTATCCTAAAATGAACTTTCAAACTTTCTTAACCCTACTATTATGCTAAAAAAAAAAAAGTATTACATCCATTATGGGTCAAATTGACCAACACTGTTTAAACACACTCGACATGCAAATAATCAAGTGAAAATTTAAATGTAATTTCCTAAACCTAACCTTATCATGGAATCAAGAGTCAAGAATCTGTTATAAACCCTAATGGCTTTGGAGCAAAAAAAACTAATATTTGATATAATTCACATATAGGCTATTATGATTTTATAATCGCTTCAAATGTGAGAAATGAAGCTTATGCGCAAGTTCTGGCAGGAAGATGCAATGTTACATCACTTATCACATTCAGACCTATCCAATCAAGTCATAATTCTCAGAGTATAAAAGATCGGTAATTAACACATGTCTGAGTTCACAGATGCTGACGCCAGCATTGCCTCCATCCTCCCCACCACCACCAGGTCGGTCCCTGTCTATACCTCCCGGGGGTCGGCTGCTCCCCTGCCTTCATCTTCAGGCAGGAAATGCAGAGTCCGTTACCCTCGTGACGAGCGCTACGGACGGGGCCTACGCCAAAGAACCTCTAATTTAATACTTGCTGGTCTGCTAATAAACTTGTGGTGTTATCATTCTTTATCTGGTCTCCCGAGTCTTCATGGTAGAACTAGTTAAAATGCTGTCAGTTCCACTCTATTTCCCAACAAGCCAAACATAGCCAACGTGGCTGGTCGAATTTGAGAGTAGAAATCCTTGTATTTCAAAGCGGCTTGCCGCCAGCCGGCCGCGGTCCATTAGGCGGAGGCAACCGCCAGAGAAAATGAAGCCGGCGGCCCGCCGGCTAGTCGGCCACGGCATCTCGCAAGAAATGGGAGTGACGTATTCGGCGGCAAACGTTTCATCACCGCCAGCGGGACGCACCTATAGCCGACAGCTTAGGGCCGGCGGCAAAAAGAAGCCGTGCCGATATTTTTTGCTATCTGGGGATGTCCTCTGCTGGCGTCAGGTCCTGAGTAGAGGCAGATCCACCTCCCGTTACACGGCGTGCCCGATTGATGCTGGCAAGCTTGGACTTTCCCCGTCTTCTGATGTCATTGTAGCGCTTGCGGCACTGGTGCGACGTCCTGGGGATGCCAGCTGATGAAACAATTGTGGCTATTTCTTCCCACGCCTGTTTAACCGACGCTATTTTGGGTGGGTTTCTCCCATCCCCATACAACACAACTTCTCTGTCTTTCACTGCTCTTACAAGCACATCAGTCTCCTCGGCTGTGAACCGCTCCTGGCGTGCGCCTGGTAAATACGCCATAATAATAGCAATCCATAATGGAACTTGCGCACCTGCTTTTACAGGGAATGTTGGATGACGCTCTGATTGGTTTATTCACGTTACGCCCAAACCACACCTATGAATAATGAAGCTACTTCAGACCAACCCATTTTAGATTTGCGCCGGGCGCAAGAGCCATTTATCCCGCCGGGAAAATAGCAACAGCGCCGAGACCCGTCCACAAAGTTACTTGCGCTTCGCGCTTCGCGCTTTGACACTTGCGTCTCAGATCGTTAAAATAGGGCCCTCTGTCTTAACCGATATTTATTCATTTATCTTTATTATTTAATTTGTGTAGAAATATATGAATTAACTGTTATATACATTACCAGTCAATAGTTTAAAATAAGAAGTGATTTTTTTTTGTTTTAAAAAGTCTCCATATGCTAACCAGGGCTGCATTTATTTGTCCAAAAAATATAAAAACAAAGTAAAATAGTTTAAAACAATTGTTTTCTACAGTGGCCGAGATAACTCAATGCGCAGCAACTGAATAAAAACAACATGACAAAACAAACAAAAAAAACATGCAAATAGAAAAAAACACCAGCAAACTAAGAAATCAGTTTGACAACACATGATCTACAAATATTCACAATGCAACCAAATACAGAAACGCACAACAAATACTCACAATGCAACCAAATACAGAAACGCTCTCCAAATATTCACAATGCAACCAAATACAGGAACGCACTTCAACTCACAATGCAAACAAATACAGAAACGCTCTCCAAATACTCACAATGCAACTAAATACAGAAACGCGCTCCAAATACTCACAATGAAACCAAATAGAGAAACGCTCTCCAAATACTCACAATGCAACCAAATACAGAAACGCACTCCAAATACTCACAATGCAACCAAATAGAGAAACGCACTCCAAATACTCACAATGCAACCAAATACAGAAACGTGCTCCAATACTCACATTGCAACCAAATACAGAAATGCTCTCCAAATACTCACAATGCAACCAAATACAGAAACGTGCTCCAAATACTCACAATACAACCAGATACAAAAATGTGCTCCAAATACTCACATTGCAACCAAATACAGAAACCCTCTCCAAATACTCACAACGTAACCAAATACAGAAATGCACTCCAAATACTCACATTGCAACCAAATACAGAAACGTGCTCCAAATATTTACAATGCAACCAAATACAGAAACATGTTCCAAATACTCACAATGCAACCAAATACAGAAACACACTCCAAATACTCACAATGCAACAAAATACAGAAACGCTCTCCAAATACTCACAATGCAACCAAAAACAGAAGAAACGTTCTCCAAATACTCACAATGCAACCAAATACAGAAACGTGCTCCAAATACTCACAATGCAACCAAATACAGAAACGTGCTCCAAATACTCACAATGCAACCAAAGACAGAAATGTGCTCCAAATACTCATATTGCAACCAAATACAGAAACGTGCTCCAAATACTCACAATGCAACCAAATACAGAAACGCACTCCAAATACTCACAATGCAACAAAATACAGAAACGCAAATGCAAATAAATAGCAGAAATGAGCTCCATATACTCACAATGCAACCAAATACAGAAACGTGCTTCAAATACTCACAATGCAACCAAATACAGAATTATGCTCCAAATACTCACATTGCAACCAAATACAGAAACGTGCTCCAAATACTCACAATGCAACCAAATACAGAAACATGCTCCAAATACTCACATGCAACCAAATACAGAAACACACTCCAAATACTCCAGTGCAACAAAATACAGAAACGCAAATGCAACTAAATACAGAAATGCGCTCCATATACTCACAATGCAACCAAATACAGAAACGTGCTCCAAATACTCACAATGCAACCAAAGACAGAAACGCACACTCCAAATACTCACAATGCAACAAAATACAGAAACGCAAATGCAACTAAATAGCAGAAATGCGCTCCATATACTCACAATGCAACCAAATACAGAAATATGCTCCAAATACTCACATTGCAACCAAACACAGAAACGTGCTCCAAATACTCACATTGCAACCAAATACAGAAACGTGCTCCAAATACTCACAATGCAACCAAATACAGAAACATGCTCCAAATACTCACATGCAACCAAATACAGAAACACACTCCAAATACTCCAGTGCAACAAAATACAGAAACGCAAATGCAACTAAATACAGAAATGCGCTCCATATACTCACAATGCAACCAAATACAGAAACGTGCTCCAAATACTCACAATGCAACCAAAGACAGAAACGCACACTCCAAATACTCACAATGCAACAAAATACAGAAACGCAAATGCAACTAAATAGCAGAAATGCGCTCCATATACTCACAATGCAACCAAATACAGAAATATGCTCCAAATACTCACATTGCAACCAAACACAGAAACGTGCTCCAAATACTCACAATGCAACCAAATACAGAAACATGCTCCAAATACTCACATGCAACCAAATACAGAAACACACTCCAAATACTCACAATGCAACCAAATACAGAAACGTGCTCCAAATACTCACAATGCAACCAAATACAGAAACATGCTCCAAATACTCACATGCAACCAAATACAGAAACACACTTCAAATACTCACAATACAACCAAATACAGAAACGTGCTTCAAATACTCACAATGCAAAAAAATACAGAAACGCTCTCCAAATACTCACAATGCAACCAAAAACAGAAGACACGCTCTCCAAATACTCACAATGCAACCAAATACAGAAACGTGCTCCAAATACTCACAATGCAACCAAAGACAGAAATGTGCTCCAAATACTCATATTGCAACCAAATACAGAAACGTGCTCCAAATACTCACAATGCAACCAAATACAGAAACATGCTCCAAATACTCACATGCAACCAAATACAGAAACATGCTCCAAATACTCACAATGCAACCAAATACAGAAACATGCTCCAAATACTCACATGCAACCAAATACAGAAACACACTGCAAATACTCACAATGCAACCAAATACAGAAACGTGCTTCAAATACTTACAATGCAACCAAATACAGAATTGGTATACTGTATTTGGATGCATTGTGACTTGTGAGTATTTGCAGCATGTTTCTGTATTTGGTTACGTTGTATTTGCAGCGCGCTCCCGTATCTGGATATGTTGTGGGTATTTGCAGCGCATGTTGTAAAACTGATTAAGATGTTTTCTTAATTTGCTGGTGTTTTTTCTAACACCATGTGTTTTCTTCAGTTGTAGCACATTGCTACGCCTTTTCTATTTTAAAATATAGTAATTATTTAGTGCTCAAAA
Source organism: Gobio gobio (assembly GCF_949357685.1). Classification (NCBI taxonomy): domain Eukaryota; kingdom Metazoa; phylum Chordata; class Actinopteri; order Cypriniformes; family Gobionidae; genus Gobio; species Gobio gobio. The sequence continues at coordinate 17,193,930 of NC_137111.1, read as the reverse complement.
AACATTTCTTAGTAGTATCAATGTTAAAAACAGTTGTGCTGCTTAATATTTTTGAGTTTTGCTGCTTAATATTTTTATGTGAAAACCATGATAATGTACAATTGAAATGTTTAAGAAAGTTAAGAAATTAAGAAAGTTTTTTTTTAATTAAAGAAATTAATACTTTCACTCAGCAAGGATACATTGATGTCAGTAAAGACATGTAATGTTACAGATGTATATCAAATAATCCTCGGGGGCAGGGGGGGGGTATCAGTTTCTACAAAAATATTAAGAAGCAAAAACAGTTTTCAACACTAATATGGACTATTATTACATCAATAATAATTTATACTTATAAATAATTATCATAATATTTTTTTTATCAAATGAACGCTAGGTCAGCATAAAATACCTTTTCTTTCAAAAACATAAAAAAATGTGCATGCCATTACAAAATATAACTTATTTATGTTGTTTCTACATTATTTTGGAGATTCAATGTGAAAGTATTCGGGTTTTTTTATTTTTATGGATTGACAGCACTAGTTAAAAGTAATTAAACTTCAAAACATAACCCCCCTTGCGTTCTATTGTATTCTGATGTGCTTTCTTTAAATTCAAGAATGCATCCCGCGTGGATGGCTCTGGTTGCTCTTTGTAGTGGTTTGGTGAGGCACATTGTAGTATCAGCCGTAGGGATGTACTGACTGCATATGGGATGTGAGGTGTAAAAAGTGTCTTTGGCATACTAAACAAGAGCATTTATCTTTTGTTTATAAAAGAAACGGCATAACTCATGTGCAGAACCTGAACCTCATCTTCATTATCACAGAAAATGTGCTGAATTTGTGCACTACACTAATGGACCCTCAGCAAGTTCATTTAATCACAATTTTCAACATCAAAAAAATGTGTGCTGAGGAAGGTAAAACTGTGGAGTTCACAGGATAACACTACACCCACAGGGAGCAGGTAAATTCTGAGAGACGCAGCAGTGTTTGAATTGAGTCGCTCTATTCTTGTGGCAAGCACTTTAATTGTCCCTGAGAATGTGAGGAGCCGTTCGCACCACTGCTTCACGCTCTAAAACCACAGGCGTCTATGCACACAACACGCTGACTGTTTGTCATGTTCCGCAAATGGTGCTGCCCCGAACACTTAAAATATTTCTCCTTTTTATTTTCTCCATAAGGAATTCAAAAACATTGCTTTTTGAACCAAAAAAGACCCTGTTGTAATGTCACCATTAGTGTCCTAAGGTGTAGTGAGCCAGAATCCTTACTGCTCTTACCAGTGCCCGAATTTGTGTACACAATATGCTGATTCAGGAGCTAGGGAACTAGGGAGCTGATTGAGACCTGTAAGACAAGCTCAACGTTTAGCCTATATCAGGGATGTCCAAACTTGAAAGAAGCTCCAACTCCAAGTTTCTAGTATGCCTAGTTAGCCCTTGATTACCTGGTTCAAGTGTGTTTAATTGTGGTGGGAGCTTGACTCTGCAGGACGTTGTCCCTCCAGAAACAGGATTGGATTATGCATAATATTATTAATATTATTGGGAGTTATTCATTAATAATATTTTTTAATATATTAAAAGGGATAATATAAAAGGGATATTTCCCCAAAAAATGAAAATTAGCCCATGATTCACTTACCGTCAAGTCATCCTAGGTGTATATCACATTATTCTTTCAGACAAATACAATTGGAGTTATATTAAAAACTGTCCTGGCTCTGCAAGCTTTATAATGGCAGTAAATGGCTGTTTCTGTTTTGAAGTCCATAAAAGTGCATCTATCCATCATAAAAGTGGTCCACGTTTGTGTAAGAAAAATATCTATATTTAAAACTTTAAAAAATGTTTATCTAACTTTTAACTGTCGTATGCACGTTCATGAGAGACTGTTGCAACGTAGGACGCACACGTAGTGTAAATTCCGGTGATGAACGTGGAAGCGCAGAGGATAGAGCAAAAAAAATTAATAATTGGAACGGCAATCGCTTATGAACGCACGTATGACTGAACCCTCAGACCCCCCTTGAGGGAATAAGGTCCACAAAATCCTTTAGGAAACACTGTATCAAGTATTCCAAGTCTGCCAATATCTCTTTATTTACCAACTCACCTGTTTATGGTCTGAATCCCTGCCACTTCAAAACAAACTTACCTGTTTTAACTGATCCATCTCTGTTTTGTGTCTAAGCCATTGTGTACAGTCATTCATTTTGAGTGAAAAAGTCTATTGTAATGTATTCAGTTATATGCAAATCAGTGTTATTGTTACTAAAACCATTAAAAAGTTTTAATTAATTGACATAAAACTAAAATAACATAAATATATACTGTAATAATAAATATTAGATAAAACACTTAAATTGAAAATAACATAATCTTAAAAAAGAATAATGTTGCCTGAAATAAAATGCTACTGAAATAACTAAAATTATTATTATAAGTACTAAAATTACTAAAACAGAAGAAAAAAAATGAAAACAAGTGACAAAGGCACATAACATGAGCTCATTCAAAATATTAACAAATACTAAATAACATATACTGATGCAAATATGCAAGTTGTTTGAGAATATAGGGAGACTGGCTCGATTACATCATTTGCAACGATCTGTGACAGTGCTGTGTTGAGGGTAGTGTAATTCTTCACCGGGAATACAGCAATTAAACATCATTAAACATCGCAGGATTTCAAACAAAGCAAGATTCTTAAGGCCCTTTTACATGATTTGTGTCCATGTTCCCCAAAGCACACCAAGATGGAAGAGTTACTGATCCTGATACATATGGTTGTATATCAAGGCATATCCTGAGAAAAAGAAACATTCAAAACAACAATTAGCCAGGGCTTTTCTATGTTCTTATCTAAGATCAAAAACATGTTACCGCTTTCATTTGCTTTCACTATTTTCGGTTCACTAGGTCAAAATCCTGCATTCTTACTGCCTAGCAAGTCCTTCCATGGCACCATCAGCAATGTGTTTCCTGTGGAGGTCAAAGCGGTGAATAACACTGTTCGTGTGGAGGTTAAAGTGATGCATAAAACTTGAGCTGAGAGGTGTATTGAAGCTTTGACACTTGTGATGTAGAAGGAAGTTTAGAGGCAATGTGAAACACAATGGCAAGTCGAACCTTGCACAGCTCTAAACTTAGGCCTAATAATAATTGACCAGACCCGAAATTGATTTTACTCATGAATGTCAGTTCCACATAACAAAGAGCCTTTTCCTTGGCAATGAAAGAAAAAGTTTTCTTTGGAAACCAAAGTGATTATGTTGTGATTATGTTGTCAGAAAGGACTGATATAATTGCTTGATATAAATAATAGAAAGTACTACAGTTTAATCGTCGCTTAATCTAAGCCCTGTCTGTGAAACCAGGCCTATTTACCTGTGGCCTGTTGCACAAAACTGGTTAGTTGCTACCCAGGTTAATTTCGAGATTAGTTTGAGCAAACTCTGGTTTTTCGGGCTCAAGAAGGTGGATTGGTTTTTAACAGTGTTCATCACCAGAGTAACTTACACTACACAGCTACACGGCTTCTTCTGGGTTAGAGATCGCAAACCAAAACTGGACCAATCAGCTGCAAGTAAAGAAGCAATAAAGCCACACCCCCTGTATCTCTCATTCCAAATTAAAGCAGTTTAAAGTGAAAAAACTTTAGAGACACAATTGATCATCTTTTGGTGATAATTATTTATTATATTTATATCAAATGAATTATAATTACTTTTAATTCATATAATATAGTCATATAATTATTATATTAATTGACAAGTAGCCAAATATGAATATAAATATAATACATGCATTCATAATTCTTTTAAACAATGTGTATTCAATTGAGCTTTTTGTGAACCTATAATTATTAAGTGTATTTCTTTGATTCACATCATGCATTGATATAGTCAGATTCTCTTTCAGCTGCCTTCTCAAACTTTTGCTGCAGCAGCAGTGTTTATTCCTGTTTTGTAAACGCATTTAATTTCATGATTATTTTCAATCGATCTCTCAATCTTCAGAAGAGAAGTGAATTGCGCCATCTCTCTTGCGAGAAGTGAATCAAACGGACATTGTGATTGGCTGTTTGCCGCAGGTGACACACTTTCCGGCGCATGCGCTTCAGAGTTAATCGCTGACTCTGGATTAAACCTGACTTGACAGAGAATGTTTATACCAAGCTTTGCGAGACCGTTGAACTTTATCTAAACCAGGTTGGATTTATCTGGATTTGTCAACTCTAAACTTACACTGAAACTCAGAGTTTGTTCAGCTAGCTTCAATCAACAGGCCTCAGGAGGCAGGTTTAACTTCAGATTATGTTGCGTTTCAAAGAAGAACAAGTAATACATCTATTTTCTTTAATAACAGCATTAAACTGAAGTTAAAGATGGGGTAAGTGCTTTCTGGTAACCGATGTTGATTTAAAATCACCAAAACAAACACGACCCTATTTTGATAGCTCTGCCCCACACATAAGTAACCCAGGCAACGACTATGGCGGAATCTGCTGTGCTACCTGGCCGAGGGTATGATGTCATCAATAAGTGAAAGCAATGTGTGTTACTATGGTAATACAGGTCAAATGTTCAGTGAAAAAAATCATCCCTCACATCCCAAAAACACAAACACAATTCTCATGAACAACTTGATAGCACGAGCATGACAGTCCAACTAACGAACATATTACAATTATGACAAGATTAGAGGGTTATATCGCTCACGAAAAGAGGAACCAAAGGAAACAAACATATAGGACCCACTTTATTTTAGGTGGCCTTAACTACTACAGTATTTACTAACATTTAAATTAATAATTTGATTCAATGCAATTATTGTGTACATACGTTTTTACATTTTACTTACATTATTTAAAATTACCAGCATGTAATTATATCTGTAATTAATTACATTTATAATAACACTGTTGACACTTCCCTTACACCTAACCCTACCCTTAAACTACCCTACCACCAACTTTATCCCTGTCCCTAACTTTACCAGTCTCTCACCTCAATATCCGCAAATGTGTTTTGCAATACAATATGAACACAATAAGTACATTGTACTTATTTTTTGAAATAAGGTCATATTATCTTACTTTTCAAACACACTTTGGGAGCTGACGCTTGAAACAGACAGCGAGAAGGTTTAGACGCTCCCGGCTTATTGAGCGTGGAAATGAATGGGTAATTATCTTCGCTGAAGTGAACGACAATACGATCGCAAATGGACAAGCAAGCAAACATGACACATGAGCATATTCAAGCAAAAGCCAGCATATATTAGTTCTGTGAAACAAAACAAAATCAATGTTACTCGCCTATCGAGAAGAAATGAAGCAACCTCGGCCTTCGCTCCTTGAGTTCTCTCCAGCGCTAGAAAGCTGATACTTCTTGCCTGATTGTAAGCCTTCTTTTGTTCCACTGACATCTTCTGCATTTGTTTTTTTTATCTGCCATTTCTCTCTTTCTGTCGTCGCTCGGCTAATGTCCGTCCTGTGTCGTGTCTTTTGAATAATGACGTGCACTGAGTGCTCTCTTCTCCCCGTCATTAGTAGACACGCCCCTTACTGCTGATTGGCTATAAGTTTGTTTTTGTACTCGGCCCGAGACACTTTTCTAAAGCATTTTTGCAATACCACTTACCCCACCTTTTAAACCTGCCTCCTGTATGTTTAATTTAACTACTATAAATACACTGTAAAAATTTTTTTTTTTTAAAAAGTAAGTTACCTGGTTGTCTTAAAGTCCATTGAAATATTTTTTTTTTGTTAATACAATAAACTTTTGAGAATCGACATCACCCTTTATTAAAATATTATTAAAAGATTTTGTAAGCATATTGCGTAATTGTGTGTTTTATTTGTAATAATGCAGTAAAACATGCCAAATTGTGCTATTTTCATGATTTATGACAACATTTTTTTAATTTCAGATACAATAATATTTTGAGTTTCTATTTATTAAACCACTTTCCTTCAAGTATTAACTCAATTTTTAATTTTAATGAACTCAAAATTTTCAGGCAATCAGGTTACTTACTTTTTTAAGTTAAACCAACAATATTTTTTTTACAGTGTACAATCATTTATATCTCTTAATCAAAATCTTAGTCACATATAATAATAAAACTAACAATTAATATACATGCAGAAAGCTAGTTTAACTCTCTAATGTGTCTGGAAAATGCCTGTACGTGTGTTAAATACATTCTATGTAACATACATGAGATGTGCATGTGGCACACAGGAGCAGCTGAACACTGACACAGGTCACCCTCAATCAAACACAGCATGCTGAGAACATATAAGCACACACAAACACATGAACATACACAGAAGTATTCAGGACAAGTATAATTGGGCTGCTGCAGTCAGATAAATTGGTTATTTAGTCATCGGGGGGAAGAGGCAGGCAGCGTGCTGTTGACAGCCACCTAGGATCTACCCTTCACATCTTTGCCCAAGTGATATGCTGCTCAGTTCCTTACTCAACATTGCATAGTGATTCCTCCAGTTTGCCAATGCAAATGAGAAACATACACTGAAATAAATCACTGTAGAAATAAACTATATCCTATAGTGAAACTGAATGGAAAATACTCTTGAACAGTGCTGGGCAGTAATGCATTACTAAAAGTGTTATAATATTAATAGTATAATACACACTTTAATTTACAGGAACATCCACCAAAACATACGGGGAGCAGCAGCTTTCGTTTCTTCTCTGATATCCGAAAGACCATGGCGAACCTGTGTTAGAAATCAGGAACGGTGAGGCCTGATATGCTTTTCGTCTCTAAACCAAACTTGGCTCTTCATCCAACAAAGTTTAAATTCCCTCAATGCTAACACATTAGGTCTGTAGGCGAAGAGTTGGCAGTCTTTTGTGTCTGTTTGAACGCATTCGACCACATGAGCATCTACATTCGAAAGCAATCTGTTCGAATGCGTATTTGACTGCCTCTGGAAGTAACGTTATAGACCCCGTTTACACCTGTATATAGCGCTGTCCAATTATGATCCGATCCTCCAAAATGTATCTTAATACCAGGTGTAAACAGGGCCTTAAGATCCAGGACTATCAAGAACTTTCATGTGAAATGATGTAGAAAATGCTTTTTAAAATCTTCATAAAAAACGGTCACTGGGAAAAACAATCCACTTTGATATAATGAAATATTTACAATTTAACTACTGTACCATTACAAGGTTTGGAGTCATTTATTCGTTTGAAATTTGACAGGAAGAATAGAAAAGAACAACAGTTATTTGAATTATAAATATTTTACAGCCTTTTAAATGTCTTTCCTTCACTTTTGAATGAATTAAATGAATGAAATGAAGTAAATGGAAGGGCATCAGGTTATTTATATAAATTTTATAAAACATTAAATACTTTTTTTTTTACTTTATGTTTCTACACTGAAGAGGTTTTAAAAGAAGAGAATCAATTGAAATAATTTCCAAAGAGGAAAGATATCCTTTCAGATTTATACATTTCAGACATTTAACCTTTGCAGGTAAAATATCTATATACAAAACTAAGCTTCTGCTGCCAATAAATTCATCATAATCATTTACGTTCAGTGACACACATTAATTTGAACCGAAGCAGGCTTTGGCTGCTGGGAGCAGCCGCTGGCTCAAATCAAATCTAAACCGAATCTGAGCTTAAGAAAATAGAAATAATTCATCTCCAGCAGCTCACAAAAAAAAGAATTGATTGCCTCTGGAAATCAATAGTTCTCTAAGATGGGAAAAAGAAAACGAGTGCTTCTCCTTGAGTCACTTGTTGTATACATGTGTGCACTAGAGTGCCTGAATATGTATCTTAGTGTCTATTCAAGCATCCAGTGCAGCTGCTTACCTAAATGCACCACGCTCAATCTCAGGAGTGTGTCTTTGCGTATGAAGATGTCTCTCAAGACGTCATTTGTTTTCTTGTTCATCCGCAGAGGTTAAATCACGGCCATATGGGCTGCAGTTATACATCTAGCAGCCCCATCGCTCACACATCGACACCTGGAGGCATTCGATAAATATGTTGCACATACACCATCATTATGAAATAAACCTCTCCAAATGAAAAACTTCATAAAAAGAATTCCAGATGATTACAGGTGGATTACAGACCACCCTCTGTTTTCAGCTAGAGAAGGACAGTGATTGGCTGAAAGAAGAGATTGGAGCAAATATTCTCGCATTACATCAATATCAAGCTGTCCTTTCGCACACTCACCTTGATAACAGGGTGTGTATTGAGTTTGAAGTGTGGCAGCTTAAACGCCTGTAATTTTTCTCCAACATGTCAATTTCAAAACTGCACCGTTTCCAATCTGTCAATGCCTTTCAGCAGTTTCTCTTCTATATGTAATCATGTCTAGGAAAGATCCATTATTTTGCTCTGAACATGTAACAATAGGCAAGCAGTTACAAATAAATAGCGGTCACATTTTTTTCCGTGACCGCAAAAAAGGAAGTGGGAAACATGAAAGTCTTTCAAGATGTCGTTCACTAGGTCTACACTTTTACCCCTTTTCCACCAAAGCAGTGCTAGAGCTTGATCGGAGCCAGAGCCTAGTTTCAAATCGGTTCTTTGTGTTTCCACATTCAAAGCCCCTGGCTTTCTAGCTGGGCTAGAACAGGGCTAGAAGTAAGAACCGATTACGTCAGGCGCTGGGGGCGGGGTCAACAAGACCAACACAAACTTGAGATCCGCCATTGTTGAAATAGCAGCTAATGGAGCTAACAGCTGCTGCTCGTTTGTAATCTCCATCTATACAAATGACGGCGAGCTGCATGAATGCGTTGGATTCGCTGTGTTTTCGTTGTGTTTTGATGCCGATGTAGGATCGTAAAGCCATGTGAATCAATAGTAACGCAACGTTTGCATTGTTGATGGATGGCTTGTTTGCAGCGGTGCTGTGCAGACCGATCGCCGTATGACAACGAGTCCAGCGAGATCATATGACTCCTTATGCTTTTGATTCATTCATGCTGTGTTTTTATATCATACGTGGATCGGTCTGCGCAGCGCCGATGCATCTCGATCAAGCCTGGTGTGTTTGTGTTTCCCGCTGCCCAGGGTTGCCAGGTTTTCACAACAAAACCCACCCAATTGCTACTCAAAACAAGCCCAATCGCGTTTCAGGGGGGCTCCCCCGGTAAAAATCACATTTGAGGTTAAAATATGTGTTTTTTTGGCATGGTTGCCTACTAAAATTCGCATTCCCGGGGCTAAATATCACATAATTGGGGTCGCTTCAACCCGCGGACATGAAAAACAGCCCGCGGCAACAGTGATGAAGTAGCCCAATTCTACGGGAAAACCGCGGACCTGTCAACACTGCTGCTGAGAAAGATGAGACGTATACAGTGACATGGCTCTGTTGTGGCTCTCAGCATGTGGAAAAGCAAACGGTTCTTAGAAGGCTCCTCAGTCGAACCAACTATGAACTGGGACTAGCTCTGGCTCTGAACTAGCTCTAGCACTGCCTTGGTGGAAAAGGGGTATTTCAGGACTCATCTGAGAGCCTGCAAAACTAAAATGAAAGGAAATTTTTTTTATAAATAAATGAAAGCAACAGTATATGTTAGAACTCTGGGCTGTGTGCATGTTCAGAACATATAAGAGATGTTGACTCACAGGGAGTCAAGTTTGAGTATGACCTCGTCATGTCCTGATCCCATTCCCTCTGTCTCATCTCTACATTTCCATTTATAGCCGTGTCAGTTAAAGCTACAAAAGCCCCCAAAACAAAATAAAACCGGAATACAATCAACAACATTATAAAGAGATATTCTGTGAATAAAATATTAGGTGATGACCTTTGGTGACCATTGGAGACCACTGATGGCAATGGCTCTACGATGCTTTTGGAAAACTCAGCCCTGGGCAGTGGATATGTACTTCCCAGCATGCTTTGCATGGGCAAATGCAAGTACATTTAGGGATTAAGTGTTTTTTTTCAGTAAAGGGAAAGATGTTGGTAGTTTATGTTAATAGATCAGGAGAGTAAATGTTGAAATTAAGTGGGGTTTTTTTAGTAAAAGGGAAAGACCTGTTAAAATTTGATGTTCAGTTGTATTTGACATTTAAAAGAGTGTCGATTTTTGAAGTGTAGACCCTGTGGTTAGGCTGTGGGGGGCTATGTGAAATAAATCTATGCTGTTCTCAATGAGCTGTAACCGTGCTAATGCCAATAAACATTCTTTTTAGTTGATCATTATTTGCCTGCTACAAATGTTACTCTTGTGACAGCTTGTGAACAAGTGTTGTTTTGGTATTCGTTTTTATAGAAATAAACAAAATAAATTAGTTTGAGGGCCAGCACATAATTTACACAATCTACATAAAACTCATCAGTTCTACCCCTTTCAATCAAACGATCATTGAACATGTATGTGTGTGCACGACAGCTACTCACAACCTAACCACAAGCGCAACTCTTCACCACAATGGTAACCAAAAAAACAAATAAACATACATTTATATTCTACAAACACTTTTAAATGTTCAAAATAACTAAACATTAAACACTCCAACAGGTCTTTCCACTTGCTTAAAAACACAGAAAACTCACGCAACTCTGCACAAGGGCACCAGTCTGAACAGCAACAGCCATGGTTGGCTCAACAAGAGTGAATGATGTTCTCTTTTACTCATCAGTGCAATTAACCTAGTTTAAATTCAAATAAATCAGTTCAACTGTGTGGAAATAGCTGTCATGATTTTATTAAGTTAGACCAACAAGCTATTTTTTTGAGTGCATGTATGTTTGTATGTTGGGTCAATGTAACTCAGTTAGGTTAATTTATGTTACATAAAACTAATTGAAGTAGGTTACTGTACATCAAATTTAAAATATATAGGTCAAACCAGGTAGAAATACCCCCTTAAAGCACATGTTCAGTGTAGGTTGCGAAGTGGAGCCACCATGGATTGAACTTGTTGGTCCAGAACATCCCACAGATGCTCATTAGGATTGAGATCTGGGGAATTTGAAGGCCAGGGCAACACCTTGAACTCTTCATGTTCCTCAAACAATGAACAATGTGTGCAGTGTGGCAAGGCGCATTATCCTGCTGAAAGAGCCCCTTCCACCTGGTCTGCAACAATATTCAGGTAGGTGGCACATGTCAAATGTTTGTCCACATGAATGGCCGGGGTTATCCAGCAGAACACTGGCCAGAGCATCACTCTCCCTCCACTGGCTTGTAGTTGTCCCACAGTGCATCCTGGTGCCATCACTTCCCCTGGTAAACGCCTCATGCATTGATGAGCCTTGGGCAACACCCTGTCGCTGGTTTGTGGTTTGTCCCTCCTCTGACCACTCTTGGTAAATTCTCACCACTGCTGACCGGAAGAAACCCCCAAGTCTTGCCATTTCAGATATATTCTGACCCAGTTGCCTTTCCATAACAATTTGACCCTTGTCAAAATTGCTCAGATCTTTATACCTGCCCATTTATCCTGCATCCAATACGCTGATTATGAGAATTAATTGTTTATTTACCATCTTTCCGACTACAAAAACTGACCTGACACACCACATATAAAGGCACAACATTTTATTTAAGAACAGGCAGGAAATGTGTGAATCAATATTTTCGCCAAAACATTTGGAGCAGTAACAGTTCGTTTGAGCAAACTTCAGAAAGCTGTATTTTTTTCAAAATGAGATTTAAGAAGTTAATTAAATACTCTTCACAAGCAAACTATCAGGCAAATGTTCCTCTCATAGCAGTAGCTTCGATACTAAGAACAGAGTACAAACAAGAAACACAAATATTTTGCACATTTTTAAAAATTGCAGGCTGAAATGCTAAACAAATGCGAAACCAGGAAAAAGTATGATCATCCCCTTATTTTATTGCTAGTACAAGGATCTTAGCAGGATCTGTGTCATTAAAGCTGATAAAAGCCATTGATAGAGCTTCATATTTAACACTGAAAGCCCTGCTTTCATGAATGCTCCATCCACCATGACATTTATCTAGATTATTCTTCTTCTGTAGTATGTTTCCAATAGTGTATGGCTCTATAATATAATGCGTATGGCACTTTCACATATCTACTGAATTAAAGTAAATTTTCTTTGATGTCAGATTCTGAAATGAATGAATGTAAGAAATGGTTGGGAGAAACAGCATGTAATTTTCTTCTATATTGGCATGTATTGTTCAGCACCAATACTTTTATGCAAAGAAATTAGGCTGATCAGCACCACAGACAGAGGCCCTTCAATGAAACCACAATCCAATTACATAAAATAAGTGATCCATCCAAAGGAGACAGTAAGATGGGAAGTGCCAATACAAAGGACACATAGACATATGATATCCTGTACAAGACAACCTGAAAGTCTAAACCTTAAAGGGTTAGTTCACCCAAAAATGAAAATTCTGTCATTAATTACTCACAATTTCGACACCCGTAAACCCCTCCGTTCATATTCGGAACACAAATTAAGATATTTTAGTTGAAATCTGATGGCTGAGAAAGGCTTCAGATAGGCTTCCATTGGCATTCAGTACATTTATACTCCCTAGTACGGTGGCCGAGAGAGCTCAACGCGCTGCAAATGAAGAAAACACATGCAAATAGAAAAAACACCAGCAAATAAAGAAAACATCTTCATCAGTTTTACAACACACGCGCTGCAAAAGTTCACAACACATGCAAATACAAAAACGTGCTGCAAATACTCACAACACATGCAAATAGAGAAACGCGCTGCAAAAGTCCACAACAGATGCAAATAGAGAAACGCGCTGCAAAAGTTCACAACAGATGCAAATAGAGAAACGCGCTGCAAAAGTCCACAACACATGGAAATAGAGAAACGCGCTGCAAAAAGTCCACAACACATGCAAATAGAGAAACGCGCTGCAAAAGTTCATAACATGCAAATACAAAAACGCAGCTGCAAATAGGCCTGCTCATAATGCACATACGATCAGAATGTTAAAGGTCCCATGGCATGACATTTTCATTTTATGAGGTTTTTCAACATTAATATGAGTTCCCCTAGCCTGAATATTGTCCCCAAGTGGAGAGAAATGTTGATCGGTGTAAACCCGAGTTCTGGCTGTCTCTCTCTGCCTTTGAGAAAATGACAGCCCAGACGAGCCAATCCGGAAGTCTCCTGGTTTGACGTCCAAGCAGGAACGGTTACCTCCCTTTCCTCCACCCAGAGAATCTGGCACGCCTATGCAAACGCTCGCGAGATCATGGGTTGTGAACGAGTGAATGCTGGCAGTTTCTCAGTGTTTGGATGTACAAATGAAAACAGAAGTCTTTTTTCAGTTCCTTCTGATCTGTGATCAGTGATTTCTGATGTGTAGCTAATTATTTATTATTCGTGCACACAATGCGGCTTCTCTCTCTCCAGACAGAACGGTGTTTTCGTGTTTTCTATCTTGTGAGTCAGTGTTTTTGTACGTCCTCGTCGCGTCTATCGGTTCTAAAATGTGCATACAGTCAGTTTCTGAGTTTCTGCTCAACATCGGCCTCACACACGCCGAAGCTCGGGCTGCACTGGCCGGTGGCCTTCAACATCATCGACCCCCAGTACTGCATCTGGCCCACAGCGGAGGCACCAAACGCGGCGTGAGATTAAGCAGAAGGGGGGTAAGCGTGAGCATATTCGGGCTAGCCAGCTTTCCCCACAATAAACTGGATTACATTCGATTACTGCTGTTGTGTCTTTGTTTGCGCTGTGTACTCACTGACGCTTTTATTTTATTTTAAAAATAATGCTATTATCAACACTTACTTTTAACTCGTTCATCTCGACAGCTGTAATGGTACTCTGCATGTGTTACAAAGTTGGTAATAATGATGAAGACGGATTCGGTGTGACTGGGACACAAACACAATAAACTCGCGCTGACTGACAGCGCTCTCATAACTCAGTAGTTACTATAAATAACTTTGTTAGCAATCGCTGAGCTCCGTCTCTGGTACATTAGTGATGTCCGGTTCGCGAACGATCTTTCTTTTGAACCAGTTCTTTTTAGTGAACCGAATCAGTTCACCAAATCGGACTGAATCAATCTAAATGGTTCGCGTCTCCAGTCAGCGCTGATCCATAATTTACTAAAGTTACTAACTTTCTGACATGAGTGACAGTCCCTCCGACTAGAAATAGACTAATAACCTGAAGTATATGCTGTAACTACAACAGTTCAGACATGCTGAGAACTGATGTGAAGTGAACTCAGGTCCATCCGTCTCTCTGGCAGCAGCTCGTGCCTGCTCGTGCCTCGTAGACCTCGTTAAACCACGCCCCCTCCGCTCATTTAAAATGCAAAGATGTCAGCCAATCACAACAGTGGGCGTTTTTACTGAAGTCTCACAGCAGACACGCCTCTTGAAGCAGGGCATTCAGCCACAGGGCAAACAGCAGTATAGAAAAAATGCCTTTTATTTCTAAATTATGACATTTTATGATGTAAAATTCATACTAACAATATAAGTACACCTCAGGAAACATTATAAAATAATAGAAAAATGCCATGCCATGGGACCTTTAAAATAAACAAACAAACACCTTTCAGGTGCACCCCACCGAAGACTAATGTACGTCAATTGTTGGTGTTCCCTTATAACACTTTCGTTTTGGAATGCCAGTCCCGGCGCCAGGACAAACGATTTGGGGTATTATTTTGTGTTAAAAAATATTATTAATAATAAATAATATATATTTTTTATAATTTACTTGATTTTATGACTCAAATCCCAAGTAATTATTCACTGCAGAAAGTGAAACTAAAAGTCAGCGATGAGAGCTCTTCTTCAACATTGTCACAGGGTGTTTTGGTGTTGGTTCATGTTCATTGTTCATTGTTCATGGTTTAGTTTTATCTTGTTCTTGGTTACATTTAGTTTATCATGTTATGTTTGAGTGTCATGTTCTCTGTCTTGTTTCCTGGTCTTGTCATGTGACTCCCATGCCCTCATGTGATCTTGTGTTGTCATGTCATTGGTTCATTGTCTCATCACTGTTCACAGGTGTCACTTGTCTTGTCATTAGTCTGTGTGTGTATTTAAGCCCTCATGTTTGCCATGTGTCTTTGTCAAGTATTGAATGTTGTAACCCGCTGTTGGTGAGTTTTGTTATAGTTAAATGCCAAGTCTTTGTTTTGATTTATGTTGAGATTTATGTTTAATTGTGAATAAAACTGCACTTGGGTCCTTCAACTTGCCTCCAGTGGATCTAATCGTTACAGAATACTTGACCTACAAAATGGACCCAGCAGTTGCTCTGCTACGTTTACGCCAGGGGAATCGTCCCCTGGAAAATTATGTTCAGGAATTCTGTGGACTTTCGTGTCAAGTAGATTTTAATGATCAGGCACTCAAGGACATTTTTTATTTTGGACTGAATGAGCACCTAGCTTATTTAATGCCTGAGAGCACTTTGCCGTGGACTCTGGCCCAGTATATAGATCAGGCCCTTTTGTTGGGCGGCTCGGCCTTTACTGTGGGAACAGTGGATGAGGAGCTCCACTGTCCCACAGTACTCTCCACCCCAGTGAGCCCAGCCCACGTCCACGTCCAGGCTCCAGCCCACGTCCACGTCCAGGCTCCAGCCCACGTCCACGTCCAGGCTCCAGCCCACGTCCACGTCCAGGCTCCAGCCCACGTCCAGGCTCCAGCCCACGTCCAGGCTCCAGCCCACGTCCACGTCCATGCTCCAGCCCACGTCCACGTCCATGCTCCAGCCCACGTCCAAGTCCAGGCTCCAGCCCAAGTCCAGGCTCCAGCCCAAGTCCAGGCTCCAGCCCAAGTCCAGGCTCCAGCCCAAGTCCCAGTCCAGGCTCCAGCCCAAGTCCCAGTCCAGGCTCCAGCCCACGGCCCCGTCCAGGCTCCAGCCCACGGCCCCGTCCAGGCTCCAGCCCACGGCCCCGTCCAGGCTCCAGCCCACGGCCCCGTCCAGGCTCCAGCCCACGGCCCCGTCCAGGCTCCAGCCCACGGCCCCGTCCAGGCTCCAGCCCACGGCCCCGTCCAGGGTCCAGCCCACGGCCCCGTCCAGGCTCCAGCCCACGAGCCCGCTCCAGCCCACGAACATTTTGGGGGGGGGCAAGGGGTACATGGAGGCCATGAAGGCCACGCCTCTGTGGCCCCCTGAACCGCCATTACCGCCATGGCCTGTAGAACTGCCGTTGCCGCCATGGCCTGTAGAACTGCCGTTGCCGCCATGGCCTGTAGAACTGCCGTTGCCGCCATGGCCTCCCACGCCTGAGGGACGCCTGAGGGTCCAGGTCCTCCCACGCCTGAGGGTCCAGGTCCTCCCACGCCTGAGGGTCCAGGTCTTCCCACGCCTGAGGGTCCAGGTCCTCCCACGCCTGAGGGTCCCGGTCCTCCCACGCCTGAGGGTCCAGGTCCTCCCACGCCTGAGGGTCCAGGTCCTCCCACGCCTGAGGGTCCAGGTCCGCCCACGCCACGGGGTCCAGGTCCGCCCACGCCACGGGGTCCAGGTCCGCCCACGCCACGGGGTCCAGGTCCGCCCACGCCACGGGGTCCTGGTCCGCCCACGCCACAGGGTCCAGGTCCGCCCACGTTCCCAGGCCCGGCCATGTCATGTCTGGGTCCGGTGCCCCTGCACGGGCCTGGCCCACCATCCCTCCCCCAAGACCGCCCCCCAAGACTTTTTGTTGAGACTCGTTGTTAGGCTAGGGTGTTTTGGTATTGTTTGGGCGTCAGGGGCCGCCCATAGAGGGGGGGGATCTGTCACAGGGTGTTTTGGTGTTGGTTCATGTTCATTGTTCATTGTTCATGGTTTAGTTTTATCTTGTTCTTGGTTACATTTAGTTTATCATGTTATGTTTGAGTATCATGTTCTCTGTCTTGTTTCCTGGTCTTGTCATGTGACTCCCATGCTCTCATGTGATCTTGTGTTGTCATGTCATTGGTTCATTGTCTCATCACTGTTCACAGGTGTCACTTGTCTTGTCATTAGTCTGTGTGTGTATTTAAGCCCTCATGTTTGCCATGTGTCTTTGTCAAGTATTGAATGTTGTAACCCGCTGTTGGTGAGTTTTGTTATAGTTAAATGCCAAGTCTTTGTTTTGATTTATGTTTAATTGTGAATAAAACTGCACTTGGGTCCTTCAACTTGCCTCCAGTGGATCTAATCGTTACAAACATGTTCTGATAACATTATTTAACCTAAATGTATGTATTAATATTTCCCTTGTGGCCCATAGTTAAAAGAAATGAGAACAGATAGGTGTTATACAAGTTTTTTTTAGTTAGCTAATCTTATTACAGCGCGTCAGTTATGTGATGCACTATAAATTATTGTAGTGCAAATTAAAATATTAATTTAACTCTAAAAGCCTCATCATCATCATTCAGATCATCGCAGAAAGGGCCAGTTCGCCGGGCCTGGAATGTGTTGCAGCGCGTATTTGCATGTGTTGTGGACTTCTTGCTGCGCGTTTCTCTATTTGCACGTGTTGTGGACTTCTTGCTGCGCGTTTCTCTATTTGCACGTGTTGTGGACTTTTTGCAGCGCGTTTCTCTATTTGCACGTGTTGTGGACTTTTTGCAGCGCGTTTCTCTATTTGCATGTGTTGTGGACTTCTTGCAGCGCGTTTCTCTATTTGCACGTGTTGTGGACTTTTTGCAGCGCGTTTCTCTATTTGCACGTGTTGTGGACTTTTTGCAGCGCGTTTCTCTATTTGCATGTGTTGTGAGTATTTGCAGCGTTTCTCTATTTGCATGTGTTGTGAGTATTTGCAGCGTTTCTCTATTTGCATGTGTTGTGAACTTTTGCAGCACATGTGTTGTCAAACTGAAGAAGATGTTTTTTCTATTTGCATGCGTTTTCTTCATTTGCAGCGCGTTGAGCTGTCTCGGCCACCGTACCCCAAGACCCATAAAAGACACTTAAAACGTCGTTACAAAGTCCCTCTCACCACAGTGGCTCTACAATAATTTTACGATGCAACGACAATAGTTTTTGTGCCCAAAAAAAAAATCAAAATAACACCTTTATCCAACTTGTTATTGTCTTCCGTGTGTGCCTCCACGGCGCATGCGCGAGAATATGACGTAGCGCCGGGGTTCGGGAATCCATGAAATGCACACTTAAGCCCCATTTTGAGAACTACGCCGAGACCTAAAGCACGATCAATGTAGAATCCAACAGCTTAGATACGCTCGTCTTCCTCTGCTTGTAAACAAATCGCTTCTGGGTCATGTGTCCGAACGCCGGATCTGCGTCATATTCTCGCGCATGCGTCGTGGAGGCACACACGGAAGACAAGAACAAGTTGGATAAAGGTGTTATTTTGATTTTTTTTTGCGCACAAAAACTATTGTCGTCGCATCATAAGATTATTGCAGAGTCACTGTGGTTAGATGGACTTTGTAACGACGTTTTAAGTGCCTTTTATGCGTCTTGGGAGTGTAAATGTACTGAATGCCAATGGAGGCCTATCTGAAGCCTTTCTCAGCCATCAGCTTTCAACAAAAATATCTTCATTTGTATTCCGAATATGAACGGAGGTCTTACGGGTGTCGAACGACATGAGGGTGAGTAATTAATGACAGAATTTTCATTTTTGGGTGAACTAACCCTTTAAATCTAAATGAAGACTTCAGATGCAAAAGCCTCTAAGTCAGATGTTTTTCTTTAAAATAAGCATTTTTGTCAGGCTTCTATGTATAGGTTTCTACCTAAGTACTGGTACTTCTGAATGGGCTGAGGCTGGGATTTAGTGGGTTTGAACTTAATGGGCCCTATCTTGCACCCAGCGCAATTGACTTTGTAGACCGACGCATGTGTCATTCCTATTTTGCACCCGCGCAAGGCGCGCTTTTCCCTCCTCAGAATCACGTCGCTAAACTAGTGAATGAACTTGCGCTACCTGGGCGGTTCAGCGCAAAAAAGGAGGCGTGTTCCGGCGCAAACAATCCCTGGTGCTATTTTGCTGTTCCATTAAACAATTGCGCCACTGACCAGAAAAAACCTAGTCTAAAGTCAGTGGCGCGTTGCGCGTTGTTCATTATGCTATTTTAAGGGCGCATGCTTGACCATAATGTATAGCGTGCACAACGCGCATACACTTTGCTCATGTAATCTACACAGATGCAACAGTTATTTTTGCAAATCATAAATTGTTACACTAAAAAAATATTAACACATGAGATGACGGAAATCATTGTGGTGTGCCACGAAGATGTGAAA
Organism: Gobio gobio; assembly: GCF_949357685.1. Classification (NCBI taxonomy): domain Eukaryota; kingdom Metazoa; phylum Chordata; class Actinopteri; order Cypriniformes; family Gobionidae; genus Gobio; species Gobio gobio. Next base: position 17,174,729 of record NC_137111.1, on the reverse strand, counting down.
AAATAGGCATAAATCTAGCTTACAAATGATTCAGGCTAATTGTAATAATTAAGGATAAGACCTGTTTGCCCAATAGTGGCAAGACATATATGTATATAAGGACATCTGACAAATTGGTTTGTCCGTCAAGAACCAGGAAAAAAATCGACTGAAAAACTGAAAGACTGAAAAAAAAAAGACTGTGAAATCACCTTTACCATAATGTACAACATTACAACTTCACTTCTCTGTCTTTCACTGCTCTTACAAGAACATCAGTCTCCTCGGCTGTGAACCGCTCCTGGCGTGCGCCTGGTAAATACGCCATAATAATAGCAATCCATAATGGAACTTGCGCACCTGCTTTTAAAGGGAATGTTGGATGACGCTCGGATTGGTTTATTCACGTTACGCCCAAACCACACCTATGAATAATGAAGCTACTTCAGACCAACCCATTTTAGATTTGCGCCGGGCGCAAGAGCCATTTATCCCGCCGGGAAAATAGCAACAGCGCCGAGACCCGCCCACAAAGTTACTTACGCTTCGTGCTTTGACACTTGCGTTTCAGATCGTTAAAATAGGGCCCAAAGTATTTTATGAACATATACTATGCAGAGAGCATTCACTCAGTACCGTTATCTAATTTTTGACCAAAGTGGCTTTTATTGGCTTTTGCATCTGAACTCTTCAAATACTACACAACTTTTGAAGAAAAGAAAAGTCACTATTATTTTCTAAAAACAAATTTTAGTTTCATAAGACAAATCTATAAAAGGGTTTGGCAACTTTGTGAAATTGCATGTAGTGATCATTGATGTGTGTGATAAGTGATTAATATTAAATGTACTTTTTTTAGAATATGTATGTGTGTATATACACCGATCAGGCATAACATTATGACCTAATATTGTGTTGGTCCCCCTTTTGCTGCCAAAATAGCCCTGACTCCGTCGAGGCGTGGACTCCACTACACCCCTGAAGGTGTGCTGTGGTATCTGGCACCAAGATTTTAGCAGCAGTCAACACCTCAAACTGGTTGTTGTGCTCCTCAAAACCATTCCTAAACCATTTTTGCCTTGTGGCAGGGCACATTATCCTGCTGAAAGAGGCCACAGCCACCAGGGAATACAGTTTCCATGAAAGGGTATATGGTCTGCAACAACACAAACGGCTTGTCTTCTTCCCATTGTGCATCCTGGTGCCATGTGTTCCCCAGGTAAGCGACGCACACGCATCCGGCCATCCATGTGATGTAAAAGAAAACGTGATTCATCGGACCAGGCCACCTTCTTCTATTGCTCCGTTGTCCAGTTCTGATGCTCAAGTGCTCACTGTTGGTGCTTTTGGTGGTGGACAGGGGTCAGCATGGGCACCCTGACTTGTCTGCGGCTATGCAGCCCCATAAACAACACATAAACACCCCACAAGAGCTGCAGTTTTGGAGATCTGGCACTAAGAATACTCTTACCTAGTCGTCTAGCCATCACAATTTGGCCCTTGTCAAACTCGCTCAAATCCTTACGCTTGCCCATTTTTCCAGCTTCTAAGAGGAATGCTGTAATGAAGAGATAATCAGTATTATTCACTTCACCTGTCATAATGTTATGCCTGATCATATATACGTATATCGTATATATAATTTATATATAGGTATATCGTATATATAATATATATATATATTACACAGTCCCTTACACTTTTTAATGTCCAACTTCCACCAGAACTCACATGCTCTATTTTATTACTAGCACTATCAAATCCAAATGCTCCATCTAAACCATGGGACCAACTGAACAAGCTGTGAAAATAAATGAGACATCAAGTAAAATTTTAATTAAAAATGTCTTGTTAACCTTGCTTAAACAATAACCTCAAAGGGAATAAAACCACAATTAATGAATTGCACTCCAACAGTCACTTACTTAATTCAGTAAATTATTAAGAAACCAAAAATAAAAAGCATTAAAAATTGCCCTGTGGTCGGTTTAAAAGGCATCATTCAGAGGCAAAGAAATGCAAAATATCCTGAACAGCCAATGAGTCCAGAACAGAAGACAATATTAACTACACAAATAAAATCAGTCAGCATATGCTGCAAAAGCTTTTGTGTTAACTCTTCATCACCTCAATGAGTTAGAAACAGTTCTGTGAGGCCACTAATGACTGCACAATGCCTTGCCAGCACTAACCTCTAAAAGTTACTGTCCGTTCGTCCATTTTCTATTTTCTTTTCTTTTCTTTCTTTTTTCAAAAATGGGTTGGAATTGAGGAGATTTCAGGAACAGATGTTGAAGCTGCTGACTGGATGAGAAATGAAAGGAGCTGCGTTATTAGAAAGTGCTTACAGATGATAATGTCAAAACCTTGATCGATGACTTCTCTTATAGAAACAACGAAATCTCAAACAAGCTCATATCCCGGATTTCAGTCGGAAATCAGTCTATAGATCTCTATATAAAGCAGATAGATATAAACAGTGGCCAAAAGTGATGAAAATTCTTCACCCTTTAGTCAAATATTATTTTAAAAATTGTTTAAAATATTGTAAGCTTATTGTGTAGTAGTGCTTGGAGTCAATTGTTGTATGTGATAATGCAATGAAACATGCCAAATAATTTTTAATCAAATTTGTAGGGTCATTAAAAACAAATACCCCCTCCTGTATACAAATTTTTGTCCATTTCCAGTTTTTGAAAAAAATAAACATTTTTGACAAAGTAATAGGAGCTGAGCAGGGAATGAGACTGTAGAAGTACTGAAAGAAAGAGAGTGAGGGAGATGATCAATCAGGCTAATCCAGACTGTTAAAAGGGTAAGCATTTATGTAAAATCGCGTCACTCAGCAATCAAAATTGGGTTTTGATGGACTGCCAATTGTGAGCAGCCCCTCATTGAAGAAAACTCCATAAATAGAAATCACATCTGATGAGTGAAATTTACAGACAGAGGTTTAAGGTCTATATGGCTCTGGAATGACTCCAGTCTCGTTTAACACCAAACATGTAGGAAGCTGAGGAGGGAGAGAAAGAGAGAGACATGGAGTGAATTTAGCCATACTCCACTGTGAAAACATGCTTGATCTGTGAAGTCTGCAATTTATGGATTTTCACGCAGGCGTATAAATGCCTTCGACTTTTGATTTGAGTGTTTGTAAACATGTCTTTTGCGTAAAAGATTCACAGTGAAGGTCAGAGAGAGACCACGAGAAGGCAGTAGCAAACGTGAAGCTGAGCTTCACACATTCATATGAAGAACTCATTCAGAATGGCTCCAAACATCAGCAACTGCAGATTGTGGAAAAGAAAAAAGAAAAAGCCAACAGAAATACGACTACTCATTCAGACCATGTCATGTGAAAACATTAACCTTTTTCCTCATTAAAAACGATTCACAGTCAGAAGCAGGAGATCCTACTGAGGTCAGATTCACCTCTAGTGTAAATGTAGCTTGGGCTTTGTCGCAGTTTTATATTTAGCAAATTGCAGTGACGTTACTTTGCAGATTGGGTGGAAAAAAATACATCTGCATCTCTTTTCTTCACACAAAACAAACTCACTGAAAAATATTGCTGGTCTGTGAAATTACAACATTAGCTTTTACAAGTCCTTCGTCAGCACAGAGAGGAAAACACAATACTGGGAAAAAAACATTTAATATTTTCTTTTTATTCTGAGTGCCTGACAAAAGTCTTTGACAGAAACTTTCAATTATTTCATAAAGTTTTGGGTAACATTTTAGTTTAGGGTCCAATTCTCACTATTAACTAGATACTTATTACCATGCATATTAGGATATTGGCTGTTTATTTGTACTTATAAAGCACACGTTAATGCCTTATTCTGCATGACCTTATTCTACATCCCTTAATCATACCCAATCCCTAAACTTATCAACTACCTTACTAACTATTAATAAGCGGTAATTAGGAGTTTATTGAGGCAAATGTAGTTTGTTGATAGTGATAATTTGACCCTATCTAAAGTGTTACAAAGTTTTTCACCACTTATTGTTAAGGTTTTGCTCCGGTGATATTTGTTCTTTCCTATCTTTAAATACAAAAGTCTAAGGGCCAGATTTACTAAACAGGGCAAATTAACGTGAAAGCGCAATCCCCCGTCAACCCCCCACACCCCACCCCAAAAAATGCTGATGGGAGTGGAAAGTACAGCGTGCAGGTACTGACAACACGCAAATTAAAAAACACAGACGCAGCCAGATCATTGCCATAATGACCATCGCAATCTACTAAGAACAGTGCAAATTAGCATCTGGTTTAAGACCTGCTTTTTTGGGGCATTAAATAATAGCGTAAATACCAGTAAATTGACTAGCGTAAACCTTAGTAAATCCCCTTGCGTGATTCTTTTAAATACTCGTTTTTTTCCCATTTGCGACTAAAAACTCCTACAAATATGCAATAAAGTCAGTTGCAAAAATAACCCTGTCCATGCCTTTTTAGCGCTAATTTTTCACTTAGTGTCTTTAGTAAATCCTGACAGTATTTGCACTGGCGCCAGCTGGTAGTAAATCTGGCTGTAAAACTTCTCTATCTCTCAGTCCTGCTTGTCATTATATGTGCAATTTAATGCTAAACTCTTTCACTATATCATATGTCGTCTATATGACCAAATCTGTCACTACTTAAAGTATCTATCATAAATACTTTATCAGTGCTCATTATTATTATTATTATTTTTAAAAATAAGTGTGCCCTCGTAATCTCTAATGAAAATCTTGCAATATCTCTTCTCTTAACTTATGATCATAGAATGTAAAAAAATATGGACGTAGTGTCCGTGACGTCACTCGTAAGAGCATTTTTGAAGCCTAAAGTCAGCTTTTGCCATCTTTGGCAGCACGTCACCGCAAGTCACTCCCGGATAACTAAAAATGGGCAAAGAGGCGGGACGTGGGAGGAGCTGAGATGCCTGTTTGCTGAAACCACACCGCCCGCCCGCCACTTGCTCTACCATAGTGGAAATCCACCTGTCACTCAAGTGGTCACGCCCTTAATTATGCAGAACTTTAAGGCTTAATATAATTGAAACAGATGAGTTTAAATTCACCCCCGTCACAGTTGTCAAGAAGGGCAAAAGTAGCTGTGTAGCAATTATGGCCGCAGACATATAGATTAATTAATCTTCCAAATGATTCGACCAAATTAACATCCTTTTCACAAAAAAAGCCCAATTCAGCTCTAGACCCTAGGAAATCGACCATCGATCACGAGAGAGATGGGGGCTCGATTCTGCCCGGAGCTACTAGTTGTGACTTCCTATAGGACTCATGACCAAACTCAATTAAATTGGACAAAGGATTCGTTGTGTCACAAGACAAAGAAACAACCAGACCTCTGTCTTTGCAATCAGCAGTAAATGAACTCCATGCGACAGCTAAAACTCCAAGCAAGCTCACAGAAGCTGTTAGCTTATGGAGTACATCAAATAACTGATTATTGGACTTTCATTCAAATAGCCTTCGACATAGCTTGTTAGTGTGTTTACAACTGATACACGTGCCTATTATGCATGTACATTACTCCCAATTCATGCAATTATGTAACTATTGAATGAGTGGATGAAAAAGCATCATGTTTGGTACCGGTGTGTTCGTATGGGTATAATCCAACAGATGAGCTGAATGAAATCTGTATAGAATTGATCATGTCCTTATAGTAAGAAATTAGGTCTAAATTTACTCTCTGCTTAAGAGCAGGAAACTCAATTACTATAGATGACCCAATTTTATGGGAGGGGTGGAGACACAGTCACCCCTGAAGCCTAATTGGCCAGAACCCATCCAGGGGATGGGCAAATGTTTGAGTTTAATCTCAGAACACAAACGAAGAGTTCTGTACAGTTCAGACCAGTGCAGTGCAGAGTTCAGTTTTCACGTCACAACCAGTTCGGTTCGCAGTTCAGAAATGAGCTAAGTCCTAGCAGTATGACCAGAGTGAGTTCTGAACGGAGAGCTCCCAGGAGACGATCTGACGGTCATGACAGACCAATACAGAGAAAATGGGTTAACAACGATTTCATTCAGGCCATCTGCTTTTCTCTCACTTTCCTTTCTTTTACTTAAAGTTTATTTTATTTCCGTTAAGTCTCGGGTTCTGTTAAGTTTCGCCGCAAAAGTCTCTCAACAACGAGTTTCTAACAGCGCGCTCCAACTTCAAACAACGCCCACAAGACTTTCATCCAGCCGCCAACACGCCACGTGGTTGGTTTCCCCAGACGTCGACCAGACCTTCAGCGAATCAAAGATCTCGGGAAAACCCCTGTCCAGCCAGGAGAAGGGAATCCCCCTTGTCAGACGACACACGACACAAACGCAAGTAATGCCTTTTGATTCCAAGCTGAACTGGTGCATTAGATCAAATGTAATAACCCTGCCTAAGAAACGATAGGAGGTTAAATTATTGATCAATGGTTTCTTCAGGTCATGTGTCATTAATGCATAGATTGCTTAGGATTTCATAATTTCTCTCTCTTAGAACTTATTCTTTTCCTCACCTTCTTCCTTTCTGCAACGTGTGAATGTGCGAGTGCGTGTGTTTATGTTAGATATTAGTTTGATCCATCCGTCCATCTTCTTCCGCTTATCCGGGGCCGGGTCGCGGGGGCAGCAGTCTAAGCAGAGATGCCCAGACTTCCCTCTCCCTAGACACTTCCTCTAGCTCTTCCGGGGGGACACCGAGGCGTTCCAAGGCCAGCCGGGAGACATAGTCCCTCCAGCGTGTCCTCGGTCTTCCCCGGGGTCTCCTCCCGGTTGGACATGCCCGAAACACCTTCCCGGGAAGGCGTTCAGGAGGCATCCGGAACAGATGCCCGAGCCACCTCAGCTGTCCCCTCTCGATGTGGAGGAGCAGCGGCTCTACTCCGAGTTCCTCCCGAGTGACTGAGCTTCTCACCCTATCTCTAAGGGAGCGCCCAGCCACCCTGCGAAGAAAGCTCATTTCGGCCGCCTGTATCCGGGATCTTGTCCTTTCGGTCATGACCCAAAGCTCATGACCATAGGTGAGAGTAGGAACGTAGATTGACCGGTAAATCGAGAGCTTCGTCTTACGGCTTAGCTCTTTCTTCACCACGACAGACCGGTACATCGACCGCATTACTGCAGAAGCTGCACCGATCCGTCTGTCAATCTCCCGTTCCATCCTCCCCTCACTCGTGAACAAGACCCCTAGATACTTGAACTCCTCCACTTGGGGCAGGAACTCTCCACCAACCTGAAGTGGGCAAGCCACCCTTTTCCGACTGAGGACCATGGCCTCGGATTTGGAGGTGCTGATCCCCATCCCAGCCGCTTCACACTCGGCTCCAAACCGTCCCAGTGCATGCTGAAGGTCCTGGTTAGAAGGGGCCAACACGACAACGTCATCCGCAAAGAGCAGAGACGTAACCGTGTGGTCCCCAAACCTGACACCCTCCGGCCCTTGGCTGCGCCTAGAAATTCTGTCCATAAAAATTATGAACAAAACCGGCGACAAAGGGCAGCCCTGTCGGAGTCCAACATGCACCGGGAACGAGTCTGACTTACTGCCGGCAATGCGGACCAAACTCCTGCTTCGGTCATACAGGGACCGGACAGCCCTCAGCAAAGGACCCCGGACCCCATATTCCCCCAGCACCCTCCACAGGACGCCGCGAGGGACACAGTCGAATGCCTTCTCCAAATCCACAAAACAAATGTGGACTGGTTGGGCAAACTCCCATGAACCCTCCAGCACCCTGTAGAGGGTATAGAGCTGGTCCAGTGTTCCACGACCAGGACGAAAACCACACTGTTCCTCCTGAATCCGAGGTTCCACTATCGGCCGAATTCTTCTCTCCAGTACCCTGGCATAGACTTTCCCGGGGAGGCTGAGAAGTGTGATCCCCCTATAGTTGGAACACACCCTCCGGTCCCCCTTCTTAAAAAGAGGGACCACCACCCCGGTCTGCCATACCAGAGGCACTGTCCCCGACCGCCACGCGATGCTGCAGAGGCGTGTCAGCCAAGACAGCCCCACAACATCCAGAGACTTGAGGTACTCAGGGCAGATCTCATCCACCCCCGGTGCCTTGCCACCGAGGAGTTTCTTTACCACCTCGGTGACTTCAGCTTGGGTGATGGACGAGTCCTCCTCTGAGCCCCCAGCCTCTGCTTCCCCAATGGAAGACGTGACGGCGGGATTGAGGAGATCCTCGAAGTATTCCTTCCACCGTCCGACAACATCCCCAGTTGAGGTCAACAGCCGCCCATCGCCACTGTAAACAGCGTTGGTAGGGCACTGCTTCCCCCTCCTGAGGCGCCGGACGGTTTGCCAGAATCTCTTCGAGGCCAGCCGATAGTCCTTTTCCATGGCCTCACCGAACTCCTCCCAGGCCCGAGTTTTTGCCTCCACAACCACCCGGGCTGCAGTCCGTTTAGCCTGTCGGTACCTGTCAGCTGCTTCAGGAGTCCCACAAGCCAGCCAGGCCCGATAGGACTCCTTCTTCAGCTTGACGGCATCCCTTACTTCCGGTGTCCACCACCGGGTTCGGGGATTGCCGCCTCGACAGGCACCGGAGACCTTGCGTCCACAGCTCCGAGCGGCCGCTTTGACAATGGAGGTGGAGAACATGGTCCACTCGGACTCAATATCTCCAGCCTCCCTCGGGATCTGGTCGAAGCTCTGCCGGAGGCAGGAGTTGAAGATCTCTCTGACAGGAGACTCGGCCAAACGTTCCCAGCAGACCCTCACAGTACGTTTGGGTCTACCGAGTCTATCCAGCTTCCTCCCCCGCCATCGGATCCAACTCACCACCAGGTGGTGATCAGTTGACAGCTCCGCCCCTCTCTTCACCCGAGTGTCCAAGACATACGGCCGCAGGTCAGATGAAACGACCACAAAGTCGATCATTGACCTACGACCTAGGGTGTCCTGGTGCCATGTGCACTGATGGACACCCTTATGCTTGAACATGGTGTTCGTTATGGACAAACTGTAACTAGCACAGAAGCCCAATAACTGAACACCACTCGGGTTCAGATCAGGGGGGCCGTTCCTCCCAATCACGCCCCTCCAGGTTTCACTGTCATTGCCCACGTGGGCATTGAAGTCCCCCAGTAGAACGACGGAGTCCCCAGTCGGAGCACTCTCCAGCACCCCTCCCAGGGACACCAAGAAGGTCGGGTACTCTGCACTGCTGTTCGGCCCGTAGGCACACACAACAGTGAGAGACCTATCGCCGAGCCGAAGCCGCAGGGAAACGACCCTCTCGTTCACCGGGGTAAACTCCAACACATGGCGGCAGAGCTGGGGTGCTATAAGCAAACCCACACCAGCCCGCCGCCTCTCACCATGGGCAACTCCAGAGTGGTGAAGAGTCCATCCCCTCTCGAGGAGTGTGGTTCCAGAGCCCAAGCCGTGCGCGGAGGTGATTCCGACTATCTCTAGTCGGAACCTCTCAACCTCACGCACAATCTCAGGCTCTTTCCCCGCCAGCGAGGTGACATTCCATGTCCCAAGAGCAAGATTCTGTGTCCAGGGATCGGGTCGTCTAGGCCTCCGCCTTCGACTGCCGCCCGATTCGCTTCGGACCGGCCCCTTATGGTCCCTCCCGTGAGTGGTGGGCCCACGGGAAGGTGTCCCCACGTCGCTCCTTTGGGCTGAGCCCGGCCGGACCCCGTGGGGGAAGGCCCGGCCACCAGGCGCTCGCATACGAGCCCCAACCCCAGGCCTGGCTCCAGGGTGGGGCCCCGGCTGCGCCATACTGGGCGACGTCACGGTCCTCGTTTTATTTGTCATCATAAGGGTTTTTGAACTGCTCTTAGTCTGACCCGTCACCTAGGACCTGTTTGCCTTGGGAGACCCTACCAGGGGCATATAGCCCCGGACAACATAGCTCCTAGGGTCATTCGGGTACTCAAACCCCTCCACCACGTTAAGGTGGCAGTTCATGGAGGAGTATTAGTTTGATGTTTGATATTAGTTTGATGTGTTAGAGTAATCAATAAAGTTCTGTTTGTATTCAAAGATAACTGTTCTTGTGTTATGTGCTTATCAATTTAATGTCTTGAACTGCTGATCTAAGTTACCTGGCTGTTAAATAGTGTTTCACTATTGTTCGGATATTAATATCCGCTGCAGAGTTGATATTTACGGCCCGTTCAAATGAACGCTAGAAGAGTCATTTGCTCGGCTGTAAAATAGACTCTCAAAATTCCCTATGAATTCATTATTTCATTCATTTGAGCTAAATATACATGTTTCCCTTTAACAGAGCCCCCTTTAAGTTCTTACATATCGGCGGACGAATAAGTTAAGGTGTAAACATTAATTTTGAATTATTTATAAATTATAGTGTCATGTGAGTCTCATTCATTTTAATTCAGTTCCCCGTTGAGTTATTATTTTATCTGACTCATAGTCGCTACAGCTGTATAGATTAAACCACTTTTGCCGAGTCTGTAAACATATTTTTTTCTGCTGTTAAGTTGGGCATTTTAACATGGCGGAGATACAGATTTGACTCCCTTTTGGAGCCTGTCTCTATAGCGTCCAGTCGATGAATTGCAGTTTAAGTCACTTCAGCGTTGGCTTCAAGATAGACTGTGGGAGGTTGCCGCTTGCTGGTGATGTGTTTATTGGCATGAGGGCGGGACCATAGATATACATAATAAAGGCTAGGTGTCTTACGGCGGAGTCTCTAACGCCATCACCGGCGGCCATCTTGTCACAGGCAAGCTTTCTGGCGGGCTCTGCGGTACCTGATGTAAGGTGAGTGATCTGCACGAACACAAATACTCTTATCTTGCTGAAATCTTGACGGAGTTACAAATGGTTTGGTTTCCTACAAACGTTATTAACGTGGCTATAATTCTGGATGCTTGAACAAATTATGAATAATTATTTATAAATATGCAGTGTCATAGCTACATCTATGACGTTTATAACAAACCAAACCGTTTGAAAATCATTAGAAAATTGAGCAAGTTATGGTTATTTAAAAAATATGTGCACCATTAAAACACAATGTTAAGAGTGAGCGAGCTGACTGTGACAAGATGGCCGCCAGGTGCGGACATTGCCCTCCATTGGCCAGCAGCGCGAACGAGACATCTAGCCTTTATTATGTATATCTATGGGCGGGACAACCTGTCACTCATGAGATCACAGCAACAGCAAACCACAACCATCCAATCAATTCTAGATGGACAAAATCAAGTCCTGCCCTACATTTTTTCTTGTTCGCAAAGCTGTTTTTCTCGGATATACGTCACAATGGGGAAGAAGAGACTATTGCAACTTGCCAAAACCAAAGATTTTTTCATGCACGAAAACAATGACACTTTCAAAAACCTTCATATCAAACATTTGACAGAACTTATATTTATTAAAAAGTATATCATGTTAAAATGTACACATAAAAATCAAGACTGCAAGTGTACTGTGTTTTTCAGACCTCTGTAATGTTCCTTCTCATTTATCTACATCAGATCCATTTTTCTCACCCTTTTCTCTTAACATGACTTTTGGACTCGTGCACTACATTTTGAAAAAATATAAACTTTCTCAATGCAAGAAAACCTGTAGAATGGCAGAGTTTGAGCAATGAGCTTTTGATTATATCCGATTTGGTGTGACATCAAAGGTGCTTTATTAGAGTTCTTGTAAAACCTTTTCACAGAAAAGGAAGTCAAAGAATGAAAGTCGAGCTAGAAAGAGATGCTTTTGTTCTCAGTCTGGAATAAAAAGATTTAAATCAGAAGAGAAGAATATCCCATATCTAAAATATTGGATGACAGGTCTATACAAAAACACAATCTGAACAAAATCACAAATGCCTGTCAGAATTTTCCGTGAAACTCTGTCTCTGTTCTTCCATTGAGCATCTACATAACAAAGCAGAAGTAATCAATGAACGACACGTGAAGACATCTCGGCTGTTTTCATTTTCCAGTCCAATCTATGTAAGGGGGTTTCTGGTGTTAAAAATAATGAAAAAGTAGCTCCATTCAAAGGCTGTCTGAAAGTGATGACCACATTTTCATGTCTTCTGTACACTGGTTTGTAGGTGTTTTCTCAGGAGATTTCTCAGTTATATTTATTTATCAAATTTGTCTCAAATGTAGGGCCATATGATTTCCAGAAAGTAGAAAAATGTGAATGGAATGACAGAATCTAATTATAAAAACGGAATGTACTGCATAACAGAGAATGTCACTCAGGCCCTGTCCACACGGTGACGCGTTTAGCTGTATACCTAAAAAAAAAAAAAAAAAATCAGCCAGATGGATCTGCCGTTTTAGGAGCCTGAAACTGGCATTTTTTAAGACCAGGTCCCAGAGTGGATACATCTGCAACCGACACCCTTGCGTTTTCGTGTGTACAGCCAATCCGTATATTTTGTGAAACGGTGATGTCATCACACCACGTCCCGCACGGTAAAGATTAGAAGAGATACAGCTACGGCCACTGGGCATGCGCACATCAATATTGTGTAATTTAATCACTGTATTTGCATTGGTAGGTGTAGGCGTTAATACAACACAATCTGGTAAGTAGCAAATTTATTTATTGTTATTTTATCGTGAAATTTTGCCTCACGTCCGACCGTTGCTGTACCCCTTCTAGCCACAACTCTTCTTCTCCGTTTTAGTGTATTTCTGTGGCAGAATAACAGCGCCACATACTGGTCTGGCATGTATACTACATCGTTTTGAGTTGGTTTCAGTGGTTTCGTGTGTGCGCAGATATTTCTTGAGACGAGGGGAAAAAAAATATTGGATAGGGAAAGCTCTGGCTTCGTGTGGATGTGGCCTCAGTTTGGACTTTGTTTTCATTAGCACCGTTTTCCCCTGCCTTGTTTGTTGTGAAAGTGTCTGATTTGAGTCTTGATCACTGTCAGCTGTGTGCTGTGTTAATTTACAAGTTCCCTTGTTTCTGTTCATTGTTGGCGGGTCTCTTTGATGTTGGATGTTACTCTTGCTCTCTGTAGATTATTAAAGACTGCCTTAATCTTCATCTTCGTGTTTGTGAGTCTTATACCAGCACAGTCCGTGACAGAAGATCCAACCTAGATGTGATTACACCATGCGTTACATTGAGTGTTTCTTGTGATTTTTGTGTGTGCATTTTTCCCCAGTTTTTTGGATTTACTTTTATTTTCCACCATGGACAATCCTGCCTTTTTTTAAATCAGCCTTGAGCAGGGAACTCGCTCCCTTGAGGATCATGTGGAGGATTATCTGTTCTCACCAACTACCCAGACAACTGCTTATGCTCGTTCCTACACGCCGGCCTGAACACCGCCACAAGAGAGCAGTTGTCTGGGGAGGGTCCTTAGGGGAGCTTCGCTGATTACGTGGAGTGGGTGCTGGTATCCTGTGGATCAGCGCTAACCATCTTACCAGTGGACGACAATACCAGCCCCACTCCTCACACAGTAGTGATGTCTGGTTCGTGAACGAATCGTTCTTTTGAACTGGTTCTTTTCAGTGAACCGGTCTAACCAGTTCACCAAATCGGACTGAATCGGTCTAAACAGTTCGCGTCTCGAGTCAGTGCTGATTGACAAGTTACTAAAGCTACTCACTTTCTGACATGCCTGTACAGTCCCTCTGACTAGAAATAAACCAATATCCTGATGTTACTCTAGTAACTCCCAACAGTTCACTGAACTGAGACATGTTGTGCTGAGAGAACTGATGAAGAAGAGCAGCTGATACTGTGCATGCGTGTACTACCGAATGTACACAACAGCGGTTTTCGAGTTAACAGTTCTCGAATCTGAAATGAGAACTGTTTCTTTCGGACACGTTCGAGATACTGATAATCGATGAGCTGATGAGCTGAGCAAGCATGCGTGTCATTTGTTCAGAGGGACGCAATGCATGTTTCATTAAACACCAGAAAGTTTAACAAAATAAAACATGTTGGAAACATGTTCATCACATAATTACTGTCTTATCACTGTATTATTTTAAAGTTTGGAAACACAATCAATGGATTGTAAAACTGTTAAACATTTATTTGTTTTATCAATAATGCATGATCTATTCAGGAACTATTTAATTTCTAAATAAGTTTAAATCTATAAATCTTGACGTAAATTGTTGCCAAGGTTTTAAGGGTGCAAAGTAAATGTTATCGAAACAGCAGAAATGTATTAAACATAGTGGAGAGACATGCTTCGACATTTTTGTTCTGTCGACTGTATATTCAGATTGCAGCAGTTCTCAGATCAGCACACTTTCACACACTGCTAGAGCATTTCTCGAATCACCAGTACAGAATCGAGAACTGTTTCTTTCAGACATGTTCAATACTGAGAACACATGAGCTGGAGATACTGAGCATGCGTGATATCACCATCTGAACCGAACTGTTTCTCTCGGATAGCTGATGCTGTGCTGACACTATGAGCATGGGTGAACCGAGGACTTTAATGAGAGGTGAATTTGGCGCAATTTAAATGTATTTAATCTGTGTAAAACATCCTTGTTTGCACTTCCGTGGCTGTATTGGGTGCTTTTGCAAAACATAAATGGCAAGAAACGTATTCAAGGTGATCATGATGATGATGATGATGACGATGATGATGATTATTATTATTATTATAAGAAGTTAGCAGTCCCTGATGAAAAATTACTTCATTTAAATGTGTTTGAATGTATTTTCATCCACCGGGATGATAGAATTTATGTCATTATACAAGGACGTAAAATAACTGATAAACTGTTTTTTTTAACTGGTTCACTGAAAAGAACTGTCTGAGATCTGGACTTCCCATCACTATCACACAGTGCCCAGCCAGAGACCATCACAATGCAAGGAGTGACAGCATGAGCCCACCTCAGACCAAGTGCCTGTCTCCGCCATGATGTTTGAGCCCGTGCCTAGAGTAGCAATCAAGCAGGACATTACCCTGGAGCCTGAGCTAGCCGAGTCTAACCAGGTGTGCGAGCGGGCTGGACCATCCATCGCCGTGGGAGCCCTAGTGGAGTACGAGGGGATGGATCGAGCCCCGCCCCGCCCCGCCCCGCCCACCCTCCCACCACTGAGTCCCGGCTGGACTTTAGTGTTTGGATAGTTGGATCCCCTGCCTCCATTAATCCCGCTTGAACTTGAATCGTCTTCATCTGATCCGCTGGTCCCTCCCTATCCCCCTCTCCCAGGGCCGGCCCGTGGCATAGGCGGAATAGGCAAATGCTAGGGGCGCCACTCATCCATAGGGGCGCCAAAATGTATTACTGATACTATTTTATTAATATTAACTTAACTAAGTCCCCCGCATCTTCCCGGTCCGCCTCATCAATCTCCCCCGCCGAGCTACTTGAAGTGCGTCAGAAATATAACGCGCGATCGGTTTAACGTTGGGAATTTGTTGTGTCGCGTCGCCTCTCGCCGCATAATGTAGACAGGATTGCTTTCATTTTTTAGGGTGCTTGGCCGCTCGCGCCACGTGTAGACACGGTGAAAGTTGCCTGATAATTTATGATGGATGGCCGAATTGTAGTATCAAAAAAGACAGAAGCCCTCTGATGCAGGCAAGATAAGGGAAACACTGCAAAAATGCTCTTCTTACTTAGTATTTTGTCTTGTTTCTAGTCTAAATATCTAAAACTTCTTAAATTAAGATGCATTTACTAGAAAGTAAAATGACATAAGATATATTTTCTTGTTTTCTTGAAAATAAAATTAAAATTAAGTGAGTTTATGCTTAAAACAAGCTAAATGATCTGCCAATGGGGTGAGAAAAATAATCTAGTTTCTGATTGAAATCTTGTTTCTTGTTTCTGTCCCAAACAGAAACAAGATAATTTTTCTCACCCCATTTGGCAGATAATTTAGCTTGTTTTAAGCAAAAACTCACTTCATTTGAGTGTTTTTTCCCCTTAGAAAACAAGAAAAGAAAAATATCTAAAAATATCTGTCATTTTACTAGTAAATACATCTTGATTTAAGAATTTTTAGATATTTGGACTGGAAACAAGAAAATACTAAATAAGAAGAGCATTTTTTGCAGTGTAAAGTGAGGTACAGTGATGTAGGCTAATGAATGTACAGTTTATTTAGATTAGATTAGATTAGATTCAACTTTATTGTCATTACACAAGTACAAGTACAAGGCAACGAAATGCAGTTTAGGTCTAACCAGAAGTGCAATAGCAGCAAGTGCAGGATATATACAATGGTTGCGTAAGTGCTGGGCATAAAAATGTACTGAATATATATAAATATGTATAAGTAGAGAGATGGTTATTACTATAAACAGAACTGAATTTACAGATGAATATATACAGTGAATAAATATAAATAAACAGATGGCTATTACTATAAACAGAATGTAAACAGAATGTACAGGTGAATATGTACTATGAATATAATATACAGATGGCTATTACTATAAACAGAATTTTACAGATAGAGGTATACAATAATATGTTAGGCTAATATGAGGAATAGCAGTGGATTAAGGTAGTGCAATAAATTATGGACAGAGCTATCCGAAAGAAAGTGTAAAAGTGCAGTGGAAGTGGTTGCATATTACAGTTAGAAGTACGGTGCAAAATGCAAATGTAAACATGGCTACTATAAATACAGTCGGCAGTGCAAATGAGCATATTCCAGTTAAGATATGGTGGTGCAAAATGCATAAGTAAACAGTTGTTACTGTAATAAACAGTCGGTAGTGCAAATAACAAAGTGAATGTAGGTGTGAGGTAGGAGAGTTTGCAGTTTATGAGGGAAGTGGATCAACGGGGGTTTGAGTTCAGTAAAGAGACAGCTCTGGGGAAAAAACTGTTCTTTAGTCTGCTGGTCCTGGTCCGGTGGATCCTGAAACGCCTGCCGGAGGGCAGGAGAGAAAACAGTCTTACTACTTATTTAATTGCATAGTAGTAAAATACTTATGTTCGCTAATTAATTCCAGTTTTACCTTAAACTTTATGCAAGCACAGCTGTTCTGGGTTCTCCAGAGGCCACAGCCAGTGTGATTTTGTAGATAAAAATGCATGCAATATCACTTTTTTAATAGCCTAATGTTTTTACTCTACAGTTGTGCAGTTTTAAGGGGACATATGGCAATTTTAAAATGTATTTGCCAAAATTAGTAATGATATTTAAATACAGGTTTATTTAAAATAGCATCATTTTATTTAAAATTCACATTAAATATCTACATTTCTCAGTTTAATTCATGGTGAAAACATGAATGTGCATAGTTTAGTGGAAGATTGCTGCCATCTCCTGGAAAACAAACACTTTTGCTAGTTCTCAATGCATAGTTTGTGCATGAATGCTGGATGCTATTACTCTTGCTATTTGTGTTTAGGCTGTAATGTGGCGTAGGTGCTATTTTTGTATAGTTTAACTATCATCAGCCTTTTAAAAAATAAAATAATAATAATAATAATATCATGAACATAATGACGGGGTAGAATGGACTGGACATCATATAAAACAATAACAATGAAAATAAAAATAAAAACATCAATGCATTACAAAAATAAAACAGTAGTAATTCCACAACTTAGACTGATAACATGTAGTGCTAAACCTTACAAGGGGCACCAAGTAAAATCTTGCCTAGGGCAGCAAATTGGTCAGGGCCGGCCCTGCCCTCTCCCACCACCTCTCCAAACCACCACTAGTGACTTTAATTGTTTTCTCAGTCTTTGTCTGCCTCTACAAGCCCCTCTCTAGTCCCCAGCCCTTCCTGCCACCCAGTCATCTCTGCCTCACATCAGCCCCTTAGCAACAACTCCGCCTCCTCTCAGTGGTGTGGTTATACATTGTGCATGCTGTGAGCCCCCTCCTCCTGGTCATGGGGATTCTGTGGCTCCACCTTCAGCCTCAGAAGGCTTCGGTCCACCTCGACCCGTTGCCCTGGCTCCTGCACCTGGGTTCAGCAAGGACCATCGGGCATTCTACCTCGCGGGCTCCCTCGGACCGTTTTATGGACATTGAATAGCTTTCTTGAGGTAATTGTAACGTTTAAGTAGGCTTATATTTAAGTATGCGCTACAGCGATCTGTCACGGTGTATTAAAGAGTGGCAAAACAGCATTTATTATTTGAATTTCCGAATAAAATCAACAGATTTTTTTTTTATTTGAGACTTTATATCATATTAAAAGTAATAAAGCACAAAGCTTTGTCATTATTGGATGGCGCTCTACAAATCAACAAATTTATATTGGCAATCCAGAGCTAAACACGGTCAAAACGTGCCATCAGAGAAGCGCTAATTAAACGTCTGTTTCAGTAATTGATTTCAGCCCTCCAAAACCATTTTGTCTAATTACCAAAAATACTGTAGCTGTTTCGGGTGAAAATATTCCTTGTTTGAAATTTCGATACATGCATAGTTTCAGACACTGTTGAAAATGGTATCGATACGATACACTGTTGAGAGGTATCAATGCGATGCTGGTATGTATCAGTATGAGGCGAGATGACACAAGGCGAGACAATACAAGGCAAGAGAGAGAT
This sequence comes from Gobio gobio, assembly GCF_949357685.1. Lineage (NCBI taxonomy): Eukaryota > Metazoa > Chordata > Actinopteri > Cypriniformes > Gobionidae > Gobio > Gobio gobio. The sequence goes on along the minus strand of NC_137111.1, from coordinate 17,156,285 downwards.
TTTGGAGATGTTATGCAGTCTGGATGTCTGCAGTATGGTTGAACTGTGCTTCACTGGCCCTTCACTGCTCTGTTATTGACCATCAACCTGACAGATCCCCCCTCAGTCCCTGAAGTCTTGCTCTGTGTATGTGAGATGTAAAACACTGTTTACATTAGCTATATTCTTGACCCGAGCAAGCCATGACCAGGTGCTTCTGCCTTCCACTGTCATGGGTTCAAGGTCAGGATATCAATATTCTAATGTATTATATGGTTAAAGGGTAATTAATGCGTCACTTAAGTCAGAAAAGAAAATATATTTTTATTCAGTCAGGTTTCCCATACCCCCCCTGTGTCAAGCAATATATTCAAGACAAGATGAATCAATATTTAATCATAAAATCACTTAAATTTTCATCTATTCATGAAACTTAGTTGTCATGCAGCTTCGAAGACTTGGAGTTGCATGGACTAATTTATAGTACTTTTAAGGCTTTTTCACGTTTTTTGGAGCTTCCCAACCCCAGTCCTCATTTGAAAAAAAAACAGCCTAAAAAAAATCTAAATTTGTTCAACCGGAAAGAAAGTCAGGTTTGGAACAACATGGTGAGTAAATAATTACAGAATTTTAATTATTTGAGTGAACTATTCCTGTAACTTATTTGAACTGAGTTGTTTACCAGTTCTGACACATCTCCCTAAAGACATGCAGATGAAGAAACCCATAAATCCTCCAGATGAGTGTAACGTATATACTGACTATAATGTGATTTATATCCTCATTGGACTGCACATTGACGCCACACTAAACCCAAAGGGGTTTCACACTGAGAGAGAGAGAGAGAGAGAGAGAGAGAGAGAGAGAGAGAGAGAGAGAGAGAGAGAGAGAGAGTCCTTCAGATAACTGGACATTGAATCAGATGATTATCAGAATTGCTGCGCCATCAGAGCATTTCAAATTGTGAAACATGAAACCAACTATCCTTAAAAGACAAATTTTCTGGAAAGGCACCGGACTTTAAAAGATTTAACATTCAGAAAAAATGTCCATAAGTACATTGTTACTCTAAAACCCAGTGAGCTGCTTTTTAGGGCATCAGGTGAGACACAAATAGCATCATTATGATTTTTGAAGTTACTTTCATTTGACCAGATTCAAAGGCAGTGGTGAATAAAATACCATAATGTGTTGAAACCAGCTCAGTGGGGTGGGGGGGGGGTCTATCCAAAATGATGAACAAAGTTATTAGAAATGCCCATTACAAATACATTATCATGAAAAATATAGTAAAACCCTTAAATTGTGAAATATTAATATTTAAATGAACTGTTTTCTGTTTCCTCTTATTCCGCCTTTGATACAGTTTAGATGCTTCTGCTCAGCAATACATGGTTCACTATACTTCAAGAATTTCACTTTAATTTCCTGATTAGAGGAGCACAAGCAACACTTAAGAAATCTGAATTGGCTCGGACACCAAGGCATATTTCACAACCAAAAATAAATTTATTTTTCAGACGATCTACCAACCCTCAGCCTACTTTCCTAAAATGGAAAGTCTACACACAGACAAACTAGTAGGAAAATGCCTCCTTTTTGGCTTAAGCTCCACTTGTTGCATTAAACTGCAACATCTTCTACGAAGGATTGCAGTCCTTGAAACAAAGCTACTCATGGCACTGCCACCCCGATAGGAACAAACAGGGGAGCCACACCCTCCAACCTCTCAGACTAGCTGGTGAGTCCTGTCTAGATAAACCTGAACTGTAAACTCCAAAATTAACTGACACAGCAGATAATATATAACAATGGCATAAACAGGGATCTAGACCTAAGGCAATCTCAGAGAATCAATTGTGAAACTAGCATCCTCAACTCCTAATATAATGCTGGTACTCTTTCAACCCCCTTAAAGGTTTGAATCATTAATGATGGGTAAAGAATTTACCTTGTGCAATCAGAAAAGAAAGAAATGAATCAGAAACTTGCACAAATGCTCTAGCTAGCAGACACTTAAGGCCAGCAGGTAACGGTGCCCTGCTAAGATAATGGCTGAGCACAACACTCTGATTGTGGGTGACTCTATTATCAGACATGCACATGGCAAAGCTACCACTACTTACTGCCTGCCTAGAGCAACAGTTTTGTATTTAAATAAGGAAATTCACAGCATACTGACAAACCATCAGTCTGTCACTCAAATTATTATACACAGTTATGCCGAGTTCACTCTGCCCGATTTTAGCCCCGATTTTGACTCGGCGACAGGCTTTGCGAAATCGCAGACAAATGCCGAAATCATAGGCAAATCGGTTCTCGTGCACGTGAGTGGCAGTCACACGGTGTGAATGATCAAAGACGCGATCAGAGAGACTCGCTGATGAGTCGCCAACGCCCGTGAGATATTTGGCATGCTAAATATCTGGACCTGTCTGCGATTCAAACTCCTGCTGTGTGAAATGTAGGCCCATGTAGAAACCGACAGCCAATAAGAGAGCAAGATACAGGGCAGCGGGTGGTTTGGGGAGGAGTTATGGACCAGAACATCAGTATTTTATTAGATATATTTACAGTTCTATCAAACAGAAACAAAGCACAAACATTTGCTTGACCAGCCACAACAGCAGCACGTGCAAAATTATTTATTTACCTCCAACTCTCTTTGCAGAACACTATCATTGCTCCCTGTGTCTCCAACCATTTCCTCTGCCATAGTCTTTTTTCTTTTTCTTCTTTTTGCTGTAAAGGCCGAGCCGAGCGCATTTACATTCTGTGCGTGAGATCTCTCCCCTGTGGGCGGGTTGAAAACATGCGGAACAGCTCCTTCTACTGGCTGTAGTTTTTTGCCTCTGGCCAAAAAATCCTCAGATGACGCAAAATGGCGATATTTGCGCCATCGGAGGATTTTTTCCATAAATAAAATGCATAATTCTCTCGTCTCAGGGGGATATGAGGGGGGAAAGTACCATAATTCTACAAAGCTTAATGCTAAATCACGGAAGTAACCCTTTAAGTTTGGTGTCCACCTTAGAGATAATCACATTATTTATAATGAAACCATCATATTTAAAAATGTGATATTAATCATATCATATATTAAAATATAATTTATTGTTACTACTGTAAATCTATTTAAATTATGGGATCTCCTTCAATGCTAACAGAATCTTTACTTTTTTAAATGATTTTGTTTCTATATTTTTCAGATATATTTCTATATTAACATATTTTAATGACAGCATATTTATTGATCAAAATTGTATTATTTTATTCATCAAAATAAGCAGAAAATAGTTCAAACTTTGCTAATGTGATTGTTTTGAACAAGTATTAACTTAGACATTATTAAAAACATATTTGTGAGGTTGTGAGCGCGCTGTTTGTGTTGGAGCTCCGTCGAATTGATTCATAATCCTTGATTTTCTTCTTAACACTCGTTTACAAACGAATACTTTCTATTATTTACAGCGTGTGAACATATCTCCGATACGATTCTCTATAAAAAACAATCGGATTGCTTTGATATCGCTACTTATATCCGAACTTCCGCTACTAGCCGTAGCCCGCTAGCATTACACGCGTGGTAACTTATTTACACCCGTAACCACTGAAACCTACAATTCGCCATTGTAGCATCTTCTTCTAAAGAGGAACTTTTCAAAACTCTAGAATAAAATAAAGCCTCAGTGTTTTGTTAGTGGACCATGTCCTTTCTGAGGTCACAGAGAACTCTTGCTTATCACAGCTATGCAGATGACATCCAGATTTACCTAGCTCTATCACCAAGTTACTTCAGTCCGATATACTACCTGTGCCACTGCTTAAATGAAATTAACAGTTGGAAGTGCCAAAACTTTCTTCAGTTAAATAAAGATGAAACAGAAGTCATTGTATCTGGCAACAAAAATTAAATAGCAAAGGTTAATGAATACCTTGATCCAGAGGGGTCTAAAAACATGAAACAGGACATAAAATCTTGAGCCACGTTTCCACCGAAATTACCCGGAACAATTTGCCCCCCCAAGAACTTTTGCTGTCTGCGTTTTCATCGCGGTCTAAAGTACATGAAGATTAGGCAAATTAGTCTGGTGATATAGTACTGCGCACGACTTTCCAGTTCCCGCTGGAGTTCGTCATCCGCAGAAGCTTAATAAAGCCTGAACCTCGTTGTCGATCCATCTGTCATATTTTTAAACTCCATTGTTGATTCGAATAGCAAACAACTCGGTAACGCTCTAGATTACAGCCCGGAGAGTACTGTGTAAGTAAAGCGAATTTACAGCGTAACTTTTGGTAATTATAGTGTAACTATAAAGTAAGAAGTTCTTTGCCCAGTTCCTGCGGTGGAAACGCGGCTTTGCTGTCATCCTGGATTTTGATCCAGCTACACAAGCCACATTAAAGTATAACTAAATTAACCTACTACAATTTATAAAACATATGAAAAATCCGTTTGAATCATATCATTTGAAAGAAAGAAAAAATCCTTGCAGAATCTCTGCTTAAGATCACTAAAGACAACCTGAATACTTCACCAACACTATGTGTTTTTAAAGGTGCTGTGAGTGATGTTTTATAGAGTAGCATGCAGACATGGTCCCTACCAACCTGACAGATATCACTGAAATAGGTGTCCTGAGAAATCCCACCTGTCTGCGACAGCCCTAGGCTCTGTAAACAGCAAACAAAGAATATGACCACAGGATGCTATTGTTTAGCCAATCAGAAGTCTCTGAGGTGCTTACTTCCTGTCACTCATTATCAGCCTTCAGGTTTGCTGACATGCCTGTTGAGGGCGGGGTTTTAGTTAGTGAGACAGCTATAACATCACTTACAGCACCTTTGAGGAAATAAAATACAAGGGCTGAAAGTCCCTGAGGTGCCAAGATTATACACCTCACCCTTCAGCATCCTGCCTGATGGGCCTACAAGCACTTCAGCAGATTTTATTAATATTAGTGGGGAAAAAAATACTGCAGATTCTATCCAGGCGTACGGTACCGAGGACTTGTTTAACTTGAATTATTTAGAACACAAAAGTGAAAATAAAATCTGGAGTAAACAGGAATAAATCATAAGTAATGAGGATATTGTTGATAAACGTTCTGCAGTTTCTGGCTGTTCAGAAAACACACTATCAAAAACACACAAGTCATGACTGCAAGGGATTGATTTGAATGAATCAGCAATAGAGACAAATTCTACGAATAAATAATCATTTCATGCAGACCTCCTGATAAACAAGTGATTCATCACATTGTGGTGGCAGATATATGCATATTGATCAGCCAGTAACAAAATTCACTCCCCATTTACAGACATGAACCATGATTGGCTGACTAGATGTCAAAGTGGTATAATGAGTGCAGGATGAGTCATCAATATTTTTGGAATGTTTTCCCAGAAAAAACAAACAAACATTTAATTCATGCTTAAAATTATATAACTTGGGGCAATGAATTCACTCTCTTCAAAATCACTAAAATATTCATATGGTTCATGGCATTGCAACATGAACCTCATGAGCCAACCCTCTCTATGTTCTCTTTAGAATAAAGTTCTGCACAAATACAATCTTCATCTGATGTGAGTGTACATCACTTTAAATATTTTATCAAACATATTAATTTCTTTATGTGTAAAACTTTTCACATTGCATAATCTGGTTGTTCTCTACATTATCCCATGCACATATTTCTGACAGACAAATAAGCTACAATTGCTAGCGGTATAGCAGAGAACTAAGGGAGCTTATGTATCCGTGCGTCATGTCAAAGTTGATGCAGAAAAGCTTTCATATTTCATGTTGATGTGTGCAAAATCGCATGCATCTGAACATCTGCTTTTTCATTAGGGAGAGCAGAATAGCAGAGATATAAGGGTGTTGTTTTGCAAACATTGAGGAATTTTAATCAAAGTATGTTACTGTCACATGTTTAGTCTGTTTTGCTTGTGTTTTGATTTGTCACATGTTGCTTTGTTCTTTTTCCCGCCATTTCTGTTTCCATGGTTACCCTCATTAGTTAATTTGTCCCAGCTGTGTCTTGTTAATCATCTCGTTTCTATTCACTACTTAAAGGTGAACTAGGTAACATTTTTGCAGTAAAATATCCAAATACAACTAGGCCAGTGTTGTACATTTTGTTCAGTTGAGTACTTAGAATAACCCAAATGTATCCAACTATTTGTAAATCATGAGAAATTGCTATTTAAACCAAGGAACCGGGACGTGTGAGCTATGCCTGTTAGGGAGTCGCCTGTCGATTGCGTTACGCTCGGTTTCCGGGTTTTATTTTGCAGAAACGCTTTACTCTCACAACAGTGTGAACAAGTGTTATAGCAGCCGCCAAGCGAACGTCACAACTTCCTTTTCAACACACTCAAATATATCTAATATGATAAACAGAGCTGCGTTACCTCATACTCATGACTGGAAAAGCGAAAGTGGCGCCGGCGACCGTGTCGTAATAAAAGTCCCGCTGGCGAATATGCCATAATAACAGTCCCGCTCTTCAAACGCTCCTGCAGCCTTGCTCAGCTCCACAACACTCGGTCCTGCTCTGCTTAATACTACAGTAATGTCAATAATCGCATCCATGAACATGATTTCTACCGGAGTCCTATCCTGACTCTTTTCCATCGGCTGTGAGGTGAAGACCACATGTCCCAAGATTCTGCGCTCAAATGTGGCGTCATCAAACTACGCCTTTGTTTTGAACAGGCGACCTCTAGTGGACGGAAAAGTTACATAGTGTAGCTATAAGTTACACTCTCACCTTCAGTCTTTGTCTAGTCACTGTTATGTTTTGTTGGAGTGTTTCCCTGCCTTGCTGTTTTTTTACCTGTTCTGTTAACCTGGATGCCAATTGTCTTTTTTGAGTTCTTGAAGAAGTATTTTTAAAGTTTAAGTTTGCATTCTGAGCTTTGGAGTCTTCAGCCTGTTCCTGTTTACACCAACCCTTTACAGTTACAGACTTTACATGAAGAATCATACCAACTTGTGGAAAATAAGCATCTGAAGACTCCTTTAAAGGTGCACTATGTAAAATGTTTTGAGTAAAATATCCAAAAACCACTAGGCCAGTGTTGTATATTTTGTTTAGTTGAGTAGCTACTAACAATATCCCAAATGTTTCCAAATATTTGTAAATCGTGAGAAATTGCTATTTTAACCAAGGAACCGGGACGTGTGAGTAAGTCGCCTGTCAATTGCATCATATCTGTGTTACCCTCGGTTTCCAGTTTTATTTTGCAGAAACGCTTTAATCTCACTGCAGTGTGCAACAAGTGTCATAGCAGCCGCCGAGCGAACGCACAGAGTTGTCATAAAATTATTTTCAACACACTCAGATGTATCTAATATGATAAACAGAGCTGCGTTACCTCATACTCATGACCGGAAAACCGGAAGTGGCGCCGGCGACTGTGTCATAATAAAAGTCCCGCCGGAGACTGTGTGATAATAAAAGTCCTGCCACTCTTCTCATTAACAATCGCTCCAGCGGCCTTGCTCAGCTCCACAACACTCGGTCCTGCTCTGCTTCATACTACAGTAACGTTAATAATCTCATCCATGAACAGGATTTCTGCCTGAGTCCTATCCTGATTCTTTTCCACTGGCTGTGAGGTGAAGACCACATGTCCCAAGATTCTGCACTCAAAAGTGGCATCATCAAACTACGCCTTTGTTTTGAACAGGTGACCTCTAGTGGACGAAAAAGTTACATCTTTAAAGGGTAAAATACCCCAGCTCAGAGCTTAACTCCACCCACTGGCAATTTTTGAAAAATGCTGGAAAAGTGGGCGGGACTGAGCGGAGGGCGTGCACCTGAGACCCGCAGTGACAAATGGATTGACAGCTGTCTGACTGATGGAGATGGAGAATGACTGGAATGATGCCAGTAGCTTTGCAACAGAGCTGTCGTTCTCCCCCACCTTCACCTGTAGACACAGACCCAGAGCCTTATCAATGCGAGCCGCTGGCTTCAACTGCATTAACTCCCGGTGCTGACGATGTTAGTGAAGCAGCAGCGCAAGAGAACTGACCTAATCTATAAACAGTCAAATCCTTATACTGAATGCCACTAAAAATAGATCAGATATCTGGTATACATACGATGTATTTTCATTCAAATTAACTGAATCAATAAGCAGCGCAGGACCAATAAGTTCAGATCTAATAGCCTATTATAAACAGATTTCCTCACATAAAAGACTATATATGCCAGCATGTTACGGTATTGTTGTTCATTACCGCGGCAACCACTTGCGTGTCAGGGTTTGAAAGTGCGTCTCATGAATGAAATTTATCTGTACACATGAAGGGTGGGCAATAATATCGCAAGAAAATCCTGATGTGTACTGACAACTGCATTATTTAACCGCATTGTCTTCATTACAATGTTAAAGCAAGTGTCAAGTAAGTTTCATTCATAATGTTTCTACTTCATGTAACATGACAGTTCATACTGGAGTGAAGTTCCACAATCATGTGATTGGGGAAAACATTTCTGAGGGCGTGGTGAGCTCGTGCCAGGGGCGTGGGTAGTGAGCCATTGGAAGAACCATCCTATATCCCGATGACCCACAATGTCCAATAGGAAAATTCAACTGCAGTAGCCACCGTTCAACCTTAAGAGGGCAGCACTTTGACGGTTTTACACCATATATTATAGAATTACAACACTTTATACCCAAATGTCAAAACATTTACTCGAATCAATGAACAGCATTAATAAAGCCCCAGTCTTGCAGATCATTAACTAGAAAAAGTTGGTTTAGGGTTTAGTTACCCTTTAAGGGAACATTCCACGTTATCATTTCGCAAACATTATGGAATTGTTACTTTTGAAAGTTCTCTGAACATTCTGAAACAAGCAGTATCATAAAAAAAAACCTTAGATGAATGTCAAACTAAAACATTTCAGAAAAAACGTTCCGTGAACAATGTAAAAATGTTTGTGCTATCATTCTGAGAACATCCAGATAACTGGCAAAATGGACCATTAACGTTCCTGGAAGAACGTTTGTTCATAACCTTAAGTGAACCTTAACAGAATGTTAGACAAATTATGTTTCAGTAACAAAGTTCAGGAGAAGCACATTCAAATAATCTACCCAATCAACTCGTCATCAGTAATTACCACATCTTTCCTATCAGCATGAGAGGAAGCCTATATTATACTCACCTACGTTCCTCAACAGTTTTCAGCATCCTTCCACCAGCCAAATACTGAGCTTGCAGCCTTCTCCTAGGACAGCACGCCAAATACGCATACCATTTATTCCATCTGACTTATTTGTAAGTGTGAACACGTGAAAGTTCTGAGAATGTTCCTTGTTAGCTGGGAAGGCGGCTAAAGAATTACAATTTCCATTTGAAGAAAATGATCTGCAGAAATAAATTCGATCTGCCTCAATGTCTGAACAAACTCCTTGTTATCTATAATAATCATGCAATTCATTTATAAAAAAATTTTTTGGAAGTTGCATTCAAAATCCTATTGGTAAAAAAACAAAAAAACAATGCTGATGTGTGTATTAACCTCCTGGGTGCGAGTCTGTCCACGTACGAGGACATTATAATTTAGTGTCCTCATATATTTAGAATGATTTCTTTGTCACAGTTTCAAGTCTGGATGTCCTGTAAAAAGCACATTCAGGGCTTTTCAGAGATGCCATTTGTTTTGAGGTTTGACCAGGTCTTTTGGCATGTCCTTTTATACAGGATCCTGACGTTCACTTGACAAACCTCTAGAAGTAACCTAATAATTAGAATTTCCTTTTGGATTTCCAGTGGTTGGACGCATTGATGACACTGTAGCGACTATGAGTCAGATAAAATAATAACTCAACGGGGAACTGAATTAAAATGAAAGACTCGAATGACACTATGTATTATAAATAATTCAGAATTAATGTTTACACCTTAACTTATTCGTCCGCCGATATGTAAGGACTTAAAGGGGGCTCTGTTAAAGGGAAACATGTATATTTAGCTCAAATGAATGAATTTAATGAATTCATAGGGAATTTTGAGAGTCTATTTTACAGCCGAGCAAATGACTCTTCTAGCGTTCATTTGAACGGGCCGTAAATATCAACTCTGCAGCGGATATTAATATCCGAACAATAGTGAAACACTATTTAACAGCCAGGTAACTTAGATCGGCAGTTCAAGACATTAAATTGATAAGCACATAACACAAGAACAGTTATCTTTGAATACAAACGGAACTTTATTGATTAATCTAACACATCAAACTAATATCTAACATAAACACACACGCTCGCACATTCACACGTTGCAGAAAGGAAGAAGGTGAGGAAAGAATAAGTTCTAAGAGAGAGAAATTATGAAATCCTAAGCAATCTATGCATTTATGACACATGACCTGAAGAAACCATTGATCAGTAATTTAACCTCCTATCGTTTCCTAGGCAGGGTTATTACATTTGATCTAATGCACCAGTTCAGCTTGGAATCAAAAAGGCGTTACTTGCGTTTGGGTTTCGCGTGTCGTCTGACAAGGGGGAATTCCCTTCTCCTGGCTGTACAGGGATTTTCCCGGATCTTTGATTCGCTGAAGGTCTGGTTGACGTCTGGGGAAGCCGAACACGTGGCGTGTTGGCGGCTGGATGAAAGTCTTGTGGGCGTTGTTTGAAGTTGGAGCGCGCTGTTAGAAACTCGTTGTTGAGAGACTTTTACGGCGAAACTTAACAGAACCCGAGACTTACGGCAATAAAATAAACTTTAAGTAAAAGAAAGGAAAGTGAGAGAAAAGCAGATGGCCTGAATGAAATCGTTGTTAACCCATTTTCTCTGAAGTTGGTCTGTCACGATCGTCAGATCGTCTCCTGGGAGCTCCGTTCAGAACTCTCTCTGGTCATACTGCTAGGACTGAGCTCATCTCTGAACTGCGAACAGGCCGCGAACCAGCTCGAACCGAACTGGAACCGAACTTGAGCTGAACTCTGCACTGCTTCTGGTCTGAACTGTACAGAACTGTAGAGAACTGTAGATAGAACTGTACACAGAACTGTACACAGAACTGAACTTTTCGTTCGTGTTCTGAGACTAAACTCAAACATTTGCCCATCCCCTGAATGGGTTCTGGCCAATTAGGCTTCAGGGGTGACTGTGTCTCCACCCCTCCCACAAAATTGGGTTAACTATAGAATTTAGTTTCCTGCTCTTAAGCAGAGAGTACATTTAGACCTAATTTCTTACTATAATGACATGATCAATTCTATAAAGATTTCATTCAGCTCATCTGTTGGATTATACCCATACGAACACACCGGTATGAAACACAATGCTTTTTCGTCCACTCATTCAATAGTTACATAATTGCATGAATTGTGAGTAATATACATGCCTAATAGTCTAACTAACGTGTATTAGTTGTAAACACACTAACAAGTTATGTCGAAGGCTATTTGAATGAAAGTCCAATAATCAGTTATTTGATGTACTCCATAAGCTAACAGTTTCTGTGAGCTTACTTGGAGTTTTAGCTGTCACGTGGAGTTCATTTGCTGGTCATGCAAAGACAGAGATCTGGTTGTTTCTTTGTCTTGTGACAACCACGAGCCCTTTGTCCTCTTTTAACTGAGTTTGGTGGCGAGTCCATAGGAAGTCAGAACTAGTAGCTCCGGGGCAGAATCAAGCCCCCATCTCCCTCGTGATGATGATGATTTCCTGGAGCTGAATTGTGCTTTGTGAACGGGGATGTTCATTTGATCGAATCATTGGAAGATTAACTCATCTATATGTCTGCGTCCATAATTGCTACATACCCAGAACCGTACACAGAACCGTACACAGACACTGCATGAAAAAAGGTGTATCCGGACCAGGATACTCCTGTATACACTGCTGAAATTCGGAAGAATCCAGGAGTATACTGGCCGGATACGTCAAATTCCATGGATCCGTATATGTCCGTATTCATCCGAAATGGTACCAAATCGGATGTATGTTGTGGCCGTATACTCCCATGCTACAGCCATTTGTTGCCATGGCAAATAATCCCATCAAGTTTTTTCCAGGAGACATTTTCACACCTCTAAACAGCTTTGCCTTCCATCCCCTATTGGTCCTTCATCTCAAACTGGATTGGTTGTTTTTTTTTTAAACCACTCCCAAAACCCAGACTGCTATTGGAGGACAGGACGCATTGAAAACCCAGTCAAGTGACTTTATTGGTTACTTCTAAGGCTAAGGGTGGGCTAGGTTTTGTAGCATAGGGACTTGATTGGTTATAGGCCAGCTATGCAGATTTTGATAATTAATATATAATATATATATATAAAAAATAATCCCCTCTCCCTCCCAAAAGAAAAATACACACAAAACAATTTGAGAAAGTCTGAAATATTTATTAAAAAGGTATAAAAAAAAACATTCTTAACAGCATTATAAACGAACATTAAAAACAATGGTGAAACAAAAACAAGTGAACTAAATGTATTTAAAAGGGATGAAAATGTAAAGGAACAAATGTAAAAATATAAACAGTCCAAAGAACATAAATATACGTTAAATTGAATTGGTAAAGAAACAAAAAGGGAAAAAAAATTAACAAAATGCATTTAAAAGACAGATGTAAAGGAATAAAATACACAGTGAACATAAAAAGGAAAATAATAAATATACAAATTAAACAATATAAAATGAGAACAATAAATTTATAAGACAAAAAAAAGTGTATATAAAATACACATAAATATTCCAAGTAAACAATATAACCAAATAAAAAGAACAAAGAGCATTATAAACATACATTCAAATGAATGGGGGAAAAGATAAGTGAACAAAATGTTTCTAAAGGAAGGCGACGTAAGAGGAACAACAATACAAAACGTGGAGATCAAAAGCAACATGGACATCTAAAAAGGAACAAACATACAAAGTATACAATATAAAACGAGACAAAGAAATCTATAAATTAAAAAGTGTATATAAAATATATGTAAATGTTCTATATATGGGAACCAATAAAAGTATAAGTATATAAACATAGGAATAAAGAAAATATAAAATGGAACAATTGAATATTAAAATTATAATTATAAAATAATTGTGACCAACTCTAACACAATGTTGTTTGAGCTAGCCAAACCATCCACACTGGCCATCCATCAACAACAGCAGCATCTTCATCTTCATCAGGTCTATAGTTGCGGTCTTCCACAGGTTCTGTGTTGGTTTGTGCAACCCTGGACCTGGTCTCCAGCAACTGCAAAACATGACAGTAAATTAACCACTAAAACTCAGAGAGGAGTATAGTAACATTCTGGAGGGAAAAAGCTTAACCGGTTTCTTAACTTACCCGTCTCTTTCTCTGACGGTTCTGTGTGATGTTCTTCATAGTGTTTATTTTCTGGGCCTTTTCAGACTGAGCCAAAGAATACTTCCTCAGCAAAGTCTCACAAAATAAAATACATCTTGCGACCTGCCAAATAATACATTAATAATATATAGTTAATGCCAATAAAAGTAAGTAAAACAATTCAATTAAAATGTATTTGTATAGCGCTTTTCACAATACATATTCAGGGTTTTTCCTGGGTCAAAAATGGTCTTCGGTGGTGGCTGACAAACATGGTCATACACACACACACACACACACACGGTAAAAAAAAATACCCTACCCACTTGATCTGCAAGCGCAAAACTGACAATAAATTTGAAATAAATTCAAAGAAAGTTTGTAACTTTTGCTTATCTTATTTTGATACCTTGATGTTTGTTTTTTTTCCTCATTTTTACACTATTTACTGATAATTGTTTGTTTTGGTAATCATATCAATATTAAAAAAATTAACAAATAGCCTAATTTTCTGCCATATACAATCAGCTAGCTAACAACAACTTTGTTCTGGGAACCAGTCGTTAAAATGATTCAGTTCAAAGGAGCCATTAGGTGGCGAATCGGACATTAGCAGACGCGTTGTGTGTGAATCCCGTCTTTAGAACATCGCGAAAGATTTGTCAACACTAGGGCTGTGCAATTAATCGAATTTCGATTTCGCCTCCCAACGATCACCAAAATAGTATAATCGAGAAAAAACGATTATTTTGCCATGTTCAGTTTTGCAAGAACACTCTTATTTTGTCTTGCGTTCTGAATGAAACGTGCACGCGCTCATCCGCCCCTCCCGAAGCCACAAACATTCTCAGATCGTGAGTCTCGTGTGCATATTATCCGCTGGAATTTAAAAACTCGGCGCGAGTAAAGATGGCAGAAGGAGGGCAGTTATAGCAGCGTTTGGTGAGCAAAAAAGGCAAAACCAACTCCGTTGTCTGGGAACAGTTTGGCTTCGAGGAATCAGACTACGAGCAGAAACATGCTACGTGCAAGATTTGCTACATGGTAGTGGCTGCAACGCAAGGAAACACCACGAATTTGTTTAACCACTTGAAAATTAAACAGTGAGTGACCTATGACAATCTAATAAAGAAACAAAAACTGACGAGAGCAGGGGTGCCGTGTAAACGTCCTTTTTCCCCCTCATATTTTTCAAATAATTCTCTCTTTGTAAACTTTGTTCAATGCATGCGAGTGCTGCCGTATGTTTGAATATGACCAGTCGTTTTCACCGTCATCACCCGGGTTTAGTGCCAGAAGACGCGAATGAGAAGCCGCGCGCGCGCTGTGAGGAAATGTATCTCGGTGCGCTCATCCGAGAGCGCGCACACGTCACTCAGCGCGCAAATATTGAGTTCTCATTCAAGTCTTGCTCTTGAACGGACAAACTCACACAAAACGTATGTCAACATGTCCATCTTGATGAGTATCCTAGCAGACAGAGTCTGTATATGCCTTAAGTGAACTTTATACAGTCGATAAAGACGACGCATATCCGATCCGGATTGAATAGCTTTTGTAAGTTTAATAGGATTCATCTTTAATTTATGCACTCAAATATGCAATGTTATTTTACATTTGATACATTTCTGTACCTGAAAACTAATGTTAGACGTACCTGAAAAGCATATCTAGCCGAACCATATTGTTGATCTTATTTATTTGTGGTTATCATTTTTACGTGAATACTTTTATACAGGGAGTGCAGAATTATTAGGCACGTTGATTTTCTGATCATATTTTTTTTCCAGGCACATTTGACAAATTCCAAACCACAGTAATCCTAATAACTACTATTGATTTAGTATTTAATAATGTATAAGTGATATATAATTGTTCATGAAGGCTGGAAATGAAAATCACCTTATATTCAGGTGTGCAGAATTATTAGGCATGTTTTCTTTTACAGATAAATTGAGCCAAAAAAGAGATTTAACTCAGACTGAAAAGTCAAAAGTATTAAATGCCCATGAGAAGGATGCAATACTAATGCAATACTAGACATTGCAGTTAAGGCATGACCATTGGACAGTGAAATGCTCGTTGGGTCAGCAGGGTCAGACAAAAACATGTGGCGGAGAAAAGACACCTGTTAACTGCAAAAGAATTAAGAATTAAGGTGAAGAATTAAGGGTGAAACCATCAGGAACCCTTTAGTCTCCAGCGCCACCATTTTCCAGAGCTGCAACCTACCTGGAGTCTCCAGAAGTGCAAAGTGTCAGGATCTCAGAGACTTCAGTTAGGTAAAGAATCCTAAAAAATGACCCCCACTAGATAAGAATCACAAGCTGAAGTGTTGTAAAATACATGAAGAAGGTTTTTTTATAGGCTTTATGGACAGATAGGTTGAGAGTGACTCTTGAAGGACCAGCACCACATCCTCTAGTACCACTGTTTGAAGAATTCATCTTCCAGAATCTGGCAGTACGTTTTGGGAGTTCATTTTAGTCCATCCTGAAGTCCGTTTTGCCCTGCTGACCCAATAAGCATTTCACTGTCCAGTGGTCACGCCTTAACTGCAATGTCTAGTATTGCATTAGTATTGCATCCTTCTCATGGGCATTTAATACTTTTTGACTTTTCAGTCTGAGTTAAATCTCTTTTTTGGCTCAATTTATCTGTAAAAGAAAACATGCCTAATAATTCTGCACACCTGAATATAAGGTGATTTTCATTTCCAGCCTTCATGAACAATTATATATCACTTATACATTATTAAATACTAAATCAATAGTAGTTATTAGGATTACTGTGGTTTGGAATTGGTCAAATGTGCCTGGAAAAAAAATATGATCAGAAAATCAACGTGCCTAATAATTCTGCACTCCCTGTACTTTGATTTGAATATATGTTATATTATTTATTTTAATAGTTCAAAAAGTACAACAAATGTTACAATTTCAATTGATTTGTTGAAAGGTGTATTTTTAATAAATACAACACATTCCCAAAGTCATGTGAAATAATCGTGTTACATAATCGTGATTTCAATATTGACCAAAATAATCGTGATTATGATTTTTTCCATAATCGAGCAGCCCTAGTCAACACACAGAAAACACTTCATAACCGGATAGGATTTGTTTCCTGTTTATTTAAAGTATGCTTTATGCAGCTGGTCAGAGGATCAGTCAATGTTTTTTGAGCGCATTTCACACCCAGCGGTAATTAAAGGAAGACATCTGATAGCGCCACGTGCAACATGGATTCGGTCTTCCGACCTTTTGATTTTGATTAACGTAATATGTGAAACATTAGAAAGCTAAGAATGCTTATTTTGAAGACAGAGCGTGCGAGCGGGAGGAGCTCACTGGTCGTTCTCTCTGTCACTCAGTTAACGCAAGTGCAGCAGTCATCTGTTCTACATCACTCATAAATCACAATAACTCATCAAATAAGGCTTTGGCGGGACAAAAATTTGTTTTGGCGGCCGGCAAAAAAAAATTCAATGTAGGAAAAACCCTGATATTGTTTCAAAGCAACTTCACAGAAAATGCATGCGTCTACATTACAGAAAAAAACAGAGAACATTAAAATAATTTTTAAGATTACCTTTTACACATTCAGGGTCAACATCTGTAAAAGTTCTTCAGGATCATGGATCCAAAACTTCTGGATCATGAGGGGGGAAGAAACATGCACACACACAAATGAATATTAATTTGTTTGATAAAACATTAATATTAATTATCAACTTACGGACAAGGACTTGCAAAACATACTCACCAGGCCCATACAAAAACTTCACAGTAGATCCAAAATCCTGGTTTGCCTATAATTTTTCAGAGTCCAAGTATGGTGGATTCCTGTCCTCTCTGTTGAACAAGTGTACATGACAGTGTTTTCGGATTACTCATTCCAAAACTGTTACATTTTATGACAAGCTTGATCTTAAAACTAGCTGACAGTAGGGATGGGCATTATGACCATATAATTATACATACATGAGAAATTTTATTTTACAATAACAATATATATCACAATATATTTATTTTGATGGGTATTTTATTAAAATGCTACAGAATAATACTGCTTTAAAAGTCTTCACTGTATGATATTCAATTAATTAATATCACTTGATTCTTAAAGAAGCAGAAGGTCTTCTCTATTCTTTTGTTTTATTAAAATGATGACAAAGCTGCAGCCCCTTTAAGAACGGATGCACAGAATGACACGCATCCGGGTTTCCCCACGTTAACTTTAACTGTTTAACTTACTTAAGACATAACTGACTGTTTAAATCAAGTGAATACCTCACATGACAAGGTTTCTGAGATAATTGTGTGCATTTTACAGAAAGATAATTGATTTCGGGATCGCATGCTGTCTGACAGAGGCTTATTTTAACACATGCATGTCCCGTTCATTATTCTACATTCATGCATGTTTCCTTGTCAAAATATCAAAAAGTTTTAGTACAGTCAGTGCTGCGTTATATACGCTATATTCCCATTCCGCAATATAAAAAGGTAATGTTAACGTTTACAGCAAAATCGCTAACAATAGTCAGTATCATCAGATCGCCATAACACCCAGCCCTATCTTAACAATATTACAACACAACAAAACACAGAAACAGAATATGTAAGTTAATCACGATTAGCATATGACTTTAATGCACTAACGTTATATCTTGATGAGCAGTAGAAACAATATAAAGGGATTTACGTTACCTTCTGCCGTCTGCTGTCCGCCATTGGAAACTTAGTCTGTTCGTATTCATGTTTTTTCGTTCTCAGTCGACATCCCACCATCAAAATTCGTCCAAAATAAGATTTTAACAGGTTTAAATGGTCCATGCAATGCCATTAATAGACCGACGTGAAGATTAGAAGCCGCGATCGCGTCGCGTCCCCGCGAGCCACGAGCAACTCCAACGGCAACGGGTGTATAATTCAAACTGAAGGCGCGCACTGTCATTGGCCAGATTTCTGGATGACGTTCAGATTGACCAATCACGCTCAAAAGAACACGGAAACACAGCAAATAGCCTTGCAAATATAGAAAAAAAAACTTGTTTTAAACAACAGTTAGAAAATGTGTATATTTATTTTTATTTGCTGTTATATTTAATTAATTGGTCAAATGGTGTTTTGTGGTGTGGGCAGAGGCCTGGAAGTTTCAAACTGGAGAGCAGTGCAGATTTGTACTCTTTAAAAACAATTATTGTTTGATATTTAGTTTGCTATATATTTTGTTATATTTGTATCCAGAATTGAATGTAAAAATACACCTTCACTGTAAAACAGAAAATTAAAGTAAAATATCTTAATTTAAATAAGGAAAAATCTGTAAACTAATAGTGTTTTCTCTAAAACGTTTAATGTAAATTTCTGTGAAGTTTTTTAACTTTATTTGACTTAAGATATTTGACTTTAATTTTACGGTTTTTGTTTTGCAGCTGTAGCTGCTGTTTTTTTAGGTTTTTATTTTTACAGTGTAAATATAAAACTAATAAGATTTACTTTAAAATGACAAAGAATAATGTTAAATTGTTAGTATGGACATAAACATAAACCTTTAATATAATGAGCTAAATATTGTATTACAGTTGTTAATTTACAGATATTGTTTGTAATTTTGCATGAATTTGTTATTTATGAAAACAGAAAAATAATACAGTGATGTTCCTGTATAAAAAAATGAGAATTACTGTAGTTTGTCATTAATGATATAATCCTTAAAATAACAGTCAAGTTTATTTAGATATTGTTTGTAATTTTACATCGTTTTAAACATAATTCAAAATTACAAAATAAGTTTTTTTCTGTAAAATTAGGATTCTTTTTATTGGTTGCCTTATTTTTATTGGTAACCTTATTGGTTGCACCTACATCTATTGTGAGTGGTGGATTTCAAACCTCAAAACGCCCCTCTTATGCAGCGTGTTAAAGTTAAGAATCTTGGAGTGACACTTTTTGTGAACAGTTGCAGAGCTGAAAGATCTGCTTGTGTTTCTGTGTTTCTTGAGCAAGTGAATCCCTGCTCTTTTTTATTCCATATTTTTATTTTGAGCATATCAGTTTTTGGTGTTTTTAAAACAAACTTTTTCATTTTCCACATTTCATCTCCTTTTTATTTAATTCTATTATTGCCTACAATTTGTAAAACTTTGCAAAAATTGTTTGGGGATAGTCTAAAATGTTTGGTTAATTATCCTTTGTTAATTCCATTACATTTCTTTGTTTATTTCATTACATATTCAGATTTTTTTGTGAACGTATATGTTCAGACAGGGTTTTTATTTTTTACTGTTTTTATAAAAAATATTTGATTAAGAGACTCTTTTCATGCAGTGGCTTTAAGGCCCTGACACACCATTCTGATGGTTTGACCCAGACCCAGGCAACGTGAACCAACCCCACAGTCGGCTTTAGTCATTGCTAGTTCAGTTTAGTGTTTCAGGGCCTTAAGAATTCTTTTTTCTGTGCAAAAAGCTTGTTTGCTGTAGCCTACAGTAGACCAGAGATAATTCTCAATCCTGAAGTCCTCCCCTGACACCCCTCCCTCTGAGAACAGCCAGCACAAGTGTCAGTCATTAACATATGAAAGGTCTTCTTCACACCTAACAGTCTTCAGTCCTAGCACACCCAGCAGTGTTTCAGCTGTATATGTCCGTGAAATTTCACGGATTCCTGTATACGTCCGCATACGTGAGGTTTCCGGGTTTTTCTGGAAATATACTGTTCCGTGTTACTCTGATCCGCTTTTTCCCACATACATCCGGTAAACATCAAATTACACAGGAGTATACCATGCCCGGATAGTGCCGGATTTCAGTGTTTTCATGCAGTGAGAACTGTACACAGAACTGCACACAGAACTAAACTTTTCGTTCGTGTTCTGAGACTAAACTCAAACATTTGCCCATCCCCTGGATGGGTTCTGGCCAATTAGGCTTCAGGGGTGACTGTGTCTCCACCCCTCCCACAAAATTGGGTTATCTATAGAATTTAGTTTCCTGCTCTTAAGCAGAGAGTAAATTTAGACCTAATTTCTTACTATAAGGACATGATCAATTCTATAAAGATTTCATTCAGCTCATCTGTTGGATTATACCCATACGAACACACCGGTATCAAACACAATGCTTTTTCATCCACTCATTCAATAGTTACATAATTGCATGAATTGTGAGTAATATACATGCCTAATAGTCTAACTAACGTGTATTAGTTGCAGACACACTAACAAGTTATGTCGAAGGCTATTTGAATGGAAGTCCAATAATCAGTTATTTGATGTACTCCATAAGCTAACAGTTTCTGTGAGCTTACTTGGAGTTTTAGCTGTCACGTGGAGTTCATTTGCTGGTCATGCAAAGACAGAGATCTGGTTGTTTCTTTGTCTTGTGACAACCACGAGCCCTTTGTCCTCTTTTAACTGAGTTTGGTGGCGAGTCCATAGGAAGTCAGAACTAGTAGCTCCGGGGCAGAATCAAGCCCCCATCTCCCTCGTGATGATGATGATTTCCTGGAGCTGAATTGTGCTTTGTGAACGGGGATGTTCATTTGATCGAATCATTGGAAGATTAACTCATCTATATGTCTGCGTCCATAATTGCTACAACACTCATATTCCCATCATCACACTTTCTGAAAACAGATTATTGTGTGGAATGGAAGAATGTCAGATGGTTGTTCGAGATATATGTCACAACCACAGCTGTTAAATACATTTATTTACACTGTTTATGGTCATCTTTATTTCCTACAAATACTTTATACTTTTTCCTGTTGGATTTTAACATTCTTCCTCCATCTCCTCTTCATCTGTCAGTGGTGCTGGTGTTTTGCTGCCCTGAGTAGAAGTCAAATGTTAATGTCATTCTCATTACCCTAATTAATAAATGTAACAGGTGGGATCAGAGAACATAGACCCTTTTCACATTTCCGGGTTTCTCAGAGTCATCAGAAGTCGTCAGAGTTGGGTTAAATTTTATAGTGGTGAATGAGAGTATTAAATATATTTTTTGTCCCCATTTGCTCAAATAGCAAAAGAAAAACTCCACAACAGTGATTTCACAACTTTCAAAAAAAGGGGAAAAAAAGTGAGATTGATAACGGAAGTGAAAAGAGACAAATATGTTAATTTTTACCATCACTCCCATAGACGCTATTATAAACACCCCCACAGCAGCGGCAACTTGTTTTTTTTTTTTTTTGTAATTTGATGCAAAAGTAATATAATACAAAGTATTAGTGTTATAAATACATTTAAAAAAAATTAAAATACAAAAAACGTTGCAGGATTTAAAGATATTGATGACCGTTAAAATGGTCAAAGTCTGTGAAAAGGTTCTATGTGGGAAAAGCTGCTCCACATTGGACACTGAATGATATTTATTTGATATGTCAAATGTTTGTAAAGTCATTAAACCTACACCCATGAACCTTTTATGCTTTAAGCTTTACCTGATTTAATTAAGTTTTTATTTTTCATTTTTAGCTGCTGCCACATTCTTTTTTTGCCTTTTGGATGCCATGAAAATTAAACTTAATTAAACTTATTAAGAATTAAACTTACATATTGATCCAGAAGCAAACGTCTTTTTGTTGTGTGGTGTTGCCATGGTGAATCATAACTTCGGAGCTCCATTGATCATGGCTTTTCATAGATGGGGTGCATGTGCTTAACTCAGAGTCAGTCTACTCAGAGTTGATTGAACTACCTCAATACAGCTGTTCTGAAACCCAAAACTCAGAGTTTCCCATCTCAGAGTAAGTCAACCCCTGGTGTCCACTTATGAGTACATAGCATAACATATAAATAAAAAATCGATTTGTTTCTTATGCTCTAAACAATGTAATGACATGAAAAACACAAAATTCTACAAATAGATAAACTATTTATATACAAATTTCTTTTTACATTTGTTTTTGACAGACTGCACTGAATCTGCTTTGTTTACAGCTGCTAACGTATTAATGCTATTATCTTTACATGGCACCTCTCACCTCTGTCTCTCTTGTTCCCTTAAACTGCAACTTCATATCTGACTCTCACAGCACGGCTTTCACAGCACAAGCACATTTGATTTTTTTCCCTTGCTCTCCCTCTATGAATTGAATAAGTTAGTAACCATTGGCAACAACAATTTACAATGGATTTTCACACTGACAGACTTTAAAAGCATATTGTTATTAGTAGTTCAGCACTTACACTTGCATTAAAATCAGTAATGAGTTTTAAATTGATCTGATCAACCTCAGAGTGCACAGACGGCTTTAATCAGATATTCCAATACTGTTGTTGTGTGACTAGACGACACAACCATGGACAACCTAAAACAGCAGGTAAAAAGAGACCTCTGCAGGGAGAAAATAGCTGGTTATGTTACCCCGGGCATGTCCATGCTAGAGAATCCCTGGTGGTCACGATATAAAAGCGAGACTTCTGATAACAGTTTCTGTGTCAACTGACTCGCACACCCTTATCTATGGGAAAGTGTGGTGGAAACGTCCTTCTATTCCACAAGAGCAGGGCAGGTAATGAAAAGAGCCGACAGGTGATGGATGGATGGATGGACGGATGAATGGATTGATGTGGGATGTGAGTTATAACATTAGGAGAGATAGAAAATGGAGAGTTCCATCCATTTTCCGAAACAGAAACACTCCCTGTGGGAGAAAAAGGGGAGAGGGTGGGTGGTTCATGATTGGAGGAAAATAAAGGGGCGAGAGAAAAAAAAAACACAATGTCAAATTCTGAGTGAATTGTACAGCTTCTGTGAGGGTTAGCAGGAGTAGAGCAAAGAAAAACAACTCAAGCGAAGTGTGAAAATGAACTATGGAATCTGACCTACAGCATTCCGGCTCACAGGTGGGATGAGGCCACCGGAGATCCCATTCCACTGGTTTATGTCCTCCTTTAGGATTTTCTGAAAAAAGAAAAAGCCTCCAAAGCAAAGTTTTCTGTGCAGAAACTGTTCAATGGCATCACATGATTGACATGTGCTCTCATTTCCACAGATGTTGCTGGCTGTCACAGGATGAGAACTATCGGATGAGAACAAAACTTGAACTGAATTCAGCTGGATGATGACACTTTTGTCTTCTGTAGAGCTGCTCAATTGAATTTGTTTCAAAATTGGCACATTTTGCACTATCACCACTGCTATTGAACTGAATTGAATCAACATTGAACTGACTCGAGCTGAATAAAGGCAATATTGTCTTCTGTAGAGCTGCTCAGTTCAAGTGTCCATACTATGCAATTTTAAAAGCTCTTAATTTTGTTTATGGAGGTCTCCTACAACAGGATTACATGCATCAAAAGTAAAAAAAAATCATTTTCTCATAATAAACATTGCACATAACCACATTTTTCTATGATTCTCAAACGACTCGACGGATGAATCAGTCGCTCTAAATCCCTGCTTTCTGCGAGCCTGCTCTGATTGGTCAGATGGCCCAGTCTGTTGTGATTGGTCTAACTGAACTTCAGATCTGGAGGCTTCCTCAGTCCTCAGCGTTTGTACACAGTAAAGACCAAAATGATGTCGATTTTACCATATCAATCCGAGCACGAGTCCGAAACATTGGAAGAACTTATTCAACCCGAACCTCCATTGCAAGGAAAACTTGAGCAGGATGTTTCTCAGTGATACGATACTCAGTTTGAGGTACATTATGAGATGTTGCAGCTGTAATTCCTCACTATAAGCAGTAAGGTGCACAGCGCATAACAGGAGCATTCGATAGCCCAGCACTAACGTGAATGACTGATGAAACAAATCTTGCTCTATCCTTTATCTTTACTCAAAGTAGTAAGAGCGACAGATAATCTGCATTAATAGACAGTTTTTGGTAATAGTGGCCCACAGCTGCATAGCAGAAGTATTTCAGTAAGACAGTAATAACGTGAGTTGGCCGGTTAGCCAGAAACGTACACAATATAAAACACAAAACTATGTATTTTTAACACCCAGTAGAAACTATATACATCAAAAATTATTAATTCTAACAGGTTGTGATTCTGAGGAACAAGCTGGTCCAAATAAACTGGGTACTGACCCATTTTTCAAGAGAAAGCGTTTTGCGAATCCCACGCTGAACTCAGAGATTTGAGAAGCAGTCATCAGTAAAATTACGTGTTTGACAGTGGAATATGAATTTGTCTCATATTTGATCTCATATTTGTCTCATATTTCACGTTTGCATCATTGATTTTGCTATTTTCCTGTTTATTACTGTGAATGTGCTTTGAAACTATTTGTATTGCACAAATAGGGGTGACTTGACAGGATTTTCAAGGCTCAAAACTTAATCAAGAAAATTGTGGTTTCAGTTTTGGCCTGAGTTTGTCCAAACAACTGCACACACAATTTTTAATCATGTGAGAGAATTAATTTGGTCTAAAGCTTCAAATGGGTCAAAGAGAGGTCAGGGAAACAAGAACTGTGCTTTGCATCCCACATCATTTATTTTTTTGCCCGAGAAAAATACTTAGACATATAAAGCTCTGCCAGAAGCAACTATGTAAATGCACTTGGAAGTTTCCTGGCATATTTCGGGATTATATTTACATATGGAAAAATCCTCTGGTTATTAACAGGTGGCGGCTAATCCCAGCATGCCAATGGTGAGAGGCAACTCATTGTGACTTGCCAATTGGGCCAGCCAGAATTCTCATATTCTGTTGATGCCAGTATATATGGATGACTAGCAAGTTACTGAAATTCCTTTAGTGCCCATAACCACTGATGAGGACAAAAGCTTTAAGATTTGACCTTAAAAGTATGGAAGACATTTTTAATAAATGAATCATACAAAGATGAATGAACTATTTAATTATTTAGGTAAAATTATAAAATTATTATTATTTTCAGTTTAAACTCCACAGTAACAATGTTTCATTCTTGACATATTAAACAATGCAACAGATGATTAAGCATTTTAATTTCACCCACAACAATAATTTGGTTGACCTTTGAAAGTAAATAATTTAAATAAATAAATAATTTTACAATTTTGAATTAGATTCTTTTTTTTATGAATAGTCACATTGTATTCGCATTTAGAAACAGCATCAGTGCTGTGAAAATTAATTAAAAAAATTTTTTTTTGCTACATATTTTGCATACACTCTTTTATCATTTGATTATTTAAAATTGTCGGGGGAAAAAAACGACCATACAAAGGATCATATAATGAAAAATCTAAATTGATGGGGGAAAAAAAAAATCAAAATAATTTGATGTAGCCTACTATAAAAACATAATGTAACGTCAGAGTCATAGCCTTGAAGGCAGTGGTGTGACATATGGTGCAGCAGCACCTTGGGCGACCCGAGTGTCCTGGCTGCTGGTCTTTTTGTGATCCTGTTCCCCTCTCTGCTACCTCACTGCATCCTGTCTGTCTTCTTCACTGTGCTATATTAATCAAAAATAGAAATGAAAATAAATACAAACATTTTAAAAATCACAAACTTGAATATAAAAAACACCCCCATCTATTAAATCTAAGATGCAAAATGTTCTGAACTTCCACAAATGAATGATGTCAGATTGCCCAAAATTACACATCAAAGATGCTTGGTGTTCAGCAAATTGGTCAACCCAGTCATAATGATATAAAAACAAATTACAATAGGAACTATTATTCTTAATACCAGATGAACTAAGAATAGTGCAATGGGGGACCAGTTTAGCATCCTTTATTGTGGGAATATTTGAACTGTTCTAAAATCTCTAAGTTCTGAATCTGTCTTTGCTTCTAAAAGATCCTAAAGTTAGAACACAGCGCAGTTTATTTTTAACAACATTTGAACATGAATATTTTAGTCTGATCTGAGCAGATCATTCAGCACATTTCAGAACAGCCTGTTTTGTGGTCCTGTCAAAATGTAATGCAGGATTCGTCTCTAATTAAAAGTCCACTAAAGTCCTTTATTCTACTCACTAGGTTCAAGAACAAAAAGCTGGGCTCCAACATTTATTTTTTGCTGAGTGTGTACTGTGTATACACAGTCTGATTTTTATTGGAAAGGGTTTAACCCTTAAATGCATGATTGCTTTGCCAATCATTATTACATATTCTGGTTTTAGCAACCCAGATCTAAATCTAACGCAGATGGATCTCTGCCTGTCACAATAATAAAACTCTCCTGATATTAGAGTAACAATTACGGAAGAATAAAATAAAACATATTCTGTTAATTTTGGAGCTTGTAGGGTTCAGTTTGTTTTAAAGGGGTGGTTGATTATGATTTCACTTTTTTTAACTTTAGTTAGTGTGTAATGTTAGCCTGGAAACTCACCATTGACAGGGCTCAATCCGAGGGGCGGGATAAACGGTTGTCTTTCAAATTCCCTCTGCACCCAATTGGATAGCGGCATGAGTGCCACAACCAACCAGAGCAAAGAAGAAGGTGAAGCCGAGCTAACGTTAGTTGATAGACTTTCGCCGTATCCGGTCGGCAAAACTTCGAACATATCTTCTTTACTTAAAAATGACTTTAGTGCCGTTCTTTGTTCTTTTCTCAAAGAAAAGCTTAACTCCAAGTCTTCCAGAGTCGCGGCCAAAGCCGATTCAAAAGACAACTGTTCGTCAGCTTCTTTGTTTACGAGTAGCACGCAGAACCTCCGCAACTCTGCCGTGACGTGCCGTTAATATGTTAAGCCCGCCCACAGACTCTACACACGCTGTGATTGGCCTGACTAGAGTTTGGGTTATCCAGCTCTTAGGTCTACCGAGAGTTGCTAGACTACACTCGCGGCAAAAAAAAAATTCTGCCGCTAGGGTTCGTCTAGATTTCTAGGCTAGTGTAATGTTGCTGTTTGAGCATAAACAACATCTGCAAAGTTACGATGTTGAAAGTTCAAAGCAAAGGGATATATTTTTTTAAAGAATGATTACAACAAACCGCTGGTAAGGACTACACAAGCTGGCGGCGTTTCACAAAAACCTAGGGTATGGCATGGTAGTTCTTCTGGCCATACAATAACGACATTCCCAAATAATAACATTACATCTAGGGCTGAACGATTAATTGCATTTGCGATAATATCGCGATATGATAAAACACGATTTCCTAACCGCAAAGGCTGCGATTACAGTCTGGTCACGTGACACGCGAGAGTAAAGTCTGCAGAAGAAGCAACTTGGCACGTTACACATGCCTGGCCTAAAAGGGGGAAAAAACTGTTTGTGTTTGATCTATCTAATATTGTGTTGTTCATACTATAGGCTACAATAGAGGTGGGAGAAAAGATTCTTCTCCAATGATTCTGGATCGATTCTGAGCTTAGATTTTAACTGCAGGTGCGTGGTGGCGCTGCGTGTGTTTTAGAAACACCCGTATTCTGATTGCTTCCATTATCTCTCTCTTTCTCTCTCTCTCTCACACATACACACACACACACACAATCACACACGAACCATAAAATAATATTTCATAACGTCCGGAAAAGTTGACGGCGCGAATCGCAATGACATTCGCAGGCTTCTTTGCACAGGATATGCGCTGTGAGAAACTTAGCTTTGATGTCACGTTACAGAGTGTGTTCTCGCCCGCCGGTATTTTCCTTACAAACGCTCAACGAAGGCTTCATTCATGTCGTTAGGAATGTAGTGTGCTTGTATATTAAAAAATAAGTAACTCACTGACAGAAGGTTTTCCATTTCAAATGCTCACGCGGCGCTTTGTGAAGAGTGCTCGCGAGCACGCGTGTCTGTTTGAGCCTCAAAATGCTTTTATGACGCAAAATTAATTTAAACACCGTCAGTAATGTCTTAATGAATTAATCAGACAGGGCAAAAACATCTTATATTTCAAAAGAGATCTGTGCATTAGTGTGAATGCAGGTCTCCCGCTGTCTATGATGATGTCATGATTAATAATCAAACAACAGTAAAGCTGAGAAAGAGAAAAATCACTCACAGTTCAGACACTCTTAAATACTGAAAGCACTCTTTGTTCATTGCTTGTAATATTTTTTTTGTTCCTCTTTATGATTTACTAGCTTATGTTTTGCAGCTATATTAGTTTATATATTTAAAATTATTAACATGCAATTGTTTTAATTAAAATGTTATAATGTCCTAGTTATTTTAAAAAGCTTATAATTACATATATCATAATAAAAAACATTTTAAGTTTTTAATAAATTAATAAGATTAATTAATAGGGAAAAAGTTCAAGAATTGTTTTGGAATCGGATCGTGACTCCCAGAATCGGAATCGGATTGTGAGGTACCAATTAAAGATTTCCACCATTTGATGTATTGTTGAATAATACAGAAGATAAAGAGTTTAAAAAATAATCGCATATTAAATCGCAATCGCAATATTGGTTAAAAAAATCGCAATTAGATTTTTTTCCAAAATCGTTCAGCCCTAATTACATCTAAACAAAATGTGAACAAAAAAATCCACTAAAAGATCTGTTTGGTTAGGTTTTTTGTACTAACCAGTTTTTTGTACTAACCTGGCGCAACGGCGATTCACGACGATTCTTTTTTACAAATAGTTTTTATTTATGCTGCATTGTGGCTGGAACAACATGTTCAAACTGTAAACCCAAGGTGAACAAACAGAGCCCACCCGTACGCTCTTCTGTTTGGCTGTGATTTTTGATTGATTGACCTCGGGTCAAGTCTGGTTTGCCGCTGAAAATCTTGTCGCATCGCGTCTGGTTAGGACAAGGTGTTAGACTGTTTAAATTTGTTTTTTAAAGCTGCAACAGAACTAATGAGCAGCATCATGACCTGTTTATTTCCCCTGCTTGTCTGAATGCCAGGGTATGGCAACGTAAACACCGCCCCTGGCAAGCTTCCTCTTAGGTTAAGGCGGGCATACACTGTGCGATTTCTGTGCGGTTTCAGCAAGGTTACCTACTGTATGAGTAGATCGCATACAATGTAAAGCCAAAGCTCATTGTTCATGTGCTCACACTGTACGGTCCAATCGTTGAGCTCGTCTTGACTGTACACACTAAAATGTGTGAATATGCACGATAAACCCCCCGTGCCAGGTCGCACCGATAGACCATGATATGGTGTAAGATAGCCTATGGTCAAATTCATGAGCTATCCATATCAAGAGGATTTAGCATGTCCAATTTGTGTATTAAATTATTATTATTAATATCATTAGGCCTACTTTTATTATTAAATTGATAGGCCTATTACATTTAATTTGTGAATTTGAAGAAGGTGAAGCGGATCTATTTGATAGATTAAACTTTTGCCGTATCCGTAAAAAAAAACCATCTTCCTATTTTAAGAATGACTTCAGTGCCGTTCTTTGTTGTTGTTTTTTTCCAAAGAAAAGCTTAACTAAAATGTAACCGGGTGGTATTAGAATATAAAGCCCCTAAACTAAAAGTGTACTTCCCCTTTAAGAGAGTGGCCGCTGAGGCTGTGACGCGCTGAGAGTGCGTTTTAGAAAAAAATGGCTTAAAGGGTTAGTTCACCCAAAAATGAAAATTCTGTCATTAATTACTCACCCTCATGTCGTTGGACACCCGTAAGACCTCCGTTCATATTCGCAACACAAATGAAGATATTTTAGTTGAAAGCTGATGCTGAGAAAGGCTTCACACAGGCCTCCATTGGCATTCAGTACATTGACACTTCCAAGATCCATGAAAGGCACTTAAAACGTCGTTACAAAGTCTAGCTCACCACAGTGGCTCTACAATAATCATACAATGCGACGACAATAGTTTTTGTGCGCAAAAAAAAATCAAAATAACACCTTTATCCAACTTGTTCTTGTCTTCCGTATGCGCCTCCACGACGCATGCGCGAGAATATGACGTAGCGCCGGTGTTCGGGAATCGATGAAATACACACTTAGCTCCATTTTGAGCACTACGCCGAGACCTAAAGCACGATCAATGTAGAATCCAACAGCTTAGACACGCGCGTCTTCCTCTGCTCGTAAACAAATCGCTTCTGGGTCATATGTCCGAACGCCGGATCTGCGTCATATTCTCGCGCATGCGTCGTGGAGGCATACACGGAAGTCGAGAACAAGTTGGATAAAGGTGTTATTTTGATTTTTTTTTGCGCACAAAAACTATTGTCGTCGCATTGTATGATTATTGTAGAGCCACTGTGGTGAGATAGACTTTGTAACGACGTTTTAAGTGCCTTTCATGGATCTTGGAAGTGTCAATGTACTGAATGCCAATGGAGGCCTGTGTGAAGCCTTTCTCAGCCATCAGCTTTCAACTAAAATATCTTCATTTGTGTTCCGAATATGAACGGAGGTCTTACGGGTGTCCAACGACATGAGGGTGAGTAATTAATGACAGAATTTTCATTTTTGGGTGAACTAACCCTTTAAGCAGTGCATGAGAGATGAATCCGAATTTTGTATCATCCTGGATTAAATCCATTATCTACGTGAGTAAATATGATGATAATACTTTAATCTAGTGTAATATGCTGTGTTCATTTCATCCTGTTTATTGCATGTGACGAGTGTTACGATATCTCGGTAAAACAGAATTCGGTAAGTGTCCAATGTCATGTTTAAGTGCAAAATGTACGTGAATGATGTGCATAGGATCATGTGCATGTTATATTTGATTTCCATGTAATAGTTTAAATTCACCTGATGAAGATGCTGACAGTTGTTTTGTGTTTGTGTAGGGTGCCACTACCGTGTTTGTGTGATTTTCTAAAGTGTATTGTTTCACCCTGAAAGTGTGCCCTGACACTAGCAATAACTGGAAATTGAGAAATTGACACTTTATAAGAATTCCGTATTTTATTTTCTGTGAAGATATTCTTGGGAAGTTTTGGTTTGAGTTTATAGTTAGAGGGACCCCATGTGGTGGATTTGAGTATTACTATCTTTGATTTCTTTATTACAGCATTACATGATTGAGTGATATTGTATTATCACCTGTATTGTGTTAAACTATTGTTCTAAAATATATTAAGACCACAACAAAGAAAATCTAAACTGATTGAGTTTAATAAATCACCCAAAATATAAAAAGTAATTCATTGTCAATTGATTTATTTTGTTAACTGGCAACAAAATTATTATTGTATATTATATATAATTGCCCCAATGAACTAAAGTGATAATTCCTGAATTCGGCATTCGAAAATAAATAGATAATAAATCATGAAACGGTTAGTCTTAACTGGCAATGCTACGATTTAGCTCGCGTGAGCTCTGTGTATCTGCCAAACCGTTTCGAACTGTCACGGCTTGTTTCATGTTCATGTTTCATGTTCTTATTTTGTCATGTTCACAGTCTTGTTTCCCATGTGATCATGTCATGTGCTTCCCTAGTCTCTTGTGTTATATGTTCTCATTGGTTCATTGTTTTGTTCATTGTTCACAGGTGTGTCTGGTTTAGTCATTAGTCCTGATGTATTTAAGCCCTCATGTTTGCCATGTGTCTATAGCTGTGTCCCAATTCAAGGGCTGCATCCTTTGAAGGCTGTGTCCTTTGAAGTGCGCGGCCAACGCAGCCTTCAAAGGATACACCGAGACTCGTTTACAGTGGAAGGTATAGCAGATTGCGTCACCGCGGCGCGACGAAGGCTGTCCCAATTCGTAGGTCCTTTGAAGGCTCCTTCAAAATACGGCCTGCAAATGCATCCTTCTTTTCCCATGAAATGAAGGATACTTGGATGGATGCTTCGCAGCCTTGCCTACCCCAGAATTCATTGCGCGACGTCAGATTTTTGAAGAGACATTGCCAGATTACACTTTTTAAATGCAAGTATTGGGTTTCAATTTACTCCAGTAATCTAATGTGTCTACTGATAAAAATAAAATGTTGACTAATGTTACCAACATACGATTTTATATCGTTTATACTAGGGGTGTAACGATTCGTTTTAACAACGATTCGATTCGTATCACGATTTGAGGTTGTCGATACGATTCAAGGACGATATTGGTTCATTTAGAACGATACGATCCGAAACGATTCAGTGACTTGAAATCGATTCAGTAACTTTTTAGCCAAAAATTGTGTGACTGAAATAAATATCTGGATACTGCTCAATGCAGGTGAAGTTTCCTAGATTCCTGTTGTTTCTTGTAAGGGAATCAGGTATCAATTAATTATGGATATAAACAAACAAGTAAACAACAATTAATGGCAAATGCATTCAAATTTTATTTGAATAAAGTGCAACCAACAGTTTAGGTTGAATTAAAAGGAAGTTTCCTTTTCTGCTCTCATTTTCAATTTTCAATACATTTTCAATAAAAGCACAGTAAGTGCAACCAACATTTCAACAGTAGGTTAACCTGCTACTTCTGCTTTTGTTTTCCAACATAAAAATATTACAATATTAGTATAAAAAATAAAGTGCAACTAACTACTCTTCAGGTTTAATTAATAGTAGGTTTACCTGCTACTTTTGCTGTTGTTTTACAACATTAAAATAATACAAATACAATATTAATATCAAAAATAAAGTGCAACCAACATTTCTTCAGGTTGAATAAACTGGCTGAACCTGCTACTACTCTCAGTTTAATAAACAAACAATATTTAACAAAGATAAAATGTAACCAACTACTCTTCAATGACTCTACAGATTTCTTTTTCAAAAATACCAACATGATCTGACCGCAGAACACTTCTCTGTGCGTTCACTATGTCGCCAGCAGTACAAAAACTCACTCTGCAGGCACACTGGTGTCAGGAATTCACAGGTAACATTTAGCAAGGGTTGAAAGTACAGGTAAAACGTTACTAACTTAGCTCTTTCTCCTGATGGCTTGATCATTTCTCGCTCGTTGGCTTCTCTGTCATCCGCCATGCTATGTTTTGTTTTGTTAGCGCTGCTGCTGGTGCGTGCGTTGCGATGATGTCACAGATAGGCAGACTTAATCGAGTAACGTTTAACGGCTTTATCATTAAAAGTGCTAAGAAAAAATATCCATATAAAGTCTGACGTGCTTAAATCCAATGTGTTATTTCCCATGATCGATACAATCGATTGATTACCTTTTAAAACGATGTTAGATCGATATATGTCGTCCGGAAGGCCATCTTGCCGAGCACAGATCGATGTAGTTAGATCATAGGAAAATAAATCGATACATCGATGTAGTAGATGAATCGTTACACCCCTAGTTTATACTCTTTATTATGTACATAAATGGGCCAAGGTAAACATCTTTAGTTGTTTTGTTTTTAGGCAGTTGAATATAACTTTAAAGTCCAGTATAAATGTTCATTTCAGTTCTCTTCAACGGCAGCTGTCAACATTTGCTAAATATTACAAATAACGTAACGAAATACATTTACTCTGTATTTGAATATAATTGTGAAGTACCTCAGATTTTTATTCAACTTCATCTTAGAGGCAAATATTGTGGTTTTATGAAAAACTGACTTTTTACTCATGGATATTACATTTTGATATTAGTTACGGTTTAAAAAAGAAGAATCTAAAAATAAAATACACTAGAAATATGTCTTGTAGATTAGGGATAGGCACCGTTGGTCTTGGAGGGCCACTGTCCTGCAGAGTTCAGCTCATAAAACAGTTATGCATGTTAAAATATTTTATGGTTTGATTTGAGGATGTGCGTTAATTTATTCTTCCCTCTTTCTGAAAACATCTTAGCGACATGGCAGCCGTCGAATAAGTCAGCACTGCAAACCTGTTGGTAGACAGTGGAAATATGCACTGATCCCAGATGATGTCCTGCTGACAGAGGCTTCACCAGGGTCTCCCAGACGCATTCTACAATGATAATCCATGTGTTGGTGTTTCTGTGGTCCAGAATGGCTAAATATGGATCCTGCCTGAATATTTGTGCTTTGAGCATCAGTCTCTTGATAATTTTGACTGCTGATTCCGCCTTGCCATTGCTCTGTGGATAGCCAGGTGATGAAGTCTTGTGTAAGAGTTCCCAGTGATGACTGAATTTCTGGAACTCCTGTGATGAGATCAGCGAATGACTATGTCTGTGCGTTTTTTAGCTTTCTGATGACAGTTGTTGATTTAGTGTCTGAATGATAATCATTTTAATCATTTTAATCAAATGAATGACTCATTTCCCAAAAATTGGAATATAAGTCTACTGTGATTAGATAGTCCTTGTTGTCAAAAGTAAACAGGTCCGTGCCTACCTTGGCCCTAGGTCTGTTCGGCATGTCATGTGGTTGCAGTGTCCACTGATTGGCCGGTGTCACATTTCTGTACGTACCCTTTGATCTGCTTGTTCATACCTTGCCAGTACACACACTATCTGGCCCTCCTCAGGCATCCTTCCACACCTAAATGAGAGGAGTGTATTTGTTGAGTTATTTCCCTCCAGAGTTGCTTAGGGATAACAGCTCACTCACCCCTTAAAACAATTCCATCCTGGCAACTCAGCTCCTCTTGAAACAGGTAATAATGTCCTATATTTCTTGTGGTCTCTTCTTTGTTCTTTTTCCAACCCTGTTGTATGGTTTAAATCAATGTTTGTAAAGGTTTTGTCCTTTTGTTGCAGAACGGATTAGCCCGAGCCTATCCTCTGAGATTGGTAAGTGTTGCGCCATGCTGATTGTTTCTAGCTCTGCTTCCAAAGATCCAGTCGTCACACTCTCAGGCAGATATGCTCTGCCTAAAGTGTCTGCTAGCCACATCTCTGGCCCTGCAACATACACAACATCTACATTATATTTTTAAAGTCTCAGCATCATTCTTTGAAGTCTTTTAGGCGCACTCAGCAGTGGCTTACGCAGGATGTTTTCTATGGGTTTGTGATCACTTTGTGCTTTTACTTTCCGTCCATATGTATAATGGTGAAACTTTTCCATCCCGAAGAGTAGAGCTAATCATTTTTTCTATTAGTGCATAGCCCCGTTCTGTTTGTGTCAGTGCTCTGCTTGTGAATGCTACTGGCTTACCTCCTTGCATGAGTGCTGCACCGAGACCCTCGTCAGAGGCATCACATTGGATGGTAAGTTCTTCATCAGGGTTGTAATACTTTAACACTGGAGCATTTGCAATTGTTTCTTTTATTTTACAGAATGCCTCTTCATGCTGTATGGTCCATCTTCATTCACAGTCTTTGTGTGTCAGTTGTCTCAGGTCCTCAGAATGGCCTGAAAGATGTGCACAAAACTTTGAGAGGTAATTTACCATCCATAGCAGTCTCTTAATTCCTTTTACATCTGTTGGTTTTGGCATGTGTGTTATTGCTCGAACTTTGTATGGGTCTATTTTCAATCCATCAGACGTCAGGAGGTGACCAATGTAGACCAATGAGACTTCTCTTTGTCTCAATTTGAGCTTGTCAGCATTCAGCTTGATTTCTCTGCATCATGCTAGAAACGCTTTCAGCTTTCATCATGGTCTTTCTCAGCTGCTTCTTGTGTCTCTCCTTGTCCTGTAATAAGCACATCATCAGCTATGATGTGTATTCATGGCAGGCCCTTTAATGCAAGTGTAAGCTTCCTCTGAAATATCTCAGGGGCCGGACTCATGCCCATAGGCATCCGCAGCCAACGATACCTTCTGAATGGGGAAGAGAATGTGGTGAGAAAGCTGGACTCTTCCTCCAGCTTGACATGCCAAAACCCACTTTTAACATTGCACACAGTAAACACTTTGGCTTTAGATAGGTCGGAGAGAATGTCATCAATAGTGGGTTGTGGGAAATGACTGCGTTTTAAAGCTTTGTTCAAAGGTTTTTGATCTATACATACTGAGTCTGCCGCTGGGCTTCTGTACGGCCATCATACTACTGATCCAATCTGTGCTTCTCTCTACTGGTGCAAGGATTTCTATCCTCTGAAGATCTTGCAGCTGTTCCTTCAAGGGTTTCATCATCATGGCTACTGGAACCCTTCTTTTTGGGAGTTGTACAGGTTTTACAGTGTCTACAATCTATGGTGTCTATTGCAAAAATGTTCTCGTAATGCACTTTTATTAGGTTCACTTGCTCTCTTACCTATTAGAGGGACAGTACAGTGGTTATCCACCACCTGGAACTCCAACCTATACAGTTTGTGGTTTCTTCCTTTTTAGTTTGCACTTTCCTAGCTGTCTTACTTTGCTTTGGTTGTACATTACTAGCACAGTCTTTGTTTCCTCCAGTTTTGTATCTGGGCTCAGTAGATTAATGGGGATTACATTAATATACATTACTTGCCTCAAGTCAATTTCACAAGGTTCTTTCACAACAACATCCCTGCGTACAACTGTGTTTTCTTTACATTGTCTGTCTCCATTCTCTGTACAGTTACTGAGTTTGCTACTCCAACAGTGAGAATGTCCTCATACTCATCACTGTCTTGTTCAGCTACCTTTTATCTACTGATTTATGTTTCCCTTGTCTCGACTGGGCTCTACATTTAACTGCAAAGTGATTTGCCTTTCCACATTTTTTGCATTTCTTACCAAAAGCTGGGCATTTCTGTTTATTCAATTCATGCTCTTTACCACATAATTTGCATGTGATTATCTTGTCGTGTTGATGTCGATCTTGATGTGCTCCTTGCCTGACAGCATGCACCTCTTCTACCGCTGCTCCCGCAATGGCTCTGCTGTTCTGTAATGACAGCTCCGCTGCTCTGCATACATGCATGCACATCTGTAGTGTTAAATCTCACAAAGAAGACTCCTTCTCAGTCCTGCGTTGTTAATTTTGCATACTATCCTATCACGTATGAATGAATCTTTGATTTCTCAGAAGCATGTTTTAGCGGGCATTCGTAATTCATTCTGTCGACAAAATTATCGATCATCTGGTCCACTCTTGGCATTTTGTGAAGAATCTATAGCGTTCTACTGTCTCGTTTATACTGGGATTACAGTGTTCATCAAACTTTGCAAAAATGTTTGTTACCGTTCTTGCATCCGCGGGTATATCACTCAGTTTCCAGCAGTTCCTGACTGCTCTCAATGATGAGGTAGTGAAACAATTTGACTTTCGTCTTTTCCTCCTCATCCGACATTGTTAGCTCCAAGTAGAGATTAAACTGGTCCCTCCAGGATTTCCAGGACTTGGAAAGATTGCCGGCATCCATGCATAACTGGGATGGGGTTGTTAGTTCGTTCATCTTGCAGCTCTGTTCAGACGCTGCTCTCTGCTGCCTAATTCTAAACTCTTCTAGCAATCTAGAAGTGCCCACGCTGGTACCATGTTTTTTGTGTCTTGTCTATTGAATAAAAACAAACATTTGATACTAACTTGACTCTTCTTTAATGAACTTGTTAGCCCCTACACACATCTCACATGTGTTTTCACTCAGGTGTGTTCCTCCTGAAACAGACACTACTACAGCAAAATATACAACAATAGTTCCTATTGTCACAAACTTAAAGATCTTCCTCTTTTCGTTTTCTTTCTTGCTCCATTAAAGATGAAATGGTTCAACTTCTGCTGTCATGCAGGTGCAATGAGGGGAAATAGGGCAATCATTTTGTAGCTCTGCTTCAGCTGTGCGATACCCTCGCAAGGGGTGACCAGAATTTCTGACATGCCAGAAATTCATCCGACTACTGATCATTTGTCGCCTCTCGTTTCCCCCTGTACACTGAATGAACACCTCACGACAAACGACGCACGATAAAGCTGAAATTCAGCCCGACCCAAAAGAGTCAGCTCGAAATCAGACAAAAATCGCACAGTGTATGCTCAGCTTTAGTGACATCACTAACCCTAAAATGTACATAAACCCCGCCCTCTGGAACATGCAACAAAGGGTGAGGCCATGTTGAGAATTTATGGATTATCATGACAGAATATGCTAATCAATGACTTGAAGATAATTCGACATCAGCTACATAAATTCATCAACTAACCATTCAGGAACATCTTGTTGCATTCTACATGTTGTTACTTCTTTTTGAGTCACTCCATCACCTTCAAAGTCAATATTTTGATCGCTGACAGCTTCTTAACCAGATCCACCATCAAGTGACACCGACACTAATATTTGATTGCATTTATTACAAGTTTTGCTGATGATACTTCCTATTCTTTTGTTTTCTGCTTGCGGTAACTATGAGTGAAACGTCACTTCATCATTGTGTATCAGACATTGCCACCTTGTGAAAAAAAGGTAAATTGCACTTACAGTATTCAGTCATCAAATATGATTTTTTTTTTTGTCCAAAAAAAAATACTTACACTGTTACACACCTCGGGTCATTAGCGACCCTATACAATTTTTTTTTTTTTTTTTAATGGGGAAACATGCATTCTTTTATATTTTTTTGCTTGTTATATTGTTTATAATTAATTGATTGAGGAATACTAAGAAGGTTGATGTCTCACTTAAAAAAAAATAATAATGAAGAGTATAGGGTAGTGAATGATGTCCCGGGTCACAAAATACCCAAGGTAGGCGTTACAGGGTTAAACAATGTTTTTCATGATTGTTCAATGAACTATACACACTTATTACACATGCACCTGTGGAACAGTCCCTAAGGCACTAACAGTTTACAGGTGGTAGACTATTTAAATCACAGATCCAGTACCTCAGGACATTAAAAAGGCCTTTCTAATGACTCTGAAAACACCTGCGTGAACATGCCATATTCCTGCTGCAGGGAGGCATGAGGACTGTGGATGTGAACAGAGCAATAAACTGCAATGTCTGTAATGTAAGACGCCTAAAGCCCGGGATACACTGCACGATTTTTCAGCTGTCCCAGATGAAAGATTGCCATCGTCAAAAAATTGTGGCAATTTCTGTGATAGTGGCTTCTAATCGTTGGTCCTATGTCGTACAATGAGAGAGGTTCAAAGACGGCCGTTGTCACAGTCTTGAGACCAAAGATAGCTTACGATAATTTTCTGACAGTGTCAGAAATTCAGCATGATCATCGCACAGTGTGTTTGCTGCTACGACCTACGTCTACTGACCAGCCAACAAAAATGTGAGACGAAATCAACACGACATGGCGCTAAAACATAAAACTGCTTACCTCAAGCTCTTTTTCCTCTTCCTCTTTCTCCGAGTCCTCTTTTTTCAGCACACATAAAAACTACAACTGCCAAAGTGTGATTCATCAGTGTCTTTTTGTTTACCACTAGCACATGCTGATGATATTTTATTCTTCTATAGAAACTTGCATCCGTAGTCCATAGGTGTCATCATCGTACAGTCTACATGCATGTCGTACCCAAGTTTAATAGATCGTTGTCGATTTGTAATGATCTTATAGGATTGCTACAATTGTGCAGGATATCCCGAGTTTAGAAAGTGATACAGGGAGACAGGAAGGACAGCTGATCATCCTAGCAGTGCCAAACCATGTGTAACCAAATGTCCACTCAGATGTGTTTGAGAACTTGCAAGTGTCTTGATGAGTAACATCCCATAGCAAGAACTGGCAAATCTTTCTCAGTCCATGAAAATTAGATGCACTGTAGTGCTTAAAGCAGCTGCTGGACACACTTGATATTGAACACCTGTTTGTTCAGGGACTCATTAGTCCATTTCTGTTAATCAAATGTCTGTCAAATGTAGTCAATTTATTTCTCAGTTGTTAAATATTTTTATGTTCATACAAATATTTATTGAACAATACCAGCAACACTTGTGAAGTGGAGAGGTCAAAATAATGATACTGTTTCTTTCACCAAGTGTTTTGGCACACAGGGATAAAAGATTGCAGGTGCACAAAGACTAATTTAAATACAAGCAAAGATATTACAATAAGAACAGAGGCTATATTGGCCTGATGTGTGATCACTTAGCTGACATGTTATGATGGCATCTGACTTTCTTATTGGTTATTTGAAAATTAGAATTTTGTCTTTGTTTGTATTTAAAAAGAGTTTGTGTGCCCTAGAGGCTTTTCAAACTTGAAATAGTTAACACTGGGTCATTCTAAACCCCAGGTAAACTGAAACTTTGATTTAAGTTTCTCTGGTCATAATTTACTCGTGGTTAACATTATTCGTATGCTGCTGTTTCACACTGTGCGTTCCTAAACCCTGGTTTTACGTCCTTATTTGCATATTTGTGGTGTCAGTGTCACCGCTTGGACATCCTCATATTATATACTGGAGAATTTGCAGAGTGTATTATCAAGTGTATACTGAATGGATACTTTGGACTATAAAGGTAAGAATGAAACAATTGTCACGTTTTCTGTCACTGTTTGACATTTTCTCCCTCAAACACTAAAGCTACTGTTTATACAGCATGCTGTGTTTCCATGACTGACCAGAGCACATGAATATGAGGCATACTATTGGTTGACGAGTCATAACATTCTAACACCACTTTGGTTCACAAAAGCAGTTCTAACCCTTCTTCAGAGCCAGTCCCGCCGCTGGCCATTTTGATACTCTAAGCGCGATCACTTTATGATGCACGTGGTGCGGCGTTCGCAAATTTTTAGAGCTCCCCGGGTGTGGGGATGGTCACACTGGTAGAGAGAGCATTTTCTTGTGGTGCCTCCCTGAGCAGTTGGTGCCCTGAGCGTAGTGGGAGCGGCGGCACTGTTCAGAGCAAAAAGCTGTGCTAACCCTGCTTCTAAATCACGCCCAGGGTTAAAAGCTGTGGGGGATTAAGCGCAGTGTGAAAATCCCTTCTGATTATTTTGATCTCTCCACTTCATAAGTGGTTTTTATTTGTTAAAAAAAAACCTCTTGATTTGTCCTCCCATGCACCTTGGTGATTTTGTTAAGTTGCACTAGAATAACCACACAACAAACCACATATAATTATTTATGCATGTTAAGAAATTTGTTGAAAAAAAGTATTTGATAGTGAGAGTTTTGAGTTTAATGAGTTCATATAGTCCTGTGAATTTAAGCGATAAGCGACGACTCTAGTGCCCTACAGGAAGCCTTGAGTAAACATTATTACTCATTTCACATGCAAAGAGGGTGTTTTTCCAGACACCTGATTCTAAGCAATTCTAAGGTTCAAAAAAAAGAAAAAAAAAAACTTGACTAAATTATCATTGAACCTTAGAGAACAAATAAAGTAATATTAAAAAGAAATGTGATGTGGCTGCTTTATATGATGGTGAGATTGGGACACCTGGTGCATTTTATCTCCGATGGCATTTGCAGCTCCTGTATCTTTATATCTTCTTTCAGCAAGCCACAGAAAGCCTGTTCAATAAACAGATTATTAATTTCCTCATAACTCACAATAAAGGCACCAGATGGTAAGATGAACTGTGGAGTCAGGCTGCGTGGTGCTCACCGCAAAATACGAAGGGCAAGTAATTTCACGGTCCTGCCCCTCTCTACACTGAGCCAACCACGAAAAGAGCCTCATTAGTGGACAGAATACTTCTTGAACCTTGAAACTTTATGAAGTTTATTCGATGTTATGGTGTAGGAGCCATATTTGGAATTGTGTGCACTATCAGAATAGAGATTTATGTTTAATTTATTTATTCTATATTTTCATTTTATGTTTAATACTTGGACTAACCTGTTCACA
Organism: Gobio gobio; assembly: GCF_949357685.1. Classification (NCBI taxonomy): domain Eukaryota; kingdom Metazoa; phylum Chordata; class Actinopteri; order Cypriniformes; family Gobionidae; genus Gobio; species Gobio gobio. The sequence continues at coordinate 17,114,579 of NC_137111.1, read as the reverse complement.
TGAATTGACTCGCTCCTCCTCCTCCTTGACACGTCACTATGACGCCAAAGTGCAGGTCTTAATAGTGGATTAGAATTGTTTGGTAGAAAGGTTAGAGCAGGGGTGGACACTTCCAGTCCTGGAGGGCCACTGTCCTGCAGAGTTTAGCTCCAACCCTAGAGGAGATAAACGTGAGAGGTTCAGAGTCTTTAGTTTAGGAGAAAAATCTGAACACAGTGTGTGATGTGGTTGAGATCTCTTATGAAACTTCAGATCTGGGGTTGGTTGCAAAAACTTCTTAGACTAGTCTTAAAAGTTTGTCATGAGTTCACCCAACTTTCCTGCTCCTGTTCCCTTCTCTCCTCTGCCATTGTTTCTGGTCTCTCATCCTATGGTCCTGTCCATTAAAGGGGAAAAACCTCAATGTCATAAAAAATTTAAAAAAAAAATACCTTTGAAAGAGATCACAGCAAGACAATAAAGAGATCTCCCATGTTTCTTGTTTCTCATTTTGGACTCCTTTCTCTCAGATTTCTCATGCCTCAGTCATGTCTACTTTTATTCCTCCAAAATAATTTGAGGAGAAACATCTGAGACACTGTTGATTCTACATTGAGAGATAAATGAGAATCAATTCTCATGAGCTTTGAAAGAGCAACCTCTGAGCAATAAAATATTCCTATAATGGAGTCTTGAAAGAGATGGCAGCAAGACGATAGAGATGTTCTGTTTCTTCCACCACATTCTCAGTATTAACTCCTTTTCTCTCAAATATAGGTAACAGGTAAATTATTTCTTTCTTAAAATGTCTTTACATTTTAACGTTCAGGTTGTTACTGGTTTCCTACCAGTCTTGTCTTTTTCTCTCTTTAGTTTAACAGAACATGTAAGTGTGAGCAGCTCTGTTGAGTTAAGAATACTTATCTTCTCCACTAAAGCCCCTTTCACACAGAGATTCCAGGAAAATACACTGATAATGTGTCCTGGGATTTGTCCCAGGATCGTTTAATTTTGGTTTGTTTGCACTACCAGTGATTTTCCGAAATCTGTGCGTACGTTCACACACACATCCAGTAAAGATCCCGTAAAGACATGGAAGTGAAGTCACTTCTGGTGCGCCATGGTTATGTCCCGGGAGGTAAGAGTTACTGGTGGCTGATGCATCTTTGAATGCTTTGTATCGGGAAGGGTAATCTGGGATTTATTTAACAGTGCAGTGTGGCCGAGGAGAGAGGCAGACACGTTGGGCGAATGTTTACTTGTGTGAGTCTTTAACTCACACGCCTTCGCATGTGCTGCGTGGTATGAATTACCATCCGCAGGTATGTTATACATATTTCATGCCTAGACTAACTAGATCTTAATCTTCCTTGTAAATAAATGTTATATTTTAATAGTGACCCGTGGGCCAGGATGTGTTGCAGCAGACTTTGTGGACGCGGTTAGACTTACCTGAACTGTACCTCTGTTGCAGATCTGTTTGCAACTCTAATGCAATAGCTTGACGATTTCATTTCAGTAGCAGAGGATCTATTAGAAACCGGAACGAGATCGCATTGACCACCTGGGAGGACACATCCAAACGTAGTCCTTCCAGGTATTCATTAACCATTGGAATTGAGGTGGGGTACAGCGACGAGAAGCTACGTGTTGTCACTACTATTGTCTTTTTTAGTGAATGTTTTTTGTTGTTATGCTGTGTTCTGTTTGAATGTCTTTTGTTTGGAAATTGTTTATTTTCTTTTGTGTTTTGAGTGTTTTGGTGTACCATAATTTGGAACGACACTTTGCAGGCCGACACTGGGCTAACCACATTCAATGAACACCAGTCAGTGAGCGGGTGCCATGCATTGAGTGACAGGCTGGTTCCTTCTGCCAGCAGGTGATAAGTGTTTTCCTTGACATACTAGTACATGGAATGTGTTTGTTTGTTGTGCCTCATATCGTTTTGTTTCTCTTCCCTTCAGAATTTGGGGCACCAGTACTAGACAGGGTCCTCTGGGTGAGGTGGTGGTTCGACTGACAGTCTGCAGTGTTCACTATGGGTGGTGTGTAGTGAGAGAGCATGAGTGGTTGCTATGATTATTGGATAGGCAAGATAAATCCCCAGGTTCTGAAGTGGTAACGTTGTGCGCATATGAGTGTGTTTTTTTTATGTTTCTATATTATCGACCAGTTTGTATTTTTATCATACAGTGTTGTCGAATAAATTGTGTGAAACATTCATCGTTGTCTGATAACTGACTTAGCCACTGACTCAGGTTCTGAGGGAAAGATAACCATGTTCAGCTTCCCAAAGATCCCAGCGTTTAGGAAACAGTGGATGCAAGTAAGTGCATATAATGTAAACAACACAAACGTATAGAGAATCAAAAGTTATCCATAATGCGATGCAGTGGCGTTACTTTGTTTTAAAAAGTGGTTGAGAGGGGGAAGTCATGAGAAGTTATGTTTAATGTGATTCTTCACATAGATTTACGGTCCAGTGTTAGAACACTGGTGAGTGTGTCTGAGGTATCTGTGTGCTTTGTGTTCTTGATGTACCTGTGGGTCCCTGGCCCATTTCCAGGGTGGCGTAGTCGAATCAGTGCCGTAATTGGCATGGTATTAAACCTTTGATTGCATACTGCCACATAAACAAAACTGGACAAGTGTAAATGTATCTGGTTGTTTAAATCACAGATGTAAATGTTTAAATAAACGTGTGAGAACATGTTATAGGCTATATGACAGCCAGCTTTGACAGTGCTACTGCGACACACATCGTCGCAGATGAGTATCTCTTTATCAAGTTTACATTCAAACTGTCACAAATAAAGCTCAACACACAGTCATCTTCATTAAAGTCCCTGTAAAGTCAAAATTAAATTAAGTTTGTCACACCACAGACAAATGTGTTATTAACCACCCAACCAAATTTGAATCATAAAAAAATCCGCCAAGTAAATAAAATAGCTTATCAAAATCTTGAAAAAATAAGCAGCATTCTCTGCTCTCAAATGCGTGTCCGCTGTCGGTGCTGAAACCACACCCACTCGTGGGAAAGCTGCCGTAAGCACACAAGACAACTCGCGTATAGTTCACGACGGCACCAGATGTCGGCGGGACGGGAGGATGAAGGCCGGTGCGGGAGATAATCAGTTCGGCCCCATTCTGCAGCGGAGTATCAGTGAATCCCAGTTGTCTCCGATGAAAGTTTGTAAAACTATCTGGTTTAAAGTCACTGCAGAGGCAGGTGTTGGTGGTGATCCTCAGCTCTCCATCAAGGTAGCTGTTCACAAAATTAATCCACCTCTTCTTGATATCATCGTTTTTTGTTTTGTAAGCTGTTTTGTAAGTTGTAGGCTGTAGTAACTAACGGTACTGACAGTAACTCGTGATCGAGCTGGCGAACTGATGCGAATGTGCTCTAGTTACGATCGTGTTAAGGGAGTAGCCATATGCTCAGTGGCTCCAGTGTGTCATCAACCGTTATAATAGTGTTGGGGAGGGGCCATATGCACAGTGGCTCCAGTGCGTCATCGAGCCACCGGTGTAGCCCCGCCTAAAAAATCCAGAACACAGCAATGGTGAAAAACTGTTTAACGGTCTAACTCCACAATTCAGTACTACACAGTTCCCTGTTTTTTTGTAACGTGTTTCAGCAATACATTTCTAACTTTTATAATGTGTTTAGAAACAAATCTCAAAATTGCCTTTACAGGGACTTTTAGAGGTAGTGAGACTAAATGATCTTACCAGTGCTGATGCCAATCTCTCTCCTATTGCGGTCTTTGATCTTGAAATTAGCTGATGATAAATAAAATGCAGCTCATATCTGTTGCTTTCACGGACTTGAACTCCATTAAATTTGCAGATGTGGGGCGAAAAACAAATTTAAATAACTACACAGCAGCAAACCCAATAGGTTGCACAGAAAAGGCCAAATAAATTAGCCGAAAAGTATATATATTTATATTGCAGGTATAATTTGAAGAAGGCACATAACTGGCAAGCGGACTGTGGGTTATCTGAGGATGCTTACAGACTAAGGGACTACAGACTAAGTTCACGCAGAATGTGTTTTTCATTTCCATTTAACTACTTTTCCATTGAATTTTCAATGTAAACATGTGCCTTGCGTTATTTGCAGTCTCGCATGCACGACACGGCACTCTAAAAGTTTAAAAGTTAAAAAATACATCTCTAGGCCTGCATCTCCTGTTTTTAACAGCAAAAATGTGTTCTGTGTGAACCAGCCCTAACAGGTGCATCATTTATTAGATTTTCCAGAGAGACTAAACCAACTGTAATGCATGTAAACATGCCAAAACAATGCCAAAACAATGAATAGACGTTATAGCACATGACAACTAAATTCTCCTGATTTCTTTTGGATTTTATAATGATTTAAACTAGCCTCCCAATCATAAAGTTAGGTACATTTCTCAATGCATTTCACTGGACACAATGAATGAGGTAGCTAAAAATCTGTGTTTCTGTGACCTGACAAAATCACTAAAAAGCTACTGACGCAAAGGACCTGTTTTCTCATTACAAGCGATATCATTTCTATTTCTGCAACTGCAGACATTTTGGTAACATTTGTGGTGAAAGAGCTTTGCAGCAGTGGATCAGGGAGTCCCAGGAATAATGACATCTCTTTTCTACAGCCCTTTGTCTTTCTTTCTACATAAAGATTTGAGAGGTAGGAGTCTGTGTCGTGATATCCCAGAGCTTACTGAAGAGTAGCAACATTGAAAGCTTCCCATTAACTGTTCAAATATATCTTGTGGATTTTACTTTAGTATATACAGCTTTCCTCTTTCTCATCCTATTTATGGCTGGGAATTCACTAGTGTCAAAAAGTTGTTTTTATTAAAGTACCCCTATATTGCTATTTTAAAGGCTCCTAATTTTAGACTCCTACAACAGGTTTACATGGATCAAAGGTCAAAAAACAGTTTAATAAGGATGGATGATTTGAGCAGGAAGTTTCTCAGTGATCCACTACTCAGTTTGAAGAACATTATGAAATGTTTTAACTGTAATTCCTCACTATCAGCATTAAGAAGTTTATGAGCACTAACAAGTGTATGTCCATCAACAAACAGATGTGTATATTTGAACTTTACATTAAGGTTGTATTAGTTAACGTCTCGGTTACGTATGGTAACCCTCGTTCCCTGAAGGAGGGAACGGAGACGTACGTCGGTAATAACCGACGAATTGGGATCACTTCAGAGAGCCCCTATCAGCTTCGAGAACTTAAGAACAGGCCAATGAACAATTGGCGTGCGAGATTTGCATCTCGCGCTCCGCCCCGCGCCGCGGGTATAAACGGGAAGCGAGAGCACCGCACTGACGTTTTTCACTGAGGAGCCGAACCAGTGACTCGGCCAAGCAGTGATGGAAGGAACTGTGGCGACGGGACGTACGTCTCCGTTCCCTCCTTCAGGGAACGAGGGTTACCATACGTAACCGAGACGTTCCCTTTCAGTCGGTCACTACGACGTACGTCGGTAATAACCGACGAATTGGGATCCCTATGGAAAACGCCACAGTTACTACCACTTCCAGCGCCCAGCGAGAGCCCCTCAGACCCCGTTCTGAAGCGGGCGGGAAGATTCACGCTAGAAGAGTCATACTGCTGTTCCGCAAGACCCATTCAGCAGACTTGATTGGATAACGCTGGGAAAGCGTGCCCGAAGGACGCTGCGGGAGCCACATCATGCCCGGAGGGAGTTACCATGTGGAGAACACGTATGGGCTGGCCGTGGGCAGCACAACATACGGAGTCCCAGGGGAGGCCCCGGCCTAATGCAGGCGGGGGACGACACCGTACTGAGACGGCAGAGAACTCTGCCAAGGGAAAGACACGAGCTCGCCGTAGGGAGCTGTACCGTGGAAATACACATATGGGACCGCCGTAGGGGTCACGACATACGGAACCCAGCCTGACACAAGTTCCACCAATGCATACGAGTGCCAGACCTGGCGTCGGACGCTCCGCAACATCCGACTGCCGAGGGGTGCGGAGGACTCAACAGGGTTCGCCTATCCTGGGGAACTCGACTGGAGAAATAAGCGCACGTATCCGTTCCAGGGGAAGGGAATGGCGCAGCAAGCCGACACTAGAACGGGCACTTCAGTGAAGCTGACTATGGGAAGCGAGCACACGAGAATCCACCGGCTCTACACGCAGGCTATAAAACCTAGCGAACGTGTTGGGTGTCGCCCAGCCCGCAGCTCTACAAATGTCTGTCAGCGAGGCGCCACGAGCCAGCGCCCAGGAAGAAGCTACACCCCAGGTGGAGTGAGCTCTAACCCCGAGCGGGCAGGGCACGTCTTGGGATTCATACGCCAAGACGATGGCATCCACTATCCAGTGGGCCATCCTCTGCTTGGAGACAGCCTTTCCCTTCTGCTGTCCTCCGTAACAGACGAAGAGCTGCTCTGAGGTCCTGAAGCTTTGCGTTCTGTCCACGTAAGTCCGGAGAGCACGGACGGGACAGAGCAAAGCTAGGGCTGGGTCTGCCTCCTCCGAAGGCAGCGCTTGCAGGCTCACCACTTGGTCCCGGAAGGGAGTAGTGGGAACCTTGGGCACATATCCAGGCCAGGGTCTCAGGGTCACCTGAGAATCACCCGGCCCGAATTCCAGGCACGATTTGTCGACCGAAAATGCCTGCAGGTCCCCTACCCTCTTAACTGAGGCCAATGCAATCAGGAGTATTGTCTTTAGAGACAAGATCTTAAGCTCTACTGACTGTAAAGGCTCGAAGGGCGCCCTCTGCAGTGCGGTCAGCACCAGAGACAAGTCCCAAGAGGGTATAGAAGAAGGGCGAGGAGGATTTAGTCTCCTCGCTCCCCTTAGGAACCTGACGATCAGATCATGCTTGCCTAAGGACTCACCATCAATGAGGTCATGGCTTGCGGCGATGGCGGCAACATATACCTTGAGGGTGGAGGGAGACAGCCTTCGCTCCAACCCGTCTTGAAGAAAAGATAGCACAGATCCGATCGAACACTTCCGGGGGTCTTCTCGGCGAGAAGAGCACCAGTCGACGAACAGGTTCCACTTCAACGCATAAAGCCGTCTCGTAGAGGGGGCTCTGGCGGAAGCGATGGTGTCGACTACCGCTTGCGGTAGGTCACCTAGAACCTCCGCGTCCCGTCCAGGGACCAGACATGGAGTTTCCAGAGGTCTGGACGCGGGTGCCATAGGGTGCCCCGTCTCTGAGACAGAAGGTCCTACCTCAGAGGAATGGGCCAAGGAGGTGCTGTCGCGAGGAGCACTAGTTCCGGGAACCACGTCCTGTTGGGCCAGTACAGAGCTACCAAGAGGAGATGCTCCTCGTCCTCCCTGACCTTGCACAGTGTCTGTGCAAGAAGGCTCACTGGGGGAAACGCATATTTGCGCAGAGCCCGGGGCCAGCTGTGTGCCAGTGCATCCGTGCCGAGGGTCCCCTCGGACAGGGAATAAAACAACTGGCAGTGGGTCGTGTCGTGGGCGGCAAACAGATCGATCTGTGCGGCCCCAAAGCGACTCCAAATCAGCTGGACCACCTGGGGGTGGAGTCGCCACTCTCCGGGAAGCACTGGCAACCGTGACAGCTCGTCGGCCGCACGATTGAGCAGGCCCGGAATGTGGATAGCACGAAGGGACCTCAGATGCTTCTGACTCCACAGGAGGAGATGGCGGGCGAGTTGGGACAAACGGCGGGAGCGTAGACCACCTTGTTTGTTGATGTACGCAACGGCCGTCGTGCTGTCCGTCCGGACCAGAACGTGCTTGTCTTTGAGCGACCCTTTGAGGCGGCTGAGAGCAAGACGAACTGCCAGCAACTCTAGGCAATTGATATGCCATTGCAGTTGGGGCCCCGACCACAGACCCGATACTGCAAGCCCGTTGTACGTGGCCCCCCAACCCGTGGGTGAGGCATCCGTGGAGACATGATGCCTGGACACTTGTTCTAGAGGCACTCCTGCCCGTAGAAATGAAGGGTCCGACCACGGGGTGAGGGTTTGGCGGCATCTCGGCGTCACTTGGACACGGAGGGACCCGCTGTGCCACGCCCATCTCGGGACTCGGTCGTGTAGCCAGTGCTGAAGCGGTCTCATATGGAGCAGCCCTAGCGGCGTTACTGCGGCTGCTGCTGCCATATGCCCCAGGAGCCTCTGAAAATGTTTCAGTGGAACCGCTGTACTGCGTTTGAGCGTACTCAAGCAGCTCAGCACCGACTGGACGCACTCCTCTTTGAGGCGCGCAGTCATGGCGACCGAGTCGATCTCCATCCCGAGAAAAGAGATCCTCTGTACGGGACAGAGTTTGCTCTTCTCCCAGTTGACCCGAAGACCCAACTGGCTGAGGTGCCGGAGCACCATGTCCCTGTGTTCGCACAACTGCTCCCGTGACTGGGCAAGAATCAGCCAGTCGTCGAGATAGTTGAGGATGCGAACACCACGCTCTCTCATGGGAGCAATGGCCGCCTCCGCGACTTTCGTGAAGACACGGGGCGACAGGGACAGCCCGAAGGGCAGGACTTTGTACTGGTATGCCCGTCCGTCGAAAGCAAAGCGTAGAAACGGTCTGTGTCGAGGGAGAATCGAGACATGAAAGTACACGTCCTTCAGGTCGATCGCTGCAAACCAATCCTGGGGACGGATGCATCTGAAGATGCGTTTCTGGGTTAACATTCGGAACGGCATCCTGTGGAGGGAGCGGTTCAGGTAACGCAGGTCCAGGATCGGTCGTAACCCGCCACCTTTCTTGGGTACAATGAAGTACGGGCTGTAGAACCCAGACTTCATATCGGCTGGAGGGACCGGCTTTATCGCGTCCTTCGCCAGTAGGACAGCGATCTCCGCCCGAAGCACGGGGGCATCCACCCACGCAATAGACGTGAAGTGAACGCCCCCGAACTTGGGCGGACGCCGGGCGAACTGAATCGCAAACCGAGTCTGATGGTACAGATGACCCAGCGAGACGGGCTGGGGAGCGCTAGCCAGGCCCCCAGAGACCGAACAAGCGGGGTCATCGGTACCACAGACATACCCGCAGCAGGGCAGCGAGGCGGAATGCAGGGACCCCAGGACGACATGGGAGTGGTCCGTGTAGGGGTCTGGGTCTGACACACGACCTGCATCCGCTGAGGGGGTGCGCGAGTGTGGGAAGGCCGCTTGAGTGCGTTCCCACAGCCGGCACCCCCTGCTGGCGATTTGGAGAGGCACCAGAGGCTGACAAGGCATGGGAGCGTTGTACACCGCCCAGCGCGCTCTCCAAATGAAGGAGGGGCTGAGCGTGGCAAGGCTTTGTGGCGTTGCACACGGTCTGCCTCACCTCCTTCCTCAGCGGGGAACAAGAGCGGCGAGGCATAGCGTTGCGCACTGTCGTCCACACACCGCTGAGAAGAGGGGAATGAGAGTGGCGAGGCTTGTAGCGTCACACACTGCCATTCTCGCCCTCTTGTGGGGAGGGGAATGAGGGCGGCGAGGCTTGTAGCGTCACACGCTGCCATTCCTGAACTCCTGAGACCCAGAGATATTGGAACTGTTCTTCTCTTTTTTTTTCTTTTTTTTTTTTTAGATATATATTTGGGTACCACTGGCTGTTTTTAACCCCAGTGGCGGAACAGAATTACTAATGGTTTTTACCCGGCCCTCCTCCGGGGGAAGAACAGTCCCGAACCAAATCCGGGTCAATGGTGTTTCTGGACATTGTCTAGCCAAGGGCCAGCGCTGTGCGCAGCTCAACCTCGGCTGAGAACTACCCTCATGCCCTAAGCAGGGCGGAGGTGGCCTGCCAGTGGCACTGCCACCCCACCGATGAGGGTAGTGAGAGAGAGGAAAACTTTATACAGATTATGGCCCTATTGGTGTTCCATATTTTGCCACCAATAGTTCCATAATGCAAAAGCCTTCCAACGCACATCCGGGAAAGGCAAGAGGCAGGCAAGGCGAATTATGCGTTGCACTATGCCTCAGCCACCCGGGAAAGCATGGCTGTCGAGCATGAATCGGATTCAGCACGAGCGCCCACTATTATAGTGGGAATCTCAGCATCATCTTCATTTTCAACACATAACAGCCCTCTCTCCGATGCAGCGATTGACATCTGTCCTCTGCTAGAGCCCCAAACGAAACGCTAGGTCCTTTTTTTTTTTTTTTTTAATTATTTATTTATTTATTTTTTAGGACCAGCAATCCCATCTGTAAGCTACCGGCAGACATGTGAGACAGTGGGCGTGGCCGTGAGACGGCACACGGCGCGCTGAACACTCAAGCCCTTATGAAAAAGGCAAGATGAACAGCGCGCCGACGTGGCCATGCTCTCATTAGAGAGCATAGACCACCCACAAACACTGTCTCAACATGCGTAGCCGCCGAGTGACGCGCGCTGAGCTGCCGTGGCAACCCGCGCTGTCACTCGGCAGCTAGACGGCACACGGCGCGCTGAACACTCAAACCCTCACGCGGAAGGCGAGACGACCAGCGCGTCGACGTGGTCCCGTTCCCCTGAGAGAACACGGATCACCCACGAACACAGTCTCAACATGTTTATGCGAGAGGGATCGTGGCCGTCAGGACAGGAAACAACCGCATCCAGAAACGCACGAGTGGAATGACATCTTGAAAAAGACGCAGTGTCACACCCGTGTTGCTCTTTTTGTGAGGAACGCTCTTTTAAGAGAGTGCTGAAGCACCCAGGGAAACCGCGGCAACACACAGGGGATAGTGCAGCCTGTGTTTGCACTCAAAGAATGGAACGCCCACCGATACCAACAGATTGCTGTGATAACAGCAGTTTGTTCCTTCTAGCAGCTTGAGTTCGCGGTCCCGCTGGAAAGCGCCGTCACACCAGCACACGATCCTCTTCTCTGTTCTGATGAATTCTCTTTCGCTGAAAAGACAGGAAAGCAGTCTCTGCAACTTCAAACGCCGGTTCGGCTCCGAAGTGAATGACGTCAGTGCGGTGCTCTCGCTTCCCGTTTATACCCGCGGCGCGGGGCGGAGCGCGAGATGCAAATCTCGCACGCCAATTGTTCATTGGCCTGTTCTTAAGTTCTCGAAGCTGATAGGGGCTCTCTGAAGTGATCCCAATTCGTCGGTTATTACCGACGTACGTCGTAGTGACCGACTGAAAGGGAACATTAGTTAATGCATTAGTTAACATGAACTAACCATGAACAACACCTCTGTTCAGCATTAGTTAATCTTTGTTAATGTTAGTTAATATCCGGTTGTTAAGTCTGTCGTCTGTCGTCACGCAGCAGCGCTTCCGGGTCCAAACGCTCTATCTCATACCACAAGAAAAACAACAAACGGTGCTAATATACACACACAATGTGGTCTAATACTACAAAAAAAATTATAATCATATACCTTTATCTCCACACCAAAATTCCAAGATGGCCAGACAGTGATTCATCTTTTATAAATCGTTAAAATATTAATGTCTGTGACGCTGTGAGCACAGAGACTGTGGTGTAGAAAATATTATAAAATATATAAATATAAAATTTTTTACTTTTTAAAATGTTTGATGTTTAATATGAATAAATAGCTCTCATAAACGGCTGTCAATGGCATTCTCAAGTGAAACGAGTTGAGGGTTGGACCCAGAAACAGCGTTCCTTACGTCACGACTTAACAAGCGGATAAATCCAGCTGTTCATGGTTTGTTCATGTTAGTTCACAGTGCATTAACTAATGTTAACAAGATTTAAAAATTTCATAGTAAATGTTGAAATTAACATTAACAAAGATAAATAAATGCTTTATAAGTGCAGTTCATTATTAGTTCATGTTAACTAATGTAGTTAACTAATGAACCTTATTGTAAAGTGTTACCGTATATTTTGTGTTTATTGCGGTGCACATGCAAGAAATGAAAGCTTTAGCGTAAGTTCTGCCAGGAAGATTCAATGTTATGTCACTCGTCACATTCAGGCCTAACCAATCACGTCCTAATTCACAGAGTATAAAAGACGGTCACTTACTCATGTCTGAGTTCGCAGATGCTGATGCCGACATTCACCTCCAGCCTCCCCACCACCACCAGAATGGTCCCCGTCTATACCTCCTGGGGGTCGGCTGCACCCCTGCCTTCATCTTCAGGCAGGAAATGCAGAGTCCGTTACCCTCGAAACGAAAACTAAGGACGCGGCCTACGCCAAATAACCTCTAATTATCATACTTGCTGCGCTATCAATAAACTTTGTACTTTTAACTTTACTTTTTGCACTTCATCTGGCTTCCGAATCTTTCTGGTAGAACTGTATCAATAAAAGTGCACACGATAGCACAGCACTAATGTGAATGACAGATGTAGCATTACATTTTGCAAAACAAATCTTGCTCCATCCTTTATCTTAACTCAAAGTAGTAAGAACGACATACAATCTGCATCAATAGACACAGTTTTTGGTAATAGTGGCCATTTCAGTAAGACAGTAATAACGTGAAGCTGGAAACTTACAATATAAAACACATAACTACTTATGCGTTAACTACACCCAGTAGAAACTATATACATCAATAATTATACATACTTACAGGTTGTGATTTTGAGGAGCAAGCTGGTCCAAATAAACGGGGTACTGACCCATCTTTCAAGAGCAAGCGTTTTGCGAATCCTGCGTTGAACTCCGAGATTTGAGAAGCAGTCGTCAGTAAAATTACGTGTTTGAGGGCTGGTCAAGTTGTTAGTGGGCAGACAACGTACAACATAGGCAGACATTATGCAAATTTCTAGTGATGTAAAACCGTACAAGCAACTCGTTTAGGCGGTTCAGAGTCAATTGTTTATTTTGTGAGACAATAACTTTCTTTATCATGCACTTTTGACTTTACAACTTTGCAGAACCTTTACATTCACAAACAGCTGTATTACACACTGCATGTAAGGGAATATTCGAAAAACCATAATAAAAAACACAGTAACATTACAATTCTAATCCTACCAGTGCCATAACCACCATAGGCATTGAGGGGTACAAGTCCCCCTCAATAATTAGGAATGGCTGTCCCCGTAAATATTTGATATTCTTGACGCTGCTTCGCTGCCCTCCATCAAGTACAGCTCTGTTTGCTGTTGGGATGACAAAATGTTTTAAGTCATATTTTTAGGCTGGCCCGCCTCAGCAGTCTCATCAATGTCAAAATGATTGAGGTGGCCAATCATATCAAAGAAGGCTGGCTTTAATGTTCACAGAAGCCAAGTGTGCATTCCAACGTAACGCTTTAGTTTTAACAATGAAAGAGTGTGTGGTAAGATGTATGTAGATAAAACATTTATATTTGATAACTCTTTTAATATAAAATTATATTTTTAATCATGCTTATAACAAAAGCAGCAGTTAGAAGGAAAGCATGAACAATAATAATGAGTGAAAGGGAATGTGATGTGAAGCCGATTATGATGTCCCATTCTGAAAATGTATGCTCTGTATTTCCCGTCCAAGTGCACAGTGATAGTGCTAGTGATGCTTGCCTTGGCAAACACCAATAACAATTTAAGCATTAATGAGGACAAAGTAAATAAAAGCAGCATTTGCATTTACATTACAGCATCAAAACGAACGCTTAGCATTAACACGGTCTGTAAGGCAGTCTTCACCACTTTATCACTAAAAATACAAGCTCTGTGTCAGCCAAATTAGATAATTGCTAGCGTCTACTAGAGTAGATGCTGCCCTTGAAGGCACTAAATGTGTTTTAGAATGTGTGTGTGGACAATACCATCCAAATGCAATGTTCTGAAGATTTAACAGCATAAATAAGCCTCCACAGTCCTCGTTCATTAGAGTGATGTAAATGAGCACTCCAGAAATATGAGAAGAGGAGGCGGAGCCCGGTGACATCATGAGGAGAAGGTCAAGACTACAAACAGCACTTCACAAGCTTGTCTGGATTAATTGGCCCTGCGAGGCAACATTAAAACAGTTAGAGAAGCTGTGGCGACTAAACACTCCCTGACCCATGGTTAAGTGTGAGGAGATTCACGTCTGCAAAACTGTTATTACAAACAAAGCAATCTCTCGGGGAACAGCAAAGACATGCTCATCAGAGAGCAAAGGATTCATAATTGTTGCCCTTTGACATGGAAATGGTTTTGAGATTATAGCAGCATGACAACAGTATCAGTTTTATGCACCGTTACTCGATGACAGCACAAACAAATCCATCACACTGATAACCATTATTCTCAACAATGAAAAGATGATGTTCCCCGGGATAATGATGGTGAGAATTCAGCTTTGCCATCGCAGGAATATATTACAGTCTCCCCCCTGAAATTGCCTCACCGACACGGCATCCTAAATAAACCCGTCTCCGGCGTGATGACTCCGATCTTTCAAATATTCCTATTTAATAATTGTTTAATCAACATGTCATCCTCAATAAACCCGTCTCCGGTGTGATGACTCCTATGTTTCGAATATTCCTATTTAATAATTCTTTAATCGACATGGCATCCTCAATAAACCCGTCTCCGGTGTGATGACTCCAATCTTTCGAATATTCCTATTTAATATGACTTCTGACCTGTAAGGTTGCCAAAATAATAATCATACACTGTTTGTTAATTGGCCAGAGGAGAACTGGCACCCTGACTGAGCCTGGTTTCTCCCAAGGTTTATTTTTCTCCATTATGCCACCTGTTGGAGTTTTGGTTCCTTGCCACTGTCACCTTTGGCTTGGCTTGCTCAGTTGGGGACCCTAAATTTTCAACTAAATATCCAACTAAATTTAATTACTAAACTAAATTAACTACGTCAACAAAATTACTGATCTGCCCAGATTGTCACTATATGATAATTGAAATTAGCTAGATGACATCACTGTTTTCTCCAGAGCGGCTATACAGCCGAATCAAATTCTGTTGCATTATTTTCCTGTTTAACACCGTGAAGCTGCTTGGAAACAATCTGCATTGTGAAAAGTGCTATGTAAATAAAGTTGACTTGACTTAACATTTTAAGATATATTTAAATAGAAAATAATTGTTTAATTGTAAAAATGAATGCTGTCAATCGATAAAAAATAATTAACTAATTAATCGCACCTTTTTTCTGTAATTAATTGCGATTAAAATGGGATTCGCGATTAATGTGCTTATACCGTAATAAATTCAGTTACTCTCCAAATGAATGTAGAAACAACCTAAAGACGTGATTTTTTAAATATTTGTTGTAATGGCATCTTTTTATGAATGAAGGTCAGTATATAGATGAATCCTTATTAAAGCTACAATTTTATCTGTTACCTTTGTTCTTTGATCAACATTAATGACAGACATCACAGCAAATGGTTTAGGCTGCTGTAACTTTAAGACCTGCCGCTGCTGAACATGACGCGGATATGACGCACTTTCACGCTCATTTCATTTTCTCACAACTCTTTAAAGGGTTACTTCAGCGATTTAGCATTAAGGTTTGTATCAGTAGAAACCAGGTAGTATATTTGAATGACTGTGCTTTCCCCCCACATATCCCCCTGAGACGAGAGAATTATGTATTTTATGTCTGGAAAAAAGCCTCCAATGACGCAAATATCGTCGGAGGCTTTTTTGGCCAGAGGCTATAGACTACAGCCAGTAGTAGGAGCTAGTTCCGCATGTTTTCAACCCGCCCCCAGGGGTGGTATCTCACTCACAGAATAAAATTAGCGCCAATTCGTTGCGGGTTGCTTGAATTGTGGGTTCATGAAAACACAACAACAACTTTTTGTGCTTTTTTTTTGTGCTTTTACTTTTCGCTTTGAAACCAAATCTTCTGCTATCATCTGGTCTGTCAGCTCTTCGCTCTCGTGATGAATGAAATCTGACTCCTGCTGCATTTGCGCTGCGGCTCTCATTCGGTTGTTGTCTTTCATCCATATGAGCCAAAAATACATTTTCTGGCTTTTCTCAGTCTAGAAGGCACCAACTTCTAAAATAATTTCACATTTCTACTACATAAATGACCCAATTTAAAATACACAAATTCCAGTGTTGAAGTACCCCTTTAAGTTAATTTAAGACGTTATTTAACTAATTTAAGACTGCTTTAGAAGATCTGTTCGCCAATGGGCATGCTGGTCTAAAAACGAGGTGTGTTCAGGCACATTATTGGCGCGTTGCTATTTTGAGGCAACTGAAACAGACTGTGCATTTGATCAACAAAAACCTGGACTAAAGTCAGTAGTACAGTATTTTTTTGTGTTATTTAAAGGGTGTTTTAGTAACGCACGTACTCTTGTCTTATTACACACACAGGGATGCCTAGCAGCACACAAACATTTAAAATATGAAAAATTAAAGGATTAAAATGTAAAAGATTATTATTGTGTGTACATAAATATAAAAATGTATTGTAACTACAATGGATAGTCATTGCATGTATCAGGATTAGCCTCCCTAGAGAAGCGTTCAGTTTTTCCGCTTGCAAATTCCGCCATGTAAATAGTGAATCCGTGAGCGCAACTGGCTTTTAAAGGGAATGGGAGATGAGACTCTGGTTGGTTTATTGCTCATTAGGCCAAAAACACACCCATTACTCATTAAGAGAATAGGGACAACTCTTTTAGACCATGCGCCGGGCGCGCCTACCATTTTTTCCTGTTGTTAAACTAGCAAAAGATCCGTACACACCCTAAGTGCATTTGCGGCATGCGCTTTAGACCATGCCCTTAGATCGTTAAAATAGGGTCCTTTATCTACAGTATTTGCACAATTCTTGCCAATTTTCTGACCAGTGAATTGAGAGTAAAATGGTAATACCATTAAAAGTCCACTAAACATTGTCACGCCCGGCTTTGCTGTGCTGGGTGTGCTCACTCCACCATAGACAGAATATGTTTGGGCTGTTGTTCTTCCCCCAATCTGAAGGGAGAGCTGTCTGTTTTAGGTCCATCTGACAAGAGAGGATGGGCTGGACTGTGATTAAAAAACATCTCCTGCCAGGTGTTTGCTCTCTGCTCTGGGCTGTGCGTGGCTGCTTTTGCTCTGGCCTCCAGGCTGGTGGCAGCTGCATCATTCTACTCCTTTGTTTGCCTTTTTTGCATTGCACATGTTTGACTCTGTACTGATCTGCACTACACTTTTGATTAGTTTTCTTTTGTTTCTCATTTACTGACTGGATACATTTATTGATTCAAATTATGATTTCATTATCTCTATTAATGTTTAAATAAATTATTTTGGATTTAACTTAACAAATGGTGCGGTCTCCCCTATGTCATTGCTACTGTGAGCCAGGTAGTCGTGACAACATGGTTGGCCCTTGGCCGTTGCTGTTTGTTTTTTCAGGAGTGTAAATTGTGAAATATAGTCATATTGTGAGATTTAAAGTCAGTTGTGAGATATAAAGTAACATGATAAGATTTAAAGAGTCATAATTATGAGAAAAAGCTGAGGAAAAACCTTCGTCAACTGAGGAAGTTCAACCTCCCACAGGAGCTGCTGATTCAGTTCTACTCGTCTGTCATTGAGTCTGTTTTACGCACTTCCAGCACTGTCTGGTTTGGTTCAGCTACCAAATCTGACATCAGGAGACTACAACGCACAATCCGGACTGCAGAAAGGATTATTTGTGCCTCACTTCCAACCCTCCAGGACCTGTACTCTTCCAGAGTGAGGAAGAGAGCAGGGAAAATCATCACCGACTCCACTCACCCTGGACACCTCCTGTTTGAACTGTTACCATCAGGACGGTGACTCCGATCACTGGCCACTAGAACAGCTAGGAACAGTTTCTTCCCACAGGCCATTTCCCTCTTGAACAGTTAAAATACTTATTCTTAGAATTTGTATTACTGTGTTCTTGTTGTGTTTGTATTGTATATGTGCACTGGAAGCTTCAGCACCAAGAAAAATGCATTGTGTGTGCAAGCACACTTGGCAAAAAAGCACTTTATGATTCTGATTCTGAAAAAAATCTTCAACATGTAAATTACAAGAACGTAAAACCAATTTTTTTTTTGTCTCTGTAAGCCCTGAAAATGCTAATCTAGTTCGTTTTTTTTTTTTTTTTTTTTTTTTTTTCAAAGACTATAACGTCATGAACCTGAACAGCTTTGGATATCAAATGTCAGCATCAAAATATCTGGCATCATCAATATGTTTGAGGACTTGAAGCTTGTTGTCACCCATCACTGCTGACAGGCAGCTGGAATGAAAGAGCGATAGGTGAATAAAGATCATGTGCTTATGTTCACAACAGCACACAGCAACAGCAGCTTTGCGTGTCAAGATCACTTGACTTTTTGCTTCATATTCATATTGCTTCTCAAAAAAAACTTTTCTGACACATCAATCATTTAGAGGAATAGAGAAGTGTTAGACTGTGACAGCGGTTTGTTCAGAGAAGTTTGGAAAAAAAGCAGGTTGTATAGATAATTTATTTACATGGACCCTATTGTTTAGAACACTGTTAGTGGAGTGCACTACAAAAACTAGGCCCCACTTTTACCAGCCAACAAACACATAAACAAACAAATGAAAAACAGCATTAATAAATATGTACTGTAACTAAACAATAATTTAGAAAGCTGCAGTGCTGGACAGATCAAAATGTAGTGTATTACTGAACACACATTTCAGGATAATTTTTTTTGTTTGTAATGTAATCTATTACATTACACATTTTGGGTAATATAATCTGACAACTTTTAGAATTTTTTTTTACCTAACTTGCTTATAACATTGATTTGAATAGTATAATTGTTTACCATATTAATTAAAAAAATCTAAGATTTTTTTATCAACAACATGAAGTGCATTAAACATTACATTACGTCAGGTATGCCAAACAAGGGTTTGGGAAGGAAAAAGCTAATAATTCATTACATCTTCAAAATGTGTGTGATTTTTAAATAAAAACGAAAAAAACATTTTATGTTTATGCTGTGTGGCCCATTTTCCATGTAATTGGAGTCACCTGACTAGTGTCTGGTCTGAGTGTGCAATTCCATAACACTGGAAGACTTTCTGAACACATATAAGCAATAGGCTTTTAGAAAGAAAAACATTTAAGAAAAAGAATGAAACATTAGAGAGAAACAATGATTTATGAATAATGTACTTCCATTTTGTGTAACTAGTCTGATTATAAGAATTTTAAAATGTAATATAATCTAATTATATTTGATTTGATTTTAATCTGATTATGTAATCCAGATTGCATATAATCATAAACTACCCAGGACTGGCTAGATAATCCTGCCAGTGAATTAAACTGCTGCTGTACCTTATGGATAGTTCACCCCAAAAAAATATTTCATGTCATCATTTAATCACCCTCAAGTTGTTCCAAATCTGTATGAATTTCTTTCTTCTGCAGAACACAAAAGAAGATATTTTGAAGAAAATGGGTTGCCAAACAGTTGATTGGCCCCATTGACTTCCATGTTTTTCCATGCTATGGAGGTCAATGGGGCCAATTAACTGTTTGGTTACCGACATTCTTCCAAATATCTTCTTTTGTGTTCAGCAGAAGAAAGAAATTCATACAGGTTTGGAACAACTTGAGGCTGATTTTTTCATTTTCGGGTGAACTTTAAAGCTGCTATGTAAACATCCTCATCACATGTAAAACAGCATTTACTCACAGGTTGTGGGGTTGTTATAGTTCCAATATAATTTATGCTGCTCCATCCTTCAGTACCAGCCTCTTTGGAAAGCCTGATTAGTTTGTGACAGGTTCATAAAACAATCCATGCTGAAATGGGGCACACAACCTATTAAGGTCAAAGGAAAATCAAACAATAAATGTTGTTTTGAAGCTCTTTAATGTGGTGTGACAAATCGCTGTAGCTGCCGAGTGGATTCAAATGGTGGATTCAAATGGAAGCGCTGTAAAACACTCTCCACAATCACTACACAATCCACAAACACAACCCACAATCACTCTCTGCTGCACTACAAGTTACAGCAAGAAAATATTATCAACATCAGAGGGTTTGTTGAAGACACAGTGCAAATGGCTGAAACGCATTATATCTCTCATAATCAGTGTTTCAACTACATTAAAAGTCAACTAACATTATAGTTACCTCATGCAAAGGTATGCAATGTCCACAGCTTGAAGTTAGCTAAAAAATACATTCTAAAGAGCACATTGCAATTTGAAATACCATCACTGTATTACTTATATCTATAATCTTATCTTTAAGAGTGATAGAATTTGTCATCAAATATACTACGGGTCAAAAATTTGGGGTAAGATAACCGACAGCAACATAGTGTAAGCCCAGATCTGGTACACATCTGGTACACATGGAATTCACATGCACCAGATGTGGCCCGAATCTGGGCCGACACTATGTTGCTGTCTGAGATGAGTATGATTTGAAAGACGCAAATCTATTATGCTCAACAAGACCATCTCCACAAATATATCAAATATACTACGGGTCAAAAATTTGGGGTAAGATAACCGACAGCAACATAGTGTAAGCCCAGATCTGGTACACATCTGGTACACATGGAATTCACATGCACCAGATGTGGTCCAGTGGGTTAAACCACTGAACTGATACGCAGAAGGATGCTGGTTCGATCCCAGCGGTCACCACCACTGTGTCCTTGAGCAAGGCACTTTACTCCATGTTGCTCCAGGGGGATTGTCCCTGTAATAAGTGCACTGTAAGTCGCTTTGGATAAAAGCGTCTGCCAAATGCATAAATGTAAATGTAAAAGACTGCATTTATTTGATTAAAAAATGCAGTGAAAATACTGTGTGTGAAATATTACAATAAAAAAATATTTTAAAAAGTAACACTCCCATGTGCGTGTGTGTGTGTGTGTGAGAGAGAGAGAGAGGTTTAACAAGCACTTTATTACTCCATGAACCTTATATCATTACATTACTGACAATTATTAAAAAGTCAAAAGAAAATAATAAATACTTTAAAAATTCACAATAAGCATATCATTTTGTACTGTACATATTACCTCATTAAAACACCATACATCACAAAAGAAAACCACATTATTTGTAAGTCTATAATAAGCAAATTCAATTTTTAATCTTCCCTCTACTAACCGTCTAAACATAATTTCAGGATCAATTGTAGCAAGTTGAAAACCTTTGTTTTTTCTTGTTTTCCAAATCGCTAGCTTAGCGGTTCCAATAAGATAATTTAGTAAACAAATTTTTCTTCTCATTGAAAGCTGTATTTAATTCCCCCAATAAATACCCTATCAGAGAAAACCTCATTAAAACTTCTAAACCAGGCTTCAAGCAAACTAAAGAGATCTCGTAATCTGCTACACCTTAAAAATAAATGTTCTAGATCTTCCTGCCTCCCACAAAATCGACATTCCCCCACTACTGATGGGTTCAGATGTGCCACATGTCGGTCTGTAGCTATGGCCCCGTGAATAATCCTCCACTGTAGATCAGCAGTTCGCTTCTCTACAGGGGATTTATACAGGGTCCGCCACCTGTCCCGCACGAGAAAGTCTGGTTGTAACAGTTCTGGCCATCTAGAAGCTTTTTGCCTCTTCAATGAATCTCGATGTGTGGTCTTAACTGTAGTGCAGTATATTGCTTTCTTGGACGCATCTTTAAAAAGGTCTAGCTGAGGAGTCCTGAAAGATAAAATCGAATCTGCAACTTCACCTTCATCTTCTTCATTTATTACAGGTGAAATTTTTATTTCTGGAAAACTTTGACCAGTTCTCATGTCCTGTGTTTGTCTTTGTCCTATCCAAGTCCTGCAACCGCTTGGTAGTGCATTACAGATTTCTTCTTTCAACTTTGAAACAAGACGCAAAGACTTTAACCCCGTCATCTCTTGAAGTGCCTCGATGGATTTCCAACCCCTCTCATCCAGGAGATGTCCAAGTTTCTGAACACCATTCCTCAGCAAACATCTCCTCACACTTACGGAGGACAACAGTCTAGTCTGGATCATTGGGTTGAAAAACAGAGGTTCCTCTGGAGTCCAATGTCCTGGATCACCCATGTCTCGCTCCACTCTGAAAACAGTTCTCCATGTCTGCAGCATAGACTTATAAAAGGGTGGAAGCTCTGACAGGCTTACTTCCTCTAGTTTCATTAAAAACAAGTGTCTATCAAAACCAAGTCCTCCTGCCCGCTTCAAAAACACACTTGCAGTTTTGGCCCATACCACATCTTTGTTGTAAAGAAGTTTCTGCACAGCTTGTATCCTAAAGGCCCGGATCCGACTCCTCACATCCACCAGGCCTTGACCGCCCTCTTGAACTGGTAAATAAAGTGCGGCTGCACGGATCCAGTGCTGTCCATTCCAGAAAAAATTAACAAATGTCCTTTGAATCATGGAAATAAGTTCCTCAGGAGGCTCCATAATTACAGTGCGGTGCCACAACATCGACGCAGCGAGATTATTGATAACCAGAGCTCTCCCCCTATAGGACAATTGTGGCAATAGCCATTTCCATTTCGACAATTTAGCAGACACCTTCTCCAGCAGACCCTCCCAATTTTTCTTTTGAAAATTGTCATTCCCCAAAAAAACTCCTAGTGTTTTTAAACCATCCTGTCTCCACCGTAACCCACCCGGGAGTTGAGGAAACCCTGTACCTTCCCACCTACCAGTAATAAACCCTTCACTTTTAGACCAGTTAACTCTAGCAGAGGAGGCCTTTTCATATATTCCAATAGTTTGGTTTAAGTTTGTAATGTCCTCTTGACTTGTAATAAAAACCGTTATGTCATCTGCATACGCAGATAAAAATATTTTAAAATGATCATTTGAATTAGGGATTACAACTCCTTTAAGATTCCTCCTCAGCCTGCACAACAAAGGTTCAATAACCAAACTGTATAACTGGCCGGAAAGTGGACATCCTTGTCTAATGCCTCTCGACACAGTTATTGGTTCACTTAATCCACCACCTGCTTTGACCAAAACAGAAACATTACAATATAACAACCGGATATAAGATATAAATCTGTCACCAAAACCAAAATACTTTAACACATTAAAAAGATATTCATGATCAACCCGATCAAATGCTTTTTCCTGGTCTAGAGACAGAACTCCAAGATCAATATGATAAAACTGATTAATATTAATTATATCCCGTAATAGAAAAAGGTTATCCATTATAGATCTTTCAGGTATACAATATGTTTGATCATTGTGAACCAACAAGTCTAAACAGTGTTTAAGTCTATTTGATAAACATTTGGAAAATATTTTATAATCAGAGCATAGCAAAGATACTGGTCTCCAGTTTTTGAGAAGTCCCAAGTCCCCTTTCTTTGGAAGCAGCGATAAGACTGCTCTACGGCAACTTATGGGAAGAGTTTCGCTTCTTATACTGTCCAACAACACTTCATAAAAATCTTGTCCTATTATTTCCCAGAACTGTTGATAAAAATCTATAGGTAGTCCATCAATTCCAGGGGAACGGCCAATATTCAACTGACGCATTGCTTCGGTAAGTTCTTTAAAAGTGATTAAATTGTCCAGTGCTTTTTTCTGTTCATCCCCAAGCTGAGGTAATTCCTTAAGCAAATCATCAACACTTTCAGCATCACAGCTCTCAGCACTGTATAACTGTTTATAAAAGTCTCTTGATAACTTTCTCATTTCAACTGGATTTGATGTTACAGATCCATCCTGACGACGAAGGTGACACATTTGTTTTTGATTAACACATTTTCTTTCGAGATTGAAAAAGAAAGCACTAGGGGCATCCATATCTTTGATAGTGCAAAATCTTGCCCTTATCAATGCTCCTCTGGCCTGCTCTTGTAAAAAAGAATTCAGTTCTTGTTTTTTTCCTTTCAACACATCACAATGTACACCTTCATTATTAGTTACAAGATTTTGTTACAACAACTCAATGTCCTTTTGTAAAGTTTTTACAGTTGTTTTTACCATAGTTGATGTATTAAAAGCATAGTTCTGACAAAATAATCTTATATTTGCTTTTCCCACATCCCACCATTGACACAGATTCTCAAACAAAGGCTTCTTCAACTTCCAATTACTCCAAAACACTTTAAAACTTTCACAAAAAAAAAATCATGCAACAATTTAACATTCAAATGCCAATAATAATTAGATCTTAGTGTCTTCTTTACATTTAAAACCAAAGTAACCATATGATGGTCTGAAAAACCGTTTGGATAAATACAGGCATCAATTACTCTATTGTTCCACATTTCTTTCATATAAAACCTATCCAATCTTGCACCACAAATTCTATTGTCACACACTTTCAACCATGTATACTGTTTCATGCGGAGATTTCTTGTTCTCCATGCATCTATTAATTGACATTCATGTATAACTTTTAACAGTGTATTACTTGATTGACTATGAGGCTCTTCCCCATTTCTGTCCACTGTAAAATCTGTTGTGCAATTCCAGTCCCCACCAATTACAAGACACACACTATCATCATACTTCTGGATGCCATTTCTTAATTTCAAAAAAATATCCTGCCTCTCAGGACCACTATTGGGGGCATAGACATTAACAAACACAAACATTGTTCCCTCATACTCAATTTCTGTTAACAACAATCTACCTTCAACAATCTGTTCTACATTTAAAATATCAACATTCATGTTTGCAGAAAACAAAATAGCTACCCCCGCACTATTATGTGTCCCATGGCTCAAAACAAACTTGCCTTCCCACCACATAGCCCATTCAATTTCATTTTCCTTATTTGTATGTGTTTCTTGTAAAAAAGAAACATTCATCTTTTTAATTTTAAGAAATTCTGAAACAATTGCTAATTTACCCCTGTCTCTTCCCCCATTAATATTTAGAGAGCCCACCCTCAAAACATCCATATAAGAATAGAATAGAGTGAGTAAAGACAGGAAAAAACAGCAAAGTGTAAAAAACACCACGTGATATTTAATCATTTTGAGGTCTTTGAGCAACAAATTTATCCTTTCGCAGTTTTGTTACCATCTTCTTCAATCTAAACCTCTTTTTCTTATCAAGAGCCTCATAGCTGACCGTTCTTTGCAACAACACTACAGTCGCAATGAATTTCTCGGCATCCGGGAAAAATTCTGACACATCAACAGTCTTACCGAATGTCGTATCTAGGAAGTCATTTATCTCCTGTAAAGTATACACCTCTCCCACTATCTGCGACCCCATATCAGAAATCTCGGAAAGCGTATCGTCATCTTTTATCTCCGTATCACAACTTTCTTCACTCTTTGAAGCATCAACATTAGCACTCGCCACTTCATATATCTGGTCACTCACAACATCATTTTCACTTAATTCCATTTCAGCAACCACATTCTCATTTTGACCATCATCAGTTATGATTTCAGCCTGTTCAACAACTTGAGTGTTACGTTCCTCCACAACTGGAGGCAGCGCGTCCTCTGAGGGCTTCGCCATGACGACCGCAGCACTCGGCCCGGCGTTTACCCCACTAGTGCCAGCTTTGTGTGGGCATGCTTGTCTCTTATGACCCACATCCCCACATTCAAAGCATTTCATGCTTCCAGCGTTTGCATAAATCATATATGCCTTTCCTTTGTACAGCACTCTAAAGGACACGTCTAAATTCGGTTCATTCAAAAACATAAACACCTGTCTTCTAAATGACATTACGTGTTTTAACGCTTCATTTTTACAGCCGAGTGGAAGCGTTTTTATCGCACTAGCAAACTTTCCGTAACGCGAAAGCCCTCGCTCAATTTCATCGTTCGGAATAAATGGAGGCACGTTAGACACAGTTACCTTAGTAGTTGGCGCAACAAGTGGTGAAACAACAACAAATTCTCCACTTACCACAATTCCATTGGTTATCAGGCGGCTAACTTGAAACTCTTCCTTCACAAAAACGACCACAGCTTTATTCATACGAGAAGCCGATGCAATATTCTCGTACCCGATCTCCTCTCCAACAGCCATCAAAACATCCTCCACAGTCACACCGTTCACAGGAACACACCTGACGCCGTGACGAAGGGAAACAGGTGGCGCTACCCCTTCAGAGAGGGATGCCATCCTGATCCCAAACAAAAACTCCACAAAAGCCTCGCAAAAAATAAAATTAACTATTATTTTACATTCAAATGTTTTATTATTATAGAGAAAAAAACAGGATGGAAAAAAGATTAAAACAAGTATAGTATTAGACAGAAAAAAAGCCCAATAATCCACCCTCTCCACGTGGGAACCCTCAGACGCCCAAACCTCTCAAGAGAGAGAGAGAGAGAGAGAGAGAGAGAGAGAGAGAGAAGGCAGTGTGAGAGAAAATCAGCAGTGTTTCAAAAATAGTCAAATAAATGAAAGGATAGTATTTGGGGTAAAAAGTCCACATGTTGTTGATTCTAAAGTCATCCCTCTAAATGACATGATTTTTAATCATAACAAACCATATCATTTCCTTTTACACAAATTATGTTGTTCTAATTATATTCAGCGAAAGGGAAAAACATAAAATGTCTTAGTGCAATCTAACCGTGTGTCTTGATGCTATATCATGGCATGCACCATTCGAACCATGATGCCTTTCATGTTTCAGCAGATAGTTTTTGTGTTCTGTGTAAAAATATACTACTGGGTTTCTGGGGAAAATGAAACAGGGGGTTCTGGACTGATTTTTGAAAGTGCAAAATAGTCTCATCTTCTCTCACATTGTCAACAACCTGCTGTTTACTGTCTTTCAGAGTTTCTCCATCTCACTTACACATAAAACATTCATAACTGAGATGGCAGATGAAAGAGCAGCACTGGGTAAAAATGAAGCAAAAAGAGATGAAGAGCAAGAAAAGGAGAGAGAGAGAGAGAGAGAGAGAGAGAGAGAGAGAGAGAGAGAGAGAGAGAAAGTAAAGGAGAAAGAGGAGAGGAAAAGTGTGATGGTTCTCCTGAGGGCCAATCCCACTCTGATTGCCATGCAGAAGTATAAACATGTCTTTCAAAGAAGGCACTAAACATAGACTTATCATAATCCTCACAAATAATACACAGGATTGCACATTCAATGTGTAACTCCAAAAAATGACTTCTTAAATCCAACATAATAACAAGTTGAAATGTTACACCTCAGATGCACAGTGAAGATGTTAATATTTGCTTCTTTGGCAGATTTTCAATCTTATCTCTCATACTTAAGAAACATTGTATTTTTAATGCAATTCACTGTAGGAAACACCGGGGCTAGTTGTCACATAGGCTTCATCTCAGTTATGAGTCAAAACTTCACAGTAGTTCAACACTGTCTTATATTAGAATAATCCTTCCCTTCAAAATGAAAATTCTAATATTATCATATTTGTATAACGGCTTCTATGTAAAAGAAAAAAAAATTCCCTTTAAACCTTCCCCTGATCAGGCATAACATTATGAAATTATCAACATTGTGGTTCATGTGTTAGAAGCAGGAAAAATGGGCAAGTGTAAGGATTTGAGCGAGTTTGACAAAGGGACAAATTATGATGGCTAGACGACTGGGTCAGAGCATCACCAAAACTGCAGCTCTTGTGGGATGTTCCCGGTCTGAAATGGTCAATATCTATCAAAAGTGGGCCAAGGAAGGAACAGTGGTGAACCGGCAACAGGGTCATGGGCAGCCAAGGCTCATTGATGCACGTGAGGAGCGAAGGCTTGCCCGCGTGGTCCAATCAAACAGATGAGCTACTGTGGTTCAAATTGCTCTAGAAGTTCATGCTGGTTCTGATAGAAAGGTGTCAGAATACACAGTGCATCACAGTTTGTTGCATATGGGGCTCCATAGCTGCAGACCAGTCAGGGTGCCCATGCTGACCCCACCGCCGAAAGCGCCAAAAGTGGGCATGTAAGCATCAGAACTGGACCACGGAGCAATTGAAGAAGGTGGCCTGGTCTGAAGGATTTTTTACATCACGTGGATGGCCGAGTGTGGGTACCGCTTACCGGGGGAACACATGGCCAGGATGCACTATGGGAAGAAGGCAAGCCGGTGGAGGCAGTGTGATGCTTTGGGCAATTTTCTTCTGAGAAACCTTGGGTCCTGTCATCCATGTGGATGGTCCTTTTACACGTACCACCTAAATAAAAAAAGTTTAAAAAATGACTCATCCTCATGTCGTTCCAAACCTGTAAGAATTTCATTCACAAATGAAGATATTTTAAATATGTCTCTCCCTCCATTGACAGTCCATGCAACTACCACTTTGATGCTTTAAAAAGTTAATAAAGAGATTGAAAAACGTCTCGGTTACGTATGGTAACCCTCGTTCCCTGAAGGAGGGAACGGAGACGTACGTCGGACGTACCGACGAATTGGGATCACTTCTGGGAGCCCCTATCAGCTTCGAGCTATCTAGAACCGGCCAATGAACAATTGGCGTGCGAGATTTGCATCTCGCGCTCCGCCCCGCGCCGCGGGTATAAACAGGAAGCGAGAGCGAATGCACGCTGTTTTTCACTGAGGAGCCAAACGTAGTGGCTCAACCTGCAGTGATGGTACAGCAACTGTGGCGACGGGACGTACGTCTCTGTTCCCTCCTTCAGGGAACGAGGGTTACCATACGTAACCGAGACGTTCCCATTCAGTCGGTCACGTTCAACGTACATGGGAGCGGCCCGAAGCGGGATCTGAGTGTGCTGTGCAACACTTACCTGCATCCGCGGAGGGGACGTGCGAGTGTGGGGAGGCCGCTTGTGTGCGTCCCGACAGCCGGCGTCCCCTGCTGGCGAAGGGAGAGGTACTTGAGGGTGGCGAGGCATGGGAGCGTCGACCACCGCCAAGCGCGCTCTCTTGGCACCCAGAGATATTGGAAACTGCTCTTTTATTGATGTTTTGGGTGCCGCTGGCACTGGGACCAGCGGCGGAACAGAAAAACAAAAGATTTTCCCCCGGCCCTCCTCCGGGGGAAGGAGTGGTGCTGCAGCCATCTCCCTCAGAGCAGTCTCCTCCATCTCTGGGCGGCCCGTCTCAGGGTCGCTTGCGACGACGCTTGCCACCTGGCTTGGCAGTGGCCTGAGCGGGCTGGACATCCTTCCCACGGCCGGCTCCACGCCGTCGGCTGGTGGAAGGCTGCTGCGGTGCCTTGGCGGGGGCGGAGGCGGCGGCGGGTGGACGTCCTCGGCGACGAGTAGTCGGAGGCGCTGCCGCCGGCGGCGGGGTGGAGGCAGCAGCGGGCCGCCGGGGCAGGATGTGCTTTTTCGCCTCCGCCTGCTTCTGGGCGGCCGAGAACTGTTGGGCGAAGCTCTCGACCGCGTCGCCGAATAACCCAGCTGACGAGATGGGGGAGTCCAGGAACCGATATTTATCGGTCTCCCTCATATCAGCCAGGTTAAGCCAGAGATGCCGCTCCTGGACCACAAGTGTGGACATCGCCTGACCGATGGCACGGGCGGTGACTTTCGTCGCCCGGAGGAGCTCTGGGTCAGGCCTACCCTCGTGCATGTCAAGGAGTGCTTGGGCCTGTTGGACCTGAAGCAACGCCATGCCATGCAAGGCGGACGCAGCCTGTCCGCAGGCCTTGTAAGCCTTCCCGGTCAGACCGGAAGAGAACTTACAGGCCCGGGACGGGAGACGTGGGTCACCGCGCCAGTTAGAGGCGGTCGCCGGACACAGTTGCATCGCGACGGCGCGCTCCACTGGCGGGATCCCCACGTAACCCTTGGCTGGCCCGCCGTCGAGGGTAGTGAGGGGGGAGGAGTCACTCGGCCGGTTTCTGGCAGAAAAAGGTGCCGTCCACGACCTCGTGAGCTCCTCAAGCACCTCCAGGAAGAAAGGTGTCGGGCGGGACGCTGAGAACCAGCGCGACCCACCCCGAGGAACCAATCGTCCAACCTAGAGGGTTCGGGACACGGTGGAGGGTTCCACTCGAGCCCAACCCTTTCGGCGGCCCGGGCAAGCATAGCAGCCATCTCAGGGTCCGGGGCAGCCATTGCCACTCTCCCAGAGGGAGGCAGTACGACTGACCCTTCATCCCCCGAGGACTGAAACTCCCCCTCCGATGCAGCGATCGACATCTGTTCGTCCGCTGGAGCTCCAAAAGTCACCACTGGTCTCTCGTGGGAGGGTCCAGCGGGTTCTCTCGGAGGCTCTACCGGCTGCGGAGCTGAGGGATATGGGGCCTGCGGAGGATCGCTCGGCGGGTTTGCCCTAAACGTAATCCTCAGATCACCCTGGCCATCCAAAGAAGCAGGTCCACCCGGGTTAGGGGTAGACCTAGTTCGTGGGATGGGTAAGGGGACTCCCCCAGCCCGGAGGTAGGAGAGTCTAGATCTTAGCTCCGAGATAGTCATGTTCCCGCAGTGGGAACATGAACTATCCACAAACGCCGCCTCAGCGTGCTGTGTGCCCAAACACGTGAGACAGCGATTGTGACCGTCAGCAGGGGACAGGGAACGACCGCATCCAGAAACGCACGGGTGGTAAGACATCTTGAAAAAGACGGCACGTCACCCGTGAAGCTCTTTTTGTGAGGAAACGCTCTGTGCTGAAGCACTCAGAGGGAAACGCGACAGCGCACGGGATTGTGTGCAGCCCGTGCCTGTACTCAAAACAGGGAAAACGGCCAACCAGACCAACAGAAATTTGTTTTCTGGTACAGAGAAAACTGGTACAGTTTTCTCTGTACCACAGAGGCAGCAGATGAGTCTTCCGCGATCCCGCTGGAATGTGCCGTCTCTCCAACACGCGTTTCTCCTCTTCTCCGGTTCTTCTTAACTCCTTTTAGTATTGCTGATAGCAGCGAACTCAATATTGAGCGGTCTTCGATTGCCGTTTGTCTCCGAAGTGAATGACAGCGTGCATTCACTCTCGCTTCCTGTTTATACCCGCGGCGCAGGGCGGAGCGCGAGATGCAAATCTCGCACGCCAATTATTCATTGGCCGGTTCTAGATAGCTCGAAGCTGATAGGGGCTCCCAGAAGTGATCCCAATTCGTCGGTACGTCCGACGTACGTCGAACGTGACCGACTGAATGGGAACTAATGTGACAGCGGAATGAGCGGTTAAGTAAAAATTTGTGTTTATTCACAAATAAACATTCATCATTGAACATAAACAGAAGCTCAACTGTCCTTGCTTGACACGTGAGAACAAACCTCTCCGGCTCTGGCAGAAGCTCAAACATGCTGCGTAACACACAAGAATCTTCAAAGTCAAAGTGGTAGTTGCGCAGACTGTCAGGGATATAAATCTCTCAGATTTCATTCAAATATCTTCATTTGTGTTTCAAAGGTGAACGAAAGTCTTGGAACAACTTGAGAGTAAATGATGACACAATTGTCTTTTTTTGGGGTGAATTAACCCTTTAAATTAAAGGCTGAACATGCTCATAAACATCAGAAAAAAAGTTGCAGATGCATGAATTGTTTCAGATTGCTGCTCAAATTGGGATGAAAAGCGATTAAATAGATGCAGACTTGTTGGGGATGATTGCTTTTTAATTTAGACAGTTGCTTTAACAAAAAAAAAGAGTCAACAATAAAACAAAAATTTAAATAGACTTTAATGTTATACATTTTAGGAATATTCGCTGAAGTAAAAACACAACTAGTCCCAGTCACCCCAATAAGTAAGCAAATATAAAACACTACTTTACTCACTGTAATGTGTTCAGAATAAAAGCACAAATATATTTTACTGGCCTGGGGACAATCACAACCATAAAACTGAAAAAATTTGTAACTACAGTCTTGAAATATTCCCTTTTTTCGTGTGGATGTCAAATATAACATATAAATACTAGTACTATGTTGTGTTTGGGAGTTTTAAGTAAAAAAAAATATTTTCTGTATGCCCATTTCGCTTTATGTCATTAAATAATTCGGCCTGTACAGTGCTAATTGCAAAGAGCTCAAAACAAGCGCTACACTGTGTGGAATATATGCAAATACCTCCACCAGATGTCATATCAAATCCACTGGAGGCATTTAATCAATAATAATGACTAATAAGATGATTACCTGTTATAATCCTACACTGCATATGGCATGTTTCCAATACTGTCAGCACTCTGACAGCAGCAACGCAATGCTTTTGGTTCCATCACTCAAATGACAATCTATAGAGCCATGGATTCAATTACACAAGCAGTTAGACAGCCATAGGTAGTTCTGAAGCTTTCACAGAAAAGAATCTTGTTTCAAATGGCAACCTAGTGATTATGAAGAAAGAATAAGTTGAAAAGAGGGACAAAATTTTTTCTACTTCCATTAAGTCTGATGCAATGGAAAAGCAAGGAAATACGACTTAGGTTATTACTCGATACAGAGGCTAAATCACCTAACTGTCTCCATAATACAGTCTTCACAGTCTTGAAATCTTTCCTTTTTCCAACGCCTGCAATGCTACTGTTTTTTTCCCCTTTTCTTTCAAGCAGGATTACTGTATCTACAACTGTCCTGTGAAAACTATTTTTTAGTTAGTTGGTAATGACCCGCTGCAATCCTAAAATTAATATTAATTATTTTCTTAACATTTAATGGCAAAAGAAAGGTTTACCCTCATCATGCCTGTTTTTCAATCATTTACATTTGACATTCATTTAGTCTAAGCTTTTAGTGAGCTGCTAAGAAAATGAGCTTTCCATTAAGGGACCCTGGGCTTAATTTTCCATAATTACTTGCTTAACATTTATAGTGTCTTTCTTTGATGACTGACAAGGCTGTTTGTTATGATGCGATCTCTACAATGAAGCCTGCCTTCAGCCTCAATGTGTCAGAGAGTGTTTACTGAAAAAGTTATTCTCTTTTAAAAAGTCAGATATTTAATATTTTTATCTTAACAGAATTTTTAAAAAGAGATCACCAATATTAAAAATATCTTGTTAAATAAAAGTATGAATTTCTTTAATAGCACACACACACACACACACACATGTAGTGTTTTCATCTTTTATGGGGACTTTCCATAGGCGTAATGGTTTTTATACCGTACATACCGTATATTCTATCCCCCTACACTGCCCCTGCCCCTGCCCCTAAACCTAACCCTCACAGGAGACATTCTGCAATTTTACATTTTCAAAAAACATCACTTAGTCTGATTTATAAGATGTTTTCCTCATGGGGACCTAAAAATGTCCCCACAAGGATGAGGATTTCGGATATTGCTATCTTTGTGGGGACATTTTGTCCCCATAACGTGATGATTACCAGTCCACACACACACACACACACACACACACACACACACAGAAGTTATGACTAAAGTTTTTATTATTAAATAATACATTATTACAAACTGATATCGTAGATTTTGCGTTCCTGATATAGATAGGTCTCAGCTAATTACCATGTAAGGGAACTGGTTTTTCTAAAAATTTACATTTATTCACTTCATAACTTAATTTGTGTCAACTCCATCAGGCGCATTAAAAACAGCTATTTTAATTTGATCCATCCAACAACAGTGTAAAGTGTTCAGTTATGTAATAATGGTGTTCAGTAAAGGAGCTAAGTGAAAAAAATACATTCTCTACATTTTTTTTTCCTGGGTTAGGGTGATTATAAACAATCCAGTTCCTAAATTCCTTAATTCTCTACCCTCCTTTTTAATATTAAACATATACACCGATCAGGCATCTAATATTGAGTTGGTCCCCCTTTTGCTGCCAAAACAACCCTGACCCGTCGAGGCATGGACTCCACTAGACCCCTGAAGGTGTGCTGTGGTATCTGGCATCAAGATGTTAGCAGCAGATCCTTTAAGTCATTTAAGTTGCGAGGTGGGGCCTTCATGGATCAGACTTGTTTGTTCAGCACATCCCACAGATGCTGGATTGGATTGAGATCTGGGGAATTTGGAGGCCAAGTCAACACCTCAAACTCGTTGTTGTGCTCCTCAAACCATTCCTGAACCATGTTTGCTTTGTGGCAGTGCGCATTATCCTGCTGAAAGAGGCCACAGCCACCAGGGAATACCGTTTCCATTAAAGGGTGTAACTGGTCTGCAACAATGCTTAGGTAGGTGGTACGTGTCAAAGTAATACCAACATGGATGGCAGGAACCAAGGTTCCCCAGTAGAACATGGGCACTTGTCTGCGGCTATGCAGCCCCATACGCAACAAACTGCAATGCACTATGCATTCTGATTGACAAGACAACAAATTAAAACAATTAACTTATTTTTAAACTAATATTTAATTTAAAATCCTTCCAGTGGTAATTGTTTGTGAGAACTTATCAACACCATTAGCTTACAAGTCAACTCTTTCAGTCATAAAACCTGATGGAGTTGACAAAACTGAATATTTTTCCACCTTAAAGGGTAACTTCAGTGATTTAGCATTAAGCTTTGTATCAGTAGAAACACCGTAGTATTACATTTTCATTTATGCATTTGGCAGACGCTTTTATCCAAAGCGACTTACAGTGCACTAATTACAGGGACAATCCCCCCTGGAGCAACGTGGAGTAATGTGCCTTGCTCAAAGACACACTGGTGGTGACCACTGGGCTCAAACCAGCAACCTTCTGCCTATCAGTTAAGTGGTTTAACCCACTGGACCACCATCTCTACCATCTCTATTATATTTGAATTATGGTACTACTAGACCGTTGCGCTCGCATCTCTTCCATACTTTTGCAGAGTTCGTGCATGACGCGGCTTTATAAATGCGGCACTCGTTTAAAAAGAAAGAAAGAAAGAAAGAAAGAAAACATTTTTAAAAAAACGCATCTCTATACCTTCATATCGCGTTTTTAACCGCAAAAACGCGTCCTGCGTGAATGGCCCTAAACCGATTAAAAGATAAACAGCGCGTTTTTATTTCAGTGTTATTTAAACAGTCAGATTATTCAGTTTACAGCATTAAGAGCAAGCCCAAGAGGGCAAGGTTTCAACTGAACTATGCATTTGCATTTTAAACACTTAACTAGCCTACATCATGTTCTAGCTCTGTCCAAGCAATAAATGCACGTTCTTAAATAAGCGGGTTTAAGCTCATTTCAACTTGGCATGAATAAAAAAATCTAATCGGAGCTGCATATTAATATTTACATACATATTCACGAACAACTCCTCGTAATTACCTTAATAGCATGCAAATATGTCTGCCCGTTTTCGTTAGTGTGACTGCAGCCTCTGCTTTTCTGCTACAGACTGAAGCGCACGCGTAGCCTACAACGCGCCGCGCAGTTATTTTCAGTTAATAAAAGAAAACATTTTCGGTGTTATTTTTGTGATTGTTTGGGGCATTCTACAGCCCTTCATCAAAACATTCAACACAGAGCCCATCTCAGATTGTTTTAATCGATGCACAAATAGTAAAAACAACTGAACACTATCAATTCCTAAATTCTGATTGGGTGGGCAAGGCAGGCGTTTGGGTGGGCTCAGCCCACCCCTGCCCAGGCCTAGAACGGGCCCCGTTAAGCACATCAGGTAAACAGAATGGAATTGGGGACATATGTCTGCAGCAGGTGTTAGAAGATCTAAAGTTGTTGGCATTTTGAAAATTGACCAATACTTGGGTATCATGCTGAAAACAATATAGCAAAGTATGGAGGATCTGTGTTGGGTTTTCCAACGTGATAACGTTCCAAAACACAATATTGCCTGCAATGAAAGTGTTCATGCTCGGCATTTTGAAGGCTTCAAGTGGCCTCCTCCGTCCCCTGACCTTAAAGCCATTGAAAACCTTTGGGAAATTATAAACCTGAATTGTAAGAAGTCATGCGGGGCTTCCAATAAAGCTCAGTTTTGGGAAGGAAATAAGGAGGATTGGAAAGAGGTTAAGCATGACACATGCACAACAAGTTTAGTGAGTCAATGCCCAGGAGAATGGATACTGTAATCAAAAACTAAGGGAGAATCAACAAAATATTAATGACTGCTTACATTGTTGTCAATGTATTTTTTTTGTTTTTCTATGCATTTTTTGCACAATATAAAACCTATATTCAATGATATGCTGGAGTTTTCCTTTCTTTCCAAATATTTTTGTTATTTTAATATCTTAACCAGGTTTAGTGTACTATTTTCCCCAATATCACACTCCGGAAAGAGGATTTTTTGCTAAAATATTATTTTCAGAACATTATGGCTACATTTGAATGTTTTGTTCTGGCATCTACGTCTACGGGATGGACTCTTAAATGATAGTTCACCCAAAAGTGGAAGTTCAGTTACACTCATATCGGTCCAACCCTGTATGACTTATTTTAGAATGTGAAATATATCTGATGGTGTGAAGAACTCCAACTATTCTCCTCTGGTATAAATGCCTGTGCAATAAAGAGCAAAAAAAAAAAAAAAATGGAAATGGAGTCAAATACTGAGCAAATAGTAAATCATCATGATTCATGTTTTTATGAAGCCTTCATGCACCACCTACTGAAAATATAGGAGAGAAACATCCCTAACCAGGTCTAATTATTACAAAGCAAATTACCAAAATTCCCAATGGGATCTGACTCAATCAATTGCTGTCTTTTAGTGCTTGCCATTAATGGTGCCTGAATTTCCCCAGGCAATTCAGCATGGAGTTTTTATCCCATGATTAAATTACAGATCTCGTTCCATCAGGTTTGTTTCATATCCAGAGCTCTTATACAGTCACATGGGGTGGCACATTTTATCATTTATGAAGCAGGATAGTCCCTGATCACTTTCATCTGGCAAGAGCTGCACAACAATTCTACAAAAAAAAAAAAAAAAAATCATTTTGATTCTTCATTTGTTTGGTTGTTAACAGCATATAGGTTTGAAGTAACATGAGGGTGAGTTATTTATTTATTTGTTTGTTTCTGAATAAAGTTTCCTATGCCAAAGCTGCATTTATTTGTATACAAACACAGTAAAACTGTATTATTGTGAAATATTTTAAAGGTCCCATGGCATGAAAATTTCATTTTATGAGGTTTTTTAACATTAATATAAGTTCCCCTAGCCTGTGGTCCCCAAGTGGCTAGAAATTTTGATGGGTGTAAACCGAGTTCTGGCTGTCTTTCTCTGCCTTTGAGAAAATGAGAGCTCAGACGAGCTGATCTGGAATTTTCTTGTTATGATGTCATAACAGGAAAGGTTACCTCCCCTTCCTCTGCTTTGCCCACCCAGAGCATTCAGAGAAAATGGATTCAGTTTATGTCAGCACAGTCTTTACAAACAGACTTTAAAATATGGATTCGACAGCACCGCGACAAACAGTGAGTAACAGTGTTCATTAATGCCTGATCTGTGATCAGTGATTTCTGATGTGTAGCTAATCATTCAAGTTCACTCAGACTTTCTTTCTAGCTCATTTAATGATCGCCGTCTTCATGCCCTAAGCGTAATGCATCAGTGAATCAAGCCAGTGACTAAAACGATCGTTTCTGTTAGTAGCATGAAACAAATCCCTTATTTAAGTGATTAAAGAGCGATCAGAGAACACTCTTTATAATGTTCATGCAACAGAGGGACAGTCAGCCTCTCTCTCTCTCATGCATGCAGTCAGTGCGTGCAGTGCCTCGCTAAACCACGCCCCCTCCGCAACATAATCTAACACTCATTTCAAATGCAAAGATGTCAGCCAATCACAACAGTGGGCGTTTTCACTGAAGTCTCACTGCAGACATGCCCCTTGAAACAGGGGGTAACAACAGTATAGAAAAAAATGCCTTTTATTTCTAAATTATGAAATTTTTTATGTAAAAATCATACTAACAAAATAAGTACACCTCAAGAAACATTATAAAATAATAGAAAAATGCCATGCCATGGGACCTTTAAATTATTTATATTTTTTTCTATGTTAACGTATTTTAAAGGTCCTGTTCTTCGTGATCCCATTTTTCAAACTTTAGTTAGTGTGTAATGTTGCTGTTAGAGCATTTATAATACCTGTAAAATTATAAAGCTCAAAGTTCAATACCAAGCGAGATATTTTATTTAACAGAAGTTCCCTTTCAAAGCCTACAGCGAACGGCTGGTTAGGACTACATCCTGGTATTTCCTGCTTTAATAGAAGCAGTAGAGCAGTAGAGCAGTATGTTGACTAACCTCCGCCCACAAGAACACGCGAAAAAGGGGGCGTGGTCTTGTTGCTCCCGCGTGGAGAATAGGAAGTGTTGCGTCCGGTTGCGTTCGTATAGTTTGTTTGTTGCCATGTCATCAAGACGCTGTTATTTTCATCCCGGAGTCAAGTCACCTTTGTTTGGCTTTCCCAGGGACGCTGTACTTAGAGATCATTGAGCGCATGCATCCCCGTTATGGTGAGAGGCGTGACCTTTCCGGTAACGTGCGCTCTGCGTGCCCTAAGCTGCTGTCGAATCACAACACAGGAACCGATGGCACAATCAGAACTCGTTACGTATTTCTGAAGGAGGGACTTCATAGAACAGGGAAATCTTTCAAGCCGTTTTGAGGACAGTGAAAACAGCAGTATACAGATAAGTAAATTGTGTGAAAAATACTGTGTTTTTTTACACGCGAAACATGAACACATGTTATATTGCACACTGTAAACACAATCAAAGCTTCAAAAAAACACGAAAAACGGGACCTTTAAAATCTAATTCATTCCTGTGATGATATGCTGAATATTCAGCATCATTACTTATCTGTTACACCTATTCAGTTGTGTTTGTTCTTAGTTTCGTTTTCATGGACTTTTAGTTTGTTTTCATTAGTCACATGTTTGTTTGAGTTTCCTGCCACTCATCAGTTCCCATGGACACTAATCATCATCACAGCTGTTCATTATTTAGTTTATCACCATGGCTGAATCTGAAATTGTCCCCTAAACCCTCTTTATTTATTTTTTTAGTTACACTGAACTATTCTGCCGTCTTGCCAGATCCAGGACACACCCAGACCCAGAGCCCAGCCCACCACCACCCTCGACCGCAGAGATTTTGAGTGAGCCCCCCGCAGACAAAGAGCCACCACCACGGACTTGTGAGCTTTCTTCTGCACTCAGTCCCTCCACCCCTACGGCTAAAGTGGGTTCCTCCTTCCTTCCAGCTCTGCCGCTGTCCTCTGTCACACCAACTTCGCCTCAGTCCTCAGGCACTCTGGCTCTACCTCAGACGCTCGCCTAGGTCTCCAGTGCCAGCGATGTCTGTGCCCAGGGATCCATCGCCTCCACCTCTGTTGGTCGTCACCAGGATGTCGTCAGCCACAGCTACAACTTGGCTTCTCCTTTGACTCCGCAGTGGGCTGTCGTCTCTGCCATGCTCTGGGTCTACAGCAGCGTGCCTCTACAATCATCGCCGCCAGGCTTTGGTCGTCCTCCTATCACCATCCCTTCACCGCCTCCACGTCCACCTCCTAAGCCTCCTCCTTCTCCTCTCCACGCCGTGAGGTCACACCTTCCAGAAGGAGCCGTTCTGTTACACTTATTCAGTTGTGTTTGTTCTTAGTTTCGTTTTCATGGACTTTTAGTTTGTTTTCATTAGTCGCATGTGTTCCTTTGTTTGTGTTTCCCGCCACTCATGTTCATCATGTAGTTTATCATCATCTCTATTTAAGTTCCTCACCTTTTACTCAGTGTTTGTCCTGTCTCGTTTGCATTTGGGAATTTATTATATTGTGTATATTATTTGGTGCTCAAGAAATATTTATTATTATCAATGTTGAAAACAGTTGTGTGGCTTAATATTTTTATGATAACCATTATACTTTAAGTCAAGAGTTTTTGAATTAGAAAGTTCATAACAGCATTTATTTGAAATTGAAATATTTTGTAACGTTAAATACCTTTACTGTCACTTTTGATCAAATGTAATGGTTGCTAGCTGAATAAAATTATAAATATCTTAAAAACAATGGTACCACTGACCAGACCTTTGATTAGTAATAAACTATTATCTTTTCAAGGTTTTGAAAAAATCTTAATCTTTCCAAGAACCCCTGACATACACGTACCTCTGACAACTCAGATCAGTGATAAGAATTTTGGAGCTCGACATAACTTTGTTCTTTGTCCTGTCAGACCAGAAACCAATGATTAGAACCTCAATCACATTCAGCTGCACAAGTGACTTTCCAGAGTTTCTTCTGCTGTTTCTCTCTGACTTTTGACTTTCTTTTGTGTTTCTTTATGAAATGCATCACCCTCAGTCATCACACACAGGAATCAGAGTTTGCAAAACACAATTTTTCACTGACAGAGCTGCCCACACAGAATTGAGTCTAATTCTGGGAAACAAGAAAGTTTATTCACTAGGTTTTATATGTAACACCACCTCTCAGGTCAGGACAAGGGAGATTGGATTGCACATTGTTGACAATCATTTTCCTGGTTGCCCCTCAAAGATTCTATTTTGAAGTTGATGAGATTATATTTCATATAGAGATTGAGGCGGTAACCTTGACTCTGTGTTTACAGTAGTTCTGGAATAGCTGTATTTTATCTGATTAGTTTTCTCAGAGGCACACAGACTATGTTAAGAGGAAATATGGAGCTACACTTGAATGTAATAGGCTGCTTTAGGGACTGGTAACAGGATTTTTCCTTTTGCTTCTGATAAAATACAATCTGTGAGACAAAACAAATATAATTACATGGGCAAAGGCTTTAGGGAACAGATTTACTGTACAAACGTAATACCTCAATATAAAATTACTCTCTTAATTCTATTACAGGTGAATCCTCATGGAGCTAGAAAAGACAGATAACCTCTATTTTTCCATGTGGAACATGGAAGCTTTATCTCTGGCTAATTGTTGTGCGATCTGAAAGCCTCTGAAAGAAATACATATAGCTAATTTCAACTAAAAATACAAATCTATAAAATATAAAGCATTAAATGTCATATCTACCATTCAAATATTTCAAAACTATACAATATGCCACTTTTTTTTTTCCAATCCTCCTTAAGTTTTTCCTAAATGTGAGCTTCTTTGGAAGATCTGCATATTTTCTCACTATTCAGGTTTATAACTTCCCTAAGGTTTTCAATGACTTTAAAGTCAGGGGGCCACTCGAAGACTTCAAAGTGCTGAGCCTGAACACTTTCATTGCACACAACTTTGTGTGTTGGATCGTTATAACATTGGAAAATACACGTTTGATCTAAAAACAAATCCTTGATACTTGGCTACATTGTGTTCAGCAGGATTCCTAATTATTGTTCCATTTTCAAAATTCCAGCAACTTTGTAGATCCTTCCAACATTTGCTGCAGACATATGTCCCCAAATCCATTACATTTCCCCTGCTGTGCGTAATGACCCCACGCATTTATTTGGTATTAAAGGGATACTTCAGCGCTGGGAAGATGAATGTGTATTTAACTGGGTCATTTACATAGTAGAAATGTGAAATTATTTTTGAATTTGGTGCCTTCTAGACTGAGAAAAGACAGAAAATATATTTTTGTCTCATGTGGATGAAAGAAAACAACTCCCAGAATGCACTTGCTTCGCTGCCCAACAAGGCCACTACCAAGCCACGGCAACTGGTTATCACTTGCCCACCATGACACCGCCCCCACCGTGGTTTTGATTTTCATAGTAATAAAATCATTTCGTTCAGTTAGAGAATAGACACTACAATTAAAAACTGAAGGCGTCTTTTCAATAAAGTGTGAGTGAGCCAAACGAAAGTCACGGCAGCAGGAGTCAGATTTCATTAATCACAAGAGCGAAGAGATGAGCAGAGCTGAGGTAAGAACGGCAGTCATTCACGACGCATGTCCAGTCTGGCGCGTTTTCAAATCATGCCTATGGAAGCTAAACTTTCATAGGAATTCATTGAAAAGTTGAAACACTCACTTTTCTCTGCAACGCCCTGAATGCCCGAGGCCAAACCGAGCGGCTGTGCGCATTCACATTCTGTGAGTGAGATTCCAACCCTATGGGCGGGTTGATAATATGCGGAACTAGCTCCTTCTACTGGCTATAGTCTCTAGGCTCTGGCCAAAAAATCCTCAGATTACGCAAAATGACGATTGTTGCATAATCTGAGGATTTTTTCCAGACATAACATGCATAATTCTCTCAGGGGGACATGAGGGGGAAAATACGATAATTTGACTATACTACCGGGTTTCTACTGATACAAAACTTAAAGGGGTGGTAAAACACATTCTTTTGAAGGCTTGACTGTGTTTGTGGGGTGCACTGTAACATGTGTTCATGCTTCGTTTAAAAAAAAAACAACATTATTTTTCATATATTTGACCTTTATTCTACACTGCTCTGTCCCTCCTTGTAAAACGGTCTGATGCTTTCCGGGTTGTATGAAGCCAGTCCCTCAAAAATATGCAATGGGCTCAGATTGGTTAGCTGGCCCAGTGTGTTGTGATTCGCTAACCGCAGTGCACGTTTGTCGGAAACGTCACGCCCCTTCTCTTTACCGGAGGCTGTGCTTTGGTCAGTATAAGAAACGATGGCGTCAATAAAACCATACCAATCTGAGCCCGAATCAGACCCAGAACATTTTAGTGAAGATGAATGAGCAGAACCTGTTCAGTCCTCAAGAGTAAAGACTGCGGATCTATAGTGATCGCTACTGAACGGCACTGTTACTTTTGTATTTTTAGAACGATTATAGCCAAATATCTGTCTAGATATATTAACTATTAATAAGAACTATTAAGAACTATTAACCCAAAACACTGGCTTTACTAGTAAGTTAGCCAAATCACACACAGAACCATGTTTAGCATGCCTGTAGATAAACAACACACAAAAGCTCTAATCAAAGAATCATTTACACTAATGCCAAGTTCGCTGTTGAGATTTTAACGTTAGTGTTTGTAACGATAGGTGTTCGTCGGATAACGTTAAGTATGAATGAGCATTTAACAGACTGGTTTGCAGAACAGTGTTGTCATCT
This sequence comes from Gobio gobio, assembly GCF_949357685.1. Taxonomy (NCBI): domain Eukaryota; kingdom Metazoa; phylum Chordata; class Actinopteri; order Cypriniformes; family Gobionidae; genus Gobio; species Gobio gobio. Next base: position 17,071,947 of record NC_137111.1, on the reverse strand, counting down.
GTTTACTTCCTTGCTACAATGTACAACCTATTACAGGAAAACACATAGATGAAAAATAAATCAGACTTACAGGTTGTGGCCCGTAAACAGCTTCTGTTTGTAAATCCAGCTTTCAGGACAAGCCGTTGTGCATATCCTGTATTGAACTTGCGAACATTGTGGAAGTTTTCCTCCGTGAAATGTGCTGCGGGAGGGAGCCCCGCGCGCGTCGTGCATTCACACACTGGCAGTGTTTGTCTTATGCAGCTGACGTTGTGCAAATCCGGCATTGAACTCGCGAAGATGGAAGTTTTCCTCCGTGAGATGTGCTGCGGGAGCCCCGCACGCGCCTGTTCCCTTCTGTCTCATACACACGTGCATATAACATGCTGTATGTTTAACGCTCTGCAACGCACCCCTGTCCCTATGAAGGCTGAACAAAGCAAGTACCCCAGACCTGCAATCCGGATGAATATAACAGCTTTTCCTCGGCATCGCGGCAACAACACTCCAGCCTAACTATACCACAACAGCGCCGCGATACAAAATGGCGCCCCCGACCCCCCTATTTGATATTCTCGGAGGAGGGGTTTATGTAAATATTGAGCCTGGTGATGTCACCAACCCTGGAGGAATGTGTGTAGTTGCCTGCTGGCCGTTTGCTGTAGTTCTTAGAAATGGATTTCTTTAAAAGCAAATATCTCCATTTGCTTTAAACTTTGAACGTTGTAACTTTGCAGATGTTGTTTATGCTCAAGCAGCAACATTACACACTAGCTAAAGTTAGAATAGTGAAATCGTGGTTTACCACCCCTTTAATGCTAAATCACTGAAGTAACCCTTTAAATCACTCCAGTCGTCTCCTACGAACATACCTGACACCATCCAATGCTAGGTTGTACTTGAGACTTGTTGGACTGCAGAACACCTCTCCAATATTAAGCCCGGGACACACTGCACGATTTTCGGCTGTCCCAGAGGAAAGATTGCCATCATGAAACAATCGTGGTGATTTCTGATTTCTTACCCAAGTTTAAAAGATCCATGTCGCACAGTGTGATTTGTAATGATCTTATAGGATTGCTAAAATCATGCACACTGCATGATCCCAGGCTTTACACACTCCAGACCTTATGTTTGTTTGTTTTTTCACTTGATGAAACTAATAAATGTTTTTTTTTTTTTCTACAACCTCTCAACCTGGCATCTTATAGCTGTTGGCTTACAGTTCAAGATGAAATTGGAGGGTGGATGTCTCCTCCAGGTCTTTAGAAGCTGTTTTGAGGTGGTCCTACATTGAAGTGATTTCCATCCTCCTGTCAAAATGCTCACGACAGTCTTCCTTGACGAGCCACAGCACTTTATATTTTGCATGGTAGTGGCATCACTACCAAAACCGATTTCCAGTTTTCCAAAAACCAATATCCAAAACCGATTGACCAGATTTAGCCATTATATATTATATAAATATCCTCCTTTGTTGCAGAGGACAGCTCTTTCCATCTGGCCATTTTCATTAAAACCCACAAAATAAGATATAATAATATAGCTATTACCTGCCACATCTGTCAGGACCACTATCAACAAAGATGATTAACAATTAGCATACAGTTTGGATTGGCGGTATTGTTCTGTCCTGGGCAAGAACTCCCTGCCCATCCATGCAACCTAGCATGGATAAGAGCAAGAAAAGAACCAATATAAATTATATAATTTATGCAGATATCATTAATGTACTTAATGCCAATAATTTAAAGTGACATCATAAAAGGGGCAAGATAAATGGCAATCTGATTTGAAGAGTAATATCAGAAGGAGGATCTGGGGATGGAGGAGGATAATTAGCTCCTGAGAAAAGCGATAAAGCTGCTTAAAATACTGAATGGGCCTTATATAGGAATACTGTGATTGGCATCATATTCCTATAGGTAGATGTGGATCACTGATGTGAGCATGACTGACGTGATCTGCCAAAACAAACCGTATAAGGACCCAAATTACAGAATCCAACAATGACTGAATCCTACAGGATATATGGCCTATATATATGGGATATAAGGTATAATTCATGTGGTCTTTTGCTAGCGCTTCATAATTTATTAGACTTTATTTTTAATTTTACTTCAGCTCCAAGCTTAATCTGACTCCAATTTCAAATGATTATTCAATTTTGACTGGGTTTCTAATTAGGAACTAATCATAAATATTGGTTATGTATTCATTAAGATATTTGATTATACATACTTTCAATTATTCATTCATTAGGTATCTGGTGTCACATAGAGTCTAATGACAAAAAAATGCTAAAATGTCATGCCTGAAGTACTGTAAAACTGATTCCAGGTATCCTGAGAGGATTTTATGTTTGTCATACTCTCGTTAAGTTACTGTAAGGCCGCTGAAATCGCTCCAAGGACCGGTAGCGATAGCGACTCGAAGGCCGTTTGCGCGTTCGTGTTTCACCTGGGCAATGGGCAATGGATTTAATTATAATATTCTCTATCTGACTCCATTTATCATATTGTCGAATTTAGGATAGAATGCCAATGGGTTGTTTGGTCATTTATATCTAATAGTTAATCATACATTTAATCATTCCGTTTTAACCTTTTGTTGCAGCTCCGTTCTGGAGATAATTAATAATTACAGAGTAATTCAGAAAGGATCAAAATGTAACAATTTTATTAACAGTCAGGTAAATGTATAATGCCAATTACATTATCAATTTGTAAGAGTCGGTTTTGGTGCTAAGACAAAAGCTGAGATACATACCTCAGCAATTGAACAATAAAAGTCACTAATCTTGAGGAAAAGATCTCACAGAAACTGTGACAACACCCTGACAAACATTCCTCCCCCCTCCCCATTTTGCCCTCTCCTTGTCCTGGTTTCAAGTCACCAAATGCAGATATATCAGTGATGATGTTATTTGTCAATTTATTGTTTTATCCTTTTCATGTCTGATGTCTTTTTAAAGGTCTCAGTGCGAATGGTAAAATGGTCCCAGTTTCACTGCAGTCACTGGTAGTATTAGAAAGATTGGAAAACTAATGAGAATTCATTTCTCCTTTGAGTAGTCTCTTCAAAGATATCTGATCCACTCCCCCAAAACCAGGTGGGGGTGTTGCAAATATTTACAGCCCTTTTGTTCTGGTTGGAGTATTTAAGGCTGGATGTTCTAACTCTCAGGGGGAATATTCTGCAATCAGACCCCCCGTGCAAACTGCATGTAGATGTGCCAGACATGATGACTCTTTTAAATTATTTTCATATTGCTTTGCAATTGTGTTTTATGTTTTTACGCTGATCAGTTGTGTACCATGGATTCTTGTTTACGTATTTACTTTTCCTGTCTGGCCAAAATAAATGTTAACCTTGATTTCTCTTGTATGGTTCCGAAATCGTTATTCTAGTATGGATCGATGTAGAGTCCTTTATTACCGCAAAATCTAGGGTTATGATAGATCAAACCGATGACGCCACGACTGAAGCATGGAGCGCAGCGTGCGCGATATTCCGATTTCTGACTATCGCTGGGTTAGCAAGTTGTAGTCCGTGAATATTGCTAAAATTACACTTTTTGTTGAGTGAGCATGTGCAACCACTTAAAGGTAAAATATTCACTCTACACCCTCTGACTAATTACAGAAGTAACCGTTTTGTGCCCGTGAGCGCGCAAAATCCGGACGCGTCATGTCTCTGTGCGATTTAGGGTCTCTCGATGAAGGAATATAAAAACTAGGCAGATATAAAGAAAATCAACGATCTAAATTAAATCGCAACTAATCGTAAAATCAGCTGATAAACTCTAAATGTAGCACACTTTATGGAGTCACTTAGAATTGGAGTCAGATAAAATTATTAATGGAGTCAGATTTAAAATGAGATATCAATAAATTAGGAGAACTTCACCGAAAGGCTGAAAAGGCTTACACGCAGAATTCCTTCTGGCCAAGTCATTAGTTTTCGGTTTTTGGGCTAATGGATGGAGATTTACAAATTCAAAGATAATTCGTACATAACATCAAATACTCTGCAGCAAAGAATAAGATATCGATACCTGACTTCTGAATATTACATAACACAGAGCGTTTTCTGTGTTACGGGCCAACCTTGTTAATAGTATTGGGCCCCGAACTCATTGCTGCATCGCTTTAAATAATTCAGACCAGACCGAGAATTGTTTCAAATGGAAATACATGAAAACAAAGGGAATTTAAATTGAGTCGAATTCCCATTTTGATTGAAAGGAAACCAAATGGCTCAAACAGCCACACCCACCATCATAAGTAAAATACCTTTAAAGCTCTAAAAACTCTTATTAACTTCTTGTATATTTCTGTGCTTATGAGATTTTTGTACCATTCTCACTGAGACTTTTCAAACGATACCAAACACAAATAATATTGTATAGTGAGAATTGACATTGAAATATACCCAAAATCTATTGGATTTTGTGATCTCCCAGGAGAGGTGATCAGGAGTTTGGGGGAAGTTTGCGACAAGGTAAATGCATGCAAATGAAGCCATTCTCAGTTGATTCACTCAGTGGGACGTCAGCTGCGAAATAAACTGTCCTCTCAGTGAGTTATTGTCTTCGCCAGACAATATGGAGTTATGCAAGTTTTCACATCCTTACATTACGATTAAAGTCCCTGCTAACATGCAAACCGTATTAACTAACTGTTCTCACGTCATGTAACACTGTAGGTCAAAAACACGAAGGTCTACATTTCAGTGCCTCTCCATATTAAACTGGTTATATGTAAATTAATAGCAGTGAAAGGAAGAGCTTGCACGCAGTTTATCGGAGTTGTTTTGCAGATACAAAGTTTACCAGTTATTAAATGCACCCTCGAAAAGGCATACGGTCTGTGTATATGTTTGTTTACTGTTAGTTGTATGAGTGTTTTTGTGTAATTTGCTGTGTATGTTAATGGGAATGCAACGGAGAGAGAGAGTTTTTGAATGAGGCGTTAATGCGCACTTCTTATGCTTTGTTTGTTCAGCTCTTACGATGATTTTTTTGAGTGAAAAAGGACATAATAAACTTGATAAACCAACAGTAAAGTTTGGCCATCATTCGGACGGGATATACGCTACATTCTGTGTCCAAAAACATCTTGGGAGAAGGTTTTCACACTGACAGCTGTCATTGTAAGATATAGCAACTCCGTTTGTTTGTCCGAGTTAGCAACAGTAACCAAGGAGGGCGGGGCTTACCGATTGCCAGTTCTGATCTTAGACAGAGGATGCAGAGTTAGCTATTTACCTTTAAGTTAGGCAGCTCCCTGCTTGCGCATAACAGATTTTTTTTTTTTTTTTAATAGTCACGTTCATACCACCTGCTAAGTCAGTGATAGTAAGTAAGTAAGATTAGTAAGTAAAATTTATATATAGCGCTTTTAACGCTACAATGCACAAAGTGCTTTACACAATAATAACAATAAAAACAATCATTTAAATACATAATGAAGAGCTATACATGATACATGATGAAACAAAATATAATATAAGGTATCAAACCCAAACTACACAAGGACATCATACAAGGTCTATACAAGTAGGTTTTCAGACGGCATTTAAAAACAAACACACATTCAAATGTTCTAATATCAATTGGCAAACTATTCCATAATTTTGGAGCTCTCGTTGCAAATGCTCTATATCCTTTTGTTTTATATCTAGATCTTGGAACATCCAGCAGCTTGTTAAAAGATGACCTCAGATATCTCCCTGTTTCATAAGGTCTCAGGAGCTCAGTTAAATATATAGGTGCCAAACCATTTAATGCTTTATATGTCAACAATAAAATCTTAAACTCAACCCTTGAATAAACAGGTAACCAATGTAAAGACGCTAAAACAGGTGTAATATGATGAGATATCTTTGTTCGTGTCAGTAATCTGGCTGCAGCATTTTGCACTAATTGTAAACGAGATAAAGTGCGATTGTTCAAAGACGAAAACAAAGCATTACAATAATCAAGACAAGAGGATATAAAAGCATAAATAAGCTTCTCTGTGTCATTCAAATTTAAAAACTGCCTCACCTTGGAAATGTTTCTTAACTGATAAAAACAGGACTGAATCAGCTTCTTAACATGAAATTCAAAATTGAAATAAGAATCAAAATAAACACCCACATTTCTTACTACCTGTCACGGAACGCTCAACCACGCCTCCTCCTGGTTTCACCAGATCTCTCTCTCCTGCGTATTAAGACTGCATTTCCCTTCCTTGCTCCTCTGCTAATTATTAGTTCATTATTATCACCTGTGGACCCTCAGCTCACCTTTATCTGGACTGCTCTGCTCATTGTTCATTTGTGAAGTCTTGATTTACCCTTACTCTGCCTCTGGCTTATTCCTTGTGTTTGAACTTTATGACTGCCTATCTCTGTTGGCTTACCTGTGTGAATAAAGTCTTGCAAATGGATCCGAACGCTTCAGCCTCTTCGTCACAGAAGACTTCACCAAAACAGGATCCAGCAGATTTTCATCGACTGGCCTCCGAGGTATCCTCTCAAGCTGAGGTGCTGCTCACTCATCAACAACAGCTGGTGAAATTAACAGCTCTCACCGAGGAGCTTGTGAGATCGGTCCGAGCCCTTACCCCGCCGAGCGCGGCTGAGAATCCATCTGCACCTGCAGCCGTTCCCCCCGCCGTGAGTAACAATTCAAACCATCCAAAATTATCCCTTCCCGAGAAATTTGATGGCTCACCTTCTGCCTGTAAGGGATTTCTGTTGCAGTGCAGCTTGTATTTCAACCAGCAGACACAGTCCTATTCCACTGATGCGAGCCGAGTTTCCTTCATATGTTCCCTACTCACTGGTCGGGCTCTGGAATGGGCTACTGCGCTCTGGTCTGGAGGTCAGCTCTCTTTTCCCTCTTATAATGAGTTTTTGACCCAATTTCGAGAAGTATTTGAACACTCAGCAGGAGGAGAGGATCCAGGAGAACTTTTGCTTACGTTACGGCAGGGAAGGTCTACCGCAGCAGACTACACACTCTCTTTTCGGACCCTGGCAGCCCAAACTGGATGGGAGGAGGAACCTCTAAAGCTCCTGTATCGCAAGGGATTGAACCCGGATCTCCAGGGAGAGCTGGCATGCCGCGACGACGGTAAATCCTTGAATCAAATCATGGAGCTCGCTATCCGCCTCGACAACTTGATTCGCTCCCGACGCACACCTCTCAGGACCAGCTTCTTTGAGTATGCTTCCTCTAACGCGGAGTCGGAGCCCATGCAGATTGGTTACACACGCCTCTCTACGGCGGAGCGGGAGAGGAGACGCCGAGATCATCTCTGCATGTATTGCGGAGAGGCGGGACATCTGAGGGCCACATGTCCGGTTAACCCAGTGCTCAAGAGGTCTACTGCGGTGAGTTCGAATCCCTCTTCTAAGTTATTTCATGTGGATTGTTCTTTGAAGTTTAATGGACAGACTCTAAATGTAAAAACCTTGATTGATTCTGGTGCTGCTGGAAACTTCATCGATCTTGCATTCGCCAAAACTCTTTGTGTTTCTCTCCTCGCATGTGAGCCTGGTGTAACAGTGGAAGCGCTTGATGGGCGCCCCCTGGGGTCAGGAGAGGTGCAATACACCACACAACCTCTAACGCTCAGCATCGGGACACAGCATTCTGAGACCATCCAGTTATTCACGATTCATTCGCCTATGTATCCCATAATTTTGGGGCTTCCGTGGCTGGAGAAACATAACCCCCAAATTTCCTGGTCTGAAGGGAGGATATCCCGGTGGTCCGCATTCTGTCAGAGCAACTGCATGGTCGCTATCCAAGGTACTGAACACCACAGCGCTTCCCTCAAGGGAGTGGATTTTCAGAGAATTCCCCCAGATTATCACGACCTAGCTCTGGCTTTCAGTGAAGCTGAGGCTTCTCATCTTCCCGCTCACCGTGCTGGCGACTGTGCTATTGAGCTTTTGCCTGGAGCTGTACCTCCACGTGGAAGAGTTTACCCGTTGTCACAACCTGAAACAGAGACCATGAGGGCGTACATTGACGAACAACTGGCGAAAGGTTTCATCACTACCTCTACATCTCCGGCTTCCGCCGGATTCTTTTTTGTCAAGAAGAAGGATGGGGGTCTTCGGCCGTGTATTGATTATCGTGGTCTTAATGAAGTGACAGTGAAATATCGCTATCCTCTCCCGTTAGTTCCAGCCGCCCTGGAGATGCTCCGTACCGCCCGCTACTTTACCAAACTGGATTTGAGGAACGCATACAACCTAATTCGCATACGGAGGGGTGACGAGTGGAAAACTGCGTTCTCTACTACATCCGGGCACTACGAATATCGGGTAATGCCATTCGGCCTTTCTAACAGTCCTTCAGTTTTTCAAGCTTTTGTAAATGAGGTGTTCCGAGACATGTTACAGCAGAGAGTTATTGTCTATATTGATGATATTTTGATTTTCTCTGATTCCCTTGAGGAGCATGTCCAAGATGTGCGAGCAGTCCTCACGCGCCTGATTGAGAACCAGCTTTATGCCAAGCTCTCCAAATGTGAGTTTCACCAGACGCGTATCTCCTTTCTGGGCTATGTCATCAGTGCGGACGGAGTCTTGATGGATGACAGCAAGGTCAGAGCAGTGGTGAATTGGCCCCAACCTTCCTCTGTTAAAGAGTTGCAGCGCTTTTTGGGCTTTGCCAATTTTTACCGCAGATTTATCCGCAATTTCAGCGTAATTGTAGCACCGCTCACCTCTCTGCTTCAAGGAGGGGGGAAATTCTTTAAGTGGACAGCGGATTGCACCGCGGCCTTTGCTCAGCTCAAGGAGAGATTCACTTCTGCTCCTATCCTCCGTCACCCGGATCCTGAGAGGGAGTTTATCATAGAGGTGGATGCGTCTAACACAGGAGTGGGGGCTGTCCTGTCACAGCGGTGTGGTAAGCCTGCGAAAATGTTCCCGTGTGCCTTTTATTCTCGCAAACTCAACTCTGCAGAGCGCAACTATGACGTGGGTGATCGTGAACTTCTGGCCATGAAGACCGCCTTTGAGGAGTGGAGACACTGGCTGGAGGGAGCTCGTCAGCCTTTTACGGTACTCACTGATCACAGAAATCTAGAGTATATCAGATCAGCTAAGCGCTTAAACGCTCGCCAGGCTCGTTGGTCTCTGTTTTTCTCTAGATTTGATTTTAAGATCACCTACAGGCCAGGTTCTCAGAATGGCAAAGCTGACGCCCTGTCTCGACAGTTCGACGGTCCTTGTGAGGAATCTAAGCCTGAACCCATTATTCCCACTACTCTAATCGTGGCTCCTGTTCAATGGGACATTATCACTGAGATCACCGCATCCCTAAGTAATCACCCTGCTCCGCCAGAATGTCCCGCGGATCGTCTCTTTGTTCCGCCCGGGTTCCGCCACCGTGTGCTTCAGTGGGTTCACTGCACTCCCAGCGCCGGTCATCCTGGTATCGCTGCTACCATACAGTTAGTTTCCAATCGCTTTTGGTGGGCTTCACTCCAGTCTGATGTCATAAAGTTTATTCATCAATGCTCTGTTTGTAACACTGTGAAATCCTCTCATCTCAAACCAGCTGGACTGTTACAACCTCTGCCAGTACCACAGCGTCCCTGGTCGCACATCGCAGTGGATTTTGTGACTGATCTACCTCCTTCCCAGGGGTTTACAACTATTCTCTCCGTGGTGGATCGTTTCTCTAAGTCCTGTCGTTTCATTCCTCTGACCGGTTTGCCCACGGCTTTACAGACAGCCGAGGCTCTTTTCAACCAGGTGTTCCGTCTCTTTGGTCTGCCCGAGGACATTGTCTCTGACCGCGGTCCTCAGTTTACCTCCCGTGTCTGGAGAGAATTGTGCTGCAAACTAAATATCAATGTCAGTTTAACTTCTGGTTACCATCCTCAGGCCAACGGGCAGGTCGAACGTCTAAACCAGGATTTGATTCGATTTCTGAGAACTTACTGCCACCAGAATCAGCAGGACTGGAGTCGCTTCCTGGCCTGGGCTGAGTATGCCCAGAATTCTTTGTTAAAACCTGCCACTGGTCTAACCCCTTTCAAATGTGTTTTAGGGTTCCAACCTCCCCTCTTCCCGTGGGCTGGGGAGCCATCCGACCTCCCAGCAGTAGATGCGTGGCTTCAGCGCAGTGAGGCCACCTGGGATGCTGCTCACGTCCACTTGCAGCACGCCATACGCCGTTTCCAGCATCATGCAGATCGGAGGAGGCGCGAGGGTCCTCGGTACCGACCCGGTCAGTGGGTGTGGCTCTCTGCACGAGATCTCAGGCTCAAGCTCCCAAGCAAGAAACTTTCTCCTCGTTTCGTCGGACCATTTAAGATCCTTCGTCAGATAACTCCTGTTTCTTTTCGTTTGGAACTTCCTGCTCATTACAAGATCTCACCCACATTTCATGTGTCCCTTTTCAGACCCGCTGTCGCTCCCAGGAGAGAGAGGAGCCGGGAGGAGGTCGCTCCTGTGCAGACTCCTCCCATTGAAGTGGACGGTTCGGAGGCTTTCCGGGTGCGAGAGATCCTGAACTCCAGGCGTCACGGCGGGGTGTTGCAATACCTTATCGACTGGGAGGGGTACGGTCCCGAGGAACGCTCCTGGGTCAGGTCTCATGATATCCTGGATCCTACATTAACTGCTGCTTTTCACCGACACCACCCAGATCGACCGGCTCCAAGACCCCGTGGTAGACCCCGCCGTCGACCAGGTCCTCGCTTCCGGAGCCGCTCGCAGGGGAGGGGCTCTGTCACGGAACGCTCAACCACGCCTCCTCCTGGTTTCACCAGATCTCTCTCTCCTGCGTATTAAGACTGCATTTCCCTTCCTTGCTCCTCTGCTAATTATTAGTTCATTATTATCACCTGTGGACCCTCAGCTCACCTTTATCTGGACTGCTCTGCTCATTGTTCATTTGTGAAGTCTTGATTTACCCTTACTCTGCCTCTGGCTTATTCCTTGTGTTTGAACTTTATGACTGCCTATCTCTGTTGGCTTACCTGTGTGAATAAAGTCTTGCAAATGGATCCGAACGCTTCAGCCTCTTCGTCACACTACCTGCTTAATATTTGGAAAAAAAAACCATTTAGAGCAAGCTCAATCAGATTTTTCCTTAAGCTCTGACCAGTTATCACAACTTCAGTTTTTTTTGTATTTAACTGCAGAAAATGTAAGGGGGCCATCCAATTTTTTATGTCAGTTAAGCAAGCTTGAAGGACATCCAGACTATTTATATCCTTAGAGCTCAATGAAAAGTATAACTGTAGGTCATCTGCATAACATACTAATAGTCAGTATCAAAAGGTACTAGATGATGTGCCCCTCCATTCATTCATGAGCCTTCAGTTTGATCAATCCTAATTTATTTATAATCCCTTAGAAATAAATTAATTCAGAATAATACAGAATCAATCAAATATATATATTTTTGTTTGTCAGGTAAAAACGTGTCATGCCAATTGCACAATTAAATTAAAAAACAATTCAGAAATGATAAATGCATAACATCAATTGCTAAAAGATTTTGTGCTACAAAGACCAGGAAAGCAGAAACTACACAAATATGTTTGCTATTGTGTTGGGCCTTTTCATGTTCCCCAAAGGATTGCACCTGGTTTCGGGGAGAGGAGCAGTGATTATCAAAAAGGTTTTCAATCTTTCTCATAATACAAGTGATCATTGAGGTGAAATTGAGACCATTTTACCAACCGTACTGAGACATTTAAAATGATACTAAAGGGGAAAAAAACAATGGATTTATAAGAAACATCGTAGGTGGTATTTGTTGGTGAACTTTTATTGACTTGAGCCAGCTAGGGGGAAAGGAGAGGGTGAAGAGGTGGGAGAGGGGGGCTCAGAAAAGCGATGAGAGAAGTCTGGGCAAGGCGATGTCTTATGGTCTTTTTTTTTTTTTTAGATCTTCTCTCCAGATTAGTTTTATTGTCTTATTGCAAAAAGCTGGTCTTACATAACACTATACTTGATTTGTTGAATTATAGCCTGGGAATAATGAGTGCAAGCTTGGTATGATCACTTGGCCAAAAATGACGTCCGCAAAATTTTGTATGTTTTATTGCATCATGACAAATAAAACAATTGAAACGTGGACAGCGCACATTAGTTTTACACTCCAGGCACAACTTCACAACTGCAATGGATGGTTGCCAAGGAATCGCACTACTATAGAGTAAACTACAAAAACAGCCTTTTATTATAAATCCAATCACACAGGAGATCACATAGAAAAGAATTAACATTCAACCACATTAAACATAAACAAGACTGAACACGCAGTACGCGCACAGTAGTGGCCAAAATGTATGTCCAGAGGGGATATTTATTTTATTTTAATGACCCTATAATGTTTAATTACGTTATCACAAATAAAACAATTGACTCCAAGCACAACTACAAAATAAGCTTACAACATATTTACACTGTATAAATGTGAATGTACAGTAATTTATACAGTTATTATGTATTTATTTTTTATGAGAAATACTCATATTATGTTTAGACAGAGATAGATAGATACTTTACAATCTAAAAACTACCCAAAGCAACCGCTGGATAAAAACCCTTGGGAAAAACAACTTTATGAGCTTGATGAATGAAACACCCATGTTTAAACCTGCAATAGAAGGCATAATAACACTGATCCTTATACTAACCCTAAAAATCTTAAACAGGACCTGCTGTTGCTCATCTTTTAAAGCCAGTGAGTCTGTCATTGATTCAGACTGTCAGTGGTCTCAGTGGTACAGCTCAGTGAAGGTAAGCTCAGGGCCAAAGCGGACCCCAGGGAACTGCCGTTACCTTTGCTGAGCTTACACAAGGAACAACTCCTGTCAATCAAAGCCCCAAAAAACATGAGGCCAAGAGAGTACAGAAACTTCAGTGCAGAGGTCACTTTCAAATGAGCAGTGTTATGAAACATTATGCATTTAAACAGACAAGCACTCAGAGAAAGACAGACTGCTGCTTTTGTTCTGACAAAAAAGTACTGATCAACTGAGAACACCGTGTTTCTAAGCTCCTACTTGTCACATAGTCACAGTTGGCACAGCATGTCCCACTAAACTGCGACATATTCAGTAATTTTCTTAATTTGAGTGGGCAGTAACTAAGGCCCTGTTTACACCTGGTATTAAGATGCATTTTGGTCGATAGATAGATAGCCCTGCTGTGGGTCGATTGGAGCCCTTGCCTGCAGCACAGACCAGACAGGCCGACACGAACTGACGAGTTTCCCGCACCATGGATGGCCACCAAAACCACTGCTTGATTAAACTGCAAGTATGAGTCGCTCCTGGGTGGCAAGCTAGTACGGATGAGTGGCCCCACTGTAGGACGCTAGTTCAGACCAATTCGGACACAAAGGCCGGAACGACCATCAGAGTGTAACAGAGAATTAGTGACGTTCACTGTACACCCCCCTTGGACGTTAAGCGCCACCCCTTCACCAGACAAGAGGCCGCCACATGCCCTGCTTCCCCACAGTAAAGGCACAGTTTGTTGGTGAGAGATCGGCTCTCCAAATCTGCATGGCAAGACGAAATACTGAGAAGGTGCCGGTCCAGAGGCCAAGTTGGAGAAGAGCTTGTGAGAGGACCCATCCGAAAGGAGGGAAAGGAGAGCATTCTGGATTTCAACGTGGATGGTGAGGTTGACTAATCCGTTGAGGCTGGGAGGTAATTTGAGAGAATAAATCTTGTCCTTGATGTACTCTGCTAGCCCGTGAAGAAAATAAGCCTTGGCATTCCATCCGCATGACGCAGTGAGCATCCTCATACATTCTGTCAGGGTGCGTGAAGAGAGGACTCAAAATAAGAGGGTTCGTGCGACAGTTTATTAGACACCTTTGGGAATAAGCAACATGAAGATGGACAATAGGGATGTGTGACAGCTCCAGAGCCATCAATACAGACACCTGTGGATATGGAGACCACTTCAGGTGCAACGCCCAACGGGATGGGAGCGAGACAGGTCTGAGAACAGCAAGCGGCCAGCTGTATAACTCCTTGTCTAGACGTCCTGGGCATGGTAGCAGAGAGTGATGTTACGTCTGACACCGATGCTCCGAAGCTTGCTTCAAACTCGAACGGTCCTTGCAATGAACCACTGCTTCAGGGCTTGCATCATTACGTCACTAGTCACGTGAAAATGACTTCTGAAGCAAACACACTGGTTTATTCCTGTAGTGAACCACCTGACTGCTTTGACAGCCCAATCCAGTGTTGACAGGTTTGAAACCTGGCGGCTGTATTTCTTATAAAAGTGAAGCCAAACCATGCTACATTATACAAGTACAACCAGTTACACAAGCAGATCCTTTTCCACATACGAAAATATCAGTCCCACCAGTTAACAAGTTATACAAGTTATAACAAGTTCTGCTTCCCACAGCTAAACAAGATAAAGCTTTCACACATGATACTGCCCTGCTAAAAAAAGGAACGGGATTGTAACGGGAATTATAGTGGTCTCTACTGATATGTGTTGGGTTCTATTGGTGGGAGCATTAAATCCTAATGGAATATGTCCCCAACACACTACAAAAAAGAATTCTGTAGTGGTTTAAATGGTAAAAGAACAATGGTTCCTCTTGGTATTTTAATAGAAACCATTAGAATTTCTGTGATGGTTTCCAACTTTTTTTAAGCTGGTCTGATCTTCTGTCCTTGTCTAAAGAAATAATTGCACACACACACACACACACACACACACACACACACACACACACACACACACACACACACACACACACACACACACACACACACACACACACACACACACACATCATGCTTATGTTTTATTATCAAGGTGAACACATGAAATTCATCAGTAGCTGTAAAATTCACCTACATAAATGAGATTCACAGCACTAATACTTTCAGCTTTGATCGCCTCGGTAAACACGTAATAAATGGGGCGTTAACATATAAGCCTACTTGCATTTTATGGTTGACAGCTTTGTTGCATTACATTTACTTCACCAGGAGATGGTGCTGCAATTTCTATCTGAATGAAGCTTCGAGTAATGAAACATTTTCGACACAATTGTATCATTAAGCAATAATACTTCGAAACACTTCATTTGGCCATCACCAGTGATGCTACGTCTGACACAGACGCTCCGAAGCTTGCTTCAAACTCGAACGGTCCTTGCAATGAACCACTGCTTCGGAGCTTGTATCATTACGTCACTAGTCACGTGAAAATGACTTCTGAAGCAAACACACTGGTTCACTCCTGTAGTGAACCACCTGACTGCTTTGACAGCCCAATCCAGTGTTGACAGGTTTGAAACCTGGCAGCTGAATTTCTTATAAAAGTGAAGCCAAACCATGGCAACACCGTGGGTTGGAGTAGTCGGTGTTTGGATTGGCATTATTGTTGAGGAGAGTGGATTGAGTTTATTTCAGTGCCACATTTTTAATTTATTTTTTATTATTAATTAGAGAACATATGAACATTGTTACATAAAAACAAGCATCAAAGACAGAAACTTCAAAAACCCTCTGCTACATTACACAAGTACAACCAGTTACACAAGCACATCCTTTTCAACATACAAAAATATCAGTCTCTACTGATATGTGTTGGGTTCTATTGGTGGGGGCATTAACCCTCAGAGACCGACGGTATCGCCCACGACGTCACACGGCACCTCCGATAAATATCTATATTATTTCATGAAACTTTTATCGATCTTCTTACCGTTTTTTCCAGCAGAAAGCTAACGAGCTAGCCATCACGGAGGTGTCTTTGGTGTCTTTGTAGCCTTTACAGAAGGTTTTCTATCCAGCCTGGAACATGTGCATCTTTTTGGAGTTGTTCAGCAATAAATCAAAACGCTTACATCCAAGATATATCCACTTGATGTCCATAATTTATAAATTTTCCGTAATTTTTGCCGCTAGCGCGATGCTAGCTGCCATTTTGGATGAGGGTTTGACCAATGACAGGCTGATCCGTCATCCACGTTGGTGTCATTACGCATGAACCACAGCTCTGTTATTGTGGATAGAGAGAGACGCAAGGCTAGTGTTGAGGAGAGAGAGAGAGAGACGCGCTGCAGTTTTGAGTAGTTTTGTGGAAAAAGTTTGAGGAGAAAGTTTGAGGAGAAGTTCCTGATAGGAACTGTTTTGAGGCTTGGCACCAGTAAATATCCAAAATCCAAAGAGGCCAAAAGCGCCTGGACTTTTTTTGGAAAAATGTAAATAGTTTTGGTTCTGTATAAGTTATCATGTTTCACTTCCACTTCCTGATCTCATACAGAGCAGACGTGCCTTTTATCTGCTCCCCGCTCTGCTTTGGCGCTGATCTTTTTGTCTTTTTTTCTTGACTCCCTGCTTGCTGGACTCCTGAAAATACTGAAATGGAATTAATTAACTGGTCTCTCAGCGCGATTGACAAGATTTTCTCACTGAGGAAAGGTGCTCGGGGAGAACCTACCTGCCCGGACGGGACCTTCCCCGCGGGCTACACGCGGGACGCCTGGAACAACTGGCAAGGCCTGTACCTGGAAGTCCTGTCCGTGGAGGATATTGAGGATTTATTCATAATTGGCATTATGATAGTGGGGTTCCTATTTCTCGGCCTTGGGATTGCCCTGACCTAACGTAAAATTGGTAAGACAGCTGCCAGTAAATTCACCCAGCCGCTGTCTGTGGAAATTAAAGAGTGCTTCGTGGATGTGTGTGACCGACTGAAGGTATTAGATCAAAGAATGACATTGATTGAGGAGCTGTATCGTAACATCTCAGCCCGGACTGCGGAGACGCAGGGAAGAGTGGGCTCCATCGGGGGTCAGGCTAGTGAACTGCTACGCAGTATGTCTGGTCTGACCGTAAAATTGGATGAAATGTCCAGGTCCATTCATAAAACCGGACGCTCGCCACTGACGCTGAGGATCAGAACGGATTGATTGATTATGGTCTGGAAAATTACCGAAGATCAGCTAAATGGATTAAGATATTTTCCCTCATCCCAACGTCCAGCTTGTCCCCATCTCTCGGTTGGGAGGTCAGCTTGACAGCTGGGTCCTGCTATCTTGCTTTCGTTCCCTGTGCACGGCCATATCTCCTTTCAAGGACAAGCCACAGAACTGAACTTTGAAAACATCTTAAGTTATGGCTAACATTCTCACACAACACAGGAAGCTTCAAGACTCTTACTCGCATCACACACACCTCACCCCATCCCTGCCCCCATCCAACCGTCTGCCTCCCCTTTCCTCCTTCCTATCTCCCTTACTATTCCCAACAAAAAATCCCATCACGTGACCACGTGTACTGTGTGTACTATGTATGTAATGTTTGCATGTATGCTTAGCAATCTGCATTTCTTTATTTCCGGAGAGCGTGTGGCGGCGCTTTAAATAGCTGCGGCTCGGAGGCTTGCTCCAAACTTCATTTCGTTGCATTGTACTTGTACATGTGTAATGACAATAAACTTGAATCTCATCTCATCTCATGTTTATTCCTGAGTTCCAGGACTCCAAAGACTTGAACAAACTGTTTTCCAGAGGAAATATGCTTAGCTTGTATTTATTTGTGTGTGTTTTCAATAAATATTTGAGTGATTCAATTTCCGTTTTATGTTTTCATTTGTCTTTATGGTCCCATAACTTATTTTACATTCAGGTGACATCAATGCAACACAAATATACTGACAGTGCAACTTGTCTTGAAAAAAAAGAGGTGTGTCAATTGTCTGTGCACAACAGGGTTGATGTTTTACAAGCTTTTTTAGTAAATAACACCAGGCGGAAAATTAATTGTAAAAATACCCTTAGGTCTTAAAGGGTTAAATCCTAACGGAATATGTCCCAAACACACTACCAAAAAGAATTCTGTAGTGGTTTAAATGGTAAAAGCCAATGGTTCCTATTGATATTTTAATAGAAACCATTCGAATTTCTGTGATGGTTTCCAACTTTTTTTAAGCTGGTCTGATCTTCTGTCCTTGTCTAAAGAAATAATTACACACACACACACACACATCATGCTTAATGTTTTATTATCAAGGTGAACACATGAAATTCATCAGTATCTGTAAAATTCACCTAAATGAGTTTCACAGCACTAACACTTTTTCAGCTTTGATTGCCTCGGTAAACACGTAATAAACGGGTTCGTTAACATATAAGCTTACTTGGATTTTATGCTTGTACACAATTGTATCAGAAAGCAATAATGCTTCGAAACGCTTCATTTGGCCATCACTAGCCATCACTAGTAGCAGACAATGGTAAGGAACAAAAACACACAGCATAGGTCCTACATCACATGAAAAGAGGCACAAAAAAAAACTACTGACAGCAAGGGGCAAACACAGCATCAAATATAAAGGAAAAGGGAACAAGCGACAGGTGAGGGCAATCAGCTCGTGATCTGCACACACCCGCGCTGCAAAATCAGCGATGATTGCCCAGGTCATGAGCAGCAGAAAATGACAGGACAATACAGACAACAGGGAAGCAGATGATGCACCCTGAACTGTGACAAAAACTTATTTTTCTCACCTTTTTTCAATTCAGACTATTTGGGCAATGAAATTTTGATCGACAAACAGACATTAATTTATATTAATTTATATTTGTCCTTTTATTTGAATTTCAGAATTATTGTGTGTGTTCATGTGCAAGCATGTTTATAAACAAAATAAAGTCCCAGTAGCAAGGAAAAGTGTGTAGGTAAGAGGCTAAATGTATTTTAAAGAAGTAATTTGAGACAAATCTAACTAATAGATTAAAAAAAAAAATAGCATGTACCTGTTCTGGGCCAAAACGGAAGCAAATGCATTAGGAGGGTTAAAAATACTAACTGGGTCACTTTACATGTCCGTCAGACCAGGGGCCTGTACCATGATGGTAGTTTAACAAACTCAGGGTTACAGGATTAGTTTCGAGTTGACAAAACCAAACCAATCTATTCAGGCTTTGTTGGTCCCATGATGCTGATCATCAACTTTCTCTGTCAACTCAGGCTTTGATCCTGAGTTTAGGAGTTTAGCTGTGACATCAGCAGTGAACAGCCAATCACATGCTGTGGATCAGTAAAACTGAGATTCACTTCTCGCGAAAGAAGCAGTGTGATTCACTTCACTCTTCTGCAGAATATACATGATTGAAAAATATTAAGAATTTAAACAAATTTACACAGAAGAAAAGAGCTGTCGAGGACAACTTTAAGAAAAATCTTGTACGTCAATGCAAGTAAAAGTTATGAAGTTAGTTTAGTTGATATATAGAGAGAATTGAACATTTATGCTCACATGTAATTTTTTATAGATTTAGTTATTGAATTTAAATCTTATTTGTATGACCTTTATATAGGCTATTTAGTTTAATATTAACAAAATGCCTATTAATGATTGATTTCCTCAAATGATACATGTGTAATTGATTAAGGGTATAATAATTACATAAACTATATTTAAATAATTCAAAATTATTATTATTTTAAGCATTGTTAAGCATTGTTAAAAGCCAGAGGCTTAAGTCTTTAATAGCCATTAGCTAGTGACCTTTAATTTGGAGTAGAAACAGAAGGAGTGTCTTTATTGCATCAGAGGTGTGTCACTTTGCTCACAGCTGATTGGTCCAATTTCAGTTTGAGATCTCTTATCCAGAACATAACCTGCCCTGGAGCAGGTTAGCTGTGGAGCGTAAGTTACTATGGAGATGAACACAGCTAAAAGCCAAACCACTTTAATGGTACCTAAAACCCAGGATTGGCACAAACTAAGCTTAAACATATCTGGCTAGCTAGCTAAACTGGCTTCATGGTATAGGCCCCAGGTTGTATTTGGTATGTCATCAATAAAAAAATCTATTTTGAATCTTGAATCAGAGGGTTTCTTCCTGTCTAGATGGACGGTTCTTGTTCTCATTAGGTTAATGCTGAGGAGCCGAGACCATTCAGTGGAGTGGGTCAGGTTTGAGCAGGGAACGAGGGTTACATCAGTAAACAAGACGTTCCCTATTTGTCAGTCATTATAACATTATGTTAACTAAAAAATGGGGTCCCTATGGAAAGCGCCAGAACCGCTGAACTGTGTTACGAGTTTTGGAGATGCAGATTCTGGCAAGCTGTAGTATGCCCTTTTGGCAACGCCTTTGCTTAGCACCGAAGTAAAGAGGACAGCTGGGGAGGGATGCCTGGCGAACTGAAATGCATAGCCAAGTCTGATTGTCTGCATGAGCCAGCGGGATGGGCTGGCAAGCGCTAGCCAGGATCCGTGCGAGCAGCACCAAAGAAACAACCGATGCACCCATGGAGGGGCAGCGAAGAGAAGCGCTGGGTCCCAACTCGGGAAGTGTAGTGTCCTGAAGTTGAGGCAGTGAGTGTGGTGTGACACTTACCTGGCTCCAAGGATGCCGCGAGGGGGCGGCTAGAGATGCGTGAGGAGGCAACGCGTCCTTGAACCATGACCTCTTGGCTTGTGTGAAGGATGCCTCAAGAATGCAATGCATACGTGGATGACAACGACAAAATGGGATTGTGCTTGACATAGGAAAGGAGGTAAACAAATGTGCGATAATTATAAACAATAAGACTGCATAATTAAGATGAGACCACTTTCGCTTCAAAGAACTGAATTAATGTGTTACATGTGATGATGGAAGAAGGAGAGGATCAGTCACTTGTTGAGATGAATTAACAAAAACGAATAGGCTCTCATAGAGCAAGAGTGGGCATTTTAATGATAAATTAACATTTTAAAAGAGCTTCAGACTTTTATGAAGAAAATAAATGTGGAAAATGTTTTACAAGGTGTTGTTGAATTCAACGAAACACTGAAGGAATTTATTGATTTGCATGCCTCAGTACAGGCTTTGCTTCCAGAGGATGAGAAATATGCTGATTAGGTGGATTGGTATGAGCCAAAAGTTGAGCGCTTTATTGATTTTCAAAGGGAATTGGATATATGGGTGGATAATATGAGCTCATTAAACTTACCACCGCAGCCACAAGCTCAAACAGTGCACAGGTCTAGTCTGATAACACAGGTGCAGTCGATTTACATGTGAGACCTGAAGACCATTTCCATTTCCAGCAAGCATCAAAGAGTACTTCTTCATCTGCCCGTGCACGAACTGAGGCTGAAGCTGAGAAAGCTGCCATAATGGCACAAGCTGCTGCCATAGATGAGAAACATGCCCTGGACATGGAAGAGGCTAAACTTATAGCAGAGCTAAAACATAAAAGGGAAAACATTCAAACAGAACTAGCTGCTTCCATTGCGTGATTGAGCAGCTCAAAATATCGACTCAAGTTCGACCTAATGTGCCTAGGGATGGCATGGCATCAAGAACGCTTCAAATGTATGATCCTTCAGATGCAGAACCATGCTCACATTTTACAACACTCCAACTTCCTGAAAGCAGTTTACCAAGCTCAAGTGAATTTAGCGACTCTGTTCTAACCAGTGTTCTGAAAAAAACAAAATGAGATTGTTGGCAAGATAGACAATGCCAAAGAAAAACTATACTTCTTGTCTGTACATGCTCCTAAAATGTTGCTTCAGTAAAGTTAAAGTGGCTACTGCATTAATAAAGCATTGCCCTGGACTGGTTTTAAGTCAGAGGATGTTATTGCTCTGCACAATTATGCACTTTTTTGAGAGCTTGTCTGAATGCTACAAAAGACACTCATTATATGACTAAACTGGACACATCCACAAACATCAGAACCATTATCTCTAAACGTCCATTCAAGCTGAGAGACAAGTGGAGAACTGGTGCATGTGATTTGTCTGATAAGCAGAACAAAAGAGCAAAGTTTAATTCTGGATCCAGTTAATGGAAATATTATAGATCCTGTGCAGAAACGCAGCAACCTCATTTCGAATCCGGGTCAAGGCTCCAGAATGATGCCTCAAGTGAGATAAAGCAATGAGCAAAGGCAATCCAGAATTACATCTACAAATAGAGGAAGTAGTTTTGTCAAAACAATTCAACTGTCTCATGATGTTTCATTTAGTACATTTAGTATAAAAATGTGAAAACTGCCCATTTAAAGTGGTTCCCTTCCGAAATCCTGCATTGTCTGCTCCAGGGATCATAAGATAGAATCATGCCCTAAAATCAAAATAATACCACACAAGACAAGGTTCAGTTCCTATAACTGAACAGGCATCACAATTAATTCGTCTTTTGAAGTCTTTACTTATATGGCCCTTGTTTAGAGTATGCAGCCGATACTCCCAAGCTCCGGCTGCATACTCTTAAGAAGGGCCATATAAATAAAGACTGCAGAAGACGAATGAACTGTGACACCTGTAAGCTTCAGCATCCAAGTGCACTTCATATTGAAACAGAAAAAATCGAAATAACGAAGTTACCTGAAAGAACTCCTGTTAGAGGTGTGTGGCGGAGGGGGCGTGGTTTCGCGAGGTCTGCAGCGGGAGAGAGAGGGCGGAGCCGAGCGGTGAGTAAGTAGGTCAAGTGCAGATCACAAACACCTGTGTCTCATTGTAGTAATTGGCGTGGAGAGACCGCATAAAAGCCGCTGCGGGACGAGAGAATGGGGAGAGAGACACTGGGAAGCTGGGACTCGAGAGATCACAGTGCTATGCAGAGAGGACCTGCCCAAACCGACGATTGATCCAGAGAAAGAGTTTATATGAACGGTTATGTTGTGCGACGTGCACACCCTTTTGAATATTGAGAAAAGAGAAATAAAAGAGTACTCACGAGTCCCAGTAAGCCGACCCCGTCTTCTTCCTTCCCACACCTACACGAACCTCACTACACTGGTGCCGAAACCCGGGAAGGTAGAAGATCGCCGCCGCCATGCAGACCCCGCCAAAGACGCCACTTGCGGACCTCGTCACCTCGCTCGCCGGTCTTCACCAAGAGCAACACCAAGATCTGCTGGCCGTGAGGGAAGAGCAACAAAAGCACTTTGAAGCCCTCCTTCGGTCCCAGCATGAAGACCGGGAGCTGTTCCGGAGCTGGTTTAGCCAGGGGATTCCAGTCATCCCCCAACCCACCAGTGACTCGGCCGCCGCCCTGCACCTCTCGAAGATGGGCCCGGAGGACGATCCGGAGGCGTTCATCGACCTCTTCGAGAGGTCCGCCGAGTCCCGGGGATGGCCCAAGGCGGACTGGCCGATGCGGCTCCTGCCACTACTGTCTGGGGAAGCGCAGGTAGCCGCCCATCAGCTGCCAGTCCAGAATCTCCTGGCTTACGACGACCTCAAGCGCGCGATTTTACAGCGGGTCGGCCGGAGCCCCTAACAGCAGCGCCAGCGGTTCCGTACCCTGGCCCTGGATGAGTCCGGCCGGCCCTTCGCCTTTGCGCACCAGCTCCGGGACTCCTGCCACAAGTGGCTGATGGCCGAAGGAAGCGACGTCGAGGACATCATCGATCGTGTGGTACTGGAGCAGTTCGTCGCGCGGCTCCCCAAGAAGACCGTGCAGTGGGTCCAGTGCCACCGCCCGACGTCGCTGAGCAAGGCCATCCAATTGGCGGAGGATCAAATGGTGGCGTGCCACGGGGTCGGCGAACCCCTTCCTTCTGCCTCTCTCTCTCCCTCTCTCTCTCTCTCCTCTTCTCTCCCCACCCCCTCTGTCTCCAGACCTGTCCCTTTTCCCAGGACCCGTGGCGGCGCAGCACCCAGGCCTGCCCCGTGATGGAGGATGGGCGGAGCCAGTGACCAGCCGGCACCTTCCCGGCCGTCGCCGAGGGGAGGCGCTACACCGCCGGATCTATACCCCTCTTCCTTCGTCCCCGTGCTCTCTCCACGCCATTCTGCCGACCTACTTCCGGCCACTAGGGCAGCGGGAAGGTCTGGGCCGTCTTGTTGGCGCTGCGGGGATCCGGGCCATTTCATTGATCGCTGTCCGGTCATGGAGGTTGGGACGCTGGTCCGGGTTCCCGACGCCCCACAAGCCGCCCCTGATCAAGCTGGACTGTACCTTATACCTGTGAGTATCAAGGGGGGTACTTATCAGGCTCTGGTGGATTCCGGTTGCAACCAGACCTCTATACATCAAAGCCTGATTCAACCTAAGGCGTTGGGTAACAGCCGTGTGGTTACGGTGAGGTGTGTACACTGGGAACTATCCGTTAGTGCCCGTCACCATTCAATTTAGGGGACAAACGCATAGTGTCGAGGTTGCAGTTAACCCGCACCTCCGCCATCCGCCAATTCTGGGAACCAATTGGCCAGCTTTTAACAAGTTATTGGGGCATTTGTGCGCGGATGCTTCTTGGGGAAAGCGCTCGGAAGGGAAGATGGCGGTTGCTCAGTTGGGGGAGGCGGAACCGGGACCTCTGGCGGCGGTTTCAGGGGAAACGAGCGAGCTGGAGACACCGGTGCTCACAGAGCGCGATGACTTTCCCCTGGAACAGTCCCAGGATGACACGCTTAAAAATGCGTTTAATCAGGTCCGTTCCATCGACGGCCACCTCCTCCACCCTGATCAACCACTCTCCTTTCCCTATTTTGCGGTTATAAAAGATAGGTTGTATCGGGTGACCCAAGACGCCCAGTC
Organism: Gobio gobio; assembly: GCF_949357685.1. NCBI lineage: Eukaryota > Metazoa > Chordata > Actinopteri > Cypriniformes > Gobionidae > Gobio > Gobio gobio. Next base: position 17,047,454 of record NC_137111.1, on the reverse strand, counting down.
AAAGCAGGATACAACCCAGTTGTTAATTCCTAAAAGCCGCCGGGAAATGCTTTTCCAGGCAGCTCATTCTAACCCGATGGCCGGGCATTTAGGTCACACAGCTACGTTGAACCGTCTCATGGCCCGGTTCTTCTGGCCGGGCATTCACGAGAATGTACGCAAGTGGTGTGCGTCGTGTCGTGAATGTCAGTTGGTCAATCCACCGGCCACCCCAAAGGCACCATTGTGCCCACTTCCTCTGATGCAGGTCCCCTTCGAGCGAATTGGTATGGACCTCATCGGGCCATTAGAATGGTCAGCACGGGGGCATCGCTTTGCATTAGTCCTGGTGGATTATGCAACGCGATACCCGGAAGCAGTTCCACTCCGCACTATTTCAGCGAAAAGTGTTGCGAGTGCGCTGTTTTCATTAATCTCCCGGGTGGGAATCCCGAAAGAGATTCTCACCGATCAAGGCACGGCGTTCATGTCACGGACAATCCGCGAACTATACGAGTTATTGGGCATTAAATCCGTTCGCACCAGCGTCTATCACCCACAAACAGACGGTCTGGTGGAACGTTTTAATCGCACGTTGAAAACAATGATTCGGAAGTTCGTTCACGAGGACGCCAAAAATTTGGATAAATGGCTAGAACCTCTCTTGTTTGCTGTGCGCGAGGTCCCGCAAGCCTCCACGGGGTTTTCCCCCTTCGAGCTTCTTTATGGGCGCCAGCCTCGGGGGGTGCTGGATGTCCTTAGAGAGACTTGGGAGGACGGACCATCCGCGAGCAAAAACGAAATTCAATATGTCCTGGACCTGAGAACAAAACTCCACACTTTGGGACGGCTATCAATGGAGAATTTGTTACAGGCCCAGGACAGACAAAAACAGCTATACAACAGAGGGGCTAAGTTACTTCAATTTGCACAGGGAGATAAAGTGCTTGTGTTACTCCCTACCTCTAGCTCTAAATTGCTCGCAAAGTGGCAAGGGCCCTTTGTGGTCACACGGCGAATTGGGGACCTCAATTATGAGGTTGTGCGTTCAGATAGGGACGGGGCACGTCAAATATACCACCTCAACCTATGAAAAAAATGGTCAGAGATGGAGTCAGTGATGTTGGCGACGGTGGTGAGCGGAGAGGAGGATCTCGGGCCAGAGGCGGTTCAAAAGTCCCATTCTCTCGCTCTGGCCCCGGGGGGGGATCACCTCTCGCCGTCCCAACTCACTGACGTAAAAACATTACAGGCCGAGTTTGCCGACGTGTTTTCGCCCCTACCTGGCCGCACCGACCTCATTCAACACCACGTTGAGACCGAGCCGGGCGTGGTGGTTCGCAGTCGGCCATACCGTTTACCTGAACACAAAAAAAAAGTAGTTCAGGCTGAATTAGACGCCATGCTAGAGATGGGGGTAATAGAGTCCAGCAGCGACTGGGCCAGCCCGATAGTTTTGGTTCCAAAACCTGACGGCTCGGTCCGGTTCTGTGTGGACTACCGTAAGGTAAACGCGGTGTCGAAATTTGATGCGTACCCAATGCCAAGGGTTGACGAACTGCTTGATCGGCTAGGGACCGCTCGATTTTATTCGACACTGGACTTAACTAAGGGTTATTGGCAGATCCCCTTGTCTCCAATGACCAAAGAAAAAAACGCCTTCACCACGCCGTTCGGGTTGCACCAATTTGTCACCCTTCCTTTTGGCTTGTTCGGGGCTCCCGCCACCTTCCAGCGTCTGATGGACAGAATTCTCCGGCCGCATGCTGCGTATGCCGCTGCCTATCTCGATGATATCATCATCTACAGCGCAGACTGGCAGCGGCATATGCAGCACCTGCGTGCTGTCCTGAAGTCGCTGAGAAGGGCGGGGCTCACGGCCAACCCGAAGAAGTGTGCGGTTGGGCGGGTGGAGGTAAGGTATCTGGGCTTCCACTTGGGTCATGGTCAGGTGCGTCCCCAAATTGATAAGACCGCAGCGGTTGCGACCTGTCCAAGACCTAAGACCAAAAAGGAGGTCAGACAGTTCCTGGGGCTAGCGGGTTATTACAGAAGGTTTGTGCCTAATTATTCGGACCTCGCTAGCCCGCTGACTGATCTGACTAAAAAGGAGGTACCAGATACGGTTCAGTGGACGGAGCGGTGCCAGCAGGCCTTCACCCAGATAAAGGCTGCTCTAAGTGGTGGGCTGCTCCTTCAGGCTCCTAACTTTTCTCTCCCTTTTTCTCTGCAGACGGACGCCTCGGACAGGGGGCTGGGCGCAGTCCTGTCCCAGGAGGTGGAGGGTGAAGAGCGGCCGGTGCTGTACATTAGTCGTAAGCTCTCTAAGAGAGAGACTATGTACAGCACCATAGAGAAGGAGTGTTTGGCCATCAGGTGGGCCGTTCTCACCCTTCGCTACTACCTCCTGGGGCGGGAGTTCACCCTCTGTTCGGACCACGCCCCCTTGCAGTGGCTCCACCGCATGAAGGATACCAACGCGCGGATCACCCGTTGGTATCTAGCTTTACAGCCGTTTAAGTTCAAGGTGATCAACAGGCCGGGTGCACAGATGGCTGTGGCTGACTTCCTCTCCAGGAGGGGGGGGGGGGTGGCTGCAGGCCGGATGGCTCCCCGTCCTGAGTCGGGCGGTGGGGGTATGTGGTGGAGGGGGCGTGGTTTTGCAAGGTCTGCAGCGGGAGAGAGAGGGCGGAGCCGAGCGGTGAGTAAGTAGGTCAAGTGCAGATCACAAACACCTGTGTCTCATTGCAGTAATTGCCGTGGAGAGACCGCATAAAAGCCGCTGTGGGACGAGAGAATGGGGAGAGAGACACTGGGAAGCTGGGACTCGAGAGATCACAGTGCTATGCAGAGAGGACCTGCCCAAACCGTCGATTGATCCAGAGAAAGAGTTTATATGAACGGTTATGTTGTGCGACGTGCACACCCTTTTGAATATTGAGAAAAGAGAAATAAAAGAGTACTCACGAGTCCCAGTAAGCTGACCCCGTCTTCTTCCTTCCCACACCTACACAAACCTCACTACAAGGTGCACTTGTTACCTTGTCCCCTTGTCCCCTTCCAGTTTGAAAGGAATAGGCCTGGAAGGCTGTAAATTGGCTATTTTACCAATAAAGGTGAAGCTCTCCAAAGATAGTAAGATCGTCAAAACATATGCCTTTCTAGACCCCAGGAGCTCTGCCACATTTTGTACAATAGGTCAAGTAAAGGTGATGAAAAGTTATGAGATTTCAGACCTCCAGGTGTCTAATCTTCAGGATGAGGCATTCCTCCCACTTCCTGAAGTCTATACTCAAAATGAAATCCCTGTTACAAAAGACAATATTCTATATTAAGAGGATCTGAATGATAGCGATATTTGAAGGAGGTTCTGTTGAAACAAATTTATGCTGATATTGGACTGCCGATAGGAGTCAACACTCCAAAAGCAATGGAGCCCTGGAGAATCATAAACAGTCAAGGTAATGGGCCCTATGCAGTGAAGACTCTTCTGGGATGGGTGGTAAATGGACCACTCCATAACACACCCCATAACACAGCAGTTATGCTTTTTAAGCCCCTCTATGTAAAAGTAAACAGAATTTCTATAGCTAAAATTGAGGATCTGCTTGTGCATCAATACAATGGGGACTTTGTGGAAAAGCTATAGATATATAGATATAGAATGTAAAATGTCCTTTGAGGACAAACAATTCATGAAGATTGTTTCTGACTGAAGAAATGGACACTGCTATCTGAGCTTACCCTTTAGGAAAGAAGTTCAAATGTCTTGCTAGTTGATAATAGCTAGTGCTGTAGTACTCAAGTACACATTTTTCTATTGTCTCTGAGTTGTCTTGGACTTGGTCATTGGACTCGCCAAATGTTCTAGTTGGTCTCGATCGAGTCCAGCATTTCTGCTTTTTTTCTCCTTCAAAACAAAACCATTGATGGAGTGCGCTTGTTCAGAAAACGGGTAACGTTATTGGTTTAATTCACAATCCATCTAGAACGGGCATTGGCATTGGCATTGGTCGCCTGGCTGTGGCATATGCCTGGCTCCGTGTGTGTGCGCTGCGCAGAGATATCAATCGTTTTCATTTTGGCCACAGACACAATGACGGCGAGCAGCAGGAGTCTTTTTATGAGGGCTGAAAGATGAATCGTATTTTCATTGTCATTGCGATATGTTCAATGTTCAATTTATTTATAAAGCACATATTAATACAATAAAAGTTGACCACAGTGCTGTACAAGGGACAAGACAAAATAATCCTAAAATCACATAAAAATTTTATAACATTACAGCACATTGTCACAAATAAAACCTTAAAATCAATTAAGCATAAAAAAGAAAAACCTGTTAAAACCACTAACACAACACTCATGTATGATCAATTATATCGATTTTAACGTTTACGATTTTCGTTTAAACTCGGTCTCCTCTCACTTTCCGGTACGTCTGCGGGACCACTAAGAGATTTAATGACTCGGAGCATAAAAAATCTCTTCGGTTTCTTCACTTGGATCAGATCGTCTATATACTGTATGTTGGAGCAGTACCATGTAAGGCTTTAAAAACAAATAATAGTATCTTAAAATTAATCCTATAGGACACCAGCAACCAATGTAGTTCTCAGTAATATGCTCATTTTGCCTGTCAGAAGTCTTGTGGCTGCATTTTGGACCAGCTGTAATCTGTCTAAGCTTTTGTGTTGAACACCATTGTGCAGTGCATTACCATAGTCTAATCTTGAAAAAATAAAAGCATGAATCATCTTTTCAAGGTCCTTCGCTGACATAAAGGGCTTAATTTTAGAGATTAGTCTCAAGTGAAAAAAAAAAATTATTTATCTGTTTAAAATCGCAAACTATGACAAAATTTTTTACATGATGCATCTGAAAAGGGGATAGTGTACCCAAGTCAATTTTGGATGTATTAACAGACTCAGAAGGGCCAAATAAAATCAATTCGGTTTTTGATTCATTTAGACACTGAAAATTAGCAGACATCCACATCTTAATCTCCCCAAAACATTATACTAGTCTCTCTACAGCAATAGAGACAGTAGGCTTCAAAGGTAGGTACAGCTGGGTGTCGTCTGCGTAACAGCGAAAATACACACCATATTTACTCATGATCTGACCTAATCGAAGCATATAAAGTGAAAAAAAGAAAATAGATATTTGTGGAATACCACACGATAGCGGTGCTGAAGTTGACATACATTCTCTCTTCTGAACAGCAAACCTTCTGTTTTTAAAATAAGTCTTAATCCAATTCAGGGCATTTCCTCGAATACCTATAATTTTCTAAGCATGAGATCAAAATATTATGGTCATTTGTATCAAACGCCGCTGAACAATCTAATAGCAGAAATAAGGTCACATCACCATGTGGCCATTAAATACTTTCAATAATGCAGATTCTGTGCTATGTTGTTTTTTTAAACCCAGACTGAAAAACTTCACCAATAGTATTATAAGTAAGGAGGGACTCGAGTTGATTAAAGACAGTTTTCTCCAAAATATTTGCTAAAAAAGGAATTTTTCAGATTGGTCTATAATTGCACAGCACACTATTATCTACACTGTTAGCAACTGATGTAATTTTTACAATAAATTTTACAACAACGTATTGTATTCACGGTTTTCCTGTAAATGCAAATGCATGACGGGAAATTTTTGGTCAGTCCTGTAATATTATTGTAACTACACTGTAGAAGCGTTCTTTTACAGCAACCGCATAGCATTGTGGGATCGCTGCTGTTTGAATTTCGAAATTTACGCGGCCAGCGGTACCAGAAGTATTCAACCATTTTTGGAAGAAGGAACATCTCAGGTATGTAACATGACATTTATTTTATAAGTCTATGGATATATTAATACCGGTGATCTGAGTGAGTGCTGTTTGTTTAGTTTGGTCAATTTCCGCGACATTAGCGTTAGGTCCCTTTACTAAAATTAGCTCGCCTCGACTCGCTCGCTCCCGGTAGAAACCTCCTGAACTAACTTCACCGTTAGTTAAGTTGGATAGAGTAAGACGCGAACTTCACCGCTGCCCTGAACGGTCAACACCGAAGGAATCATATAAGTTACTAACGTAGACAAACTCAGCAGCAGTTGTAACACCGCCGCGGGAGTAAATTAGCTGCACATCGGCTCCTAGCTGGATTAACGTTATTTCAGACACGGATTTGTTGTCAGTTATATCAGAACCAGAGCTGTTGATCTGAACGTCATCTCATCGGCTCGCCTTGTTACCTCGACGGGTACAGTCACAGTTACCTTACAGCCACAAGGCACGAGATTTTCACAATGGAAAAGCAAACACGGGGAATACAGTTGAGGCAAGCTGAACTAGTAACTAATGGAAAACCACCACAATGACGATAGCTCAAAAAATGTTAGCATCATTAACATTGCCCCACTAGACTAACGTTAGACTGTAAAAATAAACATTAGTAGCCCGGTCAGCTTCCTTAGCTCAGGTTATTATTGCATTGATTACCAGTCAGGCTATTGTAACGTTATTATGACTTCTGTTTTGCTGTCTTGTAATTGACAACAGGTGTGGGTGAAGTCTTGGATGTCTATTAAGTAAATAATGGCAGCAAGACCATCTACATTATTAAGGCTCATGTGAGTATAACTTGCAAATACACACACACACACACACTTACTTTGGCTCGTTCTCTCTTCCAACAGTTATTTTGTAAATTGTTTGTGCAATACCATTGTGTTGATAATATAGTCTTCACACAGACTATCTATTCAAAATTATTCTAATATTCCATAGACAGTCTGAACCGCTATAGGGAGTTGACTGGCTAACATCCTTTAACTGTTTTAGATGGTGTAGCATACATAAAGTATATTAAAAATATTAGCCATTTTTTTTTTCTGTGTTGAGTGGACCATTTTCTTTGTCTCAAATTATATATGGCTGCCTTGCATACTGTATGAAATATTAAAATAATAGTAACTGGAATTTGCTGTGTAATTTACCTTTTGTAATGTTTACATTTTTATTCCCTAGCCCAATGCCACAGCTGCTGATATCCAGAGAGAGACCCTGCCCAGTATACCTTGCTTAATTGTGCAAGGTATATTCTTCCCTTTTTTGTTTAATAGCACTGTGCTGGAATTCTGCATGCCAACATCGCCACTTGTGTGTGTTTATGTCGTGCAGTTTTCTAGTGCTCTTTTAGTTATCATATTGTAATGCTTTTCAGGAGAGACACTATGCGGACAAGTGGATGATGTCCATGGAACGACATCAACTTGCAGTATCCTAAAGAGGCCTCAAGAACTCTTGAATTTGTCCAAAGGTATGTTTAAACTGTTTACACACTAATAAAGAAAATAGATCTATCATTCTCATATGGAAAGTCACATTAATCACTTCCTTTTTGTCCAGTATTATTAGGCTCTATGATATACTATATGCATTGATGTCAATAGACAGGTTTCCATCCAACTCATTTGCTCATTAAGTGTATTCGTACAAATTTGGCACACTCAAAAAAAAAACATTCTAATTAGAGAGCATTTCCATCAGCTCTGTTATCTCAACGAAATATCAAGTCAATCCACATAAAAGTTTTTATTCACATTAGAATATTTTATGTGCATTTTTTTCCAGTCAGGATTTCTTTTTCAAATGTACATTAAAAAGTTGGATGGAGACCCAGCTATTGCCATAGTCTGACGGACAGCAGTTTAACATTACGACTTTCATTAATTAATTAATGTCAAATTTGGTGAAGTATGGTTAAGGTATTTAGCAGACGCTTTTGTCCAAAGCGACATACAATATACTGTAGATGCATACATACAATGACATATATTGAAGAAAAACAATGTAAAAGCCAATGTAATTCTAAATGTTAAGTTGTTAAAGGGTTAGTTCACCCCAAAAAATGTAATCCTGTCATTAATTCCTCTTTAAAACCTGTAAGACCTGCGTTCATCTTCAGAACACAAATGAAGATATTTCTGATGAAAACCGAGAGCTCTCTGACCCCTGCATAGACAGCAATGTAACGAACACTTTCAAGGGCCAGAAAGGAAATAAAGACGTCGTTAAAATAGTCCATGTGACTCCAGTGGTTTAACCTTAATGTTATTAAGCCACGAAAATACTTTGTGTGTGCAATAAAACAAAAAAAATTACTTAATTCAACAATTTCTTCTAGCCTGTGTCAGACTCTTACGCTGTTCACATATTGCAAACAGTGCAGCGTTTTCAGAACGCAGGCTTACCATTGGCCGACACTGTTCACGTGAGCACCACGACGCATGTGCACAAGTCGTTCTGCCGTAGAACTAGGAAGTCTAACACAGATGAGAAGAAATTGTTCAATAAAGTCATTTTGTTTGTTTTTTGCGCCTAAAAATAATTATCGTCGCTTCGTAAAATGAAGGTTGAACTACTGGAGTCACATGGAAGATTTTAACGACGTCTTTATTTCCTTTCTGGCCCTTGAAAGTGTTCGTTACATTGCTGTCTATGCAGGGGTCAGAGAGCTCTCGGTTTTCATCAGAAATATCTTCATTTGTGTTCTGAAGATGAACGAAGGTCTTATGGGTTTGGAACGACATTTGGAATTAATGACAGGATTTACATTTTTGGGTGAACTAACCCTTTAACAACTTAACATTTAGAATTACATTGGCTTTTACAATGTTTTTCTTCAATATATGTCATTGTATGTATGCATCTACTGTATATTGTGTCGCTTTGGACAAAAGCATCTGCTAAATACCTTAACCATACTTTACGACTTTCATTAATTAATTAATGTCAAATTTTGTGATGTTAAACTGCTGTCTGTCAGACTCTTCTGTTTAAATAAATGTCCTGCAGGGGAATGAATACCAACTCTAGATGGAACAGACACTTAACGACAATAGCTGGGTCTCCATCCAACTTTTTAATGTACATTTTAACCATTTGAAAAAGAAATCCTGACTGGAAACTGTTCAAATTCACATAAAATATTCTAATGTGAAGTTGTTGTAATATATAAATTGTTAATGTTAAATACATCAAGGTAGTTTTCTTCTATGAGCAAGTAGGAATTAGGTAACTTTTTATTTTTTTACACTGTATTCATCAACAGATATGAAAACTTGAAACTTTTTTTTTGTTTCTCTCTCTCTCTCCCAGGCGGGTAGCAAAGCAGAGAAGAGACACAGGCTCAACACAACTGTCTGCACCCTCTTAAGAACTCCTGGACTTTTGAGTTGATGGGCTAGTAGTGGTGTGAGCCTTTACAGTAAAGCCCCCACCTCCCCCCTGATTATGGGCTCTCTGAACATCTGGAAATGAGCTGGATTCTCCCGTGAGACTGTAATTTTTGTATGAAAAAAAAAAAAGTGGATACTTTTATAAGTGTGTAATGTGTTGTTGCATAGTGTGTTAATAAAACAAAGAAAAGAGGCCATTGTATTGTTGTTAATTGCGGAAGACAGAAAATTACAGTATTTTATTGTAATATTTACAAATAACAGGAATATTTCATTGTAATTCTGTCCTGTAAAATTACAGGAAATTCCTGGCAACTGAGTTGCAGTAAATTTACAGGAAACTATAATAAATTACAGCATTTTACTGTAATAATCACAGTAGTATTGCTGTATAAATACAGTACTTTATTGTATTAAAAAAACAGGAAAAATACTGTATCTTACTTGCTGTAAATTTACGGCAACTAGTTGCCAGGAATTTCCTGTAAAATTACAACAAATTTTTAACAGTGTAGGTTTGATTTCTTCAACAAAGGATGTACTATAGCATGTTTACAATACGTTGGAACAATTCCAGACATTAAACTCTTATTAATTATTGATAATACAAATGGACCAATCAACTCATTAACTTTCTTAAATATCTAAAACAATGGGTAAAGAAATAGGCTCAAAATCAGACAATATAGCATGAGTTACAAGTGTATGCACATATGAACACTATTGTATATTCTTTCGGATGTCTGATATACGCCAACAAATTCCAGAAGACTTCATAGCTCCATAGGTATATCTACAGGCACCTCTAATCTAGGATTAAAAAATAAATCAATTGTTGCGAAAAGGAATCTGGAATTTTGACAATTTTTCTCAAAGCGCACACACGCGGAGCCAGGTATATGACACAGACAGGCGACCAATGGACTTGGACTTGGACTTGACTTGGACTCAAACCTTTTTGGACTCGGCCTTGACTCGGTCTCGACTAGTCCTGGTCTTGGTCTTGTCTTTGACTTGACAAAGGTGGACTTGACTACAGCCCTAATAATAGCCCCCCAATGGTAGAAGTCAAAACAAAGCTTAATGGTCTGATGCTTCTACAACAATATTTCCATTTTTGGTGAACTAATGTACAAGATTTCAGTTTTGCAGAAAAAAAGGCCCTGATATCCTCACAGCAGAGTTCAAGTTCGAAATATAGCACTTTATATAGATTGCTTAAAATCAAGCTGCTTTACCTTATTAAACCTGAAAAAGAGTGTCCGTGTTTCATTTCATCAGAAGTACAACTTTATTTTCTACCATAAAGCAGCTCTCCGGTGTGTTCATGTTTTCACTCACAGACTTCTGAGCTCGACGCGACAGACTCAACATAAGAAATTAACTGGAAAAGATTTCAGTGTGAAAGAAGGCGGAGCCTCAGCACACACCCACATAATAATTACATAGTCGCCACGGACCAAGTACAAAGGTGTTTAGCAGCTTTGGCAAGCTGTTTTGAACTGTGTTTCGGCCTGATTTTTGTTCAAAATTAAGTCACATCGGTTCGTACTTCGATTTTGCTTGAAGTATATTAAGTCAATATGAACCATTTAAGAAGACATGCATAAGCCAGCAGAGGATCTGGATCTGCGAGAGTTCTGGATATCCGTATAGACCCAGCATCACACAAACTTGAAACATGCTATGAAATAATATGTTGCAAAATCAAATTGACTGCAGGCTTTAGCTCATTATTGTAAAAGCATTGGGAAAAAAAGAGAGGCCTTGTAAAGTGCAATAGCTTTGTCCAATAAAATTGCCAAAAAATAAGAGGAAGAATAAAGCAAAAATAAACCAAATCTGAATGTCTGACAGGCCTGTGAGTCTGATTGGATGAATTTGGATGATGTAGACTAAAAACTCTTGGAGAATTTTAGAAATCTTTCAGAAATGACTAAAATTCCCCAAAGGAAGACATATGGATTATTAATCATTCCCTACAAGAAAATCTGATTAAAACATTTTCTGACCAAAAAACAACAACAACAACAACAAAAAAGTAAGCCTCAAAACCTTTCTGACTGAGCCAGAAAACTAACATAGAGAAAAGGTCAAAGGAGCAGAGCAAACTTGCAGTGCAACAATGTTACATTTAACTCAGTCTCTGCATAATAAACTAGGTTTGAGAAAGCTTTTTAACATCAAAATAATTACTCACATCATCCTTAAGTTCCACTTAAATAAGAAGTATATTAGGTCCAAGCGAGGGCACCTTCATTATCTCCAGTCTGGCAGAAGAAATGGACAATTGAGTGTGAGCTTGACTTATTAAGGTCATTGAACAAGTGTGTGGGTGAACAGACTTGGCAGATGCCAGCAGGTAAAGACAACAGCACGATCACAAGAGACTAATCAGTGCTTTAGCACATCCCTCTAGATCCACATACACACACGTTTCCTCAAGCCTTTGAACCAGGACCGACCACGGTGTCAGACAGAGTTTATTCCAGCTGAAATCACACAACCGGTCACTAAACATACAAACACATACCAGCAGCTGCTGCTGTGACACTGTCATTGAGAAATCCTTGAAAATAAGAGGGCATATTTAGAAGAAGAAAAAAACAACATTAAATAGGAAAGTCGTCAGAGTGGTAAATACTAGGGAGCAGACAAAGCCCAGTGTGCTAGACCTCTACAGAACCTCTGCTGATCCTCAGTCTTGTTGTTTCTGCTCGAGTACATTCTGTGTGAGATGGGAAGGAAATGAGTTGGGCTTCAGCAGAGTGAAGCACACAGCGGGTGAGAGTGGAGAGCTTCGCCTGTACTGCTTTTAAAACCATAAATCATATCTGGATCCATCTATTAAGATGCAATGGAATTTCTTGACAAGAGCAGTTTTCTGCCCTGTGGTGACATTTTATAGAAATTTGAAACAGTTTGAACGCGAGAGTACCATGTCTCCAATATGACATAAGCATGTTTGGTAACCATCAAATATCACTTTAACTTTAAAAAGTGTTAATTTAGTATTAGGTAACACTTTATTTCGCTGGCTCACTTTAGACTACTAGCTATAAGCAAGGCCGTAACTATGTAGGGGGGGACCACTTTTTTTTATATAAAGCATAATAAATAGAACAGTGAACGAAATTCTAGGTCTAATTCTTGTCATTTTGGACTATTTGAAAATAATATTTGCATTAATTAGCGTCAAATACATCGGTAACACTTTACAATACGGGTGCACTAATATGCATTAATTCATGCTTAACTAATGCACAGATAATCACGAGTTAATGTATGAACTATGAAGAAATAACCCATTTATTAATGATTACTGCATCAGCAACTAATTAACATTCTATATGATTAATAGATTAAATAATATATGAATTGATATTAATTAAATGTGTCATCATGTATTAATTCCCTAATAACATACTATATTAACTAGGGCTGGGAATCGATTAAAAATAATTAACTAATTAATCACATTTTTTTCTGTAATTAATCGCGATTATTCGCAAGTTTTTAATATTTATATTTTTTTATATTTTGATATTGTAATAATTTCAGTTACTCTCCAAATTAATGTAGAAACAATTTAAAGACAGTATATTTTAAATATGTGTTGTAATGGCATCTTTTTATAAATGAAGGCCAGTATCACTGATACTAATGTCTCTATGAAACATTAATGACGTTACATTACTGTATAACTGAAAGCTCCCAATTTCAACATTTATAAGGCTTTAAAAAACAACTTTCAATTTAAGTGAACTTAAAACAATCTTTACATAAACTCACTATAATAAATGTTATTTTTACCTGTGGCCTTCCCTGTTAGACATATACAGAAATGTAATAGTAATATATCAAACACCTTTCTTAACTGCATAAATAATAAATGAAATATAGATTAAACGTCATTAAAGCTACAATTTTCTCTGTTCCCGTTGTTCTTTGATGGACATTGATGACAGGCATCATCAGTACTCCTGTCACTTTAAGAACAGCCGCTGACGAACATGACGTGGATCTGATGCGCTGTCCCACACATCTCATTTCCTCACAACTCTTTAAGTTAATTTAAAAGGTTATTTAACTAATTTAAGACTCCTAATATGAGAATACTCAACATTCTCTGTGTTGTTGTTATTGTTTGTTCAAGAGCAAAAGAGAACTCGATGTGAGCAGGAGACTGACGTGATTCTGTCTTTGCGTCGAGTGTGTGTGTGTGTGTGTCAGAGTGTCCCTTGATTAGCTGACATGAGACCAGTGTTGGGGGTAATGAGTTACAAAATAACGGATTACAGTAACGATATTACTTTTTTGGGTAACGAAGTAAAGTAACGCATTACACTAAAAATATTGGTAACTACACTACTTTACTAGACTATAGGAACGCGCTTTCCTGCGTTACTCAAGCCGTGTTTGCCTGTGTGTAAAGATCTGATATGTTTAAGTGCTGCGTGCACCGTTGCCATAGAGCAGTGTTTCCCAACCGAGGTGCCGTCTGACAAGAGGAGGGGTGCCGTGTAAAAGTCCTTCAAATTCTCTCTTTGTAAACTTTGTTCAATTCATGCGAGTGCTGCCGTATGTTTGAATAAGACCACTCATTTTCGCCGTCATCACAAATTAGAAGTCGCGCGCAGTGAGAAGATTTTGTGTCTGTGCACTCATCCGAAAGCGCGCACACGTCTCACAGTGCGCAAATATTGAGTTCTCTTTCAAGTTTTGCTCTTGAACGGACAAACTCACACAAAAACTATGTCAACATGCCCATCTTGATGAGTATCCTAGCAGACATAGTCTGTATATGCCTTAAAACGACGCATATCCGAGCATTAGGTCCAGGATTAGGTCTTAAAGGGGCAGTAGGATTAGGTCTTAAAGAGGCAGTAGCCTTTACTGCTGTCTGTTTAATGTCAAACAACAAAAGACAAGGACATCACTCACTGCTCTTGATTGAATAGATTTTGTAAATTTAAAAAGGATTAATCTTTAATTTATACAGTCAAATATGCAATGTTATTTTACATTTGATCAATTTCTGTACCTGAAAACTAATGTTAGACGTACCTGAAAAACCTGAAAAGCATTGTTTATTTTATTAGTGTCTTTGCTCAATAGTATTTATTTGTGCTGCTGCTTGTATTTAAATCATTTGTTCTTATTATTTTCTTTATCTTTATTTGACAGTAGTCCTTTTTGTTTGTTTGGGGAAACACTGCATAGAGCCATATGATATTTGTCCATATATCTACACGGTAAATTAAGAAATGGGAAAGTAAAGTAATAAGTAGTGAAGTTACTTTTCAAATACAGTAACTAGTAAAGTAATCTCATTACAATTTACAGATGTAACTAGTAACTAGTAACTAATTACTTTTTTTGAGTAACTACCCCAACACTGCATGAGACGCAGCCACAGAGACAGGACACTGACACACACACACACACACACACACACACACACACACACACACACACACACAGACAGGACATTGACATACAACGCGTTCTCTTGTGTCTTGTCGCGCTTGGACGCATTTACATGAATAGGAGCATGATCATGTAACGCTTGCGAAAATGGATATAAAAACGGACGCTGCGTTATTTGCGTTAAATATTTTTAATGCGTTAAGCTGAAAAAATTAATCGCCCGCGTTAACGCGTTAATTTGCCCAGCCCTATTAACTAATAATGTAAATTCATATATTAATTACCACAATGGTCAAAGCTATGTATCCTACTTCAACTTCCAGTTGTCTGCTTTAATTAATCATTAGCTAACGATTTGCAAAGGTATCAATATGTTATGACTTTACTTGTTGAGGCACATGACTATTAACTAATTGTTAAGTAATATGTCATTGTTGTTATGGTTGAATTAATTTTGAATTAGTTAACAGTCATGTGCCTCATCAAGTAAAGTCATAACATAATTATACATTTGCAAATAATTAGCTAATGATTAATTAAAGCAGACAACTGGAAGTTGAAATGCATGGCTTTGACCCATTGTGGTAATTAACACATTCATTTACATTATTAGTTAATATAATATGTCATTAGGGAATTATTATGACACATTTAACTAATACCAATTTATTGATTACTTGATCTATTAATCATATAGAATCTTTATTTGTTGCTGAGACAGTAATCATTAATAAATGGGTTAGGTATTCATGAGTCATACATTAGTTAAGCGAGAATTAATGCATATTAGTGCACCCGTATTGTAAAGTGTATACCAATACATCATTAGTTCTGAGAATATTCATGTTAGTGAATAAATATATAGATCCGCTCTTAACATTTGTATTTCCTAGTGGTCTGGTGGTAGAATATTTGTATATTGTCTCAAAGGTTCCAGGTTCTAATCTGCCATATCATTTTTTTTCTTCTTCATCTTTAAAATCAAAGATTGTTCATCAATGATTCTAAATTAAGAGCAGGGACATGTTTGTGTGTAATTTGTTTTGTGATTTCATCAGAAAGAATAGAATCTCTGCAACGGCATTAACCGATAGATTGATGCGCTCGTCTGTGTGGCACGAGCTAAAAGAGAACGTAACCCTGCATACTTTGATTTGATTGGCCATCTCAATCATTTTGACATTGATGAGTGCTGTTAGACCGCTGAGGCAGACCAGACAATTTTTTTTTAACTTTTAAACCTTTTTGTCGTTCTAACCTATAGAGTGCTGTGTAATGAAGCGCAGCAGAGCAGTGCAAGACTATCAAATATTGCGGGGGTGGGTGGGGGGGCAATTTGGCCATTTCTTATTATTGGGGGGACTTGTCCCCCTCAATGTCTATGTTGGTTACGGCCCTGACTATAAGTAACTTTGCAACTACATGTCAACTGGACCCACTTTATGTTAGGTGGCCTTAACTACTATGTACTAACATTTTAATTAATCATTTGATACAATGCACTTATTGTGTACATACATGTTTTACATTGTTACTTCACTTTAGGACTTAAAAAAATACCTGCATGTAATTACATCTGTAATTAACTTCTGTAGCTACATTTGTAATTACACAGTTGACACTTCCCTTACTCCTAACCCTACCTTTAAACGTACCCATACCACCACACCTGTCCCTAACCCTACCTGTATCCCACCTCAATATCAGCAAAAATGTTTTGCAATACAATTTGAACACAGTAAGTACATTGTACTTATTTTTTGAGTAAGTACATAGTACTTAAGGCCACCTAATATAAAGTGGGGCCTGTCAACTAACTTAGAGTATAAGCCTGTTAGTAGATTGTCTACTTAACAGTGTTTTGATGGTCCTCCAACAGACATTCTGCTGACTATAAGTAACTTTGCAACAACGTGTCAACTTATTCCCTAACCCTAACCTAACAGTTTAATAAAGGCCCGGGTATACTTCATTTTCCATGTTCTCCTCCACTCATGCACAGTTGAGTGCACAAGCCTAAAATCCTTCGGCTGTGAACGCGGAAAGACATGTTAAGCACATACGCACTAAAGTGGACTTTGCCGAGGGCAGAGGGCAGCCATTTTTGCTGTGGCGCCCATGGAGTGATTGGGGCTTAGTTGCCTTGAGCAAGGGCACCTCAGTCATGTTATATTGAGAATCAAACCTGCACTCTTCAGGTTATAAGTCAGACTCTCTAACCATTAGTCAACGACTACTTCAAGCACTCAAGTCACTTGCACATGCGCTGTTGTACGTGCACTCTCCGCAGACCCTCCTGATGGTGAAAATTACATGTCGACAGTGTGCAGACCCTAGCGGAAAGCGGACAGCCAAAATAATCTTTGGGCTTAAAGGGCAGAGTATACTTCATTTTCTGTGTTCCGCTCTGTGTCGCGCACAGCCTTTCAAAGTATACTCCTTTGGCTGTGAGTGCAGAAAGACAGATTCAGCCTGTGTGTATTATCTAGTGGACATTGTTTTCAAGCTCTCGCGATTGTAGGTGCACCGTCTGCATGGAAAGAAAAAATTGAGTTGCAAAATTACTTATAGTTAGTAGAATGTCAAAATAAAGTGTAACCTAGTATTATTTTATTTTAGTACACTCTAAAAAAAAAGGCTCGTAATCATAGGGGAACCTTTTTTAGTGCTATATAGCACCAATTTTGGTGCTTCAGTGGTTCTTCAGCGGTTCTTCAGAGGTGCTATATAGCACCTTAGTCAAAGAACCGGTGAAGAACCTCTGAAGAACCGCTGAAGAACCTCTGAAGAACCGCTGAAGAACCACTGAAGCACCAAAATTGGTGCTATATAGCACTAAAAAAGGTTCCCCTATGATTACGAGCCAAGAACCATTTTTGGTGCAATATAGAACCTTTTTTTTTTTAGAGTGTACCATTGTATTTATTAATATTTTGAAGATTTAATATTTTCAGTTTTCAGTTTTAGTTTTAATGCAGTTTCAATTTTAGTTTCAGATTTGATCCTTTTTTTTGTTATTTTTAATTAGTTTGTGCTGTCTAGTTTTAGTACTTTTATTACTTCAACTTATTGTTAGTGAGTTGCCAAAGCAACATTTCTAAATGTAAGTTTTTCATCCTAATATCTATATTTGATCTTTATTTCAATTAATGAAATTGGTTTCATTAGATTTAATAGCAATAACAACACTGGTCAGAAATGACTAAAACTATTTGAACACTTGGTTTTGAATAAAGTAATATTCACTCTCCCAATAGTCCATATAGGAATGCATTAAAATGTATTTTAAAATGTATTGAATTACTAACCTTAATTAATAAACGTTACATTCATCATATTCAAACCTAAAATGAGTTCAAATAGTTATACATTATAAAAACACCCAAACAATTGAAGAACTCTCAGATTAGAGACAGAGGATGAGGTGAACTCAAGGTGATGTTTATTGACAGAGACACGAGCACAGGTTGAACTTGGGAATAATGGTGAGTATCAGATCAAGCACTTCAGAACAGCCACTTGGCTGAGGATAATGGAGGTTGACGATTGCAGGAAATGGAGAACACAAGGAACGAGGAACTGAAGACAAGGAATCAGACGTTGGATTGAGGTGAGTAACAGGTAAGGAGACCAGGTACGTATTACGAGACCAGACACAGTTGTGAAGGGAGTGAGAGTTTATATAGTGTCTGTGATGATGAGGTGCAGGTGATTAGTTGAATACCTATTGTGAACGAGTGGGCGGAGCGTGGGGATCAGGGCTGCGTTTAGCCCCGACAAAACGCTGCAAAAATTTTTTTAAACGGAAATGGTGCTGCGTTGAACCCCCGGTTCTGATGACGCAGGAGTTGCAACTATGGCAGCTGAGAAGGCCATTCTTTGTGTCCTTTTTGAATAATTTTCGGAGCCTGATGAAATCGATATATAAATACGTGTTTAATATGGCAAAATACGCTCGATGCAATCACTGCCCTTGCCGTCCAGAATAAAAGAGAACATCCCCATCCCATTTAATTAACTTTTTTATCTCCTGGTAATCATTTCTAATTGAACTTTTTTAATATCTTGTATTTTCTTTCTCATTTTTATGTAAAGCACTTAATTACCATTGTGTATGAAATTTGGTATATAAATAAACTTGCCTTGCAATGAAGCTAAAAATATAAACAACTTCATCATCATGTTGATATGCTATATTTTTACTATAAAACTCTTACGACAATCATGTCTTCTAATATCTTCAATTGTTGCATATATACTGAGCTGCAGCGGACACATTTGTAAACAACTTTACTTGAACCCATTGTGCTAGCTTGTCACTTTAATACCGCGTGGTTTATATACATGTTGCTGCTGATTGGGCTGACATATTTGACACACCCACCAAACAATAGAAAATGTATATCTCAAACCCTGTTGCACACTGTTGCGCACCATTTCCAGGAAACATGTCTTTCAACCCGGAAACCATAGCAAAACGTTGCGCACCGGTTTGAATTTGAACGTGCCCCTGGTGATAATGCATGTGCATTGGTGGGTGTTGGCTGTGACTCTGTGACTCTGTGACAAGAACAAGCTTTGGATGAGTTGCTTATATAATATTGAGATCAAGTCATTCACCATTCATTCATGGGGAAAAATGAGTTAAATATTAATTTCTTATTAATGATCAATTCCTTAAGAAAATGATTCAGGTGTTAATGACAATAAGCTGTACATGAAGTAAGGTCAAAGCACCTTAATTGAGTTTGGTGACTTTTGCAGAGGGTACTTCACCTTCATTGCTCTTACTGTCAAACTAAAATGGCAGATACTGAGATCTTTGACAAATATGGCCATTACAGCTGTGAATTTTAAGCGAGTAAAGCTAGAATTTCCTGGAAATGTCCATTTTGAATGTCTTGAAATTGCTGTCAAACGTAGAATTGTTGTTTTCTGTCATGGCATAATTATATTTTTCCTACCACTTTTCGAGAATAAAGTGTTTGTATTCCACAAACAAAGACAGGAAATCACTTCGCGATTTCAGAACGCAGTCTGATGTAACAGCCTGTGGTCTGAAAAAAAAACACAACTAAACACTCCAGCCGTGTAATGAGCTGGCAGATTGGGCTAACGGCTTATTCCTGTAAGAAAACAAACACATTAGAAGAACCCGCCTCTCCAATGGCCTAAAGCTAAGACGACATGATCAGAGGAAGATGCTTAACCGAGAGTTGGACCGAGACATATGAAGGACACTGGAGACTCATACTGTGAACTTCCCTCCACTGTTCCTTCTTTTCATTTGTTCATTTTCATAACCAGCCTGTGAGTTGCTTTCTGTAGGTTCAGCAGGATCAGAAAACGTTGACTTCATGTCTGGAGCCTATAGGAATGTAAATTATCCAGAAATGTCATAATGATAATTAGTCAGTCAAAACCTTAAATAACAATAAAACAAAATGCAACTGCGGGACTCCAAATACCATAAAAAGTTTAAATAAAGTTTGATCAAAAGGAAATAGTTTGCTGTAGCCTGTGAAATTAATTTTTACTTGACATTAAAAATGTATCTTATTTTTCAACCCTTTCATACAGACAGCTTTTCAAAATTCAATAAATTCTCAACATGTCCAACACAAAACGTTTTTTTTATTGAATATCCATTTTTAATCAGAAATGTGTCACATTATCCAAGTGAAAGGGGATCCACGCTACTGTATTTTAATGCATTTATGTTTGTATCAATTTAATGTGGAATTTACCAATTATAATTTGATTTCTGAACACATTTGTACAAACGAAAAATACAATAATTACTGATTAAGCATCAATATTCCTCTACTGGAGCCCAAACATCAACATTTGATTTTCTTCTTTTTGCCTGTAATAGTCGAGCCATAAATACTCTGCATTCTGATCGTGTCATCACCTTTTTCTCACATTCAACTTTTCTATCATATTATAAACAGAGAGAGTGAGAGAAATAATATTAACTCTCAAGTCAAGTCAAGTCAACTTTATTTATATAGCGCTTTTAACAATGCAGATTGTTTCAAAGCAGCTTCACAGTGTTAAACAGGAAAATAATGCAACAGAATTTTATCCAGCTGTATAGCCATTCTGGAGAAAACGTGATGTCATCAGTTCATTTCAATTATCAGTGACAATGTGGGCTTTAGATCAGTAATTAGATCAGTCATTTAGTTTATAACGCTAATTTAGTTTAATAATTAGATTTATTTGGATATTTAGTTGAAAAATTTAGCTTCCCCAACTGAGCAAGCCAAGCCAGAGGCGACAGCAGCAAGGAAACCAAAACCCCATCAGGTGACCTAATGGAGAAAAATAAACCTTGGGAGAAACCAGGCTCATTCAGGGTGCCAGTTCTCCTCTGGCTAATTAACAAGCAGTGTATGATTATTATTCTGACAACTTTACAGGTCAGAAGTCATATTAGATCGGAATATTCGAAAGATCGGAGGCAACACGCCGGAGACGGGTTTATTGAGGATGATGTGTTGATTAAACAATTATTAGGAATAATCAAAATATCGGAGTTATCATGCCGGGTTTATTGAGGATGGCGTATTGATGAAACAATTATTAAATGGCTATATTCGAAAGATCGGAGGCAACACGCCGGATACGGGTTTTTATTGAGGATGACATATCGACTTAACAATTATTAAATAGGGATATTCGAACAATCGGAGTCAGCACGCCGGAGATGGGTTTATTGAGGATGCCGTTGTAACGATCACCAGCTGGAGTGCCCTTGAGAGCCACCAGAGGGCACTCCACACATAAGACTATATTCACTCACCTACTACATTTCCCATAACTCACTGCCCGGACTCATCATCACTTATCACTGATCACATTCACCTGTACTTCATTTACTGATTGCATTTCACCTGTGTCTCACCATCCTGTTATTTCCTGTCTATTTAAACCTTGGTCATTCATTTACTCACCGCGAAGTCTTGTTTAGTGTTACGCTGCAATTCCGAGCATTCTCTTGTTTTCTTGTCTCCTGGTTTTCTTGTTTTGGATTTCTTGCCCTGTTCCCTGGATTACTCTCTTGCCTCTGGTCCCTGCCTGTTTTGTTTGTTTGTTCGTTTCTTTGTTTGGACTGCCTGTCTGTGTATGACCATTGCCTGTACTTTGGATTACGCCTCTGGATTGCCCTCAAATAAAGCTGCGAGTGGATTCTCAACCCTTCTGTCTCAGAGCAGTTCGTAACAGAAGACTTCGCCACTATGAATCCAGCAGCACAGTTAATGCGTCTCCGTCAGGGAGATCGCCCCATCGAGGACTATGTAGAGGACTTCATTGAGCTGGCCCATTTGACTTCAATGGACGAGGTATGCCTCATGATATTTTTCAGAGGAGGACTATCTGAGCCACTCAGTTCTATCATGCCTTTGCATGATCCTAATTGCTCTCTAAAAAAGTATATTGACATTGCATTGCAACTGAGCGGTTCTGCTTTTACAGTGGGTATAATGGAGAAGGATAGTGACATACCCACTGCATCTGCTATGCATGTGTCTTCGGACGACATGGCCACCAGTCCAGTCGGGCCTGCAATTCACGCCAGTCCAGCCGAGCCCGCACTTCACGCCAAATCTGCCGAAGCCAAGGCAGTATGCGTCATGCCCGCCAAGCTAGAGTCTTCATCGCTGGTCCTGTCCAGCTCAGAGCCCTCTTCATCGCTGGTCCTGTCCAGCTCAGAGCCCTCTTCATCGCTGGTCCTGTCCAGCTCAGAGCCCTCTTCATCGCTGGTCCTGTCCAGCTCAGAGCCCTCTTCATCGCTGGTCCTGTCCAGCTCAGAGCCCTCTTCATCGCTGGTCCTGTCCAGCTCAGAGCCCTCTTCATCGCTGGTCCTGTCCAGCTCAGAGCCCTCTTCATCGCTGGTCCTGTCCAGCTCAGAGCCCTCTTCATCGCTGGTCCTGTCCAGCTCAGAGCCCTCGTCATCGCTGGTCCTGTCCAGCTCAAAGCCCTCTTCACCGCTGGTCCTGTCAAGCCCAGAGACAGAGCTTCACGTCACTTCTGCCGATCCAGAGACTGAGCTTCACGTCACTTCTGCCGATCCAGAGACAGAGCTTCACGTCACTTCTGCCGATCCAGAGACCGAGCTTCACGTCACTTCTGCCGATCCAGAGACCGAGCTTCACGTCACTTCTGCCGATCCAGAGACCGAGCTTCACGTCACTTCTGTCGATCCAGAGACCGAGCTTCATGTCACTTCTGCCGATCCAGAGACAGAGCTTCATGTCACTTCTGCCGATCCAGAGACAGAGCTTCACGTCACTTCTGCCGATCCAGAGACTGAGCTTCACGTCACTTCTGCCGATCCAGAGACAGAGCTTCACGTCACTTCTGCCGATCCAGAGACCGAGCTTCACGTCACTTCTGCCGATCCAGAGACCGAGCTTCACGTCACTTCTGCCGATCCAGAGACAGAGCTTCACGTCACTTCTGTCGATCCAGAGACCGAGCTTCACGTCACTTCTGCCGATCCAGAGACCGAGCTTCACGTCACTTCTGCCGATCCAGAGACAGAGCTTCACGTCACTTCTGCCGATCCAGAGACAGAGCTTCACGTCACTTCTGCCGATCCAGAGACAGAGCTTCACGTCACTTCTGCCGATCCAGAGACTGAGCTTCACGTCACTTCTGCCGATCCAGAGACAGAGCTTCACGTCACTTCTGTCGATCCAGAGACAGAGCTTCACGTCACTTCTGCCGATCCAGAGACAGAGCTTCACGTCACTTCTGTCGATCCAGAGACAGAGCTTCACGTCACTTCTGCCGATCCAGAGACAGAGCTTCACGTCACTTCTGCCGATCCAGAGACAGAGCTTCACGTCACTTCTGCCGATCCAGAGACTGAGCTTCACGTCACTTCTGCCGATCCAGAGACTGAGCTTCACGTCACTTCTGTCGATCCAGAGACAGAGCTTCACGTCACTTCTGCCGATCCAGAGACAGAGCTTCACGTCACTTCTGCCGATCCAGAGACTGAGCTTCACGTCACTTCTGCCGATCCAGAGACTGAGCTTCACGTCACTTCTGCCGATCCAGAGACTGAGCTTCACGTCACTTCTGCCGATCCAGAGACTGAGCTTCACGTCACTTCCGCCAAGCCAGTGTCTCCGGACAAGATGGCCGACTCCACGCCTGTGTCTTCGGACAAGATGGTCTTCACGGAGCCGGTATCTGTTCCTGAGCCGGTGTCTGTTCCTGACACGGTGTCTGTTCCTGTTCCCGAGCCGGTGTCTGTTCCTGTTTCTGAGCCGGTGTCTGTTCCTGTGCCATGGTCTCCTCCCTGGCCGCCTGAAGGGTCGTCTCCGCCCTGGTCGCCTGCACAGCCTGATCCGCCCTGGTCGCCTGCACAGCCTGATCCGCCGTGGCCTCCCAGCTTGCCGCAGTCTCCAGGTCGTCATCCGCTCCACGGGCCTGGCCCTCCATCCCGCCCCCGGGTCCGCCTCCGCTCCTCCTCCCTCCGTGACAGTTTTAGGAGCGTCTGGAATCCGCTCCTTAGAGGGGGGGCTATGTAACGATCACCAGCTGGAGTGCCCTTGAGAGCCACCAGAGGGCACTCCACACATAAGACTATATTCACTCACCTACTACATTTCCCATAACTCACTGCCCGGACTCATCATCACTTATCACTGATCACATTCACCTGTACTTCATTTACTGATTGCATTTCACCTGTGTCTCACCATCCTGTTATTTCCTGTCTATTTAAACCTTGGTCATTCATTTACTCACCGCGAAGTCTTGTTTAGTGTTACGCTGCAATTCCGAGCATTCTCCTGTTTTCTTGTCTCCTGGTTTTCTTGTTTTGGATTTCTTGCCCTGTTCCCTGGATTACTCTCTTGCCTCTGGTCCCTGCCTGTTTTGTTTGTTTGTTCGTTTCTTTGTTTGGACTGCCTGTCTGTGTATGACCATTGCCTGTACTTTGGATTACGCCTCTGGATTGCCCTCAAATAAAGCTGCGAGTGGATTCTCAACCCTTCTGTCTCAGAGCAGTTCGTAACAGCCGTATTGATGAGGCAATTTCAGGGGGAGTCTAATTGACTCATGTAACAAGTCATCTTTAAAACAATTAGCTAACCATCAAGGAGACAAAAGGCAAAGATTTTTGTCATTGCAGGGTTCCACATGATGTTAGCCAATCACAGCAATGGGCGTTTACACTGAAGTCTCACAGCAGACATGCCCCTTCAAACAGCGTTCAAATCAGATGGCTAAAATCAGGGTATAAAATTACATTTTATTTCTAAATTATCAACATTTTTGATTTACAATTATACTACCATTATAAGTGCACCTCGGGAAACATTATAAAATTAAAAAAAAATACAGTTCATGACCCCTTTAAGAAAATCAAACTTTCGGTATTGGCAGAGATGTAAAGGTGCATCTCTAGTAAAAACATTAAAATTGTGAAATATTATAACAATTTACAATAACCATTATCTACTTAAATATTTGTTCAAATGTAATTTATTCCTGAAATGATGTCTGTCACATGATGATTATGACTCTAACATGCTAATTTGTTGCTAATGTCAAGAAACATTTCTTATTATTATCGTTAATTTATTTTGAAACAAACTGAAGCTTTTAGAAAGTTCAAAAGAATACAATTGATTTCAAACTGAAGTTTTTTGTAACATTAAAAAAAATTCACTTTTGATCAACTTAATTGATCTGAATAATTGAGCTGAAAAAAAGTATTAAACAAATAATAGTACTGCACCTAAAACATTTGAATGGTTTTGTACTTGTGATACAAAAAAGTTAAATAAAGTTAAATGACATATATGATAACTTGATTTACAGGCCACAACATTTCTATTGTTACCTTCTCAGCTGACTTATTTTTGTGAGCATATAGATGTATAGCACATTTTGAAAAAAAATTGTAACATTTGTGGTGGCTGAAAGGTCACTTACACTTACCGTTTACTCTTTATACACACACACACACACACACACACACACACACACACACACACACACACACACACACACACACACACACAAAGATGAAAAGAAACAGTAAGCCCTCAAATGTTACACTCCAGTCCATATATTCTGCAAACTGGCTCAACATATGAACATGGTTTCAGGAGTGGTGCTCCTGAGCAGTGGGGATTCGTGAGAGCGATAAACCTGACGTGAACTGGGCCTGACTGCCTGCGGAGACTTCAGATCCAGCAGACATCCGCCAGTTCGCCAATAGCAGGTTAGCAGCAAAGAGCAGGATGTGATCTGGGCTCTGAGGAAGACACATATTCAGTGCCCCGCTGAGCACTAAAGACCACTAGCATTCACAAACCACAGTGTGATCGCTTATTCACAGGGGCGAGAGGGAAGCAACACAGTCTTGCGGTTTGTATTTACTGAATATTAAATTAAGCAGCATTAAGTGTCTCTAGAGTGAATCTCTATGTATTGACAGTGTAATGGCATTCTGGATGTTTATTCAGAGCATTTTGTTTTGTTAACAAGACACAGTGTAATGGAGAGTTTGCAAAGAAACTTTTGTTGAAAGATGAAGCAGCCAATAGTATTGGATCTGATTAGATTAGATTAGATTAGATTCAACTTTATTGTCATTACACAAGTACAAGTACAAGGCAACGAAATGCAGTTTAGGTCTAACCAGAAGTGCAATAGGACATGTATATGTACTGAATATATATAAATATATCTATAAATAGAAAGATGGTTATTACTATAAACAGAATTTACAGGTGAATATGTAAAGTGAATAATATACAGATGGTTATTACTATAAACAGAATTTACAGGTGGATATGTACTATGAATATAATATAATATACAGATGGCTATTACTATAAACAGAATTTTACAGATAGAGGTATACAATGATATGTTAGGCTAAAATGAGGAATATGGCAGTGGATTAAGGTAGTGCAATAAATAGCAGGTGCATAATAAACTTAGAGTGGAAGTAAATGCGGCCAAATTTTGGAGGATTTTCAAGCAGAAGGGAGTCAATCACTGAACCCTTGAGGTAAGACAATGTGACTTACAGTAGAAACCCTTTCTTACCAAAATACCTTGAAAGATCTACCCGTGAAGAGGGACCCGAACGATCGGATTGCAATTATCGTGACGAGAGGGTCGACAAGAAGATCTGGTGATTTATAATATCTGGGTTGCAGACATGTCAAGCAGAATGAGGACGGATGATCCGGAGCCAGCTCTGGCCAGCAGCGAGGCTTCGGTGACAGATAGCGAGATGGCCTCCGTTTAACGTCCGCTTTTGAAGCCTGACTGATTGCAGGTACTCCTGCAAGAGGAAAAAAGTCGCCTGATTGAAAACCACTCCCTCAAGTGTTTATGCCATGAACTTGAGGGGAGAGACAGGTTTAAAGTTTTCTGCTACTGTGGAACTTGGAATGTTTTTTTGTTTTTTTAAAGCAGTGTGGGTTGAATGTGGTTGGGCAAATGCATGAGGGTGTGATGTGTTGTTAAAGTGTGTAAATGCGGGCAGGAAGAGCATGCCGCTTGCAACACCAAGGTCATGGGTTCAATTCCCAGGGAATGCATGAATTGATGGAATGTATATCTTGAATACAATTCAAGTTGTTTTGAATAAAAGCGCCTGCCAAATGCATTCATTTAAATCGAATCCTGTCAATCAGGGGTGCGTTTCCCAAAAATGTTGTTAGCCAATGGTCGCAAGTTCCGTTGTTATCAACATAGTTCAACAAGTTCCAATGAACGTTTGCAAACAGCATCACAAAGTTGCGTGGTTGGAACGACAGCTCCCGACCTGCGGTTAGAAGCATAGTTAATTGTTTGCATAATATATGAACTTAATAAATCCTTATCTTGAGCAAAATAAGCAAGCTGACATTCGGTACAATCTATATATTTTATTTAGAATACATACAAATGTAATTTACGTCTTTTAGTTTGTCAAGAGATTTAAAGCACTGTTTTTAAACAGTGCACATGTGCGTACATGCTCTAGTACGTAAGGACTATCCAATGATTGAATCCGGAAATAAAGCTAAATAACTTTGAATTAGTCCTCAGATGCCATGTTCAAAGTTTATAGCAAAAACAAAATCTATCTTTAGTTCAAACTTAAACCGATTAATTAAAAGAAGTTATTACTCCACCACCTGCGTGACATCATTAACCAACGTGGTTGAACGACAAATTTGCGACAATACGGTTTTGGGAAACAGTCGTCAGTAACTAGTTGTTCGTTTGAACTTTTAATTTAAAAAAAAATCTGAAAAAGTATCATTGTTTTAAACATTGAGAATAAAATACATTTTAATTTCTTAAGCAGCATATCAGAAGGATTTCTAAAGGATAATGTGACATTAAAGACGGGAGTAATGGCTGTTTCAGCTAAAATATATACAGTATATATAAAAAATATATTACAAATTGAAAATGTTATTCAAAATTAAATACAAACAATCTTACCAAGATTTATTTTCTACTATATACCTACTATATCATTTTAATTAAAGCAGACAAGAGAATAATTTATAGTCTCAATTCAATCTCATGTTAAAGTCTCTCCATTGCTGAATACAAACCAAATATGTTTACATCAATCTGTTTACCTCACTCTCAAGGATTATATGAACTTGTGAACCCGTGATACATATTTCTAGAGGGTGTTGCATTTATTACAGCACAGTGAAAGTTTTTGGAAAGAATTTTGTGTGCAGTGATAATCTCTAATCTAAATATGGGTCTGAATCTCTAAACTAAAAGCATATCAAGCATGAGACACCAACCAACAACTTTCCCTTTCCCAGAGTCCATGCTGTGTCCGAAAGCTTAAAATTGCTGCTTTTGGAGGATACATTCCAAGGTAGGATTGTAAGCTTCACCTTTGTCACAATCACAAGTGAGAGTGCCCCAGATTACCACCGGAGGGCACTCCACCCCGGACTGTCACTCCATCACAAACTACATTACCCATAATCCTTTGCCCGGACTCATCATCACTCATGGTTTGCACCTGTGTCACATTACCTCATTACCCTATTACCCCAGCCTATATAAACCATGTTCACTCTATCATTAACTGCAAAGTCTTGTTTGTTGTATATACTGCATTTCTGAGCGTTTCCCTGGTTTCATGTCTCTGGTTTTTGGATTTCTTGCCTGTCTCCCGGATTACCCTTTTGCCTGTCTCTCCTGCCTTGTTTGCCTGTGTGGACTGCTTGCCTGTGTATGACCTTTTGCTTGTTTTTGACTAGGATTGTGGATTACCCTCTCAATAAAGCTGCGTTTGGATCCTCAACCTCCTGACTCAGAGCAGTACGTTACAACCTTCATGTCTCCTGAGATACCTTCATCTGATACATTTTTGCAGGCAGCATGGATGTATCCTTCGCTGCCTTTGATATCCTGTGCTTTCCATTCTGTGACAGTTGAGATAAAAATTAAATATGGCATTTAAAGTTGTGGTTGGTGGTCAGTTTGTGTGTAAATTAAAAAAAATTTTACCAACATTTTCCATTGTTGATGTCATTTCCAGGGGTGGACGAAGTTCAAAAATCAAGTACTTGAGTAAAGTCCAAATAGTAAAAGTATGAATTACTCCTTGGGGTTGCTGGGTCTGAGATCATTATGAATTGTCAAGTAGCCAGCACTAGTCAGTAAGGAAGATTAGTGGATGCAGATACATAATATGTATTGTATCTGCAAGTAAGAAAAATTACCAAAACATGTCATACGCTATCAAAACATGAAATATATAATGTGCAAAATAGTATTTAAAAATTAGGGAAAACTAAATGTGTGTTGACAATATACTGTAAAAACAGATGCAAAATGCATAACATTTTAAGAAGAACGCTATACAAACATACTAGATTTACATAATTTGAAACTGCTGCGGCAGTGGGAAGATGCATTCATTTGTGTAGTTTGTGTAATTTGGCAGTTATTTGTGTTATTTTATTGTTTTGTTTCATTATTATTTGCATTACAAATGGGTTTAAACAGCACACTTCTACAGCAGATTTAGTTCACAAACAACTGACAGTCATGACCTAAATACGATTGCCTTTCGGACGCTAATGGGGAATGCCTCAGCATGACCGGTGTCTGAAGTATGTGTTTAAAAGTGACAATTCTGTTGTCTGGCGGCAGCCTACAATGTCACTATTAGTGCAGCCATGAGGTTTAAAAGGGTGCCTAGAGAACATGTCATCCCCTTCTTCATCTTCAGGGACTGTTTTGTTTGAGTACGTGGTAAGAAAGCAATTTATGATGGCTTGTGATAAGCATTTCAAGAAGTGTGTGGATCTGTTTCCAAGAAGACACATCCTCTGATCCAGCAGCCAGTGCTCTGCTGGCATCAAGCCAGGACGAGCAGGAAGTGGCTGATGAGGGCAAAAAGGTTGAGATGCCCGAGCCCTCCCAGCCTGCCTGTGCCATGTGTTGAGGTTTCGAGGTTATTGGAATGCGCTACGGCCATACTTAATTTGCCTTGAAAGTGCTAGATGAGCTAGATGAAATTAGAAAAGTGGTTTCTATCTGGACATAACCTCCCAGCTCCAGTGAGCCTTCCATTTCATTCTGATCTCCATACTGAGATCGAGAAGGCATGAAAGAGTCCATATTCGACCCACATCCATCAACATCAGCATGCGAATTATGTGAATGTTGAAGGGATGCGTGAGCATGGATATGTATCAATGCTCCCTATCAATGAGACGTTTGCAAGATATCTCTCGTTAGGGGAAACATCGACTTTGAAAACTCTGGCCCTGCCATCTGCTGAGCTGTGCTGCACCACAGACCTGGCTCTCCGGGCTACCAAACAGACCACTGCCGCAATTGGAAGATCAATGGCAGCAATGGTGGCTACGGAGAGGCACCTGTGGGTGAACCTTGCCAAAATGAGAAGGGCTGTTTTCTCAATGCGGCAGTTTCGCTTTCTGAGCTGTTTGGAACATCCGCTGAGGTGGTGGTCGGCAAGTTCAGGGAGGCGAAGGTGTGATCAGCCTCATTTAAAACCACGCCAGTCCGAGTCCATGCCCAAACATACAGGGCGTCCTGGCCCGTCTCGCTCTGAAGACCAAAGACAGGGCCAGAAGGCTAGTGTTGATGCCTCTGCCCCTCCTTCGCAGAGGAGCAGGTCCCGAAGGAAAAAGAATCAAAGAAAAACAAGCAAGACCTGAGGGAGGTGATCCAGTATAGACACGAGCAGTGTCCTGGATCTGGTAGAGGCAGATAACATCTGCCCTGTCTTTGTTCTCCTCCGCCCCACCACCCTTGCCTCCAGTCGGTCAGGAAGAGACTGTCTAGTTAGGTGAGGGTGCTTATGTAATACTCAACATCAGGCCCTGGGGCTGGACCGATGATGTTTTTATTGTTTTTATCTATGATAGGTCATGATAGCAAGTGTTTGTTTTTATAGGTTTTAACTGAGCGTTGTAGGTCTCGTCTTTCTTCATTTTTTGAAGGTAATTCTTTTGAGGCCTCCGCTCTTCAAATAACAAGTGTGAGCGTTGGTAGGTCTCCTCTCGATTGGATAGTCGTTTTGCAGAGACCACTGTTCCCCAAAGATTCATTAGTAGTTTTAAAATAGGATAATCATCCATTTGTACAGAAAGAGCATTGTAGGCTAACTCTTTGAGCCTCCTCAATCTGAGCTAGCCTCTAGGTTGAGCATTGACAGGTTCATTGAAAAGAATCTGCTCATTCATGAATCAGACATTGCTATCGTGTTTCTGATCAGGTGACAATTTATTCACTTCAAAACGAGGAACGACACATTTTTATGAAATGTAATGGAGTAAAAAGTATGTAATGAAGTAAAAGTTTCTCAAAATAAAAATACTCCGGTAAAGTACAGATAATTGAAAAATGTACCTAAGTACAGTAAAAAAGTAAACATATTTTGTTACTGTCCACCATAAATTACTATTGTAGTATTCAATGTTTGCAGTTATTACCAAACCTCTCTCTATTTTGTTGCAGATCAATAAACAGTTATGCTGCCGTTGAAGTCTGTTTGAAATCATTTTAATGAAGTGAAAATGTTGCCTGCAAAGTTATTGCCTGATAGGACAGCGAGGCATCAAGTCAGCTGCCTAAGCTTTTGGACGCAGCCTCTGTTTGTCTTCCTTACTACCAGTGTCCAGCATTAATCAGTATGTTCTGAGTTGTGAGCTTACAGTCTGAATTTACATTCATGCATTTGGCAGATTCTTATCCAAAGCGACTTTGCATTCAACATACTCATTTTTATCAGTTCATGCATTCCCCGGGAATCAAACCCATGACCTTGGGTTAGCTACATGCTGTACTGTTGGCTCTGTAGGGACAAATCAAATTGAATGCAATGAGATGGAAAGACTGAGCGCTGTGAAATAATACTAGACAATAAATGAACACATTTTTCTATTGTATTGTCCTTGCTGGCTGCACACAATTTAAATAAACAGTGCAACCAATGTTGTCCTTCTGGTAGTTGCAGCTTGAATCACAGTTGTTTATGTCTTTTTTCCCCCTTTTTTTTGGTATATACAGTACTGTTCAAAAGTTCTAGGCTAGACAGAAAATACATTTATACTGTAATATATATATATTCAAATAAATGCTGCTCTTTTGAACTTTCTATTTCCTGAAAAAAAATTATCACAGATATTTTTACAATATACAATATACAAAAAATATTAGGTAGCTAATAATAACTGTTTTTAACATTGATAAGAAATGTTTCTTAAGAAGCAAATCAATATAATGATTTCTGAAGGAAAGTATGACACTGAAGACTGGGGTAATGAAGCTGAAAATGTAGCTTTACCATCACAGTCATTAATGAATTACATAAAATACATTAAAAGAGAAAACAGTTCATTTACATTGTAATAATTTTTCAAAATATTACTGTGTTTACTGTCTTTCTAATCAAATAAATTCAGGCTTGGTGAGCATAAGAGACTGTTCAAAAACATGAAAATAATCTTATCAAACCCACATTTTCAAACAGTAGTGTAAATGGTACTGCAATAACCTATTAACAATAGCAACACTTAAAAATAAGGTTAACATTAGTACATTTTTACAGCAGTTATTAAGATATTTAATTTATAAAAAATAATATTGTTCACTCCTAATTCATGGTTGGTAATATTACAAATTAACAACTAATGTTGATTTACACAACTTAAAGGCCCACTGAAGTGCCTTGAAACATGCAACATTATTCAACGCGTTGATGTAATTTCCCCTGAAATGACAGGACGGGACATATCGAACTGTATCCCCCCTTTTTAAAACAACCAATATAGTTTTGTTTATATCACAGCTTAGAGCCTTTCAGCTTGGTAAAGCCGCCTTTTCCCTCCTAATCACTAAACATTTCTCATCGTAATCTCCTCCATATCGCTTTGAAATACAGCATTCTGTGCAGAATTCAAATGGCTCCAATACTTTTTGTGATCTGCGCCGACTCGCGCATATGATCCACTCTGTCGTGTGCTATCGTGTCTCTGGACTGGACTTCATTCGCCTCAACTGAAAGTGTATTTACAGTCTGAATAGTTCCCTATACCATATAGTGCACTATATTGCCATTCACCATGTAGAAAATAGTAAATGTGTGAACAAATGGCCGATTTCAGCCACAGCTTCAGCGTCTATTTAGGGGGCGGGATGCTTCAGATTCTAGAGAGCATTTGATTGGACAGAAAATCTGATGTGAAGTTGAAGTTGTTGATCCATATTGGCGGAAGTGAGAGACTAAGTTTTGAATGCACACTAGCTTATAGATGACAGTAAGGCTAACATACTCTGTTTAACATACAATGTTAAAATCCCAAAAAAATCCTTTTTTTTTTTTAAACGGGGATTTTAAAATGTTAAAATTGAACAATTAAAAATTAATTTGGAGGGCAGTTTTTTCACAAAAGAAGTTATACGTTTAATTAAATTGTTAAGGAAACTTTTATTTTTATATGGAATTGGGAACAAAACCCTTCCCAGCCCTATTAGCCACTCATCCCGGATGATCTGACTGTGAGCATCCCTTCTTACCCTTTCACTCCATGTATGTTACAGCTCTGACCTCTTCACATCCTCTTTCCTCTGAGCATCATTTCCTCCCTACCCTTCACATTCTCTTTGTCCTCATCCTCACACGGCTGCCCCCCTGCGTGTCCGTGTGGCTGTGATTAATTCAGCTGGGCCCTGGGAGCTGCTCACGATGAGGGAAATTTACGCAGCTAACGGCAGATCAGCTGTTCAGCGGTGTCCTGCACGGGAAGGAGGACCATGCGGCACACATGATAAATAACAACAGATGAGGTAAAAAAAGAGAGAGAGAAAGAGCAGTACGGACGAATATGATGAGCAAAAAGGGTTTCAGTGTCCCTCAGCGCCCACCTTGTGTCTCTGGAGATCTGATTCTACCGCACAGAATTATTGATGAAGCACATAGCAGAAAACAACACACTTATGAAGATAGTTGGAAGGGAAACAAAGCATGAAGAGTGAAAAAGACATACAAACCATTATGAAAGTCTCACTGTAGAATCATGGACACACAGAGCAACAAAATTACCAGGCTCTGCATGAATGTCATGTTAGCCACATACACACTGCAGGTACATACAGATGTCAATCTTCCTCTGAGTCGGAATTAAGAGTTTCTGACTCCATTTAACAGAGGTAGCAATATCTGCAATAGGCTACCAGTCTTGATAGTAGGCTACTTGGTAAAAACTGTCTGCACTGCATAAATTATAAATTAAATATAGATTAATCATTATTAAAGATACAAAAGCTCTTTAGTCAAGAGCAGTGAGTGGTTTGCTCTGTTACCATTGTTCTTTGATTAACATTAAAGGGCACCTATTATGCCCCTTTTTACAAGATGTAATATAAGTCTCAGGTGTCCCCAGAGTGTGTCTGTGAAGTTTCAGATCAAAATACCTGACAGATCATTTAATATACCATTTTGAAAATGGCAATTTTTGGGTTTGAGTTTGGGTTTGGGTCCTTTAAATGCAAATGAGCTGCTGCTCCCAGCTCCAGAGGGGGCAGAGCCTTCACTGTTTGTTTTGATGATCATCTCTATCGCAGACACGCTCATGTGACATTGCAGTTCTTCATCATCATGAAATATTATCATCTGCATGCATTTTAAAGCCTTATCACTCACACACACCCGACGCATGCGCACAGAAAGCTGGATATCGGCGCGTCCGTGAGTAGGCTAAACTAGACTAGTTCTCTTTCATGTGTTATTGCGATTAAACTGTCAAATGCACACAAGGTTATGTCAGAAACACTCAGAGTTCACATGAAAACAGTTGGTTATTTCTGTTAGCTTATGCAGCAAGTACAGAAATCCCATGTGTATATTAGATCTGTGTAACGTTACTAAAGTGAAAGCAGTGTAATATACAGTACCTTCTGCTATATCTGCTGTTCATATGAATCAAACAACAAAAGATAAACAGAAAATCACTCACGACTCTTGACTGAATGAACTTTAGTAGCTTTATTAAGAACACATTTCTTACTTGAATGCTGTGCTCTGGTGAGGAGATAAACATGGCCGACTGTGTACTACTCTCTGAGGGCGGGGTCTTTGCTAATACGGCAGTGTCCATCAACACTCGTGGGCGGGGCCTGTGCAATGTGACGTCACATTCCCAGGAATCTGCAAACGGCTTGTTCTGAGACACTGCTTATGATTTATGGGGATAAAATAAAATAAAAGAAGTGGGTGGATTTTTACCAATATAGGGTGGTTGTGTACACACACTGCCAACACAATTTATGTTCAGATTAATCTAATTAATACATTTTTTCATAATATGTGCCCTTTAATTACAGACAGCATTAGTGGCTGCTGTTACTTTAAGACATGCCGCACATTACGCGGATCTCACATGCGTCCCATTTTCTCACAACTCTTTACGTTAATTTAATACTGCTCATATGAGCATACTTGACAAAACTGACATGTTGGCACAATTGTGTGTTATTGTTTGTTCAAGCTTGATTCGTGTGTGTTTCTTTCTGTGTAGGCTAGTGTGTGTTTTGTCTTGTCGCGCTTGAATGGTTTAAAAGAATTTGCAAGAATAAAAGCGTGATAATGTAACGCTAGTCAAAGGATGACAGAAAAAAACGGATACTGCGTTTAATATTTTTTAAACTGAAAAAAAAGGATTAACGTTGACAGCACTAATTTAGATATTTATGCAATAATAATGTATTTTTATTGATTACCAGCTCTAAAATTAAATTAAATTAAATTAAATTAAATTAAATTAAATTAAATTAAATTAAATTAAATTAAATTAAATTAAATTAAATTAAATTAAATTAAATTAAATTAAAAAGTAAATTAAATCAGCCCTTAACATTCCATGAAAAAGTCCTTAACATTAAAGGAAATAATAATAAATAAATAAATAAATAAATAAATAGTTAAATAAATAAATAAATAAATAAATAAATAAATAAATAAATAAATACATAAATACATAAATACATAAATACATAAATACATAAATAAATAAATAAAATTACTGCTGCCCTTAACATTCCAATAAAATAAAATAAATGTAAAAAAAATATACATTTTTAAAAAAAAATTAAAAGCAGCCCTTAGCATTTCGAGGTAGTAAGCAAGCAAATTAATCAATAAACTATCACTCAAACTATCACAACCCTAAAAATTCTCATTCACAGAGAAGCTGCACGCAAATCCACAGAACACATGCATTTGATCTGAATTGTTCAGCTTATTATAGTATGTTATTATTAGGAAGAAAAGAGCTGGTGACAAAAGGCCAGGAGTAATCAGAGAATACTGCACTAATGAACAGAAAAATCTTGAAAGCACACTGAGGCAAGGACAGGGGGCTCGTCGAAGCATGCAGCCCAGTTTGAATAGAGATGAATGGCTCCATATATCATTAACCCTGCCAAGGAGCAAAGAGCAGTCAAGCAAAACAAAAGCCTATATATAGGTTTCGGACACTATTCATTCCATTTGCAATATTAACCGCTGCGTAATCTCTATGTGGCATAGAAAACTGCAGTGAGAAGAAGTGAAAAGTGCACTGAATAGACATGTTTTATCAATAAATGATACCGCACTGGGGGATTCGGGGAGGCTCTGCTCTCAATTTTTAAAGCTCCTCATCTTGTGACAGCAAGAGAATGTGCATGCAAGGTCTGGGATCTATTTTGTCTTGTTCATTACACAAGCCTCCACATTTAAATCCCATCAATGCCGAATATTCTTTATCTCAATTGTAACAGAAGCCGACCTTTCCTTTTTCTCAGAGAAGAGTGATTAGAAACCAAATGGGATAGAGGACCAGATGGCATTCTCCCATCAGATCCGAAGCGAAAGGTTGCGTAGTACGAAAGTTACGAGCATTTCATCATTGTTACCTCACTCTTAGCACATAATGGAGATGCCTTGGAGAGATATCTATGTGATACCTGAAGGCCTCTCAATGGGCCATACAGAACCAAACACAGTGTGAACCACACATTCCTGACAACACATTTTATTCAGGTTAAATTCAGACAAACATGATTTCCAACAAAACTGAGAAAACACAAACATATGAATTATTCTCACTGAGTTTAGCCCTCGAAATTGAAGACATGTATTGCGGCAAGACAAGCATGAGTAAAGTAAAATAAATAAAATAGAAAATAAAGATAATACATAGATGGTTTACACAAACATATACACTATTCTCACTGAGTTTAGCCCTCAATATTTAAGAAATATTATTGTGGCAAAAACTAAAATAAAATACACTGTGGCAAAGAAGCATTAACAAAACTATAAATACATAAATAATAACTTCTACATGATTTCCTACAAAAGTAACAAAACTGAGCAAACAAACAAACTATTTACTGGATTTATCAATTTGATATTTAAGACATACAGAGCAATTCATGCCATCGGCTCTCGGGCCCTAATAGATACAATAAAATACAAAAGTAAATAGAAACTGAATAAATTTATGATTTCCACACGATGTTCTACAAAACTGTGCAAACAAAAATATATAAACTATTCACGCTGAATTGTGTACGTATACTAAAGCAGGGGTCCTCCAGAAGGTTCTAAGAGGTCCCCAGATTTCAGAGAATAAAAAAGACAAAGCAAAAATGGATAAAGTCTACCAAACATTTCTTGCAATATGTTTGCTTTGTATCTTTCTAGTGAGATTTTCTCACAATAGTCCTCTTTATCTTGCTCATTGGGGTTGCAAGGTAGTATTCTTAACGCCGTACATAAGCTACATACATACATTTATTGTGAAAGTTGCTTATTCAAATTATTTTTTAATTGAAAATGTTCTTCTTCAGGTTTGTACATCCAACATTAAGTATAGCCAATTTAAGTTTGGAAACAACATGTTGTATTTATAATGTCACACTTAATATTTATCTAACAGTTTGAATGATACATTTCATAAAAAATATATAGATGGAATCTAGGAAGGGGGTCCCTCATAAAAGGTTAATCATATTTGGGGGTTCTTGGCATCATAAAGTTTGAAAACCCCTGTAAAAAACAAAAACAAAAACGAAAGTATTGATTAATTTGCCAACCCTAGAGCAAACAATCAATCATACCAACCGACAAGGAATGTTTTTCAAATCCTAAACTCAATAAAGCTCTGGTAAAATAAAGAAAACACAGTTACAACAAATCAGAACTCATCTAACTCAATGAAAAGTTGCGAACTTGTTCAGGTTTTCAGCTTTACCGGGTTTAGAACAGAAGTAAAAAAAAAAAAAAGTGTGAAAGTTATAGGCTCATGGTTTATGAATGAAGCAGTATTTTTGTTGTGCTGGTAGAGATGTTCTTGTGGGGGTTGCTAATATTGAATTCAGTGATGAATGTGTGTGAAGATGTTTACGAGCAGTGATTAATCTCAAGGCTTCATGGTGAAGTGAGTCATGAGTATCTGAAGTTGAGGAGGCGAGAGTACAGATGTCTGGAGGGCAGAGACTGAACCAGCTTTTCCAGGCAATGACAACAGAAACATGCTTTGTGCCAGAGCTAAATTAAAGATGGACCTTCGGTTTCATTGCCTAGCAAGTCAAACATTTCCCATCAGACAATATTCTCAAACAACAGTGTAAGTAACCCTTAGGTCCCTATCATACACCCGGTGCAATGCGACGCCAGTGTTTTTTGCTAGTTTCAGCCTGACGCAGTTATCATTTTCACGTCCAGCGCCACCTTGTTTAGATAGCAAATGCACTCATGCCCATCTGTTCGCCCATGGGCTGGTCTGAAAACAAAGTATGTTCAGGCGCATTGTTGGCGCGTTGCTATTTTGAGGCAACTAAAATGACTTGCACCATTGACGAAAAAAAACTAAAGTCAATAGTGCAGTATTTTTTGTATTTAAAGAAAGCGTTAGTAATATGTGCCTATAGGCGGGTGCACAACACATGTAGGGGCTGGTTGTAACATGCATGTTTTAACCCTTTCCACACATGCCAGAATGACCAAACTTAGTGTATTTACTAGTTGCCATATCAACATTATTTAGAGAAAAAATATCGGCAAAAGTTAAAAATCTCTGGAAGATATTACTGAACATTTATTTAACCATAGCAAAAGTAAATTTCTTACTTAAGTTTAGTTTTCATCTCTGTTTTTGTTTTTGTGTTTATTTAAAATAAGACAAATCCGATATTATTTTAATCTTATATCTGTTATTTAACAGTTGAGATAGTTCTTTAATGCTGATCTAACCAGCAGAAGACATGAGCCGCGATTTAAATCCCAGTTGCGCAGGTGCGTTTTAACACTGCGTTACAATTAGCCCCTATTAGAAATATGCCATTATATTCTATACTTTTATGAATTCTTTTGAGAAACCATGAGAAAAGCGTGAATAATGACTGAGAGTTAAAGGGTTAGTTCACCCAAAAATGAAAATTCTGTCATTAATTACTGACCCTTATGTCGTTCGAGACCCGTAAGACCTCCGTTCATATTCGGAACACAAATTAAGATATTTTTGTTGAAAGCTGATGGCTGAGAAAGGCTTCAGATAGGCCTCCACTGGCATTCAGTACACTTATACTCCCAAGACCGATAAAAGGCACTTAAAATGTCGTTACAAAGTCCATCTCACCACAGTGACTCTACAATAATCTTACGATGCGACGACAATAGTTTTTGTGCGCCAAAAAAAATCAAAATAACACCTTTATCCAGCTTGTTATTGCCTTCCGCGTGTGCCTCTACGACGCATGCGTGAGAATATGACGTAGCGCCGGGGTTCGGGATTCCATGAAATGCACACTCTAACCCCATTTTGAGCACTACGCCGAGACCTAAAGCACGATCAATGTAGAATCCAACAGCTGAGATACGCGCGTCTTCCTCTGATTGTAAACAAATCACTTCTGGGTCATCTGTCCGAACGCCGGATCTGCGTCATATTCTCGCGCATGCGTCGTGGAGGCACACACGGAAGGCAGTAACAAGTTGGAAAAAGGTGTTATTTTGATTTTTTTTGCGCACAAAAACTATTGTCGTCGCATCGTAAGATTATTGTAGAGTCACTGTGGTGAGATGGACTTTGTAACGATGTTTTGAGTGCCTTTTATCCGTCTTGGGAGTATAAGTGTACTGAATGCCAATGGAGGCCTATCAGAAGCCTTTATCAGCCATCAACTTTCAACAAAAATATCTTCATTTGTGTTCCGAATATGAACGGAGGTCTTACGGGTCTCGAACGACGTGAGGGTGAGTAATTAATGACAGAATTTTCATTTTTGGGTGAACTAACCCTTTAATGTTCAGAAATGATTCATTATTAATAATATTAATAATATTATTATTATTATTATGTTTTGAACTATGCTGTATAGCTGTAATTAGCGATGTGTTTGATGTCAAACTCAAAAATAAGTATATTTTTAATGATTAAAAAAAGCAACTCTTTTATTTTTTAAAGTTAATAATTGTATTTTGTTGACAAAATATTTTAGTTTGTCTTGGATATTTTTTTGATTATATCAGATAGCATTTTAAGCTGTCATTTGGTCATGTTACAATGTGCCCCACATGTTACAATATACCACACCTACAGGGCATGTTGTCACATTTCACTTCCATTCTTTCAGGGTAAATCAAGAAAAAAGTATACACTGTATTAATGAAACAAAACCACATAATTGTACTGTACATGTGTGCAATTAATGTGGGAAAAAATAAATACTCTGAACCCCAAGTGGATTTACAGAAACTGAGAAAGTCAAAAAGCGTTAGGTTGTGCACTCTGCTTGTTACACACACAGGGAAGAACTGCTGCAGCAGCACACAAACATTTTTAAATATAAAAATAAAAGGATTCCTCTCTGGAGAAGCGTTCAGTCAGGTGAATAGTGGATCTGCCATGGTGCAAGCTCAACTGGCTTTTAAAGGGAATGGGAGATGAGACTCTGATTGGTTTATTGCACGTTAGGCTCAAAACCCATCACTCATTAAGAGACTAGGTACAACCCTTTTGAACCATGCGCTTGGTGCGCCGACCATTTTTTCCATCATTAACCCTTTATGGGGCGAAGAACCATATTTGGTAACTTAATCGCACATTCACAATGGTGTTTACATGCCTCTCCGTGAGCTCATATAAGCACATGGATTTCTCCCAGCCAATCAACGCCTATCAGTCTACATCACAGATAGTGACACCATTGCATATGACCAATCAGGAGTTGCACGGGGCATTTCAAACTTCAGCGTCATTTCAGAATTTGTGATATCAGTCTACCTACTCCCATAAATACGGAAATAGCATCGAAACTAACAATGGTAAGTTAATGAAACTCACACATTATATGGTTGAATAGTTGTGTTAAATGTTGAGATAGATGTTGTTTGCGAATGATTTGTAGAAATTAGTGAATGTTGTGGCATGAAAAATGGTGTGATCATATTTGTTCAGGTAGACATCTCTATGGCAAGTGACAGAATGTCCATTTTTAGACATATGCCCGATACGTCTAGTAAACCATACTTAGGTTGTTTTTTTGTTTTTTTACAAATAATGCATTATAACGTAGGACAATAGTATTTAATAGTGCATTGAATGTTGCAACATTATACAGTGATCCAGTGGGAAACGTAAACCATTTATTGAAATAATCAAGCCATACATAATGAAATGTGTTACTTTCGTCAGTTTTATGACCTTATAACAGATTTTAATATACTTAAATGGCATATATAGGTGTTTGTTTTTACTGTGAGCCTCATTGCTGCTAAAATAAGGGGCACCACAAGTATTCATAGTGCTATTTTTCACTTAATGCATTATAGCATACAGGACACTAGTACTAAATAGTGCATTGAATGTTGCCACAGGTTTGCATAACATTATACAGTGATCCAGTGGGAAGCATAAGCCATTTATTGAAATGATCAAGCCATAAATAGTGAAATATGTGTAGTTTTGGTCAGTTTTTTTTTTTAATTATTATTACAAGTATTACTACGAACCCAGTTTCTATTATTATGGCATACCAGTACTGGTACCACCAGTACTTAGTGCAATTTTTCACTCATTATAATATATTTACAATTTACAGGTCAGTTTTCTTTGTTTTCAGTAGACCTCACTGTGACTGTGCACTGTTACTCTACACCTACCGCCGGACCTGCAAGTACTGAACATATTGAGTTCAAACGTGGTCTGCAGAGTTTGTAAGGTCCACCTGCGCCTCAATGCTGATCGTAACTGCTTTATCAAGTTAATTTATAATTTATTTATTTATTTATATATATTTCTTTTGTGTCTTACATTATGCATATATCCACTTTTTGGGAAATAAAATTACCCTAGTTCATTGAAGAAGTAGTTGACTTTGACATGAAAAAGAAGAAATGGTCCTAAGTAAAAGAAAACATTTTCCTAAATAAATATTTTATGAAGTTTATACGTTTTATGTATTTATTTATATTTTATATATCTACAGATTTATGACCGTAGACCGGCGAGGAACCATATTATGGTAACTTCATTGACCTTGATTTTCAACATAAAATTATTATAATTTTTTTTAAGTCACAAAAGCTCAAAAGTCTTGTAATAACCTACAATAACACTCCAGGGTTGAAATTTAGAATTTCCTATTTCAATGAGTGCCCTATAAAGGGTTAAACAAGCGAAAGAGCACCTGCACCATGCGCTTCAGACCATGCACTCAGATCATTAAAATAGGTCCCAAAGTTACTTTCTGAGGACTGTCAGGGTAATTTCTGTACTGTAATTCTACAAGAAAAAAAAAAAAAAAAAAAAAAAACACGTCTTGAGATGCTAAGGTAAGAAAAGTCTTACCAGGTGAATTTATTGCTTCATAAAAGCTGTCACTGCAGTGACTCATCAGGTCAGACCGTAAATCTAATCACTGTTGTATGAGCAACATTTCATCAGTGGTTAATTAGCAAGCCTGTGCTGAAATACTCTGGGGATGTTTTGTCCTCTTAAAAATGTACAGACAAGCAATGCTGCCTGAATGTATTAATGTATCTAGCTGTTTAGTCAGAGCACATCCTGTATCATCATCAAAGCAAGACAAACTTGTATACACATTTTAAAAACATATTTTGTGTCAGATTGTGTCCAGGTTTTTTTATTTTATTTTTAGGAATAAACAAAATACGGATATTATACAAAAATTGGAATTCTGTTTGCTGGTCTTCAGTGTGCAAATTTCAGGTTTGGTCAACTTCATCTTACTGCAAACCACAAAAAATGTTTATATAAATGCCATGGAAAAAAATAATAATAATGATATATATATATATATAAGATGAAAAACTACTTAAAAACTAACTGGAATAAAACAAAGTAGGTTGTAATACAAAAAAAAAATATTTTCTAACAATTATAAAATTGTATAACAATTTTAAACTTTAACAATTATAATAGTATATAAGGTAAATATATATATATATAAAATAACTCTG
Source organism: Gobio gobio (assembly GCF_949357685.1). Classification (NCBI taxonomy): domain Eukaryota; kingdom Metazoa; phylum Chordata; class Actinopteri; order Cypriniformes; family Gobionidae; genus Gobio; species Gobio gobio. The sequence goes on along the minus strand of NC_137111.1, from coordinate 17,003,800 downwards.
GTTGTTTTATAGTGTTGAAATATGTAAAAATGAAAAACAGACAAAAATTATAATAAGATTATTTGATCATTTTATATGATGCTGCACAATTAGTCATAAAATAAACACTTGTCTACTTTTTATGTTTACACCCTATATTAATTACTTCTTTGCCTGAACAATTTTTAATTGCTATAATTCAGTAATTTTGTGATAAATGTTGTTCTTTAAATGTAGAAGTAATGCAGAAATTGAAGAGTTTCAAAAACAGTCCAGTTTTACACAACCACATAAGTAACACTTATCAAATTTCAGGCTAGAATTATCAAGCCTGAACTTTCACATCTGTACATATATAAGCATCATTTTTATTTTAATTGCCGTAATTGCAGTAAATTTCAGGGTTAATTTTAGGCCTTTTAAATTCAACAACAAACACAAACTTGTAATTAAGTGCAACCAAGATGCATGTCATTTTACATGATTTGGGGGTTGGCTAGCTAAATAACATTTACTAACAAAACAACATATGGTTCCTAACATGACAATTTTGAAGGCCATAAGCTTTCATGTGAACATAAAATAACCAGAAGCTAGACATGGGAGCAACCCTCACCACTGGAGGAGCCAGAATACGAATGCATAAGTGTGAAGCAGTGTGTTATCAACTCTCACACAGAGAGAACTGCAATCTTGACCCAATTATACAGCCACACTTATCAGAGCCTGTACGTGAATCTCTGCCCACAGCCACTGAGTCAGTGGACAAAGAGAACGACAGCAGAGAGAGAGCAAGAATTGGTCTTCTACTGAATAACATTCTGCTTTCCAGAAGGTTAGAGTCAACATTAAATCGAAATAGACCCCATTTACTGTCATATTGTATGTTTCTGGTCTTATTGAGCACAGTGCATTTTCGTAGACTAATCTTCGATCAAGATCGAAATCTACTTGCTCTGCACATTTAAAAAAAAATGTCACTGGTAAATCAACTTATAATAAGATTTTGAAATTTATATGTAACTTACAAAAAACTTTATTCTGGGGGGAAAAAAACCTTGTGCACGCCCTCCGTAACTAAAAAGTTAATTAAATTGAGTTCTAATGTTGTTTGTGGATTTTCTCTGGTCTCGGTCTTGACTCGGACTCAACCCTCTCTGATCTCGTTCTCGACTTGAAGGTCTTGTCATGTCTTTTGATCGATGTCTTGGGAAGCCTATCACGTGGCGTGTTGGCAGCTGGGAAGTCTCGTGGACATTGTCTAAAGTTGAAGCTCGCTCGCTGCAGATTCGTAGAGAACTTTGCAGCGAAACTTAACTTAGAACCCATGCCTCAACGGAAAGAAAATAAACTTGAGTAAAAGAAAGGAAAATGAGAGGAGAGTATTCAGATGGCTGGAATGAAATATTTAACCCATTTTCTCTGATCTTGGTCTGCCACGATCGTCTTTGTCCAACCGTCTATTCGTCATGTTGTTTCCTGCATCTTGACTCTCTTGAAGGGTGACTCAGAGAGAGAAAGTGTCTGTTGAAAGGGTACATTTATCCTTTTCCGAATAGGAGGAGATTGCAATTTGGCGCTTCTCCATTCCAGTGTTGCGATTGGCTGCTGGCATCAAAGGGGGCATACAGTGTGGCCCACCCTTCTTTCCCCTGTGGAACTCATTTGCCTCCTGTGCACAGTTAGAAGTCTTTAAAGTGTCCCAATGCATTTCTCACTTTCCAAACCACCATCAGAATACCTTTTGCAACATTCTAAACAAATGTACACCAAACATGATAGAAAAAGATTTAAACGTCATGCATTCATTCATTCCCGGGAAGGTGTTTCGGGCATGTCCAACCGGGAGGAGGCCCCGGGGAAGACCTAGGACACGCTGGAGGGACTATGTCTTCCGGCTGACCTGGGAACGCCTCGGTGTCCCCCCGGAAGAGCTAGAGGAAGTGTCTAGGGAGAGGGAAGTCTGGGCTAGAGGTCTTCACAGAGCCCCCGAGACCCGTGGACCCGGGACCCGACCCGGGACCCGTACGGGTTCGGGTCTATATTTTAAATGATCAGCCGGGTCCGGGTCGGGTCCCAATCTATTACTACGTTTAACATTGTGTGCAATACCCGAGTCGATCCGGACTCGGAGAACACCTGCCCGTGATCAGAGTCAGTCAGCACTGCTTGTGTATTTTTTGTAACTTGCAATTGTAAAATTAGGATAAGAAAAGTGTGAGCCGGGAAATAAGGTTTAAAAAAAAGAAAGAAGAAAAACACGAGCGATCTCTCTCTCTCTTGCTCGCTAGCCTCACGCGCGCTCTCTCTCTCTCTCTCTCGCTCGCTCTCTCTCTCTCTCTGCAAGCGCACGGTAATAATAATGGTTACCTTCATGAGTGATGTGTGAAAAAAGCTAAAAAACAACGAATATAAAGAAGTTAAACCCACGGGCACCTCTTCTGTCCGGGCATCCTTCATGCATATTGTGGACAAACATGAGAAAAAAGTAAGTGCTGTCTACGTGTGACGCACTGTTGAAGTTTGATTTGAAATTATATTTAAATAATATATTTAAAATCAGCAACAAAATCTCAGTTGAACTGTCACAAATGTTTTCTATGATGCTCAAATTGCGTAAAAAAGCTCATATTTCAGGTTGCTCCAGCCACCGCGCATGTGCAGTATCAAGCGCGTGTCATTTCTATGGCAACCCGAGCTTCCGCTGTGATTGACTTTAATAATAATATGAATGAACCGTCTTATTTCTTAAAGTTTTGGTGGTCAGGCTCGGCTCACAGAGATTATAGCAAATAAATAATGCGGACGTCAGCGGCCACCGAACGAGCAATCGTTATTATAGTTCAAAAAGGCAAACAGTCAAAGTTATTATGCGAGTTAACTCGAGTCGAAATGCAAATCTGCAAAGACGCATTTGTCATCCGTCACCGTGACATAAAGTGGACTTTTAAAGCTGAAATGATGAGTGAATTAAGCATGCTTGGAATAACAAGAGAGGAATAACATGGATTTAACTTTTTGGCAAGGATGTAATGCATCACAAGTAACGTTACAAGGAAGGGAGACGACGGCTAGGTAAGACAAAAAGTTATATTTTTCATAACTTGTTTATTGACTTGTTAATATCAGTTATTGTGGAATATGTGACAAACGGGTCCAATCGGGTCTGTGTCTTCACGCCGGGTTCGGTTCCAGCTTTTAAATAATAGACGGGTCCAGGTCGGTTCCGGGTACTACGTTTTTGGCATTTCTCGGATCTTCACGGGTCCGGGTCCAGCTTTTGAAATAATAGACGGGTCCGGGTCGGTTCCGTTAAGCACATTACGGGTCTCTTCGGGTTCGGGTATGAATTTTTGGACCCGTGAAGACCTCTAGTCTGGGCATCTCTGCTTAGACTGCTGCCCCCGCGACCCGGCCCTGGATAAAGCGGAAGAAGATGGATGGCATTCATTCATTTGTTCATTAATAGCTGAATCTGTGTAAGATGTTGCATTACAAATAGCTGTCACTGAGGATACTTATTTCTCAGAATAAGTTTGAAATGGATGTGTGTAGTTTACATCAGTCTTAAGGTTTCCAAACATAGTTATCAATGTGGTCTTTCTTTGTTCTACCCACTAGTGCCGAGGTTCTGAGGAATTTTTATGGCAGTCACAGACTATGGCAGTCTTTGGATGAGTGCGGGGCAGAAACTGCATGTGGACCAATGAGAAGTCCTGTCCTTCCTGGGCTTGGTACCACAGGTGGTCTTCTTGGCCTCTAAGAGGTGTCTGCCTGTTGTCTTAGCATCTTTATCTGATGGCGTTAGACAGTTTGTTTGTGTTAGCCCACCAAGATCCAATCCAACGAAAACCTTTGTCCACTGTTATGGGCAGAGAGGTGGAATTATGTTTGAACTAATCATCTGGAAGATTAATTTGTGTCTGCGCCCACAATTCCTACACTTTCATATTTAGCACCTAAACTGTGGAACAGTCTTCCTAGCATTGTTCAGGAAGCAGACACACTCTGTCAGTTTAAATCTAGACTAAAAACACATCTCTATACTATGGCATACACATAGAACATTATCAATTTATATTATTCAAATCATATAAAATGATTGTTTGGCTGCATAAATTAGGTTAGCCAGAACCAGGAAAACTTGATATAACACCTGATGTACTTGTTACATCATAAGAAGAATGGCATCTATGCTAATATTAGTCTCTCTGTTTATCCTAAGGTTTACAGTAGTCAGCCGGATCCGGGCCGTATCCAGATCAGATGGTGGACCTGCGCCTAAACACGACCACAATGCTTCCCTGAAGAGTCAGCAGAGACCGTGTCAGCTCCACTGCGAAAGCCTCTGTACAGATGAAAACGTTATCAAAATGATTTCCGTTCACACAGATCCGCGGAAACGACTAAAAACGCTGTATTATGCGTGCCAGACAAGTAAATGGCAATGTCACTTTGTAAAGAAAGACTACGCGCCCATGCACATACGCATCCAAAGGCCTGTAGATGGGGGGGGGGAGATTTATATCTCGATATTGTCAAAATGTTTACAATATTCTATATATATGTCGATATGTTTGCAATTGCTTTTAAATAATAAAAAAACATGAATTTTCTTTTGCCCCCCTTAAAAACAACAACAACTATTTAGAACTAAATTAAATACAAAATGTTTACGTTTAGTGCCGTTTCGGGAGCGCATCCTGGGCAAAGTATTTACGGCAAGGCAAATTGTATCGGGGGTCGATTGTCTTTAGCAGCCGTTTGAAGCCAGGTTTTTCCACAGTACTGACAGGCATCATATCTTTGGCTTTGTGAAACATGACCGCCGATGTAATTTCTTCCCACTTTTTACTATTTCTCGCATATGGCACACCGCAAGAGAATGAATCGACCCGCTTTATTTGGTTGGGGGACGACAGGCCTACCAGATTTTTCGGCAGATGAAGAGGTCGAGGCTAGTGATGATGGCTCATGGAGTGTCATGCATTGCTCGTACTGCACAGGATGCTCCTTGAGGTGAGATGAAAGATACTAGTGGTGCTACCACCCTTTGTAGCTATAATCCTCTTGCACACCTTGCAAATGACGGTATTTTGATTGGTATCCGTTATCTGAAAACCAAACCACCCCCATATTGCAGATTGTGCATTCCTTTTGGAGACTATTTCATCATCCCCTCCCGTGTCTCTTTCCACACCGGTATTGTTCGTCGTCTCCATTTTGCTAACTTGAAAAAAAGACCACTCCCCCAACTCACGCAGTAATACGTGACAAGGTGAAAAGGGGACCTACTATTGGACGTTCTGTGCGTTCGTTAGGAAAGTATGCTTAAATTTTAAATATTCAATATTCACAATATTTTCAAATTTTACATTGTCGTCAAAATAATTGCGATATTATCACTGATATTCGATATATTGCTCAGCCCTAATTCACATGTGCATGCCGTCACTGTTTTCACAGATTCACGTTTTTGAAGTATACATAGAGATGATAATCTCTATTGTTTTCAATTTTTTTTTTCAAAAATACTTTTTCAACGCTTGTGTACTTAGGCCACCAAAACGCTGTTATCGTGTAAATGAACGACCAGAAAACATTACAAGTTTTATGTTTTCAGTTGAAAATGGTGTTGTGTAAGTGGCCTTTAAGTTAAGCTGCTTTGAAACAAACTGTATTGTAATAAGCGCTATATAAATGAAGGTGACTTGACTTGACTAGCCACAAATCATATCAAATGAGGAAGGGAGGCACAAGTAATTTTTGTCTCAGATATATAGTGAATTCAATCATGAGGAATCAGCAAGTAATCTATTCTTAAATTTAAAGAAAGGGAGGAATTATTTCATGTGTAATCAAAACAATTAGGGTTTAAATATGTCCAGAAAACAGTAACTTGAAACTTGTCAGTTATAAAATAAAATAAGATTTGTGAACTGACATCTTTGGGTGGAGAGCGGTCATCCGGAGCATTGTGAAAGTCACCACCTTTAATTACATATCCGTCTTTACTTCCTTTTTAGATCTGTTAATATTTCATACATTTTCTGAAATATTTCTAGATTATGTGTGCAAAAGTTGAAGCCATAGACATTGCATATTATTAAAGTAGAATTATCCAATCTGAGAGACATTATAATCCATCTTCTGGATGAAAAGTTTCCAAAACATCACCATTATATTTGTTAAAATAATCGCAACACCTGCTGAGTGATTGGATCCATGACTAAAAACAATATAATATCCCCATTGGGTTTTCCAAAAATTGGAATCAGAGTCACAGGAATGAATCTTCTGTATGTCTTCCCAAAAGAAATATAGCTTTTCTTTTAATGGCGTCACAAATGCTTTGAACATTTAAGGAAAAACATTTGAACTTACCAAACTTGTGATCAGCTGTTACAAAAAGGAACTAACTAAAGAGTAGAACAATAAGAATAAACTTTGGAGAAACCATGAAACATTAAGTCATTCAAAACACTTGCGTTGACCCCGATTTATATCGAAATGTTCCCTAGAGGACAGCTGTCAGGTAGCATCTGGGACACTGATTTGCACCCCTTCAATGAAGGCGAATCCTCCTCGAAAGCCACCTGCTTGCCCTCTTCCCTCTTCCCTCGATTGTTTCACCAGTGGCCATTCCTTCTTTCTTGCAGCTCTCTCCTCCGAAGACTTTCAGATTATCTTTCAGATACTGATTGTCTTTGCCATCTCTCCACACTGTGTCCTGGTAAAGCCGCATGGCGAACTGTATAATTATCACTCTAGGGCGACCATCAGCTCTTTTTTGTCCCAGTCTATGAACATAATCCACCACATCTGGAATTTTCTGCGCAATCTTTGGAAATATTTTGGAGAGGATCTTGATAACATCTTGTGTGTTGTTCTTCCTGTCAGGACCACTTTATTTTACACCATAAATCCTGAGATACCATTTTCTTTTCTGCATTCCCATGTCCTTTAGCTGCTCATGTTCTTTCTGCAACACAGGACGTGCTCTCAAGTAACAATTTGCTTACAGTGATAGAAAGAGCGGTGATAGAAGAGGCCGTTTTTTCCATGATCTTTTCCATGGACTCAACTCTTTGAAATGTGCCATCGCATTTTGCTGTAAGTTCATGATGAAGTGAATAAACAATATTTTGTATAAAGTGCTATATAAATGTGACATGACTTTACTGGTGTTCTGAATTGCAGAGCTGTTGCAAACATATTCACATCGCTATGATCAAATGCTTTCTTAACTGCTGTTTTCTCACCCCTATCATTTTTGTTGAGTGTTTATTTTGTTGTTGAAATAAAAGCACACAGCACATATTCGAATACCGAATTACTTTCTCTTCCGCCTCTATTTGGGCTTTAACGGACACATACTCACAAAATAATGTTAAAATACCTGTCTCGGTGAGTGTCCTCCTAAACACGTGAACGTAAACAAATGGATGTGTACTATGGCATTGCATCCACGCATTAGCTCTTAAGGCCCTTTCACACCGGACGCATATCGAAAAAGCGAAGCGGAAAAAACGCATATTTCGCGTGCGAATAGTTGGCGTCAAAACCATTCACATGGCGAGTTTGCGACGTTTCAGAGCTCCAACATTCCAAAACATTCGCATATCTTGTACAGGAGCTAAAACTTTATCATGGCCGGTTCCGCACTTAAGTTACTTCAAATGTCCGTGGGACAATTTGTGGAGTTCAAGAGAGACAGTAGCAGCGCATCTGACAAGACACACACACACACACACACTTCAGAAAACAATCGATCCGGAGCAAGTGTGTTTCCAGCTATGTTTCCAGTTGAGTCACAATGTAAACATTTAAGTGCCACAGTTGATGGAAACACATTCACTTTCCATAGTCGCAGACACAATTGGGTTAGAAAAAAATCAACGAGTTTTAACTCAAAAGGTGATGTTATCGTTGTCTGTAGCCTACAGCGGGCAAACACAACTACAGCTGTAATCTCATGAGAAATGCGATACCTGGCAAAGGTTAATGTTGATTGAATAGTTAATGACATCAACTGGACATTTAGTGACCTTTGTTTTCTTGTATATGATTGGTTTAAGCCTCTTCTGTCGCTGCGAGTGTTAAAAAAAAATCGACACCGAAACGAAAAAAATAAACATTGTTTTTTCGCCACAGCACATTCGCGTTCGGTGTGGAAGCTCTTATTACACAAACAACTGATCAAAAAATAAAACCATCGCGCGAATTATTCGCGCGTCTAAATTGCGTCCAGTGTGAAAGGACCTTTAAAGTGAGTCATTAATGTTAAAAGGGTCCTATTATGCTTATTCACTTTTTCAACTTTAGTTAGTGTGTAATGTTGCTGTTTAAGCATAAAAGAGATCTGCAAGGTTACAAAGCTCAAAGTCCAGGAGATATTTTAGTATCATGATAAAATTTGTATAACATCATATTTAAAATGTATAAGAAAAAAAAAAGAAAAGAAAAAAAAAAAAAACATACCACTCTGAAACGTCCTGTGAAATCTGTGCTAGCAAAGTCTGTGCATGAAATCCGTTCTGTACGATTTGTTAACATTCATAAGTCAGAATCAGGCTTGAATTGGTTTGAAATTGACACCATCCTTAATATTTACACCTGAACAGATGAAACTCGCAGTTACGGTAAGGGGTGTGACATTTCCCAAACACACACTTCTCCGCTAATAGATGCCAATCACAACACACTGTGCCAGCTAACCTATCACAGGGGCTTAATTGAAACTGAGGTGGTGTAATAATGTAAAATATGTGCAAAAATTATGTTTTTTTTTTAGCAATCAAGCATGAAAGCATATTCTATACACCCCAAAAACAATGATACAATGATTAATTATTTCCAGATAGAGCTAGCCATCTGGTGAAAATGTTATCATATCGCAATAAATATCACAGAATAAAAAAGAGGGAAAAAAATCGCAATGTCAGTTTTTTTCCCAATATTGTGCATCCATAATCTAAAGAACCTTTTTCATCCAATGGAAAGGTTTCACAGATGTCAAAGGTTCTTCATGGAACCTTAGATGCCTATAAAGAAGCTTTATTTTTAAGGGTGTACCAGCAAGTCTGACACTATTCTGATATAACACCAGATTTACATGATCTAATACATTTTTTATGGATAAAATCGACTTTTCAGTTAACTTTAGAAAAACAAACAGAGCTACCATGATATCCAGCATTTAACAACCATGGCCTTTGTCCTTAAGGTTTACTTACAAATTTAATTAACAAGTAGCCAGGGTAGGGTTGACGACCAAATAAAGCCCCAGACATGGTCATAAACACTGTTGAGCAAAGCAGCACTGAACTAAACTCACACAGAGACAGAGATAAAGGTCCTGTCTACCCGGAGGCTAATAAAGCATGAAATCTTCTCAAGCCAAAATAACAAACACACTTGCTTGATTTTTAATAGAGCCAATCCCCACATAAATATAATTTCACCCCACATAAACTCAAACATTTCACGTCTCCTGGAAAACAATTAACGTGCATAAGCAAACAACAAAAAAGCTCTTGCAAAGCTATTACAGCTGTGTCTAAATACAAAGCAATGATGTAAACCTAGTAAACACATGACACATGCATCTTAACAAAAATTGACAAATCCCCACATGTATTCAGTTTACATATTACAGATACTGGTATTTAAATCATTAAAGTGTCAACTTCATCAAATATATTTCCTTAGAAAATATAAATCAATCAAGGGCACACAACATCCTTAACCCTTGAGCGGTCTTCGGTCATTTCTGACCGGATATTTTTATGTTTTGAAATGTTAAAAATCACAGCTTTATCGGAATGGTACGAAACTTGGTGAATTTTATGAAACAAAACACACAAAACGTTTTTGCATGGGCTAAGTGGTCTTAAATTTTTTTTTCACACTTATGGTCTTCAGTCAAAAATTACCGACCATAGGAAATGAATGGGAAACTGACAAAAAATACTGAGAATTTGTGTGCACAATCTACAAATCAGCCACAATACTGAAAAAAAGTACACAGCAGTGAAAGGGGTGACACTATATAACATCAAGCAGGGCTCGACATTAACGCTTGTCCTTGACTATAGTGGATTTTTTGAAGGTGCAAGTGAAAGATAATTTTACTTGCCCAACCGGACAAGTAGTCTGATTAAAACGTCAAAAACAAAAACAAAATATCTAGGGAATCACCAACATGCAAGAATGATTCTGCATTCATTTAGTGTAAGTGGTGATCGATAGTGGATAATAATATATATTGTAATGAAATGACGATAACAAGGTTGCCCTGTTGATGCTCGCGCAGCCACTCGAGGAGAAATCAAAACAAATCAGCGCCGCTCAAACAGAGAAACTACTGCGGTAAATTTTTTTATGTTTTTATATTTATAACATATGATACAGTTAAGCAACACCACACAAGCAAGAGTGCTGTTTTCCTGAACACCACCACGATTGAAAATGTGACACTGATATCAAATGACAGTTCCATAAACAATTAATTAACATCAAGTCACTTGCAAAACAAAGATCACAGCAGAACCATAACGCATCTCACAGCAACGGTGTGTTACTGAATGATTCAGCATTTTGAACGAATCGGTTGAATCAAAGATTCAGTGACCTATTCATAAACGACCGCCTAATTCTTGAGTGAATCAGCTGAATCGACTCAATGACTCGCTCATTAAGACGACCACCTGCCGCCACCTACTGGCAGTTTAGTTTCATGTTTAAACATTCTTTCCAACTTTTCTCATTTGGATATTAAAAAAATATTTACAACAATCTCACAACATTATTTAATACAGTTGTAAATTCTCAGTATAAATTATTTAATTTGATTGGTAACAGCCCTATTGTTACAAACTAGTGTGTAGGTCAAACTCGCGAAGGAGAAGGAGAACTTGGAACAGGAACTTTAATTACAAATGACTCAAAACACTCAAACACACCAGTACACATAAATGAGAACCAACCAACACTGAGGGAGAACTGAGGGCTTAAGTACATAAAGCAAACAAGGTAATTATCGAGACACAGCAGAAACGAATGAACTCATAATGACAATGACGTGGCGGGAAAACTGGAACAAAGGAACATGTGACAGAATCAAAAGCACAACTGAAACAGACTAGACATGAAACACCTATAGTGTCTTAATCTAGATTGATTTATTGATCAAATATAAGAATATAAAATTAAATCTGAAGCATATAGCCTATATTTAATAAGATTAGGGAGAATAAAAATGGTAAAAATATCACAAATATGCAGATTTAAAATATGTCAAAACTGATTGAACACTGGTGAGAAATATTGCTGCAGAATAAATTACACACACACACAAAAAAAGTAATAAAATGGCAATTTATGGACAAGCAATTTTTCTACTCGGACAAGTGAATGACAGATTTACTTGTCCGAAGGACAAGCACGTTAACAGGCTTAATGTCGAGCCCTGACATCAAGAATGTGATATATACATATTCACTCACACACAGACGCACACACAACACAGAAACACAGAGCAAAGTTTTGAGAATATGTGAAATCTATTCAATAATTCAGTCATAATTCAGAAAAAGCTCACATCAGTGAAGGGGTGACAGTCTAAAACATCAAGACTGTAAAATCAAAACACCCATTCCCACTCAGACACACACACACACACACACACACACACACACACACACACACACACACACACACACACACACACACACACACACACACACACCGATGAACCACTGTGTCTGTAACACAGAGCAAAGTTTTGACAGTTGGTGAAATCAACTGTTAAAAAAAATGTAACAATTCAGTAAAATACAGAAAAAAGCTCACCGCCATGATGTGGTGTCACATGGTGATTGAATGAATTGATTGAATAAATTCTGAATCAAAAAATGGGTAACAAAATGCTTCCTTGCGTTCTGTTTCTAACACAATGTCCAGTTTTGACAGTAATCAAAATGTATAAACTAACACTTCAAACCACTATTTCTAACAACAACAAAAAAACATAGGCCTAAAACTTGACAAAAAGTATTCTTTGAGATTGTTTAAATATATATTTAAATCTTCCATCAAATAAAAATATGTAATGATGTCTAAAAAAAACTAGGCAATTCACAAGCTGCTCTAGTGGTTACACCAGGGTATTACATGTTTTCTTTCTATACTCTCAACAGATAGCGCTAATCTGACTTAAAAAATGGATGTACCACAAAACGCTCTAAAAATGCAAAAGAAAAAAGAAAATATATTATTGAACAAAAATGTAAAATGATTTTACTGAAAAAATTGTGATGTTACATTTCAAGGGTTCCGGTCCGGCTTTTGACAAGACCACCAGTGTGAATCCAAGTAAAGACAGCACAAGGGTAAAAATATTTTAAAATATTTGTTACAGGTGTCTTCAACATATGGTCATATAGCTTTAAGTTTATATAAAAAAGCTAAATTGTTCATTGCCAGTCCGATATTAAAACGTACTAAGTAAAATTACACGAAATTTACAAGTATGACTCTGGTCATTATTTCAGTGCAGTGTAAGAATCAAAGTATGCAAATACATTAATATTGTACTATATGCTTATAGTAGACTTGAAATGTAATTCTTAGTTTTGTGTGTTATGTACTTATATGATCATTGATGTGTCTCTGCAAGGTGTTCATCCTGAAAAAGTTTGATGACCCCCAGTTTATATACAGTAATAGTTTAAGTTTAATACTATAAATAAAAAAGGTAAATTGCTGATTTCAGATATGTTGGTCTTTGAAGAATCTGATCAGAAAAGTTTATATTGCAATCTGACTTTTGAATGCAGACTTTGATAACTTAGTAAGTCTGAGCACAGTTTAAGATCTCACTTGACATCTCTTCTGAATCTCTAGGAGAGTCTTTCTAAAATAAATAAATAAATAAAACAATATCTGATATTTAAAAGATCTCATTTGTGATGTTTGAGACATCTTAAATATTTAATTTTGTATTATTATTATTCTGTCTCAGTTTTTTTTTTTACATTTACTGAAACAGTCAGAAACACCTTTCTGAAGTTGAAAGTTACTCCTTTAAACATTTTCACAAAAGTATTAGCATTCATTTATTCAGAGCTGGAGGCGAAACAGTTGTTTCTCTTTTTTCTTCTGTGCAGATAAACGTTTGTTGGGTTTGGCAGTTTAATGTGCTGTGGAGTTTAAAAGAAACACATTAACATGTCTGTTTCATATTCAAATGTTTGTACTAAACATCAGTTGTGTTAATTGGTTATAGCTGGAGGAACGCCTGAGAGAACCTATAAGAACAGACCGTGTGAAAAGACAAACGAGGACAACTGGGAGAAAACCTGCGTGAAATAACCAAAAAAAAAAAAGAGACGGATGGGGAATTGTATGTTTTCCCAAGACGTCCCCCTTCCAAGACCATCCACTGGTGCATTTATGTAAACTGGTGCAGATACATTTTAAGACACTTGGACAGCTGTGATAACTTGAAAGAGTTTTTTCAGATAATTGAATCTGCAAAAACCACAATAAAACTTTATAATAAATCCAGAAGCCCTTGTGTAAAATACGCAGCATGTTGCATATTGCCTATGGTCGTGGGGCTTATACAGAAACGCACTCCATCTGGAATCTGGATCATTTTCTACCAGTTCAACTGTTTGTTTGAGGGTTGATTACAATAGTTTGAGTCGTATAAAGGCAAGAACTGAAATATTTGACTCACAAAGTCTTCGGAATATACTGTTCTACAATTATTTATAGATTTATATCATTTATATATTATATGTTTTATATGTTATACTTTATTTTTATTTTCTATATATGTAAATTATACATATAATTGTGATTGCTATTATTGGTGGTTGCTGTATTAATATTCATATTATTACATAATCATTTGTCCTCCCACCCTCCTTCCTGATAAAATCTGAATCCAAAATATTATATATAAACACTTATAATTTATACCCTCGATAAACTGTCTGGGTCTGGCAGCTGCTCTGTGTTGTCGGTGGGTGCAATTGGCGGGTCTTTTCGGCATGGGCATTACCGGTTCGGTTGTTGGTTTGCCTGGCCCCTCTCTTGGTCACCTCTGCCGGCGGGCCCCTCTCCCATTTAAAGTGACGGTGTAGGAGTGCTATCTGGGTTGGATGTGGTGTCTCTGGCCGGGGAGCCAGCTGGGGTACACCATGGTTTCAGCCACAGATTCAAATCTAAAAAAGGCAACCAAACGATTTTATCTGTCAGGTCACAGCCAAACCAGGTGAGCTTGGCTTGTAGGTGCCTGTGGTGATGCCTCAGCATCCCTGGTGGAGGAAGACACAGCTGAGCACAGAAGATGAACTGCTGGTATGAGGGTTGGGTTCTGTCTGCATTGGGGAGGAAGGCCAGGTTGAATGGTGTCTGTGTCGGGGAGCATGTTGATCGTGTTCGCCAGCAGTGGTGGAGTGGCTCCCAGACCTTGAAAGGTATGTGTATCTAAAAACCCATAAAACTGAGATGATATTATTGTTATTGTTATTAGTATTGTTGTTATTGTTATTATTACTGCTGCTACTTCTACTGCTACTATTATTATTACTATTATTATAACTACTATTATTACAACTCTTATTATTATGATTGTTTTAAATTGTTTTGATGTTGATTTCTCACTCAGTGAGTCCATATTTATATCTTTTCCACAGCATCACCAGAAAAATAATAATAAATAGTGATGGCACTAATAACAAATCACACTAGATTAACCTATTGCTTCAACTTATTACAGTACCTGTATACCATATCTATACATCTATATATTATGCTGTTTTTTTTTTCTTATTGTTATTATTCTTGTTTATTTACTATATATACAGTTCTATCAGAAAGACTCGGAGGGCAGGTGAACGTTTGCATTGTATTTATTCCATGAAGTAGCCGTAGCCATTTTCAAAAAACGGCTAAAGACACGTCTTTTCCAGCAGCACCTAACCAATCAAGAATAGCACTTAACATTCCATTCGATTCATTTTCTGTCTGTCTAATTTATTTAAAAAAAAAAAAAAAAAAAAAAAAAGTTGTGTGTTCTGTGTTAGATTAACTGAGACTTGTTACAGCACTTGCATACTGTAGCCCTTGACCGTTCTAGTTGCTTCTATTGCTCTCATTTGTAAGTCGCTTTGGATAAAAGCGTCTGCTAAATGACTAAATGTAAATGTAAATGTAAATATATATATATATATATATATATATATATACTTTTCCTTTTTTCCCTCTCTTTTCCCCCCTTCCCTCCTTTATTCGTGACTGTGTGTATGTATGTGCCTGGTCTCTTACTTTGTATAAGCAGCTGTGTTGTGTTAATAAAAAATAATAATAAAAGACCTTCTATTACTGTATTATTTTTGTTGTGCTCACCAGTTCTTTTGTTGGTTTATTTTTTGCTTGGTTTTAATTGAATGTCTAATATCAAAATGGAACCTTCTGACTTTAATATCTATCTGGATGAGCTGCATTTGAAACCATAAAATAACTGATACACACTGCATTGCTTGTCAACAATAGACAACATAGAATCATACTAGGCAGTTGAATGCTTAGATCTGATTGGTTGGTGAACATTCTAAAGTATGCAATTATTTTCCGGCTAAAGTAGTTTCAGGCAGGTCTTGACCGCATTACAGTTCTATCAGAAAGACTCGGAGGGCAGGTGAACGTTTGCATTGTATTTATTCCATGAAGTATTAACAGATGGTATTGAGCTACAACGATTCGTGTTTAGTTGTATAGAAAATTACTTTGGTGTAGGTCCCCATCCTTCGTCCGAATCCTGGGGGATGCAGATTCGGCTGATCCTGCCTGAAGATGAAGGCAGGGTCGGGGCCTATACCCCGGATGGATGGACCACCTGGTGGTGGTGGGGAGGATGGAGGGGAACATCAGGGTCATCAACTGCAAACGTGAAACAGAGAGTTTAGTGCTTATAAACTCCAGGTGTGAAGCAGTGATTGGCCAGACCTATTATGACGTGGCATTGCAGTCTTCCCGATAGAACTTGTGCTGATACTCTCATTTCCATATCACTTCACCAAATTAACCAGTTATTTCAAATGTCTTTTAAGCCTAGAACAGCAAAAGAACCACGAACCCACAACAACACTGAACAAGCAAATAAATATAGTAAACAATAGGATAAAAATGCCATTATTTCCATGTTTTTGCTACATACATCTTAACGGAAAGCACATACCCATTATTTTTAAGTCAATTATAACGTACTAATGTACCATATTTCTTGGTGGGATCATTGCTCATTTTGATTAATATTAATAAATAAAAAAAATTGGACATTCATGTCTTAAGCACAATGTGACTGATTTTACCACAGTTTGAGGGGGTTTTAGGCACTCCATATCACATTTGAATGTGGTAAAATCAAATCCACAATGCTTTATGCATTAAGGAATTGTACATTATCAAACCTTTATTTTACCAGACAGGCAGCATTTCCATTCTTAAAACAGTACTTACTAAGTCAGTTGGTCACTGCATTATTTATTCTAAATTAAATTTATTTTCCCTGATAATTTATATCGCTATACTATTTGAACTTCCTTTATTTAAATGCCCAATTCTTTATCAATATGCTGCAATCTAAATAAACTTAGGATCATAATCTACAGTCAAGTCTGAATGAAGCACATTAAGGCTTCTAAATATTACAATAATTTTTTGGGGTCATATTTTTACACTAGTTCAACACTGAGTGGCCATTAAAAAAAGAATCATTCATCCACTTAAATCTGCTGTCTACCCTTTAATTAGGCATTTAAGAAGCACTTAAGAAGTTCTTCAGTACTTAACTTTAGTCTCCCTGCAAATGCTACTACGAGAAAGAGAGAAAGGGGGAGACTGAGAAAGACTAATTATAAACATCCGGCAAATACAATGATGAATTCTTTTTGGACTGCACAGATGATAATTTTTCCTCCAGGACAAAAGCCTCAGAAAACAACTATTCATTTGCTCCATCAAAAGATTGGATTCTTATTCCTTGTTTTGTTTTGCTGGCATACCTAATTCCCCTTCTCCAATTTCCAATCTCCTCCTTCCAAAAGCACTAACAATGAAGGCAGAAATGCTTTATGATTGCGCTTCAGAAAATCAATCAACACATGGCGCATCACTGGAGACTGAACAGTTATACTAAATATAGTAAATAAATAAACTGTTATGAAGGGCCAAACAAGTGCTGGAATATGCATGGTTAAATACATCCTGCACTGTTGAGTGTTGACAGCATCTGTGTGTGAAAGGGCATTCACAACCCATTTTATTGCTGTAATACAAAAGATTTCTGAGTGACCTGGAATAACCTGGAATATTCCTGATTATTAAACGACTCTCTGAAATGTTTGATTCTAATAGGTCAGTTGTGACATTCTGAGTTACTCCTTGATAATGACTGACGTCAATAGAAATGCTGTATAATAACCACTTATTCAGGTATTTGAGCGCCTGCGCTTCTTTTATGTCTTGTATTTCTTCGCAGATGCTCTCTCTCTCCCTCTCACACACACACACACACACACACACACATGTTTGTTTTTGTGAAATGTGAGGACATTCCATAGGCGTAATGGTTTTTATACCGTACAAACCGTATTTTCTATCCCCTTACACTGCCCCTGCCCCTAAACCTAACCCTCACAGGAGACTGTGCAGTTCACTTTCTGTGAAAAAAACCTTGTTCTGTATGATTTATAAGCATTTTGAAAAGTGAGGACATGGGGAACGTCCTCATATTTCACCCTCTTTTTGTAATACCTATGTCATACCCATGTCATTATACACATTTGTGTCCTGATATTTCACGAAAACATGCCCACACACACACACACACACACACACACACACACACACACACACCCCACACACACACACACATACACACACATATCATTCAAACTAAAGAGCCATCTTGCTCTTTAGTTATCAAGTATTATATTTACTGAAAAGTGAAACCAGAGGACTTCAACATTAATAGTATAGACAATATTGTTGATGTGTTCATATTGTTGCTTGAACAAGAAAGAGATAATAGTCAGATAGGATTTGTAAACAATTTCTTCACAATATCAATATTTCATGTCTCCATCTTTATTTAAATGATGTCCTCATCACCCTGCCAGGGTTTATTTTGCTATTACATACAGCTGTATGTACATCATCCTTATAAAGGAAGAGACTGCAATTTAAGTCAGTATTCACTGAAGTTTATCGCAAAAAGCTGCATTCACATTCAAAATTGGCAAATGGGAATATCAATGACTTAAAATAGTACCTTTTTGAGGCATGACATACCGTGGTCATAAATCATTCTTCAAAGTCAAGTTACCTTTATTTCTAAAGCGCTTTATAAAACACCCTTTCAAAAATGAACCATGGTTTTATAATAGCAAAAGGGTAGTAACCATGTTTTGTTTTTTTTGTGGATTGATTTGTATAACCACAGTTTTAACTACAAATACCATGGTAAAACATGGGGTTAGTAAAACCATGGTTAAAGGGTTAGTTCACCCAAAAATGAAAATTCTGTCATTAATTACTTACCCTCATGTCGTTCGACACCCGTAAGACCTCCGTTCATCTTCGGAACAGAAATTAAGATATTTTAGTTGAAATCTGATGGCTCTGAAAGGCCTCCATTGGCAAAATGGCACTTTACACCTTCAAGACCCTTAAAAGGTACTAAAGACGTCGTTACAAAGTCCATCTCACTACAGTGGTTCTAAAATAACTTTATGAATCAGCGAGAATAGTTTTTGTGCGCAAAAAAACCCTAAATAACGACTTACATAGTGATAACGATTTCAAAACAAGGCATCATGAAGCTTCGAAGCGTTATGAATCAGTGAGTCGAATCATGATTCGGATCGCGTGTCAAACCGCCAAACTGCTGAAATTTGGCGATTCAAACTGCTGATTCGACTCACTGATTCATAACGCTTCGAAGCTTCATGATGCCTTGTTTTGAAATCGTCATCACTATGTAAGTCGTTATTTAGGGTTTTTTTGCGCACAAAAACGATTCTCGCCGATTCATAAAGTTATTTTAGAACCACTGTAGTGAGATGGACTTTGTAACGACGTCTTTAGTACCTTTTAAGGGTCTTGAGAGTGTAAAGTGCCATTGTGCCAATGGAGGCCTTTCAGAGCCATCAGATTTCAACTAAAATATCTTAATTTCTGTTCCGAAGATGAACGGAGGTCTTACGGGTGTCGAACGACATGAGGGTAAGTAATTAATGACAGAATTGTCATTTTTGGGTGAACTAACCCTTTAATTTGTGTTAGGCCAGATCTTCACAATAATAACCAGGAAAATAAAGATCAATGATGTAAAATTTAAGTATAAGACAGATTCAAAGTATGCTGTAAAGCAGATGTAAAAAGACAATAGTATCATTATTCAGATCAATTCATTCAGTTCAGTTCAATAACTGTAAAGTTAATCAATTATGAAATGACCGCAATTGAGCTATAAGCAGCTCTACAGAAGTGTCTTTATTCAGCTCAAGTCAGTTTAATGTTGATTCAATCCAGTTCAATAACAATAGCTGCGTTTACATGGACCCTAATAATCCATTTGTAATTGGACTAGCACAGTCGGAATAAAAAAAGTCACATGTAACCACATCAATCAGAATTAATTGGCCAAATCTAATTGAAATTTAATACGGATTGTAAGGGGTGGTTTAAACCTTTTCTAATCCGTTCGATAGGACATGTAAGCACTTGATTGAAAACATGTACAATGACGTAGAAATGGTGTAATGACGTGATGCATGGAACAAGCTGCTGTTGTTGTTGAATATAGTGTAATAAATGACTATTGTGTTAATCTAAAATTCTCCTTCCACTCATCATCTGTGAAGTGGTGCCAGATAACGTTGTCCCACTAGTCCTTTCATGGACTCTGATCCACAGACGCCTTGTTTTGGCCAAGGGAAGGGGCGTTTTTACTGCTTCAAGCTTCATGTGCTCCTCATCTCCTGATTAAGACCCGAAAAAGATTAATATAAGGTCTGCTTTTTAAAACAAAGAAAAGAAGCAATTTAAGGATTGTTAGTATGCACCAACAGAGGGTAACTCAGTTTAGTGTGCGCATGTCAAAAGATCAAATTGAAACTTGTGACATATAAACGCGCATATCAACCTGATCACTAATTTGGCGTTCATGTAAACACTATGTTCGGATTGATCGGAATGATTTCAAAATCAGCTATCAGCGAATCAGCTATAAAGCAGCTTTGCAGACAACTGTGAAGTCATCATTGTTCATCTTTTGTTTTCATAGTCTCAGTGCAGTCAAATTGATAATATTACTGAATATAATGGGCACTCTCATACACCTGGGGCATTGCAGCGCCAGGCCCGACGCAAGTGTTTTTTGTTATTTTCAACCCGATGCAGTTATAATTTTCACGTCCAGCGCCACGTTGTTTAAATAGCAAATGTACTCACCCATCTGTTTTTGTGTTATTTAAAGAGCGTGCTAGTAATATGCGCCTATAGGGTGGTGCACAACCCACGTACACTTTGCTTATTACACACACAGGGATGCGTAGCAGCACACAAACATTTTTAAATATTAAAAATAAAAGATTCCTCTCTGGAGGAATCGTTCAGTCTTTCTGCCCACCATGTAAATATTGAATCTGCCGTGGTGCAAGCTCAACTGGCTTTTAATAGGAATGGGACATGAGACTCTTTATTGCATGTTACACCCAAAACACACCCGTTACTCATTAAGAGAATAGGTACAACCATTTTAGACCATGACCATTTTTCCATTGTTAAACTAGCAAAAGTGGATTTGGACCATGTGCCATGTGCTTTAGACCATGCGTTTAGATCGATAAAATAGGGCCCTAACTGTTCTTTATGGACAAAACAAACGACACATGGGCTTGGAACAATCTTTAAAAGATCTTTTCCATATATTTTCAAAAGCTTTATTTTATTTTTATATTGTGCTTTTAACAACTTCTTTCAGGAGAGGGGTTTCTTTTTTTTAGTAAGTCTTTTTCTTTTCGGTATGGAGAGGGACTGGTTTTTCACAGAATCTTTCTTTGATTTGAAGGTCAGTCATTGGTTTGCATTTTTCACACATGAGTGCAACTCCAATTCTTCAATTTTATATCGTTTTTATTATTCCAGGACTTTTTATGTTTCTTGACAAAGACGTGTATGCAAGTATTGCAAGTGTGTCTTCCCTCAGCTATCCTCTGAGCTACAGAAACAATCAGCTGCGTGAGTCCTGTGTGTAGGAGATAGCAGAATTGGCTGTGAGGAATGATCTTTGCTGTTGAGCAGAATACCTGCTCATCTCTCACCGTCCACACAGAGCCGCCTCAGCCAACACTTCACACAGCCGCAGAGACATAACCTACACCGAGCTGTATTTGTCCTTGAAACAATCTCTCTTTCATTAAAGCTCTAGCTCTGTGACTGACAAAATGTTTCCGAAGGACATGATATAGTTTACACATAGAGGCACTGTAGAAACCTAAAGATCCATTGCAAAAAAAAAAAAAAAAAGGCTTAGCGTTCAGCCGTTCACATTGGTTGTAGTAGTCTATGTTGTTAAATTGTTAGTCTAATGATATATGTGGGTCTGCGTTGTAGATTCATTCATCTCCAAGTGATTAAACCATAAGCAGCAGTAGTAAATGACATTCGAATCCAGCCTCGGGTTTGTTGCATCTTGGGAATCGACAGTTCAACACAGCATCTTAAAAAAAATCAACTGTGTGAAAAGCTTTTCCTTATGAGTGCAAATGGGGACATTAATGGCTTGTCTTGAGTGTAATGTGAGAGGAAACACATTAATAAAAAAATACATTCTCATCCAATGATTTCTAAGGGCAGCAACTGCCAATGCATTTCTTATTCATTTTCAGAAGAGAAAAGAAAAGCATACACAAAAATATTATGCATAAGCAGCCTCATATCTTGACCTGATGTTCAGCTCAAGACTGGAGCCCAGAGCAGATGGAGCGAGACAAACTAATAGTGACTGATGTTTAGAGTGCGTCCCTCTCATCTCTAGATCTCTCATCTTTCTCTTCTCTCATTCCTTCAGACTGACAACCAATACGCCTTGGTAAACAGCCAAAAAAAAAAGTGCTGGGCCAGATTCATTCATATGTGTTTGAAGGTGGCCAATTCTTGCTCCTCCTTGATAGCAAGACAGAAAAAGAGGGGAATTTGATTGGAATGATTGAACGGAAATGGGAGCAGACGAGGAGGGTGAGAAGGAGTGACAGAAAGTAATTACCCCAGAGAAAATAGGAGGAATAGAAGAAGCGGCACTGCCTCAGCGGAGGTGCCGAAGATTTAATGTCCGAATGATCATGAAAAATCACCATCATCTCATGAATACACAGGAAAAGACTGTGACAAGAGACAGAGATAGGAATAGAGAGAGAGAGCACGCAAACCGGGAACATGTAACACTTATGATACAAGAACATCCCATCAGAAAACTCTCTACAATTGCCACAATCTCGTAATATTAAACACACAAAGCATAAACATGGGAAATTACTACAAATTGCTTAATTGCACAACAAAATTGCACCCATTTGTACTGATGGGACTACTGAACAGAAGTGCCTATATTCTAAACCACTTGCATGGTTAAACTCGCTGCCAACAGCTCTTTGGGATAGTTTTAAATGGTTATTTTTAAGGAGTTATTAATGTACACTTCAGACCCTAATGGTGTCATCCTCTGCGTGGCCCAGGCCAGGCGCCATGGATCATGTCCTAACCTCACTACAGGAGGGGTGAGAGATTAGCGTAATGTGCCGTCCTCTTCCAGCTACGAGACAAATAACTTCAACAAAGCTGTAATTACCCCAAACACCCAGAGCACGCTAATCAGCATACCTGCCATGGATTGGCTCACATCAAAAGAAAGTGCCCCCCAGAGGAGACTCACAACAACGTTATCCATATATCAGTGACCAGGTTAACACTAATGCCTTGTTAATGAGCATCTTCATCTGTATTAAACTGACCAATGATACCCTATATTGCCAAAAGTTTGGGGACATCTGCCTTTACATGCACAAGAACTTTAATGACATCCCATTCTTAATCCATAGGGTTTTACAAGTTCACACTTACATATCATTTATAGAGAGTAAATTTAAGTGAAGTTCTTAAACGTAATTTCGGGAGGTGTACGCCCATCTAATCTTCCAATTAATACCAAGGTATAAAACCAGCAGCTTACCTCTTCCCATTTTTAGTTCCTGCAGCATCCCTCCTCCTCCCCTGCTCCTCCTTTTGTACAATTTTGCCTGTTATAGGGGGGCAATTGGAGCTCGGGTAGAATATTCTCTCAGAGCCCCTCTATAGCAAACAGCAAGCCAAATCTGTTTACCACTTTCACTAAGATTATATGGGCACACAAACTCGTGAAATGGTATTTGGCGTGCTGTCCAGGGTGGGGTTGGGGGTCTTCGAGCTCGGAATTTGGCCGGAATCCAGAGTACCCTTGTATGTAAGTGGTTAGAACTAAAAGTGTGGAGAAGGGGAGGTGGAGGGATGCTGATAAACTGTTAACAAATGGAGGTAAGACTGTTGCCCCTATATAGTTCCTATTGTTGATTAGCTGAGCGCTCTCCACTTGTGTCAATTATCTGAACGTGCTCCTCCCGAACCTTGTTAATAAAACATAATTTCACAAGTTCACACTTACATATAATTTATAGAGAGTCAAACTAAATGTGTATTTGCCGTGCTGTCCGGGGGGACCCAGAGTACCCAGCCAAAGGCTAAAGAGCATACACTCTAAAAAAGGCTGGGTTAAAAATAACCCAAGTTGGGTTGAAAATGGACTAACCCAGCAATTGGGTTGTTTTAACCCAGCAATTGGGTTGTTTTAACCCAGCAATTGGGCTGTTTTAACCCAGCAATTGGGTTGTTTTAACCCAGCGATTGTTGTTTTAAGCAAACATTTAACCC
The DNA here is from genome assembly GCF_949357685.1 of Gobio gobio. Taxonomy (NCBI): domain Eukaryota; kingdom Metazoa; phylum Chordata; class Actinopteri; order Cypriniformes; family Gobionidae; genus Gobio; species Gobio gobio. The sequence goes on along the minus strand of NC_137111.1, from coordinate 16,979,779 downwards.
AACCGCTGGGTAAAAACAACCCAATTGTTGGGTTAGTCCATTTTCAACCCAACTTGGGTTATTTTTAACCCAGCATTTTTTAGAGTGTATGACAGCCGCCTGGCTAAATACCTCACTGCGTTGAAAGTGTCCACTTTCACACTGCTTGGAAACTTTCCACTTTCTCACTGGTTTGAAACCATCCACTTTCACACTGCGTGGAAACTATCCACGTTCTCACTGCGGGGAAACTTTCCACTTTCACACTGCGTTGAAACTATCCACTTTCTCTCTGCGTGGAAACTTTCCACTTTCACACTGCGTGGAAACTTTCCACTTTCTCACTGCGTTGAAACTATCCACGTTCTCACTGCGGGGAAACTTTCCACTTTCACACTGCGTTGAAACTATCCACTTTCTCTCTGCGTGGAAACTTTCCACTTTCACACTGCGTGGAAACTTTCCACTTTCTCACTGCGTTGAAACTATCCACTTTCACACTGTGTGGAAACTATCCACTTTCTCACTGCGTGGAAACTTTCCACTTTCTCAATGCGCTGAAACTATCCACTTTCACACTGCGTGGAAAGTTTCCGCTGACTTGCTGCGTGGAAACTTTCCACTTCTCATTATAACACTGATCAGTGATATCACTGTTTATCAGTCTATGTGGTTTCATATTTAACCAGGAAGTTTGTTTTGAAATGCTTTTATTTTGTACAAAATGGGGGGGAGGGGAGTATTTTGTATATTTTTGTACAAAAAGTCAAACTTGTGGTGTTTCTTGTCAAAAATGACTGAGAACAAAAAATACCTTATAATCTCTCATTATGCTATATAATCACCAAATATTGGATTCAATCTTTTTGTCAACTTGTTTTCTTCCAAATAGGAAAGGTTTTGTATTTCTTTTTGGAACCGATTGATCGCAGGCCTCATTGATTATGCATGAGCTTATGCATTTTTGAGTGAAAAAAAATATTGTTTTTGGATTAATTTGTCAATATTCAACAAAACGTTTGCATATAACAATATAACAAAATAAAATTGCACAGTTTATCAGACTAGTACTTTAATATTTAACCAGGAAAATTGTTTTGAAATGCTTTTATTTTGTACAAAATGGGGGGGGGGGGCAGTATTTTGTATCTTTTTGTACATAAAGTCACACATTGTAAACCCTAACACTCAAAATAATTAATTGGTTAGAGTTGAGTCAACTCAAATTAAACAAGTTCAAACAAATGAACTTTATGAGTATTTAGAACTTTTTTTTCTTTTGAGTTCTCAAAACTGACACATTTGAAGTATTCTGAAATGTTTCATTGTTTTTTGTTTTATTAACTTGTTTATTTTAATTTAGACAAACTTAAATTTAACTGAAACTAGGCTGGGATTTATTTTTCCCAGCATCCACACTCAAAAGGGACAGTAAATACCCAAATTAAGTGTTATATTATATGTTCTGTGCAAGATTAATGTTAAGTGGGAGATTTAGTTTATTGTTTTGTTATGTTAGTTTAGAAGAGTTTCTGTTATGTTTAATATTTTTTTTTTGAGTTACCATCATGATGACGAGTGGAGCATGAGCTTAGTTTGAGAAAATATATAAGTTAAATGTATTTTATTGCTGTCCTCATTCAGCAAGTGCAATGCTATGCTAATAATAATAATATCTCATTATGCTATATTATCACCAAATATTGGATTTATTCAGGTTTTATATTTGTTTTTTTAACCGATTGATCATAGACCTCATTGAAATTGTAAGGAGTAGTTATACCCTGGATGAGTAAAGTCAGTAAGTTTGAGTCAAATGCGATAATGTTAGCTAAATTTTCAGGGAAAAAGAAAATACTCTCCGGGTCAGAATGAACCGAACACAGCCTGAGGGTTAAGTAAATAGCAATGCTTTTATTGTTTCCAAGACATGAACAATAACAAGGAGATGCCTGGTGTCCTCTGAGAGACAAACCAATTAGTTGATTAGAGCAACACTGTGCTAGTCCTAAGAAGTGCATGATATTGACCTTTCAAGGACTCACTAAAACGTATTGTATTACACAAGTGGCATCCCAGCTTACATGTGTCAATACAGTTATATTTCTCCAGTCGGGATCTGGCATTTATTCTGTGCATGAGGAATGAGGGGTATTAGCTTCTCTGAAATTAAAATTTTTAATGATCCTACTCTTGCAACACCATTTGTCTAGCATCATTGATCATTATTCATCAAATAATGCTGGATAGACTATAGCTGTCCACAAATTAGTGTTCACTGCATTCTAATGCAAAAAGAAGAAGAAGAAAAAAACAGCACAGCTCTGGAGCCCATGAAGATGAACAGCAAGAGTCTTTGTGATGGTGGGAAATGGTGAGATGGTCTAGCCTAGAAATCTAGACGCACCCTAGCGGCAGAACATTTATTTTGCCGCGAGTGTAGTCTAGCAACTCTCGGTAGACCTCAGAGCTGGAAAAACCAAACTCTGGTCAGGCCAATCACAGCGTGTGTAGAGTCGGTGGGCGGGCTTAACATAATGAGGGAGCGGAGTTGCGGAGGTTCTTGGTGTTACAGGTAAACAAAGAAGCTGACGATCAGCGTCTTTCAAATCGGTTTTGGCCGCTACTCTGGAAGACTTGGAGTTAAGCTTTTCTTTGAGGAAAGAACAAAGAACGGCACTGATGTCATTCGTAAGAACGAAAGATGTATTCGGAGTTTAATCTATCAACTAACGTTAGCTCCGCCTCGGTTGGTTGTGTCGCTATCCAATCGCGTGCAGAGGGAATTTGACAGACAACCGTTTATCCCGCCCCTCGGATTGAGCCCTGTCAATGGTGAGTTTCCAGACTAAACATCTTGATGTGGGTCTGGCTTTTCAGGCAAGAGATTGTCTGGTCTGCCTCGAAAAGTTTTGGATGAGATGTGACAGCGATGCTTCATAGCACCAGCTGGCTCTGGGGATGAAAATGCTAAATCAATGCTAAAACCTCCCCAACAAAGCAGGTAATGAATAAACAGGTTCCTTTGCCAAGATGTACAAAGACTGGCCCCAACTTTCTCTTCTCTCTGTGGTTTATGCAGGAGAATGATAAACAGCACCATCTGAACAGAACAGACCTAAGTATTTGCCCACAGCACAGTCCAGCTCATTGTCAATTTCACATTACAAAAACAAGCAACTTCGTCAAATGAGCCAAACCAGAATCAAAGGTTCCTTAATACAATAAACAAATTACCATCTGAAATGACCTCTTCTAATCAGAAAGAATAATTAAAATGAATATATGGGGCCAGATTTACTAACAGCTTGCACCAGCGCAAACCCTCTTTTGGCATTAAAAAACTGCTGTCAGGATTTACTAAAGACATGCAGTAATAAATTAGCGCTGAAAAGGCGTGGACAGAGTTATTTTTGCGGCTGACCTTATTGCATATATGCATTTGTAGGAGTTTGCCTTTCAGGCGCAACATTTATGGGAGGAGAGTATTTAAATGAATCACGCAAGGTAATTTACTTTGGTAATTGTTTTTATTACTAAAAACTGGTGTTTTGCGTCATTATTTACAGCACAAAAAAGCACGTCTTAAATCAAACTCTAACGGGTAGATTGCGCTGGTCATTATGGAAATGATCCGGCTGCATCTGTTTTCTTTCATTTGCGTGTCATCAGTACTTTCAGTAGAACATACTGCATCTCTCTCTCTCTCTCTCTCTCTCTCTATCTCTCTCTCTCTCTCTCTCTCTCTCTCTCTCTCTCTCTCTGCATTTATTTGATCAAAAATACAGAAAAAAAAATTATATTGTGAAATATTATTACAATTTAAAATAATGTTATATATATGTACTTTAAAATATAATTTATTTCGGTGATGTGATGAATTTTCAGCATCATTACTCCAGTCTTCAGTGTCACATGATCCTCCAGAAATCGTTCTAATATGATGATTTATTATCAATGTTGGAAACAGTTGTGCTACTTAATTTTTTTTTTATAACCTGCAATTGATGAAAAGTGATAGTAAAGCTTTAACATCACATCACCCCTAAACCTACAGGTTAAAGCAGCACTAGGTAGTTTTTGCTCTCGGGGTCCCCCTACAGTTGGGAAACAGTATTGTCCTCTACTACTGTCGTAAACTGTCATTCTACATCAGTGGATGCATCGCACGTGCATTTGTTGACATGATAGCCCTGATCACTGCCGGAGTTCACATGCAGGTGTTCTGCTTGCGTTGGTGTGAAATGTCTTCATCCCAGGTACAGTGGCATATGTTTCAGCATGTCATATGAATATAATTTCATGGGTTTTATTTTTTTCAAATGCCAAATGAACGCGATGCTCACGTTTACAAGCCAGCGTCATTATAGTAGCCTAGTCTATTGGTTACCGTTTTACGGAATCTATATGCTACTTCAATTCAATGTTTGAGTGGTAGGTAACCATATATCGTCAATATTATAATATCAAGCTACCCTAGATGAATCTGCAAATATGAAAAATCGATTTGCATTATAGCTTGAGGCAAGACAAATAAACAAATATCACAGACATGTTAGGTATCCTAAAATATGATTTTGTACGTCTTATCATATGTATTTACTTGCAAGAATGTAGCCCCTCCTCCTTCAGCTCACGCCAGCAAGCGCTGGCCCAATGTTGATCCTCGTCCTGCCTTTAATCCCATCACTTTCTCGTTTCCTCTTTTTGCTTTCCTCCGACAAAACCTTTGCTTTCTTATTTTTCTGTGCTGCTTCGGCCATGACTATAACATTCGGCAAACAAATGATAGTTTTTCTCGCACGTCCGAATTTAAGGAAGCCGGGGTGGTGGTGGAAGTGACGTATATGCCGTAAAGCAGTCGAATTTTGTAGTTCTTTTTTTTCTCGGGTTACTACCCGAAACCCGAAGTTTAAAAGTACGATTACAATACAGACCCCGTCAGGCTATGGCAGACGTGTCATTCAACCTATTGAAAGTAGATGTATCATCACAAGAGGTTTGAAAATATATTATAAAGGTTGAAAAGTTACCTAGTGCTGCTTTAAGTATCCTATGGTTTAAGACATCAGTATGCATAACTCAAACAGGTCACCTGACTGTCTCAAAATTTGAGTCTTTAAAATCAAACAATAGCTTTATAATTATGATATCTTGCCTCAGTCGCAGAGTAACATTACACTACAATTCTTCATCTACACCCATTTATCTCAATATCTGCTAATTAGGCCATGCAAGTGAAAAGCTAATGTTCGACATATGTTGTTTATTTGCTGTTGTCACCTTGCGACTTTGCACTCTTTTTAGGTTATTAACATAAAAAGTACTTGACATTCTGAAAGACAACTTCATTTTAGTTCTAATAGATCCCACCTGTCTCTCATGAATATTCATTTCATATTTTTTATTAGGAATTAATGAGTTGCAAGATACAAGCTGGCGTATCTAAACGCCTGACTTCATCCCTTTCTCTTTAATCACCAGAAAGGTGACAAAGCCCATTTGCCATTTCTCCAGACGCTTTTGTTAAAAGTCTTTTTTAAAATGATCTTGTTCTCATCTATAATAATCATTGCAATAATGATCAAATGAAGGCATTTTGGCTTGATTTTCTTTACAAATATTACTGAAGAGTTTATAGTTCATAGGGTTGTCACAATACCAAAATGTCAGTAGTCAGTACCAATACCAATAAATTGTTGTGGTTCACATGTTGTGGATTCTATGCAGCCTGTCACAATAACTACTTTTTGTTGAGTGATATATTGTCCCAGAAATAATTGTTAACGATATAATTGTCATTTTCAGGTCCTGACTCTCTGTGGTCATTAAAAATCCCATGTCCTTCGATAAAGAGTAGGGGTGTAACCCTGACATCCTGGCCAAATTTGCCCATTGGCCTCTGTCCATCATGGCCTCCTAATCATCCCCATATACTGATTGGCTTCATCACTCTGTCTCCTCTCCACACAATCAGCTGGTGTGTGGTGGGCGTTCTGGTGCAATATGGCTGCCGTTGCATCATCCAGGTGGATGCTGCATATTGGTGGTGGTTGAGGAGATTCCCCCCTCTATATGTAAAGCGCTCTTTGAGTGCCTAGAAAAGTAATCAACAAATTATTTTAAGACCATTTTATGCCACTGAATATATAATCAAAATATAACAGTATAATAATGCAAGTAGGCCTACACACTTTCAAATAACAACTTATCTCTTAAGAATATTTAGGTATTGGAATTGAAGTGTCAAAATTAAAATTAAATTAAATATCCAAAATAAAATTTGAAGATAATAAATAAACCTTTGCTAAAGAAAAAGGTGCAAAGTACTAGAAAAAAAACAAAAGTCATTTACATGGAGATTTCCCATTTTCTTGGTAAAGTAAGTGTGCATACTATTGCTGAAAAACAAACCGTGGCAGGCAGATGTCCATGAACAAAGGCACAGATGCCTAACAGGCATATCTGCTGCTAAATCTATTTTTAGAGGCATGTTTTTTCAAAGTTGAACATCTTTTAACTTGAGCCTCTGCGTGTTTATAACCCCACCATGTCATGCACGAGATGCTCCAAAAGACACAATCACAATGGTCAAACACATCCATCTACCGCACGTTTGCATAGAAAAACTATGGAAAAACAGCACAGTGGAATGCAAAAACGCATTCTCTGTGAAAATAAACTAGACACTCGCAAGTGCTGCATCCCATGTGAGACGACCTTAACGCTAGCTGAGGGTGCACCATTTTGTGCTGTCACCCTTTTTCCCCCCGGAACAGTGGATTGCGGCCTTGAAACCGAGTGCATTTGGATTTATTCTTCCAAACTGTAGTTGTCAGGAAGACACTATAATGCCTCAAAAAATGCCTTCTTTTCAACTGTCAATGTCCAATGTGTATGAAGGACCAAGCCCCATTTTTCCCTCTGACATGGAGGGCAGATAAGAGGATACAGGCAGCGTGATCAGCAAAATGTTGGTGACATTCATTTTTGTGTAAACATAATGAGCAATATAAAGAGTCACCAAAAATGATCAAGGTCATGTCCATTTAATGTGCGGTAAGTCGATATATTGATTATCGCGACAGGCCGACCTCTGATAGGCCATAGCGTTCAGGCGCTCAACAGATATGATTGTGATAGAGATGCACCGATAGAACGGCGAGGGATTGGAAGCAGCCGATTTCCTGCATGAGTCTCAGTCTTTCCGATTCCGAGCCGATCTGTTTTGTTGCCAGTGGCAAGGGCAATAACGTCAGCTGCACATTCTTGCTCTCTGCTCTCCGACGGCGAAGTGACACACACCCGCCTCCTCTCACTCACTTGTCTCATTTGCTCCGGTTAAATAGTGTTGGTATTGCGCACATTTTAGTAAGTCCAGCAGTGAATAAGTGGAGCGCACAAGCAGCTTCTCAGTCTCAAGCAGCTTGTGAGTCGCAAGTACCAAAATGAGAGGCTTACTCCGTTCAGGTAAACAGTCAGTTTTGGAAAGATAACGCATGTTGTGTTACAGTATACTGGGTCCGTGCATAAACTAATGTTTATGCAGCCTAATGTTCCCGTTGTTGTCTGTTGTGTTAATCAAAGAACAAAAGACAAAGAAAATCACTCTCTGCTCTGTTGCTCATGTTGTTTCAAGTGGTGTCTATTGTAGTGTCTTATTATTTGATGTGGATGTGTAGTAATGTGAACTAATGTGAGACAGTAAATGCTGTGAGATGAAGAAGAAATTCCAACAATAAAGTGTAACTGAAATTAATTGAATAAGTTTTTATAACTTTAACTGTAAGCATTAATCTGTATTTATTTTTTACAATGAAGACTATCCAGTGTTATTTTGCATTTGATTACTTTAATTTCTGTAGTATTTCGTACCTGAATAATAATCTACTGTTAGACCCATCTGAAAAACTTAAAGCTGTTTATTTCATACAGTATCTCTCTTTATTCTTTTGCTTTTATTTGTGCACAAAATAAAAATGGAAAATTGTATTTTTTGCCAGGATATTACCCAGTAATTTTATGTAAATTTACGTTAACCCTTAAAACACAAACTAATGCAATGTGTAATTAAAGATACAGGTAAAACACCTGTAAAAAAACACAAAAACAATATGCAAAATTCCTTCATATTTATTCAGTACATTGTGCCCTATTTTTACAGTGTTCTGTTGTATTCATTATTTGTTCTTATTTTATTACTGACTTTTTACTTGTGTTTTTTAATGAAAATAAGAAAAAATGTGTTTGTTTTTTGTTTGTTGTCAATTAGTTTGTAGAAAGAAAATCAAAATCGTCAAAAAAACGGTATCGGCAGGTCAAACCTTTTTTAAAATCTAGACTTCGGCCAGGGGTGTGTTTCCCGTACAACGATGTAACTCACTGCTTAACTACCATAGTACGAGGCATCATTGAAGAAATCAACTAGCTAGTCACGACCACGTGTCGTTCAACCACGTTGGTTAATGATGTCACGCAGGTGGTGGAGTATTAACTTATTGTATTAGTTTGAGATCAAATTAATGCTAGACTTTTTGCTATAAATTACAGACATGGCATCTGAGGATTAATTATTATTTTTCTCAGTTTTGCTTTATTTTCAGATTCAATCACAAGCTCGAATTTACATACTAGTGCACGTCCGCACATGCACACTCTTCAAAAACGGTGCTTTAAATCTCTTGACAAACTAAAAGACATAATTGACATTTGTATGTATTCTAAATAAAAGATATAGGTTGTACTGAGTGTCAGCTTGCTTATTTTGCTCAAGGTAAGGATTTATTAAGTCCACATGTCATGCAAACAAGAAACTATGCTTCTAACCACAGGTCAAGAGCTGTCGTTCCAACCACGCAAGTTTGCGATGCTGTTTGCAAACGTTCGTTGGAACGATGGTTTCGGGAAACACCGACTGGTTGAACTATGTTGATAACGACGGAACTTGCGACCATAGTTGGCTAACGATGCTTTTGGGAAACGCACCCCAGAACAATTGCAATTGGTGCATCTCTAGATAGTGATTGGCTACGATGCTCAACGCTTGTAAAAACACTGTACATAGAAACCTTTGATGCTCAGAGAATGTTCAAACAAACATGAACTAGCATTATACCCGGTACTGCAGAAATGCTAGTATACTGATGCTTTTGTGTCAGTGTTGTGCCGAATTCTGACCCCTGCCAGATAATAACCCCCCACCTAAATCCAGTAGCTATAGATAGGTTTAGGATTAGGCAATTAGGTAGTGGTTGAAACGGGGCGGTGGGCGTTGGGGTGATAATTTGGCAGGGAGTTGAAAACACCTGTACTTTTGACAACCTTATGCAGATCAGTTCATTCCTGTAACAACACATTTACTTCAAATGAGGAAAATAAAACAAAAATGTTATTTAGACGCCCAACTGCCAAAACCCGGTTTCAATTTCAAGAACCATTAGGCATTATAATTTGATAAATTGATACTTTGCTAAATGTCTTTCTGATTTATACATTTCACATGCAGAATCTCAAATTCCACTTACAATTGATAGGAAAAAAGACTAATAGCAGAGAATGTAAGCAGTCTTATCTCACACCATCTATTCCAACATGCCACACAACAATAAATGAAATATGCATTCATATTGATTTTACACCCACTCTGAATGAATTAACCTATAGGATAACACAGATCCATACTCTCAAAATTCACCCATATATATAACAAAATATATACAATGATATTGTCTGAAATATGCTATTTAAATACACCAATCAGGCATAATATTATGACCACCTTCCTAATATTTTGTTGGTCCCCGTTTTGCTGCCAAAACAGCCCTGACCCATTGAGGCATGAACTCTAGACCCCTGAAGGTGTGCTGTGGTATCTGGCATCAAGATGTTAGAAGCAGATCCTTTAAGTCCTGTAAGTTGTGAGGTGGGGCCTCCATGGATCGGACTTGTTTGTTCAGCACATCCCACAGATGCTCGATTGGATTGAGATCTGGGGAATTTGGAGGCCAAGTCAACACCTCAAACCATTCCTGAACCATTTTTTCTTTGTGACAGGGCGCATTATCCTGCTGAAAGAGGTCACAGCCACCAGGGAATACCATTTCCGTGAAAGGGTGTACATGGTCTGCAACATTGCTTAGGTAGATGGTACGTGTCAAAGTAATATCCACATGGATGGCAGGACCCAAGGTTTTCCACCAGAACATTGCCCAAAGCATCACACTGCCTCCGCTGGCTTGCTCTATTCCCACAGTACACTCACCCGGCCATCCATGTGATATAAAAGTAAACATGATTCATCAGACCAGGCCACATTCTTCCATTGCTCCGTGGTCCAGTTTTGATGCTCACGTGCCCACTGTTGGCGCTTTCAGCAGTGGACAGGGGACAACATGGGAACGCTGACTGGTCTGTGGCTATTCAGCCCCATATGCAATAAACTGTGATGCACTGTGTATTCTGTCACCTTTCTATCAGAATCAGCATTCATTTCTTGAGCAATTTGAGCTACAGTAGCTCGTCTGTTTGATTGGACAACACGGGCCAGCCTTTGCTCCCCACGTGCATCAATGAGCATTGGTCGCCCATAACCCTGTGTCCAGTTCCCCACTGTTCCTTCCTCGGACCACTTTTGATAGATATTGACCACTGCAGACCATTAACACCCCACAAGAGCTGCAATTTTGGAGATGCTCTGACCCAGTCGTCTACCCATCACAATTTGGCCCTTTTCAAACTCGCTCAAATCTTTACACTTGCCCATTTTTCCTGCTTCTAACACATCACCTTTGAGGACAAAATGTTCACTTACTGCCTAATATTTCTCACTCACTAATGAAGAGATAATCAGTGTTATTCACTTCACCTGTAAGTGGTCATAATGTTATGCCTGACAGTGTATATGGTATTAGTAACACTAATCTCCCTTTCACTATCTGTTGACACATAATTAAATATACTGACTGAAGAGTCCAAATGTGTTGCAAGACATTCCACATTGAGTCAGTAGCAATGTATATATCATCTGATCCACCAAGGAAAAGATCCACCAAATGAAAGATTTCAAGTAGAGGAGTAAAGGATTTGCCTTCAGGACTACATGAAAATTTTAAAGGGTTTGTGAACAATTCAAAAACAGACTGTCAGTGTATACATATACCATTCAAAAGTTGGATTTAAAAAAAAAAAATACTAAGACTTCTATTCAGCAAGGACCTATTAAATTCAAAAGTGTCCGTAAAACATTTGTAATGATGCAAAAGACCAAGAAACAAAATAAGCAGTATTATTTTTCAACATAGATAATAAGAAATGTTTATTTAGCAGCAAATCAGCATGACTTCTGAATGATCATGTGATACTGAAGACTAACTGGAGTATTGATGCTTTGCTTTGCATTCACAAAAATGCATTCGTAGCTTTGCATTAAAATATATTGAAGTAGAAACAAATTGTAAATTGGAATAATATTCCACAATATTACTGTTTTCACTGTTTGTTTGTTTTAAATAAATGCAGCCTTGGTGAGCATGAGAGACTTAACAAAAACATTCATGGTTTAAATTACCTAAATCAAACAATATTGTATTATATCAGATGTAGTAGAGAATATCCAAAACCAGTTATTTCAGCTAGTGGAATATTTTGAACTGCCATTGACATGAATCTGAATGCTAATGGATAGCTCTCTCTTGCTATAATAGACGTCCTTGCTTAGTGCGTTTAAACAATGTTTTTGACTAATATTTTTAACTGAAATGTTTCTTCCTTGTGTTATTACATATAGAGGTCAATAGCCATTGATCACCTGACGCTCAGTTATGGATCAGACATAAATGAGAAATTTAACAAACGACCCACAAAACGGTAACAGAGCAAACACTGACCGATGTGATCGATCCTAAAATGTTCCTGCAGATATGACCTGAATGTATACTTTGGTCATAAGCTGAATTGAATTTTAAGTTGAAGTTTATTGACTGAATACGATTTCACTTAATCTGGCTTGCAGACTGAACACCCACATGCAAGTCAGCACTTACACCCAGCAGGTCAAATCAGTAAGAGACTCTGACTCATCAACTAAGAGCCCGGTGCACAGTGTAAACAGCTTTATTGGTTTTATTCCATCAGTTTTGCTTCATTACACCCTCCCATGCACTTGATATCCTTGTATATGATTAAACCCTCCCCCCTATCAGTAACCACATACTGAGAGCCAATTCGGTGTTCCACCCTCTCAAAGTGCTCTAACAATCAGAGTATTCACAAATTCAGCTCTTTACGAACTGCATGAAACTAATGCTGATTTAGACGCACCCCAGTTGTTGATGATTACGTTCAGAGTAAACAATGAATATTCAATGCATGCTAGCAATCATTGACCATGTTTCCTTTACTTTATTCCCGAAAAAGAGACGCACACTTCACAGCTACTGGAATATTTAAACATGATAATCAACACGTTTAACTCTCTCGAAATCTTTAAGAATGTTTTTACTATTACAAGAAAAAAAAAAAATCATACACATTATCTCATATAATGTTTGTGATGTTTGTGTCATATAAAGCATTTGTTTTTTCGGTAACACTTTACAAATAAGTTTCATTGGTTAACATTAGTTAACTACATTAGTTAACATGAACTAATAATGAACTGACATTCCATGTACCTAAAGCCAGATTCCGTGTCCAGACATCGGGTCTTCGGGGGCCTCGCCTTCAAGAATCAGCACTTCCAAGTCCGAGGCCATGGTTCTCAGTCGGAAAAGGGTGGATTTCCCACTTCAGGTTGGTGGAGAGTTCCTGCCTCAAGTGGAGGAGTTCAGGTATCTTGGGGTCTTGTTCACGAGTAAGGGAAGGATGGAACGGGAGATTGACAGACGGATCGGTGCAGCTTCTGCAGTAATGCAGTCGATGTACCGGTCTGTCGTGGTAAAGAAGGAGCTGCGCTGTAAGGCAAAGCTCTCGATTTACTGGTCGATCTACCTTCCTACTCTCACCTATGGTCATGAGCTGTGGATCATGACCGAAAGGACAAGATCACGGATACAGGCGGCCGAAATGAGCTTTCTCCGTAGGGTGGTTGGGCACTCCCTTAGAGATAGGGTGAGAAGCTCTGTCACTCGGGAGGAGCTCAGAGTAGAGCCGCTGCTCCTCCACATTGAGAGGAGCCAGCTAAGGCGGCTCGGGCATCTATTTTGGATGCCTCCTGGACGCCTTCCCAGGGAGGTGTTTCGGGCACGTCCCACCTGGAGGAGGCCCCGGTGAAGACCTAGGACACGCTGGAGGGACTATGTCTCCCGGCTGGCCTGGGAACGCCTCGGGGTCCCCCCAGAAGAGCTGGAGGAAGTGGCTAGGGAGAGGGAAGTCTGGGCGTCTCTGCTTAGGCTGTTGCCCCCGCGACCCTGCCCTGGATAAGTGGAAGATGATGGAATGATGATGATGATGATGATGATGAACTGCACTTATAAAGAATTTATTTATCTTTGTTAATGTCAATTTTAACATTTACTAATGCTTTAATTAAGATCTTGTTAACATTAGTTAATGCACTGTTTACTAACATGAACAAACCATGAACAGTTGTATTTTTTTAACTAACGTTAACAAATATTAACTAATACTGAACAGAGGTGTTGTTCATGGTTCGTTCATGGTATGTTCTTAATGTAAAGTGTTACCATTTTTTTCTTTTGATTATAAAATATATATTTATTGAGCATTACAAGTGGTTTAAACAGTTAAATAGTTTTTTTAAATGTACATGCTTCAAGTAAAATCATTCATCAAAGTGCTGATTATAGCATTATATTTAGATCTATGGCATTATATTTAGATAGTGGCATGAAAGGTTGCAGTGATGGCGATCACAGACATGTTGAGCGCATTAATGCTCATTATTGCAACTCGATTTCTGCACACTAACGAATGCTTTCATCATAACTAACAGTGCAAACACAATGGAAATAAGAGATTTCTTGATTATTAGGTGAGTTTTGGCGAGAGCCCATAACTCAGTCACTGATAAACTGTTTGATTGAAAGCTCCAGCGATTGCAAAGGGAGCGTCCTTTGACACATTGTGAAGTTGTTGAGTCACTGGTTTGATTTACTGCCACAGACAAAGAACATCTGAATGTACATGAAACATCATATATCAAAAATCCCTGCATGGTCACAATTCAGGCTTTAGAATTAATACAGTTACTTACATGTTGTGGCATTACTGTCAGGTTCATATCGTAAAAACTCTGCTCCGAAATTGTGACTGATTTATCAAAGAATCCAGAGTGAAATGTACAGCATACAAATAAATAATGATCAACTGAGACATTCATATTGAAAGGCACATTCCTAGCAGATCCTTTGAAAGGTAATGTTATTTTTAGTCGAGTGATCCTGTGTCCCTCTTCTCTCAACGTCATCTCACTAACATGCCAGTGGGTGGGCCAAAGATTCAATGATGAAGTAGGCGTTGATTTTCTTCTGCAGAGGTGGTCTTTCACCTATAGGCACATTCAACAATGAGTTGGTCTCTGGGCTTGGTTACAATAAAAGCTGTTTTTGGACTAACAAGGAAGTTTTCAGGTCTGAAACTTACAGAATATTCTTATAGTATGATAACCTCTTATATGTCAAAAGCTCAAGGAAAATCCTCCCTTCAGTTCATGACCCCTTTAATACAAACATATGGGTACTGCAGTGAGTACTGAGTTAACAATCTTTTTGCCCAGAAGTGACAGACTGTAAAGTTTAATTGTACACATCTCTGTTCATTTTGTCATCTTTTATGAGTACACTAGCATACAGATGTCCTTAAAGCTAACACACATGGACTAAAAGTACGCTCAGAGTTCCTGCTGTTCAGTCTCAAAGATTGTAGATTGTGAAAATGAAAAAAAAACAGCATGGGGTGATGAGGAATCACACTTAAAGCGCAGAGCTGTAACGGTTACTGGACTGGTTAATGCTGGTAAAGTAGTCATCATTGAAAAAGCCACTTTAACACTTGTATGGTGTTCAGGTCTGTTGGACCCGGTTTCATTTTTTTTTTTCAAAAGAAAAATGATACAAATAATTATTTTTTCAAACTGAGACTCATTGGCCTTGGCTCATTTTCTGTGAGGAATATATATCAGAACACATTTTCAATGACCACACACTGTACACCCCCCCTACACATTTATATTACACAAAGGATGTTCGGGTCCACTGGACCCGGGGCTAATAAAAGTGTATGTCCTGTGTACCTTTACTCTGTCCTCCTCCTGTCAGGGCCGGCTGTTAGTGTGTGTATGTTCATGTAAATGGTGTATGAGGACACAAATGTGTATAATGATATAGGTATTACAATGTAAACATGGTTTATGACGACATCTGTGTCCTCATTCTAAAACATACTAAATGGTGTTTTTTGAAATTCCAAAAATGGCAAAAGTTTTCTGTGATTGGTAGGTTTAGGGGTAGGGTTAGTGTAGGGGGATAGATTATACAGTTTGTACATTAGAAAAACCATTATGCCTATGGAGAGTAACCATACACCACATATCCAAGTGTGTGTGTGTGTGTGTGTGTGTGTGTGTGTGTGTGTGTGTGTGTGTGTGTGTGTGTGTGTGTGTGTGTGTGTGTGTGTGTGTGTGTGTGTGTGTGTGGGCATGTTTTTGTGAAATATCAGGACACAAATGTGTATAATGACATGGGTATGACATAGGTAACAAAAAGAGGGTGAAATATGAGGACGTTCCCCATGTCCTCACTTTTCTAAATGTTTATAAATCATACAGGATGAGGTTTTTTTCACAGAAAGTAAACTGCACAGTCTCCTGTGATGGGTAGGTTTAGGGGCAGGGGCAGGGGCAGTGTAAGGGGATAGAAAATACGGTTTGTACGGTATAAAAACCATTACGCCTATGGAATGTCCCCACATTTCACAAAAACACCCCTGTGTGTGTGTGTGTGTGTGTGTGTGTGTGTGTGTGTGTGTGTGTGTGTGTGTGCGTGTGTGTGTGCGTGCATGAGTGTGTGTGTGCGTGCGTTTGAGAGAGAGATTGTGTGTAAGTGTGAGAGAGCGCAAGAGTGAGTTTTGTTTCTACCCCTGCCGTTCCCACACGAGGTTGCAGTTCTTAAATGTGATCTAACAAAGGTAAAGAGAAAATATTAACCATATATGCTGTTTATATTGCTTGTAATTGGGATGAAGTAAACATCTGTTGAGTATTTTAACATTCAATTTTTGATTGTGTTGAATTAAAAACCCAAAAATGCAGCAGGTCCACCACACCCACGAACACTGGCTGAATAACAAAAATATGAACACCACACAAGGGTTAAATCAGTGAGTTGCTCTGGATAAAAAAAAAGAAAGAAAATCAGCTAAATTACTAACAGTAAAACATAACCGTTATAACACGTTTAGAAAAAAGCACGTTCTAATAAGGTTAATTAACCAAGAAGTGGCTCATTCACCCATATGACTGCTTTCAACTGAAAATAAATATCTGGAACATGCCTTGTCTTTTACAACAAAACAATGCATGTCATCCACCAACGTTTTTGAATCTCATGCTTAGAGGGGTGATGAATTGAGAAATCAACTTTCCCTTGAGCTTTTGATATATAAAAGTCATGGTAATGGTCATGGTAATATAGGAATATCCTTTAAGTATCAAAGCTGAAAACTTCCTTGTTAGTCAAAGAAAAGCTTTTATAGACACCAGGCCCAGAAAAAGACAGGTTTTTCAAAGTGGGGATCTATGACTTCAAAGGGAGGTAAGCACCGCCTCAGCAGAAGAAGATCAACGCCTACTTCATCACTCCCTGTTTAGCCCCGCCCACCGATTCGCGCATGTAACATAGGCCTAGTGTTAAACCATCAAGCTACAAAGCAATAAACATGCCGTTGAGGATTACAAAATATTGTGCAGTGATTGGGTTCAACAGTAATGCAACATGTAAGTAACATGTGTTCATTCTAATGCCTGATCTGAAATGTGATGATTCAGGCTAGTCAGATGTTCTTTGTCTGTCAGTAAATCAGACCAGTGACTACATCAACTTGCATTGTTTATCTTAGTATGATGAAAATAATCTGATATTTAACAGTGATTAAATTCTATAAAGAAAGTGATCAAAGATAGCTCACTTTGCAATTGTTTGAGCAGCACGCGCTGAAGCTGTCAATCAAACAGGAGAGTTTATCAGTGACGCGTTTATCAGTGACTCCCGTTTTATTCAACGAATCTCTTAACTATATCACGTTTGCACTGTTAGTGAAGATTAAAGCATTCGTTAGTGTACAGAAACTGAGTTGCAATGACGAGATCGCTGCTTTCATGCGCTCAGATGTGTGTGATCGGTTACAATGATCATCCCTGCAACCTTTCATGCCACAATCTTAATATAATGCAATAGATCTTAATATAATGCCATAGATCTAAATGTAATGCAACACTTTTCACGATTAATTAACCATGAGAGCTGTAATTATAAAAAAAGAGCTAAAACAGAGAGTAATACTATTTCAAATGCAAAGACGTTAGCCAATCACAGCAGTGGGTGTTTACACTGAAGGAAAAATGCCTTTTATTTATAAATTATGACAATTTTTGATGTAAAAAGCATTCTAACAATATGTACCCAAAGTGCATAAACAAAGTGCAACGCAGGAAACATTATAAAACAATAATAAAAAAAACGCAGTTCATGATCCCTTTAACATCACACACTCTAACCAAACGAATTCACACATATGACTGGCACTTTCTTCAGCATCTCTTAACAGCCTTTAAAAAAAAGGATCATAAAATCCTTGGCTGATTGTATTCATTCCAACAGCTCTCAAGTTACCCTGCGTTAAGTATGATACCCTGAAGCCTGACAATTTTATGCTTAAGTTTATTGGCTGCAGTAAAAGACAAGTGAAAACCTCCTGCCCTTGTCATCTTTAGCAGAGGATCCGTCCCGTTCGTGTAAATGTCTGTATAACTTACAACCTCTTTTGCTTTCAGTACCATCATGACATCTGCATTCTGCGCCACTTACGAAATGTGAACCTATCATGTCTTAACACCATAGGAGGGAAGGGTTATGAGAGTCTCCTCTGGTGTGTTAGGTCATTGTGACAAACTGCATCTCCAGAGCATGTCAAACAGCTTACTCTCGCTCGAATCTGAACGCAATCTTACTCTCGCTCTAACCTGAATGCAATCTTAAATCCTTGAATTATGGATCTTTGAGGGAAGTCTCAAGAGCAGCTAAATTCACACTGTAATTTACCACAAATACACTCTTGAATAGACTTAAAGACATGGGCAATTGAAACACAGCTATTACTGGAGTCTGAACCGCTGCTAGAGAAGCGTTCATGAGAAATTCATCCAAAATGCAGAGAGATGTTTTTTCGCTGTTATAGCCACATATAACTCATATAATGTTTGTTTTTAAGAATTGTACATATCTGTAACCATGCATCAGTTTTTCAACATTCTATAAAACAATGTGGATTGGAATGGTCAGACCGAGCACCAAAACACTCTTGTAGCCAGTCAGCAGTAGGGGACGTATACACTCATGATGGGGGAGGAGAGAGAGTGAGGGACATTTGTAGAAAGTTTGTAGAAAGAGAGATGGCTGAGATTAAGTCAAGTCACCTTTATTTAGGTACGCTTTTTACAATAGTTTCACTGAAAAAAAGGTGTGTTGGATTTACATGATTTAATCATGCACATCGGTTCCACATGAACCAATTAAGTTAAACATACATAATATGTTCACATAATTTCAGCATCATGGAATTAAGTAATTTTTAAGTAACCAAATTGAGTAGTCTCACAATGATTTTAATATGGCTCTCTAACAACAGCGGTGTGCACACGGGGGCTTGAGACCCTACCTCTTTAATCAAATCACAAAACACAAAAAAGTTGTGTTTTTGTCACTTGACTGATTTATAAGACTGTACTCACTAGCTTTCATTCTATTAGCCAACAATAACACAAAATGAAAATGCCAAGTGCTTAGTATGAAATGCTCTTAAAGCTAATTACATGTGCTGAATCAGTTCACAGCCTAAGCAATTGGTCTTCTCCACATAACCCAGTGTAATTTAAATGGCTCTAATAATTCCAACATAATTAAACAAAATAATGTTTCCCCCTTTTCTAATTTTGCCCAAAAACACATAATAGGAAAATATTAAAAATAATGCAACAAAATTTGATTTGGCTGTACAGCCGCTCTGGAGAAAACAGTGATGTCATTGTCCAGCTCAGTTAAATTCTCATGTGGTGTCAATGCGGGCAGATCAGCAATACAATTGAATATCCAGTGCCCCCAACCAAGCAAACCAAAAGCCAAGGCGACAGAGGCGACGATGGCAAGGAACCAAAACTCCATCAGGTGACAGAATGGAGAAAAAAACCATGGGAGAAACTAGGCTCAGTCGATGGGCCAGTTCTCCTCTGGCCATTGAACGAACAGTGTATGATTATGATTCAGGCAACGTTACAGGTCAGAAGTCAGATTAGATCGAAACATTCAGAATATTTGTCCATGTCCATCTGGTTGAAGATCGGAGTCATCACGCCAGAGATGGGCTTGTTAAGGATCAGTGCCACAAGGGTGGGAATCACAGGGTACCTCACGATACGATACAATACGATACGATACGATACAATACGATACAATACAATACAATACGATACAGGGCTCACGGTACCAATAATATTCATGAATATTCTTATTAATATTCATCAATCCTTAGTGTGTTGTATATTGTTATTATTAGTAGAATTAGTAGTAGTATTCTTATCTATTCATAATAATTACTATTATCTATTACTATTGTAAATTTTTTTGTACAGAAATACTGAATGACCACCAACTAAAGTAACTAAAGTTCTATCAGTGCTTGACTCTCATAATATCATAATATCATAATATAGTGCTTGATTGACTGATGTTAAGAGTGTACTTGGAAGGGCAGGAGGTCACTAGGAAGCCGGGTTGCTACTAGTGTGTCTCACAAACCAAAAGTGTCTGACTCAATATATATATATATATATATATATATATATATATATATATATATATATATATATATATATATATATATATATATATATATATATATATATATATATACATACTTTTGTTTTTGCCCTCTGTCACAGTGTGTTTTGGTTTTGTTTCATGTTCATGTTTTCTGTTTGAGTTTATCAGTCATGTTTCCTGGTTTTGTCATGTGATCCTGCCATGTGCTCGATTGTCATGTGATTCCCTAGTCTCTTGTGTCATGTTAGGTGTGTTCGACATCGGCTGCGGCTGGATGCAACTGATCGGCGAGAGTAGCCGCGTGCAGGCGGGGAGGAGCTGCAAACACAGACGTGAAGTCGGACACTTTCTGCTTCCCAGAAAGTGACGCTCGCGCTGTGTTTGCACACTTTTTCAGCTGAAGTGAAATAAATGCAATATTTGGCAATACACAGATGTTTCAGAGACATTATTGTCATGTAATACTTTATGCACTGCTTAATACAGCGTGTGTTTTTACAAGAATAAAGTTCAACATATAAGCCTACACTATCAATGAAGTGGGGTCTGTTTTTAATCAGTTATATTTTGATAAACATGACAATATAACATCGCGACTACATGAAAGGAGGTTTTACTGTTATAAAAAACAGATTTGTGCGCATTACTGGAGCTGAAGGTTTTAGAATAAACACGAAACACACGTGATCGCTGTCATGCGGTGAATCTGGCCAATCGTGGAACGGCTGTGTCGTCATCAGAGCCCCTGCAGCCTCATGCAGTCGCTCTCGAGAAACTGCACCGGCTGTAATCGCCGGCTGCACTCGAATCGCTCTCGCGGCACTTTGTTGACATACGTCACTGTCACGTGGCGTCGGCGCTGCCTCAAGTCGGACAAAATTTCTAACCGGCATGCACTGCTTCAAGTCAGCCGCCGATCGGTCTGCGCATCGCTGGGTAAAGTCGAACAAGCCTGTTGTCATTGTTTGATTTATTCTCATATCAGTTCTGTCATTGGTTCATTGTCTTGATTGTTCACAAATCTGTCTACATTTTTGTTAGTGAGCACTTCTCCTTTGCCGCGATAACCCATCCACTTCACAGGTGTGACATATCAAGATCCTGATTAGACAGCATGATTATTGCACAGGTGTGCCTTAGGCTGGCCACAATAAAAGGCCACTCTAAAATGTGCAGTTTTACTGCATTGGGGGGGTTCGAAAACTAGTCAGTATCTGGTGTGACCACCATTTGCCTCACGCAGTGCAACACATCTCCTTCGCATAGAGTTGATCAGGTTGTTGATTTTGGCCTGTGGAATGTTAGTCCACTCCTCTTCAATGGCTGTGCGAAGTTGCTGGATATTGGCAGGAACTGGAACACACTGTCGTATATGCCGATCCAGAGCATCCCAAATATGCTCAATGGGTAACATGTCCGGTGAGTATGTTGGCCATGCAAGAACTGGGATGTTTCAGCTTCCAGGAATTGTGTACAGATCCTTGCAACATGGGGCTGTGCATTATCATGCTGCAACATGAGGTGATGGTCGTGGATGAATGGCACAACAATGGGCCTCAGGATCTCGCCACGGTTTCTCTGTGCATTCAAAATGCCATCAATAAAATGCACCTGTGTTCGTTGTCCATAACATATGCCTGCCCATACCATAACCCCACCGCCAACATGAGCCACTCGATCCACAACGCTGACATCAGCAAACCGCTCACCCACACGACGCCATACACGCTGTCTGCCATCTGCCCTGTACTTTGAAAACTGGGATCCATCCATGAAGCGAACACCTCTCCAAAGTGTCAGACGCCATCGAATGTGAGCATTTGCCCACTCAAGTCTGATACAACGATCAACTGCAGTCAGGACGAGACCTCGATAAGGACGAGGAGCATGCAGATGAGCTTCCCAGAGACGGTTTCTGACAGTTTGTGCAGAAATTATTTGGTTATGCAAACCGTTTGTTTCAGCAGCTGTCCAGGTGGCTGGTCTCAGACGATCTTGGATTTGAAGATGCTGGATGTGGAGGTCCTGGGCTGGTGTGGTTACACATGGTCTGTGGTCGTGAGGCCAGTTTGATGTACTGCCAAACACCTTTGGCGACAGCTTATGGTAAAGAAATGAACATTCAATTCAAGGGCAACAGCTCTGGTGGACATCCCTGCAGTCAGCATGCCAATTGCACGCTCCCTCAAAACTTGCAACATCTGTGGCATTGTGCTGTGTGATAAAACTGCACATTTTAGGCCAGAAATACACTAAAAATGGAGAAGAAGTGTTGTGGCTAGAAGGGGTACAGCAATGGTAGGAAGTGAGGCAAAATCTCACAATAAAATAACAATAAATAAATGTGCTACGGTCCAAATGTGTTTTTATTAACGCCTACACCCTAAACCTACCCTTACAATAATGCAAATACAATTGCATTATTGTAATTCAATTACGCAAAAACAAAAGTGTTGCGTTTATAATTAAAAATATTGTATATGAAAGTTATTTAACTACAAAATTTTACAACAACCATTTTGCTGCATTACAAACATGAAGATGTGAATTTCCTGAAGGGAATACCAGTTAATTTTGTAACATGCCCCAATCATCTGGTTTGAATTGAGAGAAATAGCTAAGTCATGATATTATCCGCTTTGAATATCAGTGGATCATATAACTTTTATATTATACTGCACAATGCTGATGCTTTTCTTTTCCCAACACAGATAGCCTTCAATTCTCAACAATACTAATCAACAGAAAATTTGTGGTGGTGTATATCACATTAGTGACATCTAGATCATTGATTTTTTATTTATTTTTAATGTAGACCCTGTCGCTTGCACATATATATATAATAAAAAAAAAAGACTGATAATCTACTGCACCTACTGAAAAGGTCATCATGTGTGTTAAGTGGCTGGCATGAGCTCATGGATGTGTCTTGAATGTCACTGCACATCTGAAGGTCTCGTTAGTCATTATGCTTATAGAGGGTATGTATGTGATGTCACCATCGGCTGGAGTGACTGCAGTTATGCCCACAGAGTGGCAAAAGACTGAGCGGCAGCATTGGTTTTCAGTGTGAATGCCGCGCAAAACACACAAAACCCACTAAAATGGGAAAGAGCTTTGAGATTGACTGTACAAATAGATTTGACACGAAATGTGAGGTATGTTTTTTACAGACTGCCGAAAGCTACAGAAAAGTAAATGGATCGTTCCAATTCACAGAACAACTGGACTCCAGGCAGTAAAACGTGGATATGCTGTTATAATTGTGTTTCAATATGTTGAATACCATATATATTGTATTGACAACTCATCAGTTAAATATTTACCATCTTATATTCTGCATGATTGGATGTTTTTAAATAAGCATTGACAAAAACTAGTTTTAGGGCTGGATGAAATGATGATATACTGTATTGTAAATCTCAGTATAGGAATTCTGCGTGTAAGCCTTTTCAGCCTTTCGGTGAAGTTCTTTTAATTTATTGATATCTCATTTTAAATCTGACTCCATTAATAATTTTATCTGACTCCAATTCTAAGTGACTCCATAAAGTGTGCTACATTTAGAGTTTATCAGCTGATTTTACGATTAGTTGCGATTTAATTTAGATCGTTGATTTTCTTTATATCTTCCTAGTTTTTATATTCGTTCATCGAGAGACCCTAAATCGCACAGAGACATGACGCGTCCGGTTCGCGCGCTCACGGACACAAAACGGTTACTTCTGTGATTAGTCAGAGGATGTAGGGTGAATATTTTACCTTTAAGTGGTTGCACATGCTCACTCAACAAAAAGTGTAATTTTAGTAATATCTACGGACTACAACTTGCTAACCCAGCGATAGTCAGAAATCGGAATATCGCGCACGCTGCGCTCCATGCTTCAGTCGTGGCGTCATCGGTGTGATCTATCATAACCCTAGATTTTGCGGTAATAAAGAACTCTACATCGATCCATACTAGAATAACGATTTCGGAACCATACAAGAGAAATCAAGGTTAACATTTATTTTGGCCAGACAGGAAAAGTAAATACGTAAGCAAGAATCCATGGTACACAACTGATCAGCGTAAAAACATAAAACACAATTGCAAAGCAATATGAAAATAATTTAAAAGAGTCATCATGTCTGGCACATCTACATGCAGTTTGCACGGGGGGTCTGATTGCAGAATATTCCCCCAGAGAGTTAGAACATCCAGCCTTAAATACTCCAACCAGAACAAAAGGGCTGTAAATATTTGCAACACCCCCACCTGGTTTTGGGGGAGTGGATCAGATATCTTTGAAGAGACTACTCAAAGGAGAACTGAATTCTCATTAGTTTTCCAATCTTTCTAATACTACCAGTGACTGCAGTGAAACTGAGACCATTTTACCATTCGCACTGAGACCTTTAAAAAGACATCAAACATGAAAAGGATAAAACAATAAATTTACAAATAACATCATCACTGATATATCTGCATTTGGTGACTTGAAACCAGGACAAGGAGAGGGCAAAATGGGGAGGGGGGAGGAATGTTTGTCAGGGTGTTGTCACAGTTTCTGTGAGATCTTTTCCTCAAGATTAGTGACTTTTATTGTTCAATTGCTGAGGTATGTATCTCAGCTTTTGTCCTAGCACCAAAACCGACTCTTACAGTATATTTATATATATATATACTGTATATATATATATATATATATATATATATATATACAACCCCAAATCAGAAAAAGTTGGGACGGTATGGAAAACGCAAATAAGAAAAAAAAGAAGTGATTTCTAAATTTACTTTGACTTGTATTTCATTGCAGACAATATGAACACAAAATATTTCATGTTTTGTCTGGTCAACTTCATGTCATTTGTAAATATGCATCCTTTTCTGTCATTCAGACCTGCAACACATTTCAAAAAAAGTTGGGACAGTAAAGCATTTACCACTTTGTTGTGTTCACGTAATACATACAGTTTTAGTTCTGCTATTAAGGATGCCTGTTTTACGTTGCGCATTATGACACTGTGAGGCCACCGTAGGTGCGCGCTGTTGTGTGGGTTCCGGAAATAATAAACGAGTGAGTTGATGCACTGAAAGTGGAAACTAGTTGTTATTTTTCACCAATATAACATTGGCGACGAGGATGGCTGATGCCCCGGTTTTTTCTCTTCCACCTCCGGACTATTTTCTGCCCCTCCCTGGCGAACCTGTCGTTCCTTGGAATCAGTGGAGAACGTCTTTTGAACTGTATCTTTTAGCCATTGGATTGGATAATGCCACTAGCGCGAGGAAGCGCGCTATCCTACTGCACTTGCTGGGAGCGGAGGGGAACAGAATTTTCAACACGCTCGATGGTACTCTGGACACTTACGATGCTGTAATTACGGCTTTGACTGGACATTTTGTGAAGTCACAGAACATCCTCTTTCAGCGGCTGGAATTCAGACAAAGATGTCAGCGCCCTGGTGAGTCCGCTAGACAGTTTGTAGCAGATTTAAAAGCTTTAGCACAGCGCTGTAATTTCGGCGTCATGAGAGATGAACTTATTCGAGATCAGCTCATTGAAAAAACGTCTAATCCCAGAGTCCAGGAGGAGTTGTTACTCAAAGATGCAACACTATCACTTGAGGATGCATTAACATTCGCCTTACAAGTGGAGGCAGCAACTCAATGTGCTGCTAAAATAGCAGAAAACAGGTCTCATTCTGCCGTTATTGAACAGCCAGTGCAACAGTTATCAAGCTCAGACAACCTGGCTGACCCTGCTGCTGTACAGGTCGCACGCCCACAGCAAACACGCCAGCAGAGACGCTGTGGGAATTGTGGCTCCACCCGTCATGCCACAAGGGCTCAGGACTGCCCTGCTAGGGGCCAAACATGCAGACGCTGTCGGAAACCTAATCACTTTGCTAAATGGTGCCGGTCCGCTCCATCTGACTACACTGAACAGTCACATGACCCGGTGGTGCCAGTGCGCACCATTGGCCCCCACCCAGGGACCTTCTCCAGGTGTCCCGTATACCTGGATGGCTGCTGTGTTCCTCTTCTCCTCGACACTGGGGCCAAGGTGTCACTGCTGAATGCTGACACCTGTAACCTACTCTTCCCAAATAGACAGCTGCAGCCCCCATCCACTGCTCTCTGTGGCTACGGTCGCAGCAAAATCGATGTTGTTGGCCTACTTTACCTTGCCGTTCGCTACACCTCTACAACTGTGGACCGCTTCCCATTCCACATTACACGCCACGGTGAGAACATCATGGGCCTTGACCTCTTTCTCAGCCTTGGTTTTACCCTACAGGACAACAACGGAACACGAATATTACAAGTGGGTTCCCCTTGGCAACAAAGCCGGCCTGAACTGTTCAATGGCCTTGGGTGTCTCACCTCATTCACACACAAACCACTCCTGGACCACAGCGTGCCTCCCGTGGTCCAGCCCCTTCGGCGTGTTCCCCTGGCTCTGCGGGACGGCGTTACACAGGAGCTCCAACGCCTCCAGGCTGATGGCATCATAGAACCGATTGACGCCTCTCCGTGGGTGTCCAACCTTGTCATCGCCAGAAAAAAGTCAGGCGGACTGAGAGTCTGCGTCGACCTTCGACAGGTCAATAAGGCAGTGGTGCCGGACAAGTACCCTCTTCCGACGACAGAAGAGCTCACAACCCACTTCTACGGCTCTCGGGTCTTTTCTAAGTTGGACTTACGTCAGGGCTACTTGCAAATCCCTCTGCACCCGGAGAGTCGGAACCTGACGGCTTTTATCACACATACTGGCCTGTACCGCTATACGAGGATGCCTTTTGGACTCAGTTCAGCACCAAGCTGTTTCCAGAAGATCATGTCCACAATCCTCGCCAGCTGCCCCGGTACCGTGGCCTATTTGGATGACATTGTGGTACACGGACCAGATGTTGAAACACACAATGCCCGCCTGGAACAGGTCTTTGACTCCCTCAGCCGCCACCATGTCACCTTGAACACTGAAAAGTGTACATTCTCGGCACCGGCCATTGACTTTGTCGGGTTCCGTGTGTCAGCAGATGGTATCTCCCCTCTCCAGTCGAATGTGGCAGCCATCAGCGCAGTCCCCAACCCCACGACAGCCTCACAGCTGGCTTCATTCTTGGGGATGACAGCCTACTACATGCGTTTCCTGCCGCAGTACTCCTCTGTCACGGCCCCGCTGAGGATGCTGCTCAGGCAGGATGCTCCCTGGACCTGGACTTCTGAATGCCAGGCAGGGTTTGACGAACTGAAGCGTCTCCTCACCACGTCTCCAATTCTGGCACACTTCCAGCTTGACTGCCCCACATTCGTGACCTGTGATGCATCTGCTGTGGCTCTGGGCGCCGTTCTGTCACAGCTCCATAACGGCGCGGAGAGGCCCGTAGCCTTCGCCTCCCGGGCGCTCAGCCCCACCGAACAGAAATACTCAGTGGGTGAGAGGGAGGCCCTCGCTTGCATTTGGGCGTGTGAGAGGTGGCATTTGTACCTATATGGACGGTCTTTTACCCTACGGACAGACCACCAGGCTCTGACAGCCCTGATGTCCACTTCGGGCGGAGGACACAGACCCCTTCGCCTCTACAGATGGTCAGACCGCCTACAGCAGTATGACTTTCAGTTACAATTCACGCCTGGCAAGACTAATGTTGTAGCAGATTTTCTATCCCGCCCTGCCGCCACTCAGTGCTCTGCTGCTTCTCCAGAGGATGAGGAGGAGGTAGTACACCTGGTCCACTCACCACTGAAGGACACAGTCTCCCTCCGTGACCTGGAGTCCGCCTCAGCTGCCGAGCCAGTCTTCAGCATGCTTCGCGACTATATCAGACAGGGTTGGCCTGCCCGCGTCCCACCAGAACTGGAGTCATACTATCGAGTGAAGCATGAACTGTCATGCTGGGGTGAGGCCTGCATCGCTCGTGGCCTCTGTGCTGTCATCCCAGTGGCCCTCAGAGGGCGTGTCTTGCAAATGGCACATCAGGGACACCTCGGTATCGTCAAAGCCAAACAACGGTGCCGTGACGTCGTGTGGTGGCCCGCCATGGACCGCGACCTGGAGGGACTTATCCGCTCCTGTGCAGCGTGCCTCACCAGTGGGAAGACTGGGCCACCCACTTCAACTCCACTACAGCCAGTAGACTGGCCGTCTGCACCGTGGGACCACTTGCAGCTGGATATCTGTGGTGAGCTGTACAATGTGCCACACCATCAGCGGTTCCTCGTGGTGGTCTACGACCTGCACTCCAAGTGGCCTGAGGTGGCTCCCATGGGTACGGTTACCTCTGCTGCTGTGGTCAACTTTCTCGACCAGCTGTTTTCCCGCTGGGGTTTGCCTCGTGCAATTACCACGGACAATGGTCCTCAGTTTCTGTCCTTGGAGTTCACCACCTTCCTCGCCAACAAGGGTGTTACCCATATCCGAACCTCCGTCTATCACCCCCAAGCCAACGGAGGGGTGGAAAGATTCAACCAATCCCTGAAAAATGGACTGCGTGCTCACATGTCTGAGGGATACTCCCTGATGGCCGCACTGTCACAGACCCTCCTCCACTACAGAGCAACGGCCCACTCTACAACAGGGGTCTCCCCTGCCGCACTCATGCTGAAAAGGGAGCTTGTGCTTCCTCTGTCAAGACTCCGTCCACCAATGGCCGTGGGCCCACGGCCATGCTCAGCAGCAGTAAAGGCTCACGTCAAGAAACAACAGAGTTCCATGAAGCGGAGGTTCGATGAGAAGCACAAGGCTAAGTGGCCTGCTATCAGAGTGTCAGACTGGGTCAGAGCCCGTCGGCCCCATAGAGCTAACAAGCTGTCATCATTCTGGTCGGTTCCGTACCAGGTCAGTCGGCAGCTCGGCCCAGCTTCATATCAGCTGACTGATGGTTCCCGTTGGCACGCTAGCTGCCTGCGCAGAGTGCCCTCCCCTTTTTACCACCCTCACCTGGCAGGGGTGGAGCAGAGCAACCCAGAAACGGAGTCGGCCCCTCATGTGCCGGATCCCATTGCGACACCTCTCGTCCAAGCTGGTCCGGCCGCTCAGGACACCGCTGCTGCTTCAGCCTCGCTGCCAGGGCCCCTTGTTCCTGAGCCCCGCCCTGTCAGGGTTCGTACGCGCCCCGGGCACTTCAAAGACTTTGTTGCTACCTTTCACGTTTGAACATTTTGAGGGGGGGGGGAAATGTTGTGTTCACGTAATACATACAGTTTTAGTTCTGCTATTAAGGATGCCTGTTTTACGTTGCGCATTATGACACTGTGAGGCCACCGTAGGTGCGCGCTGTTGTGTGGGTTCCGGAAATAATAAACGAGTGAGTTGATGCACTGAAAGTGGAAACTAGTTGTTATTTTTCACCAATATAACACACTTACCACGTAATGTTGCCATTCCTTTTCACAACACTTAAAAGATGTTTAGGCAAGGCAAGGCGTGGCAAGTTTATTTGTATAGCACATTTCATACACAGTGGCAATTCAAAGTGCTTTACACAGAAATGAAGTTAAAATAGTCATAAGTGAAAAAAAATAAAAATATATATATAGTATAACAGTTATAATAGGAATTAAAAGGAAATAAAAATAAAGATGAAATCTAAATAAAAAATAATAAAAACTTAAAAGTATAATTAAAAACTAGAAATAAAATAGGGTTAAATTGAAACACATAATTAAAGTGCAAGCAGTTCGGACAAAGCACAGAGCTCATTGAGAAAATGTATAAGATAAGGTGCAATCAGTCAGACGTACAGTGGCATAGCTCATTCAGTAAATGCACAGCTAAACAGATGTGTTTTGAGTCTGGATTTGAAAGTGGCTACTGTTGGAGCACATCTGATCTGTTCAGGAAGCTGGTTCCAGCTATGGCTGGCATAATAGCTAAAAGCAGACTCTCCTTGCTTTGAGTGAACCCTTGGTATTTCTAATTGACTTGATCCTGATGATCTGAGTGATCTGTTGGGTTTGTATTTAATCAGCATATCTGCAATGTATTGAGGTCCTAGGTCATTGAGTGATTTATATACAAGTAATAGTACTTTAAAATTGATCCTAAATGTAACTGGAAGCCAGTGTAAAGATCTGAGGACTGGTGTGATATGGTCATATTTTCTGGTTCTGCTCAGGATCCTGGCAGCAGCGTTCTGTATGAGCTGCAGCTTTCTAATGGTCTTTTTGGGAAGGCCAGTGAGAAGACCATTACAATAATCCACCCTGCTGGTGATAAAAGCATGAACGAGTTTCTCTAAGTCTTGTCTGGAAATAAAGCCTCTAATTCTTGCAATATTTTTCAGATGATAGTAAGCTGATTTAGTTATTGCTTTGACATGGCTACTGAAACTCAGGTCTGACTCCAAAATCACACCAAGATTCCTGACTTGATTTTTTGGTTTTAGACCTTTAGCCTCAAGATATGCGTTCACCTTGAGAATTTCATCTTTGTTTCCTAATGTAGTGATTTCAGTTTTGTCTTTGTTTAACTGAAGAAAGTTTTGGCACATCCAACTGTTAACTTCATCAATGCATTTACATAGAGAGTCAATGGGGCTGTAGTCATTTGATGATAGGGCTAAGTAGATCTGGGTGTCGTCAGCATAGCTGTGGTAAGCCATTTTGTTATTTTTCATTATTTGGCTCAGTGGCAGTATGTACAGGTTGAATAGGAGTGGTGCAAGAATTGACCCTTGTGGGACTCCGCATGTCATGGATGTCCACTCAGACTTATGGTCACCTATACTCACATAATAACCTCTCCTTTCTAAGTATGACCTGAACCATTTGAGGACCATTCCAGAAAACCCAACCCAATTTTCTAGCCTGTCAAGAAGTATGTTGTGGTCAACAGTGTCGAATGCAGCACTGAGGTCGAGTAGTACCAGAAGTGAGTATCGAGTAGTGTTTTGCCTGTATCTGTATTGAGGCGAATATCATTTATAATCTTTATGAGCGCTGTCTCTGTGCTGTGATGCGGTCGGAAACCAGATTGAAAATTGTCAAAGTATCCGTTTGAGTTCAAGAATTTGTTCAGCTGACTGAAAACAACTTTTTCAATGATCTTGCCTATGAAGGGAAGATTTGAGATTGGTCTGTAGTTGCTCAATATGGAGTTATCCAGATTTCTCTTTTTCAGGAGAGGCTTTACAACTGCAGTTTTAAGGGAGTTTGGAAAAGTCCCAGAAAGAAGTGAGGCGTTTACCACTTCTAGGAGATCTGCTTCTAAACAGTTAAACACACTTTTGAAAAAAGAAGTGGGGAGTGTGTCAAGAGCGCAGGTTGATGTTTTAAGGTGCTGTACCATTTCTTCTAAAATTTTTCCATCAATTGCTTCGAAATCAGTCATGATAACTTTCTGAGGTTGTGGTCTCATCTGACTCACCTCAGAGCAACTTAAGGATGTGCTGATCGCATTTCTGATATTAATGATTTTCTCGGAGAAGAAGGAGGCAAACTCACTACATTTGCTGTCTGAGAGCATTTCACTGGGAATGTGACTCGGAGGGTTTGTTAGTCTCTCAACAGTAGCAAAAAGAGTGCGTGTGTTGTTTATGTTTCTGTTTATAATATTTGAAAAGAAGGTCTGTCTAGCTTTGCCTTGTTCCACATTGAAAGCACGAAGACTGTTTTTATAGATGTTGAAATGGACTACAAGTTTTGTCTTTCGCCACATGCGTTCAGATTTCCTGCATTGTCTTTTCATTAATTGCACTGCTGTTGAGTTTCTCCAAGGTGCTTTTTGTTTGCCACTCTTTTTTCTGACTTTTACAGGAGCAATATCATCAATTACACTCTTAACTTTTGAGTTAAAAGAGTCAAGGAGAAGATCAACAGAGTCTGCAGATATGCTTGGTGTTAGAGATATAGCCTTCATAAACAGCACACTAGTGTTCTCATTCAAGCATCTCTTTTTGACAGAGACAGATCTAGTTTCAATGGCAGGAGAGATTGATATATCAAAGAAAATACAGAAATGATCAGACAGTGCCACATCCTTAATAACTATCGATGAAATGTTTAGCCCCTAACTGATAAGTAAATCTAGAGTGTGTCCACGATCATGTGTGGGTCCGTGTACATGTTGTGTCAAATCAAAAGTGTTAAGAACAGTCATGAGATCTTTTGTTGTACTGGATTCAGCATTGTCAATGTGAATGTTAAAATCCCCAGCAATAGCAAAACAGTCATACTCAGATGAGATTGCTGATAACATCTCTGTAAAGTCATCAATAAAGGCCGGAGAATATTTCGGAGGCCTATAAATAATGATAAGCAGGATGCGTGGTGCACCTTTTAGCACAATGCCCAGATATTCTAGAGACAAATAATCACCAAATGATACTTGCTTACATTGATAGACATCTTAAAATAGAGCTGCGACCCCTCCACCCCTTCTGACTGGTCTGCAGACACTCATAAAAGTAAAGTTAGGAGGGGCTGTTTCATTGAGGACTGTTGCACTGCAGCTGTCTTCTAGCCACGTTTCATTTAGAAGCAAAAAAATCTAGGTTGTTTGTGGATATTAAGTCGTTGACTAGAAATTATTTGTTTTTAAGTGAACGGATGTTTAAAAGTGCTAACTTAACAGTATTAATTTTAATTTTGTCCCCCATAGTAATCTTAGTTTGACAAGTAACAGGCAGCAGATTAGATGGGTTTGCCATACGGCCTGAGAAAGCCTTGGACTTTCTATCACGTAACAGAACAGAAATAGAGAAAGAAGCAGGCACACTGGATTCACGCATGTTTTGTAAACATTTGATAAGGTTGCTGTTGACGTTGCGAG
The DNA here is from genome assembly GCF_949357685.1 of Gobio gobio. Lineage (NCBI taxonomy): Eukaryota > Metazoa > Chordata > Actinopteri > Cypriniformes > Gobionidae > Gobio > Gobio gobio. Next base: position 16,946,985 of record NC_137111.1, on the reverse strand, counting down.
GACCCAGAACACGTCACTGAGAGCTGGTATCAGTTGTTTTTGGTGCAGATGGAGGAGGGTGTGTGCCCTGGCGTTGTGACCGAAGAAATCTCACAGGAGGAGGGGCAGAGCGAGCTGGGCCCACAGTCTTTGGTGGTTGTGGGGCTTGACGCCTTTTGGTTGATATCTGGGGGCTAGCAGCGGTCGAGTGTGATTGTCTGTTTCCAGTATAAACAAAATCCATTTTCTCTGTGAAGCTCAGAAGCGGGGATGCTGTAGAGAGGAATAACATGTCTGGTGAGGGGGGCTGTTTCTCTGGTGTTACCGGAAGCTGCAATATGTTATCGTCCGGTTGAAGGAGTGACATTTCTTCCAGCTTATTGCTTATATCACATATAAGTTGTAAAAGTTCACCAGTCTCACCCCTGATGGTCCCCATTTTTACCAGTGCCTCCACAGACTCCACAGTATGGGCTGAGATGTTACTGTTTAGTGCCTCGATCTGTGTCACTTGGAGCAGTTCTAATCCGTCACAGTGTGTCTGTGGTGAGCTCTGAGGGTGGGGCTCAGCTGGGAGTGTGTCCATGAGAAGTGGTTGTTGTGGCTGCGTGGTGTTATCATTGTCCTTGTGGGGTGTATCAACCGCATGTCCATTCAGATGCTGAAATGAAGTCCTGTGATCGTCCATACTCTGTACTGGTGTGTGTGTGCCATCCAGGTTGAGTGGGTTAGCATACACAGCTGAAGGATGATGAAGGGAAAAATAAATATTGTCCTTTAGCACTCTTGCACCGAGTTTGTTTAGGTGGAGGCCATTTGATGTAAACAGTTGTCTCTGACTCCAGAAGAGATTAAAATTGTCGATAAAGTTCACTCCCTTCATGTTGCAGGTTTTTTGCAGCCATGTATTAAGCCCAAGTAGCGGTGAAAACCTATTTGTTCCTCTTGCTGGAAGTGGTCCACTGATGAACGGCTGAACTTTCAGTTTTCTAAGTGTTTCAAAAAGTTCATTGAAATCCCTCTTTAGGAGTTCTGACTCCTCTCTCTGAATATCGTTCTTTCCCACATGAATGATGAGTCGATTTGCAGTCTTATGTTTCATCAGAATGTTCTTAAGTTCCCTGTTTACATCAGAGACTGTTGCTTGTGGAAGGCAGCATGTAGTTGTATCCCTGCTGCTAATGTTTCTGATTGTTGAGTCGCCCACTATCAGAGTCCTGGGCTCGGCTGCGCTCTGAGCTGAGGGCCGCTGTTTGCTCGACCTTGAGCGCCTGTTAGCATTAGTGTTAGCTGCGGGCTGATTCAATCTGTGTTCGGTCACATTTATCACGTTTGGGGTTTCCTCACCCACATTCATTGGCACTTCAAATCTGTTTTCAAGATGTATATTTGGTGGTAGAAAACTAGTGTTTGCAATCCTTGTGTCTGGGGTAGAGTATGCTACTGCGGCAATATGTGATGCTCGTGACAATCTGATGTCTCGAGTGCCTTTTGGTCTTGCTCCCTGTTTGTTCCATCGATTAGTGTGTTGATCAGTTACTTGTTTCTCTACCTGTTGAGTAGCACTACATTTATGGGACTCACCGGCAGTGTGCAGAGGGCGATCATGATGAAGCTCTGCTGTGTGATTCGTCTGGTTGGATGGTTCCGCAAATAACTTTGTTTCAAGAACTGCAATCCTTTGTAAAAGTCTGTGGCAGTTTGTGCAGCAAGTAGATGTAAGAATTGAATGTAGGCAGCTGTGTTTTCCCTTCTCCGGAATGTAAGCTGGAGGCAGTGGGAGGCTGGTCGGTTGAAATATTCCACTTTTTGTTTAGGAATTCAGTCACCAGAGTTTCTAATTTTATCATTAGAGTCAAGCTTTGTCGTTTGAGCACTGTGCTGATTTGCTGAAGTTGTAAAATATAGAAGCGATAGAGCAAAGCGCGGAGCAGTAAGCAAGAGCGTCCGAACAGTAGCGAAGCAGGAAGCAGTTTAGGGACTGAAGACACCAAGTGATGAAGTGTTTCAGGTGTAATTTTGTCCCATTCTTCCTGCAAACAAGTCTTAAGGTGGGCAACAGTAAGGGGTCTTCGTTGTCGCATTTTGCGCTTTAAAATGCGCCACACATTCTCTATTGGAGACAGGTCGGGACTGCAGGCAGGCCAGTCAAGTACCCGTACCCTCTTCCTCCGCAGCCATGACTTTGTAATGTGTGCAGAATGTGGTTTTGCATTGTCTTGTTGAAATATGCATGGACGTCCCTGGAAAAGATGTTTTAAAATATTATGCTCTAAAATCTCTATGTACTTTCATGACAGACCCTGGCTTTTGGACTTGTTGCTGGTAACAGTCTGGATGATCCTTTTCTTCTTTGGTCCGGAGCACACAGCGTCCATTCCTCCCAAAAAATACCTGAAATATTGATTCATCTGACCACAGTACACGTTTCCACTGTGTGATGGTCCATCCCAGATGCCTCCGAGCCCAGAGAAGTCGATGGCGCTTCTGGACACTGTTAACATAGGGCTTCCTTTTGGCACAGTACAGTTTTAACTGGCATTTGAGGATGTAACTATGTATTGTGGTACTTGACAAAGGTTTGCCAAAGTAGTCCTGAGCCCATGTGGTGATATCGCTTGTAGATGAATGACGATTCTTGATGCAGTGCCGCCTGAGGGATCGGAGATCACGGTTGTTCAGCTTAGGCTTGCGCCCTTGTCCTTTACGCACTGAAATTCCTCCAGATTTTATATATATATATATATATATATAAGTTATCACCCGGCATAGTTCCCCGGCATTCAAATCAGTATCATATAAGTGTCAGGAAACAAGATTCCTGGCTGCAAGTCAATTTCCATGGATCACTGGACATTGGGAAAATTGTAAGGAACACTATATGGAGTCCAAACTTTAGTTTAAACTGATAATTGTTTGTTTACTCACGTTATAGCAGTTTCCCCTATTAAATGCAGTCACGCAGCAGCCCTTTTGCCACTCAGTCCGGCTGAGGGGGTGTGTTCTGGTAGGAAAGTGACGTCAATGCATACCCTATAACACACATGCTTTAGTGGACATTTCAAGTCAACACACCATAAACACAAACTGCATAGTGCATACACGTTGTAAAAAAAAAAATCTCAAGAGTTAAAAGATACACTATGAAACTTTTCAAAGAATTAAAAGTCAATACATCATCAATCCTACTTCCAACATGTGTTTCATCTTACCCTGATTCACTATGGTCAGTCCCGCTGCTGGCCATCTTGTTGCCCAAAGCGTAATCACTTTAGGGTGCCCGCAGTGGTGGCGTTCGTGACTTTGTAGAGCTGAGTGGGGGGTGGGGTTTGGAGTTGTCTAATGGGTCTTCTTCAGCGCTTTGTGCCCTACACGCAGCGCGTGATGCACATGGTGAGAACGGCGGCACTGACTATGGTAAGCATACATACTTTTGATTTTCGCTGGAAATTACGTACATACGTTGCTCGACTTTCATGTATCGTCATATCCGTAAATAGAGAAAAGTTGCTCAGGCCACTTTGACTCACAACGAGCGAGAAAGGTTGACATGGAGCAGCTAAATCTCCGACCCCGGGGAATCACCCGTTTTAAAAAACACCAAACAGAAGAGAATCTGTTGGCAAAAAGAGAATGCGAAAAAGCTCGTAATAAAACGAGAATAAACATTGGCTTTTCGGAGATAGCGAGAATGGAGCAATGTAAAATGTTGTACAGTCACCCAGAGCCAGAACACAAACAAAACAACGTTCTTCTGCTAAATGCATGTAGTTTCGTTTTTAACCACTGGGTTTACAATCATACAAAATTGCCTAAAAGTTGGCTTTTTGTATTATCAAATTATTTTTAAAAGTGCGTGTGTGTGTGAGAGACAAAATAGAAGTTGGATTTTGAGCAGTGCATAATCATGTGTGTCATACACAGTGGCATTCTGTTGAGAAACTGAATTACTGCAGGAAAATTCAGTGCTTTAGATTTCTTCCTCTTGTTTTATTCTCCCTCTCTGCCTCTCATTCACTGCTAAAGATTAATATTTCAGCAGATGATGCCACGGAGGTCCAAGGAAACGCCACTTCTCCAACCCTGTCAATGAGATCTTCTGAAGAGGAAAAAGTTTGTTCTACTTCCTGTGAATCCAAGACGAGAGATGTCAGAACCTTTCACATGCATAAAATCCTACAAGCCCAAGTCTTCATGACAGATTAACTCATCAGATACTGCAGGTCCAGCTATCTTTCTCTCTCTCTCTATCCTGTCTCACGTTCCCTCTTTCTCTCCCTCCAATCCATTCCCCATTTAAAGTGTCCTGGAATCATCCTGCAAATGTCAATTAATAGACAAATAGATTTCATCTCCTTTGCCGCTCTCCTGCAGTCATGGTGAATGAATTTGACCTTTCCATCCTCTCCATGGTGATATTGTTTGATATGTTTTGGAATTATTTTATTATTTTAGGACTTGCAGGGATGTTTAACAGTGTATTCTGCTTCAGTTTGCCCTTTAAGAATTTAACAGAACAAAAAACAAAATGTCTTTTCCAAGCCCAAGGTTAGAAAATTAACACTTGGCAAGTGTCAAATGTTAGTCAAAATTAGCTTTTTGTGAGTAGACAAAACTCAACAGGAATAATTTTGATTTTTTTTTTAATCGCCAGTGGCTGATAACTTCATTAGGGACTGAAACAATCATGATTTAAATCAAATTATAAGAATGATACTCTATTGCTAATATAAGAGATATGAATGCTTTGAAATAAAGATATAAACAGATGTAGGCTACTGCACATCTTCTGATAACTTTACTTCATAATAAATGTTATTAAACACTCAATGTTTATTACTCTAACAAAAAAATAATGTCTTCGTATGTTTGTGACGGATGCCATTTCATCACTGATTTTCTCACATTTGCTCAGAGTGATGCCAAAAATTGCATTATCACAAACAAGGAAAAGGCAAATAATGCAGTTACCATAGGGAGAGGAATTTACACTTTAATAATAAAATAATATTGCAAAATACATTAAATGTAGAAATTTGAAATTATAGGGATATAGTTTCATGGCCAATATATTTCTTAATTCATCTAATAAGTGTAACAAAAAGTTCATATTGTTGGACCATTGCAGTTCCCTTGTACATGTGACCAAGGGAGTGAAACTGAAAAATCCAAAGGGAGAGGCTTGATTAATTGTTTGGGTATGGAATTGATTTTTTATTTTTATTTTTTTAAATGAAATATTAATAGAGAACATCCAGGACATAACACCCATTGCATGTACATGAGCCCGAAGCATGTGTTGCTGCTCTTTTCAAGTTTCAAGTCTCTTTTCTTTTCAAGTATCAGCCTGTTCACTGATAATAGCAGCTTTACAAACCATTCTCTCACATATTCTAGAATGGCACCTAAATCACACCTAAACAAAGCTGCGGAAAAAATGACAAAAAGAAGTTCAACGTGGTCTATCAATCTGAAAACATACAGAAAAATGTTGGGATAAAATGATCATACCATGTACTATAACGATATTATACTGAATTACCCCAAGGTGCTTAAAATATAGTATATATATATATATATATATATATATATATATATATATATATATATATATATATATATATATATATATATATATATATATATATATATATATATATATATATATATATATATATATATATACAGTGGGGAGAACAAGCATTTGATACACTGATGATTTTGCAGGTTTTACTTACAAAGCATGTAGAGGTCTGTCATTTTTATCATAGGTACTCTTGAACTGTGAGTGACGGAATCTAAAACAAAAATCCAGAAAATCTCATTGCAAGATTTTTAAGTAATTCATTTTCATTTTATTGCATGATATAAGTATTTGATACATCAGAAAAGCAGAACTTAATATTTGGTACAGAAACCTTTGTTCGCAATTACAGAGATCATACGTTTCCTGTAGTTCTTGACAAGGTTTGCACACACTGCAGCAGAGATTTTGCCCCATTCCTCCATACAGACCTTCTCCAGATCCTTCAGGTTTCGGGGCTGTCGCTGTGCAATACGGACTTTCAGCTCCCTCCAAAGATTTTTTATTGGGTTCAGGTCTGGAGACTGGCTAGGCCACTCCAGGCCCTTGAGATGCTTCTTACGGAGCCACTCCTTAGTTGAAATGAAAAATGAAACTGTGAAATGAAAAGCTAAACACTTCATCAATTAGGGTTGGAAGAACTGTTGCCAAACATATAACATGCTAGGAACATAAAAATCATTGCAATAATGATCCAATCATTGACTCTTAAGCATTTGCCAATTTAAATCCAAACAGCGACTTTTTTCAAATCTGCACCTCTTCTGGGGTGTTCCCGGTCTGCAGTGGTCAGTATCTATCAAAAAGTGGTCCAAGGAAGGAACAGTGGTGAACCGGCGACAGGGTCATGGGCGGCCAAGGCTCATTGATGCACGTGGGGAGCGAAGGCTGGCCCGTGTGGTCCGATCAAACAGACGAGCTACTGTAGCTCAAATTGCTCAAGAAGTTAATGTTGGTTCTAATAGAAAAGTGTCAGAATACACAATGCATTGCAGTTTATTGCATATGGGGCCGCATAGCCACAGACCAGTCAGGGTCCCATGCTGAGTTGCTGACCCCTGTCCACCGCCAAAAGCGCCAACAGCAGGCACGTGAGCATCAGAACTGGACCACAGAGCAATGGAAGAAGGTGGCCTGGCCTGATGAATCACGTTTTCTTTTAAATCACGTGGATGGCCAGGTGCGTGTCCTGGGGAACACATGGCACCAGAATGCACTATGGGAAGAAGGCAAGCCGGCAGATGCAGTGTGATGCTTTGGGCAATGTTCTGCAGGGAAACCTTGGGTCCTGCCATCCATGTGGATGTTACTTTGACACGTACCACCTACTTAAGCATTGTTGCAGACCATGTACACCCTTTCATGGAAACAGTGTTCCCTGGTGGCTGTGGCCTCTTTCAGCAGGATAATGCGCCCTGCCACAAGGCAAAAATGGTTCAGGAATGGTTTGTAGAGTACAACAAGTTTGAGGTGTTGACTTGGCCTCCAAATTCCCCAGATCTCAATCCAATCGAGCATCTGTGGGATGTGCTGAACAATCAAGTCTGATCCACAGAGGACCCACCTCGCAACTTACAGGACTTAAAGGATCTGCAACTAACATCTTGGTGCCAGATACCACAGCACACCTTTAGAGGTCAGGGGTGTTTTGGCAGCAAAAGGGGGACCAACACAATTTCATAATGTTATGCCTGATTGGTGTATATACATTTACATACACATGCATATCGTCGAAAGCCGAATAGCCGAAAGTACGACATTGAAGCTCTCCACAGTTTAGTTCTAATCTAGTTCTTCACAGATTAGTTTGCTTGCTAGTATGTAAATAAACTCTGTCTCATTGATAAGATTCAAACTTTTTTTTTCTTAGTCAAACTGATCAAATTATAGCCTGTAATGCTACTGTCATGATTGTCACTAGAACATGCCTCACTCATACTGCTATCACCGCTTGCCAGAGGCTGAGAATGTCCAGCACGTATTCCTCTGTCAATATGAAACGCGACTTGGCCATTCTAATTAATGATCGGAAGAACGTGTATCGACCACCGTTACTGTAAAATATGCACGTATGTCCATTTAAACTCAATTTTGGTCAAATGTGGATTATATCATTACACTGGCAAGAATATGGTTACATGTAAAGATGCCGTACCAAGTATGACAACGCTACATTCAACTGCTTTTGAAATACGGTGTTTTTTTCACTTCCTGAAAAGTAACCGTTTTGGACATACGTGAGTTTCATCGGGCAGCGACGATATGTATGTATGTACGTTTTTAGATGACTGGTATCACATGTTCTTTAAATAGTTTGCCAGATTTTCTTAGGTAGCCTAATTGGAAAACCTACTAAAAGAGGTTGTTCCACCTTTTTTAGCAAGTCACTTTTCTCATGGAATATGGGGAGGAAGAAAGATCTTTCTGAAGATGAAAACCATTATACTAATATTTAGCAAAAACTAAATAGAGATTATGTTGAGCAGCAAACAGGTATTTGAAGCTGTTTCCTTTGCTTTATTCACCTTGGTTTTCCTCGTTATTGTCATGTAGGAGCTAGAAAAGAGAAATGCTTACATTTTGCTTTGTTGGTTTCTACCCTTGTCCTGACTCTTCCATTATAATAACCATAAAATCACATCATATGTAAAATCCATTAAGCTTCCAAATTTTACAGTCCTGAGTGGCATCTCAATACGCAGAAGTCTGAGTCACTCACAATTCTTTGGTTGAAATGATTGACATCATAGGTTTTGTTGTTTATGTTTGTCCTTGGAAGCAATAATGTAATTTGCTTATAGAGACAGCCTATGAACAAAATACAGAAATTGTAGCTTTTCTGCTGTGTAGTTGTAATACAGAGCCGACAGGTAAGACTTCTATCAAACACTGTTGGAAACGTCAAGGCTGTTCTTGGAAATAAAAAAGGACAGTGAATATTTGTATAGTGTGTTAAGGTTCAACAGCTTTTTTTTAAAGAAAAAAAATATATAAACAAATATCTACATGAATATTATTTATTTGAATGCAACAGAATATAGGACTATTAACGAGAGCTAATATTATTCAACCTCAGAACAACATGTGTATAATTCAAAAGATTCATCTTACAAAGAAGATACAGAACAACACGAAACAGCTCTAACAAGTCACCTTCCTTTATAATCTTTATAATCACATGACCAGTCCCAATGGATTTTATTTACAAGACTTTCATATGACAATGCCAAGGAATTGCACCACAGAAAACCGCCCTTAACCTGAGGTTAACTGATTTGCTCAAGGCCGCATGGTCATAGCTAATGAATCGCTCTTTAAAATAATCAAACCAACAATGATCTGGTTACCAGCTCTGAGACTTAAAGGTTTAGTTCATCCAAAAAATGAACATTCTGTCATTAATTACTCAGCCTTATGTCGTTCTAAACCAGGGGTGTCCAAACTCGGTCCGGGAGGGCCACTTTCCTGCAGAGTTTAGCTCTTACTTGCCTCAACACCTGTCTGGAAGTTTCTAGTATGCCTAATAAGAACTTGATTAGCTGGTTCAGGTGTGTTTAATTGGGGTTGGAGCTAAACTTTGCAGGACAGTGGCCCTCCAGGATCAGGATTGGACACCCCTGTTCTAAACCCATAAGACCTTCCTTCGTACATCTTCAGAACACAAGTTAAGAAATCTGATAGCCTTTTGTCCCTCCATTGACAGCCTATACGCAACTACCACTTTGAAGCCCCAGAAAGGTAGTAAACACATCATTAAAGTAATCCATGTCTCCAGTGGCTTAACCTCAATTTTATGAAGCAATGCAAGTGCTTTCTTTGCACAAAAAAAAGTAATTTACCACTTTATTTACAAAATATGAATCTCCAACGCACGTTCACACACGTTTGCTCTCGCGTCAACACAACATGCATGCGTCATGGTGCTCTCGTAAAATAAAGTTTTTGCGCAAATAAGTACTTGTGTCACTTCATAAAATTGAGGTTAAACCACTGGAGTCATATGGATTACTATTATAATATATTTACTACCTTTCTGGGGCTTGAAAGTGGTAGAGATTAAATCAGATTTCATCAAAAAGATCTTCATTGGCGTTCCGAAGATGAACAAAAGTCTAACGTGTTTGGAACGACATGAGGGTGAGTAACCTAATTAATGAAAACATTTTCATTTTTGGGTGAATGTGTTTTGGGTGAAAGTGTTTTCCAGCAGACTTTTGACAGCTCCAGGGCTTTTGTGAAAACTACAGACTATAGTCTACTTCTGCATTTTTGTACTCTTTAAACAGTATTATGGTAAAAATGGAATATGATTACAACAGCTTTCTCTGTATGCGACGGCGTTTTGCCTCGGCAGTTGGGCGGAATTGACCGTTTCTTTCAGTTTTTCCCCTCTGTTTGGCCTAAAACACTATGTTTGTTGTCATCCAGTCTGAAATGTTGACTACAAACACAGAGGTTTTTCATATGTTCTGTTGCAGAATTCTCTCTGTATTTACTATTCTTTGCAGCCATAGCCACTGCCTACAACGCACTGGATCCGCACTGGTGTGAACTCACGTACTGGGGTGCGTTTCCCAAAAGCATCGTTAGCCAACTATGGTCGCAAGTTCCGTCGTTATCAACATAGTTCAACCAGTCGGTGTTTCCCGAAACTGACGTTCGAACGAACGTTCACAAACAGCGTCGCAAACTTGTGTGGTTGCAACGACAGCTCTCGACCTGTGGTTAGAAGCATAGTTTCTTCAAGAGATTTAAAGCACCGTTTTTGAAGAGTGCACATGTGCGGACGTGCTCTAGTACGTAAAAAGAGCCTATTTGAATCTGGAAATAAAACAAAATTACTGAGAAAAATTTTAATTATTCCTCAGGTGCCATGTCCATAATATATAGCAAAAAATCTAGCATGAATTCGATCTCAAAATAATTAATTAAAAGCATTTATTACTCCACCACCTGCGTGACATCATTAACCAACGTGGTTGAACAACAGATTTGCGACAATACGGTTTCGGGAAACAGTCGTGACTAGCTAGTTGATTTCTTCAACGATGCGTCGTACTATGGTAGTTAAGCAGTGAGTTACGTCGTTGTACGGGAAACGCACCCCTGGTGAGTTACTTCACCGAAAGTAACTCACTACTGCTAAATGATTACTCTTTGAATTCAATATAAGTCGACACTATTATGACTAAAAGTTTGCTAAGAAGACTGGTGGAAATGGCCTTGGATGGCAACATGCCCAGTTCATTATGGGTGTTGAAGTTTCCCTACCTGTTTATCAAAAAATAACAGCCTTCTTTCTCTGTTTTCTCTAGTCAGGTAGCACCAATTACATTTTTTTCTCTCGGATTTCTACTGTTTAGGCAGCCAAGTTGTATTGAAAAAACTAGCGATGTAGTACCCCTCGGTGCAGAACAGAACATCGGTATGGGCCAGATCGGGACGGAATGTAATGGTTAAGCAATGAGGTTGGGCCTGACAGTAGAAAAGCGCCTATTGTTGTCATATTTCTAAAATAAAATAAAAATAATAATACATCTAAAATACAAGTCTGTATTAAAGATGCAGTGTGTAATATTGACAGCAAGCAGTTGAAATGGGTATTGCAGTCCAAATTCAAAATATTGGAGAGAGTTGTTTGCCACGTCCCCTCCGGGTTGCCAGATTGAGAACATGCAACAGGAGCTAGAACAATTGACAATTGAAGGTGAGGAGACTTAAGGTCAAGTAATGTTTGTGAGTGATAGTCAGGAACGTTACTCCATGTTATAGAAAACCATGTTGTAGAAATCAGTTTTCTTGCCTTTACAAACAAACATCTTGGAAGAAAAAGTCTAAATATGATTGGAATCGGTACATAAAATGCCTAATATTTAAGATGAACGAGAAAATCAAGTGCTCTTTGCCATCACGGCTATTTATTTGCAACAAAAAGGCAAATTCCGTTCTATCCAAGGGGCTAATCCAGCCCCCGGAAAGCGTTCCTTCCATAGGGGCAGCCATTGCTAACCAAGCCATCACCTGCTGTTAGCATCCCATTGACTGCCATTCATTTTGGCCTCACTTTGACAGCGAATATCTTTACATCTGAGGCGTTTAAAGACTCCATTTGTCCATTGTTTATTTCTAAACAAACACGACAATGTATAAAATGCTCCATTACCTTGTATCTTACACTATCGCCCCATAGAAGCCGTTTTTGTAAAACATAGGCTAACGATTGCGTCATAACCATGCGACTCCGTCTCGCTGTACCGTATAGACAGGAGGAGAAGCTTGCAGGCAATCTTTTACTGTCTATGAAGTCTATGGGGTCGCTGTGTCCATTTCTTTTACTGTCTATGGTTCTATCTGGGCTCACAAAACCATTCAGGCTCGGAGTCAGCATGGCAAGTGCCACCGTATGTACATGGCAACATGTCATCAATTATAGGACAGTTGCTGACTGCTAAAATGAGCTTCTCATTCATCTTGCCACGTCATTGAAGAGCGACAGATCACGTATGCTCCACTGACTTCACTCCTATTGCGTATTGCGACATCTCTATTTGCGTATAGACAAATCTCAACTTTGTTGCTTTGTCGCACTGACGTTCGTGTCGCAGGAAATCGCCCACTCTCCATTGAAATGAATGGGAACCTGTTGCTTTGACGCTGGTAGTGTGAATGCACCTTTGCACAAAGTAAGTTGATTTATCCGTGTTTTAATACTCCTGTTCATAGACAATTTTAGATGGATGCTGAGGCTTTTTAGGTCGGGCAGACTCTGCAATCTTTGACCCCAGTTTGTTTGCATCGTTTCCATGGCTACAATATGCTGTTTTCTGCCAACTGGCAACCTGGGGTGTCGAAATACTATTGGGTAAACTGGCAGTGTGCGGTATCGCACAGACCAAAACAAAAACAGACATTCCGCCACAGAACGCACATTTCAAAGTGGAATAACTGTAGCTTTGTTTTTCAGAGAAATTAGCATGTGAACTTAGCATGTTTCCTAATTATCTCAAAACAAACACTATATTGCCAAAAGTTTAGGGACTCCTGCCTTTAATGACATCCCATTCTTAATTTGTAAGGTTTAATATGAAGTTGGCCCACCCTTTGCAGCTATAACAGCTTCAAGTCTTCTGGGAAGGCTTTCCACAAGGTTTAGGAATGTGTTTATAGGAATTTTTGATCATTCTTCTAGAAGCGCATTTGTGAGGTCAGCTCTATCAGGTTGAGGTCAGGTTGTGTGCAGGCAACTCAAGTTCCTCCACACCAAATTTGTTTATCCATGTCTTTATGGACCTTGCTTTGTGCACTGGTGCGCAGTAATGTTGGAACAAGAAGGGGCCCAAAACTGTTCTCACAAAGTTGGGAGCATGAAATTGTCCAAAACATTTTGTTATGCTGAAGAATTAAGAATTTATTTCACTGAACTAAGGGGCCAAGCCCAATCCCTGAAAAACCCCACACCATAACACCCCTTCCACCAAACTTTACACTTGGCACAATGCAGTCAGGCAAGTACCGTTCTCCTGGCAACCATCAAACACAGACTCATCCATCAGTTTGCCAGACAGAGAAGCGTGATTTGTCACTCCAGAGAACACATTTCCACTCCAGTGGCGGCGTGCTTTACACCACTGAATCCAATGCTTTGCCTTGCACTTGGTGATGTTTTGCAGCTGCTCGGCCATGGAAACCCATCCCATGAAGCTCTCTACGCACTGTTCTTGAGCGAATCAGAAGGACACACAAAGTTTGGAGGTCTGTAGCTATTGACTCTGCAGAAAGTTGGCGACTTCTGTGCACTGTGCGCCTCAGCATGCACTGACACCGCTCTGTGATTTTACATGGCCTACCAGTTCATGGCTGAGTTTCTGTTGTTCCCAATTGCTTCCACTTTGTTGTAATTCCACTAACAGTTGACTGTGGAATATTTAGTAGTGAGGAAATTTCCCGAATGAACTTATTGCACAGATGGCAACCTATCTCGGTATCAGTCTGCATGCCTACGTGCTTGGTTTTTATAAACTTTTGGCCATGGAAGTGATTGGAAGACCTGAATTCAATAATTTGGAGGGGTGTCCCAATACTCTTGGAAACATAGTGTATTATGGTATTTTTATGCTTTAGTAGAGAGAAAAATTACAAACAGCACCTTTAAAGTAAAAATAGATAAGCAACATGTCTTTCAGATGGAATTAAATAAGTACTATGGGTGCCTTGTTCATATTTATTTTCATATAAAAGAAACACAGTGTATGAGCGTGAATCACAAACGTGTAGGTATCTGATTCACTACTAGAAGAGTGAACCGACTGTCTTGACGGTAGTTTTGTAGTACTCGAGACTAGTCTTGGTCTCGAGACCGGTCTTAAGACCATTTTTTGAAGGTCTCAGTCTCGACTGCATTTCTCCTCGGTCTTGTCTTGGTCAGGATTTTATCTCAAGACCAGTCAAGACCACAACTCCAAGGATATCACTAAATTCAAACTAAGTTCATTGTCTGACTTTAACATCCTTAATGTGATTTGATGTAAAACTTACTGCTTAAAATGCAATCAATAACTTCTTTGAAATGTGATTTTCTTTTGTTACTGTGCTGCCGGGTTCAAAATCAATGCAGCATTGTCTCAAAAAATGTATATAAATGCCCACAAAAATCTGAGATTTAGTTTTTTTCTATAACATTGAATACAATTAAGCAATATCACAAGAGCAAGAGAGCTGTTTTCATGAATATAACCATGATTGCAAATTATATTTATTTATACAAACGTTCAGTAAACAAGAAGTTAATATTCAATTAAATTTTAAACTGTGTCTTTGCTAATTCGGCAACGTTTCGTTATTAAATGAATCAGCTGCTTCGAACAAATCGGTTGAATAAAGGATTCCGTGACTGTTAAATAATGTAAATGTTTTAATGTTAAATTAATCTGAACATTATTTATGCAGGTGTAATTGTACCAATTCAGAAGCAACTTCTGTGCCATGAATTTTATTGTTAGTGATTTGATTGGTAACAGCGCTATAGTGTCTTACTATTCCAATTGTATTTATTAATTAAATATAAGACATTTCTCAGACAGAATTTAAGGAGTGGTGGTCTGGTCTTGGTCTTGGTCTTGGTCTTGACTCTGTCTCATCCTGTCTTGGTCTTGGTATTGTCTTGGTCTCAACCCCACAAAGTCTTGGTCTTGTCATGGTCTCGGCACACGCTGGTCTTGGTCTCGACTTGGTCTCGGTTTAGGTTGTCTTATCTTCAACACTACTTGACGGCACTTATTTCAATCCTTCCCACACTGCAGCTGCCTACTCTCATCAAGGTGAGGCACATCTCAAACGAGCCTTTAGACTTGAAATAGTCTTGGAAGAGTCACTCGCCTGAGTGGTTATTTAATAAATATCAAGTTCTTATTACCTCCAGTAATTGATTATTAATAGGCTATAGCTTATTATAGGATGGATTGGGAAATATACATTTTATATATAGCAAGTTAGAAAGTTCACAGAGTAATTTTACTTTTCAATACACTTAAAAAATAACAAATAGGGCTGTAACTGAAAAAGCCATAGGCTTCCAGGCAAATAAATCAATCATCACAATTAGACTTCTCTCTTTTTTATTTTGTGGTGTTTTGCCTCGATTTAAAGTGTGGAGACTCCAAATCAAATCATGGATGTAATTTAACAAATCCTTTAGAGAAAACAGCAGATAAATGCTTTGTAATATCACTCTTTAATTGTTTACAACCATTTTAAAGAACTTGGAGAACTCTAACCAGGGGCCCATTTCAGAAAGGAGGTTAAGTGAAAACTCTGAGTATGTTAACCCTGAAATGAGGGAAACTCTGAGTTTTCTGAATGAGAGGTATGTCAAACCCGAGAAAGCTGGGTAAGTCAAGCCCCTTTCTGAAAGAGAGTTACCATGGTAACTTACTCTGTGAACCTAACCTGGTCAGGAGCAGGTTTTCTTTGGTAAACCCAGAGTTTCTTATGGTCTCCTCCCCCTTTTGAAAGCGTCAGCGGTGTTTAAATACTTAATTTGTTCATTCACGCTGCACAAATGCTTTTTGAGTATTTTGTACAATATTTGTACAATAATTGTACAAATGAGTATTTTGTACAATTATTACATTATTTCAAGTACAAATATCTAAAAATTATAAATTAAATCTAAAATCTAAAGTAGGCACATTTTACTTAAAACAAGTAAAATGATCTGCCAATGGGGTAAGAAAAATAATCCTAATGCAAACGAAAACCAGATTATTTTTCTTACCCCACTGGCAGATAATTTGCAAAATAATAAATGTATGTCATTATGCCATTGACAACTGTCGATTAAACAATTATTAAATAGGAATATTCGAAAGATCGGAGTCATCATACCGAAGACAACTTTATTATTTAGGATGACGTGTCGATTAAACAATTAATAGGAATATTCGAAAGATTGGAGTCATCATACCAGAGACGGGTTTATTGAGGATGACGTGTCGATTAAACAATTGTTAAATAGGAATATTCGAAAGATCGGAGTCATCATCCCGGAGACGGGTTTATTGAGGATGATGTGTCGATTAAACAATTATTAAATAGGAATATTCGAAAGATCGGAGTCATCATCCCGGAGACGGGTTTATTGAGGATGACGTGTCGATTAAACAATTATTAAATAGGAATATTCAGAAAGATCGGAGTCATCATCCCGGAGACGGGTTTATTGAGGATGACGTGTCGATTAAACAATTATTAAATAGGAATATTCAGAAGATCGGAGTCATCACGCAGGAGACGGGTTTATTGAGGATGCCGTGTTGGTGAGGCAATTTCAGGGGGTTTCTAATTCACACGGTCTCTGCAGACACTTTAGGGTCATGCGTTGGTCATGTCATGACTATTCCAGAGTTTAGGTGCTAAATAGGAAAAAAGGCAATAAAATACTAGAAAAGGCAGTGTCCTCACAATTATGCTCCTTTTTAGGAACATAATTGCATGTCCTTTTATACAGGATCCTGACATACACTTGATAAACCTCTAGAAGAAACCTAATAATTAGAATTTCCTTTAGGATTTCTAGTGGTTCATGTATTGATGACATGCATATTCCCATCATCACACTTTTTTCTGAAAATGAATTAGCCTACTGTATGGAATAGAAGGATGTCAGATGGATGGGTAGTCCGAGATATAGCTGTTAAATGAACAAAAATCATTCACAATTTTATGGTAATCTTTATTTCCTACAAAAACTGTAATATTAATATTCTTCCTCCATCTCCTCTTCATCTGTCATTGGTGCTGGTGTTTTGCGAGCCTCTGCCTTCTTGCTATTGGCTGGCCTGAGATGTCAAATGTTAATTTCATTACCCTAATTGATAAATGTACAGGTGGGATCAGAGAATATTTAATTATATGATAAAAGCATTAGACTATGTGGGAAAAGCTGTTGAACATTGAAATAGACACTGAATTATATTTATTTAATATGTCAAATGTTGGTAAAGTCAAGAAACCTACACCCATGAACCTTTTATGCTTAAAGCTTTACCTGATTAAAATGTTTTTATACATTTTCTTTTTTTTTGCCTGTGGGATACCATGAAAATGAAACTTAATTAAACTAATTAAGAATTAAACTTACATATTGACCCAGAAGTATGCAGATGTCTTTTTGTCGGGTGCTGTTGCCATGGTGAATCATAATTTCTTAATAGTTGTGCACACGCTTAACTCATGCTGCGTTCCAGTTTGTTTTTTATTATGCCCTTCACTCGCTAACTTCCCTCCGTCTCGTTCACTCGGATGTGCGTCATTGCTAATGTTGCATGAGTGCCCACTACAGGCAGAACCTTTGCTATGTGCTGCGTTCCACTCCACTTTTAGACACGCAGTTGCGAACTTCCCTAAGCACTTCCCCTCGGGGGAATCCCGGCCGCCATTTTGAAGTGCGTTCCACTTCGTGAAGTGGACGAGAGAAGTTTATATGGACAGACCCTCGCTCCCTTGATTTTGACAGAGATTTTGACACTTCAGGCAGCTTCATATACCACAATGCAACACGAATGTGACGTCACCGCATATTGCGTTTAATTTACCCCACCACAAACAACTCTATGATATTTTAATTATTTTTTAAAACATTTAAAACAACCCAAACACACCTATATACATATAGAATGCTGCATCAAACTATTTCGTAAAGGAAAAAATAAATCAACTCCATAGTGGTTTCCAAGTGATCAAGGGCTTAGGACGTTCCAGTTCAGTCCATTGCAAAGTTTCCGCCAGTAGTGGGCACTCATGCAACGCAAGCAATTAATTTTTTTATTTATTTATTTTTTTTATTTTTATTTTTTTTTATTTAAAGAAACAGGGACAGCGTACAATAAACATTAACCTCAAAGGGAGAGATGCATAGTACCGGGTTTTAGCTCAAGAGCTAATTTTCACCCGTAGTCCCTGGGCAGGCTGATGTTAAGCTACAATATATAAACATACATGAGTAATAAGATTTACACTTGCCAAAAAAAATTATAAAATAAAAATTGTACAAAAGTTCATGTTCACACCTTTCATATACTTAGACCTTAGAACACATACTTACACACATACACATATCTGGTCACATGTGGGGACAAATTTGATTTGATAAAAGCCATTTTTTTGCTTGGCGTGTGAAGGTGTAAAAATTTGTGCTTTTTTTTAGCTCTGTAGGCAACATATTCCACTGACGAGCGGCCACACAAGAAAAAGCAGAGTTTCCAAATACTGTCCTACGTTTCGGGATCCTGCATTCACCTCGCACTGTAGATCTTGTGGCTCGAGCTGTTATTTCAGAGCCCAAAGATATAAATTCTTTTAGTGGAGGAGCAGCGTTGTCATGAAGTATCTTATACATCAAACACAAATTGGTGTGAATTATCAGATTTTCAAAGCTGAGAAATTGGTATTTTACAAGAATATGACAGTGATGGAATCGTCTGCTTTTCTTATCGTAAATCTTTAGAGCGCTTTTATATAATGACTCAAGTGGCTTGAGGGCAGTTTTAGTAGCCTGTGACCAACTTGTCATACAATATCGAAAATGAGGAACAATCATGGCATTTAGATAGGCCCCTGAGGAATCGATTGTAAAGGAATTTCGAATGTATCTGAACTGTGCCATATTAAATTTTATTGTATTTGTTAACTTTTTTATATGCTTTTTAAAGCCTAAATTTGGTTTCAATATGACACCTAAATATTTTACCTGTTCTTGATTTGAAATGATTTGTCCATCAAATATTAGGGTAAATTTGTATTTTAAAACGATTTGTGAAAAACACAGAAACAGTCTTATCTAAATTTAGAGTGCATGAGGCATGAGTTTTTCAGCCACAAAGAAACTTTCTTCATCTCTTTGGTCAATTTGTGAGCGATGACGCACATCCAAGTGAACGAGACGGAGGGAAGTTAGCAAGTGAAGGGCATAATTCACATAAAGCACAGGTCATTTTGAAGTGTAAGAAGACTCGTTCCCTGTGTCTGTCCATATATACTTCCCTCATCCACTTCACGAAGTGGAACGCACTTCTAAATGGCGACAGGGGCGACTTCCCAAGGGGAAGTTTGCAAGTGCGTGTCTAAAAGTGGAGTGGAATGCAGCATCAGAATCAGTCTACTC